>NC_092147.1:64634558-67034558 GCF_045791955.1 Oncorhynchus clarkii lewisi
GTGTAATAGTTTGGTAGTTGTGTAATCAGGTATGAGGAGAGGTTTCTTGGATGTATAAACAGTCATTAAAGTGCTAAGAACACACTGTAGAGCTGGCCAGTAGCAGACGACAGGACGTTTCATACCTGCTTCTGGTTCTGTGTTTCTTTTCTCCCATCAGAGATTCTAAGAGCTTCCATGTGAAGCAGCAATCCAGATAATTAGCCTTTGCCCAAGTGTGAGCTGAGAAAATAAAGTGTTTCTCAGTGGAAGCTACTCAGAGGAGGAAGGGGAGGCCCATCCTACTCCTCTAACATTTAAAAAAAGTTATCCTTTTTAGATAAAACTATACTAAATATATTCACATCACCAAATAACTGACTAAAACACGCTGTTTTGCAAAGAAGGTCTACAGTAGCCTCAACAGCACTCTGTAGGGTAGCACCATGGAGTAGCCGGAGGACAGCTGGCTTCCTTATTCCTCTTGCCGGTACATTGACTTCAATACAAAACCCAGGTTCTGGGTTCTAACCCCGTTCCATAGACTTACACAGTAATGATGACGACTTCCAGAGGACGTCCTCCGACCTATCAGAGCTCTTGCAGCATGAACTGACATGTTGTCCTTCCAGTCAAAGGATCAGAGAATGAATCTAGTACTGAAAGCATAAGCTCCAGCTAGCTAGCAGGAGAGTGCATAACGTGTGGTGAGTAGTCTACTCAAAGACAAAGAAAGACAATAGTTGAACAGTTTGGAACAAAATAATATCTTCACAAATTAAGGAGAAGCAGCAGAGAGAGAGAGAGAGGGAGAGAGAGAGAGAGAGAAAGAGAGAAAGAGAGAGAGAGAGAGAGAGAGAGAGAGAGAGAGAGAGATTAATTGTATTTTTTTCTTCTTCTTAGCTTGCTTGTTATTTACTCAGCTAGCTAATGCAGCTAATTTAGTCTACTCAACAACCTGACTCAAACAGAGAGGAATTCTATTTATGTTAGATAGCTGGCTAAGGCTATCCAGCACTGCAACTCTTCCAACTCAAGGGAAGCTTTCGATTTTATTCATTTATTGCCACCGGAGCCCACCGGTGTAACTGCTAAACTGCTTGCTGTACACTGTACTGCATGATTGTACACATGGATTGGATTGTGTGTTTACTAACGCATTAGCTGTGTAGAGGTAAGCGGTTATGGTATGACGTTTTGGCTTGGAGAGGTGTTTTCGCCTGGTTGCAGTCAGCTGTTGTGTTGTGCACTGAAGTCCACAAGTGAAGGAAAAAGGTGACAGGAGGAGAACACGAGAAGGAACGGGCAAAGTGCCAATGCTGTATGTGGCTGCTATGAAAGTGAACTGTGTGTGCGGTTGATCAGGGGTGTATTAATTCTGCTGATTCTGTATGTGGCTGCTATGAAAGTGAACTGTGTGTGCGGTTGATCAGGGGTGTATTAATTCTGCTGATTCTGTATGTGGCTGCTATGAAAGTGAACTGTGTGTGCGGTTGATCAGGGGTGTATTAATTCTGCTGATTCTGTATGTGGCTGCTATGAAAGTGAACTGTGTGTGCGGTTGATCAGGGGTGTATTATTAATGCTGCTGATTCTGTATGTGGTTGCTATGAAAGTGAACTGTGTGTGCGGTTGATCAGGGGTGTATTAATTCTGCTGATTCTGTTGCAAAATGTTTCTTAAAAAGGAAGCAAACGGAACGAAACGGGATGGACCTACCTGAATTTGAATGTTTTGCAACTGTTTGGACTAGTGATTACCCAGATCCACTAGATGCAGGCAAGAGTGTGCACGGTGGTATTGAATGTGTATGATGGGTATAGGAAACATTTTAGCATCCTGTAGTGGCCTAAACCTATGGATGTTCCATTTCGCTGGGTGAATGGAATGTGAATGACTGTCATCCAATATGCTGTCATAGAAGTGGTCTTCAATGCTGTAAAAGATCATGCTCATAAAGAATAGTCTTAAATGGCCCTCGACCGCCACTGGAGTTACTGGTTCTTGGAAGTGTGTGTGTGTAAGGCGGGGGTGCAATGCGCGTATGTATGACAGCGAAAGAGAGTAAGTAGGAGAGTTGAAAGACCAAAAGAAAGAGAAAGGCAGTGCAGGTAATACCACTTTCCTCTATATCCCTCCATCCCCACTCACCTCCAGGCCACTTGATGCCTAGATTGAATGTCATGTCCAGACGTTCACATGTAGTCACCACCAACAACTGCTGCCATTGTTGCCTCTCTCAACAGTGCTAGAGAGAGACACAGGATAGCTGAGACAAAGGCAGGTTTTGAGAGCCCCTGTGACAGAGGACAATGCTGCTACTGTTGTCGGCCCTTAGGGCCACAGTTGGGCCTATGGGGCAAGTGCAGCCAGCAGCCACTGTGAGGTGCAAATCAGAGGAGGCTGCTGAGGGGAGGACGGCTCATAATAATGGCTGGAACAGAGCGAATGGAAGGGCGTCAAACACCTGGAAACCATGTGTTTGATGTAATTTATACCATTTCACTCCAGCTATTACTACAAGCCCTTTCTCCCCAATTAAGGAACCACCAACCTCCTGACACACACATTTATTTTACCTTTATTTAACTAGGCAAGTCAGTTAAGAACAAATGCTTATTTTCAATGACGGCCTAGGAACAGTGGTTTAACTGCCTGTTCAGGGGCAGAACGGCATACATGCATGCAGGCACCCACAAACACATAACATTTTCATATGGTGATCTGCAACAATACCATCGCCCAATGCCCAACTTCCCTCTAGCTCCAACCTGCCTATAGCTGCCATGTCCCTGTCTGTCTCTGACATATCTGTCTGTCTCTCATTAGCAGCCTCTGGCCCTCCCTGCCCCTTCCCCTCCAGCCCCACTCTAGTCCCCCCTGGCCCCCAGGCTCCTCCCCAGGAAAGGCCCTAATCCCCCAGGCCAATAAAACACAGATGCTGCGCCTCTCTCTGGAGACACTCCCCTCGCTCTTCCTGTCCCTCACACAAAAGACGCTAGGCTAGGGATAAGTCTTACTCTCTCTCCCTCCTTCTCTCATTCCCTCTCTTTCTCTCATTCCCTCTCTCTCTCTCTTTCTCTCTCTCTCTCTCTCTCTCTCTCTCTCTCTCTCTCTCTCTCTCTCTCTCTCTGTGTCTTTTACACTATCCCTCTCCTTCTCCTCCCCCATTTTTAACTGGCACCAAAGCAACAACGTTTTCCCTCTGACATGAAATCAACCAACTTCAGACCTGTCCCTCTTGATATGAAGCACATGGCAGGTGTCTCCTTATTTCTCTTGTGTCCAGAAGAAAGAAAGCGGTCTTCCCACTAGCTTATAATACACAGCAATCACACACACATTCATGCATCAACAGCCGCATACAAGCTAACACATACAAGCCCAGATAGACAAACATGCTCTAAACAAACCGTTAGCGTCACCACACACACACGCACACACACACACACAAAAACACATGTACAGACACAGTCTCTACACAGACACATTTCGTTATATATTATGCTGGTTGGTTTGTTTTGGAGCGATGGTTTTTGGGGATGGCTGGTCCGGGTTTACTGGACTCCCAGGCTGTCTGTTATATGGAGAACAGCTGCTGGTACACTGGAACACACCAGTCTATTAAACAGTACTACCAGTGGTTCCAGTCCAGGGGGGACTACATGCGTGACCACAGCCCTATACCTGCTGTGAGTGGGGTCGGTGGGGAATGTGTGAGACCGTGAACGCATTTGATTAATAATGTCTGCAGTGTATCTACTCACACTGATTTACTCACATTGCACACCCTGGGACAGGAGAGGTAGATTAAACAATAAGGCCCGAGGAGGTGTGGTATATGACCAATATACCACGGCTAAGGGCTGTTCTTAAGCACGACTCAACGCGGAGTGCCTGGACATAGTCCTTAGCCGTGGTATCTTGGCCATATATCACAAACCCCCGTGGTGCCTTATCGCTATTATAAACTGGTTACCAACGTAATTAGAAAAAATATATATACTGTATATGTTTTGTTATACCCGTGGTATATGGTCTGATATGCCACGTCTGTCAGTCAATCAGAATTCAGGGCTCGACCCACCACGTTGTGTAACTGTCATTAACATGAGTAGACCTGCACAATCACTTTAGTGTGTTGTTTCAGTAGATCACTCCATGCTTTACCGAGACTCCTCCATTCTTTTCCCAGAGTCCTCCTTGCCCCTCTTCTGAAAATGTCCTCCACACTGTGTGTGTGTGTGTGTGTGTGTGTGTGTGTGTGTGTGTGTGTGTGTGTGTGTGTGTGTGTGTGTGTGTGTGAGTAAATGTGCATATGCTTGTCACTCCCTGTATTTCTGCCCCAGTTACCCTGTGACCAAAATCCCCATTGATTAAGTTGTAGAGAGTATGTGTGTGTTGACACAAGCAGCCTTTGAACACTCAATGGGAAAAAGGATTCCCCTCTATAGGATGCTCCCAGAGTCCCATGGCCTCCCTCTCTCACTGTTTAACAGCCTTTCCCTTTGTCCTGCTCACTCTGAGGTGAAAAGGTCAGGGGCCAAAGGTCACACAGACTCATTTCCACTGGAACGGTCAGACAAAGAGCCTCACACACACACACACACACACACACACACACACACACACACACACACACACACACACACACACACACACACACACACACACACACACACACACACACACACACACACACACACACACACACACTTCATGAAGAGTTGGGGGGAGTAAACCAAAGAGTGTGTTCTCTTCATTAAGATGTTGTTTTCTTTCCTGGGTGCTTGAAGGGCCCCTTCAGGACTTCCATTGGGTGCCCTTAGCCCCACAAGCAGGCCCCCACTCCCCCAGCCCCCTGGCTCTGTGCAGCTCTTTAAGCCAGTGACCCAGGACCGGTCCAGATGGGCTGCAGGCCCATGCCAGCTTCCAGGGCCTCTTTAACTCGCACTCCGTCCAAATAGTTCCATGATTGTAAAATTATGTTTGTTCTCAAAACACACACACTCTCTTACTCCTTTTTTTGCAGACTTTTTCCTTTGCATTATTCCCTCTTACATGTTTCCCTCTCTAGAAGTGAAGAATGAGAAACACATCTCAGTGTGTTTGTGTCTTTTGTTTGTTTTCACAATGGGCCAGTACTCTGAGGTGATTCCAGAGAAATGTGTCCTCAATCATTTCACCACATGACAGGTACATCAGATGGGATGGGCATTCACTAGGCCAATCAACACCATCACTGGCTGTACTGTACCCCTACAGTAATAACCTGTACTGTTTACTAAACAATTATCTACCATCTATATACAGTGCATTTGGAAAGTGTTTCCACATTTTGTTAAGTTACAGCTTTATTTTAAAATGGATTATGTTGTTGTTTTTTCCCCCTTCATCAACCTACAAACAACACCCCATAATGACAAAGCGAAAAAACAGGATTTTAGAAATGTTTGCAAATGTTTAAAAAAATATTATAATTAAATATCACATTTACATAAGTATTCAGGCCCTTTACTCAGTACTTTGTTCAAGCACCTTCTGCAGCGATTACAGCCTCGAGTCTTCTTGGGTATGATGCTACAAGCTTGGAACACCTGTATTTGTGGAGTTTCTCCCATTCTTCTCTGCAGATCCTCTCAAGCTCTGTCAGGTTGGATGGGGAGCGTTGCTCCACAGCTATTTTCAGGTCTCTCCAGAGATGTTCGATCAGGTTCAAGTCTGGGCTCTGGCTGGGCCACTCAACGACATTCAGAGACTTGTCCCGAAGCCACTCCTGCATTGTCTTGGCTGTGTGCTTAGGGTCATTGTCCTGTTGGTAAGTGAACCTTCGCCCCAGTCTGAGGTCCTGAGCGCTCTGGAGCATGTTTTCCTCAAGGATCTCTCTGTACTTTGCTCCTTTCATCTTTCCCTCGATCCTGACTAGTCTCTCAGTCCCTGCCACTGAAAAATACCACCACAGCATGATGCTGCCACCACCATGCATCACCGTAGGGATGGTGCCAGGTTTCCTCCAGACGTGACTCTTGGCATTCAGGCCAAAGAGTTCCATCTTGGCATCATCTGACCAGATAATCTTGTTAGTCATGGTCTGAGAGTCTTTAGGTGCCTTTTAGCAAACTCCCAAGCGGGCTGTCATGTGCCTTTTACTGAGGAGTGGCTTCTGTCTGGCCACTCTACAATAAAGGCCTGATTGGTGGAGTGCTGCAGAGATGTCTGTCCTTCTGGAAGGTTCTCCCATCTCCACAGAGGAACTCTAGAGCTCTGTCAGAGTGACCATCGGGTTCTTGGTCATCTCCCTGACCAAGGCCCTTCTTCCCCGATTGCTCAGTTTGGCCGGGCAGCCAGCTCTAGGAAGAGTCTTGGTGGTTCCAAACTTCTTCCATTTAAGAATGATGGAGGCCACTCTGTTCTTGGGGACCTTCAATGTTGCAGAAATGTTTTGGTACCCTTCCCCAGTTCTGTGCTTCGACACAATCCTGTCTTGGAGCTCTACGGACAATTACTTTGACCTCATGGGTTGGTTTTTGCTCTGACATACACTGTCAACTGTGGGACCTTATATAGACAGGTGTGTGCCTTTCCAAATCGTGTCCAATCAATTGAATTTACCACAGGTGGACTCCAATCAAGTTGTAGAAGCATCTCAAGGATGATCAATGGAAACAGGATGCACCTGAGCTCAATTTCGAGTCTCATAGCAAAAAGGTCTAAATACTTACGTAAATAAGCTATTTCAGTTTTCCATTTATTTATAACTTTGCTAACATAAAAAAAAAACAAGTTTTTGCTTTTTCATTGTGGGGTATTGTGTGTAGATTGATGAGGGGGAAATATATTTAATCAATTTAAGATAAGAATGTAACATGACAAAATGTTTTCCAAATGCACTGTATATACTACATAGGGTTTTTCTGTAATGAAATAAAAAGATCTGTAACTCAAATAATCACAGACAGAGAGAGAGAGAGAGACACACACAGAGAGAGAGAGAGAGAGAGAGAGACACACACAGAGAGAGAGAGAGAGAGAGAGAGAGAGAGAGAGAGAGACACACAGAGAGAGAGAGAGAGAGAGAGAGAGAGAGAGAGAGAGAGACACACACACACACACACACACACACACAAATGTCTTATACAAGTTTTGTATTTTTCCATATAAAAATAGCCATCTCATCATTGTCATCATTATATACATCAATGAACAGCCCACACAGTGTTAAAGATTTTGTAGAATTCACTTTTGGTTAAAAAAATTCACAATGTTCTGCTTTCACTGAAAGCAAGAGCTCTTTGATACTTGTCTGATTATTTATCTAAAGGTTCATGTCACATTTCCTTAGGAAATTAGAATAGATGGAGATTACTTCCTGCTGTGTTTGCTTTAAACCCAGGGTCATATTCATTAGGGCAAACCATTGCAAAGCGTTTTGCAACAGAAAACGAAAATTATAATTTATTTTGGACAAGTTTGGGTAATCCCTTCCTGTTTTAGTCCCTTTTCTTCCGTTTGGTGCCTAATGAACGCGACCCAGGAGTGGGACAGGAGCCAACACACACTGTCCTCAATAAATACAAAATGATCAAAAAAGTGACCCTCTCAAGGAGGTCACTACACTACATTACATTTGGTCAACATGCAAAATCAACAATGACACAATATTCCAAACAAGTCCTTGATTTTCCCATACGAGAACAAGGCCTTTGTGTTCATCAAACATAGGATTGAAATAAAAGATATTTGATCTGATAACTCAGCTGTTACAATCCCCTGTTCTATAAGAACAGATTCTTCAGCCACCAAGACGTGGAAATCGATCGCTTATTGAGTTGCTTTTTGAAAGCATAGAGAACCCCTGTTTGACTTAATCGAAAGTGCTGTGGATCTAACACAAGACCGAGGAAGGGAAAGGAAATAGAGAGAGAGAGAGACGTCGGAGAATAAAAAAAAACAAGAGCTTATTCACTGACTAAGACGTCACAGTAACACTGGAACATCCGTCCTTTGCCAATACCTTTGTTAAAGCCTGAACCTTAGAATAAAGCCTGAACCTTAGAAAAAAGCCTGAACCTTAGAATAAAGCCTGAACCTTAGAAAAAAGCCTGAACCTTAGAATAAAGCCTGAACCTTAGAAAAAAGCCTGAACCTTAGAATAAAGCCTGAACCTTAGAATAAAGCCTGAACCTTAGAATAAAGCCTGAACCTTAGAATAAAGCCTGAACCTTAGAATAAAGCCTGAACCTTAGAATAAAGCCTGAACATGGCATGGAGACGCACTATTGAACAAGTCCAAGGGCTCGATTCAGTCTGTATCGCTAAAATGTAAAGGTCATTTCCGATTGAGCCGACATACGCAGCCTTTACCGGGAACGCAATCTCCGCTCACGCGGGAACACGGCCTTTCCATGTAAATCACGCTATAGCACTGACCTTCAGCGATACAGATTGAACCCAACACTAATTTGGAAGTTTTTCTGGAATGTGTTTGTTGAGTACCTTTCCTATGGTTCGATGGTTGGCTGATGGTTCGTACTGAGGCCGCCTCGAAACCTTCACAGAATGATTATTAAACACTCTACAGTACCAGAAGGAGATCCTTTTGACCAGATATGTGAAGGTAGTTTAGGGGGCAAAGGAGGGGCATCTGACCACAGGGGTACATTCTCACCCCTCTTAGCTAGGAGGGTAACCTCAGCATACCCTGAGCTAAAAAATCTGCACAACCCGAAAAATAGTCACGTTTAAGCATTGAATGGAGGACAGATCATCAACATCTATGTTACGATAAATGTTCTCCTTGAGTTATTATTGCACTTCAGCAGGAGCTGGTTTGGGTTAGCCTTCTTTATGGCCCGTGGAGGTTCACACTGGAGGGTGTGGTCTAGGATCCATCTTACACTCCCTCTGCCAGACCCATCCAATGGGGTGGCTCACTATGCTGTGAGGGCATGCCCCAGGATCAGGTTAGCCAATCAGAGGAAGGTTTGGTAGTTAAGTCTCCTCCCTCTCCTTTGGTTCAGCTGCCCACTCTGACGTAAGTGACCCGTCCCTTGGCAGAGTTTAGACTGGCAGGGCCTGTCTTGAAGAATACAAGCTGGTGACCTGTAGACAGAGAAGAAGAAAAAAAGTAAACCTGAATAAAAAGTAGAAAAGTAGGAGAGACCGTAAAGTTGAAGACTTTATGTTAGATGAACGGAATGTACCCTAGCACGTGCTTCCCTTCTACAATGTATGGTTGGTTAATTGCATGAATGCGATGACAATCGTACAATGCCAGAGATGCGGTGAGAGATATACTGTATGACAGGGGAGGAGAGGATGAAGAGTGAAGAGAATGAATGTGAAAGTGCTGGCCTGGTTCAATAACGATTAGTGATTGCCATGCTGATGTGCCCCCTTCAGACTGCGCTCCAAGTAAGTGTGTGTGTGTGTGTGTGTGTGTGTGTGTGTGTGTGTGTGTGTGTGTGTGTGTGTGTGTGTGTGTGTGTGTGTGTGTGTGTGTGTGTGTGTGTGTGTGTGTGTGTGTGTGTGTGTGTACAATACAATGATAACACTGTAGCGTGAACACATTCATTTAACTCTTACCTGTCCAGGTTGTCTGATTGGTCAGTACAAATGCTCGGCACTGGGCGTGGCTCTCACATACACCAATAGCCTCTGTGATGCTGTAGACTGACAGCAGACATCCATCGTGCTGATAGGATGGCCAGCAGCGGTAGTTCTCCCCGGGAATAGAGGCATCCACTACACGCTTATAGTCTGGAGCGGAGAAGGAATTTAGTTAGCAAGGAAGGGTGTGTGTGTGTGTGTGTGTGTGTGTGTGTGTGTCTGTCACTGGCAGGGTGTAGATGCACTGAGGGTCCTGCACGCGTGTAATGAGGTAGGTCATTGTGTGAGCGTGGGGGCTCTGTTTTGTCTGTCTGTCAGAGGGAGTGCAATGGAGCTATTGGGGAGTGAGAGGCTGACATGTCTTCTGTGATCCTCGACGCCACCCCCCCTCTCACCCTCCCCCCCACACACACACAGACACGGCACACACACACTCACACTCCCCTTCTCCTATCTCACCCTCCCTTTGCCCCACTAACTGTCTGACACACATTGTAAAGGCCACTTTTCTACAATGGTTGCCACGGCAACCACGACCCTGGGCAAACTGAACTCAGGAGTGACAGAGAGAGCAGAAGAGAGAAAGGGGGGAAAGAGAGATAAAGGGAGAGTGGTCTGAAGGGCCCAGGAATGAGGACCACACTAGAATACCTCTCAAATTCTTTCTCTTCTCTCTATTTGTCTTCTCTGTTTTTATCATTCTAATCCTAAATCTTAAACGGGACCACTTTAAAATATTATTATATATACTGTATATATATTTTTTAACCTTTATTTAATTAGGCAAGTAAGTTAAGAACAAATTCTTATTTACAATGAACGCCTACCCCGGCCTAACCCAGACGACACTCGGCCAATTGTGCACCGACCTATGGGACTCCTGATCACGGCCGGTTGTGATACAGCCCGGGATCGAACCCGGGTCTGTAGTGATGCCTCTATCACTGCTATGCAGTGCCTTAGACCGCTGCGTTACTCAGGATCCCGAAAATAGAAAAGGGCGATTGATTTAAAACATACAAATCAAATGGGATTACATTTTGAAGTAATACATGTGTAGACAGACCTAAGTTGCAATTTAAATGTACATTTACCATGGCAATATAGTAACATAACTTTCATCAAATTGTATAATAGAGTGAATGAAAAAAGATCAAGATTGTTTTAACCAGATTCAGAGTTCCCCTGAGGATCCACTAACAATATACAGATGAAGTCAGAAGTTCACATACACCTTAGCCAAATACATTTAAACTCAATTTTTCACAATTCCTGACATTTAATCAGAGTTAAAGTTCACTGCCTTAGGTCAGTTAGGATCACCACTTTATTTTAAGAATGTGAAATGTCAGAATAATTGTAGAGAGAATGATTTATTTCAGCTTTTATTTCTTTCATCACATTCCCAGTGGGTCATAAGTTCACATACACTCAATTAGTATTTGGTAGCATTGCCTTTAAATTGTTTAACTTAGGTCCAACATTTCGGATAGCCTTCCACAAGCTTCTCACAATAAGTTGGGTGAATTTTGGCCCACACCTCCTGACTGAGCTGGTGTAAATGAGTCAGGTTTGTAGGCCTCCTTGCTCGGACATGCTTTTTCAGTTCTGTCCACAAATGTTCTATAGGTTTGAGGTCAAGGCTTTGTGATGGCCACTCCAATACCTTGACTTTGTTGTCCTTAAGCCATTTTGCCACATCTTTGGAAGTATGGTGGGGGGGTCATTGTCCATTCGGAAGACCCATTTGCGACCAAGCTTTAACTTCCTGACTGATGTCTTGAGATGTTGTTTCAATATATCCACATAATTTTCCTTCCTCATGTTGCCATCTATTTTGTGAAGTGCACCAGTCCCTCCTGCAGCAAAGCACCCCCACAACATGATGCTGCCACCCCTGTGCTTCACGGTTGGGATGATGTTCTTTGGCTTGCAAGCATCCCCCTTTTTTACTCCAATCATAATGCTGGTCATTATGGCCAACAGTTCTATTTTTGTTTCATCAGACCAGAGGACATTTCTCCAAAAAGTAAGATCTTTGTCCCCATGTGCAGTTGCAAACCGTAGCCTGGCTTTTAAATGGTGGTTTTGGAGCAGTGTCTTCTTCCTTGCTGAGCGGCCTTTCAGGTTATGTCGATATAGGACTCGTTTTACTTTTGTACCTGTTTCCTCCAGAATCTTCACAAGGTCCTTTGCTGTTGTTCTGGGATTGATTTGTACTTTTCGCACCAAAGTACGTTCAACTCTAGGAGACAGAACACGTCTCCTTCCTGAGCGGTATGACGGCTGGGTGGTACCATGATGTTTATACTTGCGTACTATTGTTTGTACAGATGAACGTGGTACCTTCAGGCATTTGGAAATTGCTCCCAAGGATGAACCAGACTTGTGGAGGTCTACAATTTTTTTTTTAGGTCTTGGTTGATTTCTTTAGATTTTCCCATGATGTCAAGCAAAGAGGCACTGAGTTTGACGGTAGGCCTTGAAATACATCCACAGGTACACCTCCAATTGACTCAAATTATATCAATTAGCCTATCAGAAGCTTCTAAAGCCATGACATAATTTTCTGGAATTTTCCAAGCTGTTTAAAGGCACAGTCAACTTAGTGTATGTGAACTTCTGACCCACTGGAATTGTGATACAGTGAATTATAAGTGAAAGAATCTGTCTGTAAACAATTGTTGGAAAAATGACTCTTGTCATGCATGAAGTAGATGTCCTAACCGACTTGCCAAAACTATAGTTTGTTAACAAGAAATTTGTGGAGTGGTTGAAAAATGAGTTTTAATGACTCCAACCTTAGTGTATGTAAACTTCCGACTTCAACTGTACGTTTGTCGACGAACAATAAATAAAAGCAAAAACATCCATCTAAAATAGGAAACAAATGAACAGTAAAGTCAATAGAATTAAATAGTTTTCCTTTGCCCAGGCCCATATCAAACTACTGCTGGTAGCCAACTGTTAATAGCTGTATGTTGTACAAATTCAAAGTCTTTTTCTCTATAATGAATAACCTGTTTTAGTGTCCTGGGTTTTATGCTCAGTAGAGCAAGTCTTATATCTCCGAGTGTTCTCACGTGGAACAATAACTACATAGACATACTGTACAACCAGAGTACATTACTGATTAAGCCCGACCAGACATGGTTAGCTGGATCTGAGATGGAAAAGATCCTATTGAGTGCATGGCTACCTGTGGAACAGTCTTTGCAACTTAGATGCAACTAACCGTATACAAGTATCAGTAAGTAGTTTGAATGATCAGACTTCAATAATGTATATGATTCTTTGGAATATGCACATAACACGGTCATGCTCTGGATTTTAGTGTTTTCTACAGCAGGAAAAAAATCCTGCAGCAACAGTAAATGTGAATTAATATGTGGATTATTTTTGTAGGGGCTGATACATTTTTTGTGAGGGAAAATCAAGTCTTCAGAAGCCTTTTTAAACGTCAAATACACAACGAGTTTTAAATTCCCTGAAAGTTCTCCTGCGACAGGGTGATCAAATTAAGATCCTGCATATGTAGCTTGATTGATGTGTGGCAATTGTCATTCTCACGAAGTTAAGTCAAATAAAACACAATTGTTCTATGCTACTTTTTCTAGTGGTTAGAAACATCACTGACTATGATTACAGGCCATTGTTATGCTGGTCTTAGGATGCTAATAGTGAGGTTTTCCTCTGTCTCATCCCATATGGCTATGATTACACTGTGGTTCTAATGGATAGAAACCACACTCTACACAGTCCAGTCAGCAGGATAGCCATGTGTGTGTGTGTGTGTGTGTGTGTGTGTGTGTGCACGTGCACGTGCATATGTGTGTGAGTGCATGTGTGCGTGTGTGTGTGCGTCTGTGTGTGCTTGTATGTGTGTGCTTGCATGCTTGTGCATGTATGTACAGTGCCTTGGGGAAGTATTCAGACCCCCTGACTTTTTCCACATTTTGTTACGTTACAGCCTTATTCTAAATATTCAAAAATGTTCATCAATCTACACACAATACCCCATAATGACAAAGTGAAATCAGGTTTTTAGACATTTTTGCAAATGTATTAAAATAAATAACAGAAATACCTCACTTACATAAGTATTCAGACACTTTGAGACTTTGCTTTGAGACTCGAAATTGAGCTCAGGTGCATCCTGTTTCCATTGATCATCCTTGAGATGTTTCTACAACTTGATTGGAGTCCACCTGTGGTAAATTCAATTGATTTAACACGATTTGAAAAGGCACACACCTGTCTATATAAGGTCCCACAGTAGACAGTGCATGTCAGAGCAAAAACCAACCTATGAGGTCGAAGTAATTGTCTGTAGAGCTCCGGGTCAGGAATGTGTCGAGGCACAGATCTGGGGATGGGTAACAAAACATTTCTGCAGCATTGAAGTTCCCAAGAACACAGTGGCCATCATTCATAAATGGAACAAGTTTGGAACCACCAAGACTCTTCCTAGAGCTGACCTCAGGGAGGTGACCAAGAACCCGATGGTCACTCTGAAAGAACTCTAGAGAACCTTCCAGAAGGACAGCCATCTCTGCAGCACTCCACCAATCAGGCCTTTATTGTAGAGTGACCAGACAGAAGCCACTCCTCAGTAAAAGGCACATGACAGCCCGCTTGGGAGTTTGCTAAAAGGCACCTAAAGACTCTCAGACCATGAGAAACAAGATTATCTGGTCAGATGAAGCCAAGATGGAACTCTCTGGCCTGAATGCCAAGAGTCACGTCTGGAGGAAACCTGGCACCATCCCTACGGTGATGCATGGTGGTGGCAGCATCATGCTGTGGTGGTATTTTTCAGTGGCAGGGACTGAGAGACTAGTCAGGATCGAGGGAAAGATGAAAGGAGCAACGTACAGAGAGATCCTTGAGGAAAACATGCTCCAGAGCGCTCAGGACCTCAGACTGGGGCGAAGGTTCACCTACCAACAGGACAGACCCTAAACACACAGCCAAGACAACGCAGGAGACAAGTCTCTGAATGTGTTTGTGTGACCCGAACTTGAGACCTGAAAATATCTGTGCATCAATACTCCTCATCCAACCTAACAGAGCTTGAGAGGATCTGCAAAGACGAATGAGAGAAACTCCCCAAATACAGGTGTGCCAATCTTGTAGCGTCATACCCAAGAAGACTCGAGGCTGTAATCACTGCCGAAGGTGCTTGAACAAAGTACTGAGTAAAGGGTCTGAATACTTATGGAAATGTGACATTTTAGTTTTATTTATGTTTAATAAATAAGGAAAAATATTTTTTAACTATGTGCTTTGTCATTTTGGGGTATTGTGTGTAGATTGATGAGGGGGAAAAAAACAATTTAATCAATTTTAGAATAAAGCTGTAAAGTAACAAAATGTGAAACAAGTCAAGGGGTTTGAATACTTTCCCGAAGGCACGGTATGTGTATGATAATGAATGTATGTATGTACTGGTTAGTATGGCTCCATAAATCAGCAAATAAATCATTATTTCAATAACCTATAAGTTGTGATTTTAACTGAGACAGCATTCATGCTGTACATGAAGCAGTTTGAGCATCTGTACTTCCTCTACACAATCAGGATCCACTTGTCCTATCTTCTGTGGGTTTAACTAAGCTTCACAGGACTGTGACAATGGGCCTAATGAGAAGGGCCGCTCAAAGCAAGTCCCCCCGCTCCTTTAAAAGCCTCCCAGCCTATGAAGCATGAATCATTGAGTCCAGCTTTCTCTTTCTTTCACTTTCTCTCTCCGTTACCTACTATGTTTTTCTACTTCTCTTTTTTTTAAGTGTCATGCCTGGCTGGACCAGGAGTAGTCCTGGTGATTTACAGGGAGGGTTTACATCCCTGTTTGAAGAGGAGGAAGAAAGATGGCCTTTAAATGGAGGGAGGGGGAAAGGAGAGTATGTCTCTCCAGGCACACCTGTCCGCGATTTATTATGTGGAGGTACACATATGCACACATATGCACACACACACACACACGCACGCACGCACGCACACACACACACACACACACACACACACACACACACACACAAGCTGGCCCCTCTGCATGCGTGGCAGCAGACAATCAATAACTACAACTATTGGACACTTTATGGCCATATTTAAATGCTTAACGTAGCTCTCACTTTCTGAAAATGCAGGACTTAATAGCTCCAGGAATGGCATGACAGGGAGAGGGAAGGGGAGGGATGGAGGAATGAAGGGAAGGAGGGCGCAAGGAAGTAGGCATGTCCATGTGTGTAATTGCAGAAAAATCACATGATGCAAGGCCACATTCCACAGGGAAGCCCTGCATGGGCGAACACTTCCCCAGCAAACACATAACGTTCTGAGAACCATATGTTTCTTATAGCTTGGTGAGAGCGTGGTTGTCCTATGGTTAGTTTGCATACAACTAGGGCTGTGGCGGTCACAAAATTTCATCAGCTGGTGATTGTCAAGCAAATAACTGTCAGTCTCATGGTAATTGACCGTTAATTAACATATACACATTTAGCATCTCCTGGCTTCCACCTCAAGCCACTAATGCAGACATTTGGAACCTGTACATTTTAGTCTAATAAATCCATGTAATATAGTCTACACCTTCACAATAAATCCATTATTTATTTTTAGACAGATCTAAAGAAACATGATATGAAGAAAATATAGTATATATCAGAAGAACAGAATAAGATACTGTGAGTTGTCCTTATGTTAGGTCCTGATCTGGTTATGCCATATGGCTGGCTGTATGCTACACTGGCTCATTTAGCAGACACGATTTGTTTAGAATTCCATGGCATTATTTAATATTATTTTATAGTATGAAGAATAAAATTTAACAAAGCTGAATAAAATGGAAAGGATATTTTCTCCAAACGATTTGAGGGAATTCGCACATGTGGCTACTGTGTTGAGCAGTTAAAAAATAAATAGGTATTCCAATATACTTAATTTAGAGTTATTAATGTACATTTAGTTGTTTTACAAACGTTGGGCTATATGTTTTGTTTTTTAATACATTGTAAGGCTGCATGATGAGATTCTAATGATGATTTTTTTATTTTTTTACTAGGCAAGTCAGTTAAGAACAAATTCTTATTTTCAATGACGGCCTAGGAACAGTGGGTTAACTGCCTATTCAGGGGCAGAACGACAGATTTGTACCTTGTCAGCTCGGGGATTCGAACTTGCAACCTTTCGGTTGAGTAAAGTCGCTTGAAAGGCAAGAGCTCTGCTTAGTTTTTTGCGCAGGCTGTACACACTTCATCAGTCTTTCATTCACATTTTGAGAATTTCCCGGTGGCATCCAATTTGTGTGGCCGTAATGCACCCTAAAAAAATCCATGCCTTTTGCAGCCCTTCTCCCTGAGTGCATGCCCCGAAGCACCTCTCACTCACATGGCTACGGGTCTTTCTCATAGGCTACAAGTGAAGACAGACACATCGGGAACGCAAATGCACGCATCCTTAACCAATTCCGAGGTGCATATTGAAGATGTTGGAAAAACTGTCCACATTTACTTTTCGTCAGCCAACAAGATGAGTAGGCCTAACGAACAGCAAAAACACTAGCCTATGTCAATCTACTATCCCCCAGTACAAAGGTTGACCTACTCTATTCTGTGGGAGAAATAAATATTCCAAACATAGTCTGGGACAGTTGTGGGATGCGATAGATCCCAAATTAACACAACCACTATCATCAAAAAACAATTTTCAAGCAATGAGGCTGACGCAACAGATCAGAACGTTTAGCTTAAAATGATGCTAAACTATTAGGCTATTTATTCACATTATAAGCGCAAACGCAAGGGAGTATGCTATTAGCGTGAAAACACCATTATCAAAAGTGACTACAAATGTGATTATGCATGTAATGTTTTTATTATAAAGGTGCATTTTTAAGGTGAAAATGATCTTCCCCAAACTTGAAACTCACACGCTGCGTATGTATGCCAGTTAGGCTCTACACCCCTTGTAAAGCAGATTAATGTGCTTCATTTTAAGAAGTTATTTGTCCACTTTAGTTGTGATACAAACCTTATCAAAACATACTGTATAGGCCTATGGTCTAGGCTTCATAAGGTGTGCGGCTATGATTCGATAACGTCACAAAAAAAAGGCATTGTTTCTTGCCTTACGCTGGTCATCATTCAGTGATAGGCTAATATTGTCATCCATCAGACTATTCTTGAATTAATCTTGTCTTTACATATACTAAATAATAGATTTAGAATGGACCATTATCATGCACCTGTTTCGAAACAGGGGCAGGGGAAAAAAATACATGTTATCTCTGCACTTAAATAGCGAATGGAGGACGCTTTTCCCAGTGGCTTATTTTCATGCCAGCCAGGTAGGCTATACTCCTGTTGTAAATAGAAGCAATGTGCTTAATATTAGGAAAGTTGAGAAATAAATATAGTAGGCCTAGCCTATAGAAAGCTGATGGAATCCTCCTATTTTTAATAGAGGCCATCAACTGTTTTCTTGCGCAATTGCATAACCTATAGAAATGTTGCGCAACATGAGCTCATGACCTCTCATGAAGTGTTTGGTTAGATTTCCAATTACATTTGCATTGATGTCAAAGTGATTAGAGAGTGCTGAGTGCCAGGCAGTTGGCAAGTTTGGTAGGCTACTAATGACCATCAGCAGCATCAGAGGTTGGAGAAGCCTAATTACCGTGACTAAGCGGTCACGTAGAATTTGATTGCCTTCAGGTGTAGCAGTGATACGGTCACCACAACAGCCCTACATACAACCTTCCCACAACTTTCTGGGAATGGTGCAGGATAGTTGCTTGGCTTTGGAACATTCTCAGTTTCTCTGTATTTCATTACTTTAACAGAACGTTTCCTAAAAGTTCTAGGAATGTTCTCCAACTGGTCTGGCATTGGGAATGTTCTCAAATAGGTCAGAGAATGTTATGAAACAACGTTCTTCTGTGGGAATTTCAGTTCTTCAGCATAACGTTTCCTACGGGTTCCCTCATGGTTCTATTCAAAGTCATGCTCTCAAATTGTTCCAAGAACGTTAAGAAGCAACGTTCTTCTGTGGGAATTTCAGTTCTTCAGCATAACGTTTCCTACGGGTTCCCTCATGGTTCTATTCAAAGTCATGCTCTCAAATTGTTCCAAGAACGTTAAGAAGCAACGTTCTTCTGTGGGAATGTCAGTACTTCAGCATAACGTTTCCTACAGGTTTCCTCATGGTTCTATTTAAAGTCATGTTCTGAGAAAATATACAAATGTCCATAAAAACCATAAGGAAACATCAGTAACTTTCAGAAAACGTTCTATGCATGTTATTTAAAAACATAAACATACTTTCTCCATCTTGTTAAGGGTGTTCAAATGTGTTGGCCACACCTGATCTTAATGAGCGCTTGTTTGATTTGAAATGGAGTCTGTTTGAATAGACTAAAATGAACAGCAGAACATCATGGCATGCTAGCTCCATCCTGGTGGTGCAGTGGACTAATTACATGGATAGAGAGCAGAAGATTATAGGTTTGAATCTCACTGGTGCCATATAAAAATGTGTGTTGCATGATGCTTAAGGAAGTTAATTTCTATGTGTCCTATCTGTGAGTTCAAAAGAGTTAACTCAGAATAAGCTAGCAGTGTTTTTTAAAAATCTTAGTGAAACATTCAGTTTAAGGAAGTTATTAAAAAACATCCAAATAACCTATAATTACGTTTTCATAGTGTTAATAAAACCTCACAGGAAAACATTCAAGAAACTAGAGTAAAACATTCTCAGAACTTCCTGGCAACCTAAAAAATAACATTCCCAGAAAAGGCTAAATTGTCACTTCTGTTCTCAGAACGTCTTAAAAATATTCAATTTTACCATTCAGTAAATTAATGGCTTTGTTCCCACAACCAATGTGAAACCAAAAGCATACGTTCCCCCAACTTCCAAGGAACCAAATGTGATAGCTGGGTAGCCACTGAGAAAGACCCTGCCTGTGTTCCTGTGTAATAGTTATAGTAATAGTGTTCTGTGTCAGTGAGAGAGGAGCTCAAGGTGCGGACTGGGGAGTGAGAGGCCTACTGGAGCAGCAGTGTCTTTGTGAATAGCTAAGCAGACCCAGTTGTGTTGGGCCCTTGGGCTGCGAACACTCGTCAGTCAACAACTGTCTGAATCTGCTTTACACTGCCAATGGAGGGAGGCGATTTGACACGAAGGAATGGAGAGAGAAAGAACATGTGAAAGTAAATGAAGAAGAGCAAGGGACACCAAGTCAACATTAGAAAATGAAAACTGCCTCCTCCAGATAGAGGAATGGAGAAAGGTGAAAGGATAGAGAAGGAAAGATTTTGAACATACAGTAGATGAGAACTGAGCGGGAGAGAGGGAGAGCTCACTCAGTCTAACCTCCCCCCCCCCCCCCCCCCCCCCCCCCCCCCCCAAATGCACCCTGGGATTACCAGAGCTGTCCGTCTCTCCCATCCCCCACTGAGTTCCCTCCCGTTATATGAAGTGGAATCTTTTTAATCTCATTCCATTTGTCCGGAGCATATCTGATCAGACCCCTCTTTCTCTCCTTACTTCACCCCCCTGGGCCTCTAGGCGTACTCACCTACACACACACACACACACGCACGCACGCACACACACACACACACACGCACGCACGCACGCACACGCACACGCACACGCACACACCAGCCCCTCTAAGGGCAGTCCATATATGGCCATCTTCACGGGCCCTCCAGTCTGTTATGTGGCAGTTCCAACCCCAGACTTAGGCATTGGTGTGTCCGTCGAGGGGATAAATGCCAGTAGCCCAGACATATAGCCAATTGAAAGGGGTAGTCCAGGACACGGAAAGTCCAGGGGAGTCCAGCCAGTTATGCAACTATATTACCGTATGAGCTGATATCTAGCACAGTGTGTGTGTAGGATGCACTGCTGGGTTTAATTACATTAGACTGTTATCTTACACAGGAATGCATGGGAACAGAGGAATGATGTACTGGATTTGCTGTGGTATGACAGTGTGTATGCGTGTTTGGCTGTGCGTGTGCGTGCATGTGTGTGTATGCGGGTGGGAGTGGGTATGTAATGTGCATGCGTGCACATGTGTGTGTACTGTATGTATGTATTTGTGTTTGCATGCATATGTACCTGCTCTGTGCGTCTGTGTGCTGTTCTGTAGGTAAAATCCATTTCTGTACAGGTGCAACACTTCCTCCAACTGAAGTAGTGTCTCATCTATCCCCCATATCAGCTCTCCTGAAACCAACACAGGAAGACACATTCAGATAGTGCAGCACAGTTTAAACTCTACACCTTCAAACAAAATTCCACATCACAAGGTTAAGACTCATTGTTATACAGACATTAAAGCATACAATTGAACCAAAATCTGGTTGAAACGCGTGTACAATGGCACAAACAAAACAGGCGCCGCTCAGTCTTTGAACATCAAGGGACGTGGGGCTGTGTCTGTGTTGGCTATTCTTATAGCAGAGGTTCTCAAAGTGGGGTTTGCGGAGGGACTGCAGGGGGTACACAGCCAGATCTGATTTTTTAATTTTTTTTTAATGAATACTACTAACAACAACAGATTAAATCAATTTTGGCCAAGGGATCCATGGAATAAGTTTAAAGGGTGTAATACAAGACAATACAATGTAATATTAATCTAGAATGTATGTTCTTAACCCTGGGCAACATGGGCCTGGGAAGCTCACAGGGATATTGGTGTCCACACCTATTACACACTCAAAACTTGAAATCCTAAAAATAAAAATACAAATGTTTTTCATAATGGACTGTGATTTAAGGTTTAAATAAAACTGCAAAGTTTTCACAACTGCCTCATGGCAAAATGTGTAGAATTGCAGGAAATTTGCTTCAAAACTGAAATATGATCTCTCCGATGCCAAGAGGCGTGTCTTTTAAATGTTCCTCCCCGGAGCTCGAGACTTGGTTCATCAGGCCATGGACTGCCAACGTCATGGTAAAGTCTTAGCACACAAAAAATATCTCACTCCAGTTTTGTTCTGATTATGAGGAGGTCCCTGATGAATTTGCTATCACAAAAGGGGTCCCTGGCCCCAAAACGTTTGAGAACCCCCGCCTTGAAGGAAAAGCTGCTCGGAGGTCGTGAAGCTGTCTGTCCGATAGGCTGACTGGGAGAGATAGGATCACCTGACTCATCCTCCAGTTGGCGCACACACTCACAAACACACAGATGCATGCACACACTCATGCACGCAGACAGAGACACACACCGCCCGCCCACGCGGCCTGCGCCTTCACGGCCTGTTGTGTCCCAGAAAAACAGATCTCAAACACCCGGCTGACATACCATTAACCTGAGGATAAGCCAGATAGGGAGGAGCGGGAGGGAGGGGAGAATGGAAGAGGGAAGGGTAGAGAGACGGGGAAGCAAAGAGAAAGGGAGAGAGAGAAAAAGAGAGGGCAGGTTGGATAGAACGGGATCCAGCTTAAGCAGATAACGTAGAGAGCACTGAGGCAGACTAGGTATACTGGTAGCTAAAGTGGCTTCATCCCTAAACCAAACAGGAACTAGTGAGAAATGGGAACGAGAGAGAGAACAAACACCCACTAGGCACAAACTGGTTGAATCAAGGTTGTTTCCACATCATTTCAACAACAACAAAAAGTGTGATCACGTTGAATCAACGTGGAAAACTGATTGGATTTGCAAAAAGGCATCAATGTACAGGAATGTCAGGATTTGGGGTATTTGTTTCACCCCCTCCAATGACATGGTTCAAAGTTCACGTTAGTTGACAACTCAATGAAGTGTACATACATAAAAAATGTAAGTTGAACTGACGTCTGCGCCCAGTGGGCACTCACCTGTGGAGTTAACTATCTTGTCCAGTAGGGGTCTTAGAGTGGGCGGGGCACTGTGAGGCAGCAGGTAGGTGAAAAAGAACCTGGAAATCAAAATCAATGCAGTTTCAAACACCACAGCCAAGATTCCTTAGACTCCAACAAATCCACCCCCACATTCTGAAATTGCATTTTTGTCCCCCCCCCCCCCCCCAAGTTTTATAAATAGAATGTGAAACAAAACGAGGCCCCGGTGTGCTTAAGGACCATGCAGACGCCTCAGAGCAGTCGGGTAGGCTGTTTAGAGTGTTTACCCGACTAGATAATTATTTTAATTTTATGCGCCCCTGACTCTCATACGATGACGGAACTAATTCAGAGGAGGCTGGTGGCCGCTAAAATCGGAGGAGGCAATCATTGTCAGGGCTGAAATGCAATGAACCCAACCAATCCTCGGATTACTCCTTCCCCACCAGTCTTCGCTGAACTAATTGGATGATCCTCTAAAATGGCGGGGGTCTTGATTCTTCTGTCAAATGGCAAAAGCTTGCTCCTCACCTATAGGCGTTGTAGAGATTGCGCTTCTCGTTGATGCCCAGGCAGCGGCCTCTGCTGCAGGGGAGGGTGAAGTTGCGGGCGGGAAACTCCACGACGCAGTCTGAGGTGGAGGAGGGTGAGCAAGGGGCCTCCTCGGTGCTGGCGTCGTCCAGGTCGGTGACTTTGAGCTCCCCCGCCACCAAGACAAACTGGCGTGGTCTGAAGTCCAGCAGGGTGACAGAGCCTAGAGGAGAGTGGGCCAGGTAGTGGAGAAGACGTACCAGACTCAGACAGATCTACAGCAGAGAGAGGGAAGAGAGAGAGAAGTGATAAAGAGAGAGGTGGGAGAGAGAGAAATCAAACGTTAACACACATTTACATCACATCGTTTACAACCCATTCAACTCCTCGTTTATGCAAGCAACTGCACTTTCTTTATGTGGTAATTCTCAAAATCCCTGAGAAAATCCCTGAGAGGACCCTGTGTGTGTGTGTGTGTGTGTGTGTGTGTGTGTGTGTGTGTGTGTGTGTGTGTGTGTGTGTGTGTGTGTGTGTGTGTGTGTGTGTGTGTGTGTGTGTGTGTGTGTGTGTGTGTGTGTCCCTCTCTCATTGTGTGTGTCCAGGGGGCAAGGGTAAGGGCTGAGAGTAGCAAGAGGATGTGTGAAAGGGGGACTTGAGACCTATAGAAGATATACTATAAACCACACAGAGAGAGGGATTGAGACGGAGAGAGAGAAAAGAGGTGAAGAGGAGGAGCTGAACAGCTAATTTATTTTCGGGCAAGACAAAATCGTTTTTTAATGTACTGTGGATTATTAGTGAGTGGGAGAGGTCAGACTCAGAGCACCGAAGCGTGAAGGAAGTCTCTTTCTTACCCTAGTGAAGGAAGAGTAGTGCTGGAGGGATGCAATACTATGTCACACTGTGCTTAAATGCTGGGTCATAGTCCACATTTCAGTGTGGGTCCTTCCCTGTGTACAATGATGAGGCTAAAGCTGGAATTGAATCAGACTAGTCACAGGGTTGTTGCATTGTCTTTGCTTACAAACTTCTCTTAGTCTGTAATCAGATTTTTTTTTAATGGTTGATTTGATTGATAGTTATGGGTTTTTTTATAACCCAAAACTAATCTTGTTTGACCATGGTAAAAAGTGCTACTGTGTATTGTAAATTCTACTATACGGGTTTGATTTAATTCAGCCATTAGTTCATAATATCCATACATGTAAATGAGCTGAAGGTTGACAGACTGCTGGGTGGGAGTGGTTGGTGAGGGAGGGGGAGGGGCTAAGGGGGATATGGGTGTGTCTGTCTCACTGACAGGGGCTGCAGGCCAAGGCCATCAAAGCCTTCATCAACGCTTACAGGAAATGGCTACAGACTTACGGTAAATGGAGCGTTTGAAATTCAGTGGGTTTACAGCGGGCCTCCCTAGAGTCTATTAATGTCTCATGCGAATTGCAAAGAAGCGTTTTTTTCTTCACTTTGCACTCCACATTTCAAGGGAAGGATCTTGGGTGAGAAGCGGGAAAGATACCTGACACTTATGTTGTGGGGAAACAAAGGAGCAACCAAAAACAGCACACACTGATGCCTCCACGAACACACACATCAAGATCCATAGACAGTATGTGGTGATACTCCAGTCAAATATTATTATTATATTAAAGTTGCAGTATCTAATTTTTGGGGGCGACCTGACCAAATTCACATAGAAAAGTCAGTTACAGATCTGTATTTCTCATTGAAAGCAAGTCTAAGAAGAGTTAGCTCTGTTCTATATATGCTATTTCTATGCTTCCCATTCCATTTCTATGCGTCTTTTACTTTCAGTTTTGTACACCAGCTTCAAACAGCTGAAAATACAAAATGTGGGGTTATTGAAAATATATTTCACAGCCGTTTAGATGGTACAATGATTCTCTACACTATAAATTGCAATGGGGCGAACTATTCAAATTTTTGAAACCAGAAAATGACGGAGCAATTTCTGCATATTGCACCTTTAAGTAAAAAATATTTAAATAATCATCTCATTACATTTTTCTAACCTCATACTCTGATATTGCATTACGGTAAAATCGAGTTACACAGACAAAAAACATATATTATTTAAATGCATAGTTTCTCTCAAAGGAAGACAAAGCCTTTTCCAACTGAGCCTCAGATCCAGTGAGTGAACCGCAAAGACATTAAATTAACAGAGCCATTTGGAGAAAAGCACGATTTTTATGTGCAAATGAAAGTTATTTGAATGTTGTTGCTATCCTACTTACAAAAAGGAGCCAGCACTAGGAAGCAGTCTTAAAAAGCAGGTATTTCATGGTTGCTGTTTAAAAGGTAAAAGGGGGAATTTATTTCACTTTCCACACAGTGGCTTAGAAACCTTTCTGGCTATCATTCAAGGCCCAGGAAATCAGTGGAAAGTTACCTTGATTTATATACCAAATACCATGTATTTGATGTGTCTAACTACACTATGCACCTCCCCGAAGGAGACAGCTCTGACTTTGGTTAACCTTTTACTGCAGTGGACTAAATCGGTAGTCTTCAACAAATCTACTTTGAAACAAAAGTATACACCTCACACACATGGTTATGGGCATAAAAAGAAGACAACTGTACAATGTCAGATATTGAGTTGAAATGTATAAAAAAAAAAAAATGGCATCCCAATATTACACTTTATATACATCACAGAAGACTGAACTACAACAAAACCATTGACATAGAAACACTGGATTTTGGGCATTTAAAAAATATATATGTTTATTAATTATGAAACAATTAAATATATTAATAACATTCCACCCATGAGGCCACTAGGTCATTTGACTGCAGGAAAGGGTTAAAGTTCGCCTCTCCTCTACAAATACAGTGTTGATTAAGGGATGAAACAAATAATGCTTTAGGAGGTCATAAACTAGTGTGATGACATGTAGATGGGCGTAGTGTGTAGTGTTATAAATGACAGTGATGACACATCCAAGGATGTGTTGAGCTGTGCATGTGTCAATGGTTACACTGGGAACTCTACAAATAACTCCCCCATGCCCAGGGTCCCAATCCACCCCTAGCCCCTACACCCTAGTCCCTACCCCCCAGGCACTTATTCAAATCTGAAAGGATTGGATAGATGTAAATGATATGGAAGCCCAAGACACTTAAGGAAGCCCAAGGCCTATCGGAGGGCAAGGTGAAGCTAATAACACATTTGTATATCTATCCATTCTATGTTTTTGTATATCTATCCATTCCTTTCAGATCCATAAGTGCCTACAGCTATACGATTTGGATTTGGCAAACAATCTCAACTGAACTTTCCCGCCCCTTATTCATCACTATACTTTTCCGTTGAAGGACGTCTCTCAGTAGAAGAGCTGCCTGTCTCAGGGAATCTCCTCCAGTCTTGCCAGAGAGAAATGAAAGGATACCTAGTAAGTTGTACAACTGAAAGAGAGCACTTGCTGGTGATTTCATGCACTGGAGCTCTTGCATCCTCTGTGTGGCAGGCGGGTGGACACTCCCAGGCCACAGGAAGCAATAGGGAATAATTAGAGTGTGGCGCTGTGGCGATAGTGATCGGCAGACCAGGCCCAGCAGCCCCAGCGGCCCAGTGGCACACAGGCCCATGCTGCTAAGCTAGGGAGGCAGGAAACTGGGCAGGCTCTGGAAATACCATCTGCTGTACCAGTAGTGTCCCTATAAACCAAGTCAAGCCAGCCAATGCTACAGCCAATTCGCTCTGCACTCAGACAGCCTGTAATGGGTTTGAGTCACAGGAGGCTCAGTAAGACCACTCATGCATGTGATCCACCCTCAGTCCCTCAGTAACCCCAACCAGCATTCAGCCTACTCTGCTGACTCAAACATGTTGCACTCTGTTCAGTGAGAGACAGAAAAGCACAAGAAGCTCACAAGAGAAGTGTTCATGTTAATGTGGCATTAGATGAAATACTGGTAGTGCTTTAAGTGAGGGTCTGTGTTTAAGTGAAGTGTGTGTGTGTGTGTGTGTGTGTGTGTGTGTGTGTGTGTGTGTGTGTGTGTGTGTGTGTGTGTGTGTGTGTGTGTGTGTGTGTACGTGCGCGCGTGTGCGCGTGTGTGTGTGCATTGTAACACTCACCCTGAAGCGTTCCTCCCAGGAGGTCTGCAGTAGTTGGATCATCTCCAGAGGACTACCGAGCTCTGTAATGGCTGTCACTGTGTCCTGGATGTCATTGCTGTCCTGGTAGCAGTAACCATACAACTGGACGGGGACAAAGAGATACACTGGTTATTCATGTATACATACTGTACATGGTGTAAATCTGAGCGGTCAAATGCAAACAATCTCTATCAGAGGATGACATTTGTGTATGTCAATTGCATGCATTCTGATTCTGAAAAGGCAATGACACATGAGATAGCTTTGGCACTGATGAATGTTTATTTTGGTCGATTCCAGTTGTTTACTCTACTCTGTGTTACCATGGCGATAGCCTCCTAGAGAATCTGGCTGGCCCTTTGCTTGCAGAAACATTTACATAAGATCATTTGTGCCCAGAAGAAGTCGTTTGAAATTAGGGGGCATGAAATTCAATCTAAAAGCTAAGCAACCGACATCGCCGTCAACCATACCACCGAACCAAATCAAGGGGAAACATCGACTATGCAAAACAGAGGAGGCGGCATTGCGTGTTGTTTTTTGGTTAATAAAATGCTTCACACGTGAATGATGTGAGAATGTAGCGTGTCGGAGAGTGAGGTAAAGGGTTCATACACCTGGAGTCTGACTAATGTTTGTTGGCAGTTTTGGTGCATCTGTGAAGAGCAATGTGAAGAGCGATGCAGAGACATTTATAGCAGTGGTGTGTGATAGGAAATGTGAGGTGCCCAGTGGGTGCCAACCCTGTGGGAGGAAAGGAAGGGCCTGTGGGCAAGGCTGGCAGAGTGCCCCCTCACCCCACTCATGGGTGCTGCACGAGAAATACATGGAGAAGACTTCACCCTTGCCTTCTTTGCACTCGCACTTCTCTTTTCCTACCAGCACTAACTTTCCTGATAATGACTTTATTAAGGAAAAATGTACACTCTGACTGTGATATGTGGTTGTCTCATCCTAGCTCTCTTAAGATGAGTGTAAGTCGCTCTGGATAAGAGCGTCTGCTAAATTACGAATATGTAATGTAGGAGTACACTTCTAGAGCTTTATTCAGGCCTCCAGGATTAGTCCGATTCAATATTTTCCCTGTGCAATGAGAATTGCAAGTTTGAACTGAGTTTAGCCTAATAGAGTTGAGTTTTCTAGTTTTGTGATCTCTTTATCACTCTATAAATAGTGTTTTGTTGAGTACATTCATCCAAAGTGCATTTTTTGCAGCAAAGATTTGCTATCTGAGATTAAATTCACATTAATGGCTATTATCACCCTACTCCATCTCCCTCTGATTCAGAGGGGGTTGGGTTAAATGCGGAAGACACATTTCGGTTGAATGCATTCAGTTGTGTAGCTCCCTTCCCAGATTGTGTGCGCGCACCACATCTGCAGCCTGTGCTGAAGTTGTTGGTATCGTGCAGCAGAGGCTTTCTTATGCGAACATGACTGCATCTGGGCAGTGTTGTTCCTCCGTGGCAGACTAGATTCATCGGCAGCTCCGCATGCCCTGAGTGAGACAGCAGCTGTACGCATGCTGGGGCAGTGTTTGTGTTTACTCTCTGAATGTGGTGCCATTTTGTCTGACTGGAGTTCAGAGGTCACTCACCTCGGTAGTTTGCTAGAGTCTTTCTACTGAGAAAGGCATCACTGAAATATTTTAGGGAAATGTTGTTGTTTTTTTACTGATCTGTTGTGAGTTCAGGTTTTGATATGTCTCGTTTTTTTGCTGGAAGAAGAGATGTATCTATTTGCATTGTTGGACGGGTGTATATGGAGCATGACAGAGCGTGGCTTCCAGTGAAAAGGCTGAGAAGCTGTGAGGTGAGGTAAGTGTCAAAAGGCAGGTACGTTAGGAACAAAGCATGGTACGCCAATCCCCTGGCAGTTCTCCCCTTTCCTGGCCACAGGGAGGAGTGAGTCAGCATGGTACGCCAATCCCCTGGCAGTTCTCCCCTTTCCTGGCCACAGGCAGGAGTGAGTCAGCATGGTACGCCAATCCCCTGGCAGTTCTCCCCTTTCCTGGCCACAGGCAGGAGTGAGTCAGCATGGCACGGCTCGGCATGGCCTCACCAGGAACAGAGAGAGGGGACCAAGGGCCAGGGCCACAAACACACACCAGCCCAAGGACCAGATACACTCACACAGGCCATACCCTGGGGTTTAACCCCATTGGCCAATTGGCTGTACACACAGGAAGTAAGTTGTAGGAAGGAAGTTCTCTCTGTTCTTACTAAACCGAATGTAGGGTAGTGGGAATGAACATTTCAACTGAGACAGTCGTATAGAGATATTATAGAGAAGTGAGAGATGAGGATGGACAAAGAGAAGGAATCCATGCAGGTTCTGCTGGAGGTGGGACTGGGTAGTGGTCAAAGTGAGACGTTTCAAGCAGCCAAGAGGGGGTGCTGCTGCTGGAACAGTTGCCCCGCTCGAGAAGCAGATGAAATAGTCGAGAACATATGCTATACGAGTCATAATATGCCAACACATCAGAGCTCCACAAAAGCATTTCTGTGTGGGACATTATTAATGTGTAAATAAACGCGGGGGCCGGCAGGGCAAGCCGAGCTGGCTGTTACCCCATTCACCACACTTTCTTTAACGAGGGCCTCCTGGTCCCTGATCAAACCGGCCCCGGGGCGGACATGTTTGTCCAGAGATGAAATCCCCAGCATCTGCCAGAGCCCAGAGCACACTGCTGCTATTCTGTTGGACAGGGTCACTGCAGGACTGAGTGTCAGGCAAACAAGAGTACCTCTATCATACGAACAGGATTCTCTCTGGATCTCTGCTATGGGCTGGTGGGGACTTACTATAAGCCCAGGTCAGGTCGTAGGCCCAATAAAAAGGTAGAGATTTTAATTTCACTCACAAATCATGTAATATTTTGATTATTATTCATGTGGAATTCATCAAATCCATGTGTGAAGAGTATTCATGTAGAGTATACCGGGTTTAACTTAGCGCTCCTGTGTGTGTGTGTGTGTGTGTGTGTGTGTGTGTGTGTGTGTGTGTGTGTGTGTGTGTGTGTGTGTGTGTGTGTGTGTGTGTGTGTGTGTGTGTGTGTGTGTGTGTGTGTGTGTGTGTGTGTGTGTGTGTGTGTGCGTATGTAAGCCTGTGTGTGTGTATCGCATGAAGTTAATGGTTGAATTTCTTATGCCTTGTTTTAATCAGAAACTTGGGCCAAGTGCCACTGGCAGAAAAACCTCTAATGTCATTTTTATTTTCCATGTGAATTGATCCTAGTACATTAAATGGATTTGAGACTTATAATGCATTGAATAAATGAGGGTGAAATTGTTAAAATCATACGTTTGGGTGCATAAAGGGGTTTAAAAGTTTTGAGTTTCGATGATTAGACTCCGTTTATTACATTTTCCCCTTATATAATTTGCATGCCTTCATAGGGTTGAAAACACAGAGTTTGGGAGAAAGTGTTCGGGCAGCAAATACGTATGACTGCTGTACTGTACGTTATTTATAATGAGCGATACCGGAGAAAATCGGACCTCTGAAATGAAAATGGATGGCCCACCCTTCAGTAAAATATATTTTTATCTGACCATCCCTGAACGCTTAAAAAAACAAAACATAACTTGGATAGCAGAGAACATGCCTACCATTTACCCTCACTCCCAGGACAGACCAGAGACTTAGATATGCAGTTTTAGAAACTGTTCTTCGTTTTGTAAAAAAGTAGCCAGAAGGTTGTGGATACGCAGACCACCGCGGACAAGGGTAGGGGAGAAAATATATCCATTAAAATAAAAGCACAGCATGAATCTATCAACTTATTTGCGCTGAGAAAAAAAGTCCTTTTATAAACGCATTTCATGCCACTTTAGGTCATTTTACATGATTGGAGACAAGCAGAATCTTTTTTTATTCCACGACAGAGCATGACAACAAATGAGTGCATGCTGCGGCACCTGAGACGTTTTGATTTCTATACAGGCTATTGTTTAAAAAAGAGGATAGTCTAAGTTTGGAACAGTGTTGAAGTCGTCTGTAAACTGTAAAAAAATGTTGCGCAACAGAAGCGTTTACAACTGAAATGTATCTGATCGTCAGTGGTTGTTTACTACAGCAGCCGCATATCATCAGGTAGACCGATATGCATTTGGGAAACTATCATTGTGTTGACTGTGATTAGGGCCCGCGAATACAAGAGCAGCTGCTATGGTAAATGAACAAACTAGGCATGCATAGCTCACTGCATGATCCTCAAACCAATGACTGGCCAAACTCTTGTTTCTAAAGGGGATTTCAACGGCACCGTAGAATGACTGTACAGCCTAATAAGGCATTTTTCGTTTCATTATTATGTCATTCGAAGTAATTATGTTTTCAATTACATTTTATGCAGCCTAAATGCGACATGTATGGGCATATTGTTGAAGTGCGGTTGTTGATGTGTTGTTGAAATGCTGAGCGCTCCTGCCAGCCTGTAGCGTGTCACAAATGCGTCACAGTCGATTTCCTAAACGCCAGGCTATAGCCTTGAAATAATAACAACATAGTCTAAATAATAAATGTTAATTCCTTCTTAGGCTACCTGGCTTGCTCCTGACTGATTTAGAGTTGGTGTGTTGTTTAATAGCCTGTTGAAATGTCGAACGTCAATTGATAGCGACAGAATCACACATTACTTCCAAAGCAAAGTTACATTTGTGTCTCCTCGGCTACAGAAGGTTGTAGTGCAGCCTTTGAATGTCATAGAGACAAACCAAAGATATCTCAAAATATATTCCCCAACTTTGTATAGCTTGTTTCTAGTGTAAAGCATTGCGGACAAACGCGTTGTTTTAGATCGCTGTATATAATCAGGTCCATTAAAAGCTTAAGCTAACAAGGGGTAGGCCTATGCTTTTAGCCATTTTCTTTAACAAAAGCCACAATACCCTCACATACCCCCTCAATTCAAGCCCTGGTTTTAATTTAGCAGACCTAGCTCTTCAGTGACACTGAGATATTTATGGGGTGCATGGTGACTGAAGGAATTGTCTGACAAAATCTATGGATGGTAGACTATAATTTCATCTGTCAAAAAAGTAGGCCCACCTCTTATTTCTTGAATAGGAAGAAGTAGGCTCAACAATAAAGCCCTCTTGTTGTTAGAAGCCTAAAGTCAAATTAAGATGAAGACTGTTTAAATGAATAAGGCCTCCTCGAATTAACCTACGTTCAGCACCCATGCGCTGTCTATTCCCGCGGCTGCCGCTTCATGTAAATGATTCGAATATGGCTTATTGTGAGTTCAACAATTCTAATAAATAGACTTCATTATGGGCTACGAAACATATTGTTTTTATTCAAATAAATTATAACAGTAACAAGCTTACATCCGGTCCTAATTCTCATCTTCCGCGCTTTCCCTCTAAAAACTGAACAGGACATCGGTAGGCCTAGTCCACGCGCAGAGATATTGCAATTTGGTTAGGCAGCACAAAAGGGTTTACATCAACAAGAGCAGGGCAGGCCAGGGCTCATGATTGTGAACGCCTATCCATTGCAGTGTGTAATGCAGAGTAACCTCCTTTCATATATACCACCCCAGCAGCGCCCAGCAGAGAATCAGGGATGAGGGGCATCATCGGGGGAGAATTTTTTTTTAGATACTACAATAAGCAAATCATTCTCAAAACCTGAGCAATACAAATCAAATCAAATTGTATTTGTCACACGCGCCGCATACAACAGGCCTTACTTACCGTGACATGCTTACTTACAAGCCCTTAACGAACAATGCAGTTAAAAAATATAAAAGTAACACGATAAAATAACAATAATGAAGCTAAATACAGGGGGTACCGGTACCGAGACAGGCTAGTCGAGGTAATTTGTACATGTAGGTAGGGGTAAAGTGACTGCATAGATATTAAACAGGGAGTTCCAGCAGTGTAAAAACAAAGGGGGAGGCACTCTGTGACTTGGGTGACTGGAGTTTTTTACATTTTTTTCGGCACCACCTAATATATAGGTCCTGGATGGCAGGAACCTTTGCCCCAGTGATGTACTGGGCCGTATGCACTACCCTCTGTAGCGCCTTAAGGTCGCATTCCATACCAGGCGGTGATGCAACTTGGCAGGATCTTCTCGATGGTGCAGCTGTAGAACCTTTTGAGGGTCTGGGGACCCGTGCCAAATCTTTTCAGTCTCCCGAGGGGGAAAAGGTGTTGTCGTGCCCTCTTCACAACTGTCTTGGTGTGTTTGGACCATGATAGTTTGTCGGTGATGGGGACATCAAGGAACTTGAAACTCCCGACCTGCTCCACTACAGCCCCGTCGATGTGAATGGGGGCGCGTTCGGCCCTCCTTTTCCTGTAGTCCACGATAATCTCCTTTGTCTTGCTGACATTGAGGGAGAGGTTGTTGTCCTGGCACCACACTGACAGGTCTCTGACCTCCTCCCTATAGGCTGTCTCATCGTTGTCGGTGATCAGGCCCACAACTGTTGTGTCGTCAGCAAACTTAATGATGGTCAGTGGTGGAAAAAGTACCCAATTGTCATACTTGAGTAAAAGTAAAGATACTTTAATAGAAAATGACTCAAGTAAAAGTGAAAGTCACCCAGTAAAATACTACTTCAGTAAAAGTATAAAAGTATTTGGTTTTAAATATACTTAAGTATCAAAAGTAAAAGTACAAGTATAAATTATTTACAATTCCTTATATTAAGCAAACTAGACAGCACCATTTTATTTTTTTATTTACGTATAGCCAGCGGAATACTCCAACACTCAGACTTCATTTATAAACAAATCATGTGTTTAGTGAGTCACCCAAATCAGAGGCAGTGGGGATGACCAAGGATGTTCTCTTGAGAAGTGTATGAATTGGACCATTTTCCTGTCCTGCTAAGCATTCCAAATGTAACGAGTACTTTTGGGTGTCAGGGAAAATTTATGGAGTAAAAAGTACATACATTTCTTTAGGAATGTAATCCGTCTGGCCCTGCGGCCTTGTGAATGTTGACCTGTTTAAAGGTCTTGCTTACATTGGCTATGGAGAGTGTGATCACACAGTCGTCCATCTTTAGGAATGCTTTAAAGTATTTTGACTAAAGTACTTTAAACCATAGATGATGGTGTTGGAGTTGTGCTTGTCCACACAGTCATGGGTGAACAAGGAGTACAGGAGGGGACTATGGTGTTGAACGCTGAGCTGTAGTCAATGAACAACAATCTCACTTAGGTGTTCATTTTGTCCAGGTGGGAAAGGGCAGTATATAATCTTTTGGGGCAGTATGCGAATTGGAGTGAGTCTAGGGTTTCTGGGATGACAGATTTCAAAGCCTTTTAAAGTACTTCATGGCTACCGACGTGAGTGCTATGGGGCAGTAATCATTTAGGCAGGTTACCTTCGCTTCCTTGAGCACGGGTACTATGGGGGTCTGCTTGAAGCATGTAGGTATTACAGACTCGGTCAGGGAGAGGTTGAAAATGTCAGTCAAGACACTTGCCAGTTGTTCTGAGTACACATCCTGGTAATCCGTCTGGCCCTGCGGCCTTGTGAATGTTGACCTGTTTAAAGGTCTTGCTTACATTGGCTATGGAGAGTGTGATCACACAGTCGTCCAGAACAGCTGGTGCTCTAATGCATGCTTCAGTGTTGCTTGCCTTGAAGCGAGCACAAAAGGCATTTAGCCCATCTGGTAGGCTCGCGTCACTGGGCAGCTCATGGCTGGGTTTCGTGGCTGGGTTTTCCTTTGTAGTCTGTAATAGTTTGCAAGCCCTGCCATATCCAACGAGCGTCAGAGCCAGTGTAGTAGGATTCAATCTTAGTCCTATATTGGTGCTTTGCCTGTTTGATGGTTCGTCTGTCGGGCATAGAGGGATTTCTTATAAGCGTCCAGATTAGTGTCCCGCTCCTTGAAAGCGGCAGCTCTAGCCTTTAGCTCGGTGCAGATGTTGCCTGTAATCCATGGCTTCTGGTTGGGATATGTACGTATGGTCACTGTGGGGACGACGTCGTCGACGCACTTATTGATGAAGCCGGTGACTGAGGGGATATACTCCTCGTTGTACGCATCTCTGTGTGTGAAGTAAAGGTAAAACTGATTTAAGTTTGCCTGCATAAAAGTCCCCGGCCACTAGGAGCGCTGCTTCTGGATGAGCATTTTCTTGTTTGTTTATGGCCTCATACAGCTTGTTGAGTGCGGTCTCAAATTACATGACCCTCCCCTGGACTAAATAAAAAAAATACAAAATCCTCCCCCTGACTGAAATTGAAAAATCATGACCCTCCCCCCATTTTCCTCCAGGTAACAATTGTGTAAATTTCGACCGCTCCCTTTGCGCTCTTTTGATGACTGTAAAATGGGCAGAAATATGTTTTTGGTGCCTTTATCTCAGTTAAATATAGAGAAGGCAGCATATTGAAATATGAACAAGTTTGACGAGTTAGAACGGTCAACAACTTGTTTTCTCCAGCCGTTCAGTAAAATAAGCAACATTTCAAACGGTGTCAGGGAAGGAGAGAGAGGGAGGTGACAGAGAGGGCTGCACACATGAGGCGTTTTGCAGAAAGAATTGACTCCAATACTCTGGAGTTATCTTCATCTTCTCATGTCCTCTTTAAACACATCTAATGGTTTCTCTAGGCACAAATCGATACCTGAACTTCAGATTACCAGTTAACAGGAGCTGAAGATGTTCTCAGGGGGAAATGAAGGGAAGAAGTTACAGAGCTTTAACTAATGCAAATGATGTGGGAGACTCGCTGGCCCTATCAAATAGTGTTCCACACAAATTGATCGTCATCTGATCAAATCATTTTTCATGTGTCTGTTTTAAGACTGAGGAGATACCCATAGATATTCTGTGAGCACTTCTAAACGTATCTTATCATTCCTTTACCTCAACTATTACTTTTGAAGGGATGGCATGTATGTATTGCATATTCTTTGAAAGTTTCAGAACAGGAAGAGAAGCAGAAATGGCTCGTGTTTATGTGGTGAGGGTGTAGGGGTCTTGGGGGAACCCTGCTCTCCCTGCAGAGTGTGGGGGCTGCAGGGCTGTTGAGTCCCAACAGACCCAGACCCACAGCAGGGGTTGATCAGAAACAGGGCTGAGGGCTGAGAGAGGTATTACAGGCAGAGGAGGCATTGGACCACATTTGTGTGCCTCCCCCCCCCCCCCCCCCCCCCCCCCCCAGCTTCCTTCCCGTGGAAGTCGGAGGTTAAAGTGTTAACCCTGGCTTAATTGCAACTCTGTCGCTCACGCCCCCTCTGCACTCCCCCCACCCCCCTCATCCTCAAACTGACCTCAGGGCCTCTGTGGCCCGGGACACCCAGCTTTCACATTAACACAACCTGGTTACTGATTCCCCAACTAATGGAGGAGATCTACAGAGCAGGCCCTGGGGGAGAAAGGGAGAGGTTGACAGAATGACACGCTCGTGTAAATATAATCCAACTACATGGCCAGAAACAGGCCCAGACCCCTGTAGCAGCCCAAAGGTCCCACCACTCTCAGATCATCTGTATCCACCATACCCACATGCAAGTGTGCGTACGCTGACACACACACACACACACAATTTCTCTGAAGGATAACCCTTACCCTTCCACCTTCCTCTCCTCCTCCTTCCCTCCCTCACCCTACACACACTCAGGCAGGCAGGCCGACAGCCCCGCTCGTTATCTTACTCTCTGATCAGCTCAAATTCATCTTGTTCACACTCGCTCTAACATGGACGAGGGGAGAGAAAGGCGGTCCGCGCCTGCCACGCGTGCTGGTGTGAAAAGACGTGTCCACAATCCACATCCAACTACACCGCCCAGTCAGTCACCTACCCCTTCTCTCCTCTCCCAAGGAGCGTCCCCCATCTTCCCTGGACAAGCAATATCAGTCAACATGGCTATTGACACCACAAGTGTGCTGAGTTAGGAGAACAGAGATGAACTGCTTTGGTTTCTACCTCTGATCCCATCTGTGGTAGTTTAAGGGGTGTGAGTCCAATAAGATCCCACCATCTCTAGTGAGAGAAAGCATGGGCCTCTGTCTCTCCTCTCATAGTGAGGGACTGGCCAGAGGCAGACACTAACCAGACAGTGTGTTGGAGACTGTTTTCCTCAGACGGAGCCAGACTTCATCACTCTAACAGGATGTATTGGATCGGCGGAGCGGGACATGAATTGCTCTTTGTGACATTAAAACACGCTAAATAACGGTTAAAAATATTGTTATACAGACAGATTTCAAGTTGCGATTCTAGTAAGTCAAGTTAATGTGGACCTAGGTCGGCTAAAAATAAACATTCCTTTTTTCGAAGTGAGATGCCGCTGTAATTCAGTTTTAAAGTTAATATATTGTTATTTTTTACAGGTAGTGGAGCATGTCAATAGAATTTACCAGAAGTCATTCAGGCATTATTTCCTGGTGCACAAGAAAAGGGCCTGGATTAGCCTTAAGGCCATTGTGCTGTTTTAAATTCCTTGCATATTCCTCATGTTCATAGAGGGATGAACAATTAATAATCGTTTCCCTATGATTTGAAAGAGACATCTCAAACCCTTTTCAGTTTATGTTAACATGTTCTAACGCTATTCCAGTAATCCTTCAATATATCTTCCATGCCAGAAAATGAATTTTGTTATTTTTTATTGTTTATCCTGAAATAAATAATATTGCTATTATTTGCTTATGACAACGATGAGAGAGTGGGATAAAGCCGAAGTCCACTTTACAGTCACGCAATGCTAGCGTGTACATGTGTGTGTAGAACTACGTGTTTATATATAGGCCTGCGCACGCTGTGTGTGTGTGTGTGTGTGTGTGTGTGTGTGTGTGTGTGTGTGTGTGTGTGTGTGTGTGTGTGTGTGTGTGTGTGTGTGTGTGTGTGTGTGTGTGCGTGCGTGCGTGCGTGCATTTCAGCATGATGGACAGAAAAGTCTGAGTGGACAGAGGGCATATGTGTCACCTTTGACCCTGACCGAGTCCACTCCCACACAAACCAAGACTCCAGTATCACAGTCAATATCAATGTAAATATATACCTAGAAAGTACACTATCACAACATGGACTTGTACGACAGCGGTGAGAGATGGGCCGCTGCTATTGGCTCTGCTCCCCCTTGACTCCACAATGGAAATTATATAAAGAAAATAACTTCCCATCAATGAACAAACCAAGTAAAAGTAGAAGACCCAGGGATGTGTAATAACGTAGAAGAAAAACAGCCCATAAAAAAGTCGTGCTCTTTTTAATGCTGTTGTCAAAAAATGATCTTTGGTTATAGTTAAGTTATAACTTCAGTGGTCATCAAGTTTTGATGAGAGTTTTGATAGAGTTCATATATGGAAATATCCCAAATATTTAATGCAAATCAAATTACACATTCAGTTATTGCAACAAGTGTTTTGTTGTTGTTTTTTAAATGTAACTAGGCAAGTCAGTTAAGAACAAATTCTTATTTAAAATGATGGCCTACACCGGCCAAACCCAGATGATGGTGGGCCAATTGTGCACCACCCTATGGGACTCCCAATCACAGCCAGTTGTGATACAGCCTGGATTCAAACCAGGGTGTCTGTAGTGATGCCCCTAGCACTGAGATGCAGTGCCTTAAACCCGTGTGCCACTCGGGAGCCCAAGTTCAAATATGTATTATGCCTTACTAAAGTCTATACATTTTATGTACATTATAATCTTGGTTTTATATTTTCACTTGGTATTTTAATTCAATATTAATGTAGGTTTAACATTGTTAGACAATTATATGTCCTTTGCAATACTACACATGAGAGTGATATTTCTTTATTGTATGCAATTTAAATCTTGATAAGAATGTAAGCTACATGTAAAAGCTTCAAAAAGGGTAAACAACTTGATTATTGCCAAATATTCTCTTATATCCTCGGTTATCAAACATTATTATCTTCAAATTGTTCTCCATTCACCAATGCCCCCCCAAAAAATGTAAAGGCTGATAGAATTTATTCAAAGTAAGTGTGACACGTTTCGTTTTCTCAATGTTTAAACAGATACCTTCCCATTCGAATGTGCAAACCAAATACTGATGTGTAGAAATTCGGATCAAAAGGTCACAGACGTATAATATTGTCCAGAAAATGATTTTAGGGAGTATAATTGATTACATTTGCACCACGCTGTACATAGATTTTTCTATTGTGTTATTGACTGTACGTTTGAATATCCCATGTGTAACTCTGTGTTGTTGTTTTTGTCGCACTGCTTTGCTTGATCTTAGCCATGTCGCAGTTGTAAATGAGAACATGTTCTCAACTGGCCTACATGGTTAAATAAATGTGAAATAAAAAAAATTAAAAATAAAAACGTATTGTATTTTAATAAATGTTCTGTATAGACTATTTGGCGGCTGTCTTGGTTCCTTTGTACCGTCCTTAAAACAGTATAGGCCTATCTTGAAAACATACCACTTTTTACATGGTTAAAGTGCAACACTATTTCTTACCTTGAATTACCCCATATGTATTAAGTTAGAATAACTATCCTAAACTTTATTTCAGAACATAAAGGCACGTTTTTCACTTGTTTGGTGGCTACTTATCTATCCATTCAGTAAAAGTTGCATTGAAGGCAGGAAGTTCCCTCAACAACATCGTTTGGATATTTTAATTGGGCCTCATGCGGTGCATATTACAAGCACTAATTTAGGCTCATACTGTAGCCTAGAAATTACACTGTAACCAGTACTTCAAGGCCCTATATTTTTATCTAGTATTAGCAAAACATGTGAAATATTAGAGGAACATTTTTCAAATATATGCCCTATAGGCTATTGTAAAATTGGACATTCGTGAGTATAAAAGCTTTCAAATGACATGCTCTAGAGATACTTGTACAGGCATAACTATTTGTAGACCTGTATTGTAGGCTTCGATGAATTATAAATGATTCGTGTGGATATTGATAAGGTCATTTGGCCGACTTATCTCGGTTTGAATTGTAAAATCGTCCTTTACGCATTTATAGAATATGTGGTAAAACGTTGCCTGGCGCTTCTTGAAAATACACAAACAAAAAGGGCCTAGGTGTAGAAAGACAAGCTTTTATATAATTACAGAAGTTAAAAGGCCTTCTTTCTTGTTTACAGAACTTGTCTAAATGCAAATAAATACGAGGTAGAATGCGACAAAGCCTCGGGCATCTCACCGGCTGGTGCGCCATGCAGAGCCAGCAATCTGCTGATTGGATTTAATCAACAGGGTAACAATGGAGCGATGGCCCTCATTCAACTGTTTAGCCACTAAACGCACAACACATCATCCAAATAGCACTATTAAATAATAGGCCAATCATGCACTTATTTCATGCTGACTATTTTGTTTTCACTGCACGCAACATGAATTGATTTCTCAAGGAATCTCGTGGAAATGGAATACACACCAGTGCTCCAAGTGTTCAACCCATGTGTCACTTTTGAAACGCTGAGAGTAAAGTTTCACACCCATGGTTATTCAGTCATTAGGGAAAGAATGATTAATGGTTTGGCTGTTGGTATGAGACAAAATGGCTATTAACCGTAACTTCGATATGTATAACAAGCGCAAATTGGGTTAAATTTGAAGTCAAACTGAAATGATTTATAAGGCCACTGCTACTGTTAGTTATAATGACGTTATAATTAAATTAATGGATGTCAGATAAATATCCTGTCGTTCTTGGTCTGTAGGCAACATAAAACATATAGGTTGCATCTTAAATGTGTATGGAATAGGCCTATAGCTAAATAAGTAATAGTGCTAATCATTTACAGAAATAGGCTAAAACACAGATTTAGAACATTAACAAAATGTGAAATCCTTCATCATCAATTTGTTAGCTAGCCTAGATATATATTACCTTCAGAATGTTGGGGTGCTGTAGCCTTTCCATTAGCGTCATTTCTTTCACTATTTTGAAGGACGCCAGTCTGTAGCAGTCTCCAGGTGAACCATATTTCTTTACGCAATTTTCCATATCGTGTCCCCCGAAATCCACCGATTTCAGAGCCACGGACAAGCTGTTGTTGAGAGCCGCCTTGTAGACAGCCTTTGTGTAGCCTGAGCCGAGGTACTGAATATTGGTCACGTTGTCTATGCTGCTGCAGTCAAGCATAGGTGTACTGTTAATGCTCCTCGAATTCATAGTTAAATCTTTCCGTGATTTTGTTTGCATGTATGTGGAAGATGAAAGCCGATTTTGAAAATGCGTCTGTTGGTTATCGGTTCGCTCAATGACTTTGATAGGGTCCCAATTGTCCCCTGGCTCTGAATCCATGAGCCTCCTTCTCTCCAGCGGGCGGACGGGGTCCCCGGTCCCAGACCCATGTCCTTGGCGCCGACGGTACCGCACAACCTCATCGAATCTCTCTTGTATCTGCAGTAATAAGTCCTGGTGATGCCTGCTTCCCGCGGCGTTTTTACTATTGGACTCCGCCACAGCTTTAGTGTCTGACTCGCCGACGTGAAGCTGTGAATCGCCTGTAACCCGCTGCTGTTTTTTGTGATAGTACCGATGTACTCTATTGTCGTGGTTCTGATGGTGCTCGAACCCTGGTATGTACAGCAAATTCATTAGCGTACCGAGGAAGAAAGAGAGGCAGAAGCCTGCTGCAACCACAATCTTTCTTCGCTTCATTGTGATTAGTTGTATTAATTGCATAAAATATATTTGTCCGTCTTCGGCTCCAGCCCCCGCCTAAGTGTCTACCACCTCTGCAGCGGTGCCCGGCGTTCAAGGTTCGTGCGCGACAGAACTTAATGGTATTCCGATGCCGAATGCGCTATGATCACGTCTTCATCTTGAATTATATGATTTATGCAGCCACGCAGGTTTAAGATCCTCCCCATATAAGGTTGACCATGGTGACACTTGCCTTCACACACTGCAAAACCCACCACTTCTGTAGCCTATGAGCGCATCAGGCAGGGGTCCTCTAGCCTACTAGAAGCCCCCTGAGCGACTAAACAGCCGTGACGCCACTGTGATTGACAGCATACGTAGGTCATGCATCTGTGAGCACTGTAGTTTTCAGGAAGTCCATTTCCTGTTAAGGTACGTTGAACATATAAAATCTTAAAACCACACTACCCATGGTGCAATGTAAAAATCCAGACAATTCCAGCAAACCAGCAGCTGTGGAACAGTGTTTGAGGTTTCTTAGAACTGCCGTTTCGAGTAGACCTAATGGCACGCGCAAAATCTGCCCACTGACGTTAGTGATGAAAGCGCATGAGTTGATGGACATTAATTATAATATCTACTATCTAATGTGTTGTTTTATTTCAAATTTTGAATGGCCAGGCTTGTATGTGTTTTAAATATAGCCTTATTTGAATGTTTGCAAAGCCTTTCTAATAGGCCTATACGCCTTAATATGCCAATTGGTTATGTCATCCGGATTATTAATTGTTACCATTGGGCATAGTAACATTATGTAGCCTAGCCTATATCCAGTAGATTTTCTGCTGATGGTCTATACACAACATGGAAAGTAGGCTAAATTGAAATGTTTCCAACGAATAATGAACATTGCGCTATGAGACAACTGAGCATACGCATAAGAACGCTTCATGCTTTCAGCAAGTAGGGTATTCCATTTAGCTAACGCTTTTGGATTGCTTTAAATCTTCCACCTCTGTTTTAAATTGGTTGAGAAGTCCAGACTCCTTGCAGGCTGAAGCTCTGCTGGCCCCTCTGTTACTTGGAAAGAAAAATGTGTATAATTATGTCTCTGGGGTCGGAGAAGTAAAACTCTAAATTAAAAGCAGACATTACGAAAAAGGGTGTATAAATAATCAAATAATAGGCTCTGTTATTTGTTAAACTCGGCCGAGATAAGCATTCCTTGGCTGGAATCTCATGTTAGCCGGCACCCCCGTCCCCCCAAATAAATCCCGTCGTGTTTATCTGCTGTAAATACACTATAGCAGTGCCAGCGACGTTTAAAAAATGAGCCACCACGACCCCTTTTAAGTGGGCCCAAACAGAGTTCACCACGGGGTCTCGCTCTCTATTGTGGTAGGCTAAATGATGATGAACTTTAAAATAATGTTATTAATGCTCTCATTGTTTATCGGATTACTTTAATAATGACACATTAGTTATTTCTGGTGCAGCTGAGGCAAGACCAAGCAGCCTCTATACCTTCATTAGGCCAACAAACCAGAAGGATGACGCGGGGAGCCCGGTCTGAGCCCTGCTTGAGATCCGGATAGTGTAGACCTGAATGCTAGTGACATGGCTATCCATCAAACCGACATTACCATGTAGTTAGCAACTAATTAACAAATACAATCAACCTGGAAACTGAACAAACAAAGCGGAGACAGCGGGCGCAGCCGCACAACGGCCTGGGGTCGAGGGGCCAGACGCAGGGAGAATTTATACAAGAGGCGCGCGTCCACTCTTTTTAATAGCTTTGGTAACATTTTTTAAAAGGTCAAAGTAGTGTAAATATAATTATATTATATTAGTCCTATATTATATTGTACTATTTGGAACCATTTTATTGGCCCTTTTTTGACGGGAAGGATCCTTTGGGATGGAACTGCTTTGGAGCTGAAGCATTTCAGTAGCCTAACTATAGCCTACCTCTCGCGCTGAAATGGCCGCTATATCCCACACCAACTGTTATCATATCTGTCACTTTGAGACTGTTTAATGTCCACACATTTGACAAGTGGCAAGACGTGGAGAAGCTTAGCTCCATCTCCTGGACAACAGTCTTTGATGGTGATGATTATAAATAGTGACAATAATAATCATTTATAATTATTATCCGATAATTAACCGTTTGTGTATTTGGTGGTTATTTTTCTTTCATTTTTAAGCACGATGACTGGATTCAATCATTGTTATCTCTGCATATTAATGGGCATTAGAGTTGATTGTCCGTCATTATATAGTCCAATAAACATCCGAATGATTGACTACACTTATCTTGCCCTATTTAGCAAGTCATCTATACATTGTGGTGTAAATTACATAATATACATATTTAGGATACTTTTGCAATCCAACTGTCAAGAAGTTTTGACAGGATAGTCTATCCCAAAACGTAGAATTAATTATTTGGCTGCATTTAACAGTAACAGAAGTGATGTGTAAGAAAACGGTATTTGCCTCGTCAGTGGTGCAACTGTTGCTTTAATTTCCGATTTCTTACTGTGTGTGGAGTGGTCATTTGCATGGCCTAGTTTGGGGCGGACAGCTCTGCGGGAGGGGAGGCTCAATGCGCCTCGGGGGAGCTAACACGCATTAATCCCACTTAAATAACTTCATTTTCTCTAGGATTATTAGGGACAATAGGCAAACAGTGTATTCTAACCACTGTGCTGGGGCCTTTCCATTTGACCAGCCGTTTACATGGAGAATCCGGGAGTGGCAGTTGGCTGGCTCGCGGGTAACGGATTAGCCCGCTGCAGCGCAGGAATGTTACATTTGCTGTGCCTTTGTGATTGGCTCAACCTACGGCAGTATATGACTGAACAAATCCTTTTACACTTCTATTTTCTGAGGGGAATAATTATGTGCCTTTGTTACTGTAAACCACACATGAATTCAAATGTGGGCGTAGGTTGGCCATTCATTGGCAATGTGCGCTTTAGTAGGCCAAATACATTATGTCACCCGAAGTAATGACGTGTCAATTAATCAAGTTTGAGCTGAAAGTATTTATCGCAATTTGCAACCTGCAGAAGGTCTCCAAAAAAATATATAGAAGTTGTAAACTTGTGCATCCATTTTATTGCAAGGACCAAAAGGCTCAAAAGAAATTGGCTATATATCTTGAATAAGACATTTTTAGTCAGAGCCATTTATGAATCAGAGCTTAAATTTACATTGGAGTCAGTCAACTTGAGATGTTTTTAATGAACTAAAGACATTTCTGAACTGTATCTTGATGTTGTCCAGTATCTATTAAATGTGCTGTGCATCATGGTTTCGATTTTGTAAATGCACTGTTCATGTATTTAATCTCCCACTTAGGTGCCAAGCTTTTTTATGTTCAGTTTAAGTTGAAATTGACTCTTTTTCCATCTGAACCTTTAGTCAGGAGGTTTGTGTGGTTTCTTATTCATCCTCTCTTGCTGGCTGCTACAGAAAAGTGGAGTAGACCCATATCAGTGTCTGAGACAAATGGGTGATAAGGAGAGCGTTCTCTACTCCATAAGAGTTATGTTTCTAGAGAGGAACTTCTGGTTCTGTTTAGTTGAGAAAGGAGGGAGTTGGCGAGAGAGGAGGAGAGAGAGAAAGACTGGGGGGGGGGGGGGGGATCTCAATTGCATTCTCCTCGCGTCCTCTCCTCTCTCCTCTCTCCTTATCTTCTTCTCAAACCCCATTGGATGAGAAGGTCAGATGGTAGGGACGAGGAGAGAGGAGTGGAGGAGAATGCAATTGAGATCTTCCCTTGGAGGGAGGCCTGTGCCGCCAGCAAACACTCAGTCACACTCTGTGAGTTTATGAGCCTCAGACTAGTGTGGATATGACCTTGAAACAAGCACGTGCGTTGGTTGGAGCCATTAGGAAACTTGTCAGTGCGGCCCAAGCTCGAGCCACCGTATGCCAGCGTGTGTGTATCTATAACCTGCCTTACCTAACAGCCCTGGCTATCAGTCAGATGTTAAATGCAATGCAGGTGATGGCAGATACTTATCTCAGTAAGACAGTGAAAATGTATGTGTTTAATAAACAGTGCTACTCCCCAGGACTACTACCAGCCACACGGGCCAGATACACCTCACAGCATTTATCCCATTTAGCCCTGAATAGAAGCTGCATGCAGCACTCCCGTTTTCGCTCCAATCTTCCAATTTAATGGTACATTAGCATATCTAATTAGTTGTGAAGTGGATTATGGCTTGGAGCACAATGGGACACTTGTCTGCGTTTTGCCAATACGATGCAAATTAGTTTGAGAAATCTTGTGGCCGGAGAGGCGAAATACAGTTGAAAAGAGAAAACAAAATTCCTGGACTGGGGTCTTACTGTGAGATCTCAGGGGCCAGCAGAGAGAGAGAGAGAGTACTGACATTTGGGTGTGTTTGTATCTGTGTGTGCAGTGGTGCAAAAAGTACCCAGTTGTCATACTTGAGTTAAAGTAAATATAGAAATAGAAATATAGTAATAGTAATTTTACTCAAGTAAAAGTGAAAGTCACCCAGTAAAATACTACTTGAGTGAAAGTCTAAAAGTATTTGGTTTTAAATATATTTAAGCATCAAAAGTAAATGTAATGGCAAAAATATACTTAAGTATATACTTAAGTAAAATTATATAATATATATATATAATATAATTATATTCCGACCCCTAGACTTTTTCCACATTTTAAAATATATATATTTTTTAAGCCTAGTCAACCTACACACAGTACCCCATAATGACAAAGCAAAAACAGGTTTTAAAATATTTTTGAAAATGTATTATAAACAAAAAAAACCTGAAATATCACATTTACATAAGTATTCAGACCATTTACTCAGTACTTTGTTGAAGCACCTTTGGCAACGATTACAGCCTCGAGTCTTCTTGGGTATGTCGCTATAAGCTTGGCACACATGTATTTGGGGAGTTTCTCCCATTCTTCTCTACAGATCCTCTCAAGCTCTGTCAGGTTGGATGGGGAGCGTCTCTGCACAGCTATTTTCAGGTCTCTCCAGGGATGTTCGATCGGGTTCAAGTCCGGGCTCTGGCTGGGCCACTCAAGGACATTCAGAGACTTGTCCCAAAGCCACTCCTGCATTGTCTTGGATGTGTGCTTAGGTTCGTTGTCCTGTAGCAGGTTTTCATTAAGGATCTCTCTGTACTTTGCTCTGTTAATCTTTCCCTCGATCCTGACTAGTCTCCCAGTCCCTGCCGCTGAAAAATATTCCCTCAGCATGATGCTGCCACCACCATGCTTCACCGTAGAAATGTATCCAGGTTTCCTCCAGACGTGACGCTTGGCATTCAGGCCAAAGAGTTCAATCTTGGTTTCATCACACCAGAGAATCTTGTTTCTCATGGTCTGAGTCCTTTAGGTGCATTTTGGCAAACTCCAAGCGGGCTGTCATGTGCCTTTTACTGAGGAGTGGCTTCTGTCTGGCCAGTCTACCACAAAGGCCTGGTTGCAGCGATGGTTGTCCTTCTGGGAGGTTCTCCCATCTACATAGGGGAACTCTGGAGCTCTGTCAGAGTGACCATTGTGTTCTAGGTCACCTCCCTGACCAAGGCCCTTCTCCCCTGATTGCTCCGTTTGGCCGGGCAGCCAGCTCTAGGAAGAGTCTTGGTGGTTCCAGGCCACTGTGTTATTGGAGACCTTCAATGCTGCAGACAGTTTTTGGTACCCTCCCCCGGATCTGTGCCTCAACACAATCCTGTCTCGGAGCTCTACGGACAATTCTTTTGACCTCGTGGCTTGGTTTTTGCTCTGACATGCACTGTCAACTGTGGGACCTTATATAGACAGGTGTGTGTTTTTCCAAATCATGTCCAATCAATAGGATTTACCATAGGTGGAATTCAATCAAGTTGTAGAATTTCAAGGATGATCAAGGGAAACAGGGTGCCTCTGAGCTCAATTTCGAGTCTCATAGCAAAGTGTCTGAATACTTATGCAAATACGTTTTTTTTTCTTCTTTTTTGTAAAACATTTTCAAAAATGTCTGAAAACCTGTTTTCGTCATTATGTGGTATTGTCTGTTGATTGATGAGACAAAACATTAATTTAATCCATTTTAGAATAAGGCTGTAATGTAACAAAATATGGAAAAGGGGAATGGGTCTGAATACTTTCTGAATGCACTGTATATTAAGCAATCCAGATGGCCCAGTTTTCTTGTTTTTTAAATTTAGTGATAACATGGTAATAACGACAACTCCAACACTCAGACATCATTTACAAACCTTAGTATGTGTGTTTAGTGAGTCCAGATCAGAGGCAGTAGAGATAACCAGGGATTTTCCTGTCCTGCTAATCATTCAAAATACTGTACTTTTGGGTTTCAGGAAAAATGTATGGAGTAAAAAGCAGATTATTTTCTTTAGGATGTAGTGATGTAAAAGTTGTCAAAAATATAGATAGTAAAGTCAAGTACAGATACCCCAAAAACTACATAAGTAGTACTTTAAAGTACTTTTACTTAAGTACTTTACACCACTGTGTGTGCGTTTGCCATGCAGCTGAGCAGCGGTATGCCAGCTATGCCTTGGAGTGTAGATGCTAGTATTCTGCACTCCTTCTGTGTTTCACATCCATCTGACATCAGCCTGCTTGCACATCACCGCATTCCACCAAGAGACTCCTCATCAGATCAAAATATCTACTTCCTGGACAGAGTCACACGGTAGGCAAGCAGGTCACATGTACTGAGTCAGTATTTACACGTTGATTCAGTGATTCAAAAGTAAGAAGTTTGGAATATCAAAAAAAGTACAATTGTAAATTCAATCTACCTTTATACCTAGAATAGTCTAAATGACTCTCTCCTCTCCTCTCTAGGGCTCTATTATTATATAAAAAAATTATAATAATTTTTTGGTTACATTTTTTGTTGTTTCTTTGTAATAAGCCACCTAGCAATTTTATGAAGTTGGCTTTAGCTAGCGCAGATAGGTTCCCAATCTCCCAACCTCATAATCAAATCAAATACAGTTTTATTTGTCACGTGCTTCGTAAACAACATGTGCAGGTAGACTAACAGTGAAATGCTTACTTATGGGCCCTTCCCAACAACACAAGGAGAAATATTTACATTTTTGGGAAAAAATAATGACACATAAATACACACAATGAGTAACATTAACTTGGCTATTTACACAGGCTACCAGTACCGAGTCGATGTGGAGGGGTACTAGGTAGTTGAGGTAGATATGTACTGTGCATATAGGTAGGGGTAAAGTGACTAGGCAACAGGATAGATAATTAACAGTAGCAGTATGTGTGATGAGTCAAAGGATTTAGTACAAAAAGGGTCAATGCAGATAGTCCAGGTAGCTATTTGGTTAACTATTTATCAGTCTTATGGGTAGGAGCTGTTCGGGGTCCTGTTGATTCCGGACCTGGCACATCGGTACCGCTTGCCGTGTGGTAGCAGAGAGAACAGTTTATGACTTGGGTGGCTGGAGTCTTTGACAATTTTTAGGGCTTTTCTCTGACACCATCGAGGATAGAGGTCCTGGATTGGCAGGGAGATCAGCCCCAGTGATATACTGGGCCGTGCTCACCACCCGCTGTCGTACCTTGCAGTCGGGTGCCTTGCAGTTGCCATAACGAGCGGTGATGCAGCCAGTCAAGACGCTCTCAATGCTGCAGCTGTAGAACTTTTTGAGGATCTGAGGGAACATGCCAAATCTTTTCAGGCTATTAATCAAGTTAGAGTAGCTAGCTTGTCTAGCTATCTTGGCTGGCATGCCTGCTGGCGAGGTTGGTAGACTTTAGCAATAACTAAATGTACTGAATAAGACTCACATTCCTTTCAATCTTTCACCCAGATTTTTTTGCAGAGCTGTAGAGAAGAATATTTGGTTTCTTTAAAAAATAACCACCAGTCAGGAGGATACAGAGAGCAGAAGAGGTATGCTTAGATAGACAGAAAAATTGACATATTTTGTTTAACATAGAATTAAGCATAATTATTATGGCTCTAGATTGCAGGAAAAAGCCCTAGCCCTTGTCTGGACGACACCCCAACCATCCACATGTACTTTGTGGTCCCTCAGACTTTTGGGGTGCATGACGCCCCTGGCTCTATTCAATCTGCGTCTGAGCCAACACATGTGTACCGTGAATGCAGTCTCCGCTAACGTGGAAACATTGTCTTTACATTTTAATCACCCTGTAACGCTGAACTTCCACGATACGGATTTAATACTGTTTAACACACTTTTTATGGCTGTGAAAAACAGCAGATAAAGCAACACTAAAATGTGACCTTCATTAAGCAGAAAGTACATGGGAACTAACATCAACCAACAGACCCTCAAGGTCTTGACTTAGACGGATAGCCCTTAGTGCACCGACTTGGACGTGCTCCAGTCATGACCACGGTTTGTAAACAGTGTTGACCGAGCCATGTTTGCCATCTACTGATAGCCCTGCTGGCTGGCATATAAAGACACATCAGTTGAAATGCTGGGGGCTGGTCTGATTGGTTATCTGGCCTCAGCAATAGATGAGATTGATATGTGAGGAGAGCAGGGGTTAAACTGATCTTCTAGCACCTGGTCCTGTGTTGCAACACAAACTTCGTGCAAATATGTACAATTGTATGTACAAATATGTACAGTTCGTGCAAATATGTACAAAAAGTATTTCAGCAGATGTTGCGCGTTTTGTACGTTTTTGTATACACACATTTTTGTGCAACTTAATTCTTTAGGGCACAAATTCATAGGAAAATACAACTTCAGCACAATCTTTAGAAAATTATTGGAGCAATGCGTTTAGCCTTTTTTGTGTCCCACATTTATTTATATATATATATATATATATATATATATATATATACACACACACAACATTTTGTTAATCATCCAGGTTGTCATGAAATACTTATAATAGTAGCCTTACATTTGTTTTTGTTTTTATTAATGCTAATGCTAATGCTGTTTTCTATGCTTGTTTTCGCTACATACTTCGGAATACTGGTGCTATGACGGATTTTGAGGGTTGCCAGATTGGAGTAAAAAGCTGTATTTGTCTGTTTTTGTGTGCGGTATCAGTGAAGGTATTTGATTGGGGAATGGGGATACATTTTCATGATGGGAAATGAATTCATCAATAATTGTGGGGAAACAGAAGACCTGCAAAATAAATCTGTTTGGTTTCAATTCCCCTGTTGCAACTGCATGGTATTTGCCACTGTAAGGAGACTGGACTATGATCAATTAAACCATATCAATGCAGTTAGGCAGGTTAATGTAAAATAATGATTTATGTTGGTTTCCACTTATGGCTCTTCCAAGGCCGTTTCATGTTTATTACGGTCGTGTCAATCATGTTATATACTAGGTCTGTAGGTCTGCATTGTAGACCTACTGCCTCTGCCCAGAGGCCTACTAGGCTTACGGAGAGCAATTTTCAGTGGTGGGACCAAGTCTTAGCACTTCAAGTTCCAAGTCAAGTCCCAAGTCAAGGCAGGCAAGTCCGAGTCAAGTCTCAAGATAAGACCATCAAGTATCAAGTCAAATCTCAGGTCCTAACTTTGAGTTTCAAGTCCTAAAAAAGTCAGAATGTGCTCTTCACCAAATGTAATACCATTTCAGATTTTTAACGAGTAATAGTATATTACATTTGCGCAAATCATGAATCCATTTAAAAACATCTATATATTTATTACTTTCCAAGTAAACGTTATATTTCCATGGAAATACATGGGTAGCCATGAGAAAGACACACCCCCCCAATAGGGATCGACTATCGAGGATCGCTGTAACGATCGTCGTATGAAGGAGTGGACCAAAACGCAGCGTGGTAAGTGTTCCTGATCAATTTAATACTCAATACACTCGAACAAATAACAAAGAGGGGAAAACCGAAACAGTCCTGTCAGGTGCAGACACTAAACAGAAAACAACTCACAAATGAAAGAGGGAAAAAGGACTGCCTAAGTATGATTCCCAATCAGAGACAACTATAGACAGCTGCCTCTGATTGGGAACCACACTCGGCCAAAAACAAAGAAATAGAAAACATAGAAATAGAGAAACTAGAATGCCCACCCTAGTCACACCCTGGCCTAACCAAAACAGAGAATAAAAACATCTCTATGGCCAGGGCGTGACAGTATCCCAGGTCCAGGATGTCCTCCACTCTCTTTTCTCCAGGGCCCAGGATCACTGCTCTTCTTGAACACGCTGCTTGGTCCTTCTTTGGTGGGTAGTTCGGTAACGATCGTCGTATGAAGGAGTGGACCAAAACGCAGCGTGGTAAGTGTTCATGATAAATTTAATACTCAAAACACTCAAACAAAATACCAAAGAGGGGAAACTGAAACAGTCCTGTCAGGTGCAGACACTAAACAGAAAACAACTACCCACAAATGAAAGAGGGAAAAGGACTGCCTATGTATGATTCCCAATCAGAGACAACGATAGACAGCTGCCTCTGATTGGGAACCACACTTGGCCAAAAACAAAGAAATAGAAAACATAGAAATAAAGAAACTAGAACGCCCACCCTAGTAACTCGCTCTGGGGCGCAATCGGGCGATGTAGGCTTGTACACAATCGCCCAACACACACACACACACACACACACACACACGCGCACACACACACACACACACACACACACACACACACACACACACACACACACACACACACACACACACACACACACACACACACACATACACACAGCCAGTTGTAGCTCAATCTGGGGTGTAATGATCACATTCCCGCACTGACTGACTGTGTGGAGGCTCATTGATTTAACGTAACGTTAGCCTAAATGACACCCCAGTAAAGTAATAAAATATATAGCTGTCGGCTATATCAGCCACGACTTACCGTTCTTTGTGCAGCTTCAAATGTCGAACAAGTTGGAAATTGTTGCGACTCCGTCTGTAATTTTCTTTCCGCATTATTTGCAAGTTGCAATCCGTTTTTTGTTGATACAGCGTTGTCTTTATACCCAAAAATAATAATTTGAGGTATCATCTTTCCAAGGGCTCCATCTGAATTCACCCGCCGACGTTCCTCTGCACTGCCACTAACAACTTTTTCTCAGCTGGCACAATTTGATTGGCTGCTGTCCAATTCAAACTGTAATCTGCTAAATGAAGAGTTGATGCACTGCACACTTTTTTTAATAGCATAATTTTTTATATTTGTGCTTGGGGAGGGTATCAAGTCAGGTCGAATCATAAGGCTCAAGTCCAAGTCAAATAACGAGTCATTGGTGTTAAAGTCGAGTTGCAAGTCATCATATTTGTGACTCGAGTCTGACTCGAGTCCAAGTCATGTGACTCGAGTCCACACCTCTGACAACTTTCGTTTTATAACAGGTGGTGTCCATTTATTTACAGTACTGTGTTGATTAGTTATTGCTTTCTTCAGTGGAAATACAGAATATGTTTAAAAATGCCAAATATACCAAAAGCTAAATCAAGTAGAGATTGACGACTATTTAACCATGTTAATCATAACTGAAACAAGCAAACTACAAACATTTAAACAATGAAAGATAATGAATACATGACAAATAGATACAAATATTTAATACAAAATAATGAATACGAAAGTCAAGAGATGGCTATAACATGAGTACAAAGTGTTTTTGAGCATCTGTGTCTATTATGGTGTGTATTATCATTTCCCATCTTAAAAATGTATCCCCATTCCCCAATCAAATACCTTCACCAAAAATACAAATCTGTATTTTTTCTCCAATCTGGCAACCCTCATAAAATTTGACATAGCCTTATATAAAATGCATTATAAAATAAATGGTGTAATGTACACAAAGTGGAGCCTTGCATGATGAAGAACATTGTGTAACGTAGGCTTCATGAACTATTAAAAGCGTTATGAAAAAAATTGTGTAGGCCAACTGTTGCCTACACAAAAAGGGCTTTTTTGCAACAGTATTATCTGGAAAAAAAATGAAAAAAAACATAAGACTATTAGTATATTATAATTATTTTGGTGACAACCTGGTTAATTCACAATATATATATATATATATATATATATATATTTTATACAAATAAATGTGGGACACAAAAAAAGGTTGTGTAGAACATCATTGCCCATCTAATAACTTTCAAAAGATTGTTCCGAAGTTTACCCCCTAAAAATGTATTTTCCTATGAATGAAGTCGCACAAAAATGTGTATCTTCTGCTACGAATTATGTCGCACAATTTTTGGGGTCTTTTCACACAAATTAATTCAATCTGCTGAAATATTTTTGTTTTTATTTTTTTACATATTTGCACGAATTGTGTGTGAGATTGTGTTGTGTATTATCAGTAGCTAGCCAGCTAGCATTAGCATATCCCCCTGACAACCCCACTCAGCACCATGTAGACACCACCCAGAGTGGCCCAGCAGAAAATGATCTGGCCCGAGTGCTGAAAGATGGACGCGGTGCACTTTCCGCTGTCAGATGGCCCTGATCGCTGGGCCGCGTCGGGGGCCTCCGTTTTCCTGGGACAGTGGCTGGTTGGAGGACCGGGCGGCGGAGAGGGCGAGGGAACCCGATCTGGCGGGATGCTTTCCAGTGGAGAGCAGAGGCCTCACAATGGAGCTGTTCAGCAGAGAGATGGGAGGACGTTCCAGCCCAGGGCCCAGGGAGAGAGAACCATTGTCACCCAACGCACAGGCACTCAGAGTGAGAGAGAGCGAGAGAGAAAGAGAAAGAGAGAGAGGAGACTGAGAGAGGGAGGAGAGAGAGAGAGGGTAGGGAAATGATCACAGGTTCGTAGGGAGCACTTGTGATGAAGACATTGGGTGAATAAGCATGGATGAAAGTAATATAATATTTAGAGAGATACCAAGAGAGAAACATTACGTGAAGTAGGATTGGTCAAAGTGAGAGGCATCACAAGGATAATTAATCTGTCCGTTAGTCTGTCGCTATGGGAGTCAGTGGGGGTAAAAGAGCAGGATCAGGGCAGGCAGATGGCCCCTTCTAGCTCATAATCTATATAGAAGACCTCTCCCAGTTAGCACATAACGTTCTGAGAACCATATGTTTCTTAGAGCTTGGTGAGAGTGTGGTTGTCCTTTTGCTATTTTGTGTACAACCTTCCCACAACTTTCTGGGAATGGTGCAGGGTAGTTGCTTGGCTTTGGAACATTCTCAGCAGATTTAAGGAACTTACTTTTCTTGGTATTTCATTACTTTAACAGAACGTTTCCTAAAAGTTAAAACATTGTTACATTTAATTTAATTTCCTAAACGTTAAAACATTGTTACATTTCATTTCATTTCAATTTTGGTAATTGTCATGTCTACTCCCGCTCTCCCGCCGGTTTACTAACCACCAGTCCTGGCAACCCATCATTATGTACACCTGGCAACCATCATTACGCACACCTGCACCCCATCGTCATGCACACCTGGACTTCACCATCTTGATTACTACGTTAGTAGACTGAAGGTGAGGACACAACGGTTCACCTGACACTAAACTGAATCTGAATATTACACTGTTGATTTTATGTGCGCTTCACTTTTACTGTACTTTTCACCGCATTTGTTGATGACAAAAATCAGAAAATACTCTGGATACATTCAGCAACACGATAAGAACATTCCTAGAAAATGTGGGGTAGGTGCAACATAATACCCCCCCAAAAAATGACAAGGGTTTGAGTGAGAGGACCAACTGGTGTCTCCAAGTGCCCACACACCTCCCAAAAGTGTGCAAGTAATTCCAATGCACTTTTATGACTCAAAGAAGAGTCTTCAACTATAAGGCGTTTTTTTTTTTGCTCGCCTAGCTGTGCTGCTGAGGAACTACAGCAATCACAGTTTTAGTTGTTTTGTTTGGGACACAGCCCTGCATCCTCGTCTTTACGTAATTACTGTTGTTTACGCACTCCAGAAAAACGGTCCATTATAAATCGCAGTCTGGGTCATGTTTGCATAATTTGAAAGATTGTTCTATTGCCAACATGACTTGCTAAATTATAAAATGTGCTCTTACAGTGTCAGGCTTTCAGAAGGCAGATCTTAATTTGGTGCGTATAGAGAATGGAGTTCAGATGTGAGGTCTGCAGCAAATGTTCCTCACAGCACAACAAACACAGGCTCGTTTTGTTCAGGACAACCCAGGGTATAACGCCGTGTCATCTTGTAACTCCACATCAAACACAGTGATTGTAGATGTGGACACTGTATATTACATTAAATGTATGATATGAAAATGGACTCACGGGTTTTTGGCTTGCTTTGTATGACATTAAAGCTGCATTTATTATCATCCTCAATGTCTCATCTTTGAAAATACGTCAAATCCTTGTCATTTACAGCATTTCCCTCACCCAGTCAACAACAAATGTGCAAAAGTAGGCCAATTATAGGCAGGGATTGGGGAAATTTATTGTTGCGTGCAGTTCTCAAGTTCAAAACCCACACAGCCCTGTAAAGCGCAGAACCAGAGCTCTGACGTCATGTATAGCATGTTACAGTACAGCCACTACATTCCAATTTTGGCACTTATTAATGCCCAAATCTACCATTTTCAACCTGTATATGGGTATGAGTATTAAGGGCTGCGAAATAACGTTCTTCTGTGGGAATTTCAGTACCTCAGCGTTAAGTTTCCTACAGGTTTCGTCATGGTTCTATTTAAATGAGAGATGTGCAGTGAGGAATCTCTCATGGCAGTTGCCTTGGGCTGATACTCTTCTCTATTTTTACAAATGATTTGCCACTTGTCTTACAAGAAGTTCAAATTGCTATGTATGTTGATGATTGCACACTTTACACTTCAGCACCTACAGCCAGTGAGCTCACTCTTAGCAAGCAGTTACAGTCAGTGTCAGAATGCGTAATTAACGATAAACTAGTCATAAATATATCCAAAAACCTAAAGCATTGTAATCGGTTTCAAAGCATTCCATTAGAACTGAACCTCAACTGGAGTTGTGTATAAAGGGTGCGACCATTGAACACGTTGAAGACGCTGAACTCCTAGGAGCAACATTGGATGGTCAGTTCTCGTGGTTCGAGTCATATTGACTAAGTTTTTGTGAAGACGGGAGAGGTATGTCTGTTACAAAAAATATGTTCTGCGTTTTTGACATAAAAGATCAACTGTACTAGCTGTTCAGGCTATGATCTTGTCCCATCTTGATTACTGTCCGGTAATATGGTCAGGTGCAGCGAAGAAAGGCCTGGCAAAGCTGCAGCTGTCTCAAAGCAGAGCAGCACACCTTGCACTTAACTGCACACACAGAACTAGCATCAACAACATGCGGGATAGTCTTTCACGGTTGAGGGTTGAGGAGAAATAGACTACTTCTCTTCTAGTCTTTAAAGAAGCACTTGTGTGTTGAAAATGCCTACCCACTTATATAATCGATATACATTCACTTCAGACGTACACACCCCACCGGACACACCACTATGGGTTTCTTTACGGTACCCAAACCAAAAACAGATTGAATGCGTCACTCAGTTATATATAGAGGAGTCATGTCATCGTGGAATGCTCTGCCACCAGAGGTTACTCAGGCAAAAACCAAGTTAAGCTTTGGTAAAAATTAAAAACCCCATCTTGTGTCACATCTTGTATTTCTAAAGACCTAATTTAACTGTTCTGTATATAAGAATATGAATATGTATTTATGAATAGTGTATTTTTTGTATTTTTGTTGTCTCTTTGTGTCTTTCATATATACATGTGCATTCGGAAGGTATTCAGACGCCTTGACTTTTTCCACATTTTGTTACGGTACAACCTTATTCTAAAATTGATTAAATAAAAAAATCTACACACAATACCATATAATGACAAAGCGAAAACAGGTTTTTCGAAATGTTTGCAAATGTATTTATTTTTATTAAAAATGAAATACGTTATTTACATAAGTATTCAGACCCTTTGCTATGAGCCTCGAAATTGAACTCAGGTGCATTCTGTTTCCATTGATCATCCTTGAGCAGTTTCTACAACTTGACTGGATTCCACCTGTGGTAAATTCAATTGATTGGACATGATTTGGAAAGGCACACACCTGTCTGTATAAGGTCCCACAGCTGACAGTGCATGTCAGAGTAAAAACTAAGCCATGAGGTCGAAGGAATTGTCCGTAGACGGAGCAAAGTACAGAGAGCGCTCAGGACCTCAGAATGGGGTGAAGGTTCACCTTCCAACAGGACAACAACCCTAAGCACACAGTCAAAACAACGCAGGAGTGGCTTCTGAAGTCTTTGAATGTCCTTGAGTGGCCCAGCCAGAGCACGGACTTGAACCCGATTGAACATCTCTGGAGAAACCTGAAAATATCTGTGCAGCGATGCTCCCCACCCAACCTGACAGAGATTGAGAGGATCTGCAGAGAAGAATGGGAGAAACTCCCCAAATACATGTGTGCCAAGCTTGTAGTGTCATATCAAAGAAAACTTGACGCTGTAATCGCTGCCAAATGTGCTTCAAGAAAGTACTGAGTAAAAAGTCTGAATACTTACGTAAATATGATATTTCATTTTTTTATTTTTTTTTATTTGCAAACATCTACATTTTTTAAAATAAATTTTAGAATGAGGCTGTAATGTAACAAAATGTGGAAAAAGTGAATGTGTCTGAATATATATATATATATATATATATATATATATATATATATATATATATATATATATATAGAGAGAGATAATAATATTTTTTAACAAGGCACACCTGTTAATTGAAATGCATTCCAGGTGACTACCTCATGAAGCTGGTTGAGAGAATGCAAAGAGTGCAAAGCTGTCATCAAGGCAAAGGGTGGCTACTTTGAAGAATCTCAGAAATAAAATATATTTGCATTTGTTTAACACCTTTTTGGTTACTACAGGATTCCATATGTGTTATTTCATAGTTTTGATGTCTTCACTATTATTCTACAATGCATAAAATAGCAAAAATAAAGAAAAACCCTCGAACGAGAAGGTGTACAAACTTTTGACTGGTACTGTATATACTCTTTTATATATATATTTATTTAATGTAATATCTTACGTTTTTCTTGTCTGCTACTGTTCTGTACTTGGTCATGTATTTGAATGTTTTGTGTGGACCCCAGGACGAGTAGCTGCTGCATGTGCGGTAGCTGATAGGGATCCTGATAAACTAAAGTAATGTTCTCAAATTGTCTGAATGTTTTAAGGAAGTTATTCGAGAGTAGTTCTCCGAGCGTTAATAAAAACCTACCAGGAAATCTTTCACGGAACCAGAGTAAAACATTCTCAGAACCTCCCTGCAACCTAAAAATAAACCTCCCCAGAACAGAAAATGTTTAGTAGTCAGGAAACGTATGATATCATTCCCATTACCAATGTGAAACGAATAACATACTTTCCCACAACTTTCAAGGAACCAAATGTGCTAGCTGGGCTCTTGGATTTGGAGAACACAGGTGCTCAGGGGGAGTCTGATCTCTCACCCCCCCCCCCCCCCACACCTCTTCTTTCTCCTTCCTCCATTCCTCCCCATCTCTGCCCCACTGCACCACTGTCTCTCAGCCTCTTTGTCTGGCCCTCAGAATTCCTGGAGGAATGTCCCTCATTAAGACGTGCTGGTCATATGAGTATGGCTGTGGTTCCACTTCATGGCTAGAAGCTGGAGGCTCTGAAATGGCACACACGCACACGCACACACACACACACACACACACACACACACACACACACACACACACACTGAAAGATATGCACGTACGCACACTCGCACACACACAAGCACACATGCACAAGCACACACACAGAAGTGCACACTCAAGCACGCATGCACACACACAAACACACACGCACACACTGGAGCCATGGTGCAGGGGTTAGTTTACCATGTGAGTTCTAGAGATCTGTGGTGTGCATTGCAAGGCCAAAAAGACACATTATGTCCCCATAAGTGACTAGTTCATGTGTATGTTTATTCTCAATGCATTTCTTCCTATCACTATTTGTATGATACATTCAGGTCATAAAAGGCACTGCACCTCAATGGCTGAATTTACCCACAAAACCTCTGCATGGTTTGCACCCCAGTCACCAGGCCCTGGATGTCTGCTTGAACAGGCGTCTCAGTTTGAGGCCAGTACTAGCTGGCTGCACATCTGGCAACAACATGGTGCCCAAATCAGCCTAAGCCACCATAGTGTGAGCTGTCAGGGCGCCCAGCGCGACGCCAACCCCCCCTTGCATGCCCAATACAGTCTGTCTCCATCTCGCCATTCATCAGCAGAGTGGCTGAAATGCTTAATGCCAGAACTGGGCTCAGTTTACAGGTCAGAGACAGACACAGAGACGGAGACAGAGACGCCTCTCTCCTCTCCTTTTCTCTCCTCTCCACTCCTGCCTTACTATACTGAACAAATGTTCCATACATACACAAAAAGTGTATTTCTCTCAAAGTGTGTGCACAATTTTTTTTACATCCCTGTTAGTGAGCATTTCTCCTTTGCCGAGATAATCCATCCACCTGACAAGTGTGGCATATCAGGAAGCTGATTAAACAGCATGACCATTACACAGGTGCACCTTGTGCTGGGAACATTAAAAGGCCACTCTAAAATGTGGCCAAAATATGCATATCTGTATTCCCAGTCATGTGAAATCCATAGATTAGGGCCTAATGCATTTATTTAAATTGACTGATTTCCTTATATGAACTGTAACTCAGTAAAATCTTTGAAATTGTTGCATGGTGCGTTTATATTTTTGCTCAGTATAGATGTGCTGGGCTGAGGAGGTCAGGGAAGTGAGATGATATGGGAAAGTGGGCTTCCCCACTGTGCAGGCTCAGCTGTTGGGATGGCACCAGAGATCGAATGTACTCTACTGTACTGTTTGCAGACTGCGTGACACAACAGGTTCTCAGCTCAGACAACACAAGGGCTTTTCTCGTGACTCAACTGTCTGTCAATCAGAGTTTAATAACCTGTAGGGGAGACCGGGATTGGTTGTCTCATGGGTTGGTTGTCACAGTGTGATTATGCGTGGGTTGACCCTGCAACCTGGACTCTTAACCCGCAGTCCCCGCAGTTAGGAGCAGGCGGGGTTAGGGTCATTAAATATTGTGTGGATGAAGGGCGGGTTGAATAAAGAGAAAATATTACCTTAAAAAATACATAAATGTATAATTCTTGTGGAATTTATATCTATATGCTAGATTGAGTTTTTTCGAGTCATTATTTTAGGCTATCTGGCATTAGTGCGTAAAAGCTTTATCTGTAGGCTATGCGCACCAAATAGCCTAGCCTACACGCCAATCGCCAAATGCTTTTGAAAACGGGATGAAAAAGTTAGTTAATCCATGGTGGCAAAAAGGACAATGTCATTGTTTAATTCAATAAGAGAAAAGCTGCAAAATGGAGAATTGAAAATAAAGAGAAGGGGGAGCCAGAAAATTAATGTTGTCACGGAGCCGTCCGGAACTTTCCTCACGCACACCTGTCCCCTATTCCCACTGATTAGTATTTGTATATATGTGCACTTTGGTTTCCATTGGTGGTTGATTATTGTTACAATGTCCATTTGTGCGTGTGAGTACCTGTGCTGTGTGTTTTGGCTTTCGTGCCCTTGTGCAGATGATTACGGGCCTCGTCCCGTGGGTTAATCATTCTGCGCTTGTGTTATTTATTCGAGGTACTCCTCGCTCTTTTGTTACGTGTTTGTTTGGTCTTCATCCCCGTGCCTTTACACGGCACGCCGTAATTTGGGGTATAATAAAACATAAAAAAGCTGTTGTGCATTCCTGCGCCTGTCTCCCTATCCTTCATGCCAACGTGACAAATGTTTTGTAAAGATTTGCCGAAGTGGTCAAAAGGATGCTAGCAGTGCCGGTTATGTTTGATGATAATGAGGCGCTAAACAAATTCGTCAGTCACAAGACGGGAATTCAAATAGGCCTATGGCACGTCAAGGGAACTGTAGCCTACTGTTCAAATGCGTTAATAAATGAAAACTGACATCTGGACACTGACGGTAGGTCTAGTACCTCTCACATAGAATGAACGATTTCTTGCAGTAAAATGGTACACCAAATGTCGGCTACATTTTTACTCAGGAACAGTAGTGGAGAAATGTGTTTTTTTCTCACAGTATCTTGAAAGAATGCAAAGGTGCAGTTAGGGACCGTCTGTAAAGGTGCTATCTTTATCAGCAACATAGAAGCTGATATTATTTCAACCACAAATCTGCATCCACGCCGAACTGAAATCTTAACAGAAACCTGTTGGGTCATTCTCACAGCTTTCTATTTCATTAGAACCGGTCAAGCTGATGACATTTGCATATTTTTGCATTTTCTCACTGGTGACAGAACTTTACCGTCAACTAGATTTAGGCATTCATTCTATCGATTTCTGACATTCTGGTGCGCATGTGTTTATTTAGTATTCTAGGGCAACATATAATGACAAAAGAGAAGCTGCATGTATCTAATTATAGACAAGTTGACTAACAAATAGTCTACCAAAATGTCAGGAATTGTAAGAAAACGGACTGTAGCCTACAACACATTTTCTATATTAGCTGGTTAGGTTTCACTTCATCACATATAGTTGGGCGGAGGCGGATGGGGTATTAGCAATTGCAGGTGGGTGCTGATGAGCAAACAGCTGACTCGGGCACCACTATTACAGTAGAATTCTGTGAAAGAACACATCCACCTGGTCAATTCATGTCAGCATGACAAAACAGTGAGGTGAGAGGAATTTGTGTGTTTCATAGATTAACATAATAAAATCAATTATTGGTATTCTCTTTGTAAATGTTTGAATTATGGCAGTATCCATGAACAAATATGTTTGTTGAAAAGAGGAAAGGGAGAACTATATGTCAAACCTATTTCAGAGTTCCTTAGGTCAACTCATGTGGTAACTATATCTTAATTACCATGGGGTGGTTGGGGAGGGTTGTCAAATGGAATGTGGGGTTGGTTGTCATTATCAACATTGCCACTGCCAGTATATAATAAATCCCAAGATCCTTTGTGCTTGTGCTATAAAGAGCTCCCTTCCTTGCCTCTCTCACACACACATATTGTATATGTGCAAACATAAGCGTACACACACACAAACGTACAAAAAATGAAATATGTTATTCTCAAGGCATAAAATGCAGAGTTTTGTTAGGAACCTCGTTTGATCAAAGACAAGTTTGGCATATTGCTTCACTTCCTGTTACAAAAAGGAATAAGCTGCTAGCAAACATTGTGACAACCAACCCCATACGGTGTGACATCCAATCCCATGAAAGAATAAGATATGAGGATAAAAAAGGGCACCCATTTCAATATTGAAAAGAGTCTTGTAAGATAGACTGGTGCTGAGAAATACACGCAAGAGTTAAAAGTGTGACAACCAACCCCGATCTCCCCTACTGCTTCCAGTGGGGGTTTTCCTTTCTGCGAAGCAGTAAGGGGGACAGAGATGGATGTGGCACAGCTGGGACAGAGGGGTGAGGGTGTGATGGGGCAAGGGGTTGAGAGTGATGGCTGCTCTCTGACTGTCGCCTCCGGGTCGGGCCCTAGGGGGGTGAAATTACACGCTCTGTTCAAGCATACGGCTACCAAAGAGCAGAAGGCTGTGATGGATAACCAACACCCCACATGGAGTCCCACCCCGCCGGGTCACTGCAGTAGGCACCCACCGACACACACTCACACTGTATGCTGTACATATACTCACACACACACACGCATGCACTCACACACACACACATACACTCTCAAATTCGAACACACACACTACCTATAGACAAATTCAGTTTTAAGAAAAACCTGAATTCATAACATGTAGGCCTATAGGAGATAAAATGACATGCACATACTCTTTCTGGTGGTGGATGGAAGCCAGATTCTAGTATGGATTGAATCCAGGCCAATCATAAACTGCTGGTCCACATTAAAGCCCAGTTATCTCCCAGACTGACCTAATGGAAAGAGGCAGACTGTACGTTAACATGAGGTGAAGTCAAAGAGATTCCTAGAGGTAGTAGATAAGATACCTGCCCATACTGAAAAGTCACTTGCTGTTGTTTTTTTGTGGGGGGGGGCTTCTGGTCTGGATTAAAGCTTTGATTAGTGTTTTAACTCTGGGTGTAGTGATACGTGAAGTATCTATAAGAGGACCAAAACAAGACTGTCCCACTACCCAGGATTTTAAAGTGAGCTGTTGAAACCGGGCCAAGGAATGGTGTGTGTGTGTGTGTGTGTGTGTGTGTGTGTGTGTGTGTGTGTGTGTGTGTGTGTGTGTGTGTGTGTGTGTGTGTGTGTGTGTGTGTGTGTGTGTGTGTGTGTGTGTGTGTGTGTGTGTGTGTGTGTGTGTGTGTGTGTGTGTGTGTGTGTGTGTGTGTGTTTGACCATATTTGAGTATTTATGCCACGAGTAGGCTGTGTGTGTTTGCATTTAGACACAGCACTGTGGGTGGTTATGTGGTTATCTCCACATTGCTAAGTCAATCTGTGCAGAGTGTGTACATATTTAAGTGCAGCATGGTGGCCTATGTGTGTCTGTGCGTGCGTAGTGAGGAATGGCATGTCCTTAGCCAGTGAGAAACTATCTACTTTAACCCCATTTATATTGAAAAATATGACAATTTCCTTATACATTTCTTTCCTCCCATGTAAAACGTTATAGACACACACAACATACACTCAGAGGTTCTCTGACAGTCTCCATCCTGAGTTGCCCTATTGTGTTTTAGAGTTGGCTGGATCATCTGTCACAATGACCTTGGTACACCATGTAAAACGTTATAGACACACACACACATACACTCAGAGGTTCTCTGACAGTCTCCATCCTGAGTTGCCCTGTTGTGTTTTAGAGTTGGCTGGATCATCTGAGGGGTTGGCCATGTCAAAGGTCAATAAGGTACGTTGATTAGGACTCTGCTGCAATGTATTACATACACTACCGTTCAAAAGTTTGGGGTCACTTAAAAATGTCCTTGTTTTTTAAAGAAAAGCACATTTTTTTGTCCATTAAAATAACATCAAATTGATCAGACATACAGTGTAGACATTGTAAATGACTATTGTAGCTGGAAACGGCAGATTTGTAATGGAATATCTACATACTGTAGGCGTACAGAGGCCCATTATCAGCAACCATCACTCCTGTGTTCCAATGGCACGTTGTGTTAGCTAATCCAAGTTCATCATTGTCCAGTGTCTGTGTTCTTTTGCCTATCTTGGTCTTTTATTTTTATTGGCCAGTCTAAGATATGGCTTTTTCTTTGCAACTCTGGAAGGCCAGCATGGAGGCCAGCATCCCGGAGTCGCCTCTTCACTGTTGACATTGAGACTGGTGTTATGCAGGTACTATTTAATGAAGCTGCCAGTTGAAGACTTGTGAGGCATCTGTTTCTCAAACTAGACTCTGTAATGTACTTGTCCTCTTGCTCAGTTGTGCACCGGGGCCTCCCAGTCCTCTTTATATTCTGGTTAGAGCCTGTTTGCGCTGTTCTGTGAAGGGAGTAGTAAACAGCGTTGTACGAGATCTTCAGTTTCTTGGAATAGCCTTCGCCTTGGAAAAGCCTCCGCATGGAATAGCCTTTATTTCTCAGAACAAGAATAGACTGAGGAGTTTATGAAGAAAGTTATTTGTTACTGGCCATTTTGAAACCACAAATGCGGATGCTCCAGATACTCAACTGGTCTAAAGAAGGCCCGTTTTATTGCCTCTTTAATCAGGACAACAGTTTTCAGCTGTGCTAACATAATTGCAAAAGGGTTTTCTAATGACCAAATAGGCTTTTAAAATTATTCACTTGGATTAGCTAACACAACGTGCCATTGGAACACAGGAGTGATGGTTGCTGATAATGTGCCTCTGTACGCCTATGTAGATATTCCATAACAAATCTGCCGTTTCCAGCAACAATAGTCATTTACAACATGAACAATGTCTACACTGTATTTCTGATCAGTTTGGTGTTATTTTAATGGATGAAAAAATGCTTTTCTTTCAAAAAGAAGGACATTTCTAAGTGACCCCAAACTTTTGAATGGTAGTGTACATCAAACCAAGAATCAATGAGATGCAATGAGGTGGGTTCATATCCTATAGTTAAAAGGCCTTTGGCTTTTGTTGTGGTTTACAGTACTTTTTTCTTTATTAAAGCCTTACCAAGTCTCTGATTGATCCGCAAGATGAAGGTGCAGCTGCATTTTATGTACCCGCAATCTGTGTGATGTCTGAACCACTAAGAAAGGTCTACATTCCCTGATGATTTACTGAGATATCTATAGGACTGGATCTTTTGAAAGCTGCTGACTAAAGCACTCAGGGGGCTTTGACAAGTGCAGTAACAAGGCATGTAATTCCATTGCTATGTCTCATCAACCAGATCGTAAAATACTGTGTGAATCACAAAGAATCACTCCCCCTTGGGTTGTTATACACACAATGTGTTCTGCGTGGACGTGTTTAACTATTCTTGTGGGGACCAGAAGTCCCCACAAGAATAGCAAACTAACAACAATTTGACAAACTGGGGACATTTTGTTAGTCCCCACAAGGTCAAATGCTATTTCTAGGGAGTTTAGGGTTAAGGTTAGAATTAGTGTTAGGGTTAGAATTATGTTGGTCAGGGTTAAGAGCTAGGGTTAGGGTAAAGGTTAGGGTAAGGGCAAGAGTACAAGTTAGGGTTAGGGTTATGTTTAAGGTTAGGGATTAGGGAAAATAGGATTTTGAATAGAACTGAATTGTGTGTCCCCAAAAGTGTAGCTGTACAAGACTGTGTGTGTGTGTGTGTGTGTGTGTGTGTGTGTGTGTGTGTGTGTGTGTGTGTGTGTGTGTGTGTGTGTGTGTGTGTGTGTGCGTGTGCCTGTGCGTGCGTGTACATCTGTGAATGCATACAGTATGTGCGTTTGCATGTGAGAGAAAAAAGGTTGATCAATAGCGGAAACTAAAGCACTTCTCCACTGCATTTCCATGGCTGTTATGTGAAGCTGAGAGGGAGAATTCCAGAGGTGGTGGGAGCAGTGTGCCCTGTCTGCGTAAACAGGCTGCTGAAATTTACTACCACAGTGATTCTCCCTCCCTCCCTGCACTGCTCCCGTTTCCCACCTCTGTGCCAATCCCTGTCCGCCTCCATCACTCTACTGTCTACCGCTGCTCTAGGACCAGGGGCCAAAGGGTTTCTCTGTCCGTGACTAAGAGGCCCCACAGATACAATGGGGTTTAGCTGGCATAGAAAGCATAGACATCTTTTTTATTTTTTCAAATGACCTGCCACTGGCATTAAACAAAGCATGTGTGTCCATGTATGCTGATGATTCAACCATGTACGCATCAGCAACCACAGCTAATGAAGTCACTGAAACCCTTAACAAAGAGTTGCAGTCTGTTTTGGAATGGGTGGCCAGTAATAAACTGGTCCTGAACATCTTTAAAACTAAGAGCATTGTATTTGGTACAAATCATTACCTAAGTTCTAGACCTCAGCTGAATCTGGTAATGAATGGTGTGGCTGTTGAACAAGTTGAGGAGACTAAAATACTAGGTGTTACCTTAGATTGTAAACTGTCATGGTCAGAACATATACATTCAATGGTTGTAAAGATGGGGAGAGGTCCATCCGTAATAAAGAGATGCTCTGCTTTTTTGACACCACACTCCAAAAAGTAAGTCCTGTAGGCTCTAGGTTTGTCTTATCTTTATTATTGTCCAGTGGTGTGGTAGAGGGCTGTAAGGAAAGACCTAAGCGGTGTTCGAATACTCATACAACCCACACTAACCAAACTATTTATGACGTGAATTAAGTATAGAGTATGCGTATTGGTCATAGTATGAATATAGTTAGTATGCCAAAAGTTCCCGGATGTCATACTAAATTCGCCAAAATATGAAGTATACACACAGAGGACACTATTTCTGTACTTTATGGCCCATAATGCATTTCTTCAGGTAATGTGCTTCAGGAAATGGCGGAAAATATGCAGCTGAAGTCCAACAATAGTGGATACAAATTCATTGCTTTAACTAACTTTGAGACATGTTAACAAAATGTTGAGCAATGTAATAATTACTTTTCAAATAAGTTACCTTACACGTTGTTGGCTGACTATTTGTTAGCTACGCTGTCCTTACGAACCACATAGCATATCATTACAGCAGTATGTACGGGTATGTTAGCTAGCTACCTAACGTTAGTTGGCTACTTATATATCAAGCTTGCCAGTATATTAACTATATGTTATCTAACTAAATACACAATGTTTATTGACTTGATTATTCGTTATAGTCCTTGTGCATTCTCAATTAACATTCGGGTGCTTTCGTAAATTCGCTCTGGCTACCTACTCCGATTTCAGGGCACTCTCGTCTGAGTGTACTAGATCGCAGAATAATGAATTTACAAATGCTCAACACCGGTTGAATGTGGCCGGTGCCAGTTAAAAACGTCAGCAAAAGAACATAATTAAATTGTTGCCAGCAACACAGTCACCAACGCTCTGGATAACATGAAAACTGCCTAACCAGCTCTGCTAGGGCGAGGAAAATGGTTAGAGTGGTCACTCATTTGTGTCTGGAAGTAGCTAGCAAGCTAGCCAAAGTTTGCTTGGGTGCTTGACTGCAGTTGTAAGGTCATAACGCTAAAATAAAACCTACTCCTCCGACCTAGTGTCCAGTGTGTGCTCTGAGAGCGAAGCGCTCTGAATTAACAAAGGACAATCTGACAACGCTCTGCATTTACGAGCGCACTTTGGCACTCCAGATTGAATTTAAGAACACACCTGAAGTCGTAAAATGTCTAACTAGTCATTTGTTATGCTAACTAGCTAGCAAGAGGTTGCATAGCAACAGCATCAACTTCCAGTAGACCGGCAAAGAGCTAGTACGCTCAACTGAAAGGATACTGTTCTGTTTACAGTATACTAAAATTAACTAATAGTATATAGTATGTGGTGTATACCCATTAAGTATATAGTATACAGTATGTTAGCATGGGTATTTTAACGCAGTTCTAGTTAAGTTCTAGCTGGAACAGAACAGAGTGGCACATCTTGCTCTTTATTGTAATCAGAGGGCTAATGTACTGTAAATACTATGCATGCCAGTCTCTCTTGGCTAAGAGTTGAGGAGAGACTGACTGCATCCCTTCTTTTTATAAGCTCCGACACACACACTTAACCCACCAGACATGCCACCAGGGGTCTTTTCACAGTCAGGAGACAAAGGGCTGTGAGACATGGGTTTGAGCCTAGACACATGAAAAGTGGGCTGTATACAGAGGGTACGGGGTAACAGAAGACAAACAGCAGAGGGGCTAATGATCTTGGAGATGGGGAAAGGGCCGATGAACCCGGGGGAAAGTTTACGGGGCTCCTCCCGAAGGGGCAGGTCGCGAGTGGACAGCCATACCCTCTTCCCGAGACGATACAGGGGAGCCGGGGTCCAGTGGCGGTCCGCTTGTCGTCGATACCTGGAGGTGGTCTTAAGAAGAGCCTACCGGGTTGTCTTCCAGGTACAATGACAGCGGCGGACAAACATCTGGTCCGTGGGTATGCCAATCTCTTCCTCTTGCTCCGGGAAGAGCGGGGGCTGATAACCCAGGGACCACTCAAAGGGTGAGAGACCCGTGGCAGAGCAAGGAAGGGTGTTGCAGGTATATTCGACCCACACTAGTTGCTGGCTCCAGGTGGTGGGGTTGGTGGAGACAAGGCAGCGAAGAGTCGTCTCCAGGTCTTGGTTGGCTCGCTCCGACTGGCCGTTGGGCTGGGGGTGGAACCCGGAGGACAGGCTGGCCGTCAACCCAATGAGTTTGCAGAATGCCTTCCAGAACCAGGACGAGAACTGAGGACTCAGGTCGGAGACCATGTCCACCGGGAGTCCATGGATCCGGAAGACGTGTTGCACCATGAGCTGGACCGTCTCTTTGGCAGAGGGTAGATTAGGGAGCGGAATGAAGTGGGTGGCTTTGGATAACCGGTCCACTACTGTCAGGATGGCAGTGTTTCCATCAGATGTGAGGAGACCCGTGACAAAGTCCAGGGGATATGTGAGGGGGGGGGGGGGGGGGAATACAAATTTCACAATTTACATTACATTATCATTTATTATTATTATGACGTTTACCTCCTAAATTAAGTTTAATTTGTAGTAAGGAATGCCAATGCATTGCGAAAGTTCATTAAATCTAAATAAATTATCCCAGGTTTACACAATGGCCCACACTCTCTTTCTCTTCTGTCACACAATCAAATCAGATCAAATCAAATTATATTTGTCAAATGCACATGAATACAACAAGACCTTACCGTGAAATACTTAGTTACAAGCCCTTAACCAACAATGCAGTTCAAGAAATAGAGTTAAGAAAATGTTTACTAGATAAACTAAAGTAAAAAGAAAAGTAACACAATAAAATAAAGTAACACAATAAAATAACAATAATGAGGCATTATACAGGGGGTACCTGTATATATCATTCATGTCATTATATATATATATATATCATTTATCATTCATGTGTTTCTGCCCAGGAGCATTTGTTGGACTTTTCATCACTTTTATGAGTGCTGCTAAAACTAGTGACTTGCAAACAGACAAGACAACCCAAAGCAAACACGATATCAATCTGGCAGCTCAGACACAGGGCCCTGTCTGTGTTTATGCAAGCAGGTCTGTAACAACACTGTGCAGCTCACACAAACGCATCAGGCACACATACACACACATGCGCAGACACACACACACACACATACACACACATGCGCAGACACACACTTGAAGGGATGCATCACATTTCACACTCAGGTCCCATGTGGGTGCCGTGACGAGACCGTGTCCAAAGATCCTGACAAGGAGTATGTGGACAAAAAGAATATGGTGAGTTGGCTGGGGATGTTGAACTCTTGATGATGGCCATTGTAAGTGATCTATTCATCTTTCAACTTTCTGCCAGTCTAAACTCAAAGCCTTATTTTCACAGCATCATTACCCCCCCACCCCCCACCTCAGCGTGTCAGGAGGGTACACCCTACTCTCCATTCCCCCAGGAGGGTGTTCAGGGCTGGGGGGGTCAGTCTGGGGTCAGTCCAGCCCAGGGCTCCAGGAAGCTGGGCTGTCAGGGCCTCTGGGACCCCTGCTGTCTGTTTGGGTTGGAAGAGTCAAAGGGAGTGGCCAGCACAACAGGAAGGGCCCTCCTGCACTGACTGACAGGTATCCATCAGCTCTGATCTCTGTGGCTCTAAGAGACAACCTCAGAGACTTTGTGTGTGTGTGTGTGTGTGTGTGTGTGTGTGTGTGTGTGTGTGTGTGTGTGTGTGTGTGTGTGTGTGTGTGTGTGTGTGTGTGTGTGTGTGTGTGTGTGTGTGTGTGTGTGTGAGAGAGAGAGAGTATAGGATTGCCAGTCAATGGGTTTCTGAGTGTGTGGACATGTAGCCTACTGTGCTAGTGAACCAAGAATGTCTCTATTTTTTTCACAGGTTGGCCTTTCAGGTGTTTGCCTCTGGGAAGAGTCACCTTTAACCTGAGCTCTGCTGGAGCAAGGGAGACTGTGTTACAGTTTGCTTAGCCTGAGTTTGTAAGAGCTGCAGGTCAAATTATGAACGTCTGTCTGGTTTGAAAAGAGATCACTTGTTATGAACTTATGGGAGGTGTACAGTGCCCATACCTCTGACCCTATTAGCAATGTTTGGTCTCCACATCTCACATAGTGGGAACATGAGTAGAAATGCTCACAGCCTATTCCCTAAACACTGCATCTCTGAGTCCCTGAGCGTTCCCCACAACGTTCTCTCTGCGCTCCCTGAACGTTCCTGGCTAGTGAAGTGGGGCTCCTGGTATTCTCCAAGCAGGCAGCTCTTTAATGACTGTAGCTCCTGTGAAAATCGCCAGCGGAGCAGTTCCACTGGATGCCTCGAGTCTCTGGGAGCTCCTGGTAAAGCTATCAGCATCAGCCCTGGCACGGCCTTCTCTTGCTAAGTGGACGGTTGTAAATATGAGAGTGACAGAGGGGAACCCGACACCGCCCCCAACCCAACCGCAACGCAGCAACGACGCTCAGGTCCATGTGAGGGTAATTACGCGGGTGTGGGGCAATCACACAGCCGGCAGCACACACACACACACACACACACACACACACACACACACACACACACACACACACACACACACACACACACACACACACACACACACACACACATTGACAACATACAGCAACACACACCTGTTTAGTCACACCCTTGTACACTGGCTTGATGTTCTTCATTCTTTTTGTACATTTTACACTTAAAAGGGGAATCTGCATTTTCTACGTCCAGTTTTGGACTTAAATATGTACCCATTGATTCTTGAAGAATATATGTTCTAAACGCCTCAAGAGTGTAGGCCATCAGAACCCCAAATATAAGCTTGTTTTACTCCAATGCGTTTAAACACAATATAGCCTTAAAACATGGCTAAAACTATAATTATAAAACCATAACGTCATGGATGGTCAGTCCTTGTATCCATGGCTCTGTCTATAAATTTGAGAGCGGTTCGATTTCTCCAGCACCATCCCTCACAGCTTTTTACTGTGACAGGGGTGCGGAGAACGCTTCATTATAATTGTCTCAACTGCTTATCCCTGCATTAGAAGTCTTGATGAATCTCTGCATATTCCTTTATGACTCTTCCGTCTCTTCTTCATCTCTAAGCCCCATCCACGTGGTTCCATAAATACCAAACTTGACTTCATATTGGCTTATTGTCTACTGGGGTCATTATGGGGTCCCTAAAACTATCCTTATAGAAGAAGAAAAAAAACAATAGAGGTTTTATAGTGATGTGTTGTTTTACAGGGTTCAGCCATAGTAGTACCGCGCAAATGGAGAACATTAGGGTTAAGTACCTTGCTCAAGGGCACGTCGGCAGATTATTCACCTTGTCAGCTCAGGTATTCGAACCAGCAACCATTCGGTTACTGGCCCAATGCTCTAACCACTAGAACACCAGCCGCCCTCTGTATGTGGCTGGGACTTCACCACCCTTTCACTTTATTAAGCAACTAAACACTGATTTAACAAACACACACGTCAGTCCTCATTTCTGTCCCAAAACAGACCCTCCAATTGCATTAGGTGGAGTGGTTTGTTTGTCTGTCTGTACTTGTCTGTCATTGGCTGGCGCTTGATTACTGTGGTGATTCTCATCAGGGACAAGAGTCGATGATTAAAGGTGATAATGGAAATCTTTTTTTCATTTTCTCTTCTGATTGGCCAAGCAATCCTTTTTTCACACCCTTAGAAAAAAAAGGACTTGATTCGAACTGTTGAAAATCAGTGTTAGTGATAGCCATTAGCTTGTTTGGATTAAAATGAACGTTGGGTTTGTGGCTTAATTGATGCCATGTCGTGCATGTGTGTGCGTGCGTGCGTGCGTGTGTGTGTGTGTGTGAGAGAGAGAGACAAAGCAGGAAAGAGATATTACTCGTGATAGCCAACTGCACTATGTCTGTCTAAAAGTAACTATCGTTCTATTCAATCTGTATCGCAGAAGTTCAGAGCTACAGTGCGATTTAAATTTAAAGGCAATGTTCCCGCGTCAGCAGAGACTGCGCTTGCGGTAAAGGCTGCGTGTGTCCTCTCTACCTGAAATGACCTTTACATTTCTATCACGCAATCTGTAACGCTGCAGCGATACAGACAGAGTAGAGATCTGAATGAAGACGTTTCTCAGTGTCAGTGGCTGGCTCTGTTTTTCCTTCGTCTCTCCCCTCTTTCTTTCCAGAGTCAGTCTGAGTCAGTCTTCCTGTTGAAAATCCCTCCGATATTAAACCATAATTGAATTACAGACTGTCTGGTCAGGGCCCAACACCCTGGCCTCTATGTGGAGAACACAGCAGCTATACGGATGCCTGGAAAACACTGGGCAGTATTAGACACAACTCTCGAAAAAATAATCAAGATTTTCCCCTACGTGCTAAGGAGTCCTCGTCTATAACATAATACCTTTCGAATAATCAGTGTCAGGTGGACGGGTTCAACAAATGTACGAAAAATGCAAAGAGCCAGTCGCGCCGGAATCCCATCTGATCTAACTAGGATTAGCGGAGGTTGAGTCTCACGCCTGATCTGGAGGGAGTCAGCAGGCCGGAGGGAGTCAGCAGGCCCAGCAGGTCGAACTATACTGAATGTGTGTGTTTAAAGACATGGGGGCATGTTAGGTGAGTGAGGAGCAGCAAGCCAGGCTGAATCCCTCTGGACGTGCTCTGATTAGGGATTCACGACTGGCCTGGGCTCCTTCCGTTACGGCAGAGCAGCCAACAGCTCTTTGGACTGTCAGCATGCCCAAGCACCACACACAGTACAACACTGAATCAGACTGTGAATGGTAGCCTGGTTACAACCCAAAACACAGCCTAAACAAGGAGGCTTTACTCTATTAAGTCAGATTGAATAGAAAATAATGTCCAATAAATGGAATGGCCGTAAATTATGTTCACGTTTTATTTAAGCTTGGATTTAATGTATAGTGCTGTATAAATCACATTGATGGGGAAGATGACCAGCTGGCTTTTCTTGAACTTAACCCTATAAATCAGGTTTTAGTGTGTTTACATGGAAAGGCCGTGGCTCTACCGATATCATTGACTTAAACAGCCCCAGTGTGTGTCTATAAGTCAAACAGATACTTTCCCTGCTGTTTGTCTTCAGTCTGAGGTACAGATGCAAATCACCAATCATTTCATTCTCGTCCTCCGGGCAGTGCGTCTTGTGACATTAGTCGCTTCAAACTGATATACCTCTTGAGCCAAGTCTTGCTCATCAGCACCAAACTGATTGGAATCCCCTCCTCCACTTGGAGACATGCAACAGTAACTTCCCTGGTAAGAAACTCTGCTCCCGGTTATAGGTGGTCCTGACTCGTTTAAATTGAACATCCGCCAGGCTTATAGAAGAGCCTACAAGCCAGGCACATGAGGCCTTTCATCATAAGGTTACTGAATAGATTCTTCTCAGTCTGTCCAAGTCTTATAAACAGACAGCACAGCGCCCCCTCTTCCCCATCCTCCATTACTACATCTAACAGTACTGAGCAGGTCTCCCCTCCTCTTAACTTAAATAACTGACAGGGACAAAGATGAGGACTGTTCTGGTCAAGATGACTCACCTCATCCTGCTCTGGCTCTGAGCCATTAGGAAAGAAGCATCAGCAATAGCTCAGTTACCACTGGCCTCTCTAAGTCATCTGAAACAAAGGCCTTGTTTTTGCTCTCCTCATCTGGTTGAGATGTGCTGCTGGCTCTCTCTGCCTGCTTACTGCTTCTGGTTCTCATTTCACCCTATGTCTACGTTCCAGAGACTGTCAAGGTGAATCTTGTCTCTCCACGGCCTGAACCATGTGGTGGCTGGGCATGTGGTGAGCACAGTGGTCAGCCCAGCAGCATGTTGCATTCCCTCACACCACCCTGGTGCACACAGAGATCAGAGGGCGCGCTTGTTGCCATGGGGACCTCACATTTGGACAAACAAAGCAGGCTCCTGTCCATCGCTGTGCTTCTTGACTTTTTGACCCTGTGACCCCTGGTTTGCTGTTTTAACCTCACCTCGGCTGCAAAACCCGCGTCTACTTCCTTCCCGGCGACGCAAAGAGCAATCAAGGTAAACAGGACAGGAGTTAAGAGGACATTCTTCACTCAACAGTCATTCATTCATTATCAAATCAAATCAAATTTTATTAGTCACATACAAGAGGTGTAGACCTGACAGTGAAATGCTTACTTACGAGCCCCTAACCAACAGTGCAGTTTAAAAAAAATATGGATAAGAATAAGAGATAAAAGTAACAAGTAATTAAAGAGCAGCAGTAAAAAATAAAATAATAATATATACAGGGGGATGCCGGTAAAGAGTCAATGTGCGGGGGCACCGGTTAGTTGAGGTAGTATGTACATGTAGGTAGAGTTAATTACAGTGACGATGCATAGATGACAACAGAGAGTGGCAGTGGTGTGGAGAGGGGAGTGGGGGGGCCCTTCACCACTGAAGGGCCCCTGTGTTGAGGATCAGCGTGGCGGATGTGTTGTTACCTACCCTTACCACCTGGGGGCGGCCCGTCAGGAAGTCCAGGATCCAGTTGCAGAGGGAGGTGTTTAGTCTCAGGGTCCTTAGCTTATTGATGAGCTTTGAGGGCACTATGGTGTTGAACGCTGAGCTGTAGTCAATGATCAGCATTCTCACATAGGTGTTCCTTTTGTCCAGGTGGGAAAGGGCAGTGTGGAGTGCATTAGAGACTGTGGATCTGTTGGGGTGGTATGTAAATTGGAGTGGGTGTAAGGTTTCTGGGATGATGGCGTTGATGTGAGCCATGACCAGCACTTCATGGCTACAGATGTGAGTGCTACGGGTCGGTAGTCATTTAGGCAGGTTACCTTAGTGATCATGGGCACAGGCACTATGGTAGTCTGCTTAAAACATGTTGTTATTACAGACTCAGACAGGGAGAGGTTGAAAATGTCAGTGAAGACACTTGCTAGTTGGTCAGCGCATGCTCGCAGTACACGTCCTGGTTATCCGTCTGGCCCTGCGGCCTTGCGAATGTTGACCCATCTAAAGGTCTCACTCACATCGGCTGCGGAGAGCATGATCACACGCTTGTTTCAACTTGTTTCCCTCCTTCGGTCAAGTCAATGCGATGGTGATGTCATTGTAAAGTGCCACGATGATTATGACAGTGATGATGAAATACAGTATTTTCACAACAGTGACTGAGGATGAAGAGTTTTAGTACAAAGTGTATGTGCTGTTATCCAGCTCACAGAAATTCATAGCCCACAGCCATAACAGAGGTTTACAGCCTTGTGCTACCACAGAAGGTGCTGACCACACTGTAGAACCTGACGAGTTCTCGTTCTGCTCCCACTAACACCTCTGCTCTCCTAAGTCCAAGCCCTCTCGCTCTCTCCCCCTTTCACTCTCTGAGACGTTGGTCTAAGTCCAACTATTGACGGTCAGAGTGGAAAGTAGAGCATCCTTTATCCTCAGTTTGTACCCTGCTGTCCCCTAGGACGAGAGACAATCAACTCAAGCTGATGGTTATCAATGTACTTATCTGTCTGTTTCAAACAACCCTGTGACTGACTATCCCCTCCTGGTTGTACAGATGATGCTGCTAAAGGTAAATAATCAAAGCCACAGAGAACGAGTGATCTGAGTAATGAAAATGGCCCTGCGATAAGATTATAATCAACTCAGCAAAGTGGACTCAGGCCTTGGAAAAGTGGGTTTACTCCTAATAGAATAATGTAGTTGCTTGTTGCCGTAATAGCTGTCCACTTAAATTGTAGTTACTTCTCACAGCAATTGAAAAAATAGTTTCCACACCCGGGCAACAACTGGAATCATGTGTCTGGGATCTGAGAAGAGAGGGAGCTGACCAGAGAGAGAGCCTGTGAAATATGCTGAGAGGTGAAAGGGATTTGTTGCTTTGTCAAGCTGGGCTGTTTCAAACTAGTGTGCCAATGAAGTAAATATTATCGTTAATGCTAGCACAATTACTATAATTTTGCTCTTGGCAGGCGCCCTTGTCCAGGAAGATGTTCAAGTCGATCGTGAGGTTCAATAGGTCAATGGTGCACATTGTGAAAGAGCTAAGCTGACGCATTGCAGATGACGTTGGAGGAAATTGAGCATGTCGGACGTTCTGATCTATCATTATGATTATCATGCAAGTATCTTTTTTTGATAGTGGTTTATTCTATACCGTAGCTAGCATTTGTACCACCCATACTTTCCATAATAAAGTCAAATCCTGTTAAAGCCTGTTAACACTCAAACGCCAGGCTAGTTCCTCCATCATGGCAGTGTACTCCCAGAAGAGGTATGAAGGAAGGGAGAGTGGACATCTGCCATGGTTGTGAAGGGGGGCAGGTTGGAGAGACAAAGAGAGAGGGAGAATAATATGGATATGGAAATGTAACAGGAGAGCGGTATAGACAAAGATACTGATAACTAACCCAAGATAATTAATCAGCGTTGTTTACAATGGTAGCAAATCAGCACAGTGTGCAGAACAAGCAAGGAGGTGAGCAGGGCTAAGCACAAGTTAGCAAGATCCCATTGGCTCGTTTTAGCATGTGTTTGCGTATATTTCCGTTAGGGAACACCTACTCTGAGAAGTGCGGGTGTGCAATAACTCTGAGGTGATAAACGTTTATTAATATTGTTTACTTAAGTCATAAATGGGATTTGTTTTTTGGGGGCTCCAAAAGCACGTGCAGTGGGGGATCAGAATTCACCCTTGCAATGAGAAGATTAGCAGAATGTCGGTCCAGTTTCATCCCGCCAATGGACTTCCTCTCATCACCATATTTGGTGGTGAGTGGAAGTTCCAACCGGGTGCATTCAGATTTATACCCCCAGTAAACTATCTGGGTTTACCCTTTTATCTGTGGTATATATATAATATGGGAGAGGAAGAGAGAGGGAAGAGAGGGAGAGGGAGGGAGTGGTAGAGAGGACAGGTCTGCAGCTGTGCTCGGAGCAGGGCTCTTTAAAGACAACACGTTGTGATTAGATTACAGTACGTGCATTTGGAGGTTAAGCAAAGAGGCGTAACGGCTGCCTGAGGGGGCGTATCTCCCTCCGTACCAGAGGTGACCCTGCTAATGCCTGATTCCACGCCACTAATCTGTCCGGCTGCTTTCATTCTGCTCCCAGGTCAACCAGCTAATGTTTAAACTCCACACGGCTAGCATGGAGGTGAATGGGACGTCAGACCTGGGGTTACTCTGAGTCCCGGACCCAAATGACTAATGCTTTGACTACAAACTCTGGTGCCGGCTTGCTGATGCTAACATCCTCCACCAGCTCAGCTTAGCCCGAGGGGAAAGAGAAAGAATGTGTGTAGAGGATATGTGAAGTAGCTCATAGACTTTCCATTCCTCAGGACTGTAGGTTCAAACCCGGCTTAGACGTCATGTCTTTGACCTGTAGGAAGGATATTTGGTTAAAAGGATTCCATGAAAACCCTGCTTCTGTTGAACTAGGTGGAGTAGTAAACTCCTAGGCCAAAGAATATGATAAGAGTCTGGTTTATCCTTAATGCAATGGGAAAAAATATTAAAGTGTTAATATAATATATGGTAGTGAAGAATTTACTGTCATTTGATAAATATCCCTCAAAAGCTTCATCTTTTCACACACAAACACACACATCCACACACACACACACACACACATATCCTTGTTTGATTCCCGTTCAAAATCCTATTTTCCCTAGCCCTAACCTTAACCCCAAACCTATAACCCTGATCCTAACCCTAATTCTAACCCTAACCTTAACCCCAAACCCAAAACCCTGACTCTAACCCTAATTCTAACTCTAACCTTAACCCCAAACCCATAACCCTGATCCTAACCCTAATTCTAACCCTAACCTTAACCCCAAACCCATAACCCTGATTCTATACCTAATTCTAACCCTAACCTTAACCCCAAACCCATAACCCTGATCCTAAACCTAATTCTAACCTTAACCCTAACTCCAAACCCATAACCCTGATCCTAACCCTAATTCTAACCCTAACCTTAACCCCAAACCCATAACCCTGATCCTAACCCTAATTCTAACCCTAACCTTAACCCCAAACCCATAACATTGATCCTAACCCTAATTCTAACCCTAACCATAAGCCTGATCCTAACCCTAATTCTAACCCTAACCTTAACCCCAAACCCATAACCCTAATTCTAACCCTAACCTTAACCTTAACCCCAAACCCATAACCCGGATCCTAACCCTAATTCTAACCCTAACCTTAACCCCAAACCCATAACCCTGATCCTAACCCTAATTTTAATTTTAAACCGTAACCTTAACCCCAAACCCATAACCCTGATCCTAACCCTAATTCTAACCCTAACCTTAACCCCAAACCCATAACCCTGACCCTAACCCTAATTCTAACCCTAACCTTAACCCCAAACCCATAACCCTGGCCCTAACCCTAATTCTAACCCTAACCCTAACCTTAACCCCAAACCCAAAACCCTGACCCTAACCCTAATTATAACTCTAACCTTAACTCCAAACCCATAACCCTGATCCTAACCCTAATTATAACCCTAACCTTAACCCCAAACCCATAACCTTGATCCTAACCCTAATTCTAACCCTAACCATAAGCCTGATCCTAACCCTAATTCTAACCCTAACCTTAACCCTAAACCCATAACCCTGACCCTAACCCTAATTCTAACCCCAACCCCAACCTTAACCCCAAACCCATAACCCTGACCCTAACCCTAGTTCTAACCCTAACCCTAACCTTAACCTTAACCCCAAACCCATAACCCTGACCCTAACCCTAACTCTAACCCTAACCTTAACCCCAAACCCATAACCCTAATCCTAACCCTAATTCTAATCCTAACATTAACCCCAAACCCATAACCCTGATCCTAACCCTAATTCTAATCCTAACATTAACCCCAAACCCATAACCCTGATCCTAACCCTAACTCTAACCCTAACATTAACCCCAAACCCATAACCCTGATCCTAACCCTAATTCTATCCCTAACCTTAACCCCAAACCCATAACCCTGATCATAACCCTAATTCTAACCCTAACCTTAACCCCAAACCCATAACCCTAACCCTAATTCTAACCCTAACCCTAACCCTAACCCTAACCCTAACCCAAACCGATAACCCTGATCCTAACCCTAATTCTATCCCTAACCTTAACCCCAAACCCATAACCCTGATCATAACCCTAATTCTAACCCTAACCTTAACCCCAAACCCATAACCCTAACCCTAATTCTAACCCTAACCCTAACCCTAACCCAAACCGATAACCCTGATCCTAACCCTAATTCTAACCCTAACCTTAACCTTAACCTTAACCCCAAACCCATAACCCTGATCCTAACCCCAATTCTAACCCTAACCTTAACCCCAAAACCCTGACCCTAACCCTAATTCTAACCCTAACCTTAACCCCAAACCCATAACCCTGACCCTAACCTTAACCTTAACCCCAAACCCATAACCCTGATCCTAACCCTAATTCTAACCCTAACCTTAACCCCAAACCCTAATTCTAACCCTAACCTTAACCCCAAACCCATAACCCTGACCCTAACCCTAACCATAACCTTAACCCCAAACCCATAACCCTGACCCTAACCCTAATTCTTACCCTAACATTAACCCCAAACCCATAACCCTGACCCTAACCCTAACTCTAACCTTAACCCCAAACCCATAACCCTGACTCTAACCCTAATTCTAACCCTAACCTTAACCCCAAACCCATAACCCTGACCCTAACCCTAATTTGAACCCTAACCTTAACCCCAAACCCATAACCCTGACCCTAACCCTAATTCTAACCCTAACCTTAACCCAAACCCATAACCCTGACCCGAACCCTAATTCTAACCCTAACCTTAACCCCAAACACATAACCCTGAGCCTAACCCTAATTCTAACCCTAACCTTAACCCCAAACCCATAGCCCTGATCCTAACCCTAATTCTAACCCTAACCTTAACCTCAAACCCATAACCCTGATCCTAACCCTAATTCTAACCCTAACCTTAACCCCAAACACATAACCCTGATCCTAACCCTAATTCTAACCCTAACCTTAACCCCAAACCCATAACCCTGATCCTAACCCTAATTCTAACCCTAACCTTAACCTCAAACCCATAACCCTGATCCTAACCCTAATTCTAACCCTTAACTTAACCCCTAAGCCTCAAATAGTATTTTTCCTTGTGGGGACCTGGCAAAATGTCCGCACATGTCCAAATGTTCTGGTCCCCACAAGGTTAGTAAAACCAAACACACACACACACATCCTCTCATCTTCACCCTCCCAGTCATCATGTCCCCTCCCGCATCAGCAGCACCATCTGTTGAATTCAACTGAGGTTTCTCTGCTCCTCTTTTGTGGTCTTTCTAACCCCTGTCATTTCAACGTGACTGCCAAGGTTACCAATGATTCTCATCAGGCGTTGAGGTTCGCTTCATGATGTAATGCTTAGATTGCTGCATTCAACGGTCACTACCTGATGGTAATGTTATGTGGGACCGTAGGAGGTGCACACTCCAGCCTGTGACAAATAACACCTCAGTCTCTCTCTCTGTCTCTCTGTTTGTCTCTCTCTGCCCTCTCTCTCTCTCTCTGCTCTCTCTCTCTCTCTCTCTTTCTGCTCTCTCTCTCTCTCTCTCTCTCTCTCTCTCTCTCCGCTCTCTAGTTTCACTGAAACCTGACCTCCAGATGTCCACTTGACCAATGCCGCCCAGTGTGTGTGTGCGTGCATGCGTGCATCTTTGTTCGCCTGGTGTGCGTGTATGGTGCTCTGCGCTCAGCTCGCAGTCCTGCTGGGCCCCGGCTCTTAGAGACTGCAATTACAGCCATTTAAAGCTCAAGACATTATCAAACGCTGCTCTACTTTACAGCTTTAGAAACACTCTATAATGTCTATCCACCTGTGGCCGGGCCCTGCAGTGCGGAGGGACCTGCAGACCAGGACCCTGACCCTGACCACTTCTCCCACAAGGGTCAGTCAACCTGGCTGATGTTGACCTGTGCCCCCCCATCCATAGGTCAGTCTGACCATTCCAGACGGAGAGGAGTCTGTGTTCTCGTGGCGGACAGGGGTCAGTTGATTCTACGGCCCAGCCTGTAGGTCTCAGGGAGAGGGAGATGGAGAGAAGGAGGGAGAGAGGGATGGAGAGGGAGGAGGATAGAGTGTCCGTCTGGGTCAGGGGCTGAACGTGGCCCCTCTCAGCCTTATTTTCGGAATATATTGTCCTTTTTTATGTCATGGCCTCCTCTGTCCATCATGCCTCCTATAGGGCAGTAGGACTATGCGTAACCTCAATACCTGCCCTCTATTTTCGCAATTGAGAACATGGTACATATGAGATTTTAATTATAAGGTTATTCCAAGGTTGTTTTAGCATCATCTGTCTATTTATAACTCACAGCTTTCACTCTCTTTTAGACCTCAGCTAATACTTTTAAACCAACAACCTCAGGATTTAACTTGCCCAACTCCCCCAGCTGCCTTAGTTCCATGATCCATCCCCCCTATGTCCTGACCCCGATCTCCTGGCTGGTGTACCCAGGGCTCGGGGCCCCTGTGGCGGGGTGAATTTCCGGACGGAGGGCCCCAGCTGGTAGTGGTTTCCAGGAGAGAGCCCTGCTAACCCCTGCTGCTGGAGCTTTAGGAGGCTCAGTTCCTTAATGAGCCTGAGAGAAGAGACCAGGCCACCTCTCTCTCGCTCTCTCTCGTTCTCTCTCTCTCGCTCTCTCTTTATTTCTCTCTCTCTGTCTCTCTCTGTCTCTCTGTCTATCTCTCACACATTCAATTCCATTCAAAGGGGCTTTATTGGCATGGGAAACATTTCACTGAGGAAATGTTGGAGTCTGCTGTTGGTGATACTGCAGGGGATTGCTGTTGACCCAGATTCCAAGGTAATTTTTAGGGTCAAATTTGTCTTCACTTTTGTGGATTGGGGTGATCAGTCCTTGGTTCCAGATATTGGGGAAGATGCCTCTCTGTCTCTCTGTCTCTCTCTCTCTCTGTTTCTCTCTGTCTCTCTCTGTTTCTCTCTGTCAATTCAATTCAATTCAATTCAAAGGGCATATGTTTACATTGCCAAAGCAAGTGAAATAGATAACAAACAAAAGTAAAATAAACAAAAAATGAACAGTAAACATTACACTAGAGACATTTCTGCCTCTGAACAAGGCAGTTAACCCACTGTTCCTAGGCCGTCATTGTAAATAAGATTTTGTTCATAACTGACTTGCCTAGTTAAATAAGAAAATAAACAATTATTCAAATGTCATATTAAGACTGCATACAGTGTTGTAACTATGTGCAAATAGTTCAAATACAAAAGGGAAAATAAATAAACATATCTCTGTCTCTCTCTCTGTCTCTGTCTCTCGCTCTCTTTCTCATACCCAGGAGCTATAAGACCCTCTGTAATGCCATGGGTACTGATCCAGAGCCCACACTTTGTGATTTACGCATCAGAGAAACTTACCAGGCGGAGCTATCAGAGAGTATGAGGGTAAGGGTGATTAGGCAAACGGAAGAGTTATGACTGGAATGTGTACTAGCTACTGGCTGAGGGTGATTGTGGTGTAAGAGAAGGGGGTCAATATGTAGAAAAATCAGGGGTTCAAGTGAGTATATCAGAGCACAGATTATAGAGGGAGGGGTATATTTGTATTAGAGGGGGAAGGGTGGGGGTAATAAAGGGCAACATGGAGCTTGCTGGCTGATTATTCTAGGGGGGTAGGAGGCGATTGGGGGGGGGGGGGGGGGGGGGGGGGGGGCGCACAGTAGAGATCAAGCAGACCGGAGACACCGGCTCCGTCAACACCAGGCCACATCTGGCTAACCCCAAAATACACACACACACACACACACACACACACACACACACACACACACACACACACACACACCTCCAACCCTCCACCAGACAGATGTGAAGCCTGCCTTGCAGAGGCCCCAGGTCCAGCCCTCTCTCCTCCCACTATGAGGGCTGGTTGGATCTGTAGGGCTGTATGTTTTATGGGCAGCATACAATAATGACATATGACATGCTTTATTGTCAACATACAAATACACAAACACAACACAATATATTACATTCAGCATGCAAAACTGGAAGGTTAGTACACAAGTCACATATCTGTGACTCGTTTCAGGAAACTAGGCATATGTCGCATGTTACTACTTCACAGGAGAGGCAGAAATGCCTTCTGGAACATGTGAACTTTCATGTGCCTTAGTAACAAACTTGTATGCCATCTGTAAATATGAATAACATTGCCAAATTACGAACCTAGTTGGTTTAGCCACAGAAAAATACAGGAACCTTCCTGCTAGCCATGATTGGCTGATATAATGGATGTGCTGGACATGCAGAGGACCGAGTTTTTGAAATCAGGGGAATGCCCGGTGGAATTAGAGTAAGATAGCTAAGGAGAGGGAGAAGATTCTGGCTTTTGATTGCAAATATGCAGAGGGAGTCAAAAAATAGAACACACAGAAGGCTGTTCTATTAAACACCTGTCTCCAGATTGCATCTTCAACCTAAGGGCAACCATGGCATCCGTGACAGAGAGAGAGAAGCGTCCATTCATCTATATGGGTAAGATAGTCTAGCTAGCTACATTTTCAGATATAATACGTTTTCTTTTTGTCAGAAAGTTGTTTTCATTTCAAGTTAAAGCGTACTGTTAGCTAGCTAGCTAGCTATCGTTAGCTGGCTGGCTCACTAGCTAACATTACATGTATCATCTGTGTAGTAATATTATTCATATCTCACATCCATTTGCATTGCTAGTTATAGCCTAATGTTAGCTAGCTAGCTAACATGGAACCTGGTTTGTTAGCTACCTGCAGATTCATGTAGGGTAGTAACGTTATGAGTTGGGATTATGGTTCATTGTTTAGCTAGCTAGCTACATGTCTACATAAAAGACTCCACCATGCAAGTAACCATTTCACTACACCTTCTGTATCCTGTGAATGTTACAAAAAAAACATTGATTTTATTTTATTTTATATATTATGTGTTTACCAGAGACATTAATGTGAAGTACATGAAATGCACCAAAATCAAATTAGGATAACGTTAGGCCAACAAGACCGTGTCAAAGTTATAAAATTGTCCGGTAGAATGCCCAGATTTTCTCCGGCACACTCACAACCACAAGCTATTTTCTGTAATTGTCTCGCCATTAACTTGTAACTTAATGATCTTGTAGTGAGTTTATTTTCCTGTAAAAATGAAGACAGGTGGGCTAAAGTGAAGAGGGTGTCAGCTACTGTACTGTATATGATATGCTCATTATTTGAACTGGCTTGCCAGCTAACTTAACATTAGCTAGCTAGCTAACAAGCTTGAAACGAACCAAAACATTGCTAGAAAGTTGCTTTCGGTTGCCTAGTTTGCTAGATGGACATATACTCAATTTATTTTTAAACAGGTGGGTTTATTGGTGTTAAAATACACTAGTTATGCTATTTTGGAACACCAGGCTACTGATGTCATGCAGCCTGTAGTTTTTTTATTTATTATTTTTCATAACGACAACGACAAGTTTTATGTCTGAGAATGTTCATGATTTCACTGCGACAGTATAAACCCGCCTTTAGTCTTGAGTCTTTGGTTGTTTAGTACATGGCCTCACGTGAATCCTTAAAGAGACAGGTGGGGCTAAGGCGTTAGAGGGTGTGAACGATGCTGAATGGGTGTAGACAAAGAAGAGCTCTCCAGTAGGTTTACTGAAACATTCAAGGGCCATTTTATCAAAAGTGAGGTTACAAATTTAGCAACTTTCAAAGCAGAATTACTTTCCCATTGTTCCTCAACTGTAGTGTATGATATACTATTTCATAGCTCTGAGTCTGTACTTTTACACAACGTAAAAAACACCATTTCAAATTTTGCTATATACATTTTGCTACATAAGACCGAATCAAACCGGCCGGTCACATTTACATGTTTGCCTATTCAAAGCCTCTGCGGCCTACCGTCTGACTATGCATCGGGCCTGCATCTGTCCTATGTCCTACTGTTTCAGCAGCCTGATGACTAATGGAATGAAGCTTGTCTTGCTCCTATTCTTGCTGGACAGTGGGACCTTTAATCTCCTGTGCATGAGTGTATGTTCTTTCATTTGTTTAAAAGACAGACAAATCCGGGATGGAGGTGGAGGGAGAGAAAGAAAACAGGACAGACAGGAGTGAGGGAAGGAGGGAGTAGGGAGAGGAAAGAGAGAGAGGGGGGAGAGAACCACCTCTACGAGGCAGTAAAAACTCCTTCCTCTCTGCTATGAACCTGTAATTAAAGCCAAATGAGATTTTTGTTGCTGCCTTTTAGTTTTTTATTTCTAGCCACAAACAGCAAGGGGGTCTCCCTCTACTGCACCGTAAACACCACCTCTGCTCGCTCCCCGCTTCTCCTTTCAAGCTCTAAACCAGCGACATCACCAGTTTGATTCTTCAAACAAACGGTTTAACGCGAGAACCTTCCGTCCTAAATCCCTATAGAAGTCCACAGTGGTTTTGTGTTTAAAATTCCATACCATATTAGATTTCACGCTTGGGTTAAACGGTATCCTATGGAATTCTCTGTGTTCACACTGACTGCCACTGGGTTTGAGCTAGGCGGTAATGTGCTTAGGGTGGTACATCAGGCGGAGGTGTTCTGCCTGGTAGAGATCTTGTTAAATGGTGGTCTTTCTCTGGACTGGAGGTTTAAATAGTCTGGAGGCAGGGCCACTGATGACTCACACATGCTGATGACACACACACAACCACACACATACACACACGCATGCATTCACACACACATGCACCCGCACGCACGCGCACACACACACACACACACACACACACACACACACACACACACACACACACACACACACACACACACACACACACACACACACACACACACACACACACACACACACACACATACCTCCCCTTCAAAGCAGTACTTTTTAGCAGCTTGGGATTTACAGTGCAGGATTTAAGGAGTACAGATCAGTGCTGTCCCCAGTTATGATTATTCTCAAGCCTGCCCAATTACAGTTCAGCTGCAGCGCTCCCCCATTACGACAATTGGAGGTGTGGTTATACAGTATAGCCCCTAAGTTGTACCTCATTTTGGCTCCTTTAGAGGTATGGTAACACACCACAGACAGTCTGTGCTCCATTACAGCTTTACTGGAGGTGTGGTTACATAGAGTACATGGATGAGCTGCACCCCATTAAGTCAGACTTTTCAAGGATGTGGGCTTCAGAAGCACTGGAATTAACTCAAATCCATAGCAGCTTTACTCCTATGGCTCATCAGTAACTTCACTGTGATGCAGACAACGTAACTTTCGGACATTTCTGTCAAAGAGGACTGAGGGTGAACAGAGCTCCCCTCCTGATGTACCGCTTGGTCGCCACTGTTCACTGGGTATTTTCCTGACTCCTTTCTCCCCATTTCCCTGTAGTACTCAGAGTACGTGATTCTTTTTCTCCTCAGCTCTGTAGAGCACAGCATACTGCCGAGTGCGGCTGCCAGCGAGCATTTGGAGCTGTGGGTTTTTCACTGTGGTGTGCCCTGGCTGGGTGAGGTGAGGCAGGGCGTATGTGTGAACGGCCTGGATGGAGGAGAGTGGTGAAAAGGTGAGAGAGAGCGGGGGGGGGGGGGGGGGGGGGGGGGAGTGAGAGAAACAGAAAGAGAGAGACTCACAGTTAAAGAGAGAGAGAGGGAGAGAGCGAGACAGAGAGAGAGAGAAAAGAGAGGTGTAGCACAGCGAGGCAGTGTGATCTGGCCTCTATAAACACTCTGGCCCAGGTCAGCCCAGTCAGTCCAGGCTGTTTCCGCCTCTCCCTCTGCCAGGACACCTAATAACTCCTCCAACATCAACCGGCGTGAGCACACAACCGACACCAAGGGTGAGAGGGGTACAGAGAAGGGGTAACTGGTGTTTATTTGAGCATTTGAGTTGCACACAACCGACACCAAGGGTGAGAGGGGTACAGAGAAGGGGTAACTGGTGTTTATTTGAGCATTTGAGTTGCACACAACCGACACCAAGGGTGAGAGGGGTACAGAGAAGGGTAACTGGTGTTTATTTGAGCATTTGAGTTGCACACAACCGACACCAAGGGTGAGAGGGGTACAGAGAAGGGGTAACTGGTGTTTATTTGAGCATTTGAGTTGCACACAACCGACACCAAGGGTGAGAGGGGTACAGAGAAGGGGTAACTGGTGTTTATTTGAGCATTTGAGTTGCACACAACCGACACCAAGGGTGAGAGGGGTACAGAGAAGGGTAACTGGTGTTTATTTGGAAGACGTTGGTTTTAGGGATGCGATTGGAATATTACAGCTCATGGGGACGTATTTTGAGTTGCATTCGTGATGTGAATTGTGATATGTGGCTGTTTAAGTGATGGGTTGGGTCAAAGACACATGCACAGACACAAACAGACACACACACACACACACACACACTCAGGTTAGCGACTCATCGGACTGTGTGGGGGCTCAGCAGTGTTATTGGTCTGCAGAAGCATATACCCTGTGTCAGGACTTGTTCCTCCCAGCCTCCCTATCCTCAGTAGATGTAATGCTCCCACAGTTCAGCTGACAGGCCTGGCTCTATGATTTACACACTGCAGAATAGTAAAAACAATCGTATTAAAAACGTAGAATGTTTGCTGAAGAAGAGGGGGAGCAAAGAAGGAGAAAAAAATCACACATTTATGGGATATTTAGGCTCATAGCTCATAGCCCCCCCCACCCAGCCCATATATGCTGTCTCTGTCCCACCACCCCTCTCAGTACCCTTCTCCACGGTTTTGTATCTTACTGTATCTAAAGTTAGCACAGCGTACACAGTTAAACTTAGAGAGTCTGTTCGCTCTGATATTTTGCTCTTACATGATTCCATTCACAAAGTCATATGAAAAATAATAACATTAACAAAATCAGATACATGTGAGCTCCTCCCCACATGTACGTGCTAATACTTTCTCTGCATTTACTGTTATAATTTACTAGTTAGGTCCTGAGCCTTTCCTACAATATGTTTGTGTTTATGGATATGACACTGTGATATTGAAGGGCTTAAAGGGGGTCATTAAGAAATGCAGCGACCATGACTGAAGCCAAACGAGTTGTTCACTCTGCCAAAACAGTACACAGTTACAGTCACTAACCCTGGAAACAGTCTAACCAGGTCTTGTGTCTTGAAGTCGCCCGGGCTAGCTCGTCAACTTCTTTCGCCAATTAGCTTCAGCCGGCTGGTGTGCAACCGTAGCAAAATTAGTTTGACATTGGATATGACCGGGGCTAGTTAGGAACCATAAATAAGTTACAAAAAGTACATGGGTCAATGTTTTCATGTTTTAAATCTTTTACTTGTCTTGTTAAATGCTTTCAACATTAATATGTGAATTTCTACAATTTATAGTTGGTTTGCGGTTTTTAATATGGCACATTTCACCTCATTTAACACCTGATTTACTTAACAAAAGGCACATCTCAATAGGTGGTCCAGGTAAGTCATGACATGGCACAAGTTTTGTTCATCAAGCAAGCAGATTCCATTCAGACCAACTTCTTGAATGCCTGACTCTTTGAAATTTGCAGTTGTGTCTAAAAAAAACAACACTTTTTTTTGCAAAAGAAAAATATAATAAAAAAATATTGAGTGTATTTTACTGTATTTATACAGCTTTTCAACAGTAAAGGTTCAAAAATCACTGGAGGGCATTTTTAAGTCATTGACATTTAAAAATATTGTCCCATATGTTGAATTAGTAGAGTTGAAACAACGTCAGATCATCAACCTTACATCCACTATATGAAAAATAAACTATAGTCTGGGCTGCACCTCCTACAGTAGAGTTCTATCTATCTACAGCTCATCAAAGGTTTTAATCATCCCCAGGTTCGATATTTGCCACTGACTACTACCAATTTGCTATTGTGAGAATGATTATTGAGAGATCTCTTAATAACTTAATATAATCACTGTCACTATCTAAGTCTTCCCAATGGGTAGGTTTAAAAGAGCAAATTGAATGTAAAAAATTCTACTATATACAGTTGAAGTCGGAAGTTTACATACACTTAGGTTGGAGTCATTAAAACTCGTTTTTCAACCACTCCACAAATTTCTTGTTCACAAACTATAGTTTTGGCAAGTCGGTGAGAACATCTACTTAGTACATGAGTCATTTTTCCAACAATTGTTTATAGCCAGATTATTTTATTTATATTTCACTGTATCACAATTCCAGTGGGTCAGAAGTTTACAGACACTAAGTTGACTGTGCCTTTAACCAGCATGGAAAAATCCAGAAAATTATGTCATGGCTTTAGAAGCTTCTGATAGGCTAATTGACATCATTTGAGGTGTACCTGTGGATGTATTTCAAGGCCTACCTTCAAAGTCAGTGCCTCTTTGCTTGACATCATGGGAAAATCAAAAGAAATCAGCCAAGACCTCAGAAAAAAAACTGTAGACCTCAACAAGTCTGGTTCATCCTTGGGAGCAATTTCCAAACTCCTGAAGGTACACCATTCATCTGTACAAACAATAGTACGCAAGTATAAACACCATGGTACCACGCAGCCATCATACCGTTCCGGAAGGAGACGCGTTCTGTCTCCTAGAGATTAACGTACTTTGGTGCGAAAAGCGAAAATCAATCCCAGAACAACAGCAAAGGACCCTGTGACAATGCTGGAGGAAACAGGTACAAAAGTATCTATATCCACAGTAAAACGAGTCCTATATCAACCTAACTTGAAAGGCCACTCAGCAAGGAAGAAGCCACTGCTCCAAAACCACCATAAAAAATCCAGACTATGATTTGCAACTGCAAATGGGGACAAAGATCTTACTTTTTGGAGAAATGTCCCCTGGTCTGATGAAACAAAAATAGAACTGTTTAGCCATAATGACCATCGTTATATTTGAAGGGAAAAGGGGGAGGCTTGCAAGCCGAAGAACACCATCCCAACCGTGAAGAACGGGGGTGGCAGCATCATGTTGTGGGGGTGCTTTTCTGCTAGAGGGACTGGTGCACTTCACAAAATAGATGGCAGCATGAGGAAGAAAAATTATGTGGATATATTGAAGCAACATCTCAAGACATCAGTCAGGAAGTTAAAGCTTGGTCGCAAATGGGTCTTCCAAATGGACAATGACCTCAAGCATACTTCCAAAGTTGTGGCAAGATGGCTTAATTAAGGACAACAAAGTAAAGCTATTGGAGTGGCCATCACAAAGCCTTGACCTCAATCCTACAGAATATTTGTGGTCAGAACTGAAAAAGCGTGTGCGAGCAAGGAGGCCTACAAACCCGACTCAGTTACACCAGCTCTGTCAGGAGGAATGGGCAAAAAATTCACCCAACTTATTGTGGGAAGCTTGTGGAAGGCTACCCAAAACGTTTGACCCAAGTTAAACCATTTAAAGGCAATGCTAGCAAATACTAATTGAGTGTATGTAAACTTCTGACCTACTGGGAATGTGATGAAAGAAATAAAAGCTGAAATCAATCAATCATTCTCTCTACTATTATTCTGATATTTCACATTCTTAAAATAAACGAGTCAGACTTTATGGCCACACATATCCTATTTACACTTGTAGTCAATTTGACACTAAAATATATGTTTCTGACTCATATTGATGCCACATAGGGGGTTTTCAAAACAAGAAGCTGGTTTTTAGAGGCAGTCGCTCTTTAAGAGTAGCAGGAATTTGCCTTAATAAATATCTCTGTACTTATGAGACCGTTATTGGGAAATCTCACGGAACACTTTGAAATTGAATCACCGCTTCCCGTAAAATGGGCTAAATTATATTACTGGGGCTATAAATTTAGTTATCGTGGAGACGAGGAGAGAGACCCCCTGAATGAGAGTCTCTGTTTATATTTGACACGTATAACGAGACTCCTATTTTCAATAGCCCCGCATAGAGTCGTACTACAATAGGGCACTGTGGAAAAACTCTGATATAGCTCCAATGTATATTTCACACAGACAAGCGCTGGATCCCAGCAGTATATCACACCAAAATAATGAGCAACGGGACACAGCTCTCGCAGTGGAGTCAACCAAGTGTCAACCAAGAGCCAACCAAGAGTCACCACGTTCCTAACAATAGGGCTAGGAAGGAGGAGGAAAATAGTTCACACACAGGGCCACACAAACAAATACGCAATAGAATATGTGAAATCAGAGCACACAGACTGTAAACAAGTCAACACAAGTCAAAACAATCCTGAGAAATCGGATAGCTACCACCGGAGGTTAGGGCAATGTACTGGAGAACAGTCCCCTTGTGAGGATGCAGAGGGAAACACTTCAAACAGCAGAGTTCAGGAACGATGGAGATCACGGGAAACTACAGACAATAGAACTACATAACCCAGACCTGGGTAAACAAACACGGAACCACACCAGACCAAAGCAGGTCTGGCTGAAGCCTTGAAGAGTTGAGACAAAGATGGAGAGAGACAATGAATGACTGGGTCAAACGGAGAGACAGTTTCTAGGGCTCTACGCCCAAATGTACACACACACACACACACACACACACACACACACACACACACACACACACACACACACACACACACACACACACACACACACACACACACACACACACACACACACACACACACACACACACACACACACACACACACACACAGATGAGATGCAGCCAACACAAACATACTCTACCGTCACACTACTGGAGCTGCCGGGGCCCCTCTCCGCTCTCTGCACACAACAAATACACCAGATCTGCCTGCAAATGGACCACGAGAAGGTGTGTGCTCAAACAGCTCTCCACATTCATGCACCGTGGAAATATCCCTATATGACTCTCTACTTGAACCATATGGTGTGGACCGCATCAATCAATCGCCTTTCCATCCCTCTCTCTCGCTCAGTTCCCTAACTCTGAATTTCCTGCTGTGAAACAAATGCTGCTGTAAGCAATTACAATTTCACAGACTGGGAGAGAGAGAGAGAGAGAGAGTGAGAGAGTGAGACAGAGAGAGAGAGAGAGAGAGAGCCCTGGAAAGAGGGAAAGTCAGAGAAAGAAAGAGAGAGTGATTATCCAGCACAGCCACATGAAAGAGCAGCGTTCCTTTCCGTCTGATGCACTGGGACTGGATGAGGATTTCTGTCCTAGTTGTGTTGTTGTGGAAGAATTAAGATTCCAGAGGAACCAATATCCACCCCACATCCCTCCCAGACTCACTGTGCTCCCCTACTGCCACGGCTTGGCCTCTCACTGGGACCAGAGCAGGCCCTGACACACACACACACACACACACACACACACACACACACACACACACACACACACACACACACACACACACACAGTATTTTCCTTAGCACATGCTTTTATCTGTCTCAGCACACTCCAGCCCTGTCACCTACAGACCTTCACACAGAGTCCCGCTATGAAAGATTTTTCAGTTGTCCAAACAACTGTACCTGCAGTCTACTTCCATTTGTATGAAACACAAATCAAACGATGGAGACACTAGTATCTATCCGGTGTGTGAGGACACTTTTTTTAATCGGTACAGCATTTGGAGAGGCGCCACTGTAGGACATCGAACTATATTTGTGCCGCTTCCAACTGCTCCCAGCCTCAGTTCCAGGCTCCCAGCCTCCCCAGTCTCTAAGCCTCCTGACCCCCTCCACGGTCAGCAGCCCTGTGCGTCCAGATCATTTATGAAGTGTCAGTTCAGAGCCAACGCACACATGTGACACACAGGACTCTGATGTCATGTTTTCATTAGGAAAAGACCAGCCCTGCTTCTCATTTGCAGTCACACTCCCCTGAATGGCTCCTGGGTGAGACTTGCTCTGTAATCGACTCTACCCTCCTGATCCAGAGGTGTTCTGGGATGAACTCGTCCTACTGGATGGAGTTCTGTCAGGAAACACCCGTCCCTCTGGTCAGAGATTAAACAGGTCTAGAATTGAGTTGTGTTCCATGGTAAATCTTCTTTGTACCATTGTCCTCCCGTTGATACTCCGCTGGGAGTCGGGAAGCGAGTACAGGGAGTGCAAATGGAATAATAAATAGCACATGGTACAAAACAGGAAAAGCGTACAGACAAGAAACAGAGTCAATAACGCCTGGGGAAAGAACCAAAGGGAGTGACAGATATAGGGGAGGTAATCAGGAAGGTGATGGAGTCCAGGTGTGTCTCATGAAGCGCAGGTGCACGTAACAATGAGACAACTGGCGACGTGGAGCGCCGAACAGGGGGAGTGGGAGTGAATTGACATGGGAATTCATTAGCAATATAACAATACATTCAAAGTACATAACTCCATACTGCAGAGAATGTCCTATACTCATTACATCTGTCTTTATTCACCAGATGAGGCGATTAGAGCGAACTGACCAGCAGCCTGTGCTACTCTATTTCTCAGAGTTTAAATCCAGTCTTTATACAGGGTTGATGATGGTTCCTCTTTGGAATGTACCAGAGGCTGGTTAGGACGGTCCGTTGGTTGTTTCCCCAATACCACTGTGAGGGCCACACCCAGTGACTGCCACAGTTTGGGTCCATCATTCTCCTGACTCAGCAACCAGTCTGCCTCTTTTATTGTGGCTGTTGGACTTGGACTAATGGTGTGTGTGTGTCTGAGCAGGAGGAAAGCCTGGGGTTAAGAACAGACTGCCACGGAGGTCTTAACCCCTGTGTCAGGAGTTTTACGACTACATCCCTCCTCACTACCACCGCTGAGTGCCCACCCACTGTTTGGCACGTGTGATGGTTGTGGTTAGACAGGGTTGGATTAGCTCAGCCTGGTACTTCGCTACCCTGGCAACTTCTCTTCCCGCATTCACCTCAGTCTCACAGACTCAGCGCTCAATACCAATTCTCCACCTAGAAGCAATCCAAATATCAAACCATGTCTCCAGTTTGCTGGAATTTTCCAACTCAACCCAAGCATAATATCTTATTCTCTCGAACCGTGCTCTTCTTCTTCTATCTCTCAAGCTCATTTCCTTCTTAGTCTCATCTCCTCATTCTTTGTTGTCTATAATACTGTGCCTCTATCTCTGCTCTCATACTTCATATTTTGCTTTTGTCTTTCACTTACTTTCTACCTTTCTTTCTCTCTGACTTTCCCCCTATTCCTTTAGCCTCTCCCTCATCCCTTCCTCTCTCCCTGCCTCTACCTCATCCCTTCCTCTCTCCCAGCCTCTCTCCCATCCCTTCCTCTCTCCATGCTTCTCCCTCATCCCTATTTCTCTCTCCCTGGGTCTCCCTCATCCTTCATCCCTTCCTCTCTCCCTACCTCTCCCTCATCCCTTCCTCTCCCTGCCTCTCCCTCATCCCGTCTTCTCTCTTCCTGCCTCTCCCTCATCCCTCGTCCCTTCCTCTCTCCTTGCCTCTCCCTGCCTTTCACTCCCTTCACTCCCTGCCTTCCATACTTTCCTTTATCCCTGCCTCTCCCTCATCCCGTCTTCTCTCTTCCTGCCTCTCCCTCATCCTTCATCCCTTCCTCTCTCCCTGCCTCTCCCTCATCCCTTCCGCTCTCCCTGCCTCTCCCTCATCCCTTCCGCTCTCCCTGCCTCTCCCCCATCCCTTCCTTTCTCCGTCTCTCCCTCATCCCTTCCTCTCTCCCTGCCTCTCCCTCATCCCTCATCCCTTCCTCTCTCCCTTCCTCTCCCTCATCCCTTCCTCTCTCCCTGCCTCACCATCATCCCTTCCTCTCTCCCTGCCTCTCCCTCATCCCTTCCTCTCTCCTTGCTTCTCCCTCATCCCTTCCTCTCTTCCTGCCTCCCTCATCCCTTCCTCTCTCCCTGCCTTTCACTCATCCCTTCCATACTTTCCTTTATCCCTGCCTCTCCCTCATCCCGTCTCCTCTCTCCCTGCCTCTCCCTCATCCCTTCCTCTCTCCCTGTTTGACTAATTTATCTTCCCTCTTTCTCTGTCTCTATTTCCTCTCTCTCTCTCTCTCTCTCTCTCTCTCTCATTCATCCCTCTCACTCTCTCTCTCTGCCCGCTCTTGTCCTCTCCTTGTATTTTCCTTGTCAGATGACAGGAGGCTATGACACCTGCTGATGATCTAATCCCGCTCACCGTGGCCAAGACCAAAGGAAACAAAGAGCTGCATGGCTGTTTACTCTAGTTTTCACTCTTTATTTAATCTTGAAACCAGAAAGGGCCTCCCTCTTCAAACCCTCTGCTAATCACTTTAATTATGCTTTAATAAACCCCACAGTGTTTGGATTGCTGCTCTCCATTTCGAGGCAGAGGTTTGGCTGATGACTCAGTCGCTGTGGGTCCAAGACAAACGCAAAAAACTTTAACTGCTTCCTGTCCACAGGTGAGACCACTGACTGACTGCTGGCACATGGGAACTACGCCATAGGAGGATTGGGTGTGGATGGGCAGAATATGTGTATGTGCCTGTTTGTGTGCATTGAGGGTGTCTCTGTAAAGATAGTAGCCTCATCCAGCTCCTCCTCCAACAAGAGGTCCAGGACGTTCCATAGCTCTCCTCCTCCAACAAGAGGTCCAGGACGTTCCATAGCTCTCCTCCTCCTCCAACAAGAGGTCCAGGACGTTCCATAGCTCTCCTCCTCCTCCAACAAGAGGTCCAGGACGTTCCATAGCTCTCCTCCTCCTCCAACAAGATGGCCAGGACATTCCATAGCTCTCCTCCTCCTCCAACAAGAGGGCCAGGACGTTCCATAGCTCTCCTCCTCCTCCAAGAAGAGGTCCAGGACGTTCCATAGCTCTCCTCCTCCTCCAACAAGAGGGCCAGGACGTTCCATAGCTCTCTTCCTCCTCCAACAAGAGGTCCAGGACGTTCCATAGCTCTCCTCCTCCTCCAACAAGAGGGCCAGGACGTTCCATAGCTCTCCTCCTCCTCCAACAAGAGGTCCAGGACGTTCCATAGCTCTCATCGTCCTCCAACAAGAGGGCCAGGACGTTCCATAGCTCTCCTCCTCCTCCAACAAGAGGTCCAGGATGTGCCATAGCTCTCCTCCTCCTCCAACAAGAGGTCCAGGACGTTCCATAGCTCTCCTCCTCCTCCAACAAGAGGGCCAGGACATTCCATAGCTCTCCTCCTCCTCCAACAAGAGGGCCAGGACGTTCCATAGCTCTCCTCCTCCTCCAAGAAGAGGTCCAGGACGTTCCATAGCTCTCCTCCTCCTCCAACAAGAGGGCCAGGACGTTCCATAGCTCTCTTCCTCCTCCAACAAGAGGTCCAGGACGTTCCATAGCTCTCCTCCTCCTCCAACAAGAGGGCCAGGACGTTCCATAGCTCTCCTCCTCCTCCAACAAGAGGTCCAGGACGTTCCATAGCTCTCCTCCTCCTCCAACAAGAGGGCCAGGACGTTCCATAGCTCTCCTCCTCCTCCAACAAGAGGTCCAGGACGTGCCATAGCTCTCCTCCTCCTCCAACAAGAGGTCCAGGACGTTCCATAGCTCTCCTCCTCCTCCAACAGGAGGTCCAGGACGTTCTATAGCTCTCCTCCTCCTCCAACAAGAGGTCCAGGACGTTCCATAGCTCTCCTCCTCCTCCAACAAGAGGGCCATTGTGCAGACAGGCCAGGCCAGACCAGGCAGTGTGAACGGCTGAACAGAGGGCTGAGAGGGTAACCCCCCCCGGCGCCTTTTATTCCCCCCACATTCTGTCAGTTCAGCAGTTGAGCCTGAATCTGAGCGGCCCAGGGGGAATCCTTGTGTTTGCTTTTCTGGGATCAGTTAAAATCATGCATGTAATAAGGAGAAAATGTATTTTAAGCCTGCCTGTAGGAAACAGTGCCCACCGAGCTGCAGCATTATCCCTTATTAACCCTAAAAGCACTAATATATATTTTAGCTTAAAGTAAACATTTTTTTTTACCAGAAATTGGTAATAATTGCAGAGACATTGTATGTCAAGCAGTAACATTTTTATTTTTATTAACCTTTAGTAACACAAGTAAATGGTTTAGATTCCCCAAAATAGCATATATTTTAAAATGTTCACACATTGTTCACACATCATGTTTTGAACAGAAATGTTGATACATTTCACCCATAGCCACTTGTCATGAACAGTTGTCTGTTATTGATTCTAAGTTTCTGTGGTACTCAAAGGCTGAGAAATTGTCGATTCAGCTAAACGTACATACCGGTAGGACCTAAGATGGCCACCGATATGGGCGATATGGGCGTACTACTAGTATACAAAAGAGAGAATATTTTTCATTCCTCCATGTCAAAACAGAAATCGTGTCAACTTTTTTTACTGAACAAAAGTTTCAGTGTAACTTGCAACAATTGCTAGGATTTTACTGAGTTACAGTTCATATAAGGAAATCAGTCATTTGAAATAATTAAGCCCTAATACATGGATTTCACATGCCTGGGTAGGAGAGCAGCCATGCATAGGCCCACCCACTTTGGAGCCAGGCCCAGCTAATCAGAATGAGTTTTTCCCCACAAAAGGGCTTTATTACAGACAGAAATACTCCTCAGCATATACAGTTGAAGTCGGAAGTTTACATACTGTCACGCCCTGGCCATAGAGAGGCTTTTATTCTCTATTTTGGTTAGGCCAGCGTGTGACTAGGGTGGGCATTCTAGTTTCTTCATTTCTATGTTTTCTATTTCTTTGTTTTTGGCCGAGTGTGGTTCCCAATCAGAGGCAGCTGTCTATCGTTGTCTCTGATTGGGAATCATACTTAGGTAGCCTTTTCCCCACCTGTGTTTTGTGGGTAGTTGTTTTCTGTATAGTTTATTTGCCTTACAGAACTGTTCGTTTTTTCACTTTGTTATTTTGGTCGAGTCTTTTGCTCAATAAATATCATGAACACTTACCACGCTGCACTTTGGTCCATGCCTTCTGACAAGAGACGTAACACATACACTTAGGTTGGAGTTATTAAAACTTGTTTTTAAACCACTCCACAAAGTTCTTCTTAAACAAACTATAGTTTTGGCAAGTCTGTGAGGATATCTACTTTGTGCATGACACAAGTCATTTTTCCAACAATTGTTTACAGACAGATTATTTCACTTATAATTCACTGTATCACAATTCCAGTGGATCAGAAGTTTAGATACTCTAAGTTGACTGTGCCTTTAAACACCTTGAACAATTCCAAAAAATGATGTCATGGCGTTAGAAGCTTCTGATAGGCTAATTGACATAATTGGAGTCAATTGAAGGTGTACGTGTGGATGTATTTCAAGGCCTATCTTCAAATACAGTGCCTCTTTGCTTGACATCATGGGAAAATCAAAAGAAATCAGCCCAAAAATTGTAGACTTCCCCAAGTCTGGTTCATCCTTGGGAGCAATTTCCAAAAACCAGACGGTACCACGTTCATCTGTACAACAAATAATACACAAGTATAACACCATGGGACCACGCAGCTGTCACACCGCTCAGGAAGGAGACGCGTTCTGTCAATCCCAGAACAACAGCAAAGGACCTTGTGAAGATGCTGGAGGAAACAGGTACAAAAGTATCTATATCCACAGTAAAACATGTCCTATATCGATGTGACCTGAAAGGCCGCTCAGCAAGGAAGAAGCCACTGCTCCAAAACCGCCATAAAAAAGCCAGACTACGGTTTGCAACTGCACATAGGGACAAAGATCCTACTTTTTGGAGAAATGTCCTCTGGTCCGATGAAACAAAAATATAACTGTTTGGCATAATGACCATCGTTTTGTTTGAAGGAAAAAAGGGGTTGCTTGCAAGCCGAAGAACACCATCCCAACCCTGAAGCACAGGGGTGGCAGCATCATGTTGTGAGTGTGCTTTGCTGCAGGAGGGACTGGTGCACTTCACAAAATAGATGGCATCATGAGGCAGGAAAACTATGTGGATATATTAAAACAACATCTCAAGACATCAGTCAGGAAGTTAAAGCTTGAACGCAAATGTGTCTTCCAAATGGACAATGACCCCAAGCATACTTCCAAATTTGTTGCAAAATGGCTTAAGGACAACAAAGTCAAGTACTCCCTGGCCATCACAAAGCCCTGATCTCAATCCTATAGAACATTTGTGAGCAGAACTGAAAAAGTGTGTGCGTGCAAGGAGGCCTACAAACCTGACTCAGTTACACCAGCTCTGTCAGGAGGAAGGGTCCAAAATTCACACAACTTATTGTTGGAAGCTTGTGGAAGGCTACCCGAAACGTTTGCAACCAAATACTAATTGAGTGTATGTATACTTCTGACGCACTGGGAATGTGATGAAAGAAATAAAAGCTGAAATAAATAATTCTCTCTACAATTATTCTGACATTTCACATTCTTAAAATAAAGTGGTGATCCTTTATGGGCTATACTCGGCCTTGTCTTAGGATGGTAAGTTGGTGGTTGAAGAGGGTGTGGGGGCTGTGCGGAGACTGTGCTTTGGCAAAGTGGGTGGGGTTATATCCTAACTGTTTATATCCTACCAGGGTGTCTCCCGACCCCATCCTGTGTCAGCCTCCAGTATTTATGCTGCAATACTTTTTGTTGCGGGGGGCTAGGTTCAGTCTGTGATATCTACCACACGGAGGGAGCTACTGCCTGTAGTGGAGTTCACTACACACTTCTGTCAATACCTGCTCGGAAGACCCTTCATTGTGCGCACCGACCACAGCAGCCTTCGGTTGCTCATAAGTATGAAGGAACCAGAAGGTCAACTGGTGAGGTGGCTCGAGAAGCTTGGGGAGTATAGAGTATAACTTCTAGGTCATACATCGTCCAGGACACCAACCACCATGAAAATGCTGACGTCCTCTCCAAGAGGCCCTGCCGCCAGACTTGCCCCTGCACTATACAAGACCCTACCCAGAAGAATGACCGTTTCAGGCACCAGGAAGTGCAGTGTGACTTCGGCTCCAGCATAACTGATTACGCTGTGAAAGCTACATCTATGGAGCGCTGTTCAGTGGGGTTAGGGGAAGACCCCTGCCTACAGCCTGTACTCCCTGGAGTTTCTGAAGCTGTCATCAACGTGGAGTCGGGTCATCGGGAGAGTGAAGGTGACACGTCAGATGTGGAAAAGATTTGCCTCACCGATACAAGTTCTGTTCCATGGATGGACTATTGAGGAATTACATCAAGCTCAGATGGCTGACCCTGATATAGGCCCTGTCAAGAGATGCCTCGAGGAAGGACAGGAACGCCCATCGTGGGGAGATGTGTCACCTTTCGGGCCAGCGACTAAGGCCTATTGGAGCCAGTGGAAGAGACTGTATGTCAAGGACTGCATTCTCTTACTGTGCTTCTACTGTACCGAAGGCACAGTGTTTTACCCACATATGCTCCTACCTCGTGTGTTCCGGACAGCCATCATGAAGCAGATGCATGACGACCCAATAGGCAGTCACTTTGGTGTAGAACGCACACTTGCCCGGCTGCAGACAAGATACTACTGGTACCGTATGAGAGAGGATGTCACACTATGGTGTCGTACATGTACCAGCTGTGCCGCTAAAGCCAGACCTCCGAGGAAGCCCCAAGCACCTATGGGCACTGTCCGCATGGAGAGGATCGCCATTGATCTCAATTACCGCATGAACGAGACAGAGCGCTACAATCACTACATTTTGGGGGTTCAAGACTATTTCACAAAGTGGGTGGGTGCCTATCTTCTGCCAAACGATCAAGCCGTGACCGTGGCTGACGTTCTGACAGCTGAATGGGTGTGTCGCTATGGAGCCCCAAGAGACGAAGGTTGAAAGTCATGCGTCCTCCGATACACAACCGAACCCAGCCGCACCAATGTGCCGGAGGAAACACCGTGCGCACTGCGCCCGGCCCACCACAGGAGTCGCTGGTGCGCAATGAGACAAGGACATCCCTACCGACCAAGCCCTCCCTAACCCGGAAGACGCTAGGCCAATTGTGCGTTGCCCCATGGACCTCCCGGTCGCGGCCGGTTACGACAGAGCCTGGGCGTGAACCCAGAGTCTCTGGGCACAGCTGGCGCTGCAGTACAGCGCCCTTAACCACTGCGCACCCGGGAGGCCCATCAAAAAGCATACTTCATACTGGAACAGCTGGACAACTTGATTTACCGGATTCAAAAGAGTCCGAAAACAAAGGTGAAAGTTGTTCATCACGACAAACTCAAGCCGTACAACTCCCGCACGACTCTAGACAACAGCTGAAGCATGGCAATCTGCAGAGGTCTTGTCGCCTGGTCTGGATGCAGGACTCCACAATTCTGATCTGGATCTACCCAACCTGTTCATGGACGAACAAAACAGTGACAATGGTAGTGAGAAGGAGGCAGATCTTGCTTCTGATACCACTTCTTTTGTGAGTGGGTCTGCGACACCAGATGGAGTTTAGTCTAATGGGGGTAGCATAATGCAACAAGGCCAAACATGGACTGTTACTCACCCTACTTTGGGTCAAACTCCCCGCTCCATGTGCTACCCACCGCTCCATGTGCTTTTGGGCAATTAGGGGATATGGGCTGTATAGACTATTTGCTCTGTCCAGTGGAGTACTGAACAGGACAAGTTCAGAGGAGGTTGTGGACTGAAAAGAAGAAGAGAAAAATGTCCATGTTACTGAAATGAAAACCATTGGATGTTGTGCCTTTGTACGAGTGTTGGAGTGGCGTTAGGCCTAATCACCATCCAGAGTGGGGGTAGTGTTGGTAAAGTAGGTGTATAGCTTTAAAACACTGAAGTGCATTATGGGTAACTTTTGGTTTTGGATGTGACTGTGTGTGACGAGGATGTAGCCGTACTGTGAGCCACTCTCTTTTTGCTCTGTTAGCCCACTATTTTATTTTGTCATTCGGACGACCTCAAATGATGTACAAGTCTTAATAAAAGTTAACTACTTCCGTGGAATTCCAGACTAACTCGTAATTAGCAGTGGATAAGATCCCAAAATGTGGGAATTACCCCAGAGCATCCGTAAATTGCTCTGGCGCTGGAGCTAGCAAGTGAAGGCCCCCCTGAGCCGTCACAACGTACTGCCAAATTCTCTTAATCAACGTTGGAGGCGGCTTATGGTAGGGAAATTAACATTACATTTTCCGGCAACAGCTCTGGTGGACATTCCTGCAATCCAAATTGCACGCTACCTCAAAACTTGAGACATCTGTGGCATTGTGCTGTGTGACAAAACTGCACATTTTAGACTGGTCTTTTATTGTCCCCAGCACAAGGTGCACCTGTGTAATGATCATGCTGTTTTAACAGCTTCTTGATATACAACACCTGTCACTAACAGGGATGTAAACAAATTTGTGGACAACATTTTACAGAAATAAGCTTTTTGTGCTTACGGAACATTTCTAGGATATTTTATTTCAGCTCATGAAACATGGGACCAACACTTTACATGTTGTGTTTATATTTTTGTTCAGTGTAGTTGATTGACAAAGTCCTACATTTTCAGAAGCATAAATTATAAAAATGTTGACCCCTTGGGGGTCACAATTAACCCCTGTTGGCTCTTTTAGTGTTAAACACAGACTGGTGGGAGCGCAGGAGGACAGTGCAGGGCAGAGGGCGATGGAGGGATGAGGTTTTGTGTGTGTGTGTGTGTGTTTGGAGGGAGGGAGACGAGCCTTAATGAGACACAGGCACCTATCACCAGTCCTAACCTACTCCTTGTCTCTCTCTGTCTTTCCTGATACATCTTCTGTCCTCACACTCTCTGTGAATATGCCCAGTTTCTCTGTCTCTCTGTTTCTGTGTGGTTCTGTGCCCTTGGAACAACTTAAATATGAAACCGGTCTGTTGTAGCAGGCTTGTGTTATATCTGCCTGCTATTTATCTCACTGGCCAAAGCCCTAATTTACACTCTTCAGCCGCACAAATTTTTCTAGAAGGCGATACTCATTGGATAGACATGTATTTCTCAAGGAACAATGTAAACATCATTTGTGGATGGACTGGAGTTCCAACAGGGATCAGCATGGCCACCTCCAATGGATGAGGTGATTATTGAGCTCATATAAGATAACTACCCTGCGGTGTATAATCACCTCTCCTCCACTTTGATTGACAGCTTAATGCTGTTGCCCCTGACGAAGGATTAGGCCAATGGAGCCTTTGTGCTGCTCAGAATGCCTACACTAATAAAGACACACTGATCTCTGTTCAGTGGCCTCTCTGTGTGACAGGACTTTAATAAGCATGGGACTGATCTGTGATCAGAATCCTCACTCTGACAGGCCTTTAATGAAGAGAGGCAGGTCATAATGACATCGTACTGATGGGGGATGAAAGGTTTATAAGAAGGAAATGATTCGCCTCATATAGGGCTGATGTAGCTACAACATATAACCCTTTACAGTGTCTGTCTGTCTGTGTGTGTGTGTGTGTGTGTGTGTGTGTGTGTGTGTGTGTGTGTGTGTGTGTGTGTGTGTGTGTGTGTGTGTGTGTGTGTGTGTGTGTGTGTGTGTGTGTGTAACTGTGTTTACTCAACACTTCACTCAGGTATAATTTATGAGCTCAGAATATGATTGGTAACGAAAGCGTCATGTTAAATTTAGTATAAAAAAACATGCATTGACAACAATGGTCCTTTCAAAGCCAAAGCCTGGTGTATAAGCATGGAGTGTCTGTCCATGTGCGTGTGTGTGCTTCCATGTGTGTGCGCATGCACGTGTGTGAGTCCCTGCGTGCTTGCCTGTATGCCTGCATCAGTGTATGGGTGTGTGTGATAGGTCCCTCAGGAATGCTGTACCAGTGAGATAAGCGTCCTCTCCCCTGCTACTTATTAGCGTTTATTAGAGACCAGAGGTCAACTTGGGGGCACGTACGCATCATCACACTGTGCCCCTTGTGCGGCAGCTGTCACATAGAGCTCCTTTCTTCTCTTTATTACTACACTGCCCTTCACATATACGGACCCCACCATACACACACGAACACGAACAGTCGCACAGACACACACACATGCGGGCATGCACACATTCTCCCAAACCGTCATCGCTAATCCTTTTTGACATGTTGGTAATGTATTGAGATATGTGTGAAGATGTAAATGTATCAATAAAGATGTATTAGTGTGGTGCCAGGACAACAGCCTCTCCCTCAACGTCAGCAAGACAAAGGAGCTGATCTTGGACTACAGGAAACGGGGGGGGCGAGCACGCCCCCATCCACATCGACGGGGCTGTAGTGGAGCGGGTCGAGATCTTCAAGTTCCTCTGTATCCACATCAGTAATGAATTATCATGGTCCAAACGCACCAACGCAGTCGTGAAGAAGGCACGACAAAAGCCTCTTCCCGCATGGGCCCTCAGATCCTCAAAAAGTTCTACAGCGGCACCATTGAGAGCCTCTTGACTGGCTGCATCACCATTTGGTATGGCAACTGCTCGACATCCGACCGCAAGGTGCTACAGAGGTTAACGCATACGGCCCAGTACATCACTGGGGCAGAGCTTCCTGCCATCCAGGACCTCTATAACAGGCGGTGTCAGTGGAAGGCCCTAAAAGACTCCACCGAAGTCCTTGACCGTTCTCTCTGCTACAGCACTGCAAGCGGTACCAATCCACCAAGTCTGGAACCAACAGGACCGAAACAGATTCTACCCCCAAGCCATAAGACTGCTAAATAGTTAACCAATAGCAACCTAGACTATCTGCAAAGCTCAAGCTCTTTTGACTCATCACACGTGCTGCTGCTACTGTTTATTATCTATCCTGTTTCCTAGTTATATGTACATAACTACCTCAATTACGGCGTACCCTTGCACATCGACTCGGTACTGGTACCCCGTGTATATATAGCCAAGTTATCCTTACTCATTGTGTATTTATTCCTTGTGTTATAACATTTCTATTATTTCTCCTTTTTTTTCTCTCCATTGTTGGGAAGGGCCCTTAAATTAGCATTTCACTGTAGTCTACACTTGTTGTTTATGAAGCATGTGATAAATACAATTTGATTTGTATCTGTGTGTGTGCATGTCCATTTGTGTATGTAAGTAGGCTATATCTGTATGTGTTGTGTGTAAGTGTGCATGCGTGCGTGAGTGTGTGTGTGTGTGTGTGTGTGTGTGTGTGTGTGTGTGTGTGTGTGTGTGTGTGTGTGTGTGTGTGTGTGTATGAGTATGAGTATGAGTGCGTGCGTGCCTGTGTGTGTGTGTGTGTGTGTGTGTGTGTGTGTGTGTGTGTGCGTGCCTGTGTGTGTGTGTGTGTGTGTATGAGTATGAGTGCGTGCGTGCCTGTGTGTGTGTGTGTGTGTGTGTGTGTGTGTGTGTGTGTGTGTGTGTGTGTGTGTGTGTGTGCATGCCTGTGTGTGTGTGTGTGTGTGTGTGTGTGTGTGTGTGTGTGTGTGTGTGTGTGTGTGTGTGTGTGTGTGTGTGTGTGTGTGTGTGTGTGTGTGTGTGTGTGTGTGTGTGTGTGTGTGTGTGTGTGTGTGTGTGTGTGTGTGTGTCTAGTAGAGGTCCCTGTGCTGACGAAGTACCCTGAGGATCAGCAAGGTAAAGCCGTGTGGAGTGATGGTCGGTGGAAAGGATTTATTTGACTACGCAGAGCTGAACAGAACGTGGCATAGTGGAACTCACTGATTAAAGACAAAGAAAGAGAGAGATGCACTCACACACACCCATCAGATATATAAAATGAACATGCACACTGACATGGACACTCATAGCAAGTATACATTCACCTACTTCCCATAATGTACTGACACCCTATAGCAGGAGTCACCAACCCAACATGCCATGACATGACACTTGTCGTTATGATTGTTAATTCGATTTGCGCAAAAGGACTTCAGCACCACTTGTTTAAATCTTTATTAGATGAGCTTGATGATGCATACATATTCTCCACGCTTGCGTAAGGTGGTTGAGTCGCGGGAAAGTACTGCAGCGATTGGTTGACTTGCTGCTCGAGATCAAATAATTTCTGGAGTCACAAAATGAGGAGCGTGAGGAACTGTCTGATGATGCATGGCTGCTAGACTGAGGTTTCCTCACGGACATAACAGCCAAACTGAACCAGCTCAACTACGAGCTTCAGGGAAAAGACAAAGACGTGGCACACATGATCAGCGCTGTCAATGCCTTTAAGGGCAATGTGGGTGTGTGGGCAGTGTCCGAAATTAACTTCTTGGCTCACCTGCCAAGGAGACTGGTAGATTAAAAAATCCACCAGCCAAGCATATTTTTTACCGGCCAAAATAATAAATTGCCTTTTTGCCTTACATTCATTACATTCATTTCAGTACATTTCATTGAGACGATAAGTTATTTCAGTACCTTACATTCACTACATTCATTTCAGTACATTTCATTGAGACGATAAGTTATTATGTTGAATATAAACTTAAAGAAGATTTGATCCTTTCAACATGGATACCAAAGGTCTCCAGGACAGAAAGTGGTCCACCAGGGTTTCCAGTTCAGTGTCTCCAAAATCTAGAATAATTGTATACATTACATTACAACAAGCATCATGCAGTTTTAATTCTCAAACTAAAAAAATATGATCATGAACCTGAACCTAACCTGACTGCCCTGTAATACAAAACATAAAGTAACCTGACTGCCCTGTAATACAAAACATAAAGTAACCTGACTGCCCTGTAATACAAAACATAATGTAACCTGACTGCCCTGTAATACAAAACATAAAGTAACCTGACTGCCCTGTAATACAAAACATAAAGTAACCTGACTGCCCTGTAATACAAAACATAAAGTAACCTGACTGCCCTGTAATACAAAACATAAAGTAACCTGACTGTCCTGTAATACAAAACAGAAAGTAACCTGACTGCCCTGTAATACAAAACATAATGTAACCTGACTGCCCTGTAATACAAAACATAAAGTAACCTGACTGCCCTGTAATACAAAACATAAAGTAACCTGACTGCCCTGTAATACAAAACATAAAGTAACCTGACTGCCCTGTAATACAAAACATAAAGTAACCTGACTGCCCTGTAATACAAAACATAAAGTAACCTGACTGCCCTGTAATACAAAACATAAAGTAACCTGACTGCCCTGTAATACAAAACATAAAGTAACCTGACTGCCCTGTAATACAAAACATAAAGTAACCTGACTGCCCTGTAATACAAAACATAAAGTAACCTGACTGCCCTGTAATACAAAACATAAAGTAACCTGACTGCCCTGTAATACAAAACATAAAGTAACCTGACTGCCCTGTAATACAAAACATAAAGTAACCTGACTGCCCTGTAATACAAAACATAAAGTAACCTGACTGCCCTGTAATACAAAACATAAAGTAACCTGACTGCCCTGTAATACAAAACATAAAGTAACCTGACTGCCCTGTAATACAAAACATAATGTAACCTGACTGTCCTGTAATACAAAACATAAAGTAACCTGACTGCCCTGTAATACAAAACATAAAGTAACCTGACTGCCCTGTAATACAAAACATAAAGTAACCTGACTGCCCTGTAATACAAAACATAAAGTAACCTGACTGCCCTGTAATACAAAACATAAAGTAACCTGACTGCCCTGTAATACAAAACATAAAGTAACCTGACTGCCCTGTAATACAAAACATAAAGTAACCTGACTGCCCTGTAATACAAAACATAAAGTAACCTGACTGCCCTGTAATACAAAACATAAAGTAACCTGACTGTCCTGTAATACAAAACATAAAGTAACCTGACTGTCCTGTAATACAAAAAAACATAAAGTAACCTGACTGTCAAAACTGTAACCTACAAAACATAAAGTAACAAAACATAATGTACTGCCCTGTAATACAAAACATAAAGTAACCTGACTGCCCTGTAATACAAAACATAAAGTAACCTGACTGCCCTGTAATACAAAACATAATGTAACCTGACTGCCCTGTAATACAAAACATAATGTAACCTGACTGCCCTGTAATACAAAACATAAAGTAACCTGACTGCCCTGTAATACAAAACATAAAGTAACCTGACTGCCCTGTAATACAAAACATAAAGTAACCTGCTGCTTCATCTCCTGACTCTGGCCAGTTGGTGAAGCTGACCAGCTTGGTGGCACACAGGACCCCTACACTGGTGAAGCTGACCAGCTTGGTGGCACACAGAACCCCTACAATGGCGTCCTGGAACCTGTCAGTCATACTCTCAACTAGTCTGTCGAGCATTTTGTCCTGTGAGGTGACGAGGGTCTTGCTGTCACCTCTGGTCAGCGAAATCCCCTCATATCTGTTGGCCGTTGTGGCCTTCATCATGGGCCCTTCTCTGATGAGAAAAGGCTCATTTTACCATCCTTTCAGAATGTTCCTTTACAACACAATCTCACTCACACTTTCTCTCCCTCTCTTATTGACGTAATCCTTTCTCTTAATTCTCTTCAGGTAAGTATTTCTTATTGCAGCTTAAATAAACATACCTGGTTTTGTACTTCTTAAGTACTGCCTGTGTTGAGCACAAGGAGCTGTGGGCTTCTGCTATGGTGATGGTGGACCTCTGCAGACAGGTGGACAGGTTGCTATGGTGATGGTGGACCTCTGCAGACAGGTTGCTATGGTGATGGTGGACCTCTGCAGACAGGTGGACAGGTTGCTATGGTGATGGTGGACCTCTGCGGACAGGTTGCTCAGGTGTGTTAGTGTGTCATGCAGGAAGCCACAGAAGCCGATAACAACAGCCTCCCTCTCAGTACTGTAGTATTTCCTGGCCTTGGCTTGCTGGACACCTCAGACATTTTGGGCATCAGCAGATTGAATCTGAAATACATAAAGAACAAAGACATACAAACAGACAATGAATTGCTGTCCAAAAAAAACGATATTAGATATGACTCATTTTATCAGTCGATAAAGCATTGAAACATGATGTTACCAATGGTAACCATGTTTGTTGTTATTTACTGGACATTACATATTGATGATGACTTCTGGAGTACTTAACATAGCAATCTAGAGCCACTACCTGTTCCAGGTGCTGGACAAGCCTCTGGTGATCTCACAGGAAGTGGTTCAGTGCACGCAATATGTGTCCTACCCATTGGGTTCCGCCAATTCTGGTGGGCACCAGTGGTGTGTGCCCAAGAGCCTGGAAGCTGTTTACCAGGTTTGCCCTGTTCAGCGGACTGGTTTGGTAGCAGGTGTAGAGCCCACTGAGGAGGTCTACTTTCTGAAACATCACGTTGGACCGGATGGCATCAGAAAAGGTCAGTTCAAGGCGGTGTGCCATACAGTGGATGCCGATGATGTAGGCCCTGGACCCCTTCAGTCGGCTGACCACACCATTCTTGGTTCCGATCATCACAGCAGCTCCATCTGTTCCCAGAGCGACCAACTTGCTCCCCTACTCATCACGCACTCCCTCCATGATGGCACTGGTGGAGTTGCTTATGTGTGCCGCGTCTGCCTTCTCCAACGACTTGATGCCAACAAACTTCGACTCGATCTTGCCCTTGGGACAGAATCGGACATAAACTAACTCCTCCTCTTTCACAGAACTGTCTGTGGAGCCATCTGACACGATGGAGAGAAATGTTGTGTTTTTCAGATTCTCTCTGATGTTGTTTCTCTCCACCTCTGCAATACGGTGCATAAACTCTTTGGCCTGCTTCTCATTTCTATATGTTGAACCCACAGCGATTTATTTTTTTTCCCATCCAAACTGCAAAAATAAAACATCAAATGAATTCAATAATAACTAAATATACAATCATGTTATCCAATAATGCTGGCAGTTGATTGTGCTAAATTAGCCTTCTACCATTCGTTTACTTAAGGATCAACACTATAAGGCAGGTAAAGTCAATTGTGTCACAATGCTTTAAAATGTAAACAGCATCTGGAGAAAATTAAAACAGAATGTTACAGAGCCATAGGAGAGCATGGATATCCATGTCAGCATCAGTAGGCCTATAATTTGATGGTATTTATACACTATTTTGAGGTGAACCAAAGCTTATCAAGAGCTGAGAAATAACCTACAATACTGGACCACGTCTGCTAAATAGACTTGAAAAAGCTAGCTACAAAAGTACTAGTCTAGCTGCAAGAGTAACAGCCTTTTCACTTACTCACACATCCACTCCAAGTCAGAAAGGGGTCTCGTCTTCTTGCCAATGGCATGCACAGTCCTAAACAATATGTTCATCTTCGTGCTGGTCTGCTCTGACATTGCCATTAGTGCCGTCACAGAGGGTGTCAAGAGGAGAGGTTCCGATTGAGCCCGGGACACAGACACGCAGGCAATGTGACATTTTCTGTGTTCATGGTCACGAATGTTCTCCAGCTTCATCGTTTTATTTCCGATGACAAATGAGTTGTTTCTGCTTTTATCTTTATCATACTGGCGACACACAGAACAACTCATCACCACAGCCTCCGCATCATACTGTAGCCAGCCTCTTGAAACTCCTTTATCTCCAAACCTCCATTTCTCACAAAACGTTCTTTTTTTAAAATGTGATTCGTCCTCCTTTTCGTCGGTGGGTTTTTCGTTTTAAAGGTTGGCTTACTCCAGGTAAATGTCACCACATAACAGCTATTTAATGAACGGTAGCTAGCAGCAGACCCGCGGTAGCTAGCAGCAGTCACCATGCCAGATTTTATTACATCACTATTTTGGTGCAAACGTTTACCCGCCAGTGTGGCAGATAGCCTTCTGAGATTTACTCGCAAACTGAAAATCTACCCGCATTTGGCGCTTGGCGGGTGTTAATTTCGGACCCTGTGTGTGGGCCTCTCAGCTGAGGAATGGAAGGCTGGTGCACTTCCCCAAACCTGGAGAAAATGTCGCAAAACATTGGAAACAAAGATGCTTTTCTCCCGCAAGAATTCTGTTCCCACCTGGAGAAACTGGCATACGAATTCAACAGGCTTTTTCAGGAGTTAACTGACATAGGGGAGGTTGTTGCATTTATCTCAAACCCTTTCCCTCCTCAGTGATATCGAGGAGATGTCCGCCAAAATTCCAGCAAGTATTTTTCTTTACCAATCGGAGTTGACATGGAGATAATTGAGTTGCAAAATGACATCGAGTTGAAAGTAAGATCAAGAGAAAGTGACTTTTGGGGTCTTGTAAACACTGAAAAGTTCCCCCTGCTTTCATCCTGCGGCGCTTAAGGTGAAGGCCTACTTTGGATCAACATATCTCTGTGAGATGGCCTTTTCACAGATGAAAATAATAATGTCAAAGAACAGGTCTTGTCTAACTAATTAGACATCTCACAGACAGTGTCGGACTTGCTGTGTCAAACTATGAGCCAGACTACAGAGCACTTGCCGATAGTGTGCGATCACAGCCGTCACATTGAATGGGGTGTGGGGAGGGGATCTCATCCACAGCCATCAGAAGGAGTGAGTATTGCCAGTTTGAAATCTGTTTGTAGGCTATATAGTTTACAAAAGGATATTATGACCTGTGTTGTGTGTTGTTTGAAAAAGGGAAAGGCAAACAGTACTATACATGATTGGCTTAGGCCTGTAATTGACTGATTATTGAGGTTATATATGAATGGTGAAGGCCTGTAATTGACTGATTATTCAGGTTATATATGAATGGTGAAGGCCTGTAATTGACTGATTATTCAGGTTATATATGATTGGTGAAGGCCTGTAATTGACTGATTATTCAGGTTATATATGAATGGCTTAGGCCTGTAATTGACTGATTATTTCAGGTTATATATGATTGGTGAAGGCCTGTAATTGACTGATTATTCAGGTTATATATGAATGGTGAAGGCCTGTAATTGACTGATTATTCAGGTTATATATGAATGGTGAAGTCCTGTAATTGACTGATTATTCAGGTTATATATGAATGGTGAATGAGTAATAGACCTGTGGAAATATTGAAAAATGTAATATGACTGTTATAACATGTTGAATGACAGTTGCACATACTTCTGATTATACTATTTGTATAATTAAATGAATACTTTGCGTGTGACTGATAGGTAACTAAATGAAGAATGTCAGAGTCGAACCACCTTGAGGCACTGTTTTGTCCTCGTTTTTTGCTAGGGGTAGATGTTGGTGGACATTTGGACTTGAGATGTGATCTTAGGCTTGAAAAGGTTGGTGACCACTGACCTATAGTATAGTTAAGCTTTTACACACACCCTAATTACACATTTGAGACATCAGATACCGTATATCCACTCAAGACACCGTGGGGGCACTTCTGGGAGTAATAACCACAGGTCCCGGATCAGATATTATTTTCATCTTTGTAAAAGTTCAACTTAATTTAGGAATTGGGTAACCTGATCCTAAATCATGGATTAGATTCAACAAAGACCTTAGGCCCACTTGTATTTGGCTTGTGATCGACACGGGTCAGGGTCAAAGGTTAGGGGTTAGTAGCAGGAGCAGTATGGCGCCATGGGGTGCTGATATATCCCCTGCCTGGGGGTTAAAATAGACAGTTCACCAGGCAGGGCCAACAGCACACACACAGCTGCTATGACCAGACGCCTGTCTCTATGACCCAGGGCCAGGCATTTACTGCAGAGCAATAACAGCATGACCCTAACCTGTTCTCTGTAGGTGTGTGAGGGAGTGGGGGTGGGCTTTGCGTGCCTCTGTGCCTGGGACTCCTTGCCTTTAATAGGGCCAGGAGTTTTTCCTGGCATGATCAGGAAAAACTCCTGGCCCAATGGAAGGTCTATTGAGCAATACTCTCTTGCTACTACAACATTTGATATCTCTCATTGGTGCATGCATCAGGTATAGTTGGTAGCTGCAGGCATCAGGGCTAATACACATTGATTGCTAATTGCTGCCACATTGGAGACCAACCTGTTGACCACGTTGACCCTGGGTTCAGTAGAAGCGCCCCTCTCCTCCCATCCCAGGTCTGCACCGTCTCTGTCTTCCTCAAATCTCCTCTGATCGCTTGTGGATTCTTGGAATTCAGAGAAAGAACATAATCCAGGACCCGTCCACATCGACAGGGCCACAGTGGAGAAGGTGGAAAGCTTCAAGTTCCTCCGTGTACACTTCACTGACAATCTGAAATGGTTCTCAAACTCAGGGGGCTGAAGAAATTCGGCTTGGCCCCTAAGACCCTCACAAACTTTTACAGATGCACAATTGAGAGCATCCTGTCGGGCTGTATCACCGCCTGGTACGGAAACTGCACTGCCCACAACCACAGGGCTCACAAGAGGGTGGTGCGGTCTGCCCAACGCATCACCAGGGGCACACTGCTTGCCCTCGAGGACACCCGATGTCACAGGAAGATCAAAAAGATCATCAAGGACATCAACCACCCGACCCGCGGCCTGTTCACCCCGCTATCATCCAGAAGGTGAGGTCAGTCAGGCACATCAAAGTTGGGACCGGGAGACTGAAAAACTGCTTCTATCTCAAGGTCATCAGACTGTTCAATAGCCATCACAAGCCGGCCTCCACCCAGTACCCTGCCCTGAATGTAGTCACTGTCTCTAGCCAAAAGCATCTCAACATCAACTGTTCAGAGGAGACTGTGTGAATCAGGCCTTCATGGTCAAATTGCTGCAAAGAAACCACTACTAAAGGACACCAATAATAAAAATAGAATTGCTTGAGGCCAAGAAACACGAGAAATAGACATTAGACCAGTGGTAATTTGGTCTGATGAGTCCAAATTTGAGATTTTTGGTTCCATCCGCCGTGTCTTTGTGAGATGCAGAGTAGGTGAACCGATGATCTCTGCATGTGTGGTTCCCATCGTGAAGCATGGAGGAGGAGGTGTGGTGGTGCTTTGCTGGTGACACTTTCAGTGATTTATTTAGAATTCAAGGTACACTTAACCAGCATGGCTACAACAGCATTCTGCAGCAATACGCCATCCCATCTGGTTTGCACTTAGTGGGACTATCATTTGTTTTTCAACAGGACAATGACCCAAAACACACCTCCAGGCTGTTTAAGGGCTATTTGACCAAAAAGGAAAGTGATGGAGTGCTGCATCAGATGACCTGGCCTCCACAATCACCCGAACTCAACCCAAATGGTTTGGGATGAGTTGGACCGAAGAGTGAAGGAAAAGCAGCCAGTGCTCAGCATATTTGGGAACTCATTCAAGACTATATAGCTAGGAACACAAGCATTTCACTACACCCGCAATAACATCTGCTAAATATGTGTATGCAACCAATAAAATTGGATTTGATTTGACCGGTGGCCCAGATTCCACAGCCTCTTTTGGCAGAGCACACCAAGTTCAGAATCAGAGATGGGCATTTTTTGGGGGTTTAACCCATTTTATTTCTTCAACAAAAACTCAACTGATTCTTCACCTAACAAATGTGCGGGGGACAGCTCACATAGTTAAATTTGATTTATTTCGCCTTTATTTAAATTTGAAACTTCATAACTTTATAGTGCACCAACGACTTTTACATTTCAGATCAGCGGAGGATAGGATCCATGCTGCAGCCGGTCAAGACTGTCATTGTTCTTTATGACCTCTTTGCCCTGTGTTCTATGTCTCCGATGACCTCCAGGGGGCACCAGACCTGCACCGACCACACCACTCTCCACACTCCCCCAGCTCAAGGCCCCTCGCCAGGTCTTGTATTCGCCCTACTCTGGCTCTGGCAAAGGGGAAACTCAAAGTGACAGATCTCCCTCACAATGAGGCGGGAATGTATTGTCTCATGGTCCCCATGGGAGTGTTCCCTAAAAGTCTTCAGTTTGTCACTTTCCATGAGGCCAGAGGAGCGGGCCAAGTCTGAAGGGGAGAAGGCAGGAGGGTTCAGGGTTTCTGTGCACTCTGGCAAGGCCCGCTCAGCCCAACGGGACAGGACCCACAGAGCCTGAACCTCTCACTGGTACTGCTGAGATCAGACAGACTCTCAGCTGACAACTGTCTGTGTGTGAGAGAGAGAGAGAGCCCGGCTTCATCTGTCTGTGTACTCTACTTCAGTGTGTTTTAATGCATATGATGTTGTTGCGTTGTGTTGGTTTGTATGCTGTGTACTGCCTTCCTGATGGTTTTTGTCTGTGCTGTCTAAAGGCAGTACTTATATTTTGTGCCATGTTGTGTTAGGGTTGATCTGTGCGCATGTATGCCTGCTGTGTGTGTCTGCGTGCGAGTGTTCGCATACAGTGTGTTTGTGTGTGTCTGTAGGGAGTGTTCACATAAAGTGTGTTTGTGTGTGTCTGTAGGGAGTGTTCACATAAAGTGTGTTTGTGTGTGTCTGTAGGGAGTGTGGAGTGTTCTGTAGAGATGTTTTTGCAGCTGGATGAGAATAGCAGGAGACACCAGTGAAGCGGAGGCCCTCAGATCAACAGGGCTGTAACTGGAGAGGAAAAGCTGGAGTAACGGCCCAGCCTCTATCCCAAGCCAACGCACACACCCACGCACACACACACAGAGCGCAAACACACACACATTTCATCACACTCAAGCCTTCGCTGGCGTCCACCGCACTCACACCGTGAAGACTATGCTATATTTGTATTTTATATTTCCTCTCTCTCCTCGGCCTCATAACCACTTGTTTTTCTACTGAACACACCAGGAGTGTGTCTCTATGATTTATCTCTGTCTGATTTTACAGCCATGATAACATTTTATGTGGCATCGTTCAACCTGTGTGTGTGTGTGTGTGTGTGTGTGTGTGTGTGTGTGTGTGTGTGTGTGTGTGTGTGTGTGTGTGTGTGTGTGTGTGTGTGCGTGCGTGCGTGCGTGCGTGCGTGCGTGCGTGCGTGCGTGCGTGCGTGTGTGTGTGCCTGGAGATAATGGGAAGTGAGGGTTGAAGAGAAAAGTTTCTTCAGGACCCATGCTATGTTCAGAGTGTGTCTGGGCAGGTTGTGGTAAGGAGACCCCATGCTGGGTCTTGACATCCTGCAGCATCCCAGGGGTCAAAGGTCAAATAGCTGAGCTTATTTCATTTCCTGTCAGACAGTTAACACGAACAACACAGAGAGTATGCTAACTCTGCCTTGTGTAAATACGGCTGGTCGTTGTTTCACGTCTGGGCTGTTTCCCACATCTTGATAAATCAGGTTGTTTAAAGGCTAATGGAAATCAAATGGGAACTTGCCAGTCGCTTGCATGCGTTCACATTCAACTGCCTCGTGAGAGATGAGTGCAGACGGGACTGTGGTTCTGTTCATCCTCCACATATTACCTCCCTCCTCTTCTCCCCTCCATCTCTTCACTCTCTCCTGCTCTATCTGGCTGTGTACTGTACAGTATGTCTCTCTGTTAGAAAATGTTTTGTGTCAACTTACCAAAAGCTGTCGAGTTGCTCAGACAGTAAAATTACCCGGAGCAGTCACTGTTAACGGCTTTATTCACTCACCTTTAGCCTCACATATAAAATAGGCATGTCAGGCCGCTCGACAAGAGGCGTTTTGGCCGGAGGGGGTTTGTATTCACGCCATGTCACTGACAGAAGAAATGTTTGGTGATGTGTCTTTTCTCACTTTCTTGGCTAATGTTTTCTTGGCTCTGGATTATTCCACCGACTGCGCCATTTTCCAATTCAGTTACATCATAAAGAGGTGTGAGAGGCTGGAATGAGGGACAGTTGCAGACGGTTCCTCAAATGTCCTTTTCCACTTAAATGGTTTAAACTGAAAAGTCATTATGAATATCATTCAAATCATTTCCAAGCCGTTTTCAGTTGAACGTTGATATCTAAGGCATCCCTCATCGTATTGGGTTAACAACAGTCACCAACTTTTGACTCTTCCATCGACATGGGCAGTTCATAGAATTGAATTGTGAGTAGAGTGGGAAGTAAGTCGCTCTGATGGACAGGAAAGCGGTGATAGGTGTTTGTTTATATTCTACAGGTCAGACACGCCGATCTTCTCTCTCTGGATCTGCAAGTCATTCCTTGCACTGCTCCAGCTCAGTCCACCCATGCCATTATATACTGGACACAGACGTGTACACCCACCCACACAGAACAGCCACATGGAACACATACACAAACAAGCACACGCACGTTTCCGCTCCTCTCTGGTTTCGACTGTCTGAAGTATGTGCGCACACTGACTGCTCCTTTGTTTTTCCTTCAGACAAATTTTCCCAAATTGTCCCAATTCTATTGATTGAGTAATGGGCCACTTCGTCCCATCAGGCTGTCAGTCTGAGGGCTTGATGTGTGTGTGTGTGTGTGTGTGTGTGTGTGTGTGTGTGTGTGTGTGTGTGTGTGTGTGTGTGTGTGTGTGTGTGTGTGTGTGTGTGTGTGTGTGTGTGTGTGTGTGTGTGCGTGTGCGTGCGCGTGCGTGCGTGTGCGTGCGTGCGTGCGTGCGGCTTCACTATCCTTGTGGGGACCAGAAGTCCTCACAAGCATAATAAAAGAAGGAAAATTCAGACAAGTGGGGACATTTTGCTGGTCCCCACAAGTAAAAAGGCTAACTTAGGCTTAGGGGTTAGGTTTAAGGTTAGGTTTACAATTAGTGTTAAGGGTTAAGAGTTAGGGTTTGGAGTTAGGTTTTGGGGTTAAGGTTAGGGTTAGGATTCAGGTTATGGAAAATAGGATTTTGAATTGGATCCAATTGTTTGGTCCCCAAAAGGATAGTAAAACAAACATGTGTGTATGTGTGTGGGTGTGCGTGCGTGCGTGCGTGCGTGTATTGGGGGTAGAGGATGAGGAGGTGGATAAGCTGTCTATCACACAAGCACACAGCTCATCAGCACCCAACAGTGGACAAAAGAAGCTTGGTCCTTCTTCACCCCTTTTCCCCTGTGAAGACTATTAGGCAGCTAGTGTGAAAAACATGAATGCTAAAAGATGAAGAAGCATAATTGTGTAGACAAAAAAGACAAAAGGGAGAGAAGAGGAGTAGCAGAGGATGAAGAGGAGAAGGATGAGGAAGAGAAGCCAGATGAAGGAGACGGAGGAGGGTGGAGAAGAAGTGTGACTGTAGAGGAGGAGAAGGAGGAGGAGGAGGAGGAGGCATTCCACAGGCTGTTGCAGCGACCTCAACATCCAGCCTATAAAAATAAATCACACATCTGCTTCCAATGAGGCTGTGACATATTAATGGTTTTATGCTTGTTATGAAATTCTTGTAACGTTCTCCTCCCTCTTCCTCCATTCAGGGAAGCGTTTATACACTCATCTTCCCCCTGGGGATTCTACTATCTGTTCATCACTCTCTCGATCACCGCAAAACGAGCTCCATCCTGCTCACCACATACAGTAAGTACACCTGAAAGGTCCCTTTCTTTACCCCAACCCTCCCTCCCTCCATCTTTCATTCATGTTGAGATACTCAAGCCAGTGGGGGTGTAGAGATTCACCAGCAACCACTATTCCCCACCAAAGGGACAGCTGGGAACATAGAACATAGAAGGCAGACAAACACAACAAAGACAGAGAGGTGAGAGTTGAGCTCTCTGCCCGTAACCTGTCCCAGGATGTCAAAACTGATGATTATAGATAAAATGAGGATTATGAACAAACACATTCCAGTGTCCTCTCTTCCCCCACCTCATCATCACCGGGGGCCGGAAGCAGGGCTCGTTCTCACATGTGGCACTGTTTAGAGAACCGTCAAACCCAGGCGGAGAACGGAGGACAGAGAGAAGAGGAGGGTGGCCACGGGCCTTTGAAACCCTCTGCAGGTCCTTAATTAGCCACAGACAACCATAATCCACTGTTTATTTGTGAGGGTGAGGCAGCTGAGGCCTGTGTGCCGCAAGGTAGGGCTGGAAACGGACTATCTAGGAGAGTGGCCATGTGGAAGTAAATGTGGTTTCCGTGACGATGAACTCAAAATATCCCTGTCCCACAATTTGAGTCAGCAGCAGCATGCCAACTCCGGAGGGAATTTTCTCAAGTTGACTAGAGTAGAGCAGGTGGATCCTACATATTTTCACTATGCACATTGAATTCCTTGTGAGGGTACAATATCATGGAAAATACGCGTGAACTAATTCTCAGCCAGGAGATGGCAGTGAGTGGATGAAGTTTTGGCATTAAAAAACAAGAGGTCAGTGGTGTCTTCACACATACGGCAAAGCCCTTCAGAGTGCGTGAGGGGGATAGACCATACATAATAAAATCTTTAAAATACCCTCCTCTAACACTTATGATAGGATTGTTTGTGTCTCCATCAGTGACGTGGTGCAGTTTCGCGGGGCCCCTTCGGCAAGCTAATTTCCATTCATAAAAATATCAAAACAAAATGTTGGGCTTATGACTTGTTCATATGCGACCTGGGGGGGGCCCGACCACCGGGGGGTCCCCAAAGCTCATGGCTCCCCAGCCTTGCAGTGGGGCTGCGGGGGGTGTGCTCCGCCAGTGGTCTCCATGTGAATAGTAATGATATAGCATCTCACTACATAATCTCCCTGAATTGAAAGAGGAGTCAATACCTGTAAATCTAATAATTAGGACAAACTGGAGACAAAATCACACAAAAAAAGATCTCTACGACAATTCATTATCAGAATTTGGGACCCTTAAATCAGATCCAACTTGTTTTATCACATATGGGTTGAAACAATATAATCTAACTTGGTGTCCTCTCCCCTTTTGCAGAGAGACCAATGTGACGATGATATTCATAGCAAGGGTGGGCCCATGTATGGGTGTGCCAAGGGTGTACCCATACCGTCAGACACTGACGTACCCACCGACCCACTGTAGCTGGGTATAATAATACCGTTCTATTATGGATGGGCATGAGTGTTTCTGGGGCAGCTTTATTGCGTGCCGATCTGTGAGTGACTCTGTGCCCCTGTAAACGGATCGGACAGTAATTCACTGCAATCCCAAGGCTCACTCTAATCTCGTCACGTGTGTCCACAGCACGTCAATAATAGGGGTACCAGAACACACACACTTTCACTACATCCTCTCTAGGTGTTGTTAACCGGCCCCTCTCACGACCTCCGTCTCAGCCCTGAAAGCTGTCCATCAATCAATCCTGCTGTCAAGCTCATTTTCCCACTCCTCAAACATTGGGGCCATGGTAGACCCAGTTTTCTCAATGCAAAAGCATTGTTCATCCTCTTGTTCATTGGATTTTGTCCCCCGTACATTTTGATTGGTCACCGAGAGGCATAGTAATGAAAAGCTCATTAACATAGTAATGCTCTTAATTAACCTATCAGATAATCGAGTGCTGAGCTATCTCAATATCAGCCTATAGCACAGCTTGGTGTGGCAGCATGAACGGTATTCATCTTCAGAAATAAAAGGAAATAGTCCCTTTGAATAATTTCACACAAAAGAGATGCATGTTGTAGCACACCCAAACCCAGCGCCAGGATAAAGTGACTAAGAGGACAGATGAAATCTTGCTTGTACCTGTCATTTCCCCCCCCCCCCCCCCCCGTTAACGTTACAACCGTTAACGTTACAACCGTGCAAAACGTTTGTAATGCCCTTTCAGACACCCCAGTAATGACTGAAATGGGCTCAGTGGAATACCTTGTCTTTCAGTTGCTTCTATAAGAATGCTAAAGCTGCGTCGGGGATTTAACACATCGTCTCGACACTTGTATCACAAGAAGGAGAAGAAAAATAAATGTTCTTTTTAAATGGGTGTTGTTTTTTTGTAGAATGAAATTGAAAAAAGGTCTAATTTGATACAGTTGAAATGTTTGCAAATTAGGTGTGCTGAACTCAAAGCAACTTCTGAAAACGAACACTCGGATTACAGTGATATTATGTCTGATCTTGCCAACAATGTAAAATATGTATAGATAGATGTAAATTAGAGTCAAGTGTGTTGATGTTTAATCTGTTCTGCTATTGACATCTTTTTTGTTGAATTATGCAACAGAACGTGACAACAACAGTAGTTAATGAGGCAGTCTAAACAGAGCAGATGAGTCCAGGTAGACCTAGACAGAGCAGGTGAGTTCAGGTAGGTCTAAACAGAGCAGATGAGCCCAGGTAGACCTAGACAGAGCAGGTGAGTTCAGGTAGGTCTAGACAGAGCAGGTGAGTACAGGTAGGTCTAGACAGAGCAGGTGAGTTCAGGTAGGTCTAGACAGAGCAGGTGAGTACAGGTAGGTCTAGACAGAGCAGGTGAGTTCAGGTAGACCTAGACAGAGCAGGTGAGTTCAGGTAGGTCTAGACAGAGCAGGTGAGTACAGGTAGGTCTAGACAGTGCAGGTGAGTACAGGTAGACCTAGACAGAGCAGGTGAGTCCAGGTAGGTCTAGACAGAGCAGGTAAGTACAGGTAGACCTAGACAGAGCAGGTGAGTCCAGGTAGACCTAGTCAGAGCAGGTGAGTACAGGTAGACCTAGACAGAGCAAGTGAGTACAGGTAGACAAAGCAGGTGAGTCCAGGTAGACCTAGACAGAGCAGGTGAGTACAGGTAGACCTAGACAGAGCAGGTAAACCTAGACAGAGCAGGTGAGTACAGATAGACAGAGCAGGTGAGTCCAGGTAGACCTAGACAGAGCAGGTGAGTACAGGTAGACCTAGACAGAACAGGTGAGTACAGGTAGACCTAGACAGAGCATGTGAGTACAGGTAGATCTAGACAGAGCAGGTGAGTACAGGTAGACCTAGACAGAGCATGTGAGTACAGGTAGATCTAGACAGAGCAGGTGAGTACAGGCAGACCTAGACAGAGCGGGTAGACCTAGACAGAACAGGTGAGTACAGGTAGGTCTAGACAGAGCAGGTGAGTACAGGTAGGTCTAGACAGAGCAGGTGAGTTCAGGTAGACCTAGACAGAGCAGGTGAGTACAGGTAGACCTAGACAGAGCAGGTGAGTCCAGGTAGGTCTAGACAGAGCAGGTGAGTACAGGTAGACCTAGACAGAGCAGGTGAGTACAGGTAGATCTAGACAGAGCAGGTGAGTACAGGCAGACCTAGACAGAGCAGGCAGACCTAGACAGAGCAGGTGAGTTCAGGTAGGTCTAGACAGAGCAGGTGAGTATAGGTAGGTCTAGACAGAGCAGGTGAGTACAGGTAGACCTAGACAGAACAGGTAGACCTAGACAGAGCAGGTGAGTCCAGGTAGGTCTAGACAGAGCAGGTGAGTACAGGTAGACCTAGACAGAGCAGGTGAGTACAGGTAGATCTAGACAGAGCAGGTGAGTACAGGCAGACCTAGACAGAGCAGGCAGACCTAGACAGAGCAGGTGAGTTCAGGTAGGTCTAGACAGAGCAGGTGAGTATAGGTAGGTCTAGACAGAGCAGGTGAGTTCAGGTAGACCTAGACAGAGCAGGTAAGTACAGGTAGACCTAGACAGAGCAGGTGAGTGCAGGTAGGCCTAGACAGAGCTGGTATACCTTGACAGAGCAGGTAGACCTAGACAGAGCAGGTGAGTCCAGTTAGGCCTAGACTGAGCAGGTGAGTACAGGTAGACCTAGACAGAGCAGGTAGACCTAGACAGAGCAGGTGAGTACAGTAGACCTAGACAGAGCAGGTGAGTCCAGGTAGACCTAGACAGAGCAGGTATACCTAGACAGAGAAAGTTTTTGTTTTTGCAGCCCTGTTCTACTCCTTTATGTTAATCTATTCATATATGCAAACACACACCCTGTATTTATGCAAATGAGGCACATATAATTGTATTTATTTTAACACGAAAGATAAACCAAAAAACAGCTGATACCATTAGAAAATGTATATACAGTGCCTTGCGAAAGTATTCGGCCCCCTTGAACTTTGCGACCTTTTGCCACATTTCAGGCTTCAAACATAAAGATATAAAACTGTATTTTTTTGTGAAGAATCAACAACAAGTGGGACACAATCATGAAGTGGAACGACATTTATTGGATATTTCAAACTTTTTTAACAAATCAAAAACGGAAAAATTGGGCGTGCAAAATTATTCAGCCCCCTTAAGTTAATACTTTGTAGCGCCACCTTTTGCTGCGATTACAGCTGTAAGTCGCTTGGTGTATGTCTCTATCAGTTTTGCACATCGAGAGACTGACATTTTTTCCCATTCCTCCTTGCAAAACAGCTCGAGCTCAGTGAGGTTGGATGGAGAGCATTTGTGAACAGCAGTTTTCAGTTCTTTCCACAGATTCTCGATTGGATTCAGGTCTGGACTTTGACTTGGCCATTCTAACACCTGGATATGTTTATTTTTGAACCATTCCATTGTAGATTTTGCTTTATGTTTTGGATCATTGTCTTGTTGGAAGACCAATCTCCGTCCCAGTCTCAGGTCTTTTGCAGACTCCATCAGGTTTTCTTTCAGAATGGTCCTGTATTTGGCTCCATCCATCTTCCCATCAATTTTAACCATCTTCCCTGTCCCTGCTGAAGAAAAGCAGGCCCAAACCATGATGCTGCCACCACCATGTTTGGCAGTGGGGATGGTGTGTTCAGCTGTGTTGCTTTTACGCCAAACATAACGTTTTGCATTGTTGCCAAAAAGTTCAATTTTGGTTTCATCTGACCAGAGCACCTTCTTCCACATGTTTGGTGTGTCTCCCAGGTGGCCTGTGGCAAACTTTAAACAACACTTTTTATGGATATCTTTAAGAAATGTCTTTCTTCTTGCCACTCTTCCATAAAGGCCAGATTTGTGCAATATACGACTGATTGTTGTCCTATGGACAGAGTCTCCCACCTCAGCTGTAGATCTCTGCAGTTCATCCAGAGTGATCATGGGCCTCTTGGCTGCATCTCTGATCAGTCTTCTCCTTGTATGAGCTGAAAGTTTAGAGGGACGGCCAGGTCTTGGTAGATTTGCAGTGGTCTGATACTCCTTCCATTTCAATATTATCGCTTGCACAGTGCTCCTTGGGATGTTTAAAGCTTGGGAAATCTTTTTGTATCCAAATCCGGCTTTAAACTTCTTCACAACAGTATCTCGGACCTGCCTGGTGTGTTCCTTGTTCTTCATGATGCTCTCTGCGCTTTTAACGGACGTCTGAGACTATCACAGTGCAGGTGCATTTATACGGAGACTTGATTACACACAGGTGGATTGTATTTATCATCATTAGTCATTTAGGTCAACATTGGATCATTCAGAGATCCTCACTGAACTTCTGGAGAGAGTTTGCTGCACTGAAAGTAAAGGGGCTGAATAATTTTGCACGCCCAATTTTTCAGTTTTTGATTTGTTAAAAAAGTTTGAAATATCCAATAAATGTCGTTCCACTTCATGATTGTGTCCCACTTGTTGTTGATTCTTCACAAAAAAATACAGTTTTATATCTTTATGTTTGAAGCCTGAAATGTGGCAAAAGGTCGCAAAGTTCAAGGGGGCCGAATACTTTCGCAAGGCACTGTATAAGTACATCCTAAGAAAAAATGTGAAATTATACAATAAATTGTTCACCTAAATTCCCACCAAAATCCATGAACTCCATTTGTTGTTTGTCCGTGCCAGTACAACGTGTTATGTGCAAAAATCCGATGGATTTTAAACATTCAAAACGTTTGGAGTATCTTCATCCATTGTCCAACTGTTGCATTTATTAGAATGATTTTGAAAACATTTGAACAATTTGAAGGACCGTTGCTACTCTGTGTGTGTGTTTACGTTCTCTTTAAGATCCACCTCGTACTCGGCCAACATAACACACTGGTATTTGCTCATCATAGCTTCCTTTCACATCATGACCTCAGTGGCCTCTGCCTCCAACTCCTCATCCACTGCAGAGGGAAAGGTTTTAAAGACTGACAGCTTCCCTGTAGTCTGGACTGAAGTCATGATAACCCATGTTACTGTACCATACCTAATAAAAAAGCATGAGCTGGTGCACACCCAGAGAAAATGATTTAGTGTAGAGGTGCTGACTAACGGCAAATAAACTGTAAACTATAAAAACAAAGAGATTTGCATGCTCTATATTTAAACTCCCGGTGATTTATTGGGTAAAACACAAACGTTACCCCATCACTGTGCCTTCTTCAGGGTGAACACACACACACACACAAAACCACACACAAAACACACACACACACACACACACACACACACACACACACACACACACCACACACACACACACACACACACCATCAGTAACTACCCCAGTTTAAAAGTCTGGTGTTATGGTTATACAGTTCAGGGAGAGGTCCCCCAGCAGCTATAAGGACAGGTAGGTATGTCAACAGTTATTTACATTAGTGTCATACGGTGGCCACAGAAGGAGTCAGTTACTGTAGGAAATGGATTCCCCCGTTTAGCTGTGCTTCACTGGCAGATAAAGTAGTCCATTGATATACAGTGCCTTGCGAAAGTATTCGGCCCCCTTGAACTTTGCAACCTTTTGCCACATTTCAGGCTTCAAACATAAAGATATAAAACTGTATTTTTTTGTGAAGAATCAACAACAAGTGGGACACAATCATGAAGTGGAACGACATTTATTGGATATTTCAAACTTTTTTAACAAATCAAAATCTGAAAAATTGGGCGTGCAAAATTATTCAGCCCCTTTACTTTCAGTGCAGCAAACTCTCTCCAGAAGTTCAGTGAGGATCTCTGAATGATCCAATGTTGACCTAAATGACTAATGATGATAAATACAATCCACCTGTGTGTAATCAAGTCTCCGTATAAATGCACCTGCACTGTGATAGTCTCAGATGTCCGTTAAAAGCGCAGAGAGCATCATGAAGAACAAGGAACACACCAGGCAGGTCCGAGATACTGTTGTGAAGAAGTTTACAGCTCATACAAGGAGAAGACTGATCAGAGATGCAGCCAAGAGGCCCATGATCACTCTGGATGAACTGCAGAGATCTACAGCTGAGGTGGGAGACTCTGTCCATAGGACAACAATCAGTTGTATATTGCACAAATCTGGCCTTTATGGAAGAGTGGCAAGAAGAAAGCCATTTCTTAAAGATATCCATAAAAAGTGTTGTTTAAAGTTTGCCACAAGCCACCTGGGAGACACACCAAACATGTGGAAGAAGGTGCTCTGGTCAGATGAAACCAAAATTGAACTTTTTGGCAACAATGCAAAACGTTATGTTTGGCGTAAAAGCAACACAGCTGAACACACCATCCCCACTGTCAAACATGGTGGTGGCAGCATCATGGTTTGGGCCTGCTTTTCTTCAGCAGGGACAGGGAAGATGGTTAAAATTGATGGGAAGATGGATGGAGCCAAGTACAGGACCATTCTGGAAGAAAACCTGATGGAGTCTGCAAAAGACCTGAGACTGGGACGGAGATTTGTCTTCCAACAAGACAATGATCCAAAACATAAAGCAAAATCTACAATGGAATGGTTCAAAAATAAACATATCCAGGTGTTAGAATGGCCAAGTCAAAGTCCAGACCTGAATCCAATCGAGAATCTGTGGAAAGAACTGAAAACTGCTGTTCACAAATGCTCTCCATCCAACCTCACTGAGCTCGAGCTGTTTTGCAAGGAGGAATGGGAAAAAATGTCAGTCTCTCGATGTGCAAAACTGATAGAGACATACCCCAAGCGACTTACAGCTGTAATCGCAGCAAAAGGTGGCGCTACAAAGTATTAACTTAAGGGGGCTGAATAATTTTGCACGCCCAATTTTTCAGTTTTTGATTTGTTAAAAAAGTTTGAAATATCCAATAAATGTCGTTCCACTTCATGATTGTGTCCCACTTGTTGATGATTCTTCACAAAAAATACAGTTATATATCTTTGTTTGAAGCCTGAAATGTGGCAAAAGGTCGCAAAGTTCAAAGGGGGCCGAATACTTTCGCAAGGCACTGTATATATATATAAATATAAATATCTTTATGTTTGAAGCCTGAAATGTGGCAAAAGGTCGCAAAGTTCAAGGGGGCCGAATACTTTCGCAAGGCACTGTAGTAGTCCATTGTGAATTGCTGAGTGGCAGGTCTGTTATCTCCACCACACTATGGGAACATTGGGATGGATGAGAGGGTCAATTCTGCATGTAATCTCTGTCTCTGATAGTGTTTGACGTGTGAATAGAACTACAATGAAAAGAGAGGGGAAGTAGTGAGGAAATAAACAGTGAATTACAAACAAATATCAATGACAAACATGGCTGAGGAAATGTGTATTGTCAGAGAGGTTAGAAAAGGCTATTAATATGTTCTTACCTGGAAAAGATGTTCCAGTGGCAGTTTTTCAGCAGATGACAGGGCATGGTTTTCTGGGAGCCTGATGTTCTGCCCGGTAACTGGATCGGCCTCAGCTCTGTGGTTGGCCAGTATATGCCCGGAGAGGGTGGTACAGATAAACACATTGATAATGGGGAAGGTGGTCTCTGTGGATCCAGGCAGTTGAGTCTGATGCACTGGTCTACAGGTTCTGTGCTGGTCCTGGAGTGGGTTGGACTATAATGTGGTAGACCATCTGGGGGCTGGTCAGTGGTGGAGAGACCCTGTAGGCCCATACTGGTGACCATGTACACCGTGTTGAGTTGGGGACAAGACAGGCCTGAACAGCCCCTTGGATGAGCTTGGCCAAGGCTGGATTGTACTGTTATGGAGGGGGGGACGGTGGACCCAGCGCCCATATGTGTGTCCACAATGAAGGAGGGGGTAAAACCTGCATTGAGACGTATCCGCTGTCCCTGCAGCAGACCTCCTCTCTTCAACTCAGTCAAAGGCCCATTGGTACATGTCTAACAGAGCCTGGTGAAGATAGCCCTGCTTCAGAACATGGGAGTTGTCTTCTTGGTGACCTTTTTGGGAACCACTGATCTAAAGAATGCCTAGTAGTAGGCAACCAATCATAATCCATAGTGACTGAAGTGGAGAGATGCAGGGTAGGGGTATTGCCATGCTCCATGGTCACTATGGACAAAGGCAAAAGAGAGGAGAGGCAGAAATGAGCTTGGAGAGCATAAAACACCTGGGTTTGTTGTGTCTGATATCTAAAAGGGCTAATCCATTATTTCTCAACTGTGATGCCAGCAGCCACATCCCATTTAGCAGTAGGCTTAGGAACAGGCTATAGCAGGATAAGAGAAGAGATTAACACCTCCAGGTGTCACGTTTAGAAAACAACCCAATGGGCACACCGCGTCATTTCAACGTTCATAATTGAGTAATATTTGGTTGGGACATTGGTCAATGAGATTACATCCTATATTCACCTAGGCAAAAAGAGGCAAAAGTTAGCTGGATTTCCAATGTGTTATCACAATGCTTTCAACCATCTAAAAGCACAAGCAAAGTCCAATGGAAAAACAATGTCTTATCTTTGCTTTCGTTTTTTTTCAACCAAATGTCTGTCACTGTGCTTTCAACCATTTTAAAAGCACAGCAGTTCAAATAGAAGTACATTGTTAGATATTTAGTTTATTTACACAACATATTGCGTTATCAATGTGCTTTATCTAATGGCAGAACCAAATCAACTGGATTGCGGTTGAGATAACATTAAAAGTACATGGTGCAAGTGATCAATGTTGTTCGAGATTCTGCACAGATTATTAGAGCAATTGTGAGGATCTCCACAGACCTGTGACGACCTATGTGTAATGGATGTGAAATAGCTAGCTAGTTAGCGGTGGTGCGCGCTAAATAGCGTTTCAATCGGTGACGTCACTTGCTCTGAGACCTCGAAGTAGTGGTTCCCCTTGCTCTGCAAGGGCCGGGGCTTTTGTGGAGCGATGGGTAACGATGCTTCGTGGGTGACTGTTGTTGATGTGTGCAGAGGGTCCCTGGTTCGCGCCCGGGTATGGGCGAGGGGACGGTCTAAAGTTATACTGTTACATATGCATGCTATCTTGAACATGCACGCTTTAAATGACTACATAAAGAAGACATTTATAGTAGCAGTGACCTCAACATGTGGCCATTGATGTGTTATTCGTTTCAAGGTCGAATGTTACATTAGTTTGTAAAAGAGCTTCAACTTTAGTCTATTTACTGTATTGCAAAAGTAATATTGAATTATGTTTGGTTGACATCGCAACCAAATATTAACATTTAAAGGAGATGTAGATACTGCTTGGATAATTCCATCTGATCATCTGGTTTAATACCATTCTTTAACTTTTATTTTTGGTTGAGTTGGAGAATCCAACATATCAGTACCTCGTAACTTGTCGACAAGTTCATAGGCTATTTATTGTATTTCAATGGTGATTTTGAATTGTGTTTGTTTGTCAATGCAACAAAATATCAACATTTGAAGTAGTATCTTCTGCTTGGACAGTTCCATCTGAGCGATTTACTTAGTCTGGCTTTAATTCCAGTTTGTCAACAAATTAATGTTGGATTCACGTCTAGATTTCTACCAACAATCTGAGTTAAAGAAAATGACTAAATCAAAGCTAATCAAATTTTCAATTTATTTAGTCCTATTCTTTAACTTGGATTTTTTGAGATGGATACTTGAATCCAACATATCAATTATTAATTTGTAGATAAACTGGATTTAAAGCCAGACTAAATAAGTTTCACAAATGGAACTATCCAAGCAGAAGATAAATATTGTTGATATTTTGTTGCATTGACAACCAAACACAATCCAATATCACTAAATAGCATTAGATTTACAATCAACCAGCTTGTAACCCTAGGCCTATACAGTTGAAGTCGGAAGTTTACATACACTTAGGTTGGAGTCATTAAAACTCGTTTTTCAAGCACTCCACAAATGACTTGTTAACAAACTATAGTTTTGGCAAGTCGGTTAGGACATCTACTTTGTGCATGACACAAGTAATTTTTCCAACAATTGTTTACAGACAGATTATTTCACTTATAATTCAGTGTATCACAATTCCAGTGGGTCAGAAGTTTATATACAATCCCATAGAAAATTTGTGGGCCTTCAAACCTGACTCAGTTACACCAGCTCAGGAGGAATGGGCCAAAATTCATTCAACTTATATTGGGAAGCTTGCGGAAGGCTACCCGAAACGTTTGACCCAAGTTAAACATTTTAAAGGCAATTCTACCAAATACTAATTGAGTGTATGTAAACTTCTGAACCACTGGGAATGTGATGAAAGAAATAAAAGCTGAAATAAATAATTCTCTCTACTATTATTCTGACATTTCACATTCTTAAAAATAAATCCTCTTAGGGCTCGTGAACCGCTAGCGGGACACCTGTCGACGACATCTGGTGAAATTGGAGCGCGCCAAATTCAAGTTACAAAGTCGTAATATTAAACATGAATTTACATACAAATGACTTGTATATTTTAAAAACGTGTTGTTAATCCAACTGCGTTGTCAGATTCAAAAAGGCTTTATGGCGAAAGCATACCATGCGATTATCTGAGGATAGCGCCCCACGTCAAAATACTTTTTCAACCAGCACAGGCTTCACCACATCACAAATAGCGATTAAATAAATCACTTACCTTTGAAGATCTTCATCTGTTTGCAATCCCAAGGGGCCCAGCTACACAATGAATGTTTGTTTTGTTCGATAAAGTCCTTCTTTATATCCAAAAAAGTATGTTTAATTGGCGCCATTGATTTCAGTAATCCACTCCTTCAACATGCATACAAAGGAATCCAAAAAGCTATCGGTAAACTTCATCCAAAAATGTCAAACAATATTTCTATACAATCCTCAGGTACCCTAATATGTAAATAAATGATCATATTTCAGATGGAAAGAACGGTGTTCAATAGGAAAGGAAAATAACGAAGAGCATACCCTCGTTCACACGTGCCAAAAGCCTACTTTTCCTGTTGAGCTCACTTTGGAAAAACTACTGTTACTTGTTAGTTTTTCAAGAAACAAACCTGAAACCCTGTATAAAGACTACTGACATCTAGTGGAAGCTATAGGTGCTGCAATCTGGGAGATATGTTAATATATAGACCCATAGACTTGCATTGGAAAGGCCTGTGACCTCAAAAAAATTATAATTCCGGGTTGGATTTTCCTCAGGTTTTCGCCTGCCATATAAATGATGTTACACTCACAGACATTGTTTTAACTATTTTAGAAACTTCAAAGTGTTTTCTATCAACTTCTACCGATTATATGCATATCTTAGCTTCTGGGCCTGAGTAACAGGCAGTTTACTTTGTGCACGTCAGTCAGGCGGAAATTGAGGATAATGCCCCCTAGCCTTAAGAAGTTTTTTTTTAAATAATAAAAACATCTTATCTACGTTACCTCAGGGACAGGCTCTCAATAAAGGTAAGGAAAGCCCGGTGAAATTCTGTCCTGAAAGTGCATGGATGTGAATAATAAAACTACAAATTCCCGATTGGAAGCTGGCTAATTTGGTAGGCTAATTTAACATGTACAGTTTATGATGTCTGTCACATCACATGAAGATCATACTAGTAGGAAAATGTTTATGTCCTATCTGTGCTAGTAAGTTATATTGAAATTGAATTTGCCTATTGAGTATTTATTCTGTCATTATCTGCCAGGAAACCTCCATTAAATAGCTAGCCGATTTTCATTGAACATCCAAAGGGTCTGAGTAGGCCTAAATAAAGGCTTTCTGTTGGATTATAAACATCACATGACTTCACATGAGCATTGGCTAGTATTATTCTCAGAAGTCACAACCAACCTGGGGGTTCAGATAGGCTACAGGTCAAGACAGTCAGCAACAGCTTTTAGTGGTTCCCTTGTGTTGTTAGGGTGGGGAACAATGCATTTTGTAAATGCCTATTCATACTCTTAAAATACTGATAGGCCTAGAGTAAACACTAAAACAAATGTGGACCACAAATTGGATTAAGGTTGGGCTGAACAAAGCTTTAGTCTCTGAGCCAAACACATAATTATTCAATTTTGCACTGGAAAAGGAAACTGCATCAGACACCTGAAATTTGTCAATTTTATGCAAAGGATTATGAAAGTTAATGTTCTAATTAGTTATATTCGTTGACTAATAAACACGAGCCACAAAATAATTGGAAAAGGGTGTGTCTTAGTGATATGTAGAGCCAGTAGAGAAAACTATACGGTTTTAGTCAAATGCTGTGTGGAAAATGCTATTTAGCATGTACTTTTCTTTCTAACTAGTTTTGAACTGTGTATTTTGTGTTTTTTGGCTATTGGATTAAATGGTAGTTAATGCCAGGCACCACACACTAAAAGGGGAAAAAATATTTTTTATCATATTACAATTAACTTTACCAGTTGAATGTTGCCTACAAATCAACAATTTCCCTCTGGACAAGTCTGGAGAATATATCTAAGTATAAACACACACAATTTTGTGAATGCAGATGCTTTTGAAGAGGAAAAATATGAGTTGTAGTGTGGGAAGCGGAAATGGCAGTTGAAGACAAGCACACTGAAATTAGACTACCAAATGCAAAATGCCTATTTAGACCCAATCAACATCTCTAAAAAGTAAGTTACCAAATATCATCCAGTTTGTAACATTCTCGATGAAATGACCTTTTAAATGTTGTAATTGAGTGTAGTGAGCTTTGAAATGATTGATGTATGTCCATTTTAAAGCTGTTCAAATTATTTTATTTTTTTACATGAGAGTATTATCATAAAATAAAGAAAATATACATTTGCATCAAGTTGACATTTTTATGTTTATAAAAATAATCAAAAACAGGAGTAATGTAAAGCAGTTGGCTAGTGTAAAAAACGTGGCACGGTGTTGTTGCCATTTGTACCCCACGCAACATGATACAAGATCACCTTTTCTACATGACTTTCTACGCCCGTCTCTCTGCCTGAAATCCATCAGCTTACAGTGTATCAATGAAATTCAGACAATGAGTGGAATATATTGTGATATAAAACACAGATATTCAGCAGTGCATTGTACACTACACTATCATTCCAAATGGTAGTACATAAGAGTGACTCTTTCCACTTTTTCCCATTGAAGCACACAAACTATTTAAGTTAACTATGCACTATATCATTTTGGTTCAGTACGTATCAGTTTGAGCAGTTTGATTAAGTGATAGTTTGTTGTATTGCTAATAAATGACAAGAAAATCATATCAAAAGTAAAGTGAATAAGAGCAATTTGAAAAACAGATACTTAGATTGAATGCGTATCCAAATAGAAAGAGTGATTTGGTGCAGTGAACAAGGACTTTGTGAATTGGTTTGTTGTACTCAGTCAATTGAAAATGTGCTTAGAGTTTTGAAACATGAGCCATGTTGATGATCTGTTTTGATTTTTGTACTTAGAGTTGTGAAAATGTACCATATATTTGTGAAAATTGTTCTGTACAAAACATTAAGAACACCTTCCTAATATTGAGTTGAATCCCGTTTTGCCCTCAAACAGACTCAATTCGTCGGGGCACAAACTCTACATGGTGTCGAAAGCGTTCCACAAGCATACTGACTCATGTTGAGCCGGATGTCCTTTGGGTCCTTTGGGTCCTTTGGATCAGTCTTGATACACACGGGAAACTGTTGAGCGTGAAAAACCCAGCAGCTTCGCAGTTCTTGACACACTCAAACCGGTGCGCCTGGCACTTAAATCTTTTGTTTTTGCCCACTCACTCTCTGAATGGCACACATACACAACCCATGTCTAAAGACTTATAAATCATTCTTTAACCTGTCTCCTTCCCTTCAACTAGATTCAGCCAGCGGGACAATTTTCTTCTTGGACAGATTTTGGCAAACACCTGAGGCAGTAGAGTCTTACTCTTAGAACACCACTCGCGCTGTCACTAGTTGGTTCACACTTGACAAGGTGGAAGTTCCTGCAGCCACAGGACCATCAAGGTCTCCGCATCCCAGTGCAGCCCAGCACAGGTCATGTAGGAAGCTGACGCTTAAGCAACAAATCAATTACATGGTAAGACAAGAGATTAAAGCCCAAGGCTCATCTGCTACAAATGGGATCAGGGCTGATTAGCAGGGTTTAGGATGACGTACTGCAACTTTGTGGCTTGATCACTCTGCTACTCGCCTGGCTACCTCCTTTTGCAGGAAAAGGATCCACCTGGAATAGCTGTGTAGCCCGCTATCCTGTCATTTTGGGGGATTTTATGTGAATATTTGTTATATCATTTTTGGTGGCAGACTCCTCTGTCCACCCAGCACTATGGACTTTCCTGATTTGAGGTTGGTCAGAATGGATATGAAGAGGGGAACCCTTGCCAAAACACATTCTGCAGCTCCTTTCTGGAACGGATTACAATTTTCCAACTGAAACTCTCCACGGGAACATTGTTGCCTAAGGTCAACTGAGGTCTTAACTGTTACTGAAGAAATAACATTGAAAAAACTTGTTTTTACTATTTTGTATATTCAAATTTGTATATATATTTTTTTTATCCAAGTTTTGATTTCGGGATAGTATACACTCTGAGGTAAGCATGGTGTTGATGAAGGTAAAGTTTGACTTGCCGAAGCGGGTGAAGCTTGCCCAGGGCCTGTGGCTCATGTACTGGCTAGCCGTGATGACCGGCATTCTGGTCTTCAGTCTGGGGCTGTTCTTTAAGATCGAGCTCCGAAAGAGGAGTGAGATGATGGACAACAACGAGAGCCACTTTGTGCCCAACCTGTTGATTCTAGTTGGCCTGGCTGCTTGCGGGGTAAACGTTTTTGGCGGCAAAGTGTGCCACGACTCTCTGGATGCTTTGAAGTTCGCCAAGTGGAAGCCCATGGTCAAGGGCTACCTGATGGGCTGCTTCGCTTTCAACATCCTCCTGTTCTTCACAGCTCTGCTGTGCTTCTGCATGCAGTTCCAGTTGTACTTTTCCCTGGCTGAGGGTCTGAAGAATGGGATCAAATACTACAAGGATACGGACACACCTGGGCGCTGCTTCATGAAGAGGACGCTGGACATGACCCAGATCGAGTTCCGCTGCTGTGGCAACAACAACTATAGGGATTGGTTTGAGGTCCAGTGGATCAGCAACCGCTATCTGGACTTCAGCAACGATGAGGTCAAAGAGTGAGTACTGAAATCAGTAGCCGATAGAAAGCAATGTTGGTTGGATCATGGTACCCAGAAGGCCTAGATAGGCCCAAAAATTGCCTGTAAAGTAAAAGCAGGCAAATGACTTGTTGACAGTGTCTCTGCGCGGCAGCCAGAACCAAGAAATCTGTCTTTCCACCAGAGCTCCTTGGCTTCGAAAGATTCCTTCAGTCTTTCGATTGACAGAAAGGCTATTTTAGGAAAGAAGTACTGTTTCAATTCATGCCAAGTCTTATGCAACATAACCAACATTGCTGCTACATAGGAGTTGTTTCTCACTCCTGACCATAGACTCCATATTTACTCATATGGTCTCTAGTGTTCCTGTGCAGGAAGCTGGGGACAGTAAATTAAACAAGGTAGTGGCAACTTAGTTCCTGTAAAACATACAAAACAAATAGTTTAATTAGGGGTATACCTTAAAGGGGGTCAGGGCAGGATACATGTAGAGAGAATTAAAGAAGTCTTAGTGGGATGCAGAGGATACCAGTGTAAGTGGAGTCAGGCTCGTGTGCCAGGTTCTGATAAGTAGATAATCTCCCTGGATCTAAATTCCACGTCCTTCAGAGCTTACTGTCCCCCTAAATCATAATAAGACGGCAGTTAACTGTCACCAATAGTCTCTGACACTTAACAGAAACACACTACCCCCCTCTCTCCCCAATATTGTGCCTTGGTGGCAACTGATACTATATTTAGTCGATTTAGATTCTGATTTGAAGACATTGATTAAAGGGATAGTTCACCCAAATGACAAAATTACACATTGGTTTCCTGACCCTGTCAGCATTCTATGGATAAGGGATGACAGCAATTCATGCTCCGCTTTTGTTTACCTGGCCAACGTTTCAAATGTTAACTTGTGGGTATTCTTGGCCCAAATCCAATGCAAGTCAATGGTACCTATAGTAGCATGTTCATGCTTTATGTCCAAATCATCTATAAGTAACGCCACAATCAATTTTAAAATATTTAGGATGGATGATTTGGACATTTAGAAAGTCATTCAAGAATATGTTTGGAAGTGTGTGGTAATGTGTGACTAGCACAAGTGTAACGGTGTGCATGTACAGTATGCTTGACTGTGTGCATTGGGCATACGTGTTCATATGTTAATTTACTGAAGAGATACCCGCTGTCTCTCTCACTCACGAATGATCCCATCAAGAGGGTCCTCATGAACACGGGTTGAAACTCTTCACCCGTCAACATTAGCCTGAAGCAATCCCAACTTTCCTCCTGTCAGCCAAGGCCTCTCTATATAATAAAGCTGACTGATCGTTTAGTCATACAGTTAGTCTAGACTGACACTTGACATGTGAGCTGTTGCCTCGTTCCAATGCTTCACATGTCTGCGTTATGGGACTGACGTAAACCTGTCACGTGGGTGACCTGCCCGTGTGTGTGTGTGACATGGCCGGCATGACTTGTGACGGGTCCGACGTGTCTCTCTTGGCCTTTCCACAGCCGTGTCCTGAGCAACGTGGAGGGGAAGTTCCTGATGGAGAGTGTGCCGTTCAGCTGCTGCAACCCCGGCTCCCCCAGACCCTGCATCCAGCACCAACTGACCAACAACTCAGCCCACTATGACTACGACCACCACACCGAGGAGCTCAACATCTGGACCCGGGGCTGCCGCGAGTCCCTGGTCGCCTACTACGGAGGCATGATGAACAGCATCGGGGGCCTGATGCTACTGTACATCATACTGGAGGTGAGAAAGAGAAGAATAGGGAAATGGCTGGGGGGGGCATTCTCTGGATGTCCTGTCAACGTCCTTCACTTCAGAGGGTAGCTGGCGACGTGCTAAAAACCACACGCAAACTAATTGATTAGCTGATTTGATTCAATTACACTCTTAAAAGGTACATGTGGGTAAGTAGTAGAGCAGGACTAGGCCCAGGGGTGTGGAGAACAGGGTAAAAAAAATGGAACAATTTAAGACTGTCCATCAGTTTCCCATTATTGGCCATATTGTAGAAGATTTTCTAACTATCTAGCTCAGTGAGTATTAGTAGAAGTCCAGCTGGTCCAAGTTGGCCACAGCTGACCAGTTCAGTGGGCACACTTACCAACCCTCCTGAATATATTTAGACTTTAGGAGAACATGTGGCACTCACCAAGCCTAACTATCACCATAACGATGCCCTTCTTGCAAGCGGGCACTGAAACATGCCATTGCCATAGTTGGTCTTAGCACTCACTTGACTTTCATATAAATGACTTGCCAAAAGTAGACCTCTAGTGTCTGATCTATCTGCCCAGGCTTAAGTCTCAAAAGTACATGTAATTGCTAAAATATACTTCAGTATCAAAAGTAAAAGTATAAATCATTTCAAATTCCATATATTAAGCAAACCAGATGGCACAATGTGTTTTTCATTTATTGATTGATAGCCAGGGGCACACGCCAACACTCATTTGTGTTCAGTGAGTCTTGCCAGATCAGAAGCAGTAGAGATGGCCAGGGATGTTCTTTTGATGTGTGTGAATTGGACCATCTTCCTGTCTTGCTAAGCACTCAAATAGTAACGAGTACTTTTGGGTGTCAGGGAAAATGTGTGGAGCAAAAGGTACATTGTTATCTTTAGCAACAATTGTCAAAAATATAAATAGTAAAGTACAGATACCCCAAAAAAACGACTTAAGTAGTACTTTAAAGTATTTTTACACCACTGTGTGGGTGTGGTATACGCAGTGAGGGAGGATCAGGGTTAGAGGGGTTAATCTGGGCAGAGCAGAGACCAACAGGTAGCCTTCCTAGAAGCACTAATAGGTTTGCTATCTGGGTCAAAACAACAACACTAAATTGTCATTTTGTGCCAAATCCAAATTTGAGATCTGTGTCAATTCATTGATGTCAATTGATGTCCAATTGGCGCCAAATGGGAGATTTGATCTAAAAACCCAACCAACTGGGGGAAAATATTGTTTCAATGTCATTTCAACAAAACAAAAAAAAAATGTGATGACGTTAAATCAACGTGGAAAACTAATTGGATTTGCAAAAAGTCATCAACGTAAGAGAATGTGGTCTGTTTTTCATCCAACTTTTAATCTAAATCCAATGACATGGTTACATGTTTTGTTGATTTCACATTGATTTCACGTTGAATTCACTTTGAATTCACGATAGTTGACAACTCAAACAAATGTAAATCAAAACTAGACGTTGATCTGACATCTGTGCCCAGTGGAAAGCCTTAGTGACTATAATTTTGGTTGTCGATTTAGATCAGTGATTAATACATTTGGAATCAGTGTTTTCTAAATCTAAACAAGAACGGGTACCAGAGATCTCTGGTGGTTCAGAGGCCATTTGGATGGTTTGATAATTACAGCATGTCCGTGTAAAAGGCTCTGTCAGTGACGTACATATCTGGTTTGTCTGGTCCTCAGGCAGGAGTGATGGTGGGCTTACAGTACCTGACCACTTCTCTGGAGACTATGGCCGACCCAGAGAACCCGGAGAGTGAGAGCGAGGGCTGGCTCCTGGAGAAGAGTGTGAAGGAGACGGTGGCAGACGTCATAGCCAAGATCAAGGGCCTGGTCGGTGCAGGGAACCATGTGGGGGAGGTTGAGGAGGGGGTGGCCACTGTGAGTTGAAAGGGTCTCACCCAAAGGGACTATCGACGGGAGCTCAAAGAGAAATAGAAGGAGTGAGAGGAGAGACATCTTTCTCGGTGAAACAACACATACTCAAACATACACACACAGACACATCAATGGAGACATGCACACACCCTTTGAAAAGTGAACAACTAAACCAAACTCAAAAATGTGAATGTACAGATGAAGTCGGAGGTTTACATACACCTTAGCCAAATACTAGTACTTTGGCTAAGGTGTATGTCAAACATTTTAAAATTCCCTCTCTTAGGTCAGTTAGAAACACAGAATGATATATTTCAGCTTTTCTTTCTTTCCCAGTGAAAGTTTACCTACACTCAATTAGTATTTGGTAGCATTGCCTTTAAATTGTTTAACTTGGGTCAAACGTTTCGGGTAGCCTTCCACAAGCTTCCCACAATAAGTTGGGTGAATTTTGGCCCATTCCTCCTGACAGAGCTGGTGTAACTGAGGCAGGTTTGTAGGCCTCCTTGCTCACACACACTTTTTCAGTTCTGCACACACATTTTCTATGTGATTGAGGTCAGGGCTTTGTGATGGCCACTCCAATACCTTGACTTTGTTTAAGCCATTTTGCCACAACTTTGGAAGTATTCTTGGGGTCATTGTCAATTTGGAAAACCCATTTGCGACCAAGCTTTAACTTCCTGATGGATGTCTTGAGATGTTGCTTCAATATATCCACATAATTTTCCTTCCTCATGATGCCATCTATTTTGTGAAGTGCACCAGTCCCTCCTGCAGCAAATCACCCCCACAACATGATGCTGCCACCCCCGTGCTTCACGGTTGGGATGGTGTTCTTCGGCCTGCAAGCATCCCCCTTTTTCCTCCAAATATAACGATGGTCATTATGACTAAACAGTTCTATTTTTGTTTCATCAGACCAGAGGACATTTCTCCAAAAAGTACGATCTTTGTCCCCATGTACAGTTGCAAACTGTAGTCTGGATTTTTATGGTGGTTTTGGAGCAGTGGCTTCTTCCTTGCTGAGTGGCCTTTCAGGTTATGTCGATATAGGACTCGTTTTACTGTGGATATAGATACTTTTGTACCTGTTTCCTCCAGCATCTTCACAAGGTCCTTTGCTGCTGTTCTGGGATTGATTTTCACTTTTCGCACCAAAGTACGTTCATCTCTAGGAGACAGAACGCGTCTCCTTCCTGAGTGGTATGATGCCTGCGTGGTCCCATGGTGTTTATACTTGCGTACTATTGTTTGTACAGATGAATGTGGTACCTTCAGGCATTTGGAAATTGCTCCCAAGGATGAACCAGACTTGTGGAGGTCTACAATTTTCTTTCTGAGGTCTTGGCTGATTTCTTTAGATTTTCACATGATGTTAATTAAAGCGCTACTGAGTTTGAAGGTAGGCCTTGAAATACATCCACAGGTACACCTCCAATAGCCTATCAGAAGCTACTAAAGCCATGACATAATTTTCTGGAATTTTCCAAGCTGTTTAAAGGCACAGTCAACTTAGTGTATGTAAACTTCTGACCCACTGGAATTGTGACACAGTGAATTATAAATTAAATAATCTGTCTGTAAACAATTGTTGGAAAAATAACTTGTGTCAAGCACAAAGTAGATGTCCTAACCGACTTGCCAAAACTATAGTTGGTTCACAAGAAATTTGTGGAGTGGTTGAAAAACGAGTTTTAATGACTCCAACCTAAGTGTATGCAAACTTCCGACTTCAACTGTATATCCTGTCCATAATAATTCTGTATATATGTTAATCAGAGTATATTTTTTAAAGAAAAATAATTAAAGATATATTTGGGTTGTCAAAACATCTGTACATGAATTTGGGCTTGTGAATATCTAGAAAATGTAATGAAATAATGAAATCTCCCCTCCCCGGGAATCCTCTCCATTAAAAATGATGGACCTACCCTGAAACAATCAAGCCTAACATAGTTGATCTATCCTCATGTCTAATAGTTTTACCCCCATGTCCTTTTTACACTCCACAACTTGTGTTAAGTGGACATGCAACCCGATAGCTACACAAAGATATGTATTTTTGCCAAGTATTCCAAAAATGTTCTTAGTCTGCTCAATTTAACTGAATTTTCTAATCCAAAACACATGATCAATGCCTAATGCCACCCGGTCACATACGTTCCCTCACGGCAGCTTAAATCGGGCAGCTGCGGAACCAGTGTCCTGGCAGTCCCTCCCAGCCCCCTCTCACACTGGCCCCTGAGGGGGGGGACACATAAACCCGGGCACTGTAGTTTCCCCATACAGGTCCCTGCAGAGCAGCGCCACATGCATTTACATCTATCTATACAACACACACTTGAACATTTATCGGTTATGCATCAGTGTTGCTATCTGGTTATATGTCTGCTTGATGTACGAGGCAGATTAAACTCTTGATTTCCTTTGAGGGGCTATAGTGGACTGACTGCCCAGATGAGATGCTAGAAGCACGTATAAGAAGAAGGTTGTATACTTTTTTTTGAGAGTTAACAATGATCAGATTGGCAGTTTAAAATCAGCGTACCCTTTATGGGCAGATAGCGATGCTGGTCAGTTTGCAGTGGATACAAAAAGTCTTATCAGTTGTCATATTTTTACTTTCTGTGTGATCACGATTTTCTTCCTTTGTAATATTGAGAGTTCATCTTTTCTGTAAATTTGGATTTTGAGATATTGTGTAAGATAAAAAAAATATAAAGAGAACAAGAGTCGGATTGTCTGTTTTGTCCATAAGGTTTTGTCTGACATGAGTCATGTCTAAATTGATACTGCACACTTAAAAATGTCCTGTCACAGACATATGTACTCACATTCATACAGTTTAAAAAAAAGTCTTTATTCACCATGGCCATGCTGCCTATGCGTTACATTTCTCCCCTCATTCTCTCACTTTTTGCTAACTTCACTTAAGTGACATGCTGGTTGCGGTAGGGTAGTACCATATCCAAATGAGGAAAAACGTCAATTAGGGAGAACCGGAGGTTCACAGTTGATGAGGGAGATGAGGCGTACGTGTAAAGAACCCAGTAGGAACCCAGCTTTCCCTGATGGGATCATCAGTAACGTGTGGTTCCCACTCAGCAGGGATCCAATCCTCAGTTACAGGACAAACAAGTGACTAAAATCACTTTAACTGTGCCACCCTCAGAAGAGATGAGTTGTCGCTAGTTATCAAGTCCCAATTGAGAAAGAGGTCTTCTGACTAATGGGTCTTCCAGGTTAAACAAAGGTTTAATAAGAGTAAGTGTTGGATAATACATGTCAAAGGGTTGAGGTATATCTAGCAAAGACAATTTAAAGGATACTTAGGCTTACCTATACCCTTTTTAATGTGTCCCCTGATATGTTCAACTAAGCCATAAAAGGAGGTATCCTTACCTGAGGGGTAGGTTCAGTTGAGCAAGAACAGTAAATATAGTTGTATACGTGAGAGTGGTAGTGGGGGGTAATGGGGACATCTGTCCTCTGGAATATAGCTTAAAGGACCTAAAGCACATAAACAGCTGCTGAGGAGATAAGAGCAGTAAGAGGCTTTGATGTGCAGCTTAGCCCCGTCAGGTGATTGCAAGGACAGGTGCCTCTGACGCAGGGAGATGCCCAAAGTGTCTTTGACCAGATGGGTCGGGCCAGCCTCTCTCCTACAGAATTACAACCCAATTCCTCTCCAATCCTCAGGAGGCCTGGATATCTGTGCCAGAACGTTAGATCTAATTACTGATGCTAGGAAACGTAGTGATGCACATTTAAATACTGAAGTGGTTTGGGTTAGTTTTAACCTTGTCCCCAGGCTTGTGGCTGGGAATTATCCAAGGGAGAAATTCTAATTGAAAATGTATTAAATTAAAACATTTATTACCTATTAATAAGAATAGGAATGCAGCACTTAAATACTACTCTGTGACTTCCCTAAAAAAAATTAAGTTTGAGTCTGGGAATGTTTCAAAGAAGCTTCCAAAAATATCTCGTACCTCACCTTGAATGTTTCTAATGTCAGCGTTGCTGTAATCCTGGTTAACCGCTGGTTAACTGGTTAAGTGTTCTCATTATACCAGCAGCTTTATTCTTCAACTGGGCCTTGGGAGCCTAATCCACTTTATTATCCTGGATGGTTTCCATGGTGGTTATACTGGGAGGCCCTGACAGATCGGAGATGGGCACAAGTGCTGCTCACAGCAATAGTGATATTAATATCACACAAGGTCACACACACACAAAGCCCAGCAGGGGTCTTTGCATTAAAGGGTTATTGCGAGATTTTGTTCTACTTACCCAGAGTGAGATGAACTCCTGGATACCATTTATATGTCTCCATGTGAATTTGAGGGAAGTTGCAACTAGCATTAGCACCATGCCTGGAAGTCTTCAGGTACTGCTAGCGTACCATAGTCTAGCCTTCATCATTGCGCTAACGCTAGTTAGCAATGGTGCGGAAAACTACCTTCAAACTGCACGTAGAGACATACAAATGGTTTCCATGAGTTCATCCGACTCTGGATAAGTAGGAAAAAAGCTTACTTGCCTAAATCTCGCACTATACCTTAAAGACCGGGTATTGGCAGGGAGGGACCTCATGATAAGACTCATATAAAAAGTTCAAATCAAATCAAGATACATAGCTAGGTCCCGATTCAATATATTGAGATACTATATGTATTGTGATTAGACTTTGCAATAGGGTGAAAGTGTTGTAATACATGACATTTGAAATATGATACTACGAAAGTCTTAATGATTTTGCCAGGAAGAACATGTTTTTGCTGACAACTCAGTCAGAATGTTATATGTAACTGAACTGTTAAACGAACACAACCAAATATTACGATTCCAAGATTCGTAAGCCTTTGAATCGATTCACTATACATGCGATAGAGATCAAATGGCACCCCCCCACAAAAAAAGTGGATATTCACCAAATCCGTCATGATTTGTGTTCCAGCAGGCCACACAACATGGTTACTAAAATCCAATTTGGATATATTTGGCTGTTTTAGCTGCATAATATTTTGAAATAATCCTTTGTTCTGCTAAATGCTAACTCCCATTTGTATGAGTTGGTAGCATAGCTAGCCATCTAGAAATCGGTGGTGCTACTTGATTGTCTTGAAGCTGTTTAAGTGTAATGTAGTTGATTGGTGAAGATGACATGAACAAGTATTGGGGATGACATCCATACAGCATTATACTCCGATTTTTATCTCAACATAGTGTGAAATACACATATATACACACAATAGCCTAAATGTAGGCAATTTTGATGTGGGGTGGGGGGGGGGGGGGGCAATGAGGAGATTCTGTCCCCCACGTGGGGACGCCTGAGTAGCGTTGCCAAGGCACTTCCAATGTTTTGGTCGAGTTCAATTGATCTCTACCACATCTATTGCAACAACAAAAAAAAGTATAGCAATATTGATTTCCCCCCCCAGCCCTACCATCATCTAGTGACTACTTCAAAGTACACCTCACAAATAGACAAGACTCAGGCATTCCTTTTCCTTTTTAATTAGGTATCATTTTACAATATAGTACAATGTACTCATTTATACAATAATTAACATATTAACAAGTCTGTGACATGAAAATAATGATGCAGCCTCGATATTGGGAGTGTGTTGAAGAATGGGGGTGTGGATGGTTACCATGAGAATATGCCAAAGGAGTGATAGGAGGAAGAATTATAGAGTTTCAGGTCCCAGCATCAGGGAGACCCTGCATCAGAGAGCAGTGTGTGTGTGTGTGTGTGCGCGTTCCTCTAAAGTGCCTGCGTGTGATTCTCCTGTTAAGTTTCTGAGCTTTAAGGATGATATTTCAGGCTACCTGTCATGTCACACACTGCTGCCCCCGCTGTAGGTGTGGTAAATGGTACAGTCCAGAGACAACCTTATGATTAGGGCTAGGACTACCTGACCAAAAACACAACTCTGCGCTTTACTTATAGGCTAAAGTTAGGTCCCAGAGTTGTTTTCCAGGTCAGGTCGTCACACAGGCCCTACTTATGACAACTTCACAGTCCATACATGGAAAATAAGGTTAAAGGGATATGTTCCGGCACTCTTCTCAGAGATCCAAAAAAATGACAATACAAAAACAATTACCAAAACAAAACAAACCCCATCAATGCACAACATCCACGTCAGATAAAAAGTGAGAGAGACTACATGGCTCTCCAACCAACCACACACATATTACCACAAAAGGAAGAGACAGCCTTGCAGTAAAAGGCTCATATCAGGTTTCCTTAAATATAGTGTTAAAAAAACAAATAGTTGACAATGAACAGTCTGGATGCATTCAAAACGCACATAAACATAACCTGCAAAAAGATTTCACACACGCCAACATACACAAGGACAAATTGAAAAACCAAAACACAGGCACTCGGGGGTTAAAACACCCAAACATCGGTGTGTTACTGCACTGTGCATTTGGGTGTCCTCCAGACTGAAGAAAGTATTCAATGATTGCAGCAGGGGGGAGAATATACCTTTGGATTGGGGTCAATTAATTTCAGGACTTGAATTGAAATTCCAATTCAAAGCTGAAAAGCACTATTTATTTTCAATGAGGAGTTTTCAGCTCTTGGGTTCAAACTTAAATTCTAAGGAATTTAAATAGAATACTGTTAAGGGCACAATCTGACCTCACCTATAGACCTTTCAGATGACATTGTGGCCCAAACTCTGAAATGAGCAGTCACTGGCTGACAAAAGCAAGGATGAAAACCTTGTGCTTACTCAAAATGTTTAGTTTCAAAGCAATCCAACACGGCAGCCATCTATCTACCTTAGAAATGATTTAAAACGTATTTGAAATAGGCAGAAATAATTAAATAACATTCCTATAAAGAAGTTATACTCTGGAGTATTCATGTTGCACCCGACCCCGGCGGCCCGATGTGTCAGCTAAATGCTTTATAATATATATATTTCATATTAAATCAGAAAGAAAATAGAGGAACACATTCTTTCCAGGGAGAAACAGCAAAAAGAAAAGGAGAAAAACATACATCCACTCCCAGACAGAGGGGGAGAGAGGGAGGAGCGAGAGAGGTGGGGCTCTGTTGCCATGTCCACCACGCTGCTGCTCTCCCATGTGCAGAGTCCCCCATGTTGGGAGAAGGGGTGTATCCGACTCTGGTGGGTGGGAACCTATAGTAACCTATGACATTCACAGGTGCTGCCAGTCGATACCCACCAGGGTCTGGTTGGCCTCCTGGGCGTGCCCTATTTCCTCGGTGACGCTGTGCTGGCGCCACAGCTTCTGGATCTTGCGGTAGCGCTGGCGGCACAGGTGCAATGGGTTCCCCCGCCTGGATAAAACGGAGATGTTTTCAAACAGCAGAGCACAGCAACACACACTACTGGACACCTTTCAGCACAGACCAATAACATTTACAGCAGTGGGTCTCAAAGTTGCTTCTGGGGGATTCTAATAGGCGCCGGTGTCTGTCCCAACCGTTTGAGAAGCCATTTTGAGAACCACTGCTGTACTGTAATGAGGTAATGTGCAGTGGTGTTCACCTTAGGCCCTGGTCCGTCTCTCCATAGTCGTCCAGGTAAGGAGGAGCGTAGAAACAGCCCTTAGTTTTACCAGACAGGAACAGAACCTGGCTCTCTCTCACTCTGGAACACAAAGGATAGCATTATACTTGCACATTCATGAACATCGGCAAATCTGTCGTTTCGTTGTTGTCAAGTAACCATTGTTTTGTGCTCGGGGTGAAATGAAAATAGAGGTCTTTGACCACGCACACTAATGGTGGGTTTGTCCATCGAAATAACAATATGCAGAGAAACACTCAACCCTACTGTAAAATATGGTGGTGGATCTTTGATGTTATGGGGATATTTGGCTTCCACTGGTCCTGGGGCCCTTTTTAAGGTCAACAGCATCATGAACTTTACCCAGTACCAGGACATTTTAGCCAAAAACCTAGTTGTCTCTGCCAGGAGGCTGAAACTTGGCCGCAAGTGGATCTTCCAGCAAGACAATAACTCCAAGCACACATCAAAATCCACAAAAAAATGGTTAATTTGCCACAAAATCAACATTTTGCAATGGCCATCTCTGTCACGGACTTGAATCTCAATGAAAAACCTGTGGTTGAATTGAAGAGGGTAGTTCATAAGGATATCAAGGATCTGGAAAGATTCTGTATGGAGGAATGGTCTCAGATCCCTCCCAATGTGTTCAACTCATAAAACATTTTAGAAAAAGGCTCAGGGTCGTTATCCTCGCAAGGTGCGGGTGCTAGAGTACTGAAAACAGGGGATCCAATCATCTTTCAAATGTATTTTTTAGTATTACTTGTTAAACAAATTCATTATCTGAGCAGATGTATAAGTATACAATAATGTGTATAGATATTTTGGGCATACAATATAGCTCAGGATTATTTACTTTATACAGTCTTTTTCTGCTCATCTTTATCAAGGCATCCAATAATTCCAGACCCCACTGTATACAGGCGCACATTTCAACACACACACACACACACACACACACACACACACACACACAGGTCTGTACCTGAGGAAGATGCCTACTCCGGCTCCGCAGGCAAAGGTGTGCGCGGTGCAGGCTCCTACGTCCTCTCCATCTAGCTCTGTCTGGCAGCAGTAGCTCTGTGAACACAGCATGGAACCACACACCAGGCACAGGGTGGGCGCACGGGACTTATCCCCACCCGACTTAGGGCACCTGGGGGGAGAGCATAAACACACAGTTGGGGCCAAATACACTACATGGCCAAAAGGTATGTAGATATCCACTCATTTTGAAGGGGTTCGGCTATTTCAGCCAGTATAAAATCGAGCACACAGCCGTTCAATCTCCATAGACAAAGACTGGCAATAGAATGGCCTTACTGAAGAGCTCAGTGACTTTCAACGTGGCACAGTCATAGGATGCCACCTTTTCAACAAGTCAGTGAGTCAAATGTCTGCCCGGCTAGAGCTGCCCCCATCAACTGTAAGCGCTGTTAATGTGAAGTGGAAATGTATAGGAGCAACAACGGCTCAGCCGCAAAGTGGTAGGCCACACAAGCTCACAGAATGGGACCTCCGTGTGCTGAAGCGCAAGGGAGAACTGTTTGTCGGAAGCTTCATGAAATGGGTTTCCATGGCCGAGCAGCCGCACACAAGCCGAAGATCACCATGCGCAATGCCAAGTGTTGGTTGGAGAGGTGTAAAGCTCGTCTCCATTGGACTCTGGAGCAGTAGAATGTGTACTCTGGAGCAGTAGTATGTGTTCTCTGGAGTGATGAATCACGATTCATTTACATTTGGCAGTCCGACAGACGAATTTGGGTTTGGCGGATGCCAGGAGAACGCTACCTGCTCCAATGCAGTGCCAACTGTAAAGTTGGAGGAGGAAAAATGGTCTGGAGCTGCCCCCAAGCACAAAGCGAGGTCTATACAGAAATGGTTTGTCGAGATCAGTGTGGATGAACTTGACTGGCCTGCAGAGCCCTGACCTCAACCCCATCAAACACCTTTGGGATGAATTGGAACGCCGACTGTGAGCCAGACCTAATCACCCAATGTCAGTGCCCGACCTCACTAATGCTCGCGGCTGAATGGAAGCAAATCCCCACAGCAATGTTCCAACATTTAGTGGAAAGCCTTGTGACGACCCTCCCACTCTGTCTGCTGTATTCTGTTCTTGTTTCCTTATTAGGATGCCGGTGGGCGGAGTTGGGAGGGTCGTCAGCTTCATGGGAAACACCTGGGCCAGGTGTCTCCCAGGATAAATAGACCTCTTCCACATTCATGGAGGAGACTCTCTCCATGCAGACACCTTTGTAGATTGTGTTGTGGTTCTTGGTGGCCTTTTGTTTGTTTGCTTTGGCACCTTTCAACACCCTGCATTATCACATTCATGCACGCAAAACTCACTTACACTACTGATTACACACATCATTGTATATTTTCCTTAGTTGCTTTAGTTAATAAATATATATTTTGTTACTCCTTATCTCCACGTTGTCTCCCTTTGTTACGGGCTTTGAGCCGGTTCGTGACAGCCTTCCCATAAAAGTGGAGGCTGTTATAGCAGCAAAGGGGGGACCAACTCCGTATTAATACCCATGATATTGGAATGTGGATGTTCAATGATCAGATGTCCACATAATTTTGCCCATGTAGTGTACATTGGCACCATTGCACACTTCTTAAAAGCCCAATGCAGTCAAAATTCTGTTTTTGCTGTGTTTTATATCATGTTGTAAAACAGCTGATGAAACCAACACTGTTTAACAAAATTATTACAGCAATGTATTTAAACATTACTAGGGCCAAAACTCAAATCAGTGTTTGAGGGGTGCCTTCCACCAACTGCTCTCATTATAGGTAATGGAAGTGATTCAGATTGACGCATAGGGCGTGTCTATATAGGGAAAAATACACGTTTTAAATAGATTGGTCAAAAGAACAGACTTTTCCCGCCTTTATTTCGCCCCTCAAACACTGATGATTTAGAGCAGTTTGCTGCTGAAGAGAGGGCCAAATTGCCAGTAGAAAAAGGTACAGCAAGCTCAATGATGGCTACAAGAAGCATTTGTCGGCAGTTATCTTGGCCAAAGGCTGTGCAACCAAATACTAGCACCAGGGTGCCAATCATTTTGTCTCTGCCATTTCTCTTTATTTTCTAAAATGATTAATTGTCAACTTAAGTTTATAAAAAATAAAATTGGTTCTGCAATGTTGAAAATCAGTGTGGAGACCAACAGTTTTCAATTTCAACTTATTTGCGAAGAAATAGGGAATTATTTAACCTGTAGTGACACCCCATCCCATGAACGGGACCGTTATCATCTGACACTAATTAGCATAACGCAACAGACATAAATCTTCCTAGAAAATATTCCTATTCAAGAAAATCACAAGTGAAATATATTGGAACACAGCTTAGCCTTTTGTTAATCACCATGTCATCTCAGATTTTCAAATATGCTTTACAGCCAACGCTAGACAAGCATTTATGTAAGTTTATCATAGCCTAGCATAGCATTATGCCTTGCTAGCAGCAGGCAACCTTGTCACGGAAATCAGAAAAGCAATCAAATTAAATCGTTTACCTTTGATGAACTTCAGATGGCCGAAAAATATTCAAAATTAGCTCCATAATATCGACAGAAACATGGCAAACGTTGTTTAGAATCCATCCAAGGTGTTTTTCTAATATCTATTCGATAATATATCCGTCGGGACAATTTGTTTTTCACTAGGACCGATTGGAATAAAGGCTACTTCTGTATTTTACGCGAGAATCTCTCTTGGAGCCACCATGTGACCACTTACGCAATGTGGCCGCCTATGGCAATTCTTCAACAGAAATGCGTAAAACTACGTCACAATGCTGTAGACACCTTGGGGAATACGTAGAAAGCGTAAGCTCGTTGATGGTACATTCACAGCTGAATAGGGAGTCATTGGAACGCAGCGCTTTCAAAACCTGGGGCACTTCCGGATTGGATTTTACTCAGGCTTTCGCCTGCAACATCAGTTCTGTTATACTCACAGACAATATCTTTACAGTTTTGGAAACGTTAGTGTTTTCTATCCAAAGCTGTCAATTATATGCATATTCTAGCATCTTTTCCTGACAAAATATCCCGTTTAAAAAGGAACGTTTTTTTCTTCCAAAAATGAAAATACTGCCCCCTATCACCAAGAGGTTAAGAAAAGTGCGATAAGTCCAATATATTTGACCGCAACTGTATTAGACATTCACTCTAAAAGGTCTTCCAAAGGACAGGAAGAAGAGCAATGACATCCAACTGCTCCCAATTGTAATGTTGTAAGGCTATGCTATGACATCTCTGATGCACCAATGACAGTTGTTCGCTGGGCACTCACGTGAAGCTGGATGCTTGGTTTATGAGGGCACTGTAGTCATCTGGGAGGTCAATCAGGCTGTTGGACTCCCGAGGGAAACTGCACAGAGGAAGAATTAGTCAGCCCTAGAGGTCTTAACACCATCAACAACAAACTCTGTACAGTTCTTTAAAAAAATAATAATAATAAAAACTTGACCACACCAGTGTTAATTTTGTCAACAATAACTAATGACAAAATATTGGTCAACATATTTTTCCTGACGAAAACGAATGCCGATAACGAGACGCCATGAATGTGTTACGACAATTCCTTGCGAGAGTTAAGGACATTCAATTCGACATGAAGCTCCTATTCGTCCGTTTTTGTCCAATCATAAGCATGCATGCCTTTGCAGAATGTTTAATGCAATCCTCTCATTGGCATAAGTAACGTCTTTCAGTAGCGCGGTCCGTCCGATTGAGCTGATCTGCTCTTCCACACAGCTCCCAGGCGGTCACTTCAGTCACTCTTCAAACTTTTGATATGATACGCAGAACAATGTTAACTCTGTCTTACTTTCATGTAGGCTATTTTTGCTTTGATCATGTCAGCACTATTTTCCTACGTGCGCTTTTACTCATCTGTCTTGTCACGTTCCGCAAATACGCATGCAGTTTTTTCCCGATTGGACCCATGAATGCTACAGTATGCGCTGAATATTAGGAGTAAAGTAACATTTCTGGCAATGTTGGAAAGCTCAGATTTTCCCCTCTAAGGGAATCAGAGGCGTGGTCAATCCTCTGCAACTGGATCCTGGACTTCCTGATGGAACGCCCCCAGGTGGTGAGGGTAGGCAAAAACACACCTGCCATGGGGACCCCTCAGGAGTGTGTGCATATATCCCCATCCTGTACTCCCTGTTCAACCATGACTGTGTGGCTGTGCACGACTCCAACACCACTATCAGCAAGACATTGAGGGAGAGTCCACGAGCGGATCGCGGGCTACAGGAAAAGGCAGGCCGAACAGGCCCCCATTAACATAGACAGGGCTGTAGTGGAGCGGGTCGAGAGCTTCAAGATCCTCTGTGTCCACATCACTAAGGAGCTATCATGGTCCAAACATACCAAGACAGTCGTGAAGAAGGCACGACAACGCCTCTTTCCCCTCGGGAGGCTGAAAAGATTTGTCATAGGCCCTCAGATCTTCAAAAAGTTCTACAGCTGCACCACAGAGTATCTTGACTGGCTGCCTCACCGCTTGGTATGGCAACTGCTTGGGTAGTGGGGACGTTCCAGTATGTCACTGGGGCCTATCCAGAACCTCTATAGCAGGCGGTGTCAGAGGAAGGCCCTAAACATTTTACAAAGACTCCAGCCACCCAAGTCATATACGGTTCTCTCTGCTACCACACGGCAAGTGGTACCGATGTACCAAGTCTGGAACCAACAGGACCCTGAACAGCTTCTACACCCAAGCCATACACCTGCTAAATAGTTAACCAAATAGCTACTCAGACTAACTCAACACATACACTGCTGCTACTGTTCACCATCCGCCACTTTATTCCGGGCTGCAGTATTTGAACATATTTTGCACATCAACTCGGTACCGGTACTCCTTGTATACAGCCAAGTTATCTATTATTACGTGTTTAACTTTTATATTATTTCTCCATTTTCTTTCTCTGCACTGTTTATATTTTATTTTTTACAAAGCATGTAAAGAATAACATTTTATTTTGATTTGATCTTCTCCTCGAGCATAAACTGAAAATGGCAGGCGTCCAACATGTAGATATCACTCTGCCATTTCCTGGTTACTTAAAATTCTACACTGCAAGAAAACAAGCACATGAGAGTGTAGAGAATCACTGCACAACCTAAAATGGCAGTAAAATATATTCAATATTCAATAAATAAAAATGTATTTTCAGCTGTTGGATAAAACTAAAAAGTAAAAAGACTCCAGGGCGAATCTCCACCATGCTGCCGGAATATGGGATGGGGGGCGAGTTGTTATTCGCCTAGCTTCCTCAAGGGGAAGCAAAGTTAGACATATTACCTTTAATGTGCATATGATGGAAGTTAAAAAGGTAAAGATTTATTTCATGAAATAAAATGCATTGACTAACATGCGACTAACACTACACAAATTGCTAAAACTACACAAATTGTCCAGCGTTTTAGTAGACTCTTAACCTAATAAGTCTGAAATGTATTTTAGTGATAAAGGCAAACGAAAATAGCTGCCAAAATTAACACTGTACCACACAAAATAATTTATACCAATATCCAACCTAAGTAGTCAGAGTCTTCAACCCATCATATCACAGTAAAATAGCAGCACTGACCTCACGAGAACGCCACCTCCCTGAAGGGTCTGTCGTACACCTGGGTGAGAGCACCACCTACAGGACAGGAGGACAAAATGCTAAATGAAATAAACTTTTCCCCCATCAGAGTGCGACTATGACATACAGTATATCAATCAGTCATTCAGCTGGCACTTCTGAACCATTCAGAGGATACAAGAGGAGAAAAGACAGGTTACTGGCGCACAACAAGAGAGAGCGAAAGAGACTCTTACCCATACAGTAAGGGCTCCAGTAGCTCCTTTTGACTGTGGTAAAGCTGAAGCAGGTTGGAGGGCAGACTGAGGTATCCACACAGTACCTCCCACTGACCAGGACACAGAGCTAGTAGAAACACAGAGAGTGAACATCAACAGCAAGGCTCTGTTTGAGACACACACACACTTGAATATAAGTGTAAGGTTGTGCCTATCATGGAATAACCACAATCAAGGCAAATAACCACAGTCACTGTTAGAACTGCAAAATTAAGGCATGCACTAATTGTCTCTCCTCTCTCCCCTCCTCTCTGCCGCTGTAGCAGTTGCCCACTTGTGTTGTGTTGCCTAGCAACACCTTTGGGTCACGGATACAGACTTGGCTCTCGATTCAATCCATACGGCCGAAGTTCAATGCTATAGCGCGATTTAAATTTAAAGGCAATGTTCCCGCATTCACGGTAAATGTTGCATGTCGGCTCAATCGGAAATGACATTTAAAATTCCAAGCGAGCTATAGCGCTGAACTTTGGCGATACGGATTGAATCGAGCCCTTAACGTTGGCGAACCTAGTTGATTTCAACTTCGGTTTTTATAACCTTGACGATTCACTTTCGCTTATAAAATGCCCCACACTCACCAAGCAGACAGAGTGGTGATTCAGGTCAGATTTCAGCATCTTTTTAACACCTTTACAAACCAGAGAATAATTCCTACTGTAGCTGGTACAGATAATACTGGCTACAGCATCAAAGGGAGGGCATTTCTGAAGGAGAGAGTTTACGTTGGGAGGAGATGGAGACAGTTGGATATCTAGACAGATTATCATTCTTTTACACTACTGCCATTGTGGCAAATTTTATTTCAAATGAATGGATTGAAGGGTTATGGCAGCTCTTTAATTCATGGTCTTCACCCATTATTATCGGTTACACGATTATACAATTACCGTGCCAGCCCTGTGTGTGTGCGTATCCATGTTGTAGTTACCATGCAGCTCTGGGGGCGTAGGAACCCCGTTAAGGTGGTGGAAGAAGAGTGCAGCTCCTCTCAGGTAGGGCAGGATGCCAGTCTTCACGCAACGCCACAGGTGCCAACCAGAGCCCACCTCAGGCAGGGAACTGTCACCACACACACACACACAATTAGAAAAATCACACTCACAGCATGGTTCAAGCACAACGCGCGCATTACCACGACAATACTGGGGGGAAAGCCGGCTGCTTGGTGGATACGGTAGATGAGTGTCAGCTGGGGGGGGGGGGGGGGGGGGGTTCACGACAACATGTCATAGCTACAGAGTCAGTGTCGCCTCACCTGCCCAAGTGTGTTCTTAGGGTGTTGTAGAGAGCGCAGATGTCCTCCTCCTCCTCCCTCTCTGCTCCCCCACTCTCCTGCTCCATGGTCACTTCCTCTGTTGACACACAACGTACATGTTTGTTGGTCCTTTCTCTACGCCGTACAAACATGTCTCATGTTTAACAGCGGTTAACTTCGACGACTCGTAAGAACCCTCTCCTCAACTATCCAAAAGGTAAGATTTTAGCTGAGGTTGAGAGAACTTTAAGATCCATGCAGACACATTTCCACACACACACGCGCGCACACACACACACACACACACACACACACACACACGCACCCTGTCCAGGTGTAGGGTGCTCGCTCTCCTTACCTGGGCCTGACGTGAGCAGCATCTGGACCATGTGAGCCACAGTGATGAGGTGGAAGAAGTGCAGCTGGACAGCGTCCACACTCAGCCCTGAAGAGTCCTGGGAGTGGACCGACCCGTAGGACAGAACCACACTCACCTGAGAGAGGGATCGGTGTTGACTTAACACTTATACACCCAAATCACATTTTATTGCTCACATACACATGTTTAGCAGATGTTATTGCGGGTGTAGCGAAATGCTTGTGTTCCTAGCTCCAACAGTGCAATAATATGTAACAATTTACAACACACACAATAGAAAAAAATATATATAATTCCATTAAGAAATATATAAATATCAGAAGGAGCAATGTAGGAGTGGCATTGACTAAAATATAGTAGAATATAATACAGCATATACATATGAAATGAGTATAGCAGTATGTAAACATTATTAATGTTTTATGGTCAGAGTCAACAATTGGTTTGCGTATGATCTGGGAGCCCAGAGATATGATATACCACTTGGAATTTACAAGACCAGTCAAAAGTTATGACACGCCATAATATGGACGTGGTCTTTTACCAAATAGGGCTATCTTCTGTATACCACCCTTCCCTTGTCACAACACAACTGATTGGCTCAAACGTATTAAGGAAATAAATTCCACTAATTAACATGGCACACCTGTTAATTGAAATGCATTTCAGGTAACTACCTCATGAAGCTGGTTGAGAGAATGCCATGAGTGTGCAAAGCTGTCATGAAGAACATTCCAGTGTTTTACTTGCTATATTGTATTTACTTTGCCACTATGGCCTTTTTTTGGCCTTTACCTCCCTTCTCACATCATTTGCTCACATCGTATATAGACTTGTTTCTACTGTATCATTGACTGTATGTTTGTTTATTCCATGTGTAACTCTGTGTTGTTGTGTGTCGAACTGCTTCGCTTTATCTTAGCCAGGTCGCAATTGTAAATGAGAACTTGTTCTCAACTTGCTTACCTGGTTAAATAAAGGTGAAATAAAATAAAAAATTGTTTAAAGGCAAAGGGAGGCTACTTTGAAGAATCTAAAATATATTTAGATTTGTTTAAAACTTTTTTGGTTACTACATGATTCCATGTGTTATTTCATAGTTTTGGTGTCTTCACTATTATTCCACAATGTAGAAAATAGTCAAAATAATGAAAAACCCTTGAATGAGTAGGTGTGTCCAAACTTATGGCTGGTTCTGTAGGTGTGATGGACAGGGACTCACCAGAAGGTGCAACATGTCTATGTCCAGGATACAGGGAGAGGTCTCCACCTGGGGGTCTGGAATCAATGCTACACAAAACACACACATACCATCAATAAAACTATACAACTCAAATGCCTAGAACAAAAAAAAAGCCTCAACATATGCAACATTAAACCTTAGAGCTACCCCCTACTTTCTACAATTTCCACCTGAAGACATACACAAATCTAACAGCCTGTAGCTCAGGCACAGAACCAAGGATATGCATATTATTTTGAAAGAACACACTGAAGTTTGTGTAAATGTGAATTGAATGTAGGAGAATATAACACAATAGATCTGGTTTAGATAATACAATGAAAAAAAACCATAGGTTTTTTATTTTTATATCATCTTTAAAATGAACAAGATAAAACAAACATTCAGATAGGATGATGGGGACAATTTCAGTGAAGAACATAAGAGGGCAACAGTACTTGTGCAAAGTTTCAGAATGATAACTTCCAAAATGAGTGTGCTACATGACATTTATCATGAAGTCACCCAGGTGTCCCACACAAGTAGCCCAAATGTACCCAAGTGGCCAAATTGGTGAAAGTATACATTTCGAAACATAACTATATACAAAATACCAAAATGGTATTCTAACACACCCCCTCCCCCAAAAATTGAGAAAAAAAAAATATGGAAAAAAATATATACATGTACAAAATAACATGGGTAACTATTTACACACTTTCAATATTTGGAAGACCCTCAGTCCTCTATCAAATCAAATGTATTTATATAGCCCTTTGTACATCAGCTAATATTGCAAAGTGCTGTACAGAAACCCAGTCTAAAACACCAAACAGCAAGCAATGCAGGTGTAGAAGCACGGTGGCTAGGAAACACTCCCTAGAAAGGCCAAACCCGAGGAAGAAACCAGGCTATGAGGGGTGGCCAGTCCTCTTCTGGCTGTGCCGGGAGGAGATTATAACAGAACATGGCCGAGATTTTCAAACGTTCATAGATGACCAGCAGGGTAAAATAATAATAATCACAGTAGTTGTAGAGGATGCAACAGGACAGCAGCTCAAGAGTAAATATGAACAGTTTAGGGTTCCATAGCCGCAGGTAGAACAGTTGAAACTGGAACAGCAGCAAGACCAGGTGGACAGCAAGGAGTCATCATGCCAGGTAGTCCTGACGCATGGTCCTAGGGCTCAGGTCCTCCGAGAGAGAGAAAGAGAGAATTAGAGAGAGCATACTTAAATTCACACAGGACACCGGATAAGACAGAAGAAGTTCTCCAGATATAACAAACTGACCCTAGCCCCCCGACACAAACTACTGCAGCATAAATACTGGAGGCTGAGACAGGAGGGGTCAGGAGACACTGTGGCCCCACCCGATGAGACCCCCGGACAGGGCCAAACAGAAAGCATATAACCCCACCCACTTTGCCAAAGCTCTACACAATATTGTGCTGCTGATTCCAGGTGCCATAGCAGTCTCTTTCTGCTGTAAAGCAGAGGGTCACCAAGCATGTGGAGCAGGTGATGGGGGACTTAATTTTAAAAAGAACACCTCCATGCTGTGCCCTTTTGGCCCTGAGGCACATCTATGCCTGCAGAAATACATTTGGGCAGATGAACACCACTTGTGGCAGGAGCTGGATGAACCAGCTTCAGTGGGGGATGGAAACCTTGGCCCTGGGTGGTGCCATTTGGAGTCAGTGTCACTGTGAACGAAAAATGTTCAGTTAGAATAGTTTCACATATGAGCCCTGTATCAACAGGTATAATAAACAGATATATATATATAGAGTACAGGGAACATAAGGTTGAATATATTATTATGACCTGCTAGATCTACTGTCTCTATTATATTATGACAGACCAGCTAGATCTACTGTCTTTATTAAATTACAACAGACCAGCTGTATCTACTGTCTCCATTTCACTTTGGCCATTGTTGTGGGCCTGCCCTCCCCTCAAATAGGCTATTTCATGTGGGTTAGGGTGGGGCGGCAGACACACGCATCTCACATTTCATGACATTACATGTTAATATATTGCTTCTAAAATCAATAAAAAAAATCTAATAATATTTTATATTATTAATTTCAAACAAGGGCATTAGCATGATAAGAACTTACCAGTCCAAAACGATGTCCTCTCCCGTTCAAAATCGCAAAATGAATCGTCCTACAACAATCTGTCTCACGTTCCCAATCAATTTATTCTAAAATTGCGTGTACATCTGTATATCTAGATTTAGCTTTCCCTGACTTAGTCGCCATAATGATTGATATATAAACAGCTGAATATGTGAAACAACGCTGTGCGTAATATGCGTTTCTCCTTCCGGTATGAAACTTCAATAGCGAATTACTCTCTTTACACCGGAGCATACTACATGGGTTGGTCTTGCAACACATAAACATGACCTATTGCCATTTACCTCAGCTCATTGGCTATCTACCCAGCAAGATTTCAAGACGATCAGTGGTCATTGGGTTAAAATACAGTCAATCAATGAAACAGCGGGCAAATCATTGTTGCACAATGATGTCATGACTTGTTGTCTTCAAATCGGTTTCTTTCAGTCAATACGTCCCGCGAAATGACCCATCACAAGTTCTGTGTGGGTTATTTACCTGGAATGTGTCGTCGAAAATGGAATGAGATGGAATTCACGACACAAGCGGTTCACAAAATGTTTTGTGTTAGGCTATAAAAACGGATTTTATCAAACAAAAGATAATTCATTGTGTAACAATGAGCATTGAAATTGCAAACAGACGAAGATCGTCAAAGGTAAACTATTTATTTTAATGCAGTTTGTCATTATGTTACGCCTGTGCTGGTTGAAATTGTTTTCAATTTTTTATGGGGCTCTATCCTCAGATAGTCGCATCGTATTCTTTCGCAGTAAATCATTTTTTAAATCTGACAACGCAGTTGGATTAGCAAAATTCTAGGCTTTCGATACACGTGAGACACTTGTATTTTCATGAATGTTTAATATGACTATTTATGTAGCGATCACCGTATGTTGTAGAATTTCAGCCCGCTACCGGGTTCCGTGCTCAGAGAGGTTAACACATGTGAATTTGAATTCGGGCACTGAAAAGACCAGCCTACTGGTCCTGCAGGTGCCCGTTGACAGTGTCTGTCCTACCTGCTACCAGTCTGATGTAGTGGCCCTGCACCGAGGGCTGAGAGGCTGCAGTCCAACACGCTGAGCCAAACCTGGCCAGGGAGCTCAGGCAGTCATCCTGCACACACAAACACCGGTGTCAAATATGTCTCGGCGCCTCTCCACATAACACAACAACCTAGAAGTCCACTGACTCATAGGTCAGAAGGAGAGGTTATAGTCGTTTACCTGTCTGCAAGGTAAACTTCCAAATAAAGGCTTCTCCTCGTCCACCAACAGTCGCTCTGCAAAATGAAAGAAGGAAAAAAAAGTCAGTTGAACATCACAGCGACAGAAACGATTGTTGCGTTTGGACATCTGTGGGCCATTCTCAGCAACATATTAACTGACCCATTAAATAATGAAGACTTGACTAGGGCTGTGGCGGTCATGACATTTTGTCAGCCGGTTATTGTCACGCAAAAGACTGCCGGTCCCACGGTAATTTACCGTTAATTAACATAAAAAAGGTTTAGCATCTCCAGGCCTCCATGCATACAAGCCACTTTGAAACATCTACATTAAAAAGAAAACAAAAAGAAATCCATTTATACCATCACAATAATTCCATGATTTATTTTAGTCAGGCCTTAAAAGATACATTATGATATGAAGAGAATGTATTGAGTTGGCCTACTGTAGGTGTATGTTATCTGGCTATGCTCTATGCCGTAGGCTTGTTCATTTAGCTGACAAGATATGAGACTTATAAGCCTGCCATCATTGAATTTTATCAGATTTTACAGTAAGAAGAATATAATTGCACGAGTGCGCATATGAAGTGGCTATGTTGAGCGTAAAAGTGATCATTAGAAACAGGTCCTATACGCTTTAGTAGTGAATGATACAAACCTCCGAATGTCTTAGAAATCAAAACGTATATGGGCTGCATGGTGCGACTACAGTCTATTGAGGATTTGAGAAAGTAGCAAAAAAAAAAGCCTGCGCTCCGCTCCGTTCCTTGCCTCAGGCTGCACAGCTGTTCTCTCATCAAGTGGTCATATTTTCACCCATCAGACTATTCTCAATTTAATCTGGTCTTCACTAATATGTAAAATGAGTTTATTAGTAAAATAACGATTTAAAAATGGGCAGGAACAGGGACAGGGGGGAAACAAAAGATGCCATCTGTATGCACTCAAACTGCCTAGTCAGTGAATGGAGGCGGAGCCCTTTCCCAACGGTCTGTTTTGTAGGCTACTTTGGTTGTAGAGCAGATCACGTGCTTAATATGAGCAGCTGAGAAATAAACAAACACTTCATCCAGTCCATGCATCAACCCCTGTTTGAGGAGCATGCTCTCGCTGCCAGACAGGTGATATTCTGCCAAAACCCTGTCCGCCGTGGGCTCTCCAATCTTGTTCCTGCAGCTAACACAGTGCTTAATTATGGAAATCTGTTCATCAACATGTTTTTGCAACTAAACATATTTCACTAAACTGTTGACAGCCCGTCTGCGTGCTCAACAAAGGAATATAGGAGAGAGGAGATATCGCTATTCAAAATAAAATACAAATTCACTAATTGTAGGCAGCCCTTCACAATCAATCAATAGCATGGCCAAGGGATGTAGGTTCTCACCCAGACTCATGGATATGCATGTTGGAGCGTTAGGTAACCAGTCCATCCAGTATGCACAACACAGTCCACACTCACCTGCCCTAACTCAAATGTCTTTACTTTTGGAGTATAGGCTAGACCAATTATATACCAAAGACATCTTAAAATCAGTTTTGTTTTATGTTTTCCTTCCATGCATAATATGCGATAGGCAATGTATTGTATAACGGCACAATCATTTTAATTCAGGGTTTTTTCGGGTTTGGGCTCATCAGCATTTTGATTGAATCGTCACCGTAGAAAGCGCTGTCCATTTTGTTGTGTTGGGCTTTAAAACAGCATCCACCACAACCATGTTTTACACTGTTTTAAAACTATGATGGACATACTGTTCTGATGATAAGTGTCTGATGTGATTTTCCATTGTATTTGCATTGATGTTAGGGCTCTATTGTCCCTCTAACCACTGAGTACCAGGCCATTAGGACCTGACGGTAACAATAGAGCCCTGAGTACCAGCCCATTAGAACCTGATGGTAACAATAGAGCCCTGAGTACCAGGCCATTAGGACCTGATGGTAACAATAGAGCCCTGAGTACCAGACCATTAGGATCTGATGGTAACAATAGAGCCCTGAGTATCAGGCCATTAGGACCTGATGGTAACAATAGAGCCCTGAGTACCAGGCCATTAGGATCTGATGGTAACAATAGAGCCCTGAGTATCAGGCCATTAGGACCTGACGGTAACAATAGAGCCCTGAGTACCAGACCATTAGAACCTGATGGTAACAATAGAGCCCTGAGTACCAGACCATTAGGACCTGACGGTAACAATAGATCCATGAGTATAAGGCCAATAGGACCTGACGGTAACAATAGAGCCCCGAGTACCAGGCCATTAGGACCTGATGGTAACAATAGAGACCTGAGACCAGACCATTAGGATGGTAGTTGGTAGTTAGCAAGTTGATTTAAGACTTAACTCAATCCCACATGTGCACCATTGACATGGGTTTTATATCACTTTAAACTATGTTGGTTCTCTATTTCTTGTCAATCATCTTTTTTTTCTGTCTGTGTGTGTGTCTGTATTACCGATAGACTGGATGGTGTAGGCACAGCTGCCCCAGCACATGATGGGCACGCGGGGGTCCTGCTCGTTGGGGTGCACCTTAAGGCCAACTTTGTAGGTCGCCGTCCCAAACGTCGTCAGCATCTCCTTTATGGTGCTGGAGTAAGGACTCCTGAAGAGACGGGTAAGTGAACAACATCAAAAATCAGAGGAAGTCAATCAAACTAACCCAAAGATGTCTTGGTATACTCCAAAAAGTATCTCTCGCTCATAAAATGGGTTACAATGTCAGTCATGAGCAGTCACTTACATGGGCGTGTAGTCTATTCTAAAACTCTCAGGGGCAGGGCACTGCTCTTCAACAGTCTCTTCAACAGCGTCAACACCTACACACACACAGGTTAGTGACATAATGTGAACGCATAGACACATTCTGTCATATATCACTTCAGAAACACTCATCTCAATGCTGATATACAGTGACCTCTAATATGTTACACTGAACATATGAATGGTGTCGTGCTATGATGAGAATGATCTGCGTGGGAAGGAACTCACCGACGGGCTGGAGTTTCCTGTGGGCAGAGTGCATGGCCTTGATCTGCTGACCACTGATCTTTAGCCACTGACCCAGACCAGGCTGCTCACAACTGGAGAGAGGAAAGAGAAGGCGACTGGTCAGTGGACTCACACTTATGGAGAAGCATACAAACATGGGCTGGCCATTGCTTCTTAATTTGGCATGCTAATAACAAGGCTGTTGGTATACACAGAGTTTACAAAACACTAGGAACACCTTAATATTGCATTGCACCCCCCTTCGATCCTCAGAACAGCCTCAATTTGTCGGGGGCATGGACTCTACAAGGTGTCAAAAGCGTTCCACAGGGATGCTGGCCCATGTTGACTCCAATACTTCCCACAGCTGTGTCAAGTTGGCTGGATGTCCTTTGGGTGGTGGACCATTCTTGATACACACAGGAAACTGTTGAGCGTGAAAAACCCAGCAGCGGTGCAGTTCTTGACACAAACTAGCGCGCCTGACACCTACTACCAAACCCTGTTCAAAGGCACTTCAATATTTTGTCTCGCTCATTCACCCTCTAAAAATGTCTCACACACACAATCCATGTCTCAACTCTCCGAAGGCTTAAAAATGATTCTTTAACCTGTCTCCTCCCCTTCATCTACATCACATATGTCAGAGTCAAGGCCCGCGGGCCACATCCGGCCCGCAAGAAGGTTTTTTACGGCCCCTGGGATGATCTTGATTTATTATTAGAACCGGCCCGCAGCAAGCCGGCAGCCCGCAGATCTTTTACACGCACCAATACTACATTTCCCACAATGCAAAGGTGACGCACCGAGCAGTAGGCTGCTTCATTTCAATATTTATTGGCACAGCAGTCGTCAGCATCACAGTAAAATTAACTTTCAGATACCCATCAAAAATGGCAAAACGGAAGGTGGATACTGAGAACCGGGGGTTTCAAACAAGGTGGGAGTCGGAGTATATGTTCACGAAGGTAGCTGGAAAACCTGTGTGTCTTCTGTGTGGAGAAAGTGTGGCGGTACTGAAAGAGTATAATCTGAGACGACATTATGAAACGAAACACGCGGACAAAAACAAGAATATGGACATGGAACAAAGGCTACAAAAGGCAGAGGAATTAAAACGAGGCCTCAAATCTCGACAGGCTCTGTTCAAAAAAGCCAAATCACAAGGCCAGGCTGCTGTCAAGGCCAGTTTTATTTTGGCAGAAGAGATCGCTAAATCAGCCCGGCCATTTACGGAGGGGGATTTCATCAAAAACTGCATGATTAAAGTTTGTGACGAAGTTTGCCCAGAAAAAAGGCAACTCTTTTTAAATGTGAGTCTGAGCAGAAACACCATTGCCGAGAGAGTAGACCAGTTGTCCATCAATCTAAAAGAGCAGCTTGTGAAAAAGGGAAAAGATTTTATTGCATATTCCTTGGCTGTGGATGAGAGCACCGACATTTCTGACATTGCCCAGTTGTCAATTTTCATCCGCGGAGTGGACTCCAACCTAAGCGTGACAGAGGAGTTTTTGGCTTTACGTCCTATGCATGGCACAACTACGGGGCATGATTTGTATGAAGAGGTGTCAAGATGTGTAAATGAGATGGAGCTGCCTTGGGAAAAACTCGTGGGTTTGACAACCGACGGAGCACCTGCGATGTGTGGACACAGGAGCGGACTGGTGGCGAAGATACGGGAAAAGATGCAAGAGGAAAACGCGACAGGTGAGCTGACAGCTTATCATTGTATCATACACCAGGAAGCGTTGTGCGGTAAAGCCTTGAAAATGGAGCATGTAATGAGCATCATCACGCGCACAGTTAACTTTATCAGAGCCAAAGGTTTGAATCACCGCCAGTTCAAGGCATTTCTGACGGAGTTAGAAACGGAGCATGGTGATTTGCCTTATCACACAGAGGTGCGATGGCTAAGCCAGGGAAAGGTGCTTCAAAGATGTTTCGAGCTTCGTGAGGAGATTTGTCTGTTCTTGGACAGCAAAGGGAAAGACACAACACAACTCCGAGACGAAATGTTTCTGTGTGAAATGGCTTTTCTGTGTGACATTACGAGTCATCTGAATGCAATAAACTTGCAGCTGCAGGGTCGGGATCGTGTCATCTCTGATATGTACAGTACAGTGAAGGCATTTAAAACCAAACTGACTCTGTGGGAGACGCAGATGCGGAAAGAAAATTTGAGCCACTTTCCCAGCTGCCAGACCATGAAAGAGAAGCTCTCTACCAGTGCGTTCCCGAGCACACAGTTGGCTGATAAAATAGGTATGCTTGCCGCTGACTTTCGACGCCGATTTGCTGACTTTGAAGCACAAAAAAGCAGGTTGGAACTGCTCGGTAACCCATTTGCTGTTGACGTGGAAAGCTCACCACCAAACCTCCAAATGGAGTTGATTGACCTCCAATGCAATGATGCACTGAGGGCAAAATATGCGGCAGTGGGTGCTGCGGAGTTCGCCCGTTTCCTCCCCGGCACAATGCCCCAGCTGCGCATCCAGGCTGCTCAAACGTTGTCTATGTTTGGCAGCACATACCTGTGTGAACAACTGTTTTCTTTGATGAACCTGAACAAAACATCACACAGAAGTCGACTTACTGCTGAACACCTCCACTCAATTCTGAGGATTTCTTCAGCTCAGAGCCTTACCCCGAACATTGATGAACTTGTGGAAAAGATGGGACACCACCAAGTATCACCCTCAACCTCAAACAAGTGAACATTACTGTGCAATCACATATTTAGAGTTTTTACTCAGTTCAAGTTTAAAAGTTAAAATTTAATATTTGTTTTCACTGCATGTTACTTCTCCTTAAACAAAGTGTTGTTTTTGATTAATAGATTTTTGCACTTTATTTTTTTGTATTTCAATCCAATTATATTTTAAAAATATTTCAGTTGAGTGGATGATAGAAAATTGCTATTATTGTTTTTTCTTTGAAGTAAATTTAGCCCACTTTTGCTAAAATAGAAAATATAGTCTACTGATGGTGCCTTGAATACCGGTTTCTTTCATTTAATGTTCATGTTATGGGGATATTTATATAAAGGAAATTTGTCTTTTGTGTCTGTTGAAAATTAAAGATTACTGACAGAGCCATAAGAAAATATTGCTTTATTTATCTGATCATATTGTAATATATTTGTTAGGTTTTCAGTAGGTTCAATTAGGTTCACTAGACTATATGCGTCATTTAAAAATTTTTCAATGAACATTCGAACAGTCCGGCCCTCGTCTTGTAGCTGATTTTTTTATTTGGCCCTCCGTCCATTTGACTTTGACACCCCTGATCTACATTGATTGAAGTGGATTTAACAAGTTACATTAATAAGAGATCATAGCTTTTACCTGGATTCCCCTGGGTTCATCTACATCATGGAAAGAACAGGTGTTCGTAATGTTTTGTACATGCATCAGAACCATTCTTTGAATAATATTTATTTATTTAACCAGGTAAGTTATTCAGAGCATAATTTATTTAACAATAATGCCTGAATTGTATAAAAAAAAAATACATTTGCTAGCATGGTCTTTTCTCTTGAAACTTTTCTCAGCGTTCTCTATGTGAAAATGTCTGAATGACCTCTGTAGTTGTGGAGGTGACGAATGAGCGTTAGTGCCGAGTGAGCCTTGACCTCGCGTGAGAGGAGTGGTACTGTTGACGTCAGAACTCTTGAAGGGAATTAACTGTGGGGGGGGGGGGGGGGGGGGGGGGGACTGGTTGGAGGTGAATGAGAGGCGGGAGACCAGAGCGGATTCCTCTCGTGACAACCACTAATCAGTGTGGGGGTCACGGTGACCCTGTACCAGTCGAGTGTGGTTTCCTGCATCCCAGTAGTCTTAAGTGGAATCCTCTCATCCCCTTCATCTGCATCAATCTGAAGGAACTGGACGGGTGAAAGCAAATTCCCATTGAGAATTCACTATCTGCATTCACATATCCATCATTTTCAGACGGGCACAGGTAAAGGAAAAGAAACCAAATTAGACAGAGGTGCACACCAAATTAACACGTGTGTGTCTGTAGCTGAGTTGGCGCTTGCAACGTTAGGATGGAGGGTTCGATTCCCGGGGTCACCCGTATGTTACATGTTGGCAGCATGACCAAGTAAATAAAAGGCATATATTATTATGATAGTGTGTGATTGGGTACCTGTTGGAGCCCTTGGCGCCGGGGAGCAGCGGAATGACGGTGTTACTGAGGCACTCGCACAGCGGACACAGGAACTCCCCGTTCCCCACATCGTAGCTGGTGTGGACGCGCAGTCTCTGCTGACGCCGCTGCTCCTTGGCCTGCACCGCCTCAAAATACCTGCACACACACGACAACTATTGAGTTTTAAACCCAAACAGTCAACTCCACAGGCCCACTGAATCCTCAAGATCCAAACGCTCCCTGTTACACAACCCCCTGTGTGTGTCCTACTGCCCTGCCCCAGCGCTGTAGGCCCAGGTTGTTGTAGAACCCCGAGTCTGGCTCACCTCTGCCAACAGTGAGAGTGCATGATGTGGCCACAGCTGCCTGTGTGCGTGCCAAACGACAGGTCAGGGTGCATGAAGAGAGGGTCGTAATGCTCTGGAAGACACAGGCAGGTAAGTCAAGCAATGCTAGTATATCATTCACAGACACAACACAAAGACGATACATCCTCCAATCTGTGGTATAGGATGAAGTTGCCTCTTGACACTGATCTAAGGTCAGTTTAACACCCCCAATAGTTAAGATTAGGACTTGAGGGAAGGTAAGCTGATCCTAGATCTGTACCTAAGGGCAAATTCTACCCATCTTTGTGCACTCCAGTCTCTCTCTCACCGGGGTCGTGAGGCGGTCTCTTGCGGTTCTTGGACATGACGGTGGAGCGCTGGACGAAGGCAGCCAGCACCATGGCCTTGCTGTCAGCCCTGATCTCCTGCTCCTCCTGGCACAGGATACACGTCACCACCTGCCTCTTCTCCCTGGGACGAGACCTCCTGGGACCCACACACACCAGGGCTGCGTCTGATGAAGTGGGGCTGCAGGAGACGGGGGGGGGGACAGCTTATAGAGCTTGATTGAGTGTAGAGTAGGGATTGGGTGGTGAAATACAAGTGTGTTTGCGTGGTGGGGTGTGTGTGTGCGCGTTGTCAGTACCTGTGCTCCAGTGAGGTAGAGGTGGAGGCGGAGGCATACAGCTCCTCTAGACTCTGCTGGAAGAGCTCCTTGTTCTCGTTGATAAAGTGTCTCTGCATCTCTGACATCTGGGCCATGATCTTCTCCCTGCGCAGGCGAGCCATCTCCGCCTTCCTCTTCCTCTCCGCCTTGTCCTTGTCACACACCATCTGCAGGAAGGGAAGACACAGACGCGGTATATTTGTCTATTAAATTCACGAGAAACCAAATAAAATGCCATCTAGGTGCATCAACTCTTAGATGTGCTCGACCCACCTCTTCCTGACCGTGGCTCCCGCTGGCGGTCACAGTATAGGTGGAGGCAGTCAGCTCCCGCATCGTCTTAATGCTGGCCACCATCTACACAGTGACACAATACTATTACCTCGTCCATAAGTGAGACATCAATATGAACACGAGAACATATCTTCCTATTTTGTTTGACATAAGTCATTTTGGATATGCATGTGTCTCGAGGGACCACTAGTTGCACGCTGTCCTATGCTGCCTCCTGGTGGCCATGGCATGTACAATATTGCAGTGAACCAACTGAAACACTTGGGTAAGGTGTCTTCTATGAGAGTTGCATTGGTAGGGGAGGTTGTAATAATGTTGACCCACCTTGAGGATCCAGCGGATCATGTCCTTGTGGACCTCCAGGTGAGGGGCGTTCTGTAGGTTCTCCAAGAGGGCCAGGACACTGGCTGTGTTACTGGGGGCTTCCCCTGGACCTAGGACACACACGGCAGTTAAATACACTAGTTAAAAAGTAAATGGAAATCAAACTAATGTTGAACCCCCCCAAAAAAATGAATACCTGCACAGTGTCATGTTTGACCGTTTGAATGACCCAGATTATTTTGAGCAACATTTCTAAGATTTTTATTTTTCAGCTCTCCTCTCTCAGATTTACAGTTTCAGAGTGAGAGAGAGTTAGCAAAACAGGTCCTGAATTTCAGGCTAACGATAACTCGGACTGGTACCCAGGCTAAGAGGGACTGACTCACGGGAGATTTTGAGGGTGAAGTTGAAAGAGACGTCGTGGTCTTCACTGCTGTTCTTCAACTGCTGCTGTTCCTCCAGCAGACCCATGCCTATTAGGTGGAGCACCTGGAGAGAGAGAGACACACACACACGCGTTATGGACAGAGAGGCAGGCCTCTAATGTGCCTACAAATTAGCATAGTACGACACTGGAACAGCACAGTGCGGTCCTGGTCTCCCTCACCCTCTGCAGCATGGACTCTGACCAGTGCCCTCCGCTGGGCTCCACAGCCCACTGCAGCACGGCTCCCAGCATCCCCAGTAGCACATCACACTGCAGAATGTTCACCAGGCTGGCAAAGAGCGGGGAGAACGGGGGCAGCATCGGAGGAGGCAGGGCTACAACAAACAGATTACTTGATAGACAGCTGAAAGACCACAACCAATCACCACAATAGTTACATAATCAATTCCATTTAAAGACGTGCTTCATGTATATAAAGGAGAGGGTTTCTCTGAGACTCTTTACCCATGTCCTCTCCATTCTGTCGCTTCAGCTTCCTCTGGGCTTCCTCTGCCTTGGACTGGTCAGCTCGGGAGTAGTGGTGGAAGTAGAGGTTGAACTGCTTGGCACACTCTGGCCTGAGCTCATACAGCCCTCTGCCTGTCACGCCAGGCTTCCTGTGGGCAAAAAAGGACACGAGTGACCAACATCTCACACAAACTAGACCCAATGGGCGTATCATACATATCAAATTGTCTGATCTTTATTTAGCCAAGTCTTCAGGAACAAACTCTTTCACATTAACAATCTGGGTGGTCAGTTTAAACTTCATGTAAGAAACTAGAGAAAGCGACTTACTTAAACGAAGCAACACAGTCGATCACTCTCTCCATACCAGTCTCCTTGTTCTCCTAAGGAAGGGAGAACAGTTCAACCTCTCTCCAAACACACCAAGACAGTCGTGAAGAGGGCACAACAAAATCTTTTCCCCCTCAGGAGACTGAAAAGATTTGGCATGGGTCCCCAGATCCTCAAAAAGTTCTACAGCTGCACCATCGAGAGCATCCTGACCGGTTGCATCACCGCCTGGTATGAAAACTGCTCGACATCTGACCGTAAGGCGCTACAGAGGCTAGTACGTACGGCCCAATACATCACTGGGGCCAAGCTTCCTGCCATCCAGGACCTATATAATAATAGGCGGTGTCAGAGGAAAGCCTATAAAATTGTCAAAGACTCCAGTCACCCAAGTTAGACTGTTTTCTCTGCTACCGCACGGCAAGCGGTATCGGAGAGAGAAGTCTAGGACCAAAAGGCTCCTTAACAGCTTCTACCCCCAAGCCATAAGACTGCTGAACAATTAATAAAATGGCCACCGGACTATTTACATCGACCCCCCCCCCCACCATTTGTTTTGTACAATGCTGCTACTCGCTGTTTATTATCTACATATAATCACTTCACCCCTACCTACAAGTACAAATTATAAAACATTTTTTTAAAAACTTTTTTAAACTCTTCTTGAACTGTACTGTTGGTTAAGGGCTTGTAAGTAAGCATTTCACGGTAAAGTCTACACTTATACATCAAGCTGACTCGCGCTACAGTAACAGGATGGGCTGAACTGCATTCCAGCTAACACAAGCCAAAGTTTGTGCAAGGCTACTTAATCACTTGTGGACAGACTACGTAAACATATGACCAAATTACGCACAATTTTAGTTAGGCCAAGATAGACTAGCGTTTGCACCTCTTCTGCACTGCCTAGGTTCACCACTAGGTGTCAGGGTAGTCAATTCCACGCAGTTAAAGAGTCTCATCCAAAGCTCCAGATGGTGTGTAGATCATGGGAAGTGGGAGCAATCAAAGCAGATGCCAAGACAGCTTATGTCACGTTGACTATGACTCGTTACGAGATATTCCAAGTGAAAACTGCAGTCGGGCAGTCAGCCTGAACTTATGTGTGGTGAAAAAGGGAGTGAGGGAGAGCGAGAAAAGGGGAGAGTGTGAGAGAGAAATATAGTAAGAGCGAGAAAGAAGGAAAGGAGAGAAACAGATAGACAAAATAACACTGGGGTTAAAGTAACAAACAAAAAAATCCCATGACTGAAATTTAAGTCGATCTCAGATTGTCTAGAAAACTTTTGGCCGTACAGACTTTAAAAAAAAAAGACAAATCGGTTTGTCAGAATCATTTGCGGCCCAGAAAAAAAGGGCAGTTTCTACATACTTTCTATTGTTTTAGACATTCAAGTGTGGCCTGGAGTGTTTTTTAAACCCAAAATAATAACCCCCCCCAAAAAACAAACCTTTTTACTCAAATCTCATACATCCCAGTGATGGAGAACTTGAACACTTGCTAATAGATAGACTAAGATAGAGAAATAGATAGCAAGAGAGCGGGAGATGTAAAGACGGAAGAGAAAGGGGCAGAAAGCAGAGCCTTACGTTCTCAGGCAGGGCCTTGACCAGCTCGCTGTGGGCCATGGGTCTGATACACAGCTGGTGAATGATCTCCCGCTTGATCTCGTCACAGCCTTCCACCTGGCCGACGCCAGCCTCAAAACGCTCACCTGAGACAAACGCACATACCCATCAGGTACTACCACCGCCGTCGTTAACATAAGGAAACAAGTCAAACAGAGGCTCCGAGCACACAAACAACATGATGAAACACACCACCCCCCCACAGGCAACAAGTCCTAGTGAGCGGAAGGATCGTGGGGCACTCACCCACAACCATCATGATGAGATGCAGCATCTCCTCTATTAGAGTGTTGTTCTGCTGGACCACGTCCTAACAGAGACGTAGGGAGTCAGGTCAGTCAGAGATGGACACACACACACACCAAAACTGAGTGCAAACGGAGTAAAAAAAAGCCAAAAGGAAGTTGTCATTGTGAGTGAGAGAGCAGACCTTGTTGGTGTTCTCCCTGTTGTAGCTCTTCCTGCAGTCGGCGGAGCTGAAGATGTGGTAGAGCTCGAAGCGGCTCAGGACTATCATCAGGAAGTGGTTGGGATCCATCATGGAAGCTCCAGCCTGGAGTAAACACAAACGTAGACACACACAAACTTGTTCAAGCCTGTAACACGTTGTTGACCGTTAAGAGTCATTAGGTTGTTAGCTGAAACAAACCGACCTGCAGCATGATAAGGTCCTTGTCAAACATCTCCACTCTGCACTTGACATTGTGGTAGTAGTAGATCTGCAACCAGAGTACACTATGAGCTCTCTTCATTATAAACACCAAGAGAAGAGCAACACACACACACCGCGTGTTAGAGTTCTGGTATACAGCGCAGGGGGAAGAAAGGCAATACGGTGGCGGACGGGGCGATTTTACCTGATTCACCAATGAGAAGCCATTTCTCCTCCACATCCCAGCGTGCACTTGGGCACAGAGGACCAGGCAGCGAAGGGGGTGTTCAATCAGCATGGGGGGGCTCAGCTCACTCTGTGGACCATACGAGAGACTTGTTAGAAGACACACACATTTACTAAAAGGTAAGCTGAACATGTTCCAACCGTACACAGAGACACTCCTGCATGCTTACCAGTGGAAGCTGCTCAGGGAATCTGTAGGCCACCTCCATCTTACTGAGGAGAACGTGGAGACCTAAACAGAAAACCAGCAGTGACCATGTTAACAATGTGCTGACTCTTCTTCATCAATATCAAAGCATTAGTGGTCTGTCATTCAGCTGTGTGTGTGTGTGTGTCCTACCTGCAAGTAAGCGGGAAACAGGCAGGTGGATGCTGACTTTCTCCTGAGACACGCAGTAACGGATGGTGTCCACAGAATGTCCACACATGCTCAGTGTGATTGGCTGCTCTCCATCGGTGAAGCCACTGTGGCAGTGTGTAAGGGCTGTTAGGCACTTCTTATAGGCTTCAATCAGCACACGTTCCTGTGCGCGCACACACACACACACACACACACACACACAGGGGAAGAAACAATAGGACCACAGGTGAGAGAAGGCAGCTGCGTGTTTGTGTGAGCGAGCGTTTGAGAATGTGAGTTTGTGAGAGAAAGCGAGCGTGTGTACATTCATGTGCATATGAGCGCGCTCACACACACACACACGTATATGTCCAGTCACTCACATCTGTGGCACACCACTCCTGCATCATGGAGATGATATGTGTGAGCTTCATCTGCAGGGTGAAGGCTGCCTCCCACTCAGGCTCCATCTCTATGTGCTGGCCCACCTGCCTCACCACAGGGTCCATGCCCTGAGGTGGGAAAGACAGAAAGCACAGATGCTGTTCAACACTACCCCAAATTAACTAGAGACATGGGATGGATCTAATTACTCTAATTTCCTCCATCTGCTCTGGTGTGAAGGAACTGTGTGGGTGAAAGTACGTTTTCCTGCAGGCTAGCTAGGCAACCAACCATCTTATTTGTTCTGTTCCAAAGTGCTGCGCAGTCTCAATCATGCCCAGTGGGGTTGTAGGAACTCCCCATGTCTCCTACCACCACTATAAGGTGACCTGTCCTTACCTGCATGCACTTGAACAGCTCCAGGAAGGTGTCGAGTCCCTCCAGGAACTTCTCCCTGAGTTGGTCACTCCACTCTGTGGGCCGACTGATGAGGACGTATCTGCGCACACACAGCAACATCGTTTACAACCCATTTAGAACACACTCCACAGTGGTCAGTATGCTGGCTTTGTATAACACTCACACAACTAATCTACACACACTGTTATATTGCCCAAGGTGTGTGTGTGTGTGTGTGTGTGTGCGCACACATGCATCTTACTTGAGGTCTCCAATGAGGCTCTGTACACGGCGGAACTTGAAGGCCTGCTGGGCGGTGTAGCGCTCAAACTGGAAGCGGCCCTGCAGGTCACGATGGCGCAGGTGGTCCACAAAAGTCCTGATGATTGTGGTCATCAGGTTCTCCTCTGTTATCAGCATGCGGGCCTGGGCCGGGGAAAGGAAGAGGTTCAGGGGGCCTCAAGTAGCAGGAGTCATTCTGGAGTCAAATCCTTACTACACACAATCTAAGCAAATCTATGTAAAAACAGCCTGAAAGTAACTGTCCAGTGGAAATTGCACTTTTTAAAAGTTCATGTTCTGTTATTAACTCATACCCAAATAATGTTGGTGACTCATCCTATACTCACTCCTATGTGGCCAAAGGATACATTGTATCTCAAACAGACCATTTAAAAAAATGCTTGCCATTTATTCAGAGGAGGATGCCATCTTCCTGAGGAGGAGCAGCTGGCCAATCAGTAGTCTACTCGGGTGAATATTTTTAATAACCGGTATACACCCAGACCAATCCAACACAGAAATGCTACTTTTAAAAAAAACATACTACATTACCATTTTCTAGAAGTCATATTTGTATTAATTATAGGTGATTGAAATCTGAAAACACTGGACAGTTACTTTAAATTACACTACAGCATACAATTGGAATAGCATACGATTCTTTAAAATTTTCTATGACATGGGTATAGTTATTACGACATGAAATGGGATGCTGACTGGATAATGTCGTTAAGAAAAATCACAAAATCTAACGTCAGTATAGCATGCCACACCCTTTTCAAAGAATCAATGTTGAGAATGGAGCTATTCGGAACAGAACTAAGATGACACTCATGATTTAGATCAGTGGTTCCCAAACTGTGGGGTCGGCGGGGAACTCATTCCGGTTTAGGGCTGTTACGATGATCGTATTACCGCCACAGTCACGAGTCATGACCACAGTCAAATTCCATGTGGCCTTTTAGTCATGGTAAATCGAATAGGCTTCTCCAAGCTTTGATGCTGCTCAACATTTCTCTAGGCTATGCAATTGCATGAGAAAACAGTTGATGGCCTCTTATTAAAAAGAGGAGGATCCCATCAGCTTTCTAAAGACTAGGCCTACTATATTTATTTTTCAACTTTCCTAATATTAAGCACACTACTTCGTTTACAAAAGGAGCATCACCTACCTGGCTGGCATGAAAATGAACCATGGGAACAGAGTACTATTTAAGTGCATCTTTTATTATTTCCCATGCCCCCTGTTCCGAGACAGGTGCATGATCATGGTCCGTTCTAAATCAAAACTAATTTCACACATATATTATTCTGTATATGTAAAGACAACATTAAATTAAGAATAGTTTGTTTGGTGACAATATTAGCCTATCACTTATGAACGATATATTAACACATTAACACTATTAACACTGAATGATGCCCAGCTTGTGTGCAGTAAGGCAAGAAACAGAGCATGCCTTTGTTGACTTTCTCAAATCAGTCCCACACCTCATGTAGCCTAGCCCATAGGCCTATATGTTTTGTAAAGTGGCATACATAGGCGGCACATGCGTTTCACGTTTGGGGAAGATAATTTACACCTTTATAATTAAGCATTACATGCATAATCACATTTCCGGTCACTTTTGAGAACAGCGGTTTGCCGCTAATTGATTGTATTTTGGAACATTCCCGCTTATAACCTACTACCGTGTGCGCATTGATGCTCTCAATGTGAAGAAATAGCCTAATGGTTTATCAACATTTTAAGCTAAACATTCTGATCTGTTGCATCAGCCTCATTGCTTTTAAAAGTTTTTGTGATGCTAGTGGTTGTATTCATTTGGGATCTATCACATCCCACGTTCGGAATATTAATTTCTTGCACTGAAGGACAATAGAATAGGTACTCTTGTACTATGGGGGATAGTATTCGACACAGGCTGGTGCTTTTGCTGTTCATTAAGCCTACTCGTACTCATTGGCTGACGAAAAGTAGGCTAAATGGGGTCAGTTCTTCTAACATCGAAATTTGAAGTTTCATGCAGCTTTTCATAAGAGTAACTATTTCTTTGTTTACTGCTCAACACAGAAGAACCGCATGTGCGCGCTCCCTCAAATCGCTTGGAGAAAATATCCTCATACTATAATATATTGCCACGGAATTCCAAGCAAATCTTGTCTGCTAAATGAACTAGTGTAGCCCACAGCCATATGGCATAGCCAGATCAGGACAATTTATGTTCTTGTGAAATAGAGAACATTTTCTTCATATCATGACAAAATTTCATGACTGCCACAGCCCTAGTCCAGCTTTAAACTTACTCTTGAAAATGTTAATAGTAGAATGCACAAGGTGCAATTTCGAAATTGGGTAGTCATCATCAGTTCCTCTTGTCATGTCAGTCGTTGCATACCTTAGAGAGCTATTTATAACTTGTCAAAAATGTCCAGATCAACTAGCTCATGTCAGCTAATGTTTTTAGCCAATTGATTTTGAATACACATTAGACATGCCAAGAAAAAGTGCTTTTAAAATGGCAAAATGTCTATGCACCCCATGACAAAATGTGTAGAATTGCAGGAAATAAGCGTTAAAAACTTCCAAAATTCTCTCCACCAACAAGAGGTGTGAACAGTTTGTGTCATGAACAGTGCTTGTGCCCACAGAAATAGACGTGTGTGAGCGCGCGCAGAAGGGGAGGGATGTTTCCCAATGCTGGAAGGGCCCCCCTCCCCCGAGTGAAAAAGTTTGGGAACCCCTGACTTAGATGGCCATACTTTCTCTCTATGGACGTGACATCATCCATTCTAAGTCTAAGATCCCTGAGGTTGTCAGCATGCGTCCCATCTCGGATGGTACTATCTTATCTCACCCCGACCCTGCCGCCCGTACTCACCAGGGAGGGCACTGTGAACATTTGCACGGAGAGGTCAGTGACTGAGAACTCCCTGTCGTGGTCATCTTTCACATAGTCGCTCTGCAAGCGCTCATAATTCTAATGGTGTTGGCATGGGGAAGACAAGAGAAGAAGAGAAGGTGTGTGTGTTGAGAGGTGTGTGGTCAGGTGTGGGGTTGGGGTTACTCACCATGGTGGGGACGGTGAAGAGCTGAACTGACAGAGAGGTCACTGACACTACACGCTCGTGATCATCCTCCATAAAATCTGTCTGGAGGCGCCGGTAATTCTAAACGACAAGGGGGACATTCACCTCCTGGTCAAAGGGCGTGGGCCCCTTTCCCTCTCCTCAACCCCCCCCCCCCAAATTAATTTCTAAGTTCCAGGGAGAAGTAACCCCTAGACACAGATCTAGGATCAGCTTACTCCCCAAATCGAAAAACCTTAACCATTTGGGAGGAGGAAAGCAAAACTGACCTCAGATCAGTGTCTACGGGCAACTTCATCCTTCTCCCCGTTTAGCTTCTGAAGCCCTCCTGCCCTTGACCACCCAGGTCTCTGAAAGCATAGACATAGAATCCCGGAAGAGCATCAGACCAATTGTGTCCAATCAAAGTTAGGGTTAAATACTCCTCCACGTAAGATTTTGAGCAGCCTATCTTAGCTCATGCCACCCAGTGAGCGCATATATCTATGCTCTCATGTTCAGCTCAGGAGACCTGTAGAGCCTTGGCTCCGAGTGTGTGTGTGTGTGTGTGAGAGCAGAGCAGCCTTTGGGGTCAGACAGGGACCGGGAGTGTGTGGGCCTGAGTTACACGCCAAGAAGGCTAAGAGGAAAGCCACACAGGAGGACTGGTTAAAGGATGTGATGTAGTTAGTGCCCCCATTGAGGCTTTGTGTCAACACATTCACACAATACAGTCTTCCGTTATATCAAACTTCAATTCAAGACAGTGTCCAATTCTCTGCAATAGCTACACCATACATTTACATTGAGCTAGCACTTACAGTTGAAGTCAGAAGTTTACATAAACTAGTTTTAATGACTCCATCCTAAGTGTTTCAACCACTCCACAAATGTATTGTTAACAAACTATAGTTTTGGCAAGTCGGTTAGGACATCTACTTTGTGCATGGCACAAGTCATTTTTCCAACAATTGTTTACAGGCAGATTATTTCACTTAATCACAATTCCAGTGGGTCAGAAGTTTACATACACTAAGTTGACTGTGCCTTTAAACAGCTTGGAAAATTCCAGAAAATGATGTCATGGCTTTAGAAGCTTCTGATAGGCTAATTGACAGCACAATCAGGTTCATCCTTGGGAGCAATTTCCAAATGCCTGAAGGTACCACGTTCATCTGTACAAACAATAGTACGCAAGTATAAACACCATGGGACCACACAGCCATCATACCGCTCAGGAAGGAGACGCGTTCAGTCTCCTAGAGATACTTTGGTGCGAAAAGTGAGAATCAATCCCAGAACAACAGCAAAGAACCTTGTGAAGATGCTGGAGGAAACAGGTACAAAAGTATTTATATCCACAGTAAAACGAGTCCTATATCGACATAACCTGAAAAGCCACAGTTTGCAACTGCACATGGGGACAAAGATTGTACTTTTTGGAGAAATGTCCTCTGGTCTGATGAAACAAAAATTGAACTGCTTGGCCATAATGACCATCGCTATGTTTGGAGGAAAAAGGGGGAGGCTTGCAAGTCGAAGAACACCATCCCAACCGTGAAGCACAGGGGTGGCAGCATCATGTTGTGGGGGTGCTTTGCTGCAGGAGGGACTGATGCACTTCACAAAATAGATGGAATCATGAGGGGGGAAAAGTATGTGGATATATTGAAGCAACATCTCAAGACATAAGTCAGGAAGTTAAAGCTTGGTTGCAAATGGGTTTTCCAAATGGACAATGACCCCAAGCATACTTCCAAAGTTGTGGCAAAATGGCTTAAGGACAACAAAGTCAAGGTATTGGAGTGGCCATCACAAAGCCCTGACCTCAATCCTATAGAAAATGCGTGTTCAGAACTGAAAAAGCGTGTGTGAGCAAGGAGGCCCACAAACCTGACTCAGTTACACCAACTCTGTCAGGAGGAATGGGCCAAAATTCACCCAACTTATTGTGGGAAGCTTGTGGAAGGCTACCTGAAACATTTGACCCAAGTAAAACATTTAAAGGCAATGCAACCAAATACTAATTGAGTGTATGTAAACTTCAGACCCACTGGGAATGTGACGAAAGAAATAAAAGCTGAAATAGATCACTCTCTACTATTATTCCGACATTTCACATTCTTAAAATAAAGTAGTAATCCTAACTGACCTAAAACAGGGAATTGTTACTAGGATTAAATGTCAGGAACTGTGAAAAACTGGAGTTTAAATGTACTTGGCTAAAGTGTATGTAAACTTCCGACTACAAATGAATGTAGATCAGGATTGAGTCCTCGCCCCTGCTGATGTATGTTGACACATTAGTTCCTCATTAAAAAAGGGGGCCAGCTGGAGACGCAGGTTCACAATAGCGCCTCCAGTGCTTCTAATGCAGAATGCACTGTGACTTTCCACATAGCTGTGTTACATTAGGTGGTCATACTGGTCCTTCAAATCAAGGGACAAAAGAAGAGGCTTACTTTTGCAAACTGGATAGCAAATAGCTTCTTGTATTTGAGGTCCATGAGAAGGCTGCTCATAAAGAGCTGGTGGTAGACATTCCTGGCCCCTGGAATGGAAAACAGGTATTACTTAGAACTGTACTCACAGAAAGGCTGTTTATGTTTTATGTGCATTGCAGGAGACAGGGTGGGGTCAGTCAATGCCATCCCAATTCAATCAAATCTCAAAGTAAATAGACATTTGCCATTTCTTTTCGATTAGGATTTTTCAATTATTGAGTTGAATTGAAATGTAATTGTCCCTAACCCTGGCAGGAGAACTAAAACGACGCATTTCCTCCTCCTTACCTTTCCACATCTTGGAGTCACAGAGCATGAGTGTGTCCACCAGGGAGGAGTTCTCTCCCTCTGGCCCTCTCTCCAGGCCCACCTGACACAGGATCCTCCTCAGAGCGTCTACACACACATCATACACAAGTTCTGTCAATGGGCCTCGGGCAGACACACACAAGGATACAAAAACAAAGCAAACAAGGATGTGTGGAGGGTCTTTAGCAAAAGTAAAGACTGACGTGACCAAAACGTATTTTTCATCCAATAAACCACTTATGAAGCGGAATAATAAAAAATTAAAAAAGATTACAGGTTAAATTCTTTATATTTCAAGAGGATGCGGAGTGTACAATCCAACGGCAGTTAGACATACTTCACATGCAGCTTGGAAAGAGGAAGGAGGCTGACCTGAGTATCCTATGACGTGGCCCAGCCAGTGGAGGGCTTTGAGAGCAAAGCACTGGTGAGCCACCACCGAGGAGTGCATTACCTGGACCCTCAAGGGCTTCGACTGACGACTCGTGTTCCTCTGCAGACGCACACACACAGATTAATACACTCATGAAAAATTACTGTAAAATAACATGGGTTTAATTGGTGGCTGCGGTGGGATGTGAGCAGCCGTCATCTCATGACAATTTCAATGGAGATACATCCAGCTCCCCAGACCAGGCTACTCACCACAATGACTGACTTGGCCTGCTCACAGAACGCGAAGTCGCCAAAGCGCACCGATTTCCTTCCCTGTATAGCAGAAGATACAAAAGAATGATTACACACATATGAAGTATGGCTGGGAATTGCCAAGGACCTCACGATACGATATTATCACGATACTTGGGTGCCGATGCAATATGTACTGCGATTCTCACAATTCTATATATATTGCGATAGGATACCACGATTTTATTGTAATGTTCCAAATATATTGCTCAATATCGTTTACATTTTACTTAACTAGGCAAGCCAGCTAAGAACAAATTCTTATTTACAATGACGGCCTAGACCATCCAAACCCGGATGACGCTAGGCCAATTGTGCTCCGCGTTTGAGGATGTACAGCCAGCCGACTAGTGCTAGCTAACCCTACCTGCTAGGGATGCACGATATATTAAGCATATCGGAATCGGACGATATTAGCTAGAAAATACCAACATCGGCTCTATGTCTAGTTTAACGGCGATGTGCCAAACCGATGTCAAAACTGACGTGCATACGTATAACGTAGGTAGATGACGTACATACCTATATAACGTAGGTAGATGACGTGCGTACCTATATAACGTAGGTAGATGACGTGCATACCTATATAACGTAGGTAGATGACGTGCATACCTATATAACGTAGGTAGATGACGTGCATACCTATATAACGTAGGTAGATGACGTAATGATGCAACGAAAAATACAGCGCTACACGTGCAACAGCATTCCTAACCTCGCCCACAATGTCTGCTGTGTGGATCTCTTTTTCAAGTGTCAAAGGAAGAAAACAAAAAGGCCATAAGCAACGTTTGTGCTGCTATTATTTCCAGAGGGGAGAAGTGAAATCATTCAATACCACAAACCTAATTACTCATTTGAAAGTGCATCCCCCCCCAGATGTTCAGCGACTACTTAGAACAAAAGCAGAAGAAAAAAACTACACTTCCAACAACTAAAACACGTTCAAGTCGAGCAGTCATTTGAAAGAGTAAGAACATTTCAGTGAGACAACTCAAAAGGCGAAATCAATTAACGCCAAGATAATGGCCTTGACAATCAACCGTTCTCTGTCGTGGATGATGTTGGCTTTCGTCGACTGGTCGAGCACCTCGAGCCCCGGTACACACTACCAAGTAGGCAATATTTTTTAGATGTTGCCCTACCGGAGTTACACAGTATTGCTGAAACGCACATCCATGAGCGTCACTGCTATTAGCTTCACGACTGACATTTGGACCAGCGATGTCAGCCCCATGAGGATTCGGAGTCTGACAGCATAGTGGGTCGACGAGGACGTCGTACTGAGGAAAGCCGTATTGCATACTCAAGAATGTGCTGGTTCTCATACCGCTGCTGCCATTTCAAAGGCATTTGAGAACATGTTTGGAACAAAGTACACACTGTGCTACCTGACAATGCACATGACAAAGGCTTTGGAAGAATGCAGAGTCACCAGTTTTCCATGCATAGCACACATGCTGCAACTGGCTGTGAACGAAGGTGTTTTGGACCAACGCAGCATATCTGACAGTGGCAACAGGTAGGAAGATAGTGGGTCATTTTAAAACACGCACAGCTAGCATGTAGCCGGCTGCAAGCAATACAGGAACAGCTTAGAGTAAAAACGAAAAGGCTTTAAGCAAGACATTTCCACCAGATGGAACAGTACTTTTTACATGACGGAGAGCCTGCTGGAACAAAAACGAGAACTTATGAGTTACCTGCAACAATCAGTACAAACCAGTGGACTCTCATTGAAAACATGAACACACTCCGAGCTCCATTCGAACGGATTCGAGAAATAAGCTCATCAACTCTGTCGGCAGCAGACGTGATACCATCTGTCATGGCATTGAAACACCTGCTCAACAACACTGCCGACACAGACCGTGGGGTTAAAACTTGCAAAAGTACTCTAGTAGAGGCTGTGAACAAGAGATTCAGTGGTATTCTCTGAGCCTCTTTACTGTCTCACCACCATGCTCGATGCTAGGTACAAGGACCGCTGCTTCGATGCAGACAAAAAAACAAAAAAAACAGGGTTTATGTGAAATGTTGCATACACCGCTGGACAAGATGGAAACGGACAGTGACAATGCGCACCAAGGAAGAGGACCCGCGACAGAAGAAGCCACGGACAGACAGAGCTGAAACTTCCCTGTTTGACATGTATGATGAAATCCTGCTTGAGAATGAAACGACTGAACAACAAAACAGCACAGCAATTGAAATAAATTGTTTTTGATTGTTTTTCTGGTAATGGGGACATATGGAAATTCCAACAAAATAACTTTTTGGTCAGTGTGTGTGTGTGTGTGTGAGACGCGTTGTATTGTCATTTTCTGTTACTACATCGGCCATCATTTGCCAATGTTGATCTATGCCTAATGTTACTTTGGAATGTAGGAATAATGCAATATGTTGTATTTAATGTACTAACCCCCTTTCTCATTATTTGCAGATACTAGCATACCTGACAGAACCTACTATTACCAGGCATGAAGATGCACTTGGATACTGGAGAAGTAACAAGCATCTTGGTGCTTCCCTGTACTAGTGCGGACAGTGAGCACCTTTTCAGTGCAGCTTCACACATTGTAGACGGAAAAAGAAACCGACTCTCTCGAGCAGGTCCTCTTTGTGAAGAAAAACCTCCCCCAAATGTTAAAATTGTAAACGGGCAGTCATATTGTAGCCCAGTCATCTATAGTCACTGTTGTTTTTTCCATGGCTGGTATAGGTCAAGATTTTCATTTCATTTAAAACTAAGCAGTTTTGTTCTTTTGTTTATTTATTTTTTATTTCCTAAATGACAGATGAGATGTGTTGTAAATTTGCTCTCATTTTACTAGTCAAGTCAGCTGAGCACATTTGAAAAGCTGAAGTTGTGCCATTTATAGCAGTTCAGGACAGCCTAGAGACAGTCATATTTTCAAGCAGTTAAAGCTAAAATGATGAACTGCATTTTAGTTTCAACCAATATTTCTTTCAAAGCAGTTTTAAGTTTCTCCATAGAGTCAAGATTGGAGAGTGAGAAGAGCCACAAACAACTTAACAATCTTCGTAATGGGGGGGCAGCTAAACTATTTGTGTCATGAATATCTGTTGTGCTAATAAAATACATTCATGGTTGTCATTTCTCTCAATTACAACTTATTAAACAATCTGTTCCTAACTGAACATATGACACCTTGTTTCAACTATTTAACTGTACTAGAATGCTTAAAAGGCCGGCTAAAATTTAAAATATTGGTTATCGGTATAGGACAAAAATGTAATGTCGGTGCATCCCTACTACTTACAGTAGTAAAAATAATGTTTAACTAATTAATACCTGGAGTCAAATATAGATATAATATTGCAATATGTAACTATAAATGTCCCCCCCCCCATCACTAATATGAAGCCATTAGTCATTAACACACTCACATCTCTGTCTACTGTGGTGGCAAAGCTGACTGCTTCTTTCTGGGTGCAGTTGACAGCCTTCTGGAGGGTGTAGATGACTTGCTCGTAGGTGTGGACCTCGTCATTGAAGAGCATGCAGTAATAGGTGTCACCTCGGTCTCTGACAAATCAAAAAGACGTGAATATCAACTGGCTAGAGATGAAAACCATTTTGTTGTCATGACGACCAGCAAGAACATGACATGTAATCACAAATGACTTCCTGTGTACGGGTGTGTACGTACGGAGGCTCTAGGCCCGGGGGCAGCTCATCCTCCTTGTCCCAGGTGAGCATGTCCACGGCGTATTTCAGCACAATAGCGAAGACATTATAGCAGCGGGCAATCATGTCTGTTGACAGGTGGGCCAGGGGATCCTGCAGATACACAATCAAACAATGTGTCAACCTCAAAGAATGATTCAAGTGGCAATTAGCAATCTGTAACAACTTGTAACATAATGTGTAGTAACAGCAGCGAATGAACGGTGTACTTTTATTAGATGTGAATGAGACATGATATACAGTCGCAGTGGCTGAGAGCTGCTCACCTCCTGACAAGAGTCACTGATGTTGGGCTCATGTTTCTGACAGTAAGGGCCCTTCTTCCAGGCCTCTGTGTCTCCACAATCACAGAAACCCCCTCCCCCAGAGGTCGTCATCTGAAGGGGAGACGATATGTGAGGCAAGACAACACAAGTACATGTACACAGTCATACGCAGCAGACAGAGAAGCTTCTGGATGGTTTACATTTGGAAGACGACAACAATGACCACCTTCTACATCACCTGCATTGCCTTTAAATTGTTTAACTTGGGTCAAACATTTCAGGTAGCCTTCCACAAGCTTCCCACAATAAGTTGGGTGAATTTTGGCCCATTCCTCCTGACAGAGCGGGTTTGTGGGCCTCCTGGCTCGCACACACTTTTTCAATTCTGCCCACAAATGTTCTATAGGATTGAGGTCAGGGCTTTGTGATGGCCACTCCAATACCTTGACATTGTTGTCCTTAAGCCATTTTGCCACAACTTTGGAAGTATGCTTGGGGTCATTGTCCATTGGGAAGACCCATTTCTCCAAAAAGTACAATCTTTGTCCCCACGTGCTGTTGCAAACCGTAGTCTGGCTTTTTTCTTGCCGTTTTGGAGCAGCTTCCTTGCTGAGCGGCCTTTCAGGTTATCTCGATATAGGACTTGTTTTACTGTGTATATAGATACTTTTGTACCTGTTCCCTCCAGCATCTTCACAAGGTCCTTTGCTGCTGCTCTGGGATTGATTTGCACTTTTCGCACCAAAGTACGTTCATCTCTAGGAGACAGAATGTGTCTCCTTCCTGAGCGGGATGACGGCTGCGTGGTCCCATGGTGTTGTATTGTTTGTCCAGATGAACGTGGTACCTTCAGGCGTTTGGAAATTTCTCCCAAGGATGAACCAGACTTGTGGAGGTCTGCAATTTTCTTTGAGGTCTTGGCTGATTTCTTTTGATTTTCCCATGATGTCAAGCAAAGAGGCACTGAGTCTGAAGGTAGGCCTTGAAATACATCTACATCTCCAATTGACTCAAATGATGTCAATTAACCTTTCAGAAGCTTCTACAGCCATGACATTTTTCTGGAATTGTCCAAGCTGTTTAAAGGGACAGTCAACTTAGTGTCTGTAAACTTCTGACCCACTGGAATTGTGATACAGTGAATTGTAAGTGAAATAATCTGTCTGTAACCAATTGTTTGAAAAATAACTTGTGTTATGCACAAAGCAGATGTCCTAACCGACTTGCAAAAACTATAGTTTGTTAACAAGAAATGTGTGGAGTGGATGAAAAACGAGTTTTAATGACCCCAACAAAGTGCATGTAAACTTCTGAATTCAACTGTACATACATCTTCCTGCCCTGAAGTAGTGTTTTAGAATGTTCTAGAACACAAACAAAGAGGATTAAGACAAAACCAGAATGCATAAGTAAGCACTCAAGGTCATATTTTCTGTTGATCAATTCACCCTACCCCCCAATCTTAACCTTAACTGTTAGTAGGCCTAAAAACTACAGTATATACCTGACCCTGTATCAGTGGTTAGGGGCAACTTGTACCTACTCTTGGGTGAACAGAGCTTGAGACCTGAGGAGGATAGGTGCACCCATCTTGAGACTCACATGGCAGGAGAGTGGCAAGCCAGGCTAGGCCCAAATGGGATTAGCCTGCCTGATCCTCAGCCTGGATTCAGAGCAGCAACTGGATGACCCATCTCATGGCAATCACCCACTCACTTACCTACCCATTCAGCACTTCTACTGAAACCTAGGCAGTAGTGCTGAGCGATTTGTGCTTTTTGAGGTCGGTTCCGTTTTGGGTGATTTTTTTTTTTAAATAATCATGTTTAGGTTACTACTATTTTTATTATGAAATAATTATATTACAATGTTAGAGCTTTTAATGGATATTCCAAAGTCAAAAATAGTGAACATTCAATTGCCAAAACATTTAAAATATTCCATAGTCTGTGTCAGGTCCACATTGGGTAGACATCAATGGAAGAAATTAGGAAATGACTATGCAATATAATATTTCAGTTGTGTATATTACATAATGTACTGACTTTAGTCATCCTATTTCGCTGGCCTGCCTAAGTTTGCTGCAGAGCTGTCTGCCAAAATACATTTGACTAGCTCTTCAAAGTAAATAAGGCATTCTTTCACAAACCGTCTCTGTCCCTCTCGTCGTTGTGTACATTTCTCTCTCATGCGGTCTGTGTGCATATAACCTAACGTAGCAGGCGTAAAAGTGTATCCTTCCAAAGAGTTGTATATAATGATGAGATACTCATGCCTCTGCCCTAACAATGGAAGTCGTTGTCCCAAAAGCAGGTGACAAGCTTAGGTCCAAAATAAGCCCATAGAAATGTATTGGACTTTATTTTGGACAGATTTTGGCTAGAGTGAAACCTCTCGCTTTGCCTCTTCCTCTCTGATCCGTCTCTGTCCGAGCTATAAAAAACAGGCGCAATGGATTATGGGCATTGTTGTTAATTACCATGGCTATGCGGTGAACTAGGTTGAATATTTGCTTAATGAAAACTACAACTCCCTTCCGCCCAGAGTCCCACATAGTTCTCGACTTCTCTCGTGAATGATTTCTCTGTAGAGAAACGGCACGTTGGGCTCACCAATATTTATTTCTTAAATAAATGGAAATCAAGTTATTGAACCAACGTGGGTCAATTAGTTGTTTCATAAACAAAATGACAGTTAATGGCTCAGCACTACTAGCCATTGTTTGGGCTGTTGGCCTGCTTATACTGAACCCTTGAGTGTATGATAGAGGTTGTGTGGTCCTTCTTACCCTGTAGCGATGTTCTTTATGCACACTGCCCAGGAAACACTGCATACAAAGCACACAAGTGGGGTCTGCAGCACATTCCCTGCAGGAGAGAGAGCTAGATTGTGAGAGAAGCAGGAGGGACAGCAACAGTACCTAACATTGTCTTCCAGGGTTCCACCAGGTCATGTCTTGATCCCATGCTACCCTCTTACTCAATGCCAATACAAAGGAGGAGTTGTTCAGGAAAAATAGAAACAATACTCATGGAATGGATGTTCAATTAGGCACATACAGTACAATAAGCATGGGAGTGCATTGCAATGGCTTTCCATTGAAAACACACTTGGGTGTGTATGGAATTAGCTAGTATGGTCAAGCTGATCCTGTAAACGGAAGTGACCTCGACCTTATCGAGACAGCACCGCTTACCAGGAAGCTTACGGTTTGACCTGAGACTTAACACAGGACCAATCTGACCCAATTCACAGGAAAGGACAGCTAGCATACGTATGTGTGTCTGTCTTTCTGTCTGCCTGTCTAACGAGACCTCAACTACACCCACCTGCATGAGTAGGTGGGCTCTCCCACTCTGAAGACGTGTCCACAGAGCTGTGATGGCTGGTTGTTCTGCTCCAGCTTGGCAAGGCCCGTGGAAGGGTCCTCCCCACACAGGTACCACTCTAGAGGGGCTTGCAGCAGCAGCTGGGCCAGCAGGTCCTCACTCTGGGGGTTCAGGTTGGGCCCCAGGCAGTAGATCTTGGGTACATAGCGGGCCAGGTGCTGGTATACCTCCTTGTACAGGTCGGTCACTTGGAGCCATTTCTGTGTAGAGGGGGGTTAACAGTGAGACATGAACACTACAACAAACCTGTTGTTAGCTTTTCAGACCTCAGGACATTGAACACAGTCCAGGTCCAACTTGTATGAATTTGACTTAGTTATATGGGGTGGTCTTTATTGTATGATGAGCAGAGCTGAATCTTGAACGATGAACATACATATGTGTTAGCCTATAGGCAGGGCTCCAGACTGCAACCACTTAGTCGCATTTTGCGGCCCTTTGACTTTTTAAATCACACTGGTTGCATCGGCGTGAGCTGCACATTCTGCATGGTCACTCACTCCAAAAGGCCTATTTTTTTTATTAGGAGGTTAAAACCATGGTCAGTAAGTGCAATTGCCTCATGTTTCCTGTAATGAAAGTATCTGGCATGCCCCTTTGCCTGTTTTGCTGGGGCTTGCTGCTTTGATAAGCGAGCCACTCACTCCCGTTCTATATTAGAGCCCAACCTTTATGTTTTTTGGGGTCTGATACCAATTCCAATTTTTGGGGGGGCAAAACTTGCCGATGCATCTGCCGATATACTTTTTTCCATCCCGAATTCTCAAATTTCCACCCAAAACAACAACTGCCCAAGTAAAATCTTTCAAATGTCGATTTCTTATGTTGTTAAATTAAATGACATCATGAGAATGACCACAAGTGTTCATATTAGTATGAGATTCAATTTTTTCATCCTATTTATTGAATATCGGTTATCAGTGGAAAAAAATCATCTGATACTAATATAGCGGTAAAAGGCCAATATAGTCCGATAGCGTCGGTCGGGCTCTATAAAATATAACAGCCTAATTGTCAACCCACAATTTCTGACAATCACTGAATCACTTGCATGAAATCGTAGCTATTTTTACCTATACACGGGAGGAACGAGAAAGACCAGACTACTGGAATTCTTTGCATGTAGGTCGTTATCAATATATCAAAAAAATATATATAATCACCTGCCCAATGGGGCAACCTCGGAGCAGGCTCAACTTCCATGACTGCTTAGTTCACTTGCCCCAGGCAATAGGGGAACCCTTAAAGTCAATCTTAGCAAATAATAATTCAGCAAATGACAGTGATAAACTAGCACAGTCACATCTAGTACATGGCATGTTGCGTCATATGTGGAGAGTGAGCTCTTAGCCTGGTATATAGCCTGCAGGGGGGCAGATGTCACATGTAGACAACATGTAGTCTTAGGCTGAGTGTAATGGGGAAATGAAAGACCACTGAAGTTGATATTTCGTTTAGTGTGATCAACACAATGTTTAGCATATTTAGAATTAGACGTGATGCTTTTGTTATGGATTGTTCTCACATCTGTTGGTAGTGATTGACACCAGAGCTACTGAAGGCCCAAGTACAAGGACACTACTGGCAATTTGATACATTTGTAATACATTCTGGCTAGCTAGGGAAGTATTCGCAATCAACAAGTGCTGTATCACACTGGATGGGCCATGGGTAATGGAAAACATCTGTTTTACTGTTAATAACAATATGTGACTAGTAGGTAGAATTAATAACTAGCTAGTTAGCTAGGTTTGTGCAAATAGCTAAATTCAAGCTTTTCTGTAATCTGGCATCACTACCCCTCGATCAGATGGACAGCATAATTGCGTTTTGGTACAACAAAAGTACATTCATTTCCAAAGTAATGCTGTGATTGCAGAGGCAGTTGCAGTGCGTTCTTTGTTTTGTGGGGTACATTCATTCATTCAATGTATGCATTAAATTGACTTGACAGAAATAGTAGCAAAAGTTGAATGTTGAACTTTTGTTGCACATATCCAGGAACAATTTTGGATTACATCATGAAAAAAAGTTTGCCTGCAGAATGTATTATGCAGAATTGAAGCAATGACGCTGTTGGTCTGATCAGGGGGCTACGATGCTAGCTGGTTAACGCTTCCATCACACCGACAGAGATTATGCTTTGGGAAACCAGAAGTACATTCATTTCCAATGGAACGACGCCGTTTGCCTTGCAACATTGGCAGTTTTAGTGCGTTGTGTGTGGTGAATAGGTTGGATTTATCGAACGTATGCGAAGACGGTTAGACAGAAATGGTAACATAAGATAAATGTTGAACTTTTGTTGCACACATATCGAGTGGTTGCTGTGTACTATTTTGCGCTAACACTGTCGGTGTGACACAGGCATAACGGCCGAGCTCTCCCCCAACTACACCCCACTCTCCCCAACTGGTTGTGTTAACATTAACGTTAACAGGGCGGGTTTCACGGAGCGAATACGGTTAATTATCAACAACAGATATTGCGGGTTTGTTGGTACGCAAGTTGTACAGAATAGCTAACTACTGCTGCTAGTTATGGAACAACAACTGCTTGACGTTCAGACAGTGCGGCTAACAAATCATGTTGGCCGGCAATACCAAAAATACTGTCTGCCAAGTGACCCTAGCCTATAACGTTAGTTAGTATTGTTTAAAATAACCCTGGACACATTCCTACCAATATAACATAGCTGGTGTAGTATCGATTCCAATCAATATATTACAGTTATGCAATGCCGTAGGTTAGCTAATGCCATTTTCTAGAACGCTAGTTAGCATTAGCTATGCTCCCGTACTATAGCCTAGGCCATCATCATCATCGCATTGAAGAAAAACAGGTCGAGATGGAAAAATATAGAAATGAATATAGTCGATGGAATTGGTGCGCTCTGCACCCTTTGATAAGACACATCACATCAAATATATACACACATGGAAACTGTCACATACCGAAGCTGTGTCCTTGGCAGAGAAATTCAGGAATTCGGTACACAGAGCAGACGGTACTTCACGATCAGATTCTGCCGCCGCCATCTTCGCTAGCTAGTCCGTCCAGTGTGGAAGGAAACGGATATCAGCCGCTCGTAGTGCGGACGAGAGAGTAGGGAAACTTTAAAGCTGACTAATGGAAAATGAGAGGCTGTAGGATCAACGATGACACAACGTGGTCAGGGAACAGCCCAGCCGAGGGGACTTTTTTCTAAGGTGCACTGGGGACAGGAGACAAACTGTAGTAGCCTACATACTAGTAGTTGTAATATCAGAATCAAAATATTCATCATTAATATTCTGATGGTGATTGTAGTGACATACTCCATAAAGTCATGACAAAATATGTGCAAAACCTTTATTTACACTGTACAATAATGTTGAGCATGTATCTAATGCCAGACAGACCTGCCAGACATTAGCGGAACATTGTTAATTCTCGTTTAAAAGGCAGCATCATAATCTGACCAGATCAGTAAATTACAACTAAATGGTTGGTTCTTGATTCCCCCAAACATTTAGGCCTACAAAGCCCTGGGATAACTGAGTCAACTAAATAGGCTAGACTGATAAAGAGGTCACTGGAAATAAACAATACAAATGGTGTGAAAAGTTTGGACACACCTACTCATTCCAGGGTTTTTCTTTATTTTTACTATTTCCTACATTGTAGAATAGTAGTGAAGACATCAAAACTATGAAATAACACATATGGAATCATGTAGTAACCAAAAAAAGTTAAATATATTTTCAATTTGAGATTCTTCAAAGTAGCCACCCATTGCCTTGATGACAGCATTGCAAACTCTTGGCATTCTCTCAACCAGCTTCATGAGGTAGTCACCTGGAATGCATTTCAAATAACAGGTGTGCCTTGGTAAAATATAATTTGTAGAATTTCTTTCCTTAATGCGTTTGTTGTGACAAGGTGGGGGTGGTATACAGAAGATAGTCCTATTTGGTAAAATACCAAGTCCATATTAGGGCAAGAACAGCTCAAATAAGCAAAGAGCAACGACAGTCCATTATTACTTTAAGACATGAAGGTCAGTCAATCCAGAAAATTTTAAAGACTTTGAAAGTTTCTTCAGGTGCAGTTGCAAAAAACATCAAGCGCTATGATGAAACTAGCTCCCATGAGGACCGCCACAGGAAAGGAAGACCCAGAGTTACCTCTGCTGCAGAAGATAAGTTCATTAGAGTTACGAGCCTCAGAAATTGCAGCCCAAATAAATGCTTCACGGAGTTCACAGACCATCACATGATCGGTCTTTCTCACAGGCTACAAGTGAAGACAAACACATCGGGGACTCAACTGGGTGGGTCCCTATCCAATTCTGAGGTGCATATTGAAGATATTGGAAGAACTGTCCAAATTTACTTTTTGTCAGCCAACAAGATGAGTAGGCTTAACGAACAGCAAAAACACTAGCCTATGTCAATCTACTATCCCCCATAGTACAAAAGTTGACCTATTCTATTCTGTGCAAGAAAAAACATAGTCTGGAACAGTTGTGGGATGCGATAGATCACAAATTAATACAACCACTAGCATCAAAAAAACTTTTTTACGCAATGTGGCTGACGACACAGATCAGAAAGTTTAGCTTTGAATGTTGACAAACTATTAGTCTATTTCTTCACATTATAAGTACAGCAATGCGCACATGGCAGTAGGCTGGCTATAAGCGTGAATGTTCCATTAGCGGGAAAACACCATTATCAAAAGTGACCGCAAATGTGATTATTTTATATGATAAAGGTGCATTTATGAAACACACTCGCTGCTAATGTATACCAGTTAGGCTCTACCCCCCTTGTAAAGTGGATTAATGATCTTAATTTTAAGAATTTATTTGGCCACTTTAGTTGTGAAACAAACCTTATCAAAACAAAACTATGGGATAGGCTCCATGAGGTGTGACAATGTGTGACTATGATTAGAAAAAGTCGCCAAAAAAAGGCTTTGTTTCTTGCCTTATGCTGGGCATCATTCACATGTGATAATATATCATTCACAGGTGATAATATATCATTCACGGGTGATAGGCTACTATTGACACCCATCAGACTATTCTTGATATAATCTTGTCTTTACATATACTAAATGTGCTATATATAAAATTGCTATATTGATACGGTTTCTTGCTAAGATATCGACTGCTGGAACATTTAATAGGTGAGTTTAGGCCTTTCAAATTCCAAGAGAGAATAGCTAGTGTTGCCATTGTTTAAAAGAAAACATGTAATATTAACGATGTAATTGTTAGCTGTAGTGTTAATAAGCCTATGGATGTGAAACAAAAAGCTGGACCCACAGGGAAACCCACACATTGGTCATTCCCCACGAGAAGCGAACCCCCGCCCCACCATGTGAACAATTCCCTCCTCATCATTGTCTTATGCTGAGGGCAGCATCACAGCCATAGGCTAGGCTACGTGATTTTGTGTGGATAGCATACCTGAATATTGAGCCAACCAAATTGCGGTTAGTCTAAAATAAAATCGGTTGGCTCGTCCCCTTGTGTGTTGGCCTTAATGTGCTTATTGAAGGAGTCTTGAGCCTCCTTGGCAGTGGAAAAAACATCTGCGTTGTATTCTCGAAGGTCAAAATGAGTTTTGCATGGCGGATGAAGCCGCATCTCAGGTTTAGCTTGTGTTGGGATCTCACCTCGTTGTAGCTCGCCCTCATTTCAGCAGTTCAGCACTCAGATCTGGGTAGATGCTGAGCCTCTTCTTTGCATAGGTCGGAGCCCCCGAATCCGCTGTGAGGCGAACAATTTGTCATTTGACTTCAAAACTGTGGATTTGTACAATCATACACAAAAGATCCGTTCTGGAGAGGACTCGTACGTACGGTGCACAATGTTTATCAGCGGCATGGGACCCAGTTTCTCCTGTCCAAACAGTTCATAGAAAAGATTGCTCATGAAGGAAGTTGGGTTGCCCGCTTCCACACCAGTTTCAAGTCCTGTGACCCCCACATTTAATTTATTTTTTGAGTTATTCTGTTTTCATTTTTAGGACATTTATTTCAGGTCATGGAGTCGCCCTTCTGTCAGATTGGCCACTGTCTCTAAACTTTCCACTTTAGTTGAGTAGGTATCCACTTTAGCAGTGCAAGAGCAGTGCAAGAGATTCATTTATCAGTTTTTAATTGCAAGTCGAAGGCAGAGGTAATGTTGTCATGATCAATTTCTCGGATAGTAGTGGCCAACTCCTTCTGTTGTCGGGTGTTAAGAGCCGCCATGTTCCCATAGGTGAATTGTGAATGGACAGAATATGCCAGCTACTGGAGCGAAACAGACCTGCTATTGTTCCTTGTAATACAGTAAATGTCCCACACCTTAATGTGATGTTATATGTAAACAATTATTTGAAAATATTTATTTTGCAAAAGAAAAGCCACGCATTTCAATGCATGCCACCGGAACCGGATTTGACAGATTTTAAGAATATCCGATTCGTTGAATATGCACCAATCCGGCGTCCTCCTCCTATCCTCCACAATATGCTTCCATTTGACCTCTTTACCGCATCTATTAGATTAGCAAACATATACTGCATGTATTGTAGTCATACCATAAGATACCATAAATGATCTGAATAACCTAAAAAATGATAAGGAGATAGATGTTAGTTAGAAGGTTTCATCCTTGTTGTCTGGTCCTGGATCTCGTGTTGCTTGTTCAGTCTCTGTGGTTACAAGCATCTTCAGCATCAAGGAGTCAACCTGTTGAGGCCCTGAAGGATTGGATATTACAACACTCATGAGTTCAAAGTAAACAGGTCAAATTGGACACACCCTGTACTTGTAAAGCAGACTGCTGAGACACCCTGTGGCCATCTGCAGAGTGCACTATGCAATTACAGGCTTACAACAAAGGGTTTCTACATACACATGGGTTACGGATGTAACCTTAGTAGAGTGTTTGGTTGCCAAACCACCTATGGGGAACTCCTTCCCTTCACCCGATGTGATTGAGATACTTAATATCAAAAGATGTTTACAGTCACGCCACACCCTTACTGTACCCATGTGACCTGTCACCATAAAAGGCTGTGTGCTATGACATACTGTCTATTACGTCACTCAAACCTCACAGCGGTGGCGGAACGACATGAAAGCTTGGCGACCCGATACTCAGAGCACCAAGGTTACATCTGTAACCCAACGCTCTCTTTCATTTTCGTAGCGGGTGCCAAACAAACTATGGGAGAGGCTGTACCGAAGAGGTCGTTCGGACAACAGAGTGGGATAACTCACCATTTAACTTAGTCCAGATGAGTCCCTGGGACATCCTTGTATACACCACAGGACGCAACAGAATATAATTACCCAACAGGGTAACACAGAATTTCAACTGTGGTATACAACTATATACACAAGCAAGGTGAAAGCTAGAACTTACAACACGAGGCTTCATTTGGGGGCAACAGCACCAATAGTGGAAAGGCTTTTTTTTAAATAGAACATACATCTCACTGATGGTTGATAAGTAAGTATGTACAAGGTTCATAGTACGCTCACTTATCTGGGTTGAGAGAGCGTGCCGTGTCCAGGACCACAGAGCCCACTGATGGTGTGGATAGAACGTTGAGTCTATAGTACCTCATGAAAGTCATGGGCGTTGCCCAACTTGCAACAGCACAGGATAGTCCAGCGAGGCCCCTCTGAACAGGGCCCATGAAGTGGCCATACCCCTGGTGGAGTGTGCTACTATGCCATCTAAAGTTGGTCTACATGCTGCAGCGTATGATTGTGACTGCAACGTGCCAGTCTCTGCTTCGAGACAGCGCTCCCTTTGGTGTTCTCCCTATAACACACAAAACGTTGTTCGGTTTGACAAACAGTTCTTGTTGCAGCAAGATAAGCACTCAATGCCCTAACCGGACAAGTGTATGCCACTCACGACTCCCCTGTGAGAAGTGGGGAGGCAGGTGAAATGCCGCTATGATTAAGGGCTGGTTAGCATGTGATGATGAAAGCACCTTAAGTAAGAAGGCTGGATTTGGCCGAAGCACTGCCTGAGATCCAACTTCTGCTAAAGGGAGACATGAAGGATGGGTAGAAGGTGCATGTGATTATCTAACACGCTTGGCTGAAACAATAGCCAATAGAAAGGCAGTCTTGACTGCGAGCTCATTAATCTCAAGTGAAGACAGGGGCTCAAATGGTGAAAGTAGGACAACATCTAACTCCCATAAGGGTACTGAAGGAGCCTTGGGGGGCTGTAGCCTGTGGGCTACTTTCATGAATTGTGATACTAGAGGGTGTGCCTATGGTGATGCATCAATGTAGATGGGGACTCTTCTGTAGCCATAACCTGGAGGAAATCAAAATGACAGAAATTGGGCAGGAAGATGGCGATTCCGCATGGTCGACACACCACTTCCTGAACACATTCCACTTGTAGGAATACAGGGTTAGCGCAGAGGATGCCCTGGCTGCCTGAACTGTATCAATTAAGGAGGGCAACCCTGCAGCTACAAGGCGGTCACACTCAGGTGCCACTCCCACAACTTCAGTATGCTGAGTTTGGGATGCCAATGCTTGCCATTCGCTTGTGACAGGAGGTCCACTCGAAGAGGGAGTCCCCATGGTGGGAGGTTGTCAGCTGTACAAGGTCTGAAAACCAAGTAGAATTGACGCACTCTCAAGACTGATCTTCCAAGACCTGACGGAGCAAAGAAATTGGTGGAAACACATACAGCAGCCCACTTGGCCATCTGTGTAATAGGGCATCGACTCCAATTGGGCCTGCCGGACCATTTGTGGAGAACCACATAGGAACATGGGTTGAGTCTTGCAATGCGAACAGATCAGTGGTGGCCCTTCCAAATTGCGCCCAGATCATCTCCACTACTGTAGGATGTATCCTCCAGTCTGACGGAAGAGGGTCTCCTCTGGAGAGGTCTGCTGCCTGATTCTCCACCCCAAGCAGGTGTTCTGAGGGATGTAAGGTGTCTGTTTGCCCAAAGCAGTAGCTCCCTTGCTACCTGGTGCAGTTCCATGGACCTCAGTCCGCTCTGGCGGTTGATGTTTGCAATCACGGTTGTGGTGTCTGTCCGTATCAGTACATGTTGTCCTCTCAGTACTGGGAGGAAGTGCCGGAGTGAAAAGTTCAACCGCCTTGAGCTCCAGTACGTTGATGTGAGCCGTTTTCCATGGTGTTGACCATACACCACGGGCCCCTGACTGGTTCAAGACTGCTCCCCATCCCTGTAGGGAGGCGTCTATGGTCAAAGTCACCCGGTTGTGAACTGCAACTAGAAGAACTCCACTGCGAGTTTGAAGTGCTAGGCGCCACCATTGTTTTGTTCTCCAGCAACTCATTGATGTTATCAGCTTTTTGTGTTTCTCCCTTCTGGGACAGATAGTGTCTGTTGTACATCTGCTCTATTGGCCGAATGTGGAGCAAGCCCAATGGTACAACATGGACTGCAGCAGCTAGGAGGGCTAGTAGCCTCTGACTCTTCTTGTGACGTCACCTGTTTTCTCAGTTTGAATGTTGAAAGACAGTTTGTCAAAGATGCCACTATTTCTGGAGAGTGTTGCTTGCATGACTCGAGTGTCCAGTGTCAAGCCCAGGAAGTGCACACACTGAGTGGGGACCAGAGAAGACTTTTCCAAGTGCCTTGTTAGGCCCAACTCAGAGAGGTGATCTGAGACCATGGATGCGTGTGCCAAAGCTTGGCTTTGCGACCCGCCCTATATTAGCCAATTATGTAAGTAGTTCAGGAAGCTGACTCCTGCTTTGCGAAGTGGGTCTAGCGCTGCGCTTATGCACTTGAAAGTGTGAGGGGCAAGTGAAAGGCTGAAGGGTAGAAAATGAAATGATGCGTCTTTCAGGTCCACTGTGGTGAACCAATCTTCCTGGTTGTACAAACTGAAGGATGGTTTTGATTGTTAGCATTTTGAAGGGCTGAAAGATGACGATTCAGGCACTCTAGTTCCAGGATCGGACGGAGGTCTCCGCCCTTTTCTGTCACCAGAGAATATATTGAGTAGAATCAGAATTAGTTTTGTTGCGCTGGTTCTACCTCTTCAATTGCATGCTTTTTAAAGGAGATTACTGAGTGTTTGCTTTTGAGCAAGGTTGCCAGCTGTTGTTTTCAAGACACCCCTGAAACGTGGGGATCGCTACCAAAGTTGTAGTCCATAGCCTTGTGTTAGAGTGCGTAACCATTGACCTTTTCCAGCTCAGGACCGAGGCTCTGCGTGCTTTGGTGCAGAGGGGACACAGCTTGCATATGGTTCGCCTCTGCCTCTTGGGTGACGCTGTGCTCCACCTCTTCGGTAGGGCTGAGAGTGTCTGTTCCTCCACTCCTGAGTAGGTGCAGCGTGAGTCTGATCCTGGCTTCTTGGCATTCCCGTTGGTGCCCTGGGACTGGAGTAATGGTTTGCTGGCTGATGCATTCTAGGATTTGGAATGAGGCGCTGAAGTGTTATCTGTGCTTCTCTGTCCTCCTTAGACACTTGGAGGAGGTGGGCCGCAGCTCCTACTGATAGAAGGCCAGTATTGCTGCTGAATTGCTAAGCCTAGCGACTGAAGTAGTGCTGTCATGTGCCCTGCATAGGAAGCGATCAGATGCCCTGCATCATTTGTTAGGCAGCTCTTGGTCTGAACTGTGACTGAGCGAAGCAGGCATAAGAAGCGAAGCAAATTATTTGTCCATACAGGGGAAAATGGGCAAAACTATTCTCATCTGCACTGTGAACTGTAGCGAAGCGAGTGCATATGCTTGGAATGGCAGGGGTTCTGACATTTGGGAGGGCAGAGAGAGGGTTGATATGGGTAGGTCTATGAGACGCCATCAGAGGGCTGATAGAGGTAGGTCTAAGAGTCCAGGTAGCAGACTGAGATTAACTATGTAGAACACCTCAAGATAAAAACGTAATATTCAATATCGGTAAGTTAGACTAAATATTAGCACTACACAATCTGGTGGGTGATAACCTTCAATCTGGATAACAACACAAAACAAATCTTAAGACTAGAGAAATGTATCGACAAATACTACGAAAACAAGCAACACCCAAACATGACGGAGAGTAAGACAAGGGAACCTATTTCAAAAATGAAAACGTGACTATTCTACAGACTCAGACAATTTAATATTTTCAACCCCGGGAATGGTAAAGGTTGAAACCGATCTGCTAAAATCAATAAATGACAAACTGGGCATACTTGAACTAGTCAGAGAGGATATAAAAGAGTTGAAGGCAATTCTCTAGATGAGTGTCGAAAAAGCTGCGACATTGGAGAAAGACACAAACAAGCAAAAGAGACAGTCAATGAGATTGAAACCGATGTTAATGAACTTAAAAAGGAGGACATATTTCTGAGAGAAGCTTTACTTGACATACAGACTAGATCCATGAGAGATAATCTGGTATTTACAGGTATCCAAGAGAAAGAAGGAGAAGTTCCTGAATGTGTAGTTAGAGAGTTCCTCCTTACAGCGCTTCAGATCCCACGCAAAGCTGTCGACAAAATCCAACTAGAACGTGTACACCGTTTCGGACAGAGGGTAGAGGTATGAACGCCCAATGGTTGCCAAATTTGCTTTCTTTAAAGATAAAATAATGGTTAAAAGCCTGGGTAAAAGACTTGCTGGCACAAAAATTGGCATGAATGACCAGTTCCGAAAGGAATTTGCAGAACGGCATACAATTCTGTATCCAATAACTAATTGGAACACAAAAGCACTAATTCAACATGATAAAGATAAAAACTCAGTAAACAGAAGGCACAGTATGTGTGGGAGGTGTGGTGTGTGTTTTTTTGGTGTTTGGGAAAGTGTGGTGTTGAGTGAGAAAGGAAATGGTTGCATATCCCAGAACCAATGTATTGCTGTGAGCAGGGGTTGTGAGAGAGCTTTCAATGTTGTTCAGATGAGGGATATAATTTTTATACATCTTATTTATTTATTTATTGTTCTATCATGGTGGAAAAGTGTTTTAAAATAAATTATACATCTAATCAATTTATTTATGATCCTATATTGATGGAACAGTCCACAACCCTATACCCTAGACACCCACCTGAATGACCCAGATACTAAGGAGAAGTCTAACTGTTTTATGGGCCTGCTGTAAGCGGCCTGTATGCAGCCAATATGTGGTTGGAGACCTAGAGCAGCACTGCCCCCTCAAGATTCTGAGCCTGCTTGGCAGGGCTGGTCCTGCAAAGCCAAAGCCCCCTAAAGGGAGAGCATAATATACAAGGAAATTCTCAAAGCTTCTAATGAGAACCTTGACGACCTTGTACCTAGCCGGTGGGGATTCCGGTGGGGTGCCCCTAACCAGGCAGTGGCAGTTCTGGCTGCAGTAACACATGGGGAGGGGGTCACACTCAGACATTCAGAAAGGGGGCATATTATTATGGCCCTGGTAGCACAAAATCAAAGGTCTGACTGCATGGAGATGCTTGGGAAAATGGTCACTACGGTGTTGTGGATGTTTCAGGGGAAGGAAGTATATCTGACCTCCATCATCTAGGACGTGACAATGGTTAATAAAATCTCCCCATTTCTGCTCATTTTTTTGACACAGTTTTGCAGGCCTTCTCATTCAGCTGCAGCTGTATATGCATTCGTAAATCAAGACCTTTCTTTTGCCTACATTACTAGAAATATTAATAGCTAATTATGGAAAATAAGAAACAGGATTTAAAAAAAATAATATATATATATATATATATATTATTTATATGGCTACATATAATACAAATGGAGGTGAGGGCGATGGAAATGCATTTGGCGGTTGATCTACTTCTGTTCTGTGAGTGGCACTGTGTGCTCTTTTCGAATGATGGATCCCAGTCTCTTCAGGGCTATGGGATACGGGGGGGTCTGGGGTGGTCTGCCGGGCATTGGGATGACAACCCAACTCGGGATGAGGAGGGCTTTTAGCGGGTGGAATAGTGGGGACCAATTGGAGGTTTACTTAGTAGCAATGCAAACATCATGGTACAGCTATATAGACACTCAATCATCATATTACTTTTTAATGATACGTTTACAAACATATATTTTGATAAAGTGAATTGAAAGTTGTGTCTCATTATGGTAAGTGGTGAAATAAGTATAGCCAGTTATAATTGTAATGGCCTAGCAGATAATAAGAAAAGACGATCAGTATTTACCTGGCCAAAAGAGAAGGAATATAATATATATTGTTTACAGGAAACTCATTCAACAGTTTTAGATGAAGTTTTGTGGGAAAAGGACTGGGGGAGGTGAAATATATTTCTCCCATGGGCAAAGGGGTGATGGTATTAATTAATAGTAATTCTAATCCAAATGTGCAAATTGTCCAAAAAATATCATCAAGGTAGATGGATTATTTTAAATGTTATTGGACAGTTAACAGATATGGCTTATTAACTTATACGGTCCAAATAATGATGACCCACACTTCTTTGAAAAAATATATAAGAATTTATCAACTCTACAAGCAACACTAGAATCTATTATTATGGTGGGAGATTTTTATACGATTTTAAATACCACTATGGAGTGTAGGGGAAATCACACTACAAACTATCCCCCTCAGGCACTTAAGGAAATCATGAATGTCATGGATATATTGGAATTAGTGGATATATGGAGGCTTAAATACCCTGACCTAGTGAGATACACATGGCGGAGGCTTAATCAAGCCTCGTCGTCTAGATTACTTTCTTATGTCATTCTCTCTGGCACCAAAAGTTTAAAAAGTGTTGATAGGGGACAGAATGCGGTCGGATCATCACATAATTGGCATATATATTACTCTTATAGAATTTCCACGTGGGCGAGGATATTGGAAATTTAAGCAAAGCCTACGAGATGATAAATAGTTTAGAACTAGGACAGAAGAATTTATAACTGAATTTTTTTAGACATAACATAGGTACAGCAGATCCCCCTATTGTATGGGACACTTTTAAATGTGCCTTTAGAGGCAATGCAATTCAGTACTCATCTATAAAACAAAATAAATGTAGATCAAAAGAGTCCATATTAAAGAGTAATTCTCTCTGGCACCAAAAGTAAATATATCATTGATTCTGTGCCTCTATAATACAGTATTTATTTGAAGGACTAACAGAACAGATAGATAGCAATAAATACTGTACCATAGAGGCACATAATAAGTTAGAGGAAAAACAAGAAGAAATGTAGGAACTTATTCAAGAAAGATCCAGTGCAATATATATATTTTTTAAATAAAGCGAACTGGATGGAATATGGGGGAAAATGCAACAAATTATTTTTCAATCTTCAATAAAGAAATGCTACCAATTTTTTTTTATCGAAACGTGTTACAAATGATTCACCTAATGATATTTTGAAAGAGGAAGAAAAGTACTTTAAGAATATGTTTTCGCTCCATCTCCATTAACCGAAGCTAATTGTATGGATTTTTTTTTATTTTTAATTTTACCCCGTTTTTCTCCCCAATTTCGTGGTATCCAATTGTTTAGTAGCTACTATCTTGTCTCATCGCTACAACTCCCTTACGGGCTCGGGAGAGACGAAGGTTGAAAGTCATGCGTCCTCCGATACACAACCCAATCAAGCCGCACTGCTTCTTAACACAGAGCGCATCCAACCCGGAAGCCAGCCGCACCAATGTGTAAGAGGAAACACTGTGCACTGCGCCCGGCCCGCCACTGGAGTCGCTGGTGCGCGATGAGACAAGGATATCCCTACCGGCCAAACCCTCCCTAACCCGGGCGACGCTAGGCCAATTGTGCGGTCGCGGCCGGTTACGACAGAGACTGGGCGCGAACCCAGTCGCTGGTGGCACAGCTGGCGCTGCAGTACAGCGCCTTTAACCACTGTACCACCCGGGAGGCATTATTAGCATGTTTTAACCACTCCTATACAGTGAGGGAAAAAAGTATTTGACCCCCTGCTGATTTTGTACGTTTGCCCACTGACAAAGAAATGATCAGTCTATAATTTTAATGGTAGGTTTATTTGAACAGTGAGAGACAGAATAACAACAACAAAAATCCAGAAAAACGCATGTCAAAAATGTTATAAATTGATTTGCATTTTAATGAGGGAAATAAGTATTTGACCCCTCTGCAAAACATGACTTAGTACTTGGTGGCAAAACCCTTGTTGGCAATCACAGAGGTCAGATGTTTCTTGTAGTTGGCCACCAGGCTTGCACACATCTCAGGAGGGATTTTGTCCCACTCCTCCTTGCAGATTTTCTCCAAGTCATTAAGGTTTCGAGGCTGACGTTTGGCAACTCAGCAACTTCAGCTCCCTCCACAGATTTTCTATGGGATTAAGGTCTGGAGACTGGCTAGGCCACTCCAGGACCTTAATGTGCTTCTTCTTGAGCCACTCCTTTTTTGCCTTGGCCGTGTGTTTTGGGTCATTGTCATGCTGGAATACCCATCCACAACCCATTTTCAATGCCCTGGCTGAGGGAAGGAGGTTCTCACCCAAGATTTGGCGGTACATGGCCCCGTCCATTGTCCCTTTGATGCGGTGAAGTCGTCCTGTCCACTTAGCAGAAAAACACCCCCAAAGCATAATGTTTTCACCTCCATGTTTGACTGTGGGGATGGTGTTCTTGGGGTCATAGGCAGCATTCCTCCTCCTCCAAACACGGCGAGTTGAGTTGATGCCAAAGAGCTCCATTTTGGTCTCATCTGACCACAAAACTTTCACCCAGTTGTCCTCTGAATCATTCAGATGTTCAAATAAACCTACCATTAAAATGATAGACTGATCATTTCTTTGTCAGTGGGCAAACATACAAAATCAGCAGGGGATCAAATACTTTTTTCCCCTCACTGTATAAATGGTAGATTATTGGACACGCAACAAGGTCTGATTTCATCATTACTGAAACAGGACCCAAGTGGTATATATAAAGATCCAGTCCATTTAAAAAACTGGATGCCTCTTACACTTCAGTGTTGTGATGGGGAACCTCTTATAAAATGGGTTAAGGTTATGTATAGTAACCATAGGTGTAAAATAATAAATAATGGCTACATCTCAGAAAGTTTTAAACTATCTAGAGGAGTAAAACAAGGTTGTCCACTATCGACATATCTATTTATTATTGCTATCGAAATGTTAGCTTTTAAAATTAGATCCAACAATAATATTAAGGGATTAGAAATCCGTGGCATAAATACAAAGGTCTCATAATATGCTGATGATTCATGTTTTATTTTTAAACCACAACTAGAATCCCTCCACGGCCTCATAGAGGATCTAGATACTTTTGCTAACCTCTCTGGATTAAAACCAAATTATGATAAGTGTACTATACTACTTATTAGATCACAATTTTTTTTTTCAAATTTTACATTACTGTGTAGTTTAGCAATAAAATGGTCTGGCGGGGATGTGGACATACTCTGTATAAAAATCCCAAAATAAAGAAATGATCTCACTCCAATACATTTTTTATAGAAAGTTAGCAAAAATAGATAAGATTTTGCTACAATGGAAAGGAAAATACCTGACTATTTGTGGAAAAATCACCCTGATTTACTCTTTAGTCATATCACAGTTTACCTATTTGCTTATGGTTTTGCCTACACATAGTGACGTTCAATTTTATTTGGAATGGCAAGCCAGACAAAATTGAAAGGGCCTATTTATATAACGAATATGAATTCGGAGGTCAGAAATGATGAAATATTAAAGCATTAGACTAAAGGCATCAGTCATAGAAAAGTTATACTTAAATCCAAACTGGTTCTCTAGTAAATTGGTAGGAATGTCTCATCCTATGTTCAAGAATGGCCTTTTTCCCTTTATTCAGATTACAACTGTTCCCTTTCGGTTGTTTGACAAGGAAATAATCTTCAAAATATCGTTATTTTTTAAACAAGCCTTAGAAAGTTGGTTGCAATTTCAGTTTAATACACCTGAAAATACAGAACAAATAATACAACAAACATGTGGTTAAACTCAAACATACTAATTGATTAAAAAAAATAAAAAATTGGATGAAATGTTTAAAAAAGGTATAATGTTAGTGAATAATATCATAAATAGGACTGGTGGAGTTATGTCACACATGCAGCTAACACAGACATATGGAAATGTCTGCTCTACCCAAAATTACAACCAACTAATTGCAACATTACCACAAAAATGGAAGAGGCAAGTAGAAGGGGTAAAAAAAAGTAAGGAACTGCATTAAAGAACATAAATGGTTAAAGAAAATTGTAATAAATAAAAACATATACCAATTTAATTTAAGGACCAAAAAATGGACAGCTGTGCCATATAAATTGCAAAATAGTTGGGAAGAGATTTTCGATGTACCCATTCCATGGCACATGTGTGACACGCAAAACAACGCCAGATTCAAATTTGAATTTTTCCATTTAAATTACTATACAAAATTCTTGCAACCAATAGAATGTTATATATATATATGGGGGATACAATCTTCCCAGCTCTGCAGATTTTGCTGTGAGGAGGCAGAGTCATTAGATAATTTATTTTGGTATTGTCCATATGTAGCTCGTTTTTGGTCACAGGTCCAGGAATGGCTGAAAAATTGCAAAATTTACCTAGAACTAACGCTGCAGATAGCAATACTGGGTGATTTGAAAAGCCATAGTCAATCAATCAATAATATAATAATTATTTTTGCAAAAATGTTTATCTTGAATTTACAATCTGTAGAAGCCATGAGAGTAGAAAGGTTCAGTACTTTGAAGAAGCATCACAGCACAGTTGAAAAATATATGGCAAATAGAAATGCAGAATGGATGGTGTTAAGAGATAGTTTGGAGGGGTTGAATGGAGCTGAAGGGTGGGACTAATAACAAGATAACCAATGTAAAACATACGGGGTCTGTAAAATGTATATAGGTTCAGAAATGTTGTGAAATAGCACAGTTACAAATAGAAATCAAACTGGATGGACATCAGAAATAGAGGAAGGACTAAAAACAAACAAAATATAACTATTGTACAATAGATTGTGTCTGTAAAATGTGTATAATATTGATTATTAGTTTACTCCAATTGGGGAAGGGTGGTAGGGTTTGCGGGGAATAATAAAGGTATGTTCAAAAAAAAAAAAGTATGTATATATATATATATATATATATATATATATATATATATATATATGTATGTGTATATATATATATATATATATATATATATATATATATATATATATATATATATATATATACATACTTTTTTTTTTTTGAACATACCTTTATTATATATATATATAATGTCTGTGTATGCATATGGTTATATTCATGTTTATGTATGCATATGGATATGTACGTGTATGTATATGGATATATATATTTACCAAAAAAGGATAAGGGGGTTTGGAAATGATGCAGACAATTACATTGTTGGAAGCATCCATATTTCCACAATATTAAGCTGATCCACCCCTTTAAAAAAAAGAGCATTGGAGCTCACGCACAAAGTATTTAAAAAACAGTATGGATGTCTCAGTCTTTGAAGAACTGAATTCATCAAACTTGGATGTGGACGCCATGGCAGTAAGTATATGTTCCACGTTGAGGTTCTTGTTTGCCCTCTTAAACATTCCGACAACATTCCGATATTTTCTGGTCGACCGTCATCCGATTCAACAAGGTTGGTGTTGGTACCGGCGGGGGAAGCCTGGCAAGTAGCTGCTCGAGGGCATACTCAATGGTTGCCATACGACTGTCCAGTGACTTAATCTCTGTGCGCATCTCAGTGTGTTGAGATTTGTGCCCAAGCGCGGATGAGCGCTGAGGTTTATTGGGCGGCGGATCACAAGTGGAGTGAAACCTGTCATTAGACCTGGAGCGTTTGGAATGATCATTCATCTGTGTAGCAAACTCATCTGATGAGAATCCAGAGGTCGAGATTTCAATGCTCTTAGTTTGAATTTCTGACAGTGAGTGCAAGAGCTGCTACTCTGTGCTTCCCCTTGAACATGTTCAGCTCCCAAGCAAAGAATGCAAAGTGTGTGCTCATCTGAGGCTGGGAGTTGTTTTTCACACGGTTGACATGAGTGGAACAACATCCCATGTACAGCACTGAATCAGTTTACAAAGAAAGGGTTTTCACATAAGAGAAGTATGTTCCAAGAAAAAGGTAACTGTTGGCTCTGACCCACCGTGCTTCGGGGGCGAGACTCCCGCCTAAATATGTATCACGGTATATAGTCAAGCGTGGACTGTCAGTCTCGGCGTTGGTGGACTCAGTCAAGCGAGGACCGGTAGCCTACATCACCGCTGAGCTCCGTGATCACAAGCTAGGGAGTGGTAATGCTGGATCAACGAGCTGGTGTGGAAGTCAAGCGGGGACTGGCATGACACCGCAAGTCAACAAGTGCAAACAGGTACAACAAGCTAACAAGCTACAGGAACTATGTGTGGCTAATTTAGCTAGCTAGCTACGAGCTAACTTCTGAGGTAACGGGATAGACCCTAAACTAATTAGCGTACTAGCTAGTATGGAAAAGCACGACAAAAAGCAATACAAGTTAGTGATTATGGGCAGGCACAATAACAAGAGTAGGTCATTCCGTAAGAAAATAATTAGAAGGGAATTAACAGTTATCTCGTAATGTAAAACACAAAGGTGAGAATTTAAAAAATACAGTATGTCACGCCACACAGCCTTTTATAGTGGCAGGTCACATGGGTACAGTAAGGGTGTGGCGTGACTGTAAACATCTTTTGATATTAAGCATCTCAATCACATCGCGTGAAGGGGATGGAGTTCCCCATAGGTCGTTTGGCAACCCGTTACGAAAACTAAAGATAACCAAGATGTCTTAAACCAGTGATCCCTCACCTGTATGGTGGCGCTTCGACGGGCTCTGACCCAGTGCTTTCTGCTGCCTGCACAGTCACACCACAGCCCACACCTGCACAGAGACAAAATAACGCAATCTGTCAGCTATGGACAGACAGGAGACAGTGAAACATAGCTATACTTTAGCACAGGAATACACAGAAGAAACAGGCACAGGGACAGGTTATCATAGTAGGCCTCAAAGAAATAGAACTAGTGAAGTGCGGTCTGACTGAGTCAAAGACTAAACAAAGAGTAAAGTCCATGGATTCTAATTATATGGTAGAGCTTCTCTTATTTGAATGAGAGAGCCATTCATGATGTCAGTCCAAATGACTACATCATGTGTAAAGACTATTAATCCAAATATGCACTCCCTCTGGATTTGAGCGGACTTTACTCTTTGTTTAGTCTTTGACCCAGTCAGACTGCACTAGACTAGTTATCGGGTCTGTCTTAGTGTATAGACCCTGTATAGAAGGTTCTTTACGAGGTCAACATAATACTGACATGAGCTGGTCTGTGACTGGATCAGTTGATGGATCAGGGCCTGCAGGTTCTTCATGTCTGCCCTCAGGGCACTGAGGTCCTGGCTCTGCTGGGTCTGGTCCACCTGGAGCCTCTGCAGAGTCTGCAGGTGTTCCCCCTGCACAGGGAATGAGAAGCGCCTCTCCCTAGGAGAGACAGGAAGAGAGAGATCTTGACACAAGCCTGGAAATATTCCACAATACAGCATAGTTGTTCCATACTCCTAAAGTCAGGTAAAAGAGAGGCAGTGCTGTGCCTACCCTGAGGCCCTGTCACTCTCATCAGGTCGTCCTTGTTCGGGGGGATTCACTTCTTTTTGGATCTCCAGGAACTCATCTAGTGTCTCCTGAAGTGTCGGAAACAGGTAAAAAAGAGAAACAAGCACTCTACCTCCCTAAACTAAACCAACCCGCAGGCAGACACAGATATATAAAGACATACAGTTCAAACGCAGGTGTTAAAGATGAATGTCCCATCCCGTCACCTTGATCTGAGTGGTGATCGTCTTCAGCTCAGCGTGCCGCTTTGAGTCAGTTCTGATGTCATCGTCGTATAACTCCCCAAGAGGAGCACAGAAGCGGTGGATGTGCTGGTCGTCATAGAAACGGCAGAGACGGGGCATGGATTCCTCCACCTGCAGGATAATGGCTGCTTGCTGCATTACTGCATTGGCCAGTGCATTGTCATACACCCTGACAGAAGAGATACATACTGATGCTGAGAGTGACAGATGCATACTGAGTCATATGTTTGTTTGTAGATAAACACGCAAACCTGGCGTAGACAAACAATATACAGTACTTGAGCGCACACGAGTGTAAGCTGTAAAGGCTGATCAGCACACTACTGATCTGCTAGTTCGCCAAATATCATTTTAGCAGCCCGTACCTTTGGAAGGTGTCCGAGAGAAGGGCAATCATCAGGTTGACACACAGAATGGAGGACAGAGCCAGAAAGGTACCACAGAGGAAGTGGGCCATGATCGAGTCCACTTCCACCATGGCGTTAAACTCATACTCGTCCACCAGAGTGATGCGGTACAGGCTGTAGAGCAGCTGGGGTACAGTCCGCATACTGGGTATTGACGCCTGACCTGGGGAGGACAGGTCGCAGACAGACCGTAAATACAGTTGTTTGTGTATTTTGTATCATACCAGGACAGCTGCAGTAGCATATGCCATGTCATATTGTGGGTATGTTTCATAAAATATGCATGATCTTATGGTTTGTTTCCCAACGTACCTCCAAATATAATCCAGAAGGCACACGCGTAAGGGATAAAGATCTCTGCATATAGGAAGAGGAAACGTAGCACATCCCCCACAATCTTCCCCAGCATGACAATGAAAGGACCCATAACCCTGTACAGAATGAGGATCAAAGGTTGTGGTATTGGTGTAACGCTGTTGAATTTTCAGACGCAATGGCTCTAAGATCTGCTGTATGAGTTCAATGTGGGTTAGTATTTGGCTACTTTATGTTTGGAAATATCCAGACATGCTGTTCTAAAAAATGTGGATATTGGATATGAGAGCCATGTCCATATGGGGGCCTATGAGCTCTAGTTCCTTCGTTGTCACTACAGGGGGGGAGGGGGGGGGGGGGGGAACACCTGTGGCGCCCTATTCATGTGTTGTTGTCATGGAACGTGATAACTCCAGGTGTACCTATAGGGACGCTGACCAGGTGTCATTATTATCGTTGAGCTTCCCCATGAACACAATGCACTGTTCGCGGGGAAGCTCAGGCTTTTGGGTTTAGTTTCAGTTGTGTTTTTTCTTTCTTTTTTTCCTCAGAACCTATTGTTCCTTTCCATGATCCATTGGGTACCAGAGAACAGTCATCAATGGCGGGGAAGAGAAGTAAAGATTCATTATTCTCCACCACAAGATTGGTGCTCTAAAATGAACGAATGCCTTGCACTTCCTCAGGAAGACAAGTAAGAAATTAAAAAAGATCCCTAAAAGAGGACTCTTCAGTGGTTGGTCAGTCTGATCACCTGAAGGCTCGGACGTGTTTCATCAGCCGGAGCCAGAGGAAGATGATGACCACAGCGAAGAGGCGCAGGCTGTAGTCCCGCAGTGTTCCTCCAAGCAAGAAGATGTCTGCCACATGGATCCCGAACACAGCCATCAGCAGTATGTACACCAGCCAATCAAAGATGTTCCTGTGACACAGCCAAATGAGATCCCATCGTCTGCTTGCCAGTTAGGTAATGGAAGAGCATTATTAAAGGGCCAGAGTTACAACACATCCATATGAGATGTACTGTATCATATATAACACAAATGTGTTTACCAGGGGTCTTGTAAGTAGTTTCCCTTCATGCGGTGGATCAACTTGATTTGCTCTTCCAAGAAATGTTTTTCCTTTGAAGCAGGAGGACAATTTTCTTTTAAAGAAGATGTCAATTTCCACATTCTCAATGGGGATTACAACAACCTGTAGCCTTACAAATGGCATACTGCCAAAATAATGTATTGGGGTCAGGAGGACTTTTCCTTAGATCTTAAAATACATTTATTTTGGTTAATTGTGTGAGCCTAGATCGGGTCTAGAAACTTTACTAAAGATGTGTGTCTGTGTGTGTCTCCTGGGTAAGAAAAGGTGCTGTACCTCGGGCCACATTGGGTGTGTGCAGCGCAGGTCATCGTTGGTGCGATGCTCACACCAACTCTGCCAGCTCCTTAGCTTCCTGCTGGAGCCTATCATCTCTGCCACTTCCCGGCCCACCTCCACCACTGTTAGCCCCAGAGCCACCACCACCCCAAACACACGCCACCAGTCCTGCAGGTGAATATACTTTTTATATTTAGATTTGTTTATTTGGATCCTCATTAGCTGTTACAATCACAACAGCTACTCTTCCCGGGGCCCACAATGACTATCAATGTCCAAACATCTGTATGACCTGTGACATACTTCTGACCTTCATATTCAGATGATTTCATTGTGGATCTAAATGAAGTACTGAAATGTGTGTGAATCTTAAAACATCACACTTTTAATATAATTCTGAAGAGTTAATGAAAAAAAAAAAATCTATCTATATATACAGTTGAAGTCGGAAGTTTACATACACTTAGGTTGGAGTCATTAAAACTCCTTTTTCAACCACAGAGATGAATGTACTTTGGTGCGAAAAGTGCAAATCAATCCCAGAACAACAGCAAAGGACCTTTGTTTTGGTGCTGGGGTAAACAGGTACAAAAGTATCTATATCCACAGTAAAACGAGTCCTTTATTGACATAACCTGAAAGGCTGCTCAGCAAGGAAGAAGCCACTGCTCCAAAACCGCCATAAAAAAAGCCAGAGTACGGTTTGCAACTGCACATGGGGACAAAGATCGTACTTTTTGTCCTCTGGTCTGATGAAACATAAATAGAACTGCTGGGCCATAATGACCATCGCTATGTTTGGAGGAAAAAGGGGGAGGCTTGCAAACCGAAGAACACCATCCCAACCGTGAAGCACGTGGGTGGCAGCATCATGTTGTGGGGGTGATTTGCTGCAGGAGGGACTGGTGCACTTCACAAAATAGATGGCATCAAGAGGGAGGAAAATGATGTGGATATATTGAAGCAACATCTCAAGACATCAGTCAAGATGTTAAAGCTTGGTCGCAAATGGGTCTTCCAAATGGACAATGACCCCAAGCATACTTCCAAAGTTGTGGCAAAATGGCTTAAAGACAACGAAGTCAAGGTATTGGCGTGGTCATCACAAAGCCAATCCCACTGAAAATGTGTGGGCAGAACTGAAAAAGCGTGTGCGAGCAAGGAGGCCTACAAACCTGACTCAGTTACACCAGCTCTGTCAGGAGGAATGAGCCAAAATTCACCCAACTTATTGTGGAAAGCTTGTGGAAGGCTAGCCGAAACGTTTGACCCAAGTTAAACATTTTAAAGGCAATGATACCAAATACTAATTGAGTGTATGTAAACTTCTGACCCACTGGGAATGTGATGAAAGAAATAAAAGCTGAAATAAATCATTCTCTCTACTATTATTCTGACATTTCACATTCTTAAAATAAAGTGGTGATCTTAACTGGGGATTTTGCGGAGGATTAAATGTCAGGAATTGTGAAAAACGGAGTTTAAATGTATTTGGCTAAGGTGTATGTAAACTTCCGACTTCAACTGTGTGTGTATATATATATATGTTCCCTCTGTCCTTCACTTTCTCACCTCAGGGAAAACATAAGGCTCCTCGGTTCGGATGACAGACACAGAGATGGCCACGGTCGTCCAGGAGACTATAAACAGGAAGTTAAGGAGTAGGAGTATCCAAGCCCCCAACCTACAGAGACACCAGTTTACTATTCAGAGTGAAATACTGAGCCACCATTCAGTACTGTATTAACAGTAGATCCCTTCGGCGACGTGTCTAACTGGTTAGGGCCTATGGTATATTTCATTTATGACAGAGCATGAGACTGGAAGTAGGGTGACATCTGGCAGGAGTGACACACCTGCCACTCCTGTCTGGCAAAAGTCTCTCTCATGAACTGACCTGCCATATAGTTTCCACTTGACAGTGATGAGCTTCAGAACCACAGGGTGCATGATGAGATCCAACTTCCCCTGGTGTACTATGAACTCCAACTGTGGTGAGAGAGAGAGAGAGAGAGAGAGAGAGAGAGAGAGAGAGAGAGAGAGAGAGAGAGAGAGAGAGAGAGAGAGAGAACAATTCTCAGGGAAAATTCATATCGCAATTACGATCAAATTAGTTGACTTAGTTTTCATCCATTATCACTTGATTTGCTTGTTTAGCCTTAAAGAGTGGGACATACTGGTGATGTAGGCTCACTGGCAACACCCTCTGGAAGACAAAAAAATTGAAATGAGAGAGCACACAAGTTTAAAAAAAATAGTTTACAAGTATGTTGCACTGTTTGACCCACTGAGTTAGGTGGTTAAACAGAGTGTATTTTTATTAGTGTGAGCATTGGCCATATAGGACATTTTGTTCTGTGTAAATAGTATATATATATTTTTTCAGACTATACCTTGTGAGCCCTGTCCTGGTGGATTCTGCTTGCAGGGTGGCTCTGGCTCCAGCAGGTGAAGGTAGTAGAACTGCTGCCTGGTCATCCGGTCAGTCACATGGAACTGGTTCAGAGCCAAATGAGCCTGACAAGACCAAAGAGAGCTGAACAATACTATAGGATGACCACATACAGAACCCACTCTATGACAACAACTAGCACATTGTCAGGACAAACTATACAATTGAGCATGTACTGCAGTATGGCGACTCATTTGGCCAGTGACCATCCAACCCATATTTACCACTGAGGTCATCTTGTCAATCATGGCGGTGATGCAAAGCTGACCATCAGAGTCCTTTACCCCAGCATCAGCCCCTAGTTCCATTAGTGTCCGTGCAGCCTCACTCCTGTCTGAAAACACACAGGAGTACAACAAAAGAAGCATAATCAAGTACAGCAATAACTGTGTAATGTGCAATTGAGCTATTTGTAAGGTGAGGTGGAGGGTACATTTCCATGTGTGTTTGGACAATAAAGTTGTGTTTTATTCTATTCTAATACAAAGTATGGAGTGTGAAATGCACACCCAGAGGCAAGTAAAGGTATGAACCTAGGTTGGCAGCCAGTTGTAGAGGGGTTCTCCTTTTGTAGTCTCGTGCGGAGATGTCTGCCCCATACTGCAGCAGCACCTTGACTGCCCCCACCGCGTCATTCTTAGCAGCGTAGTGCAGAGGTGTCTGATGATCCATGTTGGTCTGAGCACCAATGTCGGCTAGACAGGACATGCATGTGTGAGCTACAGTACAAGACACATTCAAATCCCTCACCTACAGAAGTAACACACAAGTGACACAGACACAATTGACCTCTGACCTTTCCTCTCCAACAAGAAGTGGATCATCTCCTCGTAGTCCAGAGCTGCGGCAACGTGCAGGGGCGTGACCCCGTAGGAGTCAGGACGCAGAACATCAGCCCCCCTGTCCAGGAAGAAACGCATCACGTCCACGTTCCACGCCCTCGAGATCTAGAACCAGGCAGAGGAGCCCATTTGAACACACAGTGGCTTCACTCACAACGATGCTGCCACAACAGAAGGTCTTTGAGCCATTTGATGACGTGTGAAGACTTCAGTCTCACCTCATGCAAGACAGTTTGTCCGTATCGGTCCGTTGAGTTGGGGTCGGCTCCATCTGCGATTACATCACTCAGGTACTGAAGGTCCACCTATGACCAAACCGGATTATTGACTGTATGAATCATCACCAGCCTTCAAATCAGACCACATCTAATCTATATATCTTACATCTATCTATACCTTTAGCCCCATTTTACAACGTAAATGCCATCCACCCCTCACCTCATCAGTGTCCTGATTGCTGGAAGCCAGATCTCTGAAATGGTCTAGCAGTCTTTTATTGAGGTGGAAGCTTTTGTCTCCTCCATCTATGACATCTTCATCCAAGGCCAGGCCTTTGTACATGGTCTCAAAGAATTCCCCTTTAAACAAGAAGGTGATCACACAGCCTGATAGAGTGCAGAGTATTTGAAGTCTTATCTAGGTGTACCTTGAGTTTGGCGTTTTATCTGCAATGGTACCTGTGGGTTTTCTCTTCACACACTGACGGCAGACTCGTTTCCAGCGGCTGCAGGTGTAAGACGCCCACTGGGCTGCTGCCTTCGCAGCACTGGACACAGATGTCTTCGAGATCGCACTTCCAACAACTGGCTGCTGTTCAGACTGCAGTGACACGCATACATCGCACTACAGTACATAGAACTGCATCATAGAATGTACTCAAATGTCCAATTCTGAAATATATCACCCAGTAAGAAGTATAGTAACCCACTACTCTCTAATCATACACAGTTTGGAGCCTAGTAACCATTGAAAATGTATTGAGAGGGTTTCCGATTACTCCAGAAATGGAAAAATATCAACAGATAACGACATTGAGAGGCAGACTGGTAAACTTCAAAGTGCCATTTTCTCCTCACCTGGTTGACAACTCCATCGGTCATCTCCATCTCCATGGCAGGGTTGTAACGGCCAGAGGCACTAACCCGGTTCAGTCTCCTCATCCTGCCGTGTTCCAGGCCTGAAGGCTTCTCTGTAAACAATTAACTACACAGCTCCAATATGACTGCGACCAGCCTACCAGTGTAGGTACGGTAACTCTACAATGAGCCGCTATTTCCAAACAAAGGCTTTCACTCAAAACACAGGGAGTTGGTATATTCCGGTAGACTCTGAACCTGCTAAAGCCGTGTGATCCAGAGAGATGAGAAGTGGATTGTTGTTAGGCAGATATCAGGTAAAAGGAAAGTCTTTCTGCAGGCCCCAGTCACTGTTTTTCCTTCCAGCTGTTTGTTTACTAGTGAGCTACCTGCAGTACTGTACCTGAACAATATGGTACATTCTGACTCATGTGCTTGTTACACAACAGCCTTTATGTCAAAGTTAACAATGATGACACTGACAAAGCAATGGTCCTATCTTCTAATGTTTAACAGCTTTGGAGTTTGTCTGAGCTGTTAAGACATGTTGGAGAAACTGTGGACATGTTTATGGCTTCTTATCAGCTTACGTGTGTGCTCAGTACAGATGTATTGTGGCTTGTTAAGGTACATATAATCACCAAGTGGCCCCACTCTTGACAAACCAGTTTCATGCCTAGATATAGGATTCCAATGGTCTTTTCATATGATTTTTTTTATCTTAGCTAAGGCATCCAAAATGACAACACCATGACTTGGCCATATGCAGCGACAGCTCAGAGTTGGACAGGACGTGGTTGCCATAACAATGTGATTGACAGGTGCCACAATAATGTCATAAGAAGGGTGGGGTGTTTGAAAAGCTAAAGTCCACTCTAGGGCAACAAAGCAGGTGGGGGAAAAAAAGACACACAGACCATTAAGTAACAAAGACTAAAAGAGTGGTCAGTTGATAAAGCAAGACGCTTGCAACGCCAGGACAGTGGGTTCAATTCCCGTGACGACTCGTATGTCAAATGTACGCACACATGACTCGTAAGTCAGCTAAATGGGATATATTATATAAACACAGACAACATTTGTATTCTTTATAACAAGGTTGTGAAGTACAATGGATACAGAGACAACCTTTGACAAGAAGGAAAAAATGAAGTGTAAATCCTTTATATTGTCCAGTTAAAGCCGGACAACCATTGTGCATTTATCTAATGTGACTGAAGGCAAATGAGGTCACTGATTAAGAGATTGTGATAGGTCAGGGCACAGCTTTATTGAGTCTTTTAAACACATGATTGATTTTGCGTTCCAGTCCCAGGCATGTATTCCTGAGTGGCGGCAGGGCCTTTCTGAGGTCTCAGAGTCAGCCAAACCAGTGGTTGCCCATACACTCCCTGTTCCACTCCACACGACAGATCCAGCACCACTCAAACTTACACTGGGCACGGGGACACACCATGTGCATACAGCCACCTGGGAACACAGTATAAAAACACAACTTTACAGACAGGCAAACAGGAGAAGAGAAGACTAAGCTTGGGAAAAGGACAATGTATGAAAGGATGGCATTTGAAATCTATTATACAGTATTGTTCCCACTGCGGAGGGAGGGGGGCGGGGTTAAGGGGTTGGAGAAATAAAGGGCATATCGAAAACAATGTAGATATAGAACATATACAGTACCAGTCAAAAGTTTTAGAACACCTACTCATTCAATGGTTTTTCTTTATTTTTACTATTTTACTTTCATTGTAGAAAAGTGAAGATATCAAAACTATGAAATAACACATATGGAATCATACAGTCTCCAAAAAAGTGTTAAACAAATATATTTTTTATTTGAGATTCTTCAAATAGCCACCCATTGCCTTGATGACAGCTTACACAGCCTGGAGGTGTGTTGGGTCATTGTCCTGTTGAAAAACAAATGATAGTCCCACTAAGTGCAAACCAGATGGGATGGCGTATCGCTGCAGAATGCTGTGGCAGCCATACTGGTTAAGTGTGCCTTGAATTCTAAATAAATCACACAGTGTCACCAGCAAAGCACCACCACACCATAACACCTCCTCCTCCATGCTCTACGGTGGGAAATACACATACAGAGATCATCCGTTCACCCACACCTCATCTCACAAAGACACGGCGGTTGGAACCAAAAAGCTCCAATTTGGAATCCAGACCAAAGGACAAATTTCCACCGGTCTAATGTCCATTGCTCATGTTTCTTGGCCCAAGCAAGCCTCATCTTCTTATTGGTGTCCATTAGTAGTGGTTTCTTTGCAGCAATTTGATCATGAAGGCCTGATTCACCCAGTCTACTCTGAACAGTTGATGTTGAGATGTGTCTCTTACTTGAACTCTGAAGCATTTATTTGAGCTGCAATTTCGGAGGCTCGTAACTCTGATGAATTTCTCCTCTACAGCAGAGGTAACTCTGGGTCTTCCATTCCTGTGGAGTTCCTCATGAGAGACAGTTTCATCATAGCGCTTGATGGTTTTTGTGACTGCACTTGAAGAAACTTTCAAAGTTCTTGAAATGTTCCGGATTGACTGACCTTCATGACTTAAAGTAATGATGGACTGTTTGCTAATTTGAGCTGTTCTTGCCTTAATATAGACTTGGTCTTTTACCAAATAGGGCTATCTTCTGTATACCCCCCCCCCCCCCACCTTGTCACAACACAACTGATTGGCTCAAACACATTAAGAAGGAAAGAAATTCCACAATTTAGTTTTAAAGAAGGCACACCTGTTTTTGAAATGAATTCCAGGTGACAACCTCATGAAGCTGGTTGACAGAATGCCAATCGTGTGCAAAGCTGGTTATTTGAAGAATCTCAAATATTAAATATATTTTGATTTGTTTAACACTTTTTTGGTTACTACATGATTCCATATGTGTTATTTCATCATGTTGATGTCTTCCCTATTATTCTACAATGTAGATTATAGTAAAAATAAAGAAAAACCCTTGAATGAGTAGGTGTTCTAAATCTTTTGACCGGTAGTGTATGTATATATTGGAATAAGGATCAGAAAATGGATGGAGTGAGATGGAGGGATGTGCAGTGCCTTACCACTCTTCTCCACTGGGACCTTGCAATGTGGACATGGACGGGTGGTCTCGTCTATAGTCTCCTGCGAGGCCTGCTCCCACCGAGCCTGAAGAGCTGCCTCCTCATCCACTACATAACCCTGGGGCGGGAGGTCAAGGGAGAGAGTGAAGAGAGACCAGACCAGGGGTGGGGGTGTGAGAGACTGGGGGTTTATTTCTTGAGTGGATACAGTGAATAGTGTGCTGAAATTTGGTTGATTTAGGAATGCCATCTTGTGGCATGTTTTAAAACTCGAGTCATACATAAAACATATCATATCTCAAAATTAATTAATAAATTAAACTCTGAATTATGAGCCATTACAAGTATGTTTCAGTGTCCCCTTTTTAGATACTAATGCTGGCCATGTGGACTGTAGGGGGCAGCAGAGACAGTGCGACAGTGAGCAGCACACAGCTGATTGGCTCAGTTACCTGCAGGGCTCCTCCTGAGACAGGTGATGACCTCACATGACATTCCCCCTCGTGGAATCCTTCCTTACAGTCACGGCAGAACACAAACTGAAAGAAGACACGCAAAATGTTGCCTTAATAATATGATCCCATTCAGTCGCACTGAAACCCTGAACTGGGATGCTTCTTAATACTCTATAGTGGCTCCCTTTCCTTTCCAATGGACGCCAGCCATGAATTTGCTTTCATCGGTATAGTTCCATCACAAAACTGCAGGTGAAGGAAAGGAGACGTGGAGATAAAGTCTCTTTTTTTTTTTACTATTAAGACGCACCCCTGGTTTCAAGGCATTTAATGACTGGCTGTATCTTCTCCCACAGGTTGTATACAAGTTCCTAAGATAGACAGTGGGTGGCGCCATCTCTATACGCTCCCCAACTAGGAGCCACCCAGCCTGCATGTGGAAGTAGGGAGCTGATATACACCGAATCCTTCCACAACCGGGATTAACTAGGAATCTAGAAAGATGCTTTGTATTTTTAGCTCGACTCCATCTTTTGAAGCGCAACAGTGATTTTGCACTTCATCAAAGGGGCTGGAGTTTTGAAGGAGAGGGGGCTTGTCGCTGTTTCTTTCTTTTATTATCTGCTGTTTTTAAGTGTGACTGATAGCAGCTCTCCTCTCAGGTCTGGGGGACAGACGCCTCTTTGTTTCCAAACTCCTGCATGGCGCCGCCTGTGATGAGACAAGGGGAGAAGAGGGGAGCTTCTGACAGGCGCTTTCTTCCTCCCCCTCCCTCGTTCTTTCCCACTCTTCCCTCAGATGAGCCTCCATCATCATCTTCGGCAGAGAACTCTGAACAGTCGCTTCATCAAACGCCCGTGGCGTATGCACCAAAGCTTGTCTGAGACACGAGGCGATGAGAAGTGAGGAGTCTCAGGACGCGTCACTACACTGCACTGTAGCACGGTGACCTGATTGTCTGTGAAGTCATTTTGAATGGTTTTCTGCAACATTCAACAGTAACTTGTCTTATTAAGTCTCACTTCAGCAGAAGCTTCATATCACTACGGTTATAATAAACTCAAATTATAACTATATGACAGCAAGAGCCTATGACAGGTCTCTTTTCCTCCTGATCAGGTCTCTTGGTCAGGAGAAAATCCTCACCTCTAAGTTTAAGTCATTTGTCTAGCCGAGTTGGGCCGGGGGCCGGGTGGGGCGAAGGTTTGCGGCTGGGTTGAGGGTTGGCCAGTGGGTGGGTTGCGTGGCTGGTACAGAGACAGAGCTGCCCAGTGGAGTGTGGAAGACTCATGAAGGTTTGCAGCAGGGTTCCGGTGGCTGACAAACCTATTTCCCCTCGCCTCCCTTCACTGAGCAACACAACGGATCACAGCACCCCAGACAGCACCCTCAGAGGGTAAACATACACACATGCACTGACACAAACACACACACACACAGTCACAAAAACTGACATAGCCTTTGTAAGTCAACATTAAGTGATGTGCAGCCCTGTGCTGTTGCTCAGTATTGGGTGGGTATCATATTGTAATGTAGATTCAGCACACTGCAGTGTCTGTCTCAGTACAGAATCATATGTGAAGTTTTGAACTGAGGGTGACAGCAGCACTGGGAACTCTTCTAAATTAGAGCATTCTTGTGAAGCTCTAAGAAGAGCTCTGTGAGAGAGCTTACTGATGAAGTGGCAAAGTCGTCCCCTTCTGCCCTCCCTGGCACCCTTCCTTTCTCGCAATCTCTCGCTTCATCTCTCTCTCATATAAAAGTGCATTCAGAAAGCATTCACACCCTTTGACATTTTCTACATTTTGTTGTATTACAGCCTGAATTTAAAATAATTGAGATTGTTTTGTCACTGGTCAAACAATAACCTATAATGTCAAAGTGGAATGATGTTTGACATTTTTACAAATGAATGAAAAATAAAAACCTGAAATGTCTTGAGTTAATAAGTATAAGACCCCTTTGTTATGGCAAGCCTAAATAAGTTCAGGAGTAAAACGTTGCTTAACAAGTTACATAATAAGTTGCATGGACTCACTGTGTGCAATAATGGTGTTTAAGATGATTTTTGTACCCAACACATGCAATTCTATTTAAGGTCTAGCAGTTAGGAAGGAGTCCTTCCTAACTCAGGTGCCGGAGAGGAAGGAAACTGCTCAGGGATTTCACCATGAGGCCAATGGTGACTATAGAACAGTTACAGAGTTTAATGATAGTAGAAAACTGAGGATGGATCAACATGTTAGTTACTCCACAAAACTAACCTAATTGACAGAGTGAAAAGAAGGAAGCTTGTACAGAATAAAAATATTCCAAAACATGCAACTTGTTTGCAACAAGGCACTAAAGTAATACTGCAAAAAATGTGACAAAGCAATTCACTTTGTGTCCTGAATACAAAGTGTTATGTTTGGGGCAAATCCAATACAACATATTACTGAGTACCACACTACCTATTTTCAAGCATAGGGGTGGCTGCATCATGTTATGGCTACGCTTGTAATCGTTAAGTACTGGGGACATTTTCAGGATAAAAAAATAAAGGGAATGGAGCTACAGTACAGGCAAAATCCTAGAGGAAAACCTGGTTCAGTCTGCTTTCCACCAGACACTGGGAGATGAATTCACCTTTTAGCAGGACAATAACTTAAAACACATGGCCAAATCTACATTGGAGTTGCTCACCAAGAAGACAGCGAGAGTGGCAGAGTTACTGTTATGACTTAAATCTGCTTGAAAATCTATGGCAAGACCTTAAAATGGTTGTCTAGCAATGATTAAACAACCAATTTGACAGAGCTTGAATCATAAAAAAAAATTAAAAAATGGGCAAATGTTGCACAATCTAGGTGTGGAAAACTCAGAGACCCAGAAAGACTCACACCTGTAATTGCTGCCAAAGTTGTCCCTAACATGTATTGACTCAGGGGGTTGAATACTTACCTAATGAAGATATATTAGTGTTTTATTTTTCAGAAATAAATATTTATTCATAAATAAATTAGATTCTTTCTTCCATTATAATATTTTGTGTAGATCGTTGACAGAAAAATGACAATTACATCCATTTTTAAACCACTTTGTAACACAACAAAATGTGGAAAAAGTCCAGGGGTGTGAATACTTTCTGAAAGCACCATCAGAAGAAAAGAGTCTCTGACTCTCACACAATCACATCACTCAAGACACAAAACAAAGATACTCTCTTGCTGTACATCTGCTAACTAAAAAACACACTGGAGTACCAAAGACAGAGGAATATTTCACCATCATCTCTTTAACACAGACAGACACACACACACTATACGAACACCCACACACACCCTGCAGTTCTCCCTATCCAACCCTACAGCCCACCTCCCGTGTCTGCGCTCAGATTCAGTGCTCAGGCTCGTTTAACCTCGTCCCCAGGCTAATTGCAACCGAGAGCCGGCTGGTGGATGAGACTAGGACCTGCATGGTCCACAGAGATAAAATGTCCTATTGCATGTTTACAGGTCTCCTCTGCTGACCAGTGTCTATTGTACCCTGCGGCTGCAGCCGGGTCCGCCAGGGCCCATCTGAGCTGTACGTCGTACCAGAGCTGCAGCAAGGGGCTCCTAAAGCCAGCTCACAAACACTAGCAGGGAGGACATGAAAAAGACAGTGAGGCGGGCAATATTGATTTCTGTATGTGGTGTCTTTAAGAGAAGCCAGCTCACCAGTATCCTAAGGCCTTAAGCACCCCACCCCCCAAAAAGAGAACTGCATCTGGGGGAGTGTTAAAGTGATAGGATCCTTGTCTTAAAGTAGCAGCCTGACACTTATAGAGGCTTTATCTGCTTCCCACAGACCTCTGGATGGACTGGAATGAATGTGCACACACACACACCACCACCCTCTCAGTCAAATCAAATGTATTTCTAAAGCCCTTCTTACATCCGCTGATATATCAAGGTGCTGTACGGAAACCCAGCCTAAAACCCCAAACAATGCAGGTGTAGAAGCACGGTGGCCAGGAAAAACTCCCAGACAACGTGCTTCTACACCTGCATTGCTTGCTTTTGCTCAATGTCACCTGGGATCTTATGGCTACACACACATGTATGTATGCTCCCTCCCTCCCTCCCTCTCTCTTCCTTTCTCTTCCTCTCTAAGCCAGGCTGCTGTTAGTGGAGACAGATATATGGAGAGATTGAGATAGAGACTGAGATACTGTAGGTGAGCGATGAGCCCTGTAGCAACCCCAATTCTGCTCCCCTGTGATGAAGATGGTGGTGTTTGCAAACTAATGTATACTATCTCCTAATCTTTAAATCGGGTGGCTAATTAGAGAACATCATGCAACTCGTTTTATAACGACATCTCTTCACGTGTTGTGTGCTTGCGCGTATGCATGTCTCACCCCGCATCCCAACCCGTTGCTGAGCAGACACTGGATCATCCTCTTGTCCTCCTCAGGCAGCAGGCCTGCTCCACATCCAGGGGCTGGACACAACACTCCTCCCATCTGGAGGAGACACTCCTCGGCTGCATACTGCTGGTACCGCTCATACTGATATACACACAGAGAGAGAGATTAATTCATTATTTCATTATCCGTTTTTGATGGATTTGAAGTAAATGACTTTCCGCTTCGACAATATGGTATTTCATGTCTTTAAGGATCATTTTATTGACATTTATTGAGAGAAGGAAAAAGGCAGGGGCAAAAGAGAGGTGCACTCATGCATATGCACACACAATATACACACAACCACAGACACACACACACACACACACAGCATTATGACCAGACACATAGTCATGCTAATTGTGTCTCCGTGACAAGGCTAATTGATGCATGCCTCAATCATACATCTGCATAAAGGCTCAGCTCAGAAGGGGCTTTTAACCATCCGGTTCACATCACTTATGCTTTCAGAGTGGCGCTTTTCACTGAGCAATGGAACCACAGGGCAAGCTTAGAGTTGGCTAAGCATTCATATTCAGAATTCAAAGCCCCGCCAATAACTCACTCATGCAACAGGAGCATTGTTTCATCACTTCATTATGTTTACTATTGCAAATGTGCTAATCCTATGTGGGAGTAAATTGAAATAATTTTGAAGAGAGTATGTTTGCCTGAAGAGTCTCAGGAGTGAACAATGGCGCATGGTCCTTATTGTTTATAAGCTACTTCAAAATGACACTATTTTACAGTGGAAGTATAGTGTGTAAGATAAGGAGGAGTATAGGGCACTCAAATTCAAAGCCAGATCCACTGCTTTCCACTACCTTGTAGGGTCAGATTTTAATACCCCTGGCAGAGGGGGTGAATGAAGAGTATTGAGTGGTAGAGTAGAGAATTAGACACTCCCTCTTAAAACCGACTCCTGCTCTTCCTGGCTGAGGTGCTGTGAGATGGATGGAGAGAGAGCAAGAGATGTTGCTCATTTGGGACGGATGTTATGCTAGTTGAAGGGTGGGCTGGTAGCTCAGTTTGTAGAGCATGGAGCTTACAACACCAGGATAGTGGCAGACACTGTATTGTAGCACCAGATGAGACAATTAAAGCACTGTTAGATGTGACAGAGAGACCAGGAGCATATTTCCCTTGTGACCTGAGTGAGACAGGAAGGCTAAGGTTGATGCTGGGTGGCGGTGGGGATGCTAGTTTCCCTCTAGATAGGATAGATAGGAGTTTGTTTGTTTGGGGTCACTGTTCAGGACTCACCTGTTCATCACCTAGGGCTCGGAAGTGATGCAACTCCGTTATGAGAGAGTCTGGACAGCCAGCTAGAGATAGAAAGAGAGGGAAAAAATAGAGGTGAAATAGAGTAGTAGAACATTACAAGGGGGATGTTGTGTCATAACGGTCCTCCATCTAGCTGACAGGATCATCTCAAACAACCGAGGCTCACCTTTAAATCTACATAGGATAATCACACAAGACAAATGACCCAACGCTGAATGCATGTGGGTGTGTTTGCTTGTGTGCGTGACACAGCAGGCGCGTGGGGTCCTCTCCTCTTTTAACAATCTTTTTGGTCATCATTTAAGGTTAGGATTAGACATAAGGTTAGCAGTGTGGTTAAGGTTAGGGTTTAAAGCAGATTTTAAGAAGGGAAATTGTAGAAATAGACAGGGTTTAGCCATAGTTATGACTTTTTGGCTGTGGTAACTAGTGACAACCCTAGGTCAGCCGCCAACTCTGCGCCTTGTGTTGTCTCTGTGCGTCCCTCTCCCTCTATATCCCCTGATGATAGCGGTGGCTTCTCTATGTGATGTATCTGCGCACTCACACCACTGTCAGCGAAATATTGCTGCCTATTTATGGCTGAGGCCAATCCAAGCTGTGTGGTGGTCTCAACCCCAGGCTAGGCCAAGCAAGTTTCTCAGCCAAGGCTGGGCATTGCTGCTGATGGACTGTGACACAGAGTGAGTCTGAATGAATGAATGAATGAATGAATGAATGAATATGTATGTATGTATGTATGTATGTATGTATGTATGGCTGTGATTTTCACTCCATTCCCTCAATGTTGATTCCCTTCAGTACAGTGAAGTGATTGCATTCCGGACCTTAGGAGTGACCATCAGTGCTGCAGGACAATTCCCATTTTACAAGGAGGTGATTCTCTGAGAATGATCTCCGGGGTCAGATGTGTTTAGTGGTATGGGTATTGAGATGAATTCATGTATTTCCCTTTCCTGTCAAAGGCATATAAAATCCCCAAGCCAACGACCCCATAGGCGGACAGGAAGTCAAGACATGCCCCTTGGCAAACAAGCAGCTCTTGTAACACTAACACTAAAAAGACTTGAACTTAACCTAGCCCAGGTCTGGGGACCCTAAGGACAGAGTATGTACTAGGTCCATAGGAAACTTATGTCCAACTTCCAACTGTCCATGTTTCTTTGTATAGAGCCTGTCTGTGAGTAGCAGAACAAGAAAGACAATCTCCTGCATAGACACCGTTAGCTGTAGCTTGAGCCCTGTAGGCTCCAGCATGCTAATGTCGCTAATCTCTCCTGGGGTCTCCTATGCCACAGCGCCGCCGCCACCGTCTCACTGTTCTTATGCAAATCCCTCCGACGAACGCTAATCACGCAGCCCGAGCTGGGAGGGACGTTCCGATGGGGAGAATGTGAAAAAGAAGAAGATAGAAAAAAACACAAGACACCGACTTTTGTCTGAATGTAATTACAGATACAGACAGCCGGCGACAGGGACAGAGTGACATGACGTTGCCATGGTGATGTGGTGACAGAGGAGCGGCCCTTGCAGATAGAAAGCGAGTGACAGAGAGAGGCAGAGTGACAGAGATTGACAGACAAAGTCAGACAGACACAGATAACAAAGGGAACAGAGGAACCGTCATGAGAGAGAGAGAGAGAGAGAGAGAGAGAGAGAGAGAGAGAGAGAGAGAGAGAGAGAGAGAGAGAGAGAGAGAGAGAGAGAGAGAGAGAGAGACAGAGAGACAGAGAGACAGAGAGACAGAGAGACAGACAGACAGACAGACAGACAGACAGACAGACAGACAGACAGAAATGGAAAGAGGAAGGGGAGGGGATAGACAGATAGGGAGGAATTCTCTAAGTAACATCTCTCAGAACAGAAGACATACGAGTAACTAAAGTTTGAGGTCACAGGTCAAACAAAGGATTCTACACCCGGGGTGCGTTCAGTACGACAGAACGGTGTTAAAAGTTTCATTCAAAGGAAATTGTACTGTACTGTACGACCATTTCAAGTACGGCATGATTATGATGGCCCAGAGGACAATCGTGTATGGTGTGCTGCATGAGTTTTGCAATTTAAAAATGGTCAAACTCAAATTGACCACGCCACACCCATCAAACGGGAGCCGACGTATTTCATAATAAGAATGCTGCCCACTGTTTTGGGGAATTGTGTCGTTTAGTACAAACAGTCACACAAACGTAGTAAACATTGAACCGAACTGAACGCACCCCGGATTTATGTTGTGCCATTTCCCATCACTCTGCTTATCCGAAAGGACAACCAGTTAAAAAGGAGATCAACTTCTTTCAGTGTCAAATCAATTCACTCAGCGCTTCCTTAATGACTGTTATTTAGCTTATTGATCCCTTCATAACAGTGTGTAAAATTGCCTTAAGACAACCGTTTTAAACTTGCGCGACTGAAGGAGAAAGACGGGAGTCTGAGGATGTGGAGGGGCTGGAATGGTCAGTTATCATCTGTACATGATGATGGTGTACCAGCTCAATAAGTAAAGCAGAAAGCTTCAAAAGTATTGGGACAGTGACATTTTTTGTTTTGGCTCTGTACTCCAACATTTTGGATTTGAAATGATACAATGACTGTGAGGTTAAAGTGCAGACTGTCAGCTTTAATTTGAGGGTATTTCAATCCATACTGGGTGTACCGTTTATAAATTACAGCACTTTTGTAAATATTCCCCACATTTTAGAGGACCAAAAGTATGAGACACACTTGTGTGTATTAAAGTAGTCAAAAGTTTAGTATTTGGTCCCATATTCCTAGCACTCAATGATTATATCAAGCTTTTGACTCCACAAACTTGTTGGATGCATTTGCTGTTTGTTTTGGTTGCGTTTCAGATTATTTTCTGCCCAACAGAAATGAATGGTAAATAATGTATTGTGTCATTTTGGAGTCACTTTTATTGTAAATAAGAATATGTTTCTGAACACTTCTACATTAATGTGGATGCTACCGAATCGTGAATAATGATGAGTGAGAAAGTTAGACGCATAAATACACTATATATACAAAAGTATGTGGACACCCCTTCAAATTTGTGGATTCGGCAATTTCAGCCACACCCGTTGCTGACAGGTGTACAAAATCGAGCACACAGCCATGCAATCGCCATAGATAAACATTGCCAGTAGAATGGCCTTACTGAAGAGCTCAGTGACTTTCAACATGGCACCATCATAGGATACCACCTTTCCAACAAGTCAGTTGGTAAAATTTCCTTCCCTGGTCAACTGTAAGTGCTGTTATTGTGAAGTAGAAATGTCTAGGAGCAACAACGGCTCAGCCACGAAGTGGTAGGCTACACAAAACACAGAACGGGGCCACCGAGTGCTGAAGCGCATAACAATAGTCTGTCCTCACTACCAAGTTCCAGACTGCCTCTGGAAGCAACAATAACTGTTAGTCAGGAGCTTCATGAAATGGGCTTCCATGGCCGAGCAGCTGCACACAAGCCTAAGATCACTAAGTGCAATGCCAAATGTCAGTTGGAGTGGTGGAAAGCTCACCGCCATTTGACTCTGGAGCAGTGGAAACTTTGGAGTGATGAATCCCGCTTCACCATCTGGCAGTCCAACGGATGAATCTGGGTTTGGCGGATGCCAGTAGAACACTACCTGCCCCAATGCATAGTGCCAACTATAAAGTTTGGTGGAGGAGGAATAAGGATCTGGGGCTGTTTTTCCATAGGTCGGGCTAGGCCCCTTAGCTCCAGTGAAGGGAAATCTTAACTCTACTGCAAACAGTGACATTCTGGACTTTGTGGCAACCGTTTGGGGAAGGCCCTTTCCTGTTTCAGCATGACAATATCCCCTTGCACAAAGCAGGGTCAAAACAGAAATGGTTTGTCGAGATCAGTGTGGAAGAACTTGACTGGCCTGCACAGAGCCCTGACCTCAACCCCATTGAACACCTGGGATGAATTGGAATGCCGACTGGGAGCCAGGCTTAATCACCCAACATCAGTGCACGACCTCACTAATGCTCGTGGCTGAATGGAAGCAAGTCCCCGCAGCATCCCAACACGCAGCATGATGATGATCACACCAATTGTGCTAATGTAGCAGCTCCAGTGTGACTGACTGTGCTATGCTAATGTAGCAGCTCCAGTGTGACTGACTGTGCTAGGCTAATGTAGCAGCTCCAGTGTGACTGACTGTGCTAGGCTAATGTAGCAGCTCCAGTGTGACTGACTGTGCTAGGCTAATGTAGCAGCTCCAGTGTGACTGACTGTGCTAGGCTAATGTAGCAGCTCCAGTGTGACTGACTGTGCTAGGCTAATGTAGCAGCTCCAGTGTGACTGACTGTGCTAGGCTAATGTAGCAGCTCCAGTGTGACTGACTGTGCTAGGCTAATGTAGCAGCTCCAGTGTGACTGACTGTGCTAGGCTAATGTAGCAGCTCCAGTGTGACTGACTGTGCTAGGCTAATGTAGCAGCTCCAGTGTGACTGACTGTGCTAGGCTAATGTAGCAATTACGGTGTTACTTTGCTACAGTAGGCTAATCTATTCGTTTCTACTGTTATGTATGTTTTGTGAGATTTGGCCAGCGGGCGATTGTTATTCAACCCGAGGGGAATGATTGTTCTCTCATCTACTGATTCACTGGGGATTCTCTGTGTGTTGTAACATATTATACAGTGCCTTCAGAAAGTAGTCATAGCTCTTGACTCATTCCACATTTTGTTGTGGATAAATGTATGTTTTTCTAACCTATCTACACACAATACTCCATAATGACAAAGTGAAAACGTTTTTAGAAATGTATTGTAAATGAAATAAAGAAATCAAATTGACATGTAATTTCAAAAAGTGCTCTAATTTCTAAACAGTTCACCTGATATAGAGAGAAATAACCTCAAATAACCTCAATTTTAACCTCTTTTCAATCTAAAGTTCTGAAGTACAGAGCCAAAACAAAAAAACTAACTAGATTTCAGCCGCGGTATTATTTCAGTATTATTTTAGTGCCTTGTTGCAAAGAATGCTTCCTTATGTTCATGCTGTCAATTATGTTAGTATTGTGGAGTAACTATAATGTTGTTGATCCATCCTCAGTTTTCTTCTATCACAGCCATTAAACTCGGTAACTGTTTTAAAGTCACCATTGGCCTCATGGTGAAATCTCTGGGTGGTTTCCTTCCTCTCCAGAAACCTCTCTAGCAACTGAGGATGCCTGAATCTTTGTCGTGACAGGATAGTGTATCAATGCACCCAAAGTGTAATTAATAACTTTACCATGCTCAAAGGGATACTGTTTTCACCCATCAACCAATATGTGCCCTTCTTTGCAAGGCATTGGAAAACCTCCCTGGTCTTTGTGGTCGAAATTCGACTGAGGGACCTTACAGATAATTGTATGTGGGTTACAGAGATGAGGTAGTCATTCAAAATGCATGTTAAACACTACTGTGCACACAGAGTGAATCCATGCAACTTATGTGATTTGTTTAGCACATTCTTACTGCTGAACTTATTTAGGCTTGTCATAACAAAGGGGTTGAATACAGTTGTAACACAACTGAAGGCACTGTAACTGTACTGACACTGATGCAGTGGATACTATGAGAGTGGAACTGGAGCAGAGCGATCCCAAAGGCTGGAGCGGTCCGCCTTCTCACCCGCTCCAACTTTGCTCCAGTAGCGCTCACTACACGAGCTCAGGGCAGTTGTAGTCTACTTGTTTGCTACTATAGCCCCTTGCTTTCACTAGTCACAGAGTTCTCAAAATATTTTCATAAAGAAACTGAGAAAACACACTAAATCAAGGTGACTTACAAAGATGAGGACCAAGAGCAAGAGAGGTAGTGTGGTGATGTAGTGTCCACAACTAAAGAATCCATGTGGAATCTGAAAAGACACGTATCCCGAAAGCATGATGGTTGTACTTACTATGTGCACATGCTAAAAGAAAGGAACGAGGTGGGTAGATAAAACTAAGTGTCTTTGTAGCAAAGTATTTATAAACTAAAAATCAGATCTCTTAAACGTTTCGTTCATTTTTGTTCCATTATCTATACAATAGGCCATACTTGATATTGTCCCAATAGGCCTGGCATACGTTCCACGTTTCCTTTTTTGGTTTATTTTGCCTAAAAAGTTTTAGGTCTACATGTATGCATGTATGTATGTACAAAAAATAAAAATCTGCATCTCTGCCCAGCCTGGCATGATTAGCATCCCCAGTGGCTTTGCACGTGAGGAGAGGACATTCTCTGCTGCTGGCCAGCTCTCCAGGCATCACATGAGCCTGAAGCCACACACTGGCCAAACAGTGTGAATGAATTCAAAGGCACCAAATCATTTTTTGTTTAATTCGCATTTCATTCTAGGTAAGTCACAGCCTATATGTGCAATTTATAAACAATAATGATTAATACAACAAAATGTTGTTTAAACGCTGAGCGCTTTATGTCCTTACCAGCCTATTGTGTCGCACGCTCAAATGCTTCACAATGTATTTCTTTGTAGGCTATAACCTTGAAATAATATAGCCTAAATAATAAATTTTTGTTCCTTCTTAGGCTCCCGGTCTGACTCCTGACTTATTTAGAGTGTTATATGCTGTTTAATATGACATGTATCCTATTTGAAATGATGTGTGCTTCTTACATTCACCTTTTCATCTTTTTTTCAAATACTTTTCATTCAAATCCATATGGTTTACTTCAAAACCAAATGGGAGATCCAGGTAGTCACTAAAATAGATGGGTGTTGGTTAAATTGTGATTTTAATGAATGGAGCAAATTTGGAGAGGCAGTTGTTTTGTTCCTCTGAGCGTGGAGCGTTTTTTTGCGGAGCGGTTGGAAAGGACATGGAGCACTGAAGCGGTGCGTAGACACCGGTCAGTGAGCAAGGAGGGGGATTTCCAACAGCGCAACTCATCTCACATGCTCTGATGCAGTGCAATTCTGTTGTTTTGTGTGAATATAAGTCTATTGATCTGTCATCAGTTAATCACTCTAACGTCTAGAACAGTACCAATCATTTTCTCTAGAGACATTCTGAACTCTAAAAGCCTTTCTAGTACAGCACAGGTATGAAGACGTATGGTCTTGCTATTTACTATGCACGGGCCGATGTCGGCGTCTTTTGGGCCGTCTTAAAAAATATATATATATATATTTGGTGCAGTCCAGACCAGCCTTGATTTCAACGTTCACGGATGTCGAGGTTTGGTCCGGATCAGATTTGGTCCTTGATTTCAACGTCCTCAAACATCTGGAACGGCCTTGATTTAACCCAAACATAGACATCTAGTATTCTTTCAGATTTGGTCCAGTTTGGAGACAGCAAAGCACAACACAGTACAGTTCAGCACAGCAGAGTAGATTATAGTATAATGTACTGTATTGTAGAGACGGACAATATGGAAAAGAAAATGCACATTGATATTTACAGCAAAAAATGTATCGTAATCTGTGATAAATTACGATAAATATTTTTTTTTTGGGGGGGGGGATAATAGAGCTAGCGATATGGGAACAAATGTAATATCGTGGTAAATGTAATACTACAATATACAGTGCCTTGCGAAAGTATTCGGCCCCCTTGAACTTTGCAACCTTTTGCCACATTTCAGGCTTCAAACATAAAGATATAAAACTGTATTTTTTTGTGAAGAATCAACAACAAGTGGGACACAATCATGAAGTGGAACGACATTTATTGGATATTTCAAACTTTTTTAACAAATCAAAAACTGAAAAATTGGGCGTGCAAAATTATTCAGCCCCCTTAAGTTAATACTTTGTAGCGCCACCTTTTGCTGCGATTACAGCTGTAAGTCGCTTGGGGTATGTCTCTATCAGTTTTGCACATCGAGAGACTGACATTTTTTCCCATTCTTCCTTGCAAAACAGCTCGAGCTCAGTGAGGTTGGATGGAGAGCATTTGTGAACAGCAGTTTTCAGTTCTTTCCACAGATTCTCGATTGGATTCAGGTCTGGACTTTGACTTGGCCATTCTAACACCTGGATATGTTTATTTTTGAACCATTCCATTGTAGATTTTGCTTTATGTTTTGGATCATTGTCTTGTTGGAAGACAAATCTCCGTCCCAGTCTCAGGTCTTTTGCAGACTCCATCAGGTTTTCTTCCAGAATGGTCCTGTATTTGGCTCCATCCATCTTCCCATCAATTTTAACCATCTTCCCTGTCCCTGCTGAAGAAAAGCAGGCCCAAACCATGATGCTGCCACCACCATGTTTGACAGTGGGGATGGTGTGTTCAGGGTGATGAGCTATGTTGCTTTTACGCAAAAAAGTTAAATTTTGGTTTCATCTGACCAGAGCACCTTCTTCCACATGTTTGGTGTGTCTTCCAGGTGGCTTGTGGCAAACATTAAACAACACTTTTTATGGATATCTTTAAGAAATGGCTTTCTTCTTGCCACTCTTCCATAAAGGCCAGATTTGTGCAATATACAACTGATTGTTGTCCTATGGACAGTCTCCCACCTCAGCTGTAGATCTCTGCAGTTCATCCAGAGTGATCATGGGCCTCTTGGCTGCATCTCTGATCAGTCTTCTCCTGAAAGTTTAGAGGGACGGCCAAGTCTTGGTAGATTTGCAGTGGTATGATACTCCTTCCATTTCAATATTATCGCTTGCACAGTGCTCCTTGGGATGTTTAAAGCTTGGGAAATCTTTTTGTATCCAAATCCGGCTTTAAACTTCTTCACAACAGTATCTCGGACCTGCCTGGTGTGTTCCTTGTTCTTCATGATGCTCTCTGCGCTTTTAACGGACCTCTGAGACTATCACAGTGCAGGTGCATTTCCCAAGACTTGATTACACACAGGTGGATTGTATTTATCATCATTAGTCATTTAGGTCAACATTGGATCATTCAGAGATCCTCACTGAACTTCTGGAAAGAGTTTGCTGCACTGAAAGTAAAGGGGCTGAATAATTTTGCACGCCCAATTTTTCAGTTTTTGATTTGTTAAAAAAGTTTGAAATATCCAATAAATGTCGTTCCACTTCATGATTGTGTCCCACTTGTTGTTGATTCTTCACAAAAAAACACAGTTTTATATCTTTATGTTTGAAGCCTGAAATGTGGCAAAAGGTCGCAAAGTTCAAGGGGGCCGAATACTTTCGCAAGGCACTGTATATATGCAGTACCAGTCAAAAGTTTGGAAACACCTACTAATTCAAGAGCTTTTCTTTATGTTTTACAATTTTCTACATTGTAGAATAATAGTGAAGACATCAAAACTATGAAATAGCACATATGGAATCATGTAGTAACCAAAAAAAGTGTTAAACAAATTTAGATTCTTCAAAGTAGCCACCCTTTTCCTTGATAACACACACTCATGGCATTCTCTCATTTAGATTCATGAGGTAAAATAGCCCTTACACAGCCTGGAGGTGTGTTTTGGGTCATTGTCCTGTTGAAAAACAAATGATAGTCCCAATAAGCGCAAACCAGATGGGATGGCATATCGCTGTGTGGTAGCCATGCTGGTTAAGTGTGCCATTGTAGAAAATAGTAAATAGAAAGAAAAACCCTGGAATGAGTAGAGTAGGTGTGTCCAAACTTTTGACTGGTACTGTGTGTGTGTGTGTGTGTGTGTGTGTGTGTGTGTGTGTGTGTGTGTGTATGTATGTATGTATGTATGTATGTATGTATGTATGTATGTATGTATGTATGTATATATATATGTGTATATATATACTGTGTATATATATATATATATATGTTTAGAGCCCTGCTAATAGAAATATATATATATATATATATACACAGTGGGGCAAAAAAGTATTTAGTCAGCCACCAATTGTGCAAGTTCTCCCACTTAAAAAGATGAGAGGCCTGTAATTTTCATAATAGGTACACTTCAACTATGACAGACAAAATTTGAAAAATAAATCCAGAAAATCACATTGTAGGATTTTTAATGAATTTATTGCAAATTATGGTGGAAAATAAGTATTTGGTCACCTACAAACAAGCAAGATTTCTGGCTCTCACAGACCTGTAACTTCTTCTTTAAGAGGCTCCTCTGTCCTCCACTCGTTACCTGTATTAATGGCACTTGTTTGAACTTGTTATCAGTATAAAAGACACCTATCCACAACCTCAAACAGTAACACTCCAAACTCCACTATGGCCAAGACCAAAGAGCTGTCAAAGGACACCAGAAACAAAATTGTAGACCTGCCCCAGGCTGGGAAGACTGCATCTGCAATAGGTAAGCAGCTTGGTTTGAAGAAATCAACTGTGGGAGCAATTATTAGGAAATGGAAGACATACAAGACCACTGATAATCTCTCTCGATCTGGGGCTCCACGCAAGGTCTCACCCCTGTGGGGTCAAAATGATCACAAGAACGGTGAGCAAAAATCCCAGAACCACACGGGGGGACCTAGTGAATGACCTGCAGAGAGCTGGGACCAAAGTAACAAAGCCTACCTATCAGTAACACACTACGCCGCCGGGGACTCAAATCCTGCAGTGCCAGACGTGTCCCCCTGCTTAAGCCAGTACATGTCCAGGCCCGTCTGAAGTTTGCTAGAGAGCATTTGGATGATCCAGAAGAAGTTTGGGAGAATGTCATATGGTCAGATGAAACCAAAATATAACTTTTTGGTAAAAACTCAACTCGTCGTGTTTGGAGGACAAAGAATGCTGAGTTGCATCCAAAGAACACCATACCTACTGTGAAGCATGGGGGTGGAAACATCATGCTTTGGGGCTGTTTTTCTGCAAAGGGACCAGGACGACTGATCCGTGTAAAGGAAAGAATGAATGGGGCCATGTATGTTGAGATTTTGAGTGAAAACCTCCTTCCATCAGCAAGGGCATTGAAGATGAAACGTGGCTGGGTCTTTCAGCATGACAATGATCCCAAACACACCGCCCGGGCAACGAAGGAGTGGCTTCGTAAGAAGCATTTAGTATTCAGAACCCTTGACTTTTTCAACATTTTGTTGCTTACAGCCTTATTCTAAAATTGATTAAATTGTTTGTTTCCCATCAATCTACACACAATACCCCATAATGACAAAGCAAAAACAGGTTTTTAGAAATGTTTGCACAGAAAATGGAAATATGACATTTACATATATATTCAGACCCTTTAATCAGTACTTTGTTGTAGCACATTTGGCAGTGATTACAGCATCGAGTCTTCTTGGGTATGACACTACAAGCTTGACACACCTGTATTTGGGGAGTTTCTCCCATTTTTCGCTGCAGATCCTCTCAAGCTCTGTCAGGTTGGATGGGGAGCGTCGCTGCACAGCTATTTTTAGGTCTCCTCAGAGATGTTCGATCGGGTTCAAGTCCGAGCTCTGGCTGAGCCACTCAAGGACATTCAGAGACTTGTCCCACTTGCCACTCCTGAATATCTACTGGCTATGTGCAAAGGGTCGTTGTCCTGTTGGAAGGTGTACGTTCGCCCCAGTCTGAGGTCCTGAGAGCTCTGGAGTAGGTTTTCATCAATGATCTCTCTGTACTTTGCTCCATTCATCTTTTCCCAAATCATGACTAGTCTCCCAGTTCTTTCCACAGAAAAACATCCCCACAGCATAATGCTGCCACCACGCTTCACAGTAGGGATGGCGTCAGAGTTCTATCTTGGTTTCATCAGATCAGAGAATCTTGTTTCTCATGGTCTGAGAGTATTTAGGTGTCTTTTAGCAAACTCCAAGCGGGTTGTTATGTGCCTTTTACTGAAGAGTGGCTTCCATCTGGGCACTACCATAAACGCCTGATTGGTGGAGTGCTCAGAGATGGTTGTCCTTCTGGAAGGTTCTCCCATCTCCACAGAGGAAGTCTGGAGCTCTGTCAGAGTGACAATCGGGTTCTTAGTAACCTCCCTGACCAAGGCCCTCCTCCCCTGATTGCTCAGTTTGGCCGGATGGCCAGCTCTAGGAAGAGTCTGGTCTTCATTTATCTTCCATTTAACAAGGAACATTCTCCCTTGTCGGGTCGTTTCCCACATCCCCATAAGGACAAAGGCTATTTTAAGCGGAGGGGTAATGTTTAGGGTTAGAATTAGGGTTAGGGTAAGTGGTTAGGTTTAGGGTTTGGGTTAAAGGTTAGGGAAATTGGATTTTGAAAGGAAATTAATTTTAGATCCCCACGAGGATAGAATAACATTTTAATTTATTGAATTTTTTATTTCACCTTTATTTAACCTGGTAGGCTAGTTGAGAACTATTTCACATTTGCAACTGCGACCTGGCCAAGATAAAGCGTAGCAATTCGACACATACAACAACAGAGTTACACATGGAATAAACAAAACATACAGTCAATAATACAGTAGAACAAAATAAAACAAAAAGTCTATATACAGTGAGTGCAAATGAGGTAAGTTAAGGAAATAAATAGGCCATGGTGGCAAAGTAATTACAATATAGCAATTAAACACTGGAATGGTAGATCGGCAGAAGATGAATGTGCAGGTAGAGATACTGGGGTGCAAAGGAGCAAAATAAATACATAAATAGATACCAGTATGGGGATGAGGTAGGTAGATAGACGGGCTGTTTACAGATGGGCTATGTACAGGTGCAGTGATCTGTAAGCTGCTCTGACAGCTGGTGCTTAAAGCTAGTGAGGGAGATGTGAGTCTCCAGCTTCAGAGATTTTTGCAATTCGTTCCAGTCATGGGCAGCAGAGAACTGGAAGGAAAGACGACCAAAGGAGGAATTGGCTTTGGGGGTGACCAGTGAGATATACCTGCTGGAGCGCGTGCTACGAGTGGGTGCTGCTATGGTGATCAGTGAGATGAGATAAGGCAGGGCTTTACCTAGCAGAGACTTGTAGATAACCTGTAGCCAGTGGGTTTGGCGACGAGTATGAAGCGAGGGCCAACCAACGAGAGCGTACAGGTCGCAATGGTGGGTAGTGGACTGCATCCAGTTTGTTGAGTAGAGTGTTGAAGGCTATTTTATAGATGACATCACCGAAGTCGAGGATCGGTAGGATGGTCAGTTTTACGAGGGTATGTTTGGCAGCATGAGTGAAGGATGCTTTGTTGCGATATAGGAAGCCGATTCTAGATTACATTTTGGATTGGAGATGCTTAATGTGAGTCTGGAAGGAGAGTTTACAGTCTAACCAGACACCCAGGTATTTGTAGTTGTCCACGTATTCTAAGTCAGAGCCGTCCAGAGTAGTGATGCTGTACGGGCAGTTGACCAGGGTAGGGGTAGCCATGTGGAAAGCATGACCAGCCGTAGAGAAATGCTTATTGAAATTCTCAATTATAGTGAATTTATCGGTGATGACAGTGTTTCCTAGCCTCAGAGCAGTGGGCAGGTGGGAGGAGGTGCTCTTATTCTCCATGGACTTTACAGTGTCCCAGAACTTTTATGAGTTAGTACTACAGGATGCAAATTTCTGTTTGAAAAAGCTTGCCTTAGCTTTTCTAACTGTCTGTGTATATTTGTTCCTAACTTCCCTGAAAAGTTGCATGTCACGGGGGCTATTCGATGCTAATGCAGAACGCCACAGGATGTTTTTGTGCTGGTCAAGGGCAGACAGGTCTGGAGTGAACCAAGGACTATATCTATTCCTAGTTCTACATTTTATGAGAGGGGCGTGCTTATTTAAGATGGTGAGGAAGGCACTTTTAAAGAATAGCTAGGCATCATCTACTGACGGGATGAGGTCAATGTCATTCCAGGATACCCCGACCAGGTCGATTAGAAAGGCCTGCTCGAGGGCCTCCCGGGTGGCGCAGTGGTTAAGGGCGCTGTACTGCAGCGCCAGCTGTGCCATCAGAGTCCTGGGTTCGCGCCCAGGCTCTGTCGTAACCGGCCGCGACCGGGAGGTCCGTGGGACGACGCACAATTGGCCTAGCGTCGCCCGGGTTAGGGAGGGCTTGGTCGGTAGGGGTTTCCTTGTCTCATCGCGCACCAGCGACTCCTGTGGCGGGCTGGGCGCAGTGTACGCTAGCCAAGGTGGCCAGGTGCACGGTGTTTCCTCCGGCGCATTGGTGCGGCTGGCTTCCGGGTTGGATGTGCGCTGTGTTAAAGAAGCAGCGGCTTGGTTGGTTGTGTATCGGAGGACGCATGACTTTCAACCTTCGTCTCTCCCGAGCCCGTACGGGAGTTGTAGCGATGAGACAAGATAGTAGCTACTACAACAATTGGATACTATGAAATTGGGGAGAAAAAAAGGGGTAAAATTCAAAAAAAAAGAAAAAAAAAAGAAAGAAAGAAAGGCCTGCTCGCAGAAGTGTTTCAGGGAGCGTTTGACAGTGATGAGGGGTGGTCATTTGGTCGCAGACCAATTACGGATGCAGGCAATGAGGCAGTGATCACTGAAATCTTGATTGAAAACAGCAGAGGTGTATTTGGAGGGCGAATTAGTTAGGATGACATCTATGAGGGTGCCCGTGTTTACTGATTTGGGGTTGTACCTGGTAGGTTCATTGATAATTTGTGTGAGATTGAGGGCATCAAGCTTAGTTTGTAGGATGGCCGGGGTGTTAAGCATGTCCCAGTTTACGTCACCTAGTAGCACGAACTCAGAAGATAGATGGGGGGCAATCAATTCACATATGGTATCGAGGGCACAGCTGGGGGCAGGGAGGTCTATAGCAAGCGGCAACAGTGAGAGACTTGTTTCTGGAAAGGTGAATTTTTAGAAGTAGAAGCTCAAATTGTTTGGGTACAGACCTGGATAGTAGGACAGAACTCTGCAGGCTATCTTTGCAGTAGATTGCAACACTGCCCACTTTGGCAGTTCTATCTTAGTGGAAAACGTTATAGTTAGCAATGGAGATTTCAGGGTTTTTGGTGTTTTTCCTAAGCCAGGATTCAGACACGGCTAAGACATCTGGGTTGGCAGAGTGTGCTAAAGCATTGAGTAAAACAAACGTAGGGATTATGTTTCTAATGTTAACATGCATGAAACCAAGGCTTTTACGTTTACAGAAGTCAACAAATGAGAGCACCTGGGGTGTGGGAGTGGAGCCAGGCACTGCAGAACCTGGATTAACCTCCACATCACCAGAGGAACAGAGGAGAAGTGGGATAAGTGTACGGCTAAAGACTATACGAACTGGCCGTCTAGCACGTTCAGAACAGAGAGTAAAAGGAGCAGGTTTCTGGGCACGATAGCATAGATGCAAGGCATAGTGTACAGACAAAGGTATGGTAGGATGTGAGTACATTGGAGGTAAACCTAGGCATTGAGTAATGAAGAGCGAGATATAACATAATGTGTGTAAGTAGAACAAAACACGTTGACTCACACTACTTGTAGAGAAACGCCAATGACATCCTTCTCTCTTTCATGTTGTCGAGACAGTCTATGACTCTGTCATACAGTACACGCTTGTAAATGTTATCCTAGGCTGCCTGGCTAAAATGCTTCATCGCTAGCCTAACACCAGGCCAACGAGTTAACATTAGCCTACTACATCTAGCTACATATTGAACTTCCATCCTCTCAGGCCAGGGGTACAACAATGTATGAATTAATGGTTGGATCAGAATCAACTTCTAAATCATTGGCCAGTACGAAGAATTAAGTAAAACCACAAGTCCCTATCTCCATCCATGGCTAATTCAGGAAAGGGATGATTTTACCTAGCTAGCTACCGGAGGACAACAACATGAAACAATTCAACTTGTTTTTTTCCATTGAGGAAGGCCAAATGCTAGCTGGCTTCCCTTGCATTCAAAGCTACGGGCAACAAAGTCATACTCTTTTTGTTCATAATGTCTTGTACACCCAGAGTAAGTGCATGTGACAGATGGGAGCAATAATACATATTCTATGTGGGAATCTTCCGTTGGCTCCTCTTTGCGATATTAAATGGATAAAAAATATGATTGGGATATAAAGCTTACTTCATTGAGAATGTTGTACAGTGCCTTGAGAAAGCATTCACACCTCATTACTTTTTCCTTTTCCACATTTTGTTTGGTTACAGCCTGAGATTTTCTGTCACTGGCCTTTATCTTTTTAGAAATGTTTACAAATTATTTATTTTTTTAAAGAAAAGCTGAAATCTTTAGTCAATAAGTATTCAACCCCTTTGTTATGGCAAGCCTAAATAAGTTCAGGACTAAAATGTTGCTTAACAAGTTACATAATAAGTTGCATGGACTCACTCTGTGTGCAATAATAGTGTAACATGAATTTTGAATGACTACCTCATCTCCGTACCCCACACACATACAATTACCTATAAGGTCATTCAGTCAAGCAGTTAATTTCAAACACAGATTCAACCACAAAGACCAGGGAGGTTTTCCAATATGTCACAAATAAGGGCACCCATTGGTAGATGGGTAAGAATACAAAAATAAAACATTAAATATCCCTTTGAGCATGGTGAAGTTATTAATTACACTTTGGATGGTGTATCAATACACCCAGTCACTACAAGGATACAGACATACGTCCTAACTCAGTTGCCAGAGAGGAAGGAAACCGCTCAGGGATTTCCCCATGAGGCCAATGGTGACTTTAAAAACAGTTACAGAATTTAACGGCAGTGATAGGAGAAAACAGAGGATGGATCAACATCATTGTAGTTACTCTACAATCCTAACCTAATTGACAGAGTGAAAAGAATAAAGCCTGTGCAGAATATACATCCTTTTTGCAACAAGCCACTAAAAATAATTCTGCAAAAAATTGGCAAAGCATTTCACGTCCTGTCCTGAATACAAAGTGTTATGTTTAGGGAAAATCCAATACAACACATTACTGAATAACACTCCTGTCACGCACTGACCATAGAGAGACTTTTTATTCTCTATTTTGGTTAGGTCGGGGTGTGACTAGGGTGGGTAATCTATGTTGGTGTATTTCTATGTTGGCCTGGTATGGTTCCCAATCAGAGGCAGCTGTTTAGCGTCGTCTCTGATTGGGAATCATATTTAGGCAGCCATTTCCCGACTGCTTTTTTTGTGGGATCTTGTTTTGCGTTAGTGCATGTAGCACCTCTGATGTTACGGTTCGTTGTTAGTTTCTTTTTTTGTTTGGAAGTTTCACTTAAATAAATATGTGGAACTTTTATCACGCTGCGCCTTGGTCCGTCTCTCCACACAACCGTGACAACTCCATACTTGATGGCTACATAAAATATTTACTACATAACATACATAAGACTTAAAACAAAAGAATGACAGTAACCAAATTACTAAAAATAACCCAAAGGAAAAGCAAATCTAAAAAGATGTGTTTTAAGATCTCTTAAATATGTCCACAGTTTCGGCCCCCCTCAGGTTCTCTGGAAGGCCATTCCAGAGGCTGTAACTAAAAGCTGCCTCTCCATGCCTCTTGGTCCTAAGCTTTGGGATAGTTAAAAGGCCAGTGTCAGAGGACCTGAGGGACCTACTGGGTACATAACTTAAAAGCATGTCTGACATGTATTGGGGTGCACAATTGTGGATGGGTTTAATAACCAAAATACCTAGTTTTTTTTTACATGGTATTTTATCTTTATTGAACGTGAATTACAATGTGAGGCCAGATTCTGTCTCTGTGCTCTGGCTCCAACAATATGTACTTTGGTATTGTCTTCATTTAGCTCCAGGAAGTTATGAGCCATCCAAGTATATAAATCACTAATACGGTCTAATCATTTATCCGTGGAGCTAAAATCCTCTGGTGACACAGAAATGTAAAGCTGTGTATCGTCTGCGTAGCAGTGAAAATCCATGCTGTGCTTTCTGATGACACTGCCAAGGGCTAACATATACAGTGCATTCGGAATGTATTCAGACACCTTTACTTTTTCCACATTTTGTAATCTTACAGCCTTATTCTAAAATGGATTAAATAAAAAAAAATCCTCATCAATCTACACACAATGCCCCATAATGACAAAGCGAAAACAGGTTTTTAGAATTACATGTTTTTTTTATTTACTTAACTATGAGACTCGAAATTGAGCTCAGGTGCATCCTGTTTCCATTGATCATCCCTGAGATTTTTCTATAATTTGATTGGAATCCACCTGTGCAAATTCAATTGGCTGGACATAATTTGGAAAGGAACACACATGTCTATATAAGGTTCCACAGTTGACAGTGCACGTCAGAGCAAAAACCAAGCCTTGAGGTCGAAGAAATTGTCCGTAGAGCTCCGAGACATGATACCAAAACATTTTGGCAGCATTGAAGGTCCTTAAGAATACACTGGCCTCCATCATTCTTAAATGGAAGACGTTTGGAACCACCAAGACTCTTCCGAGAGCTGGCCACACAGCCAACCTGAGCAATTGGGGGAGAAGGGCCTTGGTCAAGGAGGTAACCAAGAACCCAATGGTTAATCTGAGAGAGCTCCAGAGTTCCTCTGTGGAGATGACAAAACCTTCCAAAAGGACAACCATTTCTGCAGCACTTTATGGTCGAGTGGCCAGACGGAAGCCACTCCTCAATAAAAGGCACATACAGGTCCTCTTGGAGTTCGCCAAAAGGCACCTAAAGGACTATCAGACCATGAGAAACAAGACTCTCTGGTCTGATGAAACCAAGATTGAACTCTTTGGCCTGAATGCCAAGCGTCACATCTGGAGGAAACCAGGCAACGCTCATCACATGGCCAATACCATCCCTACGGTGAAGCATGGTGGTGGCAACATCATGCTGTGGGGATACTTTTCAGTAGCAGGGACTGGGAGACTAGTCAGGATGGAGGGAAAGATGATTGAAGCAAAGTACAGAGAGATCGTTGATGAAAACCTGCTCCAGAGAACTCAGGACCCCCTACTGTGGTGAACGTTCACCTTCCAACAGGACCACAACGACCCTAAGTACACAGCCAAGACAACGCAGGGAGTGACTTCGGGACAAGTCTCAATGTCCTTGAATGGCCCACCAAGAGCCCGGACTTGAACCCAATCGAACATCTGTGGAGAGACTTGAAAAATAGCTGTGCAGCGACACTCCCCAACCAACATGACAGAACTTGAAAAGATCTGCAGAGAAGATGGGAAAAACTCCCCAAATACAGGTGTGCCAAGCATCTGGTGTCATACCCAAGAAGACTCGAGGCTATAATTGCTGCCAAAAGTGCTTCAACAAAGTACTGAGTAAAGGGCCTGAATACCTATCACTAAATGTGATATTTAAATATAATTTATATTTGCTGAAATTTCTAAAAACCTGTTTTTGCTTTCTCATTATGGGGTATTGTTGTATACAGTTGAAGTCGGAAGTTTACATACACCTTAGCCAAATACATTTAAACTCCGTTTCACAATTCCTGACATTTAGTCCTAGTAAATATTCGCTGTCTTAGATCAGTTAGGATCACCACTTTCTTTTAAGAATGTGAAATGTCAGAATAATAGTAGAGAAATGATTTATTTCAGCTTAAATTGTTTAACTTGGGTCAAACGTTTCAGGTAGCCTTCCACAAGCTTCCCACAATAAGTTGGGTGAATTTTGGCCCATTCCTCCTGACAGAGCTGGTGTAACTGAGTCAGGTTTGTAGGCCTCCTTGCTCGCACACGCTCTTTCAGATCTGCCCCCACATTTTCTATGGGATTGAGGTCAGGGCTTTGTGACGTCCACTCCAATACCTTGACTTCGATGTCCTTAAGCCATTTTGCCACAACTTTGGAAGTATGCTTGGGGTCATTGTCCATTTGGAAGACCCATTTGTGACCAAGCTTTAACTTCCTGACTGATGTCTTGAGATGTTGCTTCAATATATCCACTTAATTGTCCTGCCTCATGATACCATCTATTGTGTGAAGTGCACCAGCCCCTCCTGCAGCAAAGCACCCCCACAACATGATGCTGCCACCACCGTGCTTCACAGTTGAGACTGTGTTCTTCGGCTTGCAGGCCTCCCCCTTTTTCCTCCAAAAATAACGATGGTCATTATGGCCAAACAGTTCTATTTTTGTCATCAGACCAGGGGACATTTCTCCAAAAGTAGGATCTTTGTCCCCATGTGCAGTTGCAAACCGTAGTCTGGCTTTTTTATGGCGGTTTTGGAGCAGTGGCTTCTTCCTTGCTGAGCAGCCTTTCAGGTTATGTCGATATAGGACTTGTTTTACTGTGGATATAGATACCTTTGTACCTGTTTCCTCCAGCATCTTCACAAGGTCCTTTGCTGCTGTTCTTGGATTGATTTGCACTTTTCGCACCAAAGTACGTTAATCTCTAGAAGACAGAAGGCATCTCCTTCCTGAGCAGTATGACGCCTGCGTGGTCCCATGGTGTTTATACTTGCGTTCTATTGTTTGTACAGATGAATGAGGTACCTTCAGGCGTTTGGAAATTGCTCCCAAGGATGAACCAGACTTGCAGGTCTACAGTTTTCTGAGGTCTTGGCAATTTCTTTTGATTTTCCCATGATGCCAAGCAAAGAAGCACTGAGTTTGAAGGTAGGCTTTGAAATACATCCACGGGTACACCTCCAATTGACTCAAATGATGTCAATTAGCCTATCAGAAGCTTCTAAAGCCATGACATCATTTTCTGGAATTTTCCAAGCTGTTTAAAGGCACAGTCAACTTAGTGTATGTAAACTTCTGACCCACTGGAATTGTGATACAGTGAATTATAAGTGAAATAATCTGTCTGTAAACAATGTTGGAAAATTTACTTATGTCATGCACAAAGTAGATGTCCTAACCGACTTGCAAAAACTATAGGTTTGTTAACAAGAAATTTGTGGAGTGGTTGAAAAACAAGTTAATGACTCCAACATAAGTGTATGTAAACTTCCGACTTCAACTGTAGATGAGGGGGAAAATTATTGAATCAATTTTAGAATAAAGCTGTATCATAACAAAATGAAGAAAAGATTAAGGGTCTGAATACTTTCTGAATGCACTGTGTAAACTAAACAGTACAGGACCCGAAATCGAACCTTGTGGAACACCACGTGATATGTATTTTCTCTGAGTGATGTTCACCAAGGGTGACAAAACAAAATATTGACTGGTCAAATTGGTCCTAAACCAATTTAGAACTGGATGGGCCGCCTCTCCAGTATATCCAGAAGGACGTCATTTGAATGCTGCACTTAAATCCAAGAGTGCAAGGACAGAGAGTTGTTTGTTATCTGTGTTGGCTCTAAGTTTATCTATCACTTTAACTAAGGCGGTCTTTGTGCTGTGGTGGGCATTATTTTCTTTTAGCTGTTTGAAACCAATTTCTCCAGAATTTTGCTTAAGAATGGAAGTTTGGCCAAAAATTGTTAAGAGCTGAACAATCTTGATTAATTTTCTTCACAAGGGGTTTCACCATATCAGTTTTTAATGCAGTGGGGAAAGTGCCTGTGAGCAGGGAGTGATGAACAATATCTTGCACTTCTTCAGATATGCAATTAAAAACTGTTTTGTAAGAAGTTGGTGGGGATAGAATTGAGAAGGCAGATAGAAGTTAAGTTGTGATATCACTTTCCTGAGCATGTCTGTGTCAACAAGGGAAAATAAATCCATAGTGTCTTTACGTGGTAGGCTAGAGCAAATATCAAACTTCTTATCAGGTGTTGTTTGACTGATAACCAACATTAAGCTGGGTATCTTATCTCTGAAATATGCCGCACACTCATTACATTTAGGTGTGGATGAAAGTTCACATAGGTTTTTAGGGGGGATGATTTATCAGGCCATCAATTGTTGAGAAGAGCATTCCCTAATTACTCTGATTAATATTGATCAAGTTAGAAAAATGAATCCGTCTGGCATTTCTAATTGCCTTGGTATATATGTCAAGTTACTCTCTCAGAATATCATAATGGACCTCCAACTGACTTTCTCCACTTCCGCTCTACATTTCTGCAATTTCTCTTTAATTGAATGGCAAGAGTGTGCAAAGCTGTCATCAAGGCAAAGGTTGGATACTTTGAAGAATCTAAAATATATTTTGATTTGTTTAACACTTTTTTGGTTACTACATGATTCCATATGTGTTACTTCATAGTTTTGATGTCTTCACTATTATTCTACAATGTAGAAAATAGTAAAAATAAAACCCTCCAAACCTTTCACTGTACTGTATATTCAAAATTATTTTAAAAAACATTGAATTTGGCACAACAAAAACACATTGAATAACACATTTGTACATGGCAAAACAGACAGTCAACAAATGTATAAGGAATATGGTTTTGAAGTGTCTGTCCTATATCTGAGAGACCTCTTCGAAATGAGGACATCCGCAACAGTGTTCAGACGACTGTCGTAAAGCTTGTGCATGTCGTAGAGCTAGACAATCGACATAGTCGTGTTCATGAGAGTCTCATCTTTCGATGGTGGTGACTTATTAGTCTGTAGCTCACGTCATTCTGGCTTTACATACGATTGTAACAATTTTTGTGTCCGAATCCTCTTGTGTAGAGAAATACCACTTTCAAAAGACTCATGTTATGGAATAGGCGCAAACTTTAAATCGACGGAAAGAGGGGATTGAGCTGCAGGTACACCTTGTGCTGGGGACAATAAAAGGCCACTAAAATATGCAGTTTTGTCACAAAACACAATGCCACAGATGTCTCAAGTTGAGGGAGCGAGCAATTGGCATGCTGACTGCAGGAATGTCCACCAGAGCTGTTGCCAGAGAATTGAAGGTTCATTTCTCTACCATAAGCCACCGCCGTCATTTTAGAGAAATTGTCAGTACGTCCAACCGGCCTTACAACGACACACCACGTGTATGGTGTCGTGTGGGCGAGCGGTTTACTGAAGTCAATGTTGTGAACAGAGTGACCCATGGTGGCGATGGGGTTATGATATGGGCAGGCATAATCTACGGACAATTAACACAGTTCCATTTTGTCGATGACTATTTGAATACACAGTGATACCGTGACGAGATCCTGAGGCCCATTCATCTACCACCATCACCTAATTTTTCAGCATGATAACGCATGCCACAATGTCACAAGGATCTGTTCACAATTCCTGGAAGCTGAAAATGTCTCAGTTCTTCCATTATCTGCATACTCACCAGACATGTTACCCATTGAGCATGTTTAGCATGCTCTGCGTCAACGTCTACGACAGCGTGTTCTAGTTCCCGCCAATATCCAGCAACTTCGCACAGCCATTGAAGAGGAGTGGGAAAACAGGCCACAATCAACAGCCTGATCAACTCTATGCGAAGAAGTTGTGTCTCGCTGCATGATATCTATCTGGTTTTCTGATCCACACACCTGCCTTTCTTTTAAAGTATATGTGAACAGATGCATATTTGTATTCCCAGTGATGTGAAATCCATAGATTAGGGCCTAATGAATTAATTTCAATTGACTGATTTCCTTATATGAGCTGTAGCTCAGTAAAATCTTCGAAACTGTTGCAAGTTGGGTGTATTTTTGTTCAGTATATTTGAAACGTCCTAAAAAGACATCTTCTCACCTTTCACTCAGAACCTCAAATTAACCTAACCTGAACGTTTGGAAAACACGTCTTTTAGACATCTTTTCAATGCCATTTTGCTCACTGGGTCCTTTCCCAATTCCCATCTTTAAAACCTTGTGCGCATAGCAGGTTAATGTTGTGCCTCCTGGGGAACAGGTGTGTGTGTGTGTTTGTCTAGATCTCTGTCATTATTAGGGCTTGGTCATGAGCAGGGGCTGTGGGAATGGGCTGAGGCCCTCTACTAATAGGACAGGCAATAGAGAATAAAAATGAGCAGGGTATCCAAGCAAGCAGACAGACACATATCTCCCTCCCTCTCTCTCTCTCCCCAGCCTGATGGAGAGCAGGGCACAAGGCTAGTATGACCTCAGGAACAGAGATGTGTAGCTTAAAGGAAGACTGATATGGTCATGCTCACACAGGCAGAACAGCCACAGCCATACAGTATTAATAAAGACTAGAGAACACCGGTGGTCACTGGATCTCATACGGTCACAGCCAGTCATGCAATCACTCTGATTACAGAGACAGCAAGAGAGACGATTAGCATACGAAGGCACAATCAAACTGGTGGTAGTTAAAGAATGCTTCATTATGAAAACAGAATCGCCCCCGGGCCGCCATAATCCCCTGTGGTATCAGGAGTGTTCCACAGACATTTCCCAATAAAGATACAGCCGTTCAAAAAGAGGCAGCTTGCCTCTCCTCCCTCTGATCAATCCGTTTCGTACCCCTCCGGTTAATGATTTCACACAGATCGTCAGCTTAGATCAGGGGTTCTCAAACCTCTCCGCAGGGACCCCCCCAGACGTTTAACAATGTTTTTGTAGCCCTGAACCTACTCACCAAGCTGATTCACCTAGTCAAGAGCTTGATAATTAGTTGACCATTTGAATCCGGTGTGCTAGCTGTGCAATAGTTCAAATACATGGAACCGCTGGGGGTCCTTAAGGAGAGGTTTGAGAACCCCTGATCTCTTAGATAAGAGATCATAACAGATCAGACAGGCTCTATAGTTGGTACGGTACTGTGCTGTGCTGTCTGTCTGTCTGTAACTAAGCCATCGTTAGACCACAGGGCCTGTCTGTTAGCACAGACACTATGCTGACTGCAGAGCAGCCAGGCTTAATGACCCAGTTAATAAGCCCATGGTTAGAGGGGAGATGGCTTATTCTACCAGCCTGAGTCTGGTCACATACAGACTGGTTCTAGATCTAATCTACATAGAAAGAACTGAGAAGATGATTGTCTAGTACTGCTGGAGAATTGAATAGAATAAACTCTGTGAATAAAAGGTTTACTAGCCTTCCCTGAGCTGTTTGAACTCGCTCCTTTGAGACGGCAGGGTTAGGTCGAAGGGTTAATGGCATCATTTTAAGATGTCTGGTTTTTGGAGGGGATTTAGAATATATATTTTTTAAACACAGTAGCAGTGAAAGGTTTGGACATTTTTTTAAACTATTTTCTACATCGTAGAATAATAGTGAAGCCACCCAAACTATGAAATAACACATGGAATCATGACGCAACCAAAAAAAGTGTTAAACAAATCAAAATAGATTTTATATTTGAGATTTTTAAAGGAGCCACCCTTTGCCTTGATGACAGCTTTGCACACTCTTGGCATTCTCTCAACCAGCTTCATGTCACCTGGAATGCATTTCAATGAACAGGTGTGCCTTGTTAAAAGTGGAATTTATTTTCTTCTTAAAATGCGTTTGAGCCAAATCAGTTGTGTTGTGACAAGGTAGGGGTGGTATACAGAAGACAGCCCTATTTGGTAAAAGGCCAAGTATATATTATGGCAAGAACAGCTCAAATAAGCAAAGAGAAACGACAGTCCATCATTACTTTAAGACATGAAGGTCAGTCAATCCGGAAAATGTCAAGAACTTTTAAAGTTTCTTCAAGTGCAGTCGCAAAAACTATCAAGCGCTATGATGAAACTGGCCCTCATGAGGACCGCCACACTAAAGGAAGACTCAAAGTTACCTCTGCTGCAGAGGATAAGTTCATTAGAATTACTAGCCCCAGAAATTGCAGCCCAAATAAATGCTTTACAGAGTTCAAGTAACAGACATATTTCAACATCAACTGTTCAAAGGAGACTGTGTGAATCAGGCCTTTATGGCCGAATTGCTGCAAAGAAACCACTACTAAAAGGACACCAATAAGAAAACAAGACTTGCTTCAGCCAAGAAACACGAGCAATGGACATTAGACCGGTGGAAATCTGTAATTTGGTCTGATGAGTCCAAATTTGAGATTTATGTGAGGTATCTATGACCAAAGATCTTTACAGAGTGAAGGAAAAGCAGCCAACAAGTGCTCAGCATATATGGGAACTCCTTCAAGGCTGTTGGAAAAGCTTTCCAGGTGAAGCTGGTTGAGAGAATACCAAGAGTGTGCAAAGTTGTCATCAAGGCAAAGGGTGGCTACCAAATATATTTTGATAGGTTTAACACTTTTGGTTACTACATGATTCCCTGTGTGTTATTTCATAGTTTTGATGTCTTTACCATTATTCTACAATGTAGAAAATAGTAAAAAATAAAGAAAAACCCTTGAATGAGTAGGTGTGTCCAAACTTTTGACTGGTACTGTATTTCAAGGAAAGGTGGACTGCATAAGGAGGTTTCGACTGGTTCAAAATGCAGATGAAATGAGGAGATAAAGCAGGAGTCCAAATAGCAGGGTTTTATTCCACACACATGGGGAAAGCGTGCAGGATAAGAAATGGTTGTGGTTTAATCGGGAAATACAAGAGGGGGAAACAAGCATGACTGACATGTTTCTCTGTTAACAAGTGCAACAACAAAAAAAACACACAAAAAAATGGATAAACTGAAATGTATCAAACTGAGGATATCTTACATGCTGGACTGGCAGGAATTTGCACTAAAAATGGCAACAGCATATCAAATGTAACATCAACTAAAATGATCTTAATATTAACATTTACATATTCATGTATAAGGACCAACAGGATAAGGAAGACGGGAGGGGGGAAAACTACTGCTTAATTATTCAACGGCGCTAATGAGCAGAGTGGAGACAGGTGTGGTGAGTGGCAACAATATGTATTTTACACTATCAGTCCAAAATACATATGTAATGGCCAGTCCAGTCCCAGACGGATGCGTTAGCCCAGAGGGCCGAGCTGGAAGGGCCTGCATGGTTTGTATCCTTCATGAGAAATTTCCCCCCTTTTACATCCCTGTTAAAGACAGAAGCAATTCTGGACAAGGTCAGGCTTTTGACAAACGAGTTCCATTACCGGCGTTCACCTTTTCCTCCTGGCTCAAAGTTAGCACAGCGGCTGTCTACTAAAGCTCAGGCAAGTGTGGTTTACACATTTTCTAATGGCCCCTGTGTGACAAATGACACAGTATCCTTCCCGGCCTGGTCCCAGACCCATTGTCAGAAGGACATCACACACACCTTATTCCCCAGGAATCAACACTTTCTGTCTACACACACACACATTGTTTGAAGTGTGTGTGTGTGTGCGTGTGTATGTTGAAGGGTAAACTAGACCGGGGAGGAGGTTTTTGTTGAAGTTCTATCAAATTAGATCCACCTGCCGCTGAGATATTATTTTTGGAAGGAGAGGGGGAACACACACCTGAGAGATACACTTGCATCGCGTTAGGAGTACACACACCTACACTAAATTGTGTCAAATATTCCTTTTGAAAGTCACACTGACACATGCAAGAGAGCAATAAGAAGGGAAACTTTCCATCACACACACACACGAGCACACACACTTCTGAGTGAGGAAGAGTGATGATAACTGTCGAAAACTGACAGTGACACATTTTGGTCCCACACCTGCGAGACTCACATTACAGAGCCCTTGGTGGGCAGAATCCCAGCGTTTCCATGGCAATACACAAAGTAAGAACCAATTGCCTTCACTTCAAAGGCTGCGGGACTTAAAAGCAGTGCGGCAGAGAGAGAGCACCTTATCTGAGCTTCTGATGGCAAAGCCCTTTAACAGGCATTATGTTCACATGCATTCAGCACAGCTTCATTTGCAGTAAACCACTAGATAGCACTGCGAGAGGGGAGGAGGAAGGAGAGAGGAAGAGTTGGCAGAAGTGTCCACAAGTGCAGGAAATGTAGTCCCAGAGTATGTCCTCCCTCTCGCAGTAGATTAGTCAAATGAAGAAAAACATATTGCTGAAAGACCGTTCAGAGCTCTATGAGCTACTTTATAGACACCCCAAGCAAAAGGACCGTGTCTGACACCAAATCCTCCAGACGCATAATGTCGATTGCGAGTCCAAACAGTTAATATATGTTTCACCTTTAGAGGCGCCTTTCTCTTTCCTTGATGCCAACTGTGTCTTAGAGCAGGCTGTGCTCAACCTTCACGCAAGAGCAAAATATTCTATTCAAGGTGGATGTGTATTTGTCACCCTGTTACAATGGTGCTTTGACAAAGGAGCTTCTGCGACGTGAGTGAGCAATATAAAAACATTTATTGAATGGAATTAAATTAAGGCCCTGAACCTTCCTTCAATATTATATGGTGCATTTGGAAAGAATTCAGACCCCTTCACTTTTTCCACATTTTGTTAGGTCACAAAATGAAACTATCATTTTTTTCATCAATTTCCTCATCAATTCCACACACACAATACCCCATTGCGACAAAGCAAAAACAGGTTTTAAGAAATGTTTGCACATTTATAGCAAATTTTTTAAAAACTGAAAAATCACAATTACATTCAGACCCTTTACTCAGGACTTTGTTGAAACACATTAGGCAGCGATTACAGCCTCACGCCTTCTTGGGTATGACACTACAAGCTTGGCACACCTGTATTTAGGGAATTTCTCCCATACTTCTCTGCAGATCCTCTCAAGCTCTGTCAGGTTGGATAGGGAGCGTCGCCACTCAGCTCTTCTCAATACTCTCCACAGGTGTTCGATCAGGTTTAAGTCCGGGCTCTTGCTGGGCCCCTCAAGAACATTCAGAGACTTGTCCCGAAGCCACTCCTGCGTGGTCTTGGCTGTTTGCTTAGGGTCATTGTCCTGTTGGAAGGTGAACCTTCACCCCAGTCTGAGATCCTGACCGCTCTGGAGCGGATCTCTCTGTACTTTGCACCGTTCATCTTTCCCTCGATCCTGACTAGTCTCCCGCCGCTGACAAAAATCCCCACAGCATGATGCTGCCACCACTATGCTTCACCGTAGGGATGATATTGGCCAGGTGATGAGTGGTGCCTGGTTTCCTCCAGACTTGACGCATGGCATTCATGCCAAAGAGTTTAATTTTGTGTCATCAAACCATAGAATCTTGTTTCTCATGGTCTGAGAATCCTTTAGGTGCCTTTTGGCAATGTCCAAGCGGGCTGTCATGTACTTTTTACTGTGTAGTGGCTTCCGTCTGGCCACTCCACCATAAAGGCTTGATTGGTGGAGTGCTGCAGAGATGGTTGTCCTTCTAGAAGGTTCCCCTATCTCCACTGAGGAACTCTGGAGCTCTGTCAGAGTGACCATCGTGATCTTGGTCACCTCCTTGACCAAGGCCTTTCTCCCCCGATTGCTCAGTTTGGCTGGGTGGCCAGCCCTAGGAAGAGTCTTTGTGGTTCTAAACATTTAAGAATGGTGGAAGCCACTGTGTTCTTAGGGACCTTCAATGCTGCAGACATGTTTTGGTACCCTTCCTCAGATCTGTGCCTCGACACAATCGTGCATCAGAGCTTTACGGACAATTCCTTCGACCTCATGGCTTGATTGTTGCTCTGACATGCACTGTCAACTGTGGGACCTTATATAGGCAGGTTTGTGACTTTCCAAATCATGTCCAATCAATTGAATTTACCACAAATGGATTCCAAACAAGTAGTAGAAAAATCTCAAGGATGATCAATAGAAACAGGATGCACCTGAGCTCAATTCCAAGTCTCATAGCTAAAAGGTCTGAATACTTATGTAAATAAGGGTCTATTTTTATTTTATACATTTCTAAAAACCTGTTTTTGCTTTGTCATTATGAGGTATTGTGTGTAGATTGATGAGGATTTTGTATTTATTTAATACATTTTAGAATAAGGCTGTAAAGTTACAAAATGTGTAAAAAGCCAAGGGGTCTGAATACTTTCCAAATGCACTGTATACAGTGACTTCAGAAAGTATTCCCAGCCCTGGACTTTTTCTACGTTTTGTTGTGTTACAGCTTGAATTTCAAATGGATTCAATTCTGATTTGTGGTCACTGGCCAACACACAATACCCCATAATGTCAAGGTGTAATTAAGTTTCCTCTTCCCACACATACAATTATCTGTAGGTCCATCAGTCGGGCAGTGAATTTCAAACACAGATCAATACAACCAGTCACTACAAAGATACAGATGTCTTTCCTAGCTCAGTTGCCAGAGAGGAAGGAAACCGCTCAGGGATTTCACCACAAGCCAAATGGTGACTTTAAAATAGTTACAGACCCAATACAACACATTACTGAGTACCACTCCACATTTTCAAGCATATTGTTGACTGCATCATGTTATGGGTATGCTTGTAATTGTTAGACTAGAGAGTTTTCTTGGATAAAAAAAACAAATGGAATGGAACTAAGTACAGGCAAAATCCTAGAGGAAATCCTAGTTCAGTCTGCTTTCCACCATACACTGGGAGATGAATTCACCTTTCAGAAGGACAATAGCCTAAAACACAAGGCCAAATCTACACTGGATTTACTTACCAAGAAGACAGTGAATGTTCCTGAGTGGCAAAGTTACAGTTTTGACTTAAATATGCTTGAAAATCTATGTCAAGACCGGAAAATGTTTGTTTAGCAATGATAAACAAGCTCTTATAGACTTATAGACCCAGAAACACTCACAGCTGTAATCACTGCCAAGTTGCTTCGACAAAGTATTGACTCGGGGGTGTTAATATTTATGTAAATTAGATATCTGTATATCATTTTCAATACATTTGCTAAAATTTCTAAAAACATGTTTTCACTTTGTTATTATTGGGTAATGTGTGTAGATGGGAAAGAAATACAATCTATCTAATCCATTTCGAATTCAGGTTGTAACACATTAAAATGTGGAATAAGTCAATGGGTATGAATACTTTCTGAAGGCACAGGTATAAAGCATCTACCCCCTTCACCTTCTCTATCAATTCAATAAATAGCATCATCTGTCCTCATCCTGTCTACAGGATGCTATGGTTCCTCCCAGAAGCGTCTAGTGCCCTAGTGTATAATGGCACAATTTCGGAGAGGCAGTTTGATGGGTTGAATTCGGGTCACATCTGAATACGGCTATGTTTAGCTCTCATTCCTGTAGAGCTCCATTGTTGAGCCAAAAAGCCTCTTAGAAAGTGAATGAGGCTTCTGATTCCCAAGGTGTTGTCAGCACTTCCACAGGAAAATAAAGATTTAGAGAAGCAGAGGAAGAGACTTGAGAGGGAAGGCTCTTGATTTTCAATTTTAAAGAAGCCGCATACACCTAGTAGCCTATACATCAGACATTCAACCATAAAACTACAGGTGGAAAAAATTGTGGGAAACAATTCAACAAAGCTGCGAAAAAACCCTATTGTACTTCTTGGCATTCACATTAGTGGCGTATAGCGGCTATATTGTTTGAGCTAGAGTCTCGGAAAATATTGCATTTAAGAGGTGGGCCCATAGCTATATACCAAATTTGGTGCCAATTGGTCCTGCGATTCAGGAGAAGACGTCATCATGTCAACATCATAAAAATAATTATAAAATATATCAAAAGCATATCACCTGATCTATTTGATTTTGATTTCAGATTTTTGGCAGGCGTGGTAAAAAGTACAGAAGTACCTCATCCAAGGGTAATAAGTCCAATTTGTCCTGATGTTGGGGCTGTGGGGCCACAGGGCTTGAACCCTGCTAATGGCTGCTTGCAGCTACATTTCTTGAAATACAGTACCAGTCAAAAGGTTGGACACACCTACTCATTGAAGGGTCTTTCTTTATTTTGAATCTTTTCTACATTGTAGATTAATAGTGAAGATGTCAAAACTATGAAATAACACATATGGAATCATGTTGTAACCCCAAAAAAGTTAAACAAAATCAAAATAGATTTTAGATTCTTCAAAGTAGCCAACCTTTGCCTTGATGACAACCTTGCACACTCTTGGCATCGCCCATGACCTTTTCTATGTGAGAAATAAATATTCCAAACATAGTCTGGGACAGTGGTGGGATGCGACAGATCCCAAATTAATACAACCAATAGCGTCAGAAAACCTGTTTCAAGCAATGAGCCTGACGTAACGGACAAGAATGTTTAGCTCAAAATGTTGAAAAACTATTAGGCTATTTCTTCACATTATAGGCACAGCAATGCACACAGGGCAGTAGGCTATAAGCGCAAATGCTCTATTAGCTAGAAAACACCATTCTCAAAAGTGACCACAAATGCGATTATTCAAACAAGTGATGTAATCATGTAATGCTTCTATTACTTGCACATTTATCACTCCAGTGTTTAATTGGTATATTGTAATTACTTCGCCACCATGGCGTATCTATTGCCTTACCTCCCTATCCTACCTGATTTGTACATACTGTATATAGACTTTTTTCTACTGTATTATTGACTGTATGCTCGTTTATTCCATATGTACAACTCTGTGTTGTATGTGTCGAACTGCTTTGATTTATTCTTGGCCGGGTCGCAGTTGTAAATGAGAACTTGTTCTCAACTAGCCTACCTGGTTAAATAAAGGTTAAATAAAAAATGGAAAAAAATATCAAGGTGCATTTATGGTGAAAATGATCTTCCTCGATTTTGAAACTTACGCGCTGTGTTTCTATGCTAGGAAGGCTCTACACCCGTTGTAAAGCGTATTAATGTGCTTCATTTTAAGAAGTGATTTGGACACTTTTGTTGTGATACAAACCTTAGAAAAGCACATAGGCCTATGGGCTAGGCTACATGAGGTGAGAGACTATGACTAGAAAAAGTTGGAACAAAAAAAGCATTCACTGTTTTTTGCCTTATGCTGGACATCATTCACAAGTGATAGGCTAATATTGTCACCCGTCAGACTATTCTTGACTTAATCTTGTCTTTACATATACATATATATATATATATATATATATATATATATATATATATATATATATATATATATATATATATATATATATGTGTGAAATTAGTTTTAGAATGGACCATAACCATGCATCTGTCTTGAAATGGGCAGCGGGAAAGAATACATGCCATCATCTATTCACTAAGTTCTCCCACTTAAAAAGATGAGAGGCCTGTAATTTTCATCATAGGTACACTTCAACTATGACAGACAAAATGAGAAAAAAAATCCAGAAAATCACATTGTAGGATTTTTAATGAATTTATTTGCAAATTATGGTAGAAAATAAGTATTTGGTCAATAACAAAAGTTTCTCTCAATACTTTGTTATATACCCTTTGTTGGCAATGACAGAGGTCAAATGTTTTCTGTCAGTCTTCACAAGGTTTTCACACACTGTTGCTGGTATTTTGGCCCATTCCTCCATACAGATCTCCTCTAGAGCAGTGATGTTTTAGGGCTGTTGCTGGGCAACACAGACTTTCAACTCCCTCCAAAGTGTACCTATGATGAAAATTACAGGCCTCTCTCATCTTTTTAAGTGGGAGAACTTGCACAATTGGTGGCTGACTAAATACTTTTTTGCCCCACTGTAAATAGCAAATGGACAACGCTTTTCCAGTGGTTTTTATGCCAGCCAGGGAGGCTATACTCCCATCGTAAATAGAAACAATGTGCTTAATATTAATAAAGTTGAGAAATAATTATAGTAGGCCTAGCCTATAGAAAGCTGATAGGATCCTCTTTTTAATAGAGGCCATCACTCTGTTTTCTCACACCATTGCATAGCCTATAGAAATGTTGTGCAACATGAGCTCATGGGCTCTCATGAATTGTTTAGAGGGACAATAGAGTGCTGAGTACCAGGCAGTTAGAAACTTTGGTAGGCTAATAATGACCATCAGTAGCATCAGAGCTTGGAGAAGCCTAATTACCTTGACTAAATGGTCACGTGGAATTTGACTGCCTTCATGACTCGTGACTGCCCGTGTTGCATTAATACGGTCACCGTAACAGCCCTAGTTGTGGGTTTGATTCCCACGGGGGACGAGTATGAAAAAGTAACAAAATGTATGCTAAAAGACAAAAAAAAAAAGTTTAATAATTAAAAAATATTAATATTAATGTTGGGAGACCTGTTTACATGTTTTTGTAATTGACTTCTGATGTCTTGATAGGTTGGGAAACTTGAGAGGAAGCTAGGGAAACTGTTGGGGAAACTGTTTGGCGTGAATGCTTGATTGTTATTATTTGTGGATTGCGTTTCATATTCGATTTTTCTATTCTGCAGGGCTCATTTGACCTCCTGCTTAAATAAAAGTTTTTAAAAAGCAGGTCATGTTCATGTAAAAAGAGCAGGTCACGTTCACTAAGAAAGAGGAAGAATCCTTCAACCGGACACAGAAATGTAGGGAAAATCCATCAGAATTATAACTCAATTTCCACTTTAATAACTAGCTGAAACAGAAAACAAAAAAAACAGCCCTTTTCATAAAAAAGAGTGTGCTCTGAATCAATACTCATAAAAGTGTGGTTAGTGTCTCCTCAGCAGATAGATGTACGTGCCATATTTCAGCCTCAAGCTTCCGGCCACTGATAAAGGTGGATTGAAGGCCTCCAAATCTCATTTTTTTTATGTCATTCTCATCCATGAAGGGCAGCTGGGCACACAGACAAGGGCCTACGAGAGGACAGTATTCAATCTACAATAATGAGAAAATAGAAATGTGTGTGTGTGAGAGAGAGAGAGAGAGAGAGAGAGAGAGAGAGAGTGCATGGCCTCATTTAAATAACATGTACTACCAAAGTGGATATTAGTAAAAATCGATCATTTCTGTTCTAACATGGCAACAATGCTGTTACTAAAATCTAATTTGGACATAACTGGCTGTGTTAGCTTGCTTCACTTTTAAGTAGTCCTTTCAGGTGTAGACCTTTTTTTTTACATAATGCTCCTGTTCTGATATGCTTGTAGCAAACCTATCCATTTAGAAATGGCAGGAGGAAGTTGCAGTCGTTTTTAAGTGTAATGCTGTTGACTGGTGACGATGACATGAACATGTACTGGGGATGACATCCATACAAGCTTAATAAACTTGCGCCTATAATTGTTACCCTAGCATAGTGTCAAATACACATACAGTGCCTTCGGAAAGTATTCATACCTCTTGACTGTTTTCACATGTTTTTTTAGGTTACAGCTTTATTCTAAAATGAATTAAAATGGTGATTTTTCCAAAAAACAATCTACACAATACCCCATAATGAGCAAGCAAAAACATTTTTTTGCTAATTTATTTTAAAAAATATGATATTTACATAAGTATTCAGACCCTTTACTCAGTACTTTGTTGAAGCACCTTGGACAGCAATTATAGTCGAGTCTTCTTGGGTATGACACCACAAGCTTAGCACACCTCTATTTGGGGAGTTTCTTCCATTCTTCTCAAGCTCTGTCAGGTTGGATGGGGAGAGTTGCTGCACATATATTTTCAGGTCTCTCCAGAGATATCCAATTGGGTTCAAGTCTGGGCTCTGGCTTGGCAACTCAAGGACATTCAGAGACTTGTCCCGAAGCTTCTCAAGCATTGTCTTGGCTGTGTGCTTAGGGTCGTTCTCCTGTTGGAAGGTGAACCTTCGCCCCAGTCTGAGGTCCTGAGCGCTCTGGAGCAGGTTTTCATCAAGGATCTCTCTGTATTTTGCTCCGTTCATCTTTCCCTTGACCCTGACTCGTCTCCCAGTCCCTGCTGGTGAAAAACACCCCCACAGCATGATGCTGCCACCACCATGCTTCACCATAGTGATGGTGCCAGGTTTCCTCCAGATGTGACGCTTGGCAATCAGGCCAAAGAGTCTTGGTTTCATCAGATCAGAGAATCTTGTGTCTTTAGGTGCCTTTTGGCAAACTCCAAGCGGGCTGTTATGTGCCTTTTACTGAGGAGTGGCTTCCGTCTGCCATAAAGGCCTGATTGGTAGAGTTCTGCAGAGATAGTTGCCCTTCTGGAAGGTTCTCCCATCTCCAAAGAGGAACTATAGAGGTCTGTCAGAGTGACCATCAGGTATTTTTCATCACCTCCCTGACCAAGGCCCTTCTCCCCCGATTGCTCAGTTTGGCTAGTCGGCCAGCTCTAGGAAGGGACTTGGAGGCCACTGTGTTCTTGGGAACCTTCAATGCTGTAGACATTCTTTGGTACCCTTCCCCAGATCTGTGCCTCGACACAATCCTGTCTCGGAGGATCTTGCTCTGACATGCACTGTCAACTGTGGGACCTTATATAAACAGGTGTGTGCCTTTCCAAATCATGTCCAGTCAATTGAATTTACCACAGGTGGACTCCAATCAAGTTGTAGAAACATCAAGGATGATCCATGGAAACAGGACGCACCTGAGCTCAATTTCGAGTCTCACAACAAAGGGTCTGAATACTTATGGAAACAATGTATCTGTTTTTTTATATTTTTTATATACATTTTCAAAAACCTCTAAAAACCTGTTTTCACTTCCTCGTTATGGGGTGTGAAGGATGCTAAGGATTTATTTTATTTAATCAATTTTAGAATAAGGCTGTAACGTAACAAAATGTGGAAAACGTCAAGGGGTCTGCATACTTTCCGAAGGCACTGTATAAACAATAGCCTATGTTAAACTATGCCTATGAAACCTATTTTCCTATTTTTAGTGGGCCCTTGTTGCGTGATACTTAAGGTTTAGATTATCTAAGAAAAAAACATGCTTATTTCCATTGTAAAACATTTCCATGTAAAAAAAACCTCTAATGAAATCAAAAACAAAAGTGAGGAGAGGTTACCTTACATCCCACCCACAAACAATGTTAAGAATGACAAATACACAGACTAGATTAAACAAAAAGCTGGTCAGAAGGAACAATATTCATCAATATCACACTGCCCGACCAACATCAGACACAAGTGGCCGTTTGCATCCTTCTCCCCAACAAGCTCACCTTGAGAATCCATCTTCACAATCCACATTTCTCCTTTTCAATTACTGTCTCTCCAGCTTCCTATTGATCAATCTTTCCTTTCTTCAATTTTTGTCCCGACATACTTTCGCATGCACTCTTTTCACTAAATGTCTCTTCTCTCACTCCCTATATATCTCTAATTCTCCCTCCCTCACTTCATCTCTTAGAGTTTTTGTCCTCCTCTTTGTGGAAGGCTGAGTTAGAGACGAAAGAGAGGGTCACCACAGACATACACACCTTCACCCCTGGTCCCTCACCTCAGCTCCTCCACAGTCAACACTTCCACTAGAACCCCACAGGAAGTCTGCCTGAACACAAACAGTGTGTAATTCACACACTCCATCCCTGCCTCCCTCCCACCATCCCTGCCTGTTCCTGTCAGCCTGGGCCAAACACATAGGCAGATTGCACATCAATCTGGCCCCTCAGATGGTGGAAGTATAACTGTTTTTTGTTTAGTTTTTTTCAATCCACATTTCCAATCTACTAATTATAGGCTAATTATGTCTTTGATTAAGGAGTGTGTGGCGCACTGCGCCCTCGCAGGCCTGACAGCCACCATGATGAAGATTAATGGAGCCTGCTTCAACCACCGCTCTGATGAGACGTTAATACCACCGGTAAGACAGACACACACACACATATATATATATATATATATATATATATAATATATACATACAGTGCATTGCGAAAGTATTCGGCCCCCTTGAACTTTGCGACCTTTTGCCACATTTCAGGCTTCAAACATAAAGATATAAAACTGTACTTTTTTGTGAAGAATCAACAACAAGTGGGACATTTATTGGATATTTCAAACTTTTTTAACAAATCAAAAACTGAAAAATTGGGTGTGCAAAAATATTCAGCCCCCTTAAGTTAAAACTTTGTAGCGCCACCTTTTGCTGCGATTACAGCTGTAAGTCGCTTGGGGTATGTCTCTATCAGTTTTGCACATCGAGAGACTGACATTTTTTCCCATTCCTCCTTGCAAAACAGCTCGAGCTCAGTGAGGTTGGATGGAGAGCATTTGTGAACAGCAGTTTTCAGTTCTTTCCACAGATTCTCGATTGGATTCAGGTCTGGACTTTGACTTGGCCATTCTAACACCTGGATATGTTTATTTTTGAACCATTCCATTGTAGATTTTGCTTTATGTTTTGGATCATTGTCTTGTTGGAAGACAAATCTCCGTCCCAGTCTCAGGTCTTTTGCAGACTCCATCAGGTTCTTCCAGAATGGTCCTGTATTTGGCTCCATCCATCTTCCCATCAATTTTAACCATCTTCTCTGTCCCTGCTGAAGAAAAGCAGGCCCAAACCATGATGCTGCCACCACCATGTTTGACAGTGGGTATGGTGTGTTCAGGGTGATGAGCTGTGTTGCTTTTACGCCAAACATAACGTTTTGCATTGTTGCCAAAAAGTTCAATTTTGGTTTCATCTGACCAGAGCACCTTCTTCCACATGTTTGGTGTGTCTCCCAGGTGGCTTGTGGCAAACTTTAAACGACACTTTTTATGGATATCTTTAAGAAATGGCTTTCTTCTTGCCACTCTTCCATAAAGGCCAGATTTGTGCAATATACGACTGATTGTTGTCCTATGGACAGAGTCTCCCACCTCAGCTGTAGATCTCTGCAGTTTATCCAGAGTGATCATGGGCCTCTTGGCTGCATCTCTGATCAGTCTTCTCCTTGTATTAGCTGAAAGTTTAGAGGGACGGCCAGGTCTTGGTAGATTTGCAGTGGTCTGATACTCCTTCCATTTGAATATTATCGCTTGCACAGTGCTCCTTGGGATGTTTAAAGCTTGGGAAATATTTTTGTATCCAAATCCGGCTTTAAACTTCTTCACAACAGTATCTCGGACCTGCCTGGTGTGTTCCTTGTTCTTCATGATGCTCTCTGCCCTTTTAACGGACCTCTGAGACTATCACAGTGCAGGTGCATTTATACGGAGACTTGATTACACACAGGTGGATTGTATTTATCATCATTAGTCATTTAGGTCAACATTGGATCATTCAGAGATCCTCACTGAACTTCTGGAGAGAGTTTGCTGCACTGAAAGTAAAGGGGCTGAATAATTTTGCACGCCCAATTTTTCAGTTTTTGATTTGTTAAAAAAGTTTGAAATATCCAATAAATGTTGTTCCACTTCATGATTGTGTCCCACTTGTTGTTGATTCTTCACAAAAAAATACAGTTTTATATCTTTATGTTTGAAGCCTGAAATGTGGCAAAAGGTCGCAAAGTTCAAGGGGGCCGAATACTTTCGCAAGGCACTGTATATATGTACAAAACATTAAGAACACCTGCTCTTTCCATGACAGACTGACCAGGTGAAAGCTATGGTCCCTTATTAATGTCACTTGTTAAAATCAACTTCAAACCAGTGTAGATGAAAGGGAGGAGACGGGTTAAAGAAGGATTGTTAAGCCTTAAGACAATTTAGACATGGATTGTGTATGTGTGCCATTCAGACAGTGAACGGGAAAGACACAATTTTTAAGTGCCTGTGAAAGGGTTATGGTAGTAGGTGCCAGGCACATCGGTTTGTGTCACACTCAACAGTTTCCTGTGTCTATCAAGAATGGTCCACCACCCAAAGGACATAGAGTCAACTTGACACAACTGTGGGAAGCATTGGACTCAACATGGGCCAGCCTCCCTGTCCATGCTCTGACGAATTGAGGTTGTTCTGAGGGCAAAAGGGGAATGTGTTGTACACACAGTGTATTCGCATGCATGCAAAAACACAGGTATGTACACACACACCTTCAATTTTTTTAGGTCACTTAGAAATGTCCTTGTTTTCCATGAAAACATAGATGAAATTAGTTGCAAAATGAATAGGACAAAGAGTCAAGATGTTGACAAGGTTATAAATCATGATTTTTAATTGAAATAATAATTGTGTCCTTCAAACTTTGCTTTCGTCAAAGAATCCTCCATTTGCAGCAACTACAGCCTTACAGATCTTTGGCATTCTAGTTGTCAATTTGTTGAGGTAATCTGAAGAGATTTAACCCCATGCTTCCTGAAGCACCTCCCACAAATTGGATTGGCTTGATGGGCACTTCTTACGTACCATACGGTCAAGCTGCTCCTACAACAGCACAACAGGGTTGAGATCAAGTGACTGTGCTGGCCACTCCATTATAGACCGAATACCAGCTGACTGCTTCTTCTCTAAATAGTTCTTGCATATTTTGGACCTGTGTGTTGGGTAAATTGTCCTGTTGTAGAAGGAAATTAGCTCCAATTAAGCGCCGTCCACAGGGTAAGGCACGGCATTGCAAAATGGAGTGATACCCTTCCTTCTTCAAGAACCCTTTCCCCCTGTAGAAATATCCCTCTTTACCACCACCAAATCCCCCCATTGCCTCCAGCATGCTTGACAGAGGGCAAGCACTCCCCCAGCATTTTTAATTTTTTATGCATCTCACGAATGTTCTTCTTTGTTATCCGAACACCTCAAACTTAGATTCGTCTGTCCATAACACTTTTTTTTCCAATATTCCTCTGTCCAGTGTCTGTGTTCTTTTGCCCATCTTAATCTTTGCTTTATATTGGCCAGTCTGAGATATGGCTTTTTCTTTGCAACTCTACCTAGAAGGCCAGCATCCCGGAGTCGCATCTTCGCTGTTGACGTTGAGACTGGTGTTTTGCGGGTACTAAACTCTGCAAAAAAAAGAAACGTCCCTTTTTCAGGACCCTGTCTTTCATAGATAATTCGTAAAAATCGAAATAACTTCACAGATCTTCATTGTAAAGGGTTTAAACACCGTTTCCCATGCTTGTTCAATGAACCATAAACAATTAATGAACATGCACCTGTGGAACGGTCGTTAAGACACTAACAGTTCTGAAAACTTAGGACACTAAAGAGGCCTTTCTACTGACTCTGAAAAAACTACAAAAGAAAGATGCCCAGGGTCCCTGCTCATCTGCGTGAACGTGTCTTAGTCATGCTGCAAGGAGGCATGAGGACTGCAGATGTGGCCAAGGCAATAAATTGCAATGTCCGTACTGTGAGATGCCTAAGGCAGTGCTACAAGGAGACAGGACGGACAGCTGATCGTCCACGCAGTGGCAGACCACGTGTAACAACACCTGCATAGGATCAGTACATCCGAACATCACACCTGCGGGACAGGTACAAGATGGCAACAACTGCCCGAGTTACACCAGGAACGCACAATCCCTCCATCAGTGGTCAGACTGTCCGCAATAAGATGAGAGAGGCTGGACTGAGGGCTTGTAGGCCTGTTGTAAGGCAGGTCCTCACCAGACATCACCAGCAACAACGTCGCCTATGGGCACAAACCCAGCGTCGCTGGACCAGACAGGACTGGCAAAAAGTGCTCTTCACTGACGAGTCGCGGTTTTGCCTCACCAGGGGTGATGGTTGGATTTGCGTTTATCGTCGAAGGAATGAGCATTACACCGAGGCCTGTACCCTGGATCGGGATCAATTTGGAGGAGGGTCCATCATGGTCTGGGGCGGTGTGTCACAGCATCATCGGACTGAGCTTGTTGTCATTGCAGGCAATCTCAACGCTGTGCGTTACAGGGAAGACATCCTCCTCCCTCATGTGGTACCCTTCCTGCAGGCTCATCTTGACATGACCCTCCAGCATGACAATGCCACCAGCCATACTGCTCATTCTGTGCGTGATTTCCTGCAAGACAGGAATGTCAGTGTTCTGCCATGGCCAGCGAAGAGCCCGGATCTCAATCCCATTAAGCACGTCTCGGACCTGTTGGCTCGGCAGGGTGGGGGCTAGGGCCATCCCCCCAGAAATGTTTTGCAGGTGCCTTGGTGGAAGAGTAGGGTAACATCTCACAGGAAGAACTGGCAAATCTGGTGCAGTCCATGAGGAGGAGATACACTGCAGTACTTAATGCAGCTGGTGGCCACACCAGATACCGACTGTTACTTTTGATTTTGACCCTCCCTTTGTTCAGGGACACATTATTCAATTTATGTTTGTCACATGCCTGTGGAACTTGTTCAGTTTATGTCTCAGTTGTTGAATCGTGTTATGTTCATATAAATATTTACACATGTTAAGTTTGCTGAAAATAAACACAGTTGACAGTGAGGACGTTTCTTTTTTTGCTGTGTTTATGTAATGAAACTGCCACTTGGGGACTTGTGAGGCGTCCGTTTTTCGCAAACTAGACACCCTAATGTACTTGTCCTCTTGCTCAGTTGTGCACCCGGGCCTCCCACATCTCTTTCTATTCTGGTTAGTGCCAGTTTGCGCTGTTCTGTGAAGGGAGAAGTACACATCATTGTATGGGATCTTCAGTTTCTTGGCAAATGCTCGCATGGAATAGCCTTCATTTCTCAGAACAAGAATAGACTGACGAGTTTCAGGAGAAAGTTATTTGTTTCTGGCCATTTTGAGCCTGTAATCGAACCCACAAATGATGATGCTCCATATACTCAACTAGTCTAAAGACCAGTTTTATTGCTTCTTTAATCAGAACAACAGTTTTCAGCTGTGCTAACATAATTGCAAAAGGGTTTTCTAATGATCAATTAGCCTTTTAAAATGATAAACTTGGATTAGCTAACACAACGTGCAATTGGAATACAGGAGTGATGGTTGCTGATAATGGGCCTCTGTACGCCTATGTAGATATATATATATATATATATTTATATATATATATTTGTAAATATATATCAGCCTTTTCCAGCTACATTAATCAATTACAACATTAAAAATGTCTACACTGTATTTCTGATCAATTTCATGTTATTTTAATGGACAAAAAAGTGATTTTCTTTCCAAGTCAAGGAAATGTCTAAGTGACCCCAAACTTTTGAACGGTAGTGTATGCAGACACCCGCACACCCACCCGCACATCCACACACACTGTAGACATCCCATCAGTCCATTGAATTCAGCCAACAGGTCAGTCAACAAGGCCAAACACACACACTGATCAACAAACACCTAAACACCAAAACACTGACAGTGGTGCACCTAGAACAGGAATCATACCCTGTAATAATGTCTGTATTCTACTGTTCTAGTCCAGTGTCAGTGATGAGTGATTGAGTTGAGACAAGGCTATACTATCCCACGCCTGTGCTTCATCTTCCTTTTCATCCATCATTTATCCCTTTGGATTGGGGGCTGTTTTGTCTTCTATTATTTAAGATTTGGCTTTCCCCTCTTGAAAATCCTCCATATCTTATCCCATAATACATTAAACAAAACAAAAAACAAGAGCTGTGCAGCCGAGAGATGGGCTTTGAGGTTCTGGAGTTCAAAGGCAGGAAGACAGCACATGGGGCCGGATGGACTGGGGGGGGTTGGGGAGGCTGAGGCGGAGGGGGGTAAAAGAGCCCTCACTGGGATAGAACAGTCATCTCTAGAGGAGTTGGAGTCTTCCGTCTCAATAGTAACTCTTTTACCATGTCATTTCTTCAATGCTCACTCACACACGGTTGGAAACAAAATTGTAATACAAATATTGTAATCAGATTACAGATACTTTAGAAATGCTAGATTGTTACTTCTTGGATTACTTCAAATTCAGAAAGGATGTTTGTGGAAAAACACAGACACCTTTCTGTTTTCTCAATGACATTAAATCAAAATGTGCAACAGTGTAATAAATAATAATAATGAAAAAACAATACACACAAATCCCCAAGAATGTTATTTAAGGAATTAAGAAAAATAGAAATATCAGAACGAGCAACGTGAGGAGCCTGGAATACACACACACACACACACACACACACACACACACACACACACACACACACACACACACACACACACACACACACACACACACACACACACACACACACACACACACACACACACACACACACACACACACACACACACAGTGAGGGGATGAAGTATTTGATCCCTTGCTGATTTTGTACGTTTTCCCACTGACAAAGAAATGATCAGTCTATAATTTTAATGGTAGGTTTATTTGAACAGTGAGAGACAGAATAACAAAAAAATCCAGAAAAACGCATGTCAAAAATGTTATAAATTGATTTGCATTTTAATGAGGGAAATAAGTATTTGACCCCTCTGCAAAACATGACTTAGTACTTGGTGGCAAAACCCTCGTTGGCAATCACTGAGGTCAGACGTTTCTTGTAGTTGGCTACCAGGTTTGCACACATCTCAGGAGGGATCTTCTCCAAGTCATTAAGGTTTCGAGGCTGATGTTTGGCAACTCGAACCTTCAGCTCCCTCCACAGATTTTCTATGGGATTGAGGTCTGGAGACTGGCTAGGCCACTCCAGGACCTTAATGTGCTTCTTCTTGAGCCACTCCTTTGTTGCCTTGGCCATGTGTTTTGGGTCATTGTCATGCTGGAATACCCATCCACAACCCATTTTCAATGCCCTGGCTGAGGGAAGGAGGTTCCAATTGTTTTCTTGGTGACTATGGTCTCAGCTGCCTTAAGATCATTGATAAGATCCTCCCGCGTAGTTCTGGTCTGATCACTCACTGTTCTCATGACCATTGCAACTCCACGAGGTGAGATCTAGCTAGCATGGAGTCCCAGGCCGAGGGAGATTGAGAGTTATTTTGTGTTTCTTCCATTTGCGAATAATCGCATCAACTGTTGTCACCTTCTCACCAAGCTGCTTGGCGATGGTCTTGTAGCCCATTCCAGCCTTGTGTAGGTCTACAATCTTGTCCCTGACATCCTTGGAGAGCTCTTTGGTCTTGGCCATGGTGGAGAGTTTGGAATCTGATTGATTGCGTCTGTGGACAGGTGTCTTTTATACAGGTAACAAACTGAGATTAGGAGCACTCCCTTTAAGAGTGTGCTCCTAATCTCAGCTCGTTACTTGTATAAAAGACACCTGAGAGCCAGAAATATTTCTGATTGAGAGGGGGTCAAATACTTATTTCCCTCATTAAAATGCAAATCAAAACATTTTTGACATGCGTTTTCCTTGATTTTTTTGTTGTTATTCTGTCTCTCACTGTTCAAATAAACCTACCATTAAAATTATAGACTGATCATGTCTTTATCAGTGGGCAAATGTACAAAATCAGCAGGGGATCAAATAGTTTTTTCCCTCACTGTGTGTATATATGATATTGTGTATCGTATATTGACATTATGGACAGTATATGAATACAAAAGGTGTGTACAGTAGTAGTTATACACTCACCAGAAAGTTAATTAGGTACACCAGGGCGTGGCTTCTACAAGGTGTTCAGAAACGTTTGTTGCTCAATTGGTATCAAGGAACCTAATGTGTGCCAGGAAAACATTCCATAAACCAGTACACCACCGCCACCAGCCAGTACCATTGACACCAGCAGGATGGGTCCATGGACTCATGCTGCTCACGCAAAATCCTGACTCTGCCATCAGCATGACTCAACGGCATTCGTCGGAGCAGGCAATGTTTCTCCACTCCTCAACTGTCCAGTGTTGGTGATTGCATATCCACTAGAGCCGCTTCTTGTTGTTTTTAGATGAAAAGAGTGGAACCTGGTGTGGTCGTCTGCTGAAATAGCCCATCCGTGACAAGCATCGACGAGTTGTGCGATCCGATATGCCATTCTGCACACCACTGTTATTCTTCCCTGTTATTTAACTGTTTCTGGCCAACCTGTTAGCTGGCACGATTCTTGCCATTTTCTTCGACCTCTCTCATCAACGAGCTGTTTTCGCCCACAGGACTGCCGCTGACTGGATGTTTTTTGTTTGCCACATCATTCTCGGTAAACCCTATATACACTGTCATGTGTGAAAAGCCCAGGAGGTTGGCCGTTTCTAAGATGCTGGATTCGGCACGCCTAGCACCGATGATCATACCACACTCAGTCGCTTAGGTCACTCGTTTTGCCCATTCTAACGTTCAATCGAACAGTAACAGAATGCCTCAATGCCTGCTTTATATAGCAAGCCACGTGACACACAGTCTGTAGGAACGATCCATGTGTGTGAACGGGGTACCTAATAAACTGTCCGGTGAGTGTATAGGAAGAGCCTTGACTAGAATACGTTATATACAAATGAAGTTTGTATATAAACAGTATATAAACATTATTAATGTGACCAGTGTTCAATCACTATGTACATAGGACAGCAGTGTCTAAGGTACAAGGTTAAGTACCGGGTGGTAGCCGGCTAGTAACAGTGACTCAAGTTCAGGGCATTCAATTCAGCATTGAAAATAGGCACAAGTTTAAGTTTTTTCCACCTGAGTGTGTCTGACCACAAGTGAGAGACCACTATGATGACCCACCAAATGCATTTGATGGATCCTTTTTGTCTTTTTCCAATGCCTCTTAAACTGAAAATAATACAAAAAATAACAAAGTAATCAGATTACGTTACTGAGTTTGGGTCATCAAAAGTTACATTACTGATTGCAATTGTGGACTGGTAACTAGTAACTGTAATGGATTCCTTTCAGAAAGTAACCTATCCACCCCTACACACAAACACACTTCAATTCACTTTACGTGAAAAGTTTGCAACTTTCTGCCCAAGACTCAGCTCTGGGAGTAGAACCAACAACCTAATGGCAAATTGCCCATACTTTTGACTACAGATATTATTGGACAATTCACAGAGGGTTTTGTATCCTTCTCTGTCAGGTTGTTTTTCTTCCTCTCTCTCATCCCTGGGGACTAGCATGGTTATGTGTGTTGTATTTGTGATCTCCTCACTTCTCATGTATCTCCTGAGAGGGGAAACGAAACACAGTGGATGGTGTATAAGGACTCTGTAAACACACATAAAGCCTTCCTCTCTCTGCCTCTGGTTTGTCACAGGCTGTGTCTTCAGGAAGGAGAGTGTGTGGATCTCACTGAAGAGTCTGAACCTGTGCCACACACACCACCCACATACTCCTCTCACAAAGCAGAGTCTCATATATGCCTGGTAACTCTGCCAGATCACCTACACATTTCATCAGCACTCCCTATTAACTCATTACATACTGCTTAACAGCCTTTTGGGGCGATTCCACGCCAGCGGGAGTGAAAAATATTTTTGGCAAGTCTCACATATATATTTAATTGGGAGGAAAGCTGTTTGACATGCTTTTTACATTTGTATCACAAACCATTTAAGAAAAATCATGATGAAAGTGGCCATTTTAGGCCCTTTTAGACCTATACATGCCTCCTGTAAGGCCTTGTGGTCTGTACATGACACAGAAACATCTTGGTGTCATTCTAATCCTTATAGCAACATTCCCCAACCGGCGGCCCGCTCTCCATTTTCTGAGCCAAAATGTAATAAAATAAAAAAAACGTAATTTATTTATGTGTTTGTTATTCTATCGTTGCACATAAGAAATCAGCAAATCAGCTCCAAGTGATTTTAATTTGTGGAATTTGTTTGTATACAAAATGTAAGCAAGGTTTGAAATGATGTTTTAGTCAAGTATTATAATATACATCAATCAGATGTAGTGATCATTACATTGTAGCCAGATCTAGGTCTGTGGTGTGCCTTTTGCATCTCGGTAGGCTTGTCATTGTAAAAAAAATATATATATATTCTTAATGGACTTTCAAATAAAAGGTCAAATAAAAAAATTAAATGGAGGGGCAACCAGACACTGCACTTGACATTTATAAAATTGCTTATTCCACATACGAATAAGCATGCACCCATACATTTAAAAAAAATCCCTGTGGATTGACAAGGAATTGAAAAATGGTATGATTTATAGGGATGAGGCAAAAGGAATGGAAAATAAGTCTGGCTGCATAGCCGATTGGCAAACGTACTGTAAATTGAGAAATCATGTGACTAAATTGAATAAAAAGAGGAAAAATCTACTATGAAACAAAGATAAATGATATAAAGAACAACAGTAAAAATCTTTGGGGCACCTTGAATGAAATTCTGGTCAAAAAGACGAACTCGGCTCCATCATTCATAGAATTAGATTGCTCATTCATCACAAAACCCACTGATATTGCCAAGTACTTTAATGATTTTTTTCAATGGCAAGACAAGCAAATTTAGGCATGACATGCCAACAACACATTTTGAACCTACACATCCATGCATAACTGACCAAATTATGAAAGACATTCATTATAATTTAGAATTCTGTAAAGTGAGTGTGGAATAGGTGAAATAATTATTGTTGTCTATCAACAATAACAAGCCACATGGGTCTTACAACTTGGATGGAAAATGACAGAGGATGATAGCGGAAGATATTGCCACTCCTATTTGCCTACAGGAAATCTAAGCCTACAGGAAAGTGTATGCCCTCAGGCCTAGAGGGAAACATAAGCCCTTATGCTACCCAAGAATAGCAAAGCACCCTTTACTGGCTCAAAACAGCCAACCAATCAGCTTTATACCAACCCTTAGTAAACTTTTGAAAACAAATAGTGTTTGACCAAATACAACGCAATTTCACAGTAAACAAATTAACATCAGATTTTCAACACGCTTTTAGGGAAGGGCATTCAACATGTACAGCACTTACACAAATGACTGATGATTGCCTGAGAGAACATTGATGATAAAAAGATTGTGGGAGCTGGTTTGTTAGACTTCAGTGCAGCTTTTGACATTATCCTTCATAATCTGCTTCTGGAAAAACGTATGTGTTACGGCTTTACATCCCCTTCTATACTGTGGCTCGAGAGTTACCTGTAACAGAACACAGAGGGTGTTCTTTAATGGAAGCCTCTCTAACATATTCCAGGCATTCCCCATGGCAGCTGTCTAGGCCCCTTACTTTTCAATCTTTACTAATCACCTGCCACTGCCTCTGAGTAAAGCCTGTGTGTCTATGTATGTTGATGACTCAACACTATACACATCAACTACCACAGCAAGTGAAATCACTGCAACACTTAAAGAGCTGAAGTCAGTTTCAGAATAGGTGGCAAGAAATAAGTTGGTCCTAAATATTTCAAAAACTAAAAGCATTGTATTTGGGGTAAATCATTCACTAAAACCTAAACCTCAACTAAATCTTGTGATGAATAATGTGAACATTTAGCAAGTTGAGGAGGCTAAACTGTTCGGAGTAACCCTGGATTGTAAACTGTCATTATCAAAACAAATTGATGCAACAGCAGCTAAGATGGGAACAGGACTGTCCATAACAAATAACTGCTCGCTCTTCTTAACAGCGCTATCAACAAGTCAGGTCCTGCCGGCCCTAGTTTTGTCACATCTGGACTACTGTCCATTCGTGTGGTCAGGTACCACAAAGAAGGACTTAGGAAAAATGACCCAGAATAGGGCAGCACAGTTGGATCTTAAATCTGCACAGAGAGCTAACAATAATAATATATATATATATTGACTTCATCACTACTTGTATTTGTGAGAAGTACTGGCATTTTGAATGCGCCGAGCTATCAGTTTAAACTACAAGCACACAGCTCAGACACCCATGCATATCCCACAAGACATGCCACCAGAGGTCTCTTCACAGTCCCAAGTCCAGAACAGACTATGGGAGGTGCACAGTACTGCATAGAGGCATGACTACATGGAACTCTATTCCACATTAAGCAGTAAAATCATATGTAAAAACCAGATCAAAATACACCTTATGGAACAGCGGGGACTGTGAAGAGAGACACATAACATACACACTATACACAAACGTACACATGGATTTTGTGTTGTAGATATGTGGTAGAAGAGTAGTAGCCTGAGGGCACACGCTTAATGTGTTGTAAAATCGAATGCAATGTTTTTAATTGTATAGAAATGCCTTCATTTTGCTGGACCACATAAATAGTAGCTGCTGCCTTGGCCCGCGGCTGAATGTAGTTGATGATCCCTGACTTATAGTGTGCTCTAACATAAGGAGTAGGTCTAGATTCTGAAATACACATTCCCATTCATTTATTCAACTACCCTTTTTGATTTAGTTCATTCTAAGACATATTGTTTAGAACAATATACTCTACAACAGCCATTCTCAACTTTTTTGGGGGTGTCAGGGTAGCCTAGTGGTTAGAGCGTTGGACTAGTAACCGGAAGGTTGCAAGTTCAAATCCACGAGCTGACCAGGTACAAATCTGTTGCTCCGCCCCTGAACAGGCAGTTAACCCAATGTTCCTAGGCCGTCATTGAAAATAAGAATTTGTTCTTAACTGACTTGCCTAGTCAAATAAAGGTTTTAAAAAATATGTATATAAATATATAAAAATTGAAAAAACTGGCGGTCCAAAACTCAGTCAGGCTTTTAATTTACTGATGTCGATAGGTTTAATAGTAGAAGACTCAATTTCTAAATTTGGTAGTGCATCCTCTTGTTATTTCATTCACTGACAGACCTTATTTTTAACCTGTCAGAAATGTCCTGTTGATCACCTACTGGCAATGTTAGCTAGATGGGTAAGTTAGGCTAACCAGCTATTTTAAGATTGTAGCCATCATGTCCAGATTACATGCCTAGTGGCCTCGACCTCCAGGGGGCCCCCGTTGATATTGTTGAGTCACTCAGGTATCAGAACACACATAAGACATGGCAAAATGTGTAGAATTGCAGGAAATTATCTTTAAACCTGCTAAATTGTATCTCCACCCCATGGCAAAATGTAGATAATTGCAGGGAATGAGCTTTAAAAATGGCTAAATGTTCTCTATGCCAACAAGAGGGGTGGGAACAGTTTGAACATATTTGGATCGTGAGGCCAATAAATGGCAATATCCAGCCGGACCTTTGCCATCTAGAAAATGTGTGACCAGACCTTGTCAAATTATAGCTGAGTCCCCTGCTCTACAAGTACATCAAATTTCCAGAGAGGGGTCTCTGCTAATTATAAAGTTTTGATCCATGTTATGAGCACCACCAACACAGTGAATGGTAAATGGATTTAAAAAGGGACCTCCCTCTGCTGGTGATTTTCTGAATGTGCAATCCTAAAGGAGGGCTGTGATTGGTTAACGACCTATAAATGTACATTTCTATGTCTAAAATGAGTCACATCATTAAAAGTACCAGAGAGAGAACTCTGGAAATCTAATGCGTTTGAAGAGTATATTGTCACAAATCAAATAATAAGTTGAATCAAAAAAAAGGTTCATTTTGACACATTCATATTAATGTTAAACAAATGTAGGTGAAAATCTGTATTTTAGAATCTAGACATACTCCATATGTTATCGAACACTATAGGTAGTATAATGAAACCAAGATGTTGTCTGTATCACGTACGATTAACAGATCATTATGTCTCACAGGAGACATGTAAATGTCTAAAATGGGACTACAATGGCCACTTTCATCATGGTTTTCTCAAAAATGGTTTGTGATACAAATGTAAAAAAGCATTTAAAATCATCCTTCCTCCCAATTCAGTTTCTATGTGAGAATTGCCAGAGCATTCTGAGACACCAAAACGACGTTCTGCTCCTGATAGTATGGAATCACCCTCTTACCTAATCTGTGTTTGTTGTTTATAATGTCCCAGTAGTTGCTCAAACTGTTTCCTGGTCCTATTTCTTTGGCCCACGGTCTCTGTGTACGGACGTCGTTTTTGATGGGTTATTATTAATATGTGTGTGGTTGCAGGAATATTAAAGATCAACAGGAGATCTTGGTTCCTCACAGGAATATTAATCCATAGTAGATAAAGGTCTTCACGGGAGTATCAATCTACAGCCGATGCACGTTTCTTGCACAAATACTTATGTGAAGCATATACAAATCCTCCCAGGAATATAAATCTAATGCAGATACAGGGCCCAAAATGAATATTAATCAAGAGCAGATAGTGTTTTTTACATGATTATATTGCTAAAGCAAATGCATATGTCCATGAAAATAGACAGATATGGGACCATACAGAAGAATATGCCACCAGTAGTTCCCTGTCCTATCAGGTAGATAGTTTTTTTTTATGAGATCTCGGTATCTGTGCTATTACAGAGACGGTGCCTTGTGTTGCACGGCAGAGGCTGCAGGCACTGGCTGGTATTTATGGACATTTCTCACTTGCTGATAAAGTGTCAAGCGCCGAGTCCAACAGGTGCAACTGCAATTCCACCTTATCTTCTCTCTCCCCCAGCCGGCAGGCTGGCTTAGCATGTTTAACATGCAACCCGGGTCACCATCCACGCCCGGAGACCCCAAAGAGACAGGGCAGGAAATTAATCTTGGCACCTTGTGACAACCCCCAATGTATCCCCCAATATTTCACTGTGCAACATAGTGCATGTATGAAGAAGGTTTGTTAGTACTGCCGACTCTACAGTTCCTGTGTGTGCGATAGTGTTTGCTTGACAGGGTGACCCCGACTGAAACCCCTTGGAGGGAGGACAAGATTGAGTCTTAGGCTCCCTCTCTAAGGGGGTCAGAGGTTATGAGAGAGACAGGCTCTAAGGTTTCACTGTTGCTGTCGGAAATACTACCGTAGGTAATAATCATAAAAGAGAGAAAATAGAGAAAATTATGAACATAAAAACTTTGTCTCACACTACATGTCACTCAAAGAAGTTAGATCTCCCGACTACTCAAAAATGGTTGAGAGAGGAAGGTGACAGAAGAGAAATGTAGGAGCCAGAGATATATAAAGAGAAGAAGAGAGGGTATAGAGATATTATGCAGATAGCTAAAGTTACCTTTAAAGAGCAAATGCTCTGAGTGAATGTTAAAACGAGGATATTCTGCAGGGTTTTATGTCTTTGAACACTGTAATATAGTTGTGTGCTAAAACCTCATCTCAAAAGAAGGTTAGGTCTTTTTTTGGCTCCGGCTTAGTTTTCTCAGTGAAAAGCTGCCGCCAGCCTTCCTAGCACAAACTCTTTATCGGATTGGCCAATCTTTATTTCAAACTCAGCGGTCGCCGGCTTGCAACTTCTCTCCTTTCATCCATGCCTTTTGGACAAGTGTGCTTTGGCTGGGCTGTTAAAAGTTATTTAAAAATGGAAATGGCGTTTGTGGGTGAAGTCTGACCTTTCTGCCAAATCTCCTGTCTGCAGACGCTCAAACAGTGATGATCGCCTGAACAAACAGACTAGGTACGGCACTTGACAAACGGGCCACAGGGTGTGTTTTTTGCACACACACACACACACACGCACGCACGCACACACACATAATTCCATAGCCAAGGCTAAAACATACCCACTCTCAAACACCTGCTAAACATAGAGAGAGAGACACATCCACTTTACAAAGCCGCATCTGGCATTGAGAAGAAAGGGTGTGGACATCAAAGTGAACAAACTCCAATATAAGTATTCCTCTCTTGTGTGAGTAAGAGAGAGGAATAAGTGAGGCCCGGAGAAGAAAGAGAACAGGCAAAGATAGGGAGAGAAACAGTTAGACGTGAGGGGCAATAGTAAAGAGAAGCGAGAGAGAGAGAGAGATAATTTGGTAAAGATCAGACCTAACCCACTCTATCAAAGTAGTCAAATTATCTCAACAGAGAAAAAATGTCCTCATGTGTGCTACCTACAGTTGAAGTCAGAAGTTTACATACACTTAGGTTGGAGTCATTTAAACTTGTTTTTCCAACTACTCCACAAAATTATTGTTGACAAACTATGGTTTTGGCAAGTCGGTTAGGACATCTACTTAGCGGATGAAAAGTAATTTTTCCAACAATTGTTTACAGACAGATTATTTCACTGTATCACAATTCCAGTGGGTCAGAAGTTTACATACACTAAGTTGACTGTGCCTTTAAACAGCTTGGAACATTACAGAAAATTATGTCATGGCTGAAGAAGCTTCTGATAGGCTAATTGACATCATTTGAGTCAATTAGAAGTGTACTTGTGGATGGATGCATTTCAAGGCCTACCTTCAAACTCAGTGCCTCTTTGCTTGGCATCATGGGAAAATCTAAAGAAATGAGCCAAGACCCCATAAAACATTTTTGGACCTCCACAAGTCTGGTTCATCCTTGGGAGCAATTTCCAAACGCCTGAAGGTACCACAAACAATAGTACGCAAGTATAAACACCATGGGACCACGCAGCCGTCATACCGCTCAGGAAGACTCAGGAAGGAAGGAATCTCCTAGAGATGAACGTACTTTGGTGTGAAAAGTGCAAATCAATCCCAGATCAACAGCAAAGGACCTTGTGAAGATGCTGGAGGAAACAGGTACAAAGGTATCTATATCCACAGTAAAACGAGTCCTATATCAACATAACCTGAAAGGAAGAAGCCACTGCTCCAAAACCGCCAAAAAAAATCCAGACTACGGTTTGCAACTGCACATGGGGACAAAGATCATACTTTTTTGAGAAACTTTCCTCTGGTCTGCTGATACAAAAATAGAACTGTTTGGCCATAATGACCATCATTATGTTTGGAGGAAAAGGGGGAAAGCTTGCAAGCCGAAGAACATCATCCCAACCGTGAAGCACGGGGGTGGCAGTATCATGTTGTGGGGGTGCTTTGCTGCAGGAGGGACTGGTGCACTTTACAAAATAGATGGTGTCATGAGGGAGGAAAATTATGTGAATATATTGAAGCAACATCTCAAGTTAAAGCTTGGTCGCAAATGGGTCTTCCAAATGGCCAATGACCCCAAGCATACTTCCAAAGTTGTGGCAAAATGGCTTAAGGACAACAAAGTCAAGGTATTGGAGTGACCATCACAAAGCCCTGACCTCAATCCTACAGAACATATTTGTGGGCAGAACTGAAAAAGTGTGTGCGAGCAAGGAGGCCTTACCAACCTGCCTCAGATACACCAGCTCTGTCAGGAGGAATGGGCCAAAATTCACCCAACTTATTGTGGGAAGCTTGTGGGAGGCTACCCAAAACGTTTGACCCAAGTTAAACAATTTAAAGGCAATGCTACCAAATACGAATTGACTGTATGTAAACTTCTGACCCACTGGGAATGTGATGAAAGAAATAAAAGCTTAAATAAATCACTCTCAACTATTATTCGGACATTTCACATTCTTAAAAAAAAAAGTGGTGATCCTAACTGACCTAAGACAGGGAGTTTTTACTAGGGTTAAATGTCAGGAATTGTGAAAAACTGAGTTTAAATGTATTTGGCTACGGTGTACGTAAACTTCCGACTTCAACTGTATATCGTTCCAATAGAATCCCCATACTTTAACGATGACAGCTTTTCCGTCCTAAAAGGGGAAATCAACAATTTCCAGGCTCAGGGACATGTACTAGTCTGTGGTGACCTAAATGCCAGAACTGGACAAGACCCCGACACCCTCAGCACACAGGGGGACAAAACACCTACCTGGAGGTGACAGCATTCCTTAAACTCATATGCCCCCTAGACATAACTACTACAACATAATCAACAAAAACAGTTCACAACTCCTGCAGCTCTGTCATACGTTGGGGATGTACAGTACATAGTCAATGGTAGGCTTCGAGTTGACTCCTGTAGCTCATCTCTTGGCAGTAGTACTGTAGACTACTGACCTCAACCCAGTCTCTTAGAGCGTTCACAGTCAGTCCACTGAGACCCCTATCAGATCACAGCAAAATCACACTCTACTTGAACAGAGCAATGCTCAATCACGAGGCATCAAAGCCAAAGGAACAATAATATTAAGAAATGCTATGGATGGAAGGAAAATAGTGTGGAAACCTACCAAAAAGCAATTAGGCAACAACACATTTAATCCCTTCTGGACAATTTCCTGGACAAAAGGTTTAGCTGTAATAGTGAAGGTGTAAACTTGGCAGTAGAAAACCTAAACAGAATATTTGACCTCTCAGCTTCCCTATCAAATCTAAAAATGTCAAGCTGACAACCTAAGAAAATTAACAACAATGACAAATGCTTTGATGAAGATTGCAAAAACCAAAAGAAATTGAGAAACCTAATCAACGAAAAACAGAGACCCAGAAAACCTGAGCCTAAGACTTCACTATGGTGAATCAATAAACAATATAGAAATACAAAGAACAAAGACAAACAGAGAGAGCGAGAAAGAGATAGCTCCCTCTATCAGTGGTGGAGGGTCAGTGGCCTTCCCCAGAGCCCCATTACACAGTGGCCTGTGCCCTCACACAGTCTTACCACAACTAGCACCCGCGCGCACACACACACACACACACACAACACAGTCCGACCACAACTCACAATCTTACCACAACTCATACAGTCTCTTGCCAGAACTCAATAGTGCAACTGACTTACATTCACACAAGTTTACCTGCACATGGAAGTGAGTAGCCGACATCTGGGTGGTGGATGAATTGTCGCTCGTTGAGGCGGGTCACACAGTACATGTGGAAGCAGTCTAGACAAATGACATGGCGGTCTGGACACTGGGACACCAACACTGGACTCCTACAGAGTGGACAGACACAGAGACATTTCATACCAATGAATAATTATTGACTTGAAACAGACGTAGAGATACAGTGCCTTGCGAAAGTATTCGGCCCCCTTGAACTTTGCGACCTTTTGCCACATTTCAGGCTTCAAACATAAAGATATAAAACTGTATTTTTTTTGTGAAGAATCAACAACAAGTGGGACACAATCATGAAGTGGAACGACATTTATTGGATATTTCAAACTTTTTTAACAAATCAAAAACTGAAAAATTGGGCGTGCAAAATTATTCAGCCCCTTTACTTTCAGTGCAGCAAACTCTCTCCAGAAGTTCAGTGAGGATCTCTGAATGATCCAATGTTGACCTAAATGACTAATGATGATAAATACAATCCACCTGTGTGTAATCAAGTCTCCGTATAAATGCACCTGCACTGTGATAGTCTCAGAGGTCCGTTAAAAGCGCAGAGAGCATCATGAAGAACAAGGAACACACCAGGCAGGTCCGAGATACTGTTGTGAAGAAGTTTAAAGCCGGATTTGGATACAAAAAGATTTCCCAAGCTTTAAACATCCCAAGGAGCACTGTGCAAGCGATAATATTGAAATGGAAGGAGTATCAGACCACTGCAAATCTACCAAGACCTGGCCGTGCCTCTAAACCTTCAGCTCATACAAGGAGAAGACTGATCAGAGATGCAGCCAAGAGGCCCATGATCACTCTGGATGAACTGCAGAGATCTACAGCTGAGGTGGGAGACTCTGTCCATAGGACAACAATCAGTCGCATATTGCACAAATCTGGCCTTTATGGAAGAGTGGCAAGAAGAAAGCCATTTCTTAAAGATATCCATAAAAAGTGTTGTTTAAAGTTTGCCACAAGCCACCTGAGAGACACACCAAACATGTGGAAGAAGGTGCTCTGGTCAGATGAAACCAAAATTGAACTTTTTGGCAACAATGCAAAACGTTATGTTTGGCGTAAAAGCAACACAGCTGAACACACCATCCCCACTGTCAAACATGGTGGTGGCAGCATCATGGTTTGGGCCTGCTTTTCTTCAGCAGGGACAGGGAAGATGGTTAAAATTGATGGGAAGATGGATGGAGACAAATACAGGACCATTCTGGAAGAAAACCTGATGGAGTCTGCAAAAGACCTGAGACTGGGACGGAGATTTGTCTTCCAACAAGACAATGATCCAAAGCATAAAGCAAAATCTACAATGGAATGGTTCAATAATAAACATATCCAGGTGTTAGAATGGCCAAGTCAAAGTCCAGACCTGAATCCAATCGAGAATCTGTGGAAAGAACTGAAAACTGCTGTTCACAAATGCTCTCCATCCAACCTCACTGAGCTCCAGCTGTTTTGCAAGGAGGAATGGGAAATAATGTCAGTCTCTCGATGTGCAAAACTGATAGAGACATACCCCAAGCGACTTACAGCTGTAATCGCAGCAAAAGGTGGCGCTACAAAGTATTAACTTAAGGGGGTTGAATAATTTTGCACGCCCAAATTTTCAGTTTTTGATTTGTTAAAAAAGTTTGAAATATCCAATAAATGTCGTTCCACTTCATGATTGTGTCCCACTTGTTGTTGATTCTTCACAAAAAAATACAGTTTTATATCTTTATGTTTGAAGCCTGTGGCAAAAGGTCGCAAAGTTCAAGGGGGCCGAATACTTTCGCAAGACACTGTATATATAAATAAATTCACACACAGTTGAAGTCGGAAGTTTACATGCACCTTAGCCAAATACATTTAAACTAAATTTTTCACAATTCTTGACATTTAATCCTAGTAAAAATTCCCTGTCTTGGGTCAGTTAGGATCACCACTTCATTTTAAGAATGTGAAATGTCAGAATAATAGTAGAGAGAATTATTTCGTTCAGCTTTTATTTCTTCCATCACATTCCCAGTGGGTCAGAAGTTTATATACACTCAATTAGTATTTGCTAGCATTTTCTTAAAAAATGTTTAACTTGGGTCAAACATTTCGTGTAGCCTTCCACAAGCTTCCCACAATAAATTGGGTGCATTTTGGCCCATTCATCCTGACAGAGCCGGTGTAACTGAGTCAGGTTTGTAGGCCTCCTTGTTCGCACACACCTTTTCAGTTTTGCCCACACATTTTCTATGAGATTGAGGTAAGGACTTTGTGATGACCACTCCAATACCTTGACTTTGTTGTCCATTTTGCCACAACTTTGGAAGTATGCTTGGGGTCATTGTCTATTTGGAAGAACCATTTGTGACCAAGCTTTAACTTCCTGACTGATGTCTTGAGATGTTACTTCAATACACTTGTAAAGTGCAACAGTCCCTCCTGCAGCAAAGCACCCCCACAACATGATGCTACCACCCCCGTGCTTCACGGTTGGGGTGATGTTCTTCGGCTTGCAAGCCTCCCCCTTTTTCCTCCAAACATAACGACGGTCATTATGGCCAAACAGTTCTATTTTTGGTTCACCAGACCAGAGGACATTTCTCAAAAAAGTATGATTTTTGTCCCCATGTGCAGTTGCAAACCATAGTCTGGATTTTTATGGCAGTATTTGAGCAGTGGCCTCTTCCTTGCTGAGTGGCCTTTCAGATTATGTCGATATAGGACTCGTTTTACTGTGGATATAGATACCTTCGTACCTGTTTCCTCCAGCGTCTTCACAAGGTCCTTTGCTGTTGTTCTGGGATTGATTTGCACTTTTCGCACCAAAGTATGTTCTTCTCTAGGAGACAGAACACGTCTCCTTCCTGAGCGGTATGACGGCAGCGTGGTCCCATGGTGTTTATACTTGCGTACTATTGTTTGTACAGATGAACGCGGTACCTTCAGGCGTTGGGAAATTGCTCCCAAGGATGAACCAGACTTGTGGAGGTCTACAATTTTTTTGGGGGGTCTTGGCTGATTTCTTTTGATTTCTCGTGATGTCAAGCAAAGAGGCACTGAGTTTGAAGGTAGGCCTTGTAATATATCCACAGGTACACCTCCAATTGACTGAAATTATGTCAATTAGCCTATCAGAAGCTTCTACAGCCATGACATCATTTTCTGGAATTTTCCAAGCTGTTTAAAGGCACAGTCAACTTAGTGTATGTAAACTTCTGACCCACTGGAATTGTGATACAGTGAATTATAAGTGAAATAATCTGTCTGTAAACAATTGTTGGAAAAATTACTTGTGGCATGCACAAAGTAGATGTCCTAACCGACTTGCCAAAACTATAATTTGTTAACAAGAAATTTGTGGAGTGGTTGAAAAACGAGTTTTAATAACTGCAACGTAAGTGTAAGTAAACTTCCGACTTCAACTGTATGTATATATTAAACTTATTTTCCCTTTCGTACATCATTACAACACATTACAACACTATATAGCCATAATGACATTTGACATGCCTTTACCCCTTTGAAGTGTTTACTGTTCATTTTTGATTGTTTACTTCACTTTTGTTCATTATCTATTTCACTTGTTTTGGCAATGTAAACATGCGTTTCCCGCGCTGGTAAGTGTTTTGTTCTATCACAGGCCACAGGGGGGATGCATTTAGTGCGGGAGGCAGGGGGAAAGCAGCAGTGCGAGACCGGAGGTCTCAGAGGAGCTCTGATATATCATGGCTGCTACAAAGACAGAGGGGCCAGGGATACTGAGCGAGAGCGAGTGAAACCGTTCACCACTGACACACTAACATCCACGCAGGTGAGTGTGGTCTTTCCCTCTCTACATCCCTCTTCTGTTCCTCACCTGTTCTCCTTGTCCCTCATTCTTGCCCTTTTCTCACAGACAACGTCTCTCCCCAACATCTCCACTTGACTTTATGTATTGCTTCATGCCATTCAATTGCAAATTACATAAATTACCCAATTAACTGACCTGGTTGAGTAACGCCTAAACAAATTAAATAAACTAAGCCAGTCCAACCTCAGCCAGAGAAATCCTTCAGACCTTCGCCTCTCCTAGGTTGAACTTGCTTGCATACAGCACCTACTGTACATATTATTGTACTCAAGAAGCCTAGCAACCACCCACTCACTCACTCAGGCAAAGCACATCTTGTTACTTCTGAAAGTATGAAAAACAGAGCACAGAGAGTAGTTCTCAGAAGCATACTTTGTTCATACACATTTCAAAGCACGCATCAACGCAAGCGTCAACTGAACCAGGATTGTTGACGTAATATGATGCAACCACGTAACAAACAATGTAATATTTCCAGAAAAAAAATGGTGGCTGGTTTTGAGCTGAAGCGATAGAAAATGAACTCGGACTTCGAGAATGAAAAGTTGACTGATTACAATACTTTATCTTAATACGTTAATAAATACATACGGTGTTCATTTTGGCATGTTTAACTGCCTAGAATATCCATAGACCGCAGGCTAACTGACAAAAAAATTGTTACCTACCTACCTACGAAGAATCCGTAGCCAACATTGGCCAGCTACCTTTCATAACATTAGTTGTAGGTCATTTTTTACATGTTAAACTAGCTGGCTATCTAGATTAGCACGATTCACATATACAGTGCATTGCGAAAGTATTCGGCCCCCTTGAACTTTGCGATCTTTTGCCACATTTCAGGCTTCAAACATAAAGATATAAAACTGTATTTTTTTGTGAAGAATCAACAACAAGTGGGACACAATCATGAAGTGGAACGACATTTATTGGATATTTCAAACTTTTTTAACAAATCAAAAACTGAAAAATTGGGCGTGCAAAATTATTCAGCCCCCTTAAGTTAATACTTTGTAGCGCCACCTTTTGCTGCGATTACAGCTGTAAGTCGCTTGGGGTATGCCTCTATCAGTTTTGCACATCGAGAGACTGAAATTTTTTCCCATTCCTCCTTGCAAAACAGCTCGAGCTCAGTGAGGTTGGATGGAGAGCATTTGTGAACAGCAGTTTTCAGTTCTTTCCACAGATTCTCGATTGGATTCAGGTCTGGACTTTGACTTGGCCATTCTAACACCCGGATATGTTTATTTTTGAACCATTCCATTGTAGATTTTGCTTTATGTTTTGGATCATTGTCTTGTTGGAAGACAAATCTCCGTCCCAGTCTCAGGTCTTTTGCAGACTCCATCAGGTTTTCTTCCAGAATGGTCTTGTATTTGGCTCCATCCATCTTCCCATCAATTTTAACCATCTTCCCTGTCCCTGCTGAAGAAAAGCAGGCCCAAACCATGATGCTGCCACCACCATGTTTGACAGTGGGGATGGTGTGTTCAGCTGTGTTGCTTTTACGCCAAACATAACGTTTTGCATTGTTGCCAAAAAGTTCAATTTTGGTTTCATCTGACCAGAGCACCTTCTTCCACATGTTTGGTGTGTCTCCCAGGTGGCTTGTGGCAAACTTTAAACGACACTTTTTATGGATATCTTTAAGAAATGGCTTTCTTCTTGCCACTCTTCCATAAAGGCCAGATTTGTGCAATATACGACTGATTGTTGTCCTATGGACAGAGTCTCCCACCTCAGCTGTAGATCTCTGCAGTTCATCCAGAGTGATCATGGGCCTCTTGGCTGCATCTCTGATCAGTCTTCTCCTTGTATGAGCTGAAAGTTTAGAGGGACGGCCAGGTCTTGGTAGATTTGCAGTTGTCTGATACTCCTTCCATTTCAATATTATCACTTGCACAGTGCTCCTTGGGATGTTTAAAGCTTGGGAAATATTTTTGTATCCAAATCCGGCTTTAAACTTCTTCACAACAGTATCTCGGACCTGCCTGGTGTGTTCCTTGTTCTTCATGATGCTCTCTGTGCTTTTAACGGACCTCTGAGACTATCACAGTGCAGGTGCATTTATACGGAGACTTGATTACACACAGGTAGATTGTATTTATCATCATTAGTCATTTAGGTCAACATTGGATCATTCAGAGATCCTCACTGAACTTCTGGAGAGAGTTTGCTGCACTGAAAGTAAAGGGGCTGAATAATTTTGCACGCCCAATTTTTCAGTTTTTGATTTGTTAAAAAAGTTTGAAATATCCAATAAATGTCGTTCCACTTCATGATTGTGTCCCACTTGTTGTTGATTCTTCACAAAAAAATACAGTTTTATATCTTTATGTTTGAAGCCTGAAATGTGGCAAATGGTCGCAAAGTTCAAGGGGGCCGAATACTTTCGCAAGGCACTGTAGCTGGCTGATAATTATGAAGTTGCGTTTGCTTTAACGTAGTTATCTCGTGTAATCTGTATTAGTCAAAGGTAATGCAGTAGCAGGAGAGTGCGCAGTGCGTCTCAAATGTACAATTGCATGCATTCTCCACACGCTCGTCCACCCAAGAACGTTTGCAAGAGAACGTCCTCGGGGAATGAACTCAGAGCGTGAGAGTGAGGAGCATGGTAGTATGCATATTGAGAAACGCCCCCTGTATTAGTCTCACAGTAGTAACCCGGTGACTGTGGTTTCCTCATCCGTTTGCCCTTTTAAACAAACCAAAGAGCTGATTGTGCTAAGTGGCGGCAGCAAGGCGAGAGGAACGCCGGGAAAAACAAAGCTTCACTCAGGAGGGTAATTGTACGGCCCCACTTCAATCACGCTCGTAGCGGCGAGTCCTTGATTTGAGACGAGGGCGTCTGTGATTGGGCTCCATTGTATCGGATGCGGGCAGCAGGTGACGGACTGGCCCTCCCTTCTTTTGTCCTCTGTGGGTGAGGCAGTGACAGTATGGCCGCTGTCATCACAGGGATGGGGAGGCTGACCTTCATCTGTTATATGCCACACTGACAGAATCACAGCTTTGTTTGCCTGGAGCCACTGATTGTAGGAGGGAGAGACTGCAGGAGGGAGAGACAGGGCCAGGGGGGTGCGTCTGTCTACCTGCCTGCAAGCGTGTGTGTGTGTGTGTGTGTGTGTGTGTGTAAGCCTAAGTCGGTCTATTGCTTTCATGTTAAACATGCTGTTTATATTAGGCCGATATAGAGGCTGCACAGACAATATTGTACACGTACTTACATGATATCTGTGCAGGCAATGCATGGGACATCCCGCACATTGGGCATGACGAGGTCCAGGGCCACAGACGTGTCATCATCAGAGGTGGGGTGGGCAGCACACTTCAGGTAAAACTCCTATGGAAGGCAGATAAGAGACCGAGGTACATGTTGTTTGGTGGAGGTGTGGTCATGTTATGAGATTGTAATTCCGTTGTGGTGGCAGTGAGGGGGTTTTGAGGCGGTTGTGGATAGTTCACTGGTCTCACCGCTACTCTGCCAAGGCAACCCTCTGATTGACAGACGCCATGGATACGCTCTGGGAGGAGGACATCGTCCCAACATGACGGGCCCTGGGGGGAGAGAGACTTTTTACACTAAAAACACCCTTTACCCCGCCCCACCCACCACACACAAAAATGTATTGCATGCCACCACAACCTCCACACACAAACCCATTACACAGTATACAACACAGTACAATACATCACCACATTACAACTACAGTGGGGCAAAAAAGTATTTAGTCAGCCACCAATTGTGCAAGATCTCCCACTTAAAAAGATGAGAGAGGCCTGTAATTTTCATCGTAGGTACACTTCAACTATGACAGACAAAATGAGAAAAGAATTCCAGAAAATCACATTGTAGGATTTTTAATGAATTTTATTTGCAAATTATGGTGGAAAATAAGTATTTGGTCAATAACAAAAGTTTATCTCAATACTTTGTTATATACCCTTTGTTGGCAATGACAGAGGTCAAACGTTTTCTGTCAGTCTTCACAAGGTTTTCACACACTGTTGCTGGTATTTTGGCCCATTCCTCCATGCAGATCTCCTCTAGAGCAGTGATGTTTTGGGGCTGTTGCTGGGCAACACGGACTTTCAACTCCCTCCAAAGATTTTCTATGGGGTTGAGATCTGGAGACTGGCTAGGCCACTCCAGGACCTTGAAATGCTTCTTACGAAGCCACTCCTTCGTTGCCCGGGCGGTGTGTTTGGGATCATTGTCATGCTGAAAGACCTAGCCACGTTTCATCTTCAATGCCCTTGCTGATGGAAGGAGGTTTTCACTCAAAATCTCATTCTTTCCTTTACACGGATCAGTCGACCTGGTCCCTTTGCAGAAAAACAGCCCCAAAGCATGATGTTTCCACCCCCATGCTTCACAGTAGGTATGGTGTTCTTTGGATGCAACTCAGCATTCTTTGTCCTCCAAACACGACGAGTTTAGTTTTTACCAAAAAGTTATATTTTGGTTTCATCTGACCATATGACATTCTCCCAATCTTCTTCTGGATCATCCAAATGCTCTCTAGCAAACTTCAGACGGGCCTGGACATGTACTGGCTTAAGCAGGGGAACACCTCATGCACTGCAAGGTTTGAGTGCCTGGCGGCGTAGTGTGTTACTGATGGTAGGCTTTGTTACTTTGGTCCCAGCTCTCTGCAGGTCATTCACTAGGTCCCCCCGTGTGGTTCTGGGATTTTTGCTCACCGTTCTTGTGATAATTTTGAACCCACGGGGTGAGATCTTGCGTGGAGCCCCAGATCGAGGGAGATTATCAGTGGTCTTTTATGTCTTCCATTTCCTAATAATTGCTCCCACAGTTGATTTCTTCAAACCAAGCTGCTTACCTATTGCAGATTCAGTCTTCCCAGCCTGGTGCAGGTCTACAATTTTGTTTCTGGTGTCCTTTGACAGCTCTTTGGTCTTGGCCATAGTGGAGTTTGGAGTGTGACTGTTTGAGGTTGTGGACAGGTGTCTTTTATACTGATAACAAGTTCAAACAGGTGCCATTAATACAGGTAACGAGTAGAGGACAGAGGAGCCTCTTAAAGAAGAAGTTACTGGTCTGTAAGAGCCAGAAATCTTGCTTGTTTGTAGGTGACCAAATACTTATTTTCCACCATAATTTGCAAATAAATTCATTAAAAATCCTACAATGTGATTTTCTGGATTTTTTCCCCCTCATTTTGTCTGTCATAGTTGAAGTGTACCTATGATGAAAATTACAGGCCTCTCATCTTTTTAAGCAGGAGAACTTGCACAATTGGTGGCTGACTAAATACTTTTTTGCCCCACTGTATACAACCCCTCCTCTCTAGCCTTAAAGACACACTAAGCCCCAAACCTCCTGAAACATCTCCACACTGTTAATCATTTTATAAAACTCAAATCCAGCCTATGGCCAACTTGGCTTGGCCAAACAAAAACAAAAAGTTAAACAAAACACATTTGGCCCTTTCACTGCTTGAATACCTGAGCCACATCACAAACATCTCCACAGAGAAGACCACCCCCAACCTCACACATAGACAGTCCAACAGAGACAGTAGTTGCATTATCCTGGCACAGAAGGAAAAAACAGTTATTGCACAAAACGGACACCCCGCCCTGACTCCGGGGTCAACCCGAGCCAACCAGCTATTGGTGGCCAGGGCTCCATGTATTACCCTCCAATGGAGGTCCCCTGACCAGACTTCTCTTTCACTGTTAGCCTAGGCAACAGTTAGCCAAAAGCTACCGGGATAGCACCCTGGAAACAACTGCGCTCTGTCTGCTGTTCTGATTGGTCAAAAGAGTAGAGCATTTTTTTCCCTCCCAAATCCGAATAAAAATATATATTTTGAACGCCTATGCCCACCTGCAGTGCATACTCTTGGGTGGGGGGGGGGTTCCACCCTCAACCCCCTGGCAGCCGTAGGTCAGCTATCCTGCTGCCATTAAACGTCCCTGCAGGGTGACTGAACGAACAGACCTTAAAGGGATCTGTGGGTTGTGGAAAATGGGCTCCTCCCATGGTCCAGGCGCCACACCCCCCTCGTGTGGGCCTTAGCAGCTGCCAGGCCCTCAGCACTGCAGAGTAAAAGTCAGAAACCCCTGTTGTGTTCAGCCTCTCCGGCCTCATGAGGACGAGCTGCCGGTCCAACCCTCCTCAACAGAGCACACGCTGGTTCAGACATTGATTGCTTGGTGCATCCTTATTGTTTTGGGAGGATTCCCCCCACCACCCCACCCATCCTCCTCTGTTCTGCCTGCACGCCACTCATTAGCATAAGCATTTAAACATTCTGACAGCGGCCTTAATAAGCCTCTGAAAAGGTTAAGAAAATCATTACTCCCTGTTGGGTGGGAGGAAGCAGGGGTAGAGAGGGAGGGGACCCTGTGTGCCTTGGTGGTGGGGCATGAGATTACAGACACACGCACACACCTGCTCAGAGACAGCCAGGAAAGGTCACACAGACCCCTGATGTGTCTACGCACCACACACACACAAACACCCTTGAATATAAATGATTAATGAATCATTTAGAAACCCACCCGTATTCCTCTCCCTCTACTTTCGGCGGGGAAGCGGATTCAACGTCTCCGTTTCGCAAAGTTTTAATTTGATTATTGTCTAACTTACAGGGTTTATCTCTGCCCCAGCTGTGCTGATCTCACAGCATTGACCGAGGTATGCGATCGGTGGGCAGAAGAGGGACCCCACTCGATTGGCTAAACTGATTGGCCAGTTGAGGACACCTGTGCTCACCTCAGTTGATCTATTACAGTCCCTGTGTCAATAGAGCACACTGAACAAGCACAAAAACAACACACACACACACACACACACACACACACACACACACACACACACACACACACACACACACACAGCCTTTTTCTAAAAGCATCGGGCACACACACTGAGAGCAGCATGCTAATTAACACCTACTCTGATACCAGGCTCAGGAACAGGGACCTACTGTGAGCCTCATTTCCTGTCTCCTACACTCTCACCTAGGTGACTGAGAGGCCCCCCGGCTATACACACACACCTATGTGACTGACAGGTCGGTCTCAGGAGCAATCAGTTTCTCCTAGATGTATGGGGTCAGGGAGGGTTGGGTGCAATGGAGTCTGTGAGGCTGTGGTTGTGAGAGATAGCAGTGTGAGTGGCAGTTTCAGCTGGGCTGTGGTCAGGTATGGAGAGGACAATGGTCAGAGGGGACAGACTGTAACTCCGGATACTCTGGGTCGTCTGGGTATGAGAAGGGAAAGGCGATTTGAAGGGACTGACTGGGGTCCTATCCAAGCTTGAGGTACTGTAGGTAATCATCAGCCCTGGCAGGAAACTGGCACAGAGAGTGGACATTGTTGCCATAGTAACAGTGGACAAACAGATGTCACTCAGTCGTAGTCTAAAGAATGGCAGGATCCTTATTTGTGGGAGTCCTGCCCATTCACTCACACACACGTGCGCGCACACACACACACACACACAGAGAGCGAGAAGTCCCATAAGGACCTGAGGTAAATATGGCCGCAGGCTGAACAGACAGGCAGAGGAAGAGTCTACTGTCACTGTGGAGATGTGACAGATTTCCTCCGTTTGAGAAAATAACAATAACAGTGTTATGCAATAACAAAGGATAGATGGAGGGTAATGTGGGATTATTGTTCACTGTGGATCTACCGGTCTAAGCTCGAAGCCATTGTGCGTAGATAAATACACATTTTACTCAGTTGAGCAACAGAAAGGATTCACGGCGTCGAACAAAATGTGACTTTGTTGTACTCTGAGAAACAGCGCATCTTAAACACAGTGCTTCTGTCAGTGAGAGTTGCTCCGTGGCAGTGGCTCTTGGCTACAGTATTGTAGTCTTCCATTCTTGCTTGACATACCCGGCTCAAGGTGAGGGTTCCCTGCTTGCAGGCTCGGCAGCGCACGCGTAGCTTCCCCGGCTGGATGGCCCGGCACACACTCTTGCAGTACACATAGAAGCTGCTGTAAGGTCTGGGCTCTGTATGGGAACATAACCACACATTCTGTCAGCGGAGAAACAGTAGCAGATTGTAGCAAGGCTGAAATGAAGCCAGTGGACTCAGCAAATGGTGACTTAGGACATTTGATGGTAGAACATATGAGTTGTAAGTGTACTATGCCCTATATTGTGCAGTAGAAAAACATCCATTGTATTTCATGGTCCTCTTTAGTTTGAATAGATGGACACTAAGACTTTCGCATTATGCGAGGACGATGACACAAGGACAAGGGACATCTCCAGTCTGTAGTCTGTCTGGCTGCAGCCCAGAACACAGACACACTGATCCAATTAGCGGAGAGAAGCAACCAGACGTCTTCGTGGCAGATGATTTATTAAAGAGAGGAGGACGTGTCCTGCATGCCTCATTTAAAGTCACCACACCATACAGGCATCCATTCATACACACACACAGCGAGAGGGACCAGGAAGAAACAGCATTCTCATTAGAGCTAAAAGCATGGGGGCGCTGGAGTGGGCCGCGCTACCTTGACACGATTCCCAATAAAAATGGGGCGGAGTGGCTTTAAGCCTTCGCATGTCTAATTTATGTTTCCTGGGAGAGAGGTCTCCATTATGGTAATGACTTTACAGGAGGATGGAGGGAGAGCCTGCTGATCAGAGGGGGCAGATAAAGGAGACGTTATGGTGGGTTGGGTTGAGAGACAGAAGGAGGCGAGTGTTGGAGGGTAGGCAGAAGGAGGCGAGTGTTGGAGGGTAGGCAGAAGGAGGCAAGTGTTGGAGGGTAGGCAGAAGGAGGCGAGTGTTGGAGGGTAGGCAGATGGAGGGTAGGCAGAAGGAGGCGAGTGTTGGAGGATAGGCAGAAGGAGGGTAGACAGAAGGAGGCGAGTGTTGGGAGGGTAGACAGAAGGAGGCGAGTGTTGGGAGGTTAGACAGACGGAGGGTAGGCAGAAGGAGGCGAGTGTTGGAGGGTAGACAAAAAGAGGCGAGTGTTGGAGGGTAGACAGAAGGAGGCGAGTGTTGGAGGGTAGGCAGACGGAGGGTAGGCAGACGGAGGATAGGCAGACGGAGGGTAGGCAGACGGAGGGTAGGCAGAAAGAGGCGAGTGTTGGAGGGTAGGCAGACGGAGGCGAGTGCTGGAGGGTAGGCAGAAGGAGGCGAGTGTTGGAGGGTAGGCAGAAGGAGGCAAGTGTTGGAGGGTAGGCAGAAGGAGGCAAGTGTTGGAGGGTAGGCAGAAGGAGGCAAGTGTTGGAGGGTAGGCAGAAGGAGGCGAGTGTTGGAGGGTAGGCAGAAGGAGATGAGTGTTGGGAGGGTATGCAGAAGGAGGCGAGTGTTGGAGGGTAGACAGACGGAGGGTAGGCAGAAGGAGATGAGTGTTGGGAGGGTAGGCAGACGGAGGCGAGTGTTGGAGTGTAGGCAGACGGAGGGTAGGCAGAAGGAGGCGAGTGTTGGAGGGTAGGCAGACGGAGGGTAGGCAGAAGGAGATGAGTGTTGGGAGGTTAGGCAGACGGAGGGTAGGCAGACGGAGGCGAGTGTTGGAGGGTAGACAGAAGGAAGCGAGTGTTGGAGGGTAGGCAGATGGAGAGGAGTGTTGGAGGGTAGGCATACGGAGGCGAGTGTTGGAGGGTAGGCAGACGGAGGATAGGCAGAAGGAGGCGAGTGTTGGAGGGTAGGCAGAAGGAGGCGAGTGTTGGAGGGTAGGCAGAAGGAAGCGAGTGTTGAAGGGTAGGCAGAAGGAGGCGAGTGTTGGAGGGTAGGCAGAAGGAGGCGAGTGTTGGAGGGTAGGCAGAAGGAGGCGAGTGTTGGAGGGTAGGCAGGAGGCGGCGAGTGTTGGAGGGTAGGCAGAAGGAGGCGAGTGTTGGAGGGTAGGCAGAAGGAGGCGAGTGTTGGAGGGTAGGCAGAAGGAGGCGAGTGTTGGAGGGTAGGCAGAAGGAGGCGAGTGTTGGAGGGTAGGCAGAAGGAGGCGAGTGTTGGAGGGTAGGCAGACGGAGGCGAGTGTTGGAGGGTAGTAAGAAGACAGCTTTAAAAAGTTTTGCCTTTGAGCCGGGATACAGAAGTCAAAGCCAATACCTGTATATATTTCCATTTCCCACAGATGTCTGGAGACCGACTGCTGAATCCCAATCAACCGTTTAGAAGGCTGCATTCAGGGAGCGGTTGTACTGTTCAAATGGGGCACGAATGTCAAGGCCACAGAGCCACTTCTGAGCTCCCTGCGTGTTCATGCACACCCAAATAGGACTTGTGTCATTTTGGCACCTTGGCTTGTCTGTGTCATTTTCAAAGCTTTTAGAGTTTATGGAACACCAAACAGCCAAGACACACATACACAGAGTGTACAAAACATTAGGAACACCTGCCCTTTCCATGACAGTGACCAGGTGAATCCAGGTGAAACCTATGGTCCCTTATTGATGTCACTTGTTAATTCCACTTCAAATCAGTGTCAACGAAGGGCAGGAGACGGGTTAAAGAAGGATTTTTAAGCCTTCAAACAATTGAGACGTGGATTGTGTATGTGCACCATTCAGAGGGTGAATGAGGGCAAGACATAAAGACTCAGTGTATTGTCACATGCGAACACACACCTGTGTGTTCAGGCTCTTCCCTGGCTCTCTGCTCGTCATCAGTTTCCAGTATGACAGCCAGGCCGGTAGAGGTAGTGGGCAGGCGGGAGGCGGTGAGGTCCAGGCGGGTGAGGCTGTCCACCCCTCGACCCAGACGGTGCTGCAGGGCCAGGTCAGAGCACCGGCCCGACCCCGGGGGAGGCAGCACCACGTGCACGGTACTCTGCTCTGGGAGGTCACAGCCCTGTAGGTCAGGTAAACAGAGAGAGACAGACAAAGACAGTTATTTAAACCTCGGTTTAGCACATGTAGATCGTCTGTCTATGTACAGTTGTCACATTGTAGTACACAAACCTGTCGTCAGATTGACTGTAAACCAGCCATAAAATGAAATCACATACCACTGCAGTAAATTAGATCAAAACACATAAAAAATGCCTAAAGATATGGATCATACAGCTACGGATTTTTATTTATTTTTTATTACCTAATCTGTTTAGGTACATCTCCGTTTTATAATTTCCAATACAGCTGCTGTACCATTTCAGGGCAACACGTTTTCAATCTACCCCAAAATTCACAATTAAAAAGTGTTTTGTCACTGAAATTATATGCAAATCCATCAGTCATTTTAGATCTAAACCCCTCCATTGATGCAGAAGTAGGCTAAACAAACAGGGTCTGGCGTTAATCACTGACGATAGCTTACTCTCCTGGAAAGCTTTCAAGTTTCATTTTTGAAGTTTGTCTCCCTGAAGTTTCTTTGTAGCTCTCAGTGTGGGAGAAAATACAAAATAAAATGTTTTTTTAAAAACTCTCCCCTGTCAAAAACCATAGTCGGGTAAACAACAACAGGAAATGTTTGTTTCAAAAACACCAGCATTTCACTGGAGGAGAACTAGTGAGCTGACAACTGAGCATAATCAAATCTCACATGCAACTCTGGTGATTGGGTGCGAAAGGAAATATGAAAAGAGAAACAGTTCTGAAAGGTGTGCTTGTGTCACCAGCTGTCAAGGCTTTATCTTAAAGTGTTACTTTTCTTATAAATGGTAGCAGCCATTCCAAATCAGCCCCAGCCTAGTGCTTAGACCTGCAGCCGTACACTAGATCTGCAAAGACTGGAAAGGATCCAAGTAGATTTGTTTCATGGAGTTCATTTTCTGAGAACGGAGTAAAAATGTGTGATGCAAATAAGCTGCGGCAGGTAGCGCAAACAGGTCCTAGTTAAAGCAAAGAGCTTATGTGAGAGAGAGAATAGCGAGAGAGAGGTCCCTCATTTGTGAACTAATCCATAGAAGGGAGATAATTTCACCCCGAGAAGCCTGGCGTGCCAAATGACTGGCAAAATATAAAAACAAAATGTGTTTGATCTGGTTCATTTTCTCGGGCTCAACAGCGTGGATTTGTTTTTTTTTTTAATGATATGGCGTTAATGAAGAACCTGTGGCTGAGGCTGAAAGTTCTACTATGCGAGACAGCTAGCACAGCTCAGACGGTATGATGGATCTGGAGCTAGCAGCTTTAGCTTTACAGCCAGACTGAGGAAAAATAACTAGGTCGTTCCACCAATTCAGTGCCTTCACCTAATTGAAACATTCTGTCACAAAGAGCACATGTTAACTTCATTTAAAAAACGTGTTGTTTTCCCCATCTCAAAAATACTACAGTAAGTGCCAAATAAAGTAACATGGTTGACTAACAGGATTGACGATTTCATCTTAAATCAGCCGTGAATCCCCTTGTGACAGGGGGAATGGAAGCTTGTTCTGTGCAACAGGGAGGGGCAGTTACATGCAAGCTTCACCTTAAAATGATTCACAAAATCACATTAAATAAATATTTATAAATCAGAAATGACGTTTTCAAAGCAACAAACTAACTAAGGACTTTACAATGGTGGTGAAAACTTGGAGACATTTTGGGGTTAAGTGGGTTAAAATCTTCCTAGAAGTCATGAGAGGGTGCATGGAGGGACATGTCAAAATGCTGAATTTTGGCACTTGAGCAAGTCTTTACTAGTATAGTAAATATAATCTATTGAATTCGCCATGAGGTCTATATTAAAAATGGCATTTCATTAAATATTAACATGCTTTTAAAATGTAATATTGGTGCACAATTTCTACTTAAAATATCAAAGGGACGCAAGTGGCAACCATTTCCTGGAATGACAACTATAATTAGTTAAATAGAGACCAATATATTTAAGATTGATATTCCCATTGGTCTCTATTCAAATCTGAATTCAACTGTATGGAAGAGTTGATCACTTAGCTACTGCAAAGCACTTTGTGACCACTGCTGGGGTGCAAATTCCTTTATGAATTAAATCGGATTGATTTGTTGATCGCCCCTCCACAGCTCTGCCACATCAGCTTTACGTTACTGCCGTTTGTGACCGTTTGATGCGTTACTTTACTGCGGTCTAGAACCCCTGATTGTAACCAGGGAGGTGAGGAAAGATAACGACAGCGTGACTACTTTCATGTTCCTTCAAAGTCAAATGTCTGGTTTTATCAACATTTGGCAACAGTAGTTGACAGACCTGATATCAAATAACTTCCGGTTACACACACACACCTGCGTGCGGACACACACACACACACACAAGCGCCTCCAACCTTGGCTTGTCTGTTGAGATTTTTTTTTAAATAATGTAGAAGGCAGGTACAAACGTGGAGCTAAATAAGACACAATTGACTGACATTGAAAACTAAATATCCTTTCCAATAACTGCAACACACAACAAATTGACAGCGTAAGTACATCTGTGCTCCCCACAGGTGTTTAAAGAAGGTCTCCTAGCGGCTGATTCCTCTCCCAGACACTAATTGGAGGCATCAGAGGCCCAGGGAGCATTAGTGTATTCATGTTGCATGCTTGTGACCTTTCCACACTCATCCTCTGCTCTTAGGAGGGCCAGACCAACAAGTCTGTAACCACTATTTTAATGGACAATCTGCAAAGGACCTGTGAATTTCCCCATGACTCATGAAGGAGGTTTCGACAACACATCATCAATAATTGCATTATAGATCAAGTCATTTTGGGAAAAACGTCGGCTGTAATATGCTTTTTCTGCACAGCAACATCGGCCCATTGGGAATTAATAAAGTTCATTGAAGTGAGGTGAATTGAACTAAACTGACTGTTTCCCCTGGATAAAGGTAGGAGTCACTTGAGCAATGTCGCACAATATCAAACAAGTAACACTAAACCATTCAAGGCCGCAAAGTGAAAGATACTGGAGTCTTTAGTGGCTCAGTCCCTAGCATGCAGACAAATGTTTGTGAAAGGCAGAGCAAAGCACCTGAAATCCTGTGAAGACTGTGAATAATGTGGGCTGGGACTCCCAACTCCCTGTGCAGCTCATTCTCTACAGTGAAAAAGCTCAGCGCCACTCTGCAAAAAGAAACAGTGTCTGCGCCGATTGTTTCACTGCAATTAGCAGGATAGAACTCCTTGTCTTATTATATGGTTGAACAAAGTGGCAACTCAAGGACAAGGAGATTGGATGACGGAATCAACTTGTCTTGTATGGGGTGGGGACTCACTCCTTAGAGTACCTGTACATCAGACATCAGACATGCAACAGCGCCTCTTCAACCTCAGGAGGCTGAAGATATTTGGCTTGTCACCAAAAACACTCACAAACTTTTACAGATGCACATTCAACTGAACTGCCTGTTCACCCCACTATCATCCAGAAGGCGAGGTCAGTACAGGTGCATCAAAGCTGGGACCGAGAAACTGAAAAACAGCTTCTATCTCAAGGACATCAGACTGTTAAACAGCCATCACTAACATTGAGTGGCTGCTGCCAACATACTAACTCAAATCTCTACTCACTTTAATAGGTAAAAATTGGATGTAATAAATGTATCATTTGTCACTTTAAACAATGCCACTTTATATAATGTTTACATACCATTACATACATTACTCATCTCATATGTATATACTGTACTCTATACCATCTACTGCATCTTGCCTATGCCGTTCGGCCATCGCTCATCCATATGTACATATTCTTATTCATTCCTTTACACTTGTGTGTATAAGGTAGTTGTTGTGAAATTGTTAGATTACTTGTTAGATATTACTGCACGGTCAGAACTAGAAGCACAAGCATTTCGCTACACTCGCATTAACATCTGCTAACCATGTGTATGTGACCAATAAAATTTGATTTGAGACCACACCTAGCAGGCCTAATGATTAAGATAAATCTGACATGTTGTAATTTAGGCCGTGTCATTTCTGAGTAAAAGGAAGGGATGGAGCAGGAGGGATAACAAAGAAAAAGAGAGGGGGAGCGGAGGGGGAGGAAGCAGGAGCAGGAGGGATAACAAAGAAAAAGAGAGGGGGAGCGGAGGGGGAGGAAGCAGGAGCAGGAGGGATAACAAAGAAAAAGAGAGGGGGAGCGGAGGGGGAGGAAGCAGGAGCAGGAGGGATAACAAAGAAAAAGAGAGGGGGAGCGGAGGGGGAGGAAGCAGGAGCAGGAGGGATAACAAAGAAAAAGAGAGGGGGAGCGGAGGGGGAGGAAGCAGGAGCAGGAGGGATAACAAAGAAAAAGAGAGGGGGAGCGGAGGGGGAGGAAGGGCGACGTGGAAGGGAGAATAAGAGAGGAACTTGTAGGCTACTGGAAGGGAGCGCGCGCGAGAGAGAGAGAGGAGTAGAAGGAAGTGTGAAAGAGATGGCACTCCCTCGGGGATGAGAAAGCTAATAGAGCACATAACAGTGAACGCTCCTCTCGTCACTACAAAATGTCAGAGGCACACATCTCAGACTGTGGCAGTTAAACACCAGTGACTAGCGACTTGTCTGTGCCTAGAGGCCTGGCACTGTGGCGTTCAGACTCTCTAGGACCGATGATAACGTGACACGCATAGCAACAGCGCTTTACCTGGCTTAGTGACCCGGCGTCAGAGTCTGCTAACTAACCAGGGCCTGGTTTCCCGATAGTGATGGAACTTAGGTTTATGAGTGTTTTAACGATGCATCTTTCCCACAAATTGAACATGCATTTCCCTAAACACCACGGAGAGAGATTTCTAAGTGCATTGTTGGATAATGGCGCCGGGGGGGAATGGCTGCCATGTTACGGGCTTGTAACTTATTTTTTGTACATAATGTTGATGCTACCGTTTCTTATGACCGAAAAGAGCTTCTGGACATCAGAACTGCGATTACTCACCTCAAACTGGATGAAGATTTTTTATTTAATGAGTCCGACGTGAAGGATATAGTGCTTTCTCGAGACCAGGCCCAAATCTCTGTCAATCGCATGAAAAAAAGACGGAGAAAGAGGGGGCAGAGATCGGGGTGCCTTCTGAGACATCGTAGGCAAATGGATAAACCACCACTACCATCTGTACTATTGGCCAATGTCCAATCATTGGAAAATTGCCTGGAAGATCTACGATTAAAACTATCCTATCAACGGGACATTAAAAACTAATATGCTCACTTCGAGGCAAGCAACACTGAAGCATGCATGAAAGCACCAGCTGTTCCGGATGACTGTGTGATCACGCTCTCCGTAGCCGATATGAGCAAGGTCAAACAGGTCAACATTCACAGAGCTGTTGGGCCAGACGGATAACCAGGACATGTACTCAAAGCATGCGTTGACCAACTGGCAAGTGTCTTTACTGACATTTTCAACCTCTCCCTGACCGAGTCTGTAATACCTACATGTTTCAAACCACCACAGGGACCACTTTGTCCCTGTGACAAAGGAAGCAAAGGTAACCTGCCTAAATTATTACCGCCCCGTAGCACTCACGTTGGTAACCATGACGTGCTTTGAAAGGCTGGTCATGGCTCACATCAACACCATCATCCTGGAAACCCTAGACCTACTCCAATTCGCATACCGCCCCATCAAATCCACAGATGACGCAATCTCAATCGCACTCCACACTACCATTTCCCACTTGGACAAAAGGAACACCTATATGAGAATGCCGTTCATTGACTGCAGCTCGGCGTTCAACACCATAGTGCCCACAAAACTCATAACTAAGCTAAGGACCCTGGGACTAAACTCCTCCCTCTGCAACTGGATCCTGAACTTCCTGATGGGCCGCCCCAAGGTGGTAAGAGTAGGCAACAACACATCTGCCACGCTGATCCTCAACATCTCTCGCCCCCCTCATGGGTGCATACTTAGTCCCCTCCTGTACTCCCTGTTCACCCACGACTGCGTGGCCAAGCACGACTCCAACACCATCATTAAGTTTGCTGATGACACAACAGTGGTAGGCCTGATCACCGACAATGATGAGACAAAATATAGGGAGGGGGTCAGAGACCTGGCAGTGTGGTGTCAGGACAACACTTCTCCCTCAATGTGAGCAAGACAAAGGAGATGATCGTGGACTACAAGAAAAGAAGGGCCGAACAGGCCCCCATTAATATTGACAGGGCTGCATTGGAGCAGGTTGAGAGCTTCAAGTTCCTTGGTGTCCACATCACCAACGAACTATCATGGTCCAAACACACCAAGACAGTCGTGAAGATGGCACGACCACACCTTTTCCCGCTCAGGACACTGAAAAGATTTGGCATGGGTCCCCAGATCCTCAAAAATTCCTACAGCTGCACCATCGAGAGCATCCTGATCGATTGCATCATCGTCAGGTATGGCAACTGCTCAGCATCTGTCCGTAAGGCACTACAGACGGTAGTGCGTACGACCCAGTACATCACTGGGGCCAAGCTTCCTGACACCCAGGACCTATATACTAGGTGGTGTCAGAGGAAGGCCCCAAAAATTTGTAAAAGACTCCAGTCACCCAAGTCATAGACTGTTTTCTCGGCTACCGCACGGCAAGTGGTACCGGAGCGCCAAGTGTAGGACCAAAAGGCTCCTTAACAGCTTCTTCCCAAAAGCTATAAAAATATTGAACAATTAATAAAATGGCCACCCGGACTATTTACATTGACCCACCCCCTTTGTTTTTACACTGCTGCTACTCGCTGTCTATGCATAGTCATCTTACCCGTACCTACATGTACAAATGACCTCGACTAACAGGTGCCCCCGCACATTGACTCGCTACCGGTACCCCTGTATATAGCCTCATTATTGTTATTTTATTGTGCTAATTTTATTTAGTAAATATTTACACAATACTGATGACTGCGCAGCGCCTAGAGCGATATTACCACTTAGGCCTACTGATGCAAATATTAAAGGTAGCTTATTTGAATGCTTACCCTATAAAAATATATAAAATTATTGATTTGGCACACCACTGAGCACATGTCATTAAATACACTGCTCAAAAAATAAAGGGAACACTAAAATAACACATCTTAGATCTGAATGAATGAAATATTCTTATTAAATAATTGTTTCTTTACATAGTTGAATGTGCTGACAACAAAATCACACAAACATTATCAATGGAAATCAAATTTATCAACCCATGGAGGTCTGGATTTGGAGTCACACTCAAAATTAAAGTGGAAAACCACACTACAGGCTGATCAAACTTTGATGTAATGTCTTTAAAACAAGTCAAAATGAGGCTCAGTAGTGTGTGTGGCCTCCACGTGCCTGTATGACCTCCCTACAACGCCTGGGCATGCTCCTGATGAGGTGGCGGATGGTCTCCTGAGGGATCTCCTCCCAGACCTGAACTAAAGCATCCGCCATCTCCTGGACAGTCTGTGGTGCAACGTGGCGTTGGTGGATAGAGCGAGACATGATGTCCCAGATGTGCTCAATTGGATTCAGGTCTGGGGAACGGGCGGGCCAGTCCATAGCATCAATGCCTTCCTCTTGCAGGAACTGCTGACACACTCCAGCCACATGAGGTCTAGCATTTTCTTGCATTAGGAGGAACCCAGGGCCAACCGCACCAGCATATGGTCTCACAAGGGGTCTGAGTATCTCATCTCGGTACCTAATGGCAGTCAGGCTACCTCTGGCGAGCACATGGAGGGCTGTGCGGCCCCCCAAAGAAATGCCACCCCACACCATGACTGACCTACCGCCAAACCGGTCATGCTGGAGGATGTTGCAGGCAGCAGAACGTTCTCCACGACGTCTCCAGACTGTCACGTCTGTCACATGTGCTCAGTGTGAACCTGCCTTCATCTGTGAAGAGCACAGGGCGCCAGTGGCGAATTTGCCAATCTTGGTGTTCTCTGGCAAATGAAAAACATCCTGCACTGTGTTGGGCTGTGAGCACAACCCCCACCTGTGGATGTCGGGCCCTCATACCACCCTCATGGAGTCTGTTTCTGACCGTTTGAGCAGACACATGCACATTTGTGGCCTGCTGGAGGTCATTTTGCAGGGCTCTGGCAGTGCTCCTCCTGCTCCTCCTTGCACAAAGGCGGAGGTAGCGGTCCTGCTGCTGGGTTGTTGCCCTCCTACAGCCTCCTCCACGTCTCCTGATGTACTGGCCTGTCTCCTGGTAGCGCCTACATGCTCTGGACACTACGCTGACAGACACAGCAAACCTTCTTGCCACAGCTCGCATTGATGTGCCATCCTGGATGAGCTGCACTACCTGAGCCACTTGTGTGGGTTGTAGACTCCGTCTCATGCTACCACTAGAGTGAAAGCACCGCCAGCATTCAAAAGTGACCAAAACATCAGCCAGGAAGCATAGGAACGTAGAAGTGGTCTGTGGTCCCCACCTGCAGAACCACTCCTTTATTGGGGGTGTCTTGCTAATTGCCTATAATTTCCACCTGTTGTCTATTCCATTTGCACAACAGCATGTGAAATGTATTGTCAATCAATGTTGCTTCCTAAGTGGACAGTTTGATTTCACAGAAGTGTGATTGACTTGGAGTTACATTGTGTTGTTTAAGTGTTCCCTTTATTTTTTTGAGCAGTGTATATTGAGACAAATTACAGACAGTAGCCTAGAAGCAGCAAAATAGAACTCGATTGAACATGAAATGTATTTAAATATGTTTATATTTCAATGGAGTCATCTCAGTTTTCATTTGAAGCATATTTTTAGGTAGCTTGTTTGTATGAATTGCAAAGACATTGGCCACTTTGTATTTGTAGTCGACTTTCTATCCATCTCTCTGTGACAGTTATCGGCTGTCACAGAGAGATAGATAGAATCACATGGTTTATGCTTAGCAGAGATCTTCTGTGAATAAAGTGACGAAGGAGGGGAAACAACAACAACAAAAAAGCATGTGCGTGCGTCCGTCATCATGCACATGTTGATTTTGTACATCCACATCAGACACGATCAGGACAGCAGGTTGAAATATCAAGACAAACTCTGAACCAACAATATTCATTTGTGGACAAGTTGAAACACATGAAACATTCATGGACATTTAGCTAGCTAGCTTGATGTTGGTAGCTAATTTGTCCTGGGATATAAACATTGGTTTGTTATTTTACCTGAAATGCACTGAAGTCCTTTTTTTCCCTGGATCTTTGTACAATTTTACTCTGACCATTAACTCACAGATAAAAGGGTTTCCAGTAATCTCTTCTCCTGTGGACTTTATATGGCAGTTGGCAACCGACTTTGAGGTGCATTACCACCACTGAATGGAGTGTGGACCTCAGCTCAGTTTCCAATCACCCATGTGGGTATATGCACCTAAAAACCAATGAGGAGATGGGAGAGGCGGGACCAGTCAAAAGTTTGGACACACCTACTCCTTCAAGGTTTTTTCTCATGCCAAGATTGTGCAAAGCTGTCATCAAGGCAAATGGTGGCTACTTTGAAGATTCTCAAATATAAAATATATTTTGATATGTTTAACACTTTTTTGGTTACTACATGATTCCATATGTGTTATTTCATAGCTTTGATGTCTTCACTATTATTCTACAATGTAGAAAATAGTACAAATAAAGAAAAACCCTTGAAAGATTAGGTGTGTCCAAACTTGACTGGTACTGTATGTGTACATTTATTTTGTAACGCGAGCGGTGTGGTCAGCATGTTAGCTGTTCTACGAGTGGTCAGAGGCAGGCGTTAGATCACGAGCGTTTCCAAGTGCAACGTTAATAACGATGGTTTTTGGGAAACAGCTCAGACTTAACGATGCTCCTATGAAGGTATTAACAATGAATGTAGCCTTAAATTGCTTTTGGGAAATCAGGCCCAGGCCAAGCAGAACAAGAAGGAAGGATTTAGTGCTGGAATGGTTTCATATCTGGTGCCAGTTGAAGAAGTTAAGGGCTAGGTGTTCTGTGTGTGTGTGTGTGTGTGTGTACGCGCGTATGGATATATTCTGTATAGGCCGACTTATCATCATTATCATTTAAAAGCACATCTTAATAAGCACCAGTAAAATAATCTAGCATCATTACTCAAGAAGAAGGTGAGTAAATCAGCGAGCACATTAGGGATTTGTTGATCACAGCATCAAACTGAGAACATTTTGCTATTTCAACCGAGCTTGAGTGCAAAAACTGATCCATTCCTTGCCCTCAGTTATTTGCTATGAATGGTATTCTCGCTTCACAAATGTATTTCAAAATTCAACAAATATAAATGACAGAGAAAGTAAGCATACACCTAGAGCCAAAACTGGAAACACGCACAGAAAGGGTCATCTTCGTGTCTGTTGAATGACGTACAGTAAACACACACACTAGTCACCTTCATGTCAACTGAAACACATGAATCATTGGTCCAGACACAACCAATGAGAGAGTGATGTGTGCGTCTCCACGTCATTCTCAATAACTTTGTGCCCTCATGCTTCACTCAATGCTTTGAGGCCCTTTATTCTCCCCAAGCCCTTGGGGACAGACAAAGCCATTCTGTACACAGGCTGACAAACACACAGTGTCTCAATTATACTCTAGGGGGCAGAGTCGAGTCACAACGCTACGCCCCCACTGTGCTAGCACCACCATCAAAAGCTGAGACCCACACTTACTCCAGCCTCAGGAGCAATCTATCAGGGGGAAATGGAGCTCAGGTATAAAATGTGCAGAGACAGCAGAACTGACTGGAGAGACACAGTCGGGAGTCAGAGTGGGGAGTGTGTGTGCCTGGCTCCCCAGCTGCTCCCTGTGATCCTGACTGTTTTGATGCATAATTAAGATAGTCAAACTTAATGAAGCACTGTGGACTAAAGTTCACGGGATCCCCAGGCTCTGTTTACACTGTTGAGAGTCAGGATGGGGAGAGAATGCCAGGCTTCTAGCCTTCACCGGAAATACTGTGTAGAGAGTGCTGAGAGTGAAGGTGTGAGTGTGTGCACCCATGTGTAAGCGTGTGGTGGGGAAATTAGGGCATGAGTAAACAAAAAGACACACCCTACCACTAATTGCTATACAGACAACCACACACACACACACACACACACACACAGCACAGCACAGTCAAAAAGACAGGGTCGAGTGAAATGAGAGAATGATGACCTTACCTGGAGGGTGCAATCGCTGAGCAGCTCTCTGCCAGCAAAGATGACTCTCAGCTGCTCCGGCTGTACCCCCTGCAGCCTCCCCACCTTCTCCTTCAGCACTGCGATGCTGGCCCCCTCCTCTAGCTCCACTGGGAAGCCATGGCTGGAGTTAAACCTTACATACACTGGAGAGACCGAGAGAGGAGAGACTGGTGAGATAACTCAGAGACAATAGTGAACAATAAACAGAGAATAAAGCTTGAGAATGAGAGAGAGAGAGAGAGAGAGAGAGAGAGAGAGAGAGAGAGAGAGAGAGAGAGAGAGAGAAAAAGAGATGCTTGTGTGTCAAAAGAGGCAAAAAGAGAACGAGACAAGAGGCCTGAGGGGTCAGAGAGGGGAGAAGAGAATAAAAAGGCGATAGGCTAGACAGAGGGGACCTTAACACAGAAGAGGAGGTGGACAGACAGTGGAAGTGGAGAAGAAAGAGAGGGAAAATGGGTACAGAGGAGAGAGAACAAGAGAGGACATGAGGAGAAATAACGGGAATCAGGGAGAACAGATGATAGACAGGAGAAAACAAAGAAACAGGATTTTAAAATTCAGCCGGCTAAGCCAATATGAAAATCCCGAACCCTTCATTAAGATGAGTGAGATTTGGAGCAAAGGTATTCTTTCCTGCTATCATTTCTATTTATTATTTTAATTGAAATGAGTCAACCTTTTCAGAGCCCCTAGAGGCAAGGAGATACATTCAGGACTGTAAAATGGCTGATCGGGGAAATGTCTGCAATCAAATTGGAAATTATGAGCCAATGGAGATGTGTAGACTACTTAGGCATGTTTAAACACACACTGGTTTTGATATGCATTTATTATGGATCCCCACTCTTACTGGGGCACAGTAAAAATGAAGGCAGTAATATACATAATAATATAATTTTTAAACATTAAAAAAACATTTTACAACACGGTGCCCTCCTGACACTACTCTACTACAACACACAATCCAGGTGTAAGTGTGTATGTTGTGTGTGTTTGTATGTGTGTGGTTGAAGGAATACATTATGATGCGAGGTGAATAGACAAGTGAGCACACACACACAAAAGCATATAGACTAAGCATACACACATAGGCAATTCCACAATAACGAAATTAAGTTGAGTGTCCGATTTTTCACTTAAAAAATGTACAGTACCAGTCAAAAGTTTGCACACACCTACTCATTCAAGGGTTTTTCTTTATTTAGACTATTTTCTACATTGTAGAATAATAGTGAAGACATCAAAACTATGAAATGACACATATGGCATCATGTAGTAACCAAAAAAAGTGTTAAATCAAAATATATTTGAGATTCTTCATAGTAGCCACCCTTTGCCTTGACAGCTTTGCACACTCATGGCATTCTCTCAACCAGCTTCATGAGGCATGCTTTTCCAGCAGTCTTGAAGGAGTTCCCACATATGCTCAGCACTTGTTGGCTGCTTGTCTTTCACTCTGCAGTCCAACTCATCCCAAACCTTCTGAATTGAGGTCAGATGACTGGAGGCGAGGTCATCTGATGCAGCACTCCATCACTCTCCTTGGTCAAATAGCCCTTATACAGCTTGAAGGTGTGTTTTTGGTCATTGTCCTGTTGAAAAACAAATGGTAGTTCCACTAAGCGCAAACCAGATGGGATGGCGTATCGCTGCAGAATGCTGTGGTAGCCATGCTGGTTAATTGTGCTTTGAATTCTAAGTAAATCACAAACAGTGTCACCAGCAAAGCACCCACAACACCACCTCCTCCATGCTTCACGGTGGGAACCACACATGCGGAGATCCTCCGTTCAGCTACTATATATCCCACAAAGACATGGTGGTTGGAATCAAATCTCAAATTTGGACTCATCAGACCAAAGTACAGATTTACACCGGTCTAATGTCCATTGCTCGTGTTTCTTGGCCCAAGCAAGTCTGTTCTTCTTAATGGTGTCCTTTAGTAGTGGTTTCTTTGCAGCAATTCAACCATGAAGTCCTGATTCACGCAGTCTCCTCTGAACAGTTGAGATGTGTCTGTTACTTGCTTGAACTCTTATTTGGGCTGCAATTTCTGAGGCTGGTAACTCTAATGAACTTATCCTCTGCAACAGAAGTAACTCTGGGTCTTCCTGTCTTGTGGCGGTCCTCATGAGAGCCAGTTTCATCATAGTGCTTGATGGTTTTTGCGACTGCACTTGAAGAAATGTTCAAAGTTCTTGACATTTTCCGGATTGACTGACCTTCATGTCTTAAAGTAATGGACTGTAGTTTCTCTTTTCATATTTGACCTGTTCTTTCCATAATATGCATTTAAGTCTATCTTCTGTATACAACCCCTACCTTGTCACAACACAAGTGATTGGCTGACACGCATTAAGAAGGAAAGAAATTCCACAAATTAACTTTTAACAAGGCACACCTGTTAATTAAAATGCAGAGAATGCCAAGAGTGTGCAAAGCTGTCCTCAATGCAAAGGGTGGCTACTTTGAAGAATCTAAAATATATTTTGATTTCTTTAACACTTTTTTGGTTACTACATGATTCCATATGTGCCATTTCATAGTTTTGATATATTCCCTATTATACTACAATGTAGAAAATAAAGAAAAACCGTTGAATAATTAGGTGTGTCCAAACTTTTTTATTCTACAATGGTACTGTATGCCAAACAAAAACAGAAGTTGACAAAAACACATTTACAGGAACAACTGTGCAGGTGCAAAGTTTGATAACATTGATTATGGTCAAATGTCCCTCAATTGTATTCTGTTACCAAACTTTGTATCTGCATAGTTCTTCCTGTAAATGTATTTATGTAAAATGTTCTGTGAAAATTGTTAAAAGAAGTCAGTGTGCATAGAGTTGTTCAACTTTGAAATCAATGGGTCTTGTTTGGCATACATTTTAAAGTGAAAAACCTGAGTCTCAGCATAATTCCGTTACAGTAGAATTACCCACACATTGAATACACCCACTGACACATACATGTATGCTAAGCATACACAGAAACATCTTGTACACACACTAACACATACACAGTGTGGAGTAGTCATGGGAACGCAGCATTAATCATAGTTATTACAGGAATTTAGATAGTTTTAGATTTAATGACTGAGGAGAAATAAAAAGGCATTCTTCCATTTGTGCTTAAGGAGTTGACTCAGTTAGGTGATTGCTTGTTGCCAATGTGCGACATTCCCTTTAGAAGTGTTTCTGCAACATTATTCTGAGACAAATATACTACAAAACCTTCGGAGATTGTAACAAGAAAGTAGACAGACACCATTACGCTATCCGTTTGAACCCATGCTACATCACATCACATACCTGATTTATCTACACAGAAAAGACTACAGTACCTCAAGTCAGAGCAACATCAACAATGACCACTATGACACAACCGTCTCTCGGTTGACTGATCTCTGGCAGCACTACAGCCAATCCAGTCCGAGCTATGGCCCAAAGTGAATGAGGAGAAGGGCTGATTCTAATTTGTCCCGTCACTGAGATTTCCATAATGTCTCTCATTGTTTTGCATCCAATCCAAGTGGCTAACAAATGAGTAAATTCCTCCTTTGTCATGTTCCATCACAGAAGCCGTCAGTTTGGTGATGGGGCCCTAACGTGCACAGGTTACCCGAGTTCTCAGTCTGGGGAGGAAGAGTGACAGAATGCAATCATGTAGCACCAACTCCACCAGGCTGGATTACCAAGCAGAGAGCTCACTGGAAGGCTAACAACTCACAACATAATTTCACAAACCTGGCTGCATGCACAGAGAAGAACACCAATACTCAAAACAGGCATTTTCACAAAATAAGAAAAGAGAGAAAGAGATGGCGGGACAATCTAGACTGGAGAAAAATCCAACTGTCATAACCACTCTATGCATAACGAAATGTGTGTTATTTACTGTTAATGTCCCATGACAGTAATTCAAAAAGAGAGAGGCAGAGAGATGCGATGTCACTCAGGCCAAGGGGGCAGGAGCGGGGCAGGGAGGGTATCACGGCCAGCCAATGCCTTGCGTCTGGGCGGAGTGGCAGGCGGCCAGATCAATACGGACCGCACACAGGCAGAAATATGAAGACAGATTGGCTCAACTCTCAACTGCTGCATCGGAGGGAAATGGGTCTGGGGACCCTTTAGTGCAGGAGGGAGGTGAGAGATGATGTGAGAGGAGAGGGAGAGATCGACTGGGAGGGGGAAGGTTGAAGAGGGAGTAAGAGGGAGAGTAAAGCTGCTACATGGAGAAGGCAGGGAGTTGAAAATGTCTCTGTAAAAGGACTCCCTTCATCCTAACGACAGCAGCCCAGGACTTGATCGCTCCAGGGAGTTAAACCCAGTGCAGTTTCCCAAAGGGGCCCTGTTAGGCTCTCCAGACGCTAATGCAATGCTATCAGAGGGCTTGGCTGGGCCACCTGTCTCCTTTACGAGTGCACTGACCACGTCACTACTTTCTTCTTCCTATTGATTAGGGATAAAGCACCCAAATGGCCCTGGCAAAACCGCCGTAAAATACTTCCAACCCCATAGGTCCGAATTTCCCCCGCACATAACTATAAAGAAGATGGATTCCTCAATTCCTGAACTCTCTTTGAGCAATTAAGAGAACAAATTCCCATACAACACTGGGGCTAAGAGCTTTTCTTCCTCCACCTCCCTCCTTTCTTGAGCCTTATCCTGATAGCTGGTACAGTCAGGTGCAGCGTTTGGTCATGTGTGACGAGTGCTGTGGAGCGATGCTGTACGGTACTGTACGATGAGCCCTGTTCGGGACCAGGCTATCCATCGTGGAGGCTAGCAGCAGCTATGGGGCCAGTGCCAGGTGACTGTCCACTGGAGGATTCTCTCTTAGATCAACGGTCGGGTGGATTCTGGAGCGCAGCACCCGTTCATCAGCCGCCCCCACCGCAACCCCGACCCCGGTGCATGAAAGCCAGGAAATAACCCCCCCCCTCCATCTGTCCTCGCTTATTACATTTGGAGGAAGCGGCCATGTCTGCAGAATGGAGCCTTCAGGAATACCACCATCCCCCCCATTGCAATATGTGGCCAGACTACCTCCCCATACAATACCAAGGGATGGAGATAAATAAGTCTGCCTGGAGATAAGACTGCAGCGAAGCTGTATTGGGTCTGTGTATACACATTGAGCAGAGGTGTAGCTATTTGGGACAGATATGGTGTGATAGTACTGTGCGTCTGCTGGTTTATTGGAACACTGGCTGGCTGCATTACCTCACTAGGCAAGCAGTGTCACGTTCTACCAATAGCACAAAGATGAAGAAGCTAAGATTGCTTTGTGTGTTCTGTGGGTCAACCACAACAGGAACAGAAAATGCAAAGAAATGATAGTGTCCGTACAATAAAAAATGATTTCTAGGTTATTTTCATCAGCAGATATCAGTAATGATAGAAACTGTACTTGGCAAATTCAATGACAATATGATAACAATTGATGTTTAGAAGAATTTCCTCTAATAACAAATGTAACAAGTTCTTATGTGAGCCCTCTGTTGCTGTAGTTGCTTCGACTGTGCCGTCTGGCTCTGACAAGCTGCCTGTCATAGCTCCATCTGACGGGGACAGAGACAGAGGGAAGTCATTAACAATGGTAATTAGCCTGCGTCTGCCACCTGCAGCACCTCAAGTGGGGCAGAGCGACAAACGCATGTACACATGGCTGGGCTCTGTCAGAGAGGTAGACAGAGTCGCTAAGGTAGAGCAAAGTCACGTTCTCCATATTGATCATCCAGATATGCTGTTGATGTCGATGACAATCCGAATATTGTCCAGATAACAAGCCATGTAGAGAACAAGTACACATTGACCCTTCATCAATCAATGTAATTCTGAAACAAAACTGCACATAAAAGCACTTCTCTGGTCTGTGAACACTCCACTGAAACCCCTGAACAACTCAGAGAGGCAGAGTGCGTACTGAAAAGGTAGGCTGTACTATATTAGCTGGATAGAAGCCCAGGGGTATCAGCAAAAGGCCAGGTGTTCCTACTCATTCCCCTGATCTTTCAGATCCATATTGCCTGCCTCCCCCATTTCCCCTCTCCTCCTTCCATCTCCATTTCATTTCTCCGTGGCAGCCATCTCACCTGCGCCCTTGCCACTTCCCTGTTATTAGCGCTGTGGCTGCTGGCGGTACATATTTGCATGAGAGCCACTGTAACCAATTCCAATTTCAGCCAGAATTTGTTTTCCCAGACCCCATCTGCGGCTTTTCATTAGAAACTGCGGCGTTTGGTGAAAGGCACCGGTTGCGTTTCAGGTGGCCATTCATTCGCCAGCGGCACTGACGCTTTAAATCATTCGGGGTCTAATCATTGACTAAACAATAAAGCATTAATTCAGGGAAAATGACTCAAAGATAGATGTGCTTAGAGGAAAAGGACTGGGGTCCTCAACAGTAAAAGGACTCTAGATCAGGAACTGGCTTGCACACACACACACACACACATTATGAGAGAGCATGTCCTCTGGGGATGTGCTGTATGTTTTTGTGCCTGAGGCAGAAAATCAACAATTGAACTACAATGACCTAGACTCCTGGAGGTCCTGGAGCAACGTGCAAAACTACACACAAAGCTCTGTCATGAGACTCTCCTCACCGTCCCTCCACACCCCACCAAGGTGACCTTGGCATCATCTCAGTGGGGCAATGCCAGGACCTGGCAAAGACAAGGGGTGATACGAACCCATTGAAATCCATTGTGGATTTGGGTTTCTGTGTGTAGTGGTTCAGTAATCCCTCTTCCCTTCAGCCTGGTGACTGTGTATTTACCTCGCATTCAACATTGATTGACAGTAATACAGTCATTATCCTCTTGGATTTCCGAGAGGCTTCTATCTTTTCCAGAGGCAATTAGGCACTAACACTGCGTCAGCCCTATCAGAGTAACTGTCCCTTTCAGTCACTTCTGCTCATTTTTCTCTTTACCGCTCGCTCCTTCTCTCCCTCCTGCTCTCTCAATCCATTTCTTTCAATCATTTCTCTCTTGCTGCCTCCTTTTCATGACAGCCAGCTTTGGAGATATGAAAACTTGTGATTGACACACCAATTTCCTTTCTGCCATCACACACTGATGCCCAGATTTCTCAAGATCCTCTTCCTCTGTGCCTCCAGTGAAAGCAATAAATGGGAAATGGGAATAAAAACACATCGGAATTCAGATAAAGCGCTAAAAGACCTATTGAATGTAAATGTGTGGTTTATAACGGACGTCATTTGAAACTCCACATATTTTCTCCAAAAGCCTTTTGCCTTTGTGTCACTAGTGTTTGTTTTACTCCCAACCAACCATGGGAGTCATGGAATTAAATTAGGACTTTTAACAAAAGGGGCATAACATTCATTTTTGAGGAAGGACATGCTGCATGTTTGATATCCCTTGGATCTTTGGCGAAAGATACCCTTTCACCCACTCATTATCATACACCTATCCAGATAATAGGGTTAAACATATGTTAAAGTAGGCAAATACCTTGTTACAAGTCTACCCAGTCATTCCATGGCCCCAAAGATTATACAAGTTCAGGGCTAGAACACAGCTTATGATCTAGCATGTGCAGTTTGTTTGGGTTGAGGGCTGTCAAATCATTGATATTGTTTGACATGAGACTTTTTTCCCCAATTTTACTGCATTGCTAGAAACAAGTAACATAAGCATTTTGCTGCACCCGTTATAATATCTGCTAAACTGCGTGTGCAGTCGATGAACTTTGATTTGAATCAGTGGGAGTCTAGCTTGTCAAGGCTGAGTTAACTAGTCTGTAGTCATAATTAGTCTGTCTAAAACCCACACATTCACTCCTTCTCCACTGTAAACTCTAACCTGCCACACTCTAGTGTACGCTCTTTGGCAAAGGCCTACGTTCACAAGACTGCTGAACTCAACGTGAAGGAAATGACAACACACCACTGCAATGGAATCACATGAGAAACGCAGAAAGCGAATGTGGATACATATTAAAAGAAAATTATTCTTGGCCTGGAGTCAATGCAAAGGCAGGAAAGATACTTAGCTGCAACAATCCAAAAATCAATAGCAATTTATTCTCTCCTTGGTCTCCAAACAGAGCGAGTAAATAATCCTGACCCCTCTCGCCTGTCCCAGGAGTACACTGGCGTCTCTCCCTCTCGCTCTCCTCAGCCTCTATCGCAGACTTCTCTGGCCCCTTGGAGTAGCACCGCTCAGACTCAATACCTACTGCCACACAGTCCTGCTCCGCTAGAAAGACATAGCCTACGGCAATTGGTAAGGATTTGGCAATTCACAAGGCAGGTAGTCCAGGTGTGTTTGATTCCCCTCTCCTGTGTTGTTTACATTTTTACACTTTAGTCGTTTAGCAGACGCTCTTATCCAGAGCCAATTAGAGTAGTGAGTGCATAAATGTTCATACTGCTTTGTACTGGTCCCCCCGTGGTAATCAAACCCACACTCCTGGCGTTGCAAACGCCATGCTCTACCAACTGAGCCACACGGGACATGTTGTTTATGCCTAGACATATATATATATATATATATATTTACAGTGCCTTGCGAAAGTATTCGGCCCCCTTGAACTTTGCAACCTTTTGCCACATTTCAGGCTTCAAACATAAAGATATAAAACTGTATTTTTTTGTGAAGAATCAACAACAAGTGGGACACAATCATGAAGTGGAACGACATTTATTGGATATTTCAAACTTTTTTAACAAATCAAAAACTGAAAAATTGGGCGTGCAAAATTATTCAGCCCCTTTACTTTCAGTGCAGCAAACTCTCTCCAGAAGTTCAGTGAGGATCTCTGAATGATCCAATGTTGACCTAAATGACTAATGATGATAAATACAATCCACCTGTGTGTAATCAAGTCTCCGTATAAATGCATCTGCACTGTGATAGTCTCAGAGGTCCGTTAAAAGCGCAGAGAGCATCATGAAGAACAAGGAACACACCAGGCAGGTCCGAGATACTGTTGTGAAGAAGTTTAAAGCCGGATTTGGATACAAAAAGATTTCCCAAGCTTTAAACATCCCAAGGAGCACTGTGCAAGCGATAATATTGAAATGGAAGGAGTATCAGACCACTGCAAATCTACCAAGACCTGGCCGTCCCTCTAAACTTTCAGCTCATACAAGGAGAAGACTGATCAGAGATGCAGCCAAGAGGCCCATGATCACTCTGGATGAACTGCAGAGATCTACAGCTGAGGTGGGAGACTCTGTCCATAGGACAACAATCAGTTGTATATTGCACAAATCTGGCCTTTATGGAAGAGTGGCAAGAAGAAAGCCATTTCTTAAAGATATCCACAAAAAGTGTCGTTTAAAGTTTGCCACAAGCCACCTGGGAGACACACCAAACATGTGGAAGAAGGTGCTCTGGTCAGATGAAACCAAAATTGAACTTTTTGGCAACAATGCAAAACGTTATGTTTGGCGTAAAAGCAACACAGCTGAACACACCATCCCCACTGTCAAACATGGTGGTGGCAGCATCATGGTTTGGGCCTGCTTTTCTTCAGCAGGGACAGGGAAGATGGTTCAAATTGATGGGAAGATGGATGGAGCCAAATACAGGACCATTCTGGAAGAAAACCTGATGGAGTCTGCAAAAGACCTGAGACTGGGACGGAGATTTGTCTTCCAACAAGACAATGATCCAAAACATAAAGCAAAATCTACAATGGAATGGTTCAAAAATAAACATATCCAGGTGTTAGAATGGCCAAGTCAAAGTCCAGACCTGAATCCAATCGAGAATCTGTGGAAAGAACTGAAAACTGCTGTTCACAAATGCTCTCCATCCAACCTCACTGAGCTCGAGCTGTTTTGCAAGGAGGAATGGGAAAAAATGTCAGTCTCTCGATGTGCAAAACTGATAGAGACATACCCCAAGCGACTTACAGCTGTAATCGCAGCAAAAGGTGGCGCTACAAAGTATTAACTTAAGGGGGCTGAATAATTTTGCACGCCCAATTTTTCAGTTTTTGATTTGTTAAAAAAGTTTGAAATATCCAATAAATGTCGTTCCACTTCATGATTGTGTCCCACTTGTTGTTGATTCTTCACAAAAAAATACAGTTTTATATCTTTATGTTTGAAGCCTGAAATGTGGCAAAAGGTCGCAAAGTTCAAGGGGGCCGAATACTTTCGCAAGGCACTGTATATATATATATATACACACACACATACATAAATTCAGTCATTTGCATTTTAATATCATATGAGCAAGATTATCTCTTCCTAATGCAGACTCAGCTATAATTACAACTTGCTGTATTATCAAGGTGATTTAAAAATACCCGTTTCACATGACTATAATGATATTCCCCATAATAAAGGTCTGTTTTCTTGTGATAGACCTAGTTCTGGGGCCCCGGCGTGTGCGATCATCAACATGAGAGAAATATTGGCCCTTCAGATTTCCTGGATGATGACTTTTCCCTCCCTTCAACACTCCCTCTCATCCCCTTCCCTCTATAGGTCTAGTGCAACTTATTACTAGACAAGCACCATTCAGCCAGCTCAAACCAAACCCCATCTCCTGGGGATGTGTGAGCCTGAGACAGTCTCAGAGTTGATGGGCCGGAGACTCAAGACACAATCGATCCGTCTTCCTCAGACCTTCACTCCCGAGCTTCTCAAAATCTGACAATTCAAGAGGGTGGAAAGGCTATTTCATTCTCTGGAGATATACCTCAGATTAATGTTGCTCTTGCCTTCAGGTTTAGCGAAGTTTATCCGAGACATTTCTTGAGAGCATCTCTCGATTTTCTGTTTGCTCCAAGATGACAACAGTCTTCCTTCATATTCTAGGAGTAGAAGTGTCAGTCAAACTAAACCTTAAAAATCGACCAAAGAAACACCTTCTGGCCCTCCAAACAAAGTGTTGAAAATAATAGGCAACTGAGTGACACCATTTTAATAACTTAGCAACAGGTATAGACTTAGACCTTTTGCAGAAATCTGAACACACTGAAAATATATAATCTTTGTCCTATTCTTGACCTTGTATTGATAGGAATAAAAGGAAGATTAAAGTATTAAACATGTTGCCAGATAGTGGTTAATTCATGGTGTGCTGTCACTCAAACACCATCAAAAACTTGGGCCAGAACATCTGGCTACAATGCATCTGTCATTGGCTGGCACTTGGCGTGGATTTGACAGTGTCAGCTGCATGTTCACGTGAACATGTAGTAGAGCTGTTCACCTTATACATTATAACCCAGCAAGGTGATAGTACATCTTGTAAGGATGAATGCAACTCTCGTATACACACATATGGGCTATTGTACAAAACAGCAGCTTGTTATATTGTCAACTAACCAGTAGCAAGCCAGGCACAAAAACAACTATCTCATGCACAAGGCATCACGGGTTCGTGGAAATGCTGTTATTCACAAAATAACCTAGAACTGACAACTTCAAATTAATGGACGAAACGACTCACTACAACTTTCTCACATACCAATCATGCTGGGGATGTAGCTACGTCCTCTGGTTTTATTAAGGTGAAGAACTTCATGTCATACGACTGCTGGGGATCTCCATTAGAGTATTTGCAAGTCTCGAGGACTATGGGAGATGGAGTCCTACTTGATTCCGGTCATACCGGAAACGATCGCTTTAAACACCGGATATGTTTTTTGACAGCATGCTTGCTTTCACTTTCAATGTTTTGATTTGATATTGTCAGTTGATGACAACAAACACGCGACTATTGCATATTGAAACGGAGACATTACCATTTAAGGAAGAAACGACGAGTCACCTTTAGGATATTCTTTACGATAATATGCAAGAAATGCTGGAACCACAGCCGTGTAAATGTGAGGGTGAGCGGAATCAAGAAAGCGTCCTACAACAAAGAATAGAGACGGTTAGCATTGGCAATAGAGTAAGATGTTTTCTCCTCTGTATACCTAGCTACTTCAACTAATTGCACATTAGTGTTTGTTTGGTCACATTTGGAAACATTAACTGTAATACTACATTGGGGTACGGAGTGTTCATTCAATGGCTACTGCAGGTGGCCAGCTGCATATCATGGAATCAATCCACCAACTCGGTTTTAGGATGATGAACCATCCACACACTAGCGGTCAGCTAGCTAACTACTGTAGCTACAAAGAGTAACGTTAATACTAAATGCGAAGCCTAGTGATGCTATCTTCAATGTATGCTATTCAAATTCTGAAGCCAACTAGAGAAAGAGAGTCCATTGACTCTCTAGGACATGACACTGCTGTGGCATGAGTAGTTGCTCAATTGGGCTAATTAGCTAGTACAGTATATCACCTGCCACACACAACAGGTGAACCAAGGGTTTCTTTCCACTGCTCAATGTTGCATGCGTCAACCACATCTACTGTGCCGTCGGGAAGCAGATTGCTATTACATACGATGTGGTTATCTGATATGTAAAATACCTATCCAGGCTTTGTAAGATCTGGCATGTGTCAGTAACATCTGAGCAGGTGAACAGAACCAAAAGAGGTGTGTGTACCTGCCAGATTACATTGCAGATGCCTGCAAGATCTCACCATGCCTGGACAGGCATGCAAACGCCTTCACAGTTCACTTCTAGCTGGGAAGGAACTCTTGAGCTGTGTTTGAATACTCATACTAACCGAACTATTTGTGACGTGAATTGAGTATGTAGTATGCTTATTGGTCATAGTATGGATATAGTTATTATGCCAAAAGTTCCCGGATGTCGTACTAAATTCGCCAAAATATGAAGTATACGCGCAGAGGACACTATTTCCGTACTTTAGGGCCCATAATGCAATTCTTCAGGAAATAGGAGTGGCTATATGTCATTTTCAGATTTGAAGAAGATGATGGAAAATATGCAGTTGAAGTACAACGAGAGCAGATGCAAATTCATTACTTTAACTGATGATGACAAATGTTAAGAAAATGTTGAGCAATGTAATAAAGTAATGACTTTTCAAATAAGTTACCTTACAAGTTATGTTGGCTGACAATTTGTTAGCTACACTGTCCTTACGAACCACATAGCATATAATTACAGCAGTCTCTACCGGTATGTTAGTTGGCCACTTATACATCAAACTTGCCAGTATGTTAACTAGGGGTTATCTAACTAACTACCCAACGTTTATTGACTTGATTATTCCCTCTTAGCTTAGCTAAATGGTATAGTCGTAGTGCGTTCTCAATGGACATTCGGGTGCTTTCATAAATTTGCTCTGACTATCTACTCCGATTTCAGGGCACTCTCATCTGAGTGTACTAGAGCGCAGAATAATGAATTTATGAGCGCTCAACTCCTGTTGAATATAGCCGGTGTCAGTACACATCTGCAAAAGGCACAATTACATTTTTGCCAGCAACACAGTTAGTCACCAATGCTCTGGATAACATAACTTCCTAACCAGCTTTGCTAGGGCGAGTAAAATGGTCAGGGTGGTCACTCTCATTTGTGTCTGGAAGTAGCTAGCAAGCTAGCCAGCATTACCTTGGGTGCTTGACTGCAGTTGTATGGTCAGAATGCTCAAATCAACCCTACTTCTCCAGTGTACACTCCGAATTTACAAACGGACAATCTGACAACGCTCTGAATTTACAATCGCACTCCACATTGAATTTAAGAAATACCCGAAGTCGTAAAATATCTAACTAGTAATTTGTTATGCTAACTAGCTAGCAAGAGGTCGCATAGCAACAATATCAACTTCCGGTAGACAGGCAAAGAGCTAGTACGCTCAACTGAAAGCATACGGTTCATTTACAGTATACTAAAATGAACTCATAGTAATATAATGAAACAGGCAGGGATCAGGTCTGACACCCTTTTTAGAGATATCATTTTTTTGAGATATAATGTTCTGATGATCAGAATATAGTCGTATCAACTAAAATATATGTATACTGAACAAAAATATATACTCAATGATTTTACTGAGTTACAGTTCATATAAGGAAATCAGTCAATTGAAATAAATAAATTAAGCCCTCATCTATGGATTTCACATGGTGGTGGCGCAGCCATGGGGAGCCAGGGCCAGCTAATCAGAATGAGTTTTTCCTCACAAAACGGCATTATTACAGACAGAAATACTCCTCAGTTTCATCAGCTGACCTGGTGGCTGGTCTAAGATGATCTCACAGGTGAAGAACCCGGATGTGGAGATCCTGGGCTGGCATGGTTACACGTGGTCTGCGGTTGTGAGGCCGGTTGGATACTGCTAAATTCTTTAAAACTACGATGGAAGCAGCTTATGGTAGAGAAATTAACATTCAATTCTCTGGCAACAGCTCTGGTGGACATTCCTGCAGTCAGAATGCCTTTTGCACGCTCCCTCAAAACTTGAGGCACCTGTGGCGTTGTGTGACAAAACTACACATTTTAGAGTAGCCTTTTATTGTTTTAAGTAGGGTTTCACATTTTGGGGAATATTCAGAGGTGGAAACTTTCCATGGGAATATATGGGAATTAATGGGAATATATGGGAATTAACAGAAATATATGCAAATGTAATATTATTACCATTTAAATGTAGATGTTTTTTGCATTGGATACAGTGGGGCAAAAAAGTATTTAGTCAGCCACCAATTGTGCAAGTTCTCCCACTTAAAAATATGAGAGAGGCCTGTCATTTTCATCATAGGTACACTTCAACTATGACAGACAAAATGAGAAGAAAAAATCCAGAAAATCACATTGTAGGATTTTTTATGAATTTATTTGCAAATTATGGTGGAAAATAAGTATTTGGTCGCCTACAAACAAGCAAGATTTCTGGCTCTCACAGACCTGTAACTTCTTCTTTAAGAGGCTCCTCTGTCCTCTACTCGTTACCTGTATTAATGGCACCTGTTTGAACTTGTTATCAGTATAAAAGACACCTGTCCACAACCTCAAACAGTCACACTCCAAACTCCACTATGGCCAAGACCAAAGAGCTGTCAAAGGACACCAGAAACAAAATTGTAGACCTGCACCAGGCTGGGAAGACTGAATCTGCAATAGGTAAGCAGCTTGGTTTGAAGAAATCAACTGTGGGAGCAATTATTAGAAAATGGAAGACATACAAGACCACTGATAATCTCCCTCGATCTGGGGCTCCTCGCAAGATCTCACCCCGTGGGGTCAAAATGATTACAAGAACGGTGAGCAAAAATCCCAGAACCACACGGGGGGACCTAGTGAATGACCTGCAGAGAGCTGGGACCAAAGTAACAAAACCTACCATCAGTAACACACTACGCCGCCAGGGACTCAAATCCTGCAGTGCCAGATGTGTCCCCCTGCTTAAGCCAGTACATGTCCAGGCCTGTCTGAAGTTTGCTAGAGAGCATTTGGATGATCCAGAAGAAGATTGGGAGAATGTCATATGGTCAGATGAAACCAAAATATAACTTTTTGGTAAAAACTCAACTTGTCGTGTTTGAAGGACAAAGAATGCTGAGTTGCATCCAAAGAACACAATACCTACTGTGAGGCATGGGGGTGGAAACATCATGCTTTGGGGCTGTTTTTCTGCAAAGGGACCAGGACGACTGATCCGTGTAAAGGAAAGAATGAATGGGGCCATGTATCATGAGATTTTGAGTGAAAACCTCCTTCCATCAGCAAGGGCATCGAAGATGAAACGTGGCTGGTTCTTTCAGCATGACAATGATCCCAAACACACCGCCCGGGCAACGAAGGAGTGGCTTCGTAAGAAGCATTTCAAGGTCCTGGAGTGGCCTAGCCATTCTCCAGATCTCAACCCCATAGAAAATCTTTGGAGGGAGTTGAAAGTCTGTGTTGCCCAGCAACAGCCCCAAAACATCACTGCTCTAGAGGAGATCTGCATGGAGGAATGGGCCAAAATACCAGCAACAGTGTGTGAAAACCTTGTGAAGACTTACAGAAAACGTTTGACATCTGTCATTGCCAACAAAGGGTATATAACAAAGTATTGAGATAAACTTTTGTTATTGACCAAATACTTATTTTCCACCATAATTTGCAAATAAATGTATAAAAAATCCTACACATTTTTTTTCTGGATTTTTTTTTCTTCTCATTTTGTCTGTCATAGTTGAAGTGTACCCATGATGAAAATTACAGGCCTCTCTCATCTTTTTAAGTGGGAGAACTTGCACAATTGGTGGCTGACTAAATACTTTTCTGCCCCACTGTATGTAAACTTCTGACCCACTGGGAATGTGATGAAAGAAATAAAAGCTGAAATATATAATTCTCTCTACTATTATTCTGACATTTCACTTTCTTAAAATACAGTGGTGATCCTAACTGACCTGGCAGGGAATTTCTACTGGGAGTAAATGTCAGGAATTGTGAAAAACTTGATGTTAAATGTAGTTGGCTAAGGTGTATGTGAACTTCCGACTTCAACTGTAGGTGGCGATAGGTATTGCTATTCTCACGATTCTGTATGTATTGCGATTCAAGGTTCCAAACATTGCTCACTGTGTGTCTGCTGCAGAGGGACAAGATAGAGCCATGAGAAATATAAATTAAAATGCTTGAAAACAAATTGTCTCCCTATTTTAAAAGAAGATGGAGAAAACGCTATGAAGAAAAAATACTGGCGTTTTGGTGCAGGTACAGCCATCTAGCACAAAAATGTTATTGCGACATTGTCAAGACGATACGTTATGTCATAAAAAATAATATCCCAATATGTAACTATTGATTTCCCCCCCATCACCACAGTAGAGTTCAGTACACTACAGTGGAGTACAGTAAATGCAATACATTATACTCTACTCTACTCTACTGAATGGTACTGTAGTACTGTATTCTACTTTTCTTTACTGTACTTTACTGTTCTCTGTTGTGGTCTACTGTACTGTGTTATCCAATCTTGTGAAACATAGACGTCTATAATTGGTTCAGATTTGGTCCAGCCAGGGCAGCTAGACCAAATTTCAATTACTTTTCAACATCCATGGACATCCTGTGTTAGTCGGTGCTCAGTGGATGAGGATGCTTGTTACAGTAAATGAAAAGAGGGTAGCTGGTAGGTGTCAGTAAGAGCCGGTAGAGATTACATTAACTGGAGAAGGAGGGAGAGCGAGACAGAGAGAGGGAGAGTGAGACGGCGGGGTTGTCCAGACTGTTTTCACAGTCTTGCTTAGACCACCAGATGACAGAAAGAGAAAGAAAACAGTTATCAGTATGCCAGTGAAAGGGAGGATAGTAGCAGCTGACCAAACTGGGGTTTGTGAATACTATGATTTCCCATTGTAGCCAATTTTAAAAGTAGTAATTCCATTACAGATTATTCAGTACTTTCATTACGGATTTGGTAACATAATTATGTGTTTTAATCACTTAAAGCTGCAATATGTCTCTCTTTGGGCAACCCGACCAAATTCATATAGAAATGTGTTATGAATCTATAATTCTCATTGAAAGCAAGTCTAAAAAGTGGTAGACCTGTTCTATATGCATTATTTCTGTATGCTTCCCGTGCTTAAGTTTTATTTTTACTTTTGGTTTTGTACAATACTTTTGGTTCTGGAAAATATATTTCACAGCAGTTTAGATGTTACAATTATTTTCCACTACTACAGTGCCTTGCGAAAGTATTCGGCCCCCTTGAACTTTGCGACCTTTTGCCACATTTCAGGCTTCAAACATAAAGATATAAAACTGTATTTTTTTGTGAAGAATCAACAATAAGTGGGACACAATCATGAAGTGGAACGACATTTATTGGATATTTCAAACTTTTTTAACAAATCAAAAACTGAAAAATTGGGCGTGCAAAATTATTCAGCCCCCTTAAGTTAATACTTTGTAGCGCCACCTTTTGCTGCGATTACAGCTGTAAGTCGCTTGGGGTATGTCTCTATCAGTTTTGCACATCGAGAGACTGACATTTTTTCCCATTCCTCCTTGCAAAACAGCTCGAGCTCAGTGAGGTTGGATGGAGAGCATTTGTGAACAGCAGTTTTCAGTTCTTTCCACAGATTCTCGATTGGATTCAGGTCTGGACTTTGACTTGGCCATTCTAACACCTGGATATGTTTATTTTTGAACCATTCCATTGTAGATTTTGCTTTATGTTTTGGATCATTGTCTTGTTGGAAGACAAATCTCTGTCCCAGTCTCAGGTCTTTTGCAGACTCCATCAGGTTCTTCCAGAATGGTCCTGTATTTGGCTCCATCCATCTTCCCATCAATTTTAACCATCTTCCCTGTCCCTGCTGAAGAAAAGCAGGCCCAAACCATGATGCTGCCACCACCATGTTTGACAGTGGGGATGGTGTGTTCAGGGTGATGAGCCGTGTTGCTTTTACGCCAAACATAACGTTTTGCATTGTTGCCAAAAAGTTCAATTTTGGTTTCATCTGACCAGAGCACCTTCTTCCACATGTTTGGTGTGTCTCCCAGGTGGCTTGTGGCAAACTTTAAACGACACTTTTTATGGATATCTTTAAGAAATGGCTTTCTTCTTGCCACTCTTTCATAAAGGCCAGATTTGTGCAATATACGACTGATTGTTGTCCTATGGACAGAGTCTCCCACCTCAGCTGTAGATCTCTGCAGTTCATCCAGAGTGATCATGGGCCTCTTGGCTGCATCTCTGATCAGTCTTCTCCTTGTATGAGCTGAAAGTTTAGAGGGACGGCCAGGTCTTGGTAGATTTGCAGTGGTCTGATACTCCTTCCATTTCAATATTATCGCTTGCACAGTGCTCCTTGGGATGTTTAAAGCTTGGGAAATCTTTTCGTATCCAAATCCGGCTTTAAACTTCTTCACAACAGTATCTCGGACCTGCCTGGTGTGTTCCTTGTTCTTCATGATGCTCTCTGCGCTTTTAACGGACCTCTGAAACTATCACAGTGCAGGTGCATTTATACGGAGACTTGATTACACACAGGTGGATTGTATTTATCATCATTAGTCGTTTAGGTCAACATTGGATCATTCAGAGATCCTCACTGAACTTCTGGAGAGAGTTTGCTGCACTGAAAGTAAAGGGGCTGAATAATTTTGCACGCCCAATATTTCAGTTTTTGATTTGTTAAAAAAGTTAGAAATATCCAATAAATGTCGTTCCACTTCATGATTGTGTCCCACTTGTTGTTGATTCTTCACAAAAAAATACAGTTTTATATCTTTATGTTTGAAGCCTGAAATGTGGCAAAAGGTCGCAAAGTTCAAAGGGGCCGAATAATTTCGCAAGGCACTGTATATGCTTTTATTTAAAAAAATAAAAAAAATATATATATATATATATATAGAGAGAGAGAGAGATTTTTAGCTTTAATTTGACACCCAATATGACATACTCCTATGAACTTCACATGCTGATGGTCATGGGTCCTTTTACATGGAAATGCCCAGTATCGGCTTCATTCTGTATTTTCCACCTATAGAACTTGTATAAAATAACACTAGATGTTATTTCACTGTTGTCAGAGGGATGCACAAAGAAGACTGTACAGCTCAACTGCTAAAATATTGGGATTCCAGGTTTATTCCAACATGTCAGATTGCCTTGTTTTCTAGCTCTGCCTTGTAGAAATGTTTGTTGTGTACACTTTAATAAATGCAAGGACCTGTTAAATCCGGGAACTGGTAAATGATGTAAACTTCATTAATATTCAAATTGAAAATGCATCAACGTAATGTTTTCTGCATCTCTTCAAATATGATGTGGCATATAACAACCCAACTTCCATGGTAAAATAATTGACTAAACACGATTCAATTTGCATATTAATGAGTGAGATGACAGATTATAATATTTGCCCTTTTTTCCCTTTCCCTTCAGGGAGCAACCATAATTTCAGGCATCTTATTTTCCTGGAATAGCTGATGGCTTTGAAAAAACAAATGGATAACTTTAAGAACAATGAATCTTAATTTTAATTGAATGTTCATCAAAGCCTTTCTAGTGACATTTTTGTTTCCGTGTGAGAGGAATTCTAAGTATGTATACTGAAGAAAAATATAAACTCAACATGTAAAGTGTTGGTCCATGTTTCATGAGCTGAAATAAAAGATCCCAGAAATGCTCCATACGTACACAAAGCTTATTTCTCTCCAAGTTTGTGCACAAAATTGTTTATATCCCTGTTAGTGAGCATTTCTCCATTGCAACGATTATTCACCCACCTGACAGGTGTGGCATATCAAAAAAGCTGATTAAACAGCATGCTCATTACACAGGTGCAACTTGTGCTGGGATCAATAACATGCCACTTTAAAATGTGCAGTTTTGTCACACAACACATTGCCGCAGATGTCTCACATTTTGAGGGAGTGTGCAGTTGGCATTCTGACTGCAGGAATGTCCACCAGAGCTGTTTCCAGATAATTGAGTGTTAATTTCTCTACCATAAGCCACCTCCGTTGTTTTAGAGAATTTGGAAGTGCGTCCAACCGAACTCACAAGCGCAGACCACTTGTAACCTCTCCAGCCCAGGACCTCCAGATCTGGCTTCTATACCTGAGGGATCATCTGAGACCAGGCACTTGGACAGCTGATGAATCTGAGGAGTATTTCTGTCTGTAATAAAGCCCTTTTGTGGGGAGAAACTCATTCTGATTGGCAGGTCCTGGCTCCCCAGTGGGCGGGCATTTGCCCTCCACGACTGTGCCCCTGCCCAGTCATGTGAAATCCATAGATTAAGGCCTCATTTATTTATTTCAATTGACTGATTTCCGTATATGAACTGTAACTCAGTAAAATCTTTGAAATTGTTTATAGTTATGTTCAGTATATATAATTAACCTCACCAGTTATGTTTTGGCCTATCTTTTTTGATAACTTGCTAATGGAAGTGTTCTTTTACCCCTAAATGCTGTTATTCATCCTCCTTCTTGCTTCATATATGTTTGTCACAGCGTTCTGTGAATGCCTGTTACCATTTTCTGTCAAAGGTGACACATTTAAACTTAGAAATAGCTTTAAAATACACAGAGCCTTTGAGGAAATTATAGTTTTTTAAATGTCAAGACTATTTTTCATTTGTAAAAGTCCTATTGAAAAACCAGGTTACCATTTAATTCCTGTAAGAACTACAATTGAATGATCTGAATGCCCTCTTCCACTTCTTTGGGATCTTGACATCTACAGTTGAAGTCAGAAGTTTACATACACCTTAGCCAAATACATTTAAAATCAGTATTTCACAATTCCTGATATTTAATCCTAGTAAAAAAAAATCTTGTTTTAGGTCAGTTAGGTTCACCACTTTATTTTAAGAGTGTGAAATGTAAGAATAATAGTAGAGATAATTATTTACTTTAGCTTTTATTTATTTCATCACATTCCCAGTGGGTCAGAAGTTTACATACACTCAATTAGTATTTGGTAGCATTGCCTTTAAATTGTTTAACTTAGGTCAAACGTTTCGGGTAGCCTTCCACAAGCTTCCCACAATAAGCTGGGTGAATTTTGGCCCCTTCCTCCGGACAGAGCTGGTGTAATTGAGTTCGGTTTGTAGGCCCCCTTGCTCGCACACACTTTTTCAGTTTTGCCCACATATTTTCTATAGGATTTGAGGTCAGGGCTTTGTGATGGCCACTCCAATACCTTGACTTTGTTGTCCTTAAGCCATTTTGCCACAACTTTGGAAGTAAGCTTGAGGTCATTGTCCATATGGAAGAACCATTTGCGAAAAAGCTTTAACTTCCTGACTGATGTCTTGAGATGTTACTTCAATATATCCAAATAATTGTCATTCCTCGTGATGCCATCTATTTTTTGAAGTGCACCAGTCCCTCCTGCAGCAAAGCACCCCACAACAGGATGCTGCCACCCCCGTGCTTTACGGTTGGGATGGGGTTCTTCGGCTTGCAAGCTTCCCCCTTTTTCCTCCAAACATAATGATGGTCATTATGGCCAAACAGTTCTATTTTTGTTTCATCAGACCAGAGGACATTTCTCCAAAAAGTACGATCTTTGTCCCAATGTGCAGTCGCAAACCGTAGTCTGTTTTTTTAATGGCGGTTTTGGAGCAGTGGCTTCTACCTTGCTGAGTGGCCTTTCAGGTTATGTCGATAAAGAACTCGTTTTACTGTGGATATAGATACTTTTGTACCCATTTCCTCCAGCATCTTCACAAGGTCCTTTGCTGCTGTTCTGGGATTGATTTGTACTTTTTGCACCAAAGTACGTTCATCTCTAGGAGACGGAACGTGTCTCCTTCCTGACCGGTATGATGGCTTTGTGGTCCCATGGTGTTTATACTTGCGTGCTATTGTTTGTACAGATGAGCGTGGTACCTTTAGGCATTTGGAAATTGCTCCCACGGATGAACCAGACTTGTGGAGGTCTACAATTTTTTTCTGGGGTCTTGGCTGATTTCTTTTGATTTCCTGTGATGTCAAGCAAAGAGGCACTGAGTTTGAAGGTAGGCCTTGAAATACATCCCCAGGTACACCTCCAATTGACTGGAATGATGTCAATTAGCCTATCAGAAGCTTCTAGAGCCATGACATAATTTTCTGGAATTTTCCAAGCTGTGTAAAGGCACAGTCAACTTAGTGTATGTAATCTTCTGACCCACTGGAATTGTGATACAGTGAATTATAAGTGAAATAATCTCTCTGTAAACAATTGTTGGAAAAAATATGTGTGTCATTCACAAAGTAGATGTCCTAACCGACTTGCCAAAACTATAGTTTGTTAACAAGAAACAAGTTTTAATGACTCCAACCTAAGAGTATGTAAACTTCCGACTGTTTGTTATGTTGCAGCCTTATTCTAAAATTGATTTTAAAATAATAATAATTACAATCTACACACAATACCCCATAATGACAAAGCAAAAACAGGTTTTTAGAAATAAAAACAGAAATATCACTTTTACCTAAGTATTCAGACCCTTTACTCAGTACTTTTTTGGAGCACCTTTGGCAGCAATTATAGCCTCGAGTCTTCTTGGGTATGAAACTACAAGCTGTATTTGGGGAGTTTATCCCATTCTTCTCTTCAGATCCTCTCAAGCTCTGTCAGGTTGGATGGGGAGCGTTGCAGCACAGCTATTTTCAGGTCTCTCCCGAGATGTTCGATCGGGTTCAAGTCCGGGCTCTGGCTGGGCCACTCAAGGACATTCAGAGACTTGTCCCAAAGCCACTCCTGCATTGTTTTGGCTGTGTCCTTAAGGTCGTTGTCCTGTTGGAAGGTGAACCTTCGCCCCAGTCTGAGGTCTTGAGCGCTCTGGAGCAGGTTTTCATCAAGGATCTCTCTGTACTTTGCTCGGTTCATCTTTGCCTCAATCTTGACTAGTCTCCCAGTCCCTGCTGCTGAAAAACACCCCCACAGCCATGCTTCACCGTAGGGATGGTGCCAGATTTCCTCCACATGTGACGTTTGGCATTCAGGCCAGAGATAAATCTTGGTTTCATCAGACCAGAGAATCTTGTTTCTTTAGGTGAGTCTTTAGGTGCCTTTTGGCAAACTCCAAGAGGGCTGTCATGTGCCTTTTACTGAGGAGTGCCTTCCGTCTGGCCACTACCTTAACGTCCTGATTGGTGGAGTGCTGCAGAGATTGTTGTCCTTCTGGAAGGTTCTCCAATCTCCACAGAGGAACTCTAGAGCTTTGTCAGAGTGACCATCAGGTTCTTGGTCACCTCCCTGACCAATGCCCTTCTCCCCTGATTGCTCAGTTTGGCCAGGCAGCCAGCTCTAGAGAGAGTCTTGGTGGTTCCAAACTTCTTTCATTTAAGAATGATGGAGGCCACTGTGTTCTTGGTACCCTTCCCTAGATCTGTGCTTCGACACAATCATGTCTCGGAGCTCTACGGACAATTCGTTCAGCCTCATTGCTTGGTTTTTGCCCTGACATGCACTGTCAACTGTGGGTCCTTATATAGACAGGTGTGTGCCTTTCCAAATCATGTCCAATCAATTGAATTTTCTAGAGGCGAAAGAGATGCACACCTATTTAGGCAAGGTGCTGGCTAGCTGAATAGAACACTTGAAAAATGAAAGGAGAGCCGCACACTAGGGGCTCAGATGCAATAATTGAATAACCTAATATCCAACATTTCAACAGACAAGCTGTCTTCATCAGGGTATAATGATCAATAATCAATTGAATTTACCACAGGTGGACTCCAAGTTGTAGAAACATCTCAAGGATGATCAATGGAAACAGGATGCATCTGATGTCAATTTCGAGTCTCATAGCAAAACGGTCTGAATACTTATCTAAATAAGGTATTTCTGTTTTTAATTTTTAATACATTTGCAAACTTAATAAATACCAGTTTTCACTTTGTCATTATGGGGTACTGTTTGCTGAGGATTTTCTTTTTTTTCTTCATTTAAGCCATTTTAGAATACGGTTGTAACGTAACAAAATGTGGAAAAAGTCAAGGGCACTGTATATCTAGGCAATACAATTAAAGTCGATGGAAAGTCTCTCCTAAGTGAGTCAAAACCATTCACTCATCAGTCATCTGCTTTTCTCTTTCCTTCACAGACCATGAAGATGGAGACAGATGTATTTAACCCTTCCCACACTGCAGAGCTCCAGTTCCTCAGGTCACGGGTTCGGGAACTGGAGAAAGAGAAGGCCGAAATGGCGGCTGAAAACCAATGGCTGCAAAACATGCTAGTAAAGGGTGAGGATGAGTAAGGTCAATACAGTTTTATATTTCACCTGCTCTAAATTGATCACTTTCCCTCATGCGTGTTCCTTCTTAACTTTGTGGTGTCATCCCTCAGAGATCCCTGACCTGCTTTCTACCATGTGGCAGAACATGGGCCAAGCCAACCACCCCCTCCACCCTGCAGTGTCCCCACAGGCTGTCTCCACAGCAATAGTGAGGGGCGAGAGCTACACATACACACACCACTCTGTGTCAGGACAATCTGGCCGACGGTTCAGTCCCCCACTTCATCATCAGCCCATGTCCAACCGCTCAGCTATGACTCAGGACGACGTGAATGGAAGCATGTCAAACTTTGGACCCGAGATGGCCATCAGTGAGCACAGTGTGGACGGAGACTTAGAGCTGAGTGACATCACAGAGGACGACAACCCTCACAGCTCTCTGTTTGGCTCAGCAGCCGACCTACCCGGGATGAGGACATGCTCAGAGACACACTGTGTTAGTGGGACTGGCCATGTAAGGAAACTTGCTGTTCATTCCAGATAAAGACAGATTGTTAACTTAGCGGCCATTAACTTATCGAGACCATGGGACTATATGGTTCTATCTGAAATGTTTGTCTAAAATGAGTTAGTCACATAATTGATCTTTAGATAGTTCTACATATGTCTGAGAAGTTAGTAAAAATGTGAAATATGAAAAACTAGAAACCCATTTGAACTTGGCGCTGTAAGGTTCTATCTGCAATCCAATCACAAGCCTGAACAAATACAGACGGACCAATCGGAACACGTCTTTGCCTTCTCCCTCTAAGTATTGTTGAGTGAGACCATAATATTTCGTAGGATCGTAATACATTTCTTATGTATTTGATGTGTCTGACTATCTTGGTACAATAGTGTTATTTTATCATTAATAGCTACGGTTTTCTTAAAATCTGAACATGTCTTTACATCAGAACTGTCTTTATATAGCCTTATTGAACCCAGACTGACATTTAAAGAGCCAGAAGGTTCTATATGCAGTTGCACCCCCCTCTCAGGATTTTGATACTCTGCACTTTAGGTACCTTTTAAGGTGAGGACCTTAATGGTTTATGAAATAATAATTCACTACAAAACAGTTCTGAGATCTGGGATGTGAAAACTTTGGTACTCAATATCTCAGAGCTATGCTTTGCGCAGATAGAACCAAATAGTCCGAAGGTCACGATATCGATCCTCCAAAGGTTATGGAGGTCTAAATGGGTTTTGATTCTGATCACATTCGCACTGTCTCCCAATTGGCTGTGCAGGTAAACCAGTTGGAGGTATACCCAAGTTCCGGCGTCTTCTGTGAAATGCGGTCTTGGCATGCAGCCAATCAGACGCAGTCTCCCACGGCGATGGCGCGCACTCTGTTGCTGGGCGTGTTCGACATGGACACCCTGCTGAACAGCAACCTGCGAGGGGGGCGGAGCCGCAGACCAACCTTCCCCAACCACCGCACCGCCCTGGACCCACACAAGCTCAACGCCATCTACAGTAAATGATAACCTGATCCTCAGCCTTACAAACAACCTTTACCAACTTTCATTGTATTTTTCTCCAATTTCACTTGGTCATTCATTGGTGAGTGAAAGCACTCACCTTCTCGATTATCAGAAAGATACAGTGGGGTCTGAAATGATTGACACCTGTAATAAAGATGAGCAGTAATGACTGTATAAAATAAATAATTCTAATAATAATTCAAATAGCGATATTGTATGCTCCAAAAATTGGGATATTATATTACTTTAAACTCATACAATTGCTCAGAAAGGTACGGGTCAAAATGATTGACACCACTAAAGATTCTTATAAGTAATGTAGTCCAAAGGTTTGTAGTCACAAGTTTGTAGTTATTGCGTATTAGGAATATGGGACAAAATACCAAACTTGTTGGATGCATTTGGAGTTCGTTTTGACTGTTTCAGATTATTTTGTGCTAAATAATGTATTGTCATTTTGGAGTCACTTTTATTATAAATAAGAATAGAATATGTTTCTAAACAATTCAACATTAATGTGGATGCTACCATGTTGATTATAGATAATTTACAGAGGGTCAAAGATCATACCCCCAAGACATGCTAACCTCTCACCATTACCAATAACAGGGGAGGTTAGCATTTTATATCATACCTTCAAGACATGCTAACTTCTCACCGTTACCCATAACAGGGGAGGTTAGCATGTCTTGGAGGTATGATCTTTGACCCATAAGGGGCACATGCCCCCTCAGATTTGTCATGTTGAAAAATCTATGTACAGTATATCATTATTATTTTTTGTTATTGTTTCTCTGTACTACTTCTTGCCACCTAACAATTTTATGAAGTTGGCTTTAGCTAGGCCAGATAGGTCCCCAATCTCCCAACCTCATAATATATATTTAGGGGTGTCAATTATTTGGACCCCTGCCTTTTTGAGCAAAACAATTATTACTTGGACCAATGAAAGCCGGTCTAAGGCAGCCGTTTGTTATCTAAATATTAAATCATTTCTAGGTAACATTGAAGTACCCGTACTGTGATTGTTTTAAATTAAAATGGTAAAAAAATACACATTTTGAATAAGAATTTTGCTAAGACTGTCTTGGGGTGGTCTGAATGGGAAGGGTAAACTGTAAACTAGCTGTTATTTGCAGAGAGGTTTGGAGCTGTCTTTCTTATTGATCTATTAACTCATTTACTGCCTGGTGAGGCCAAAACCCCATCTGACAACAACAGGCTGATAATTCAGGCTTTTCAAACTGCTCTTACACTAAAAGGGAATTATCATCATTTTCACAATTTCACAGTATTATATCAACCTCATAGTGTGGAAAGAACACTTCCATTAACAAGTTACCAAAAAATATAACTGGTGAGGTTAATTATATATACTGAACAAAACTATAAACACAACATGTAACAATTTCAAAGTTACAATTCATATAAGGAAATCAGTGTATTGAAATAACTTCATTAGGCCCACCCACTTGGGATTTGTTCTTCCCCACAAATGGGCTTTATTACAGACAGAAATAGTCCTCAGCACCCCCCCCCCACCCCCCCACCCCCCTTCAGACGATCCCGCAGGGAAGAAGGTCCTGGGCTGGGCCTGGGCTGGCGTGGTTACACGTGGTCTGTGGTTGTGAGGCCAGTTGGACGTACTGCCAAATTCTCTAAAACGACATTGGAGGCAGCTTATGGTAGAGAAATTAACATTCAATTTTCTGGCAGTCAGAATGCCAAATAAGCTTTTTGTGTGTGTGGAACATTTCTGGGATTTTTTTAATTTCAGCTCATGAAACATGGTACCAACACTTTACATGTTGCGTTTATATTTTTGTTTGGAGTATATAAAACACAGGAAAATCACGTTTTGGACTGTACAAACAAAGTATTTTTCTCTGAGCATTACTATAAAATAATATAGTTCCCCAATTTTTTTTTAGCATACAATATAGCTCAGTATTTTAATGAATTATTTTATACCGTCATTATTGCTCATCTTTATCAAGGGTGTCAATAACTCTGGACGCCACTGTATCTCACTGATACAGTTGAAGTAGCATCCCAAAACTGAATCATTTACACATGCATTATTAGGTTGCGCTTGAGTGCTGTGCCACCGTAATTCAATAAAAAAAAGTGAAACATGATTTAGAGAAGATGAGGATTGAGAGGGTGTGTGTGGCGGAGGCGGCCGGGCCCATTTCCGATCCAGTAAGCCCCCTTCATTCATCATCATTTTGTTTTTAATGGCCTGACAGCTCTGGCAGGGCTGAAAAACGGCTGTGTTCCTTACTGTCACTCCTGCGCCGTCCACCCTCCTCCAACTGTTGTTGTGCTGTCGCTCTCTCCCTCCGCAGATGCCACTCTAGCCCGCTTCCCATTGGCCAGGAAGGGACAAATTGGCACCGGCATCAACTCCAAGCTGTCTGAGATCCGGTTCCGATCCAGGAGAGCCAACCGGGACCCCAGTTATCTATGAAGGACTGTTCCTGCCCACACACCCAGTTGTATCAAATCAACATTTTAGTTCTAGTATATTATCACATTAACCGTTCAACTGTATCAGTATATGACTACATGTGCGTGCAGAATGTCTGGCCTATGAATGGTAAAAGGACTCAAAAGATGGGCTAATGCTAGAGGAAGGATTCAAAGCCAGTGGAACAACGCACATAAGAACTGGCTTTGATGGTTAAATTCCCACTCTGTCGCCGACCAATCATTCGTAAACCACACATGTGAACGGTCCCTGGGGTAGTCTCTCTGACTGACCGAGATGCATAGATCCAGGACGGCTGATCCATGTGTGACCAACCAGTGGAGGACGGGAGGCTTCAGTCATGTCTTACCAGACAGACGCCTCTCTGTCGTTGACCTCTACCCACTTAGACAAAGGAGGCAAGAGGGGATTGGAGGGAGGCCAAACTATATTTCTCCATTGATTTCTCTGATCCTAGGCATTAAGCTCACTCCTAAAGCTCCATTACCAGCCCCAGGTCCCCTCTGCACCCTCTCCTTCCAATCCTCTCCTTCCGCCTGAGAGGAGAATCAATTTGTGGCCCCCACCCACCCAGCCTTCCCCAGAGGTGTCACAGCTCCCCATGCCTAATGGACCCACAGGTACTCTGAGCCTCCAGCAGGATGACAGAAGAAATTCATTCATCTTAAAGGAATCTAAACAGTGTGTCATTCTCGCCCAAGTTCACCATGTCCACAGAGCCCACATGAAGAGAACAAGACTGGGGATTTGGCCTGATGCATATATGAAGTATTGGATTAGATGTAACCGTTGGTAATGAGGAACGGTCAAGTTGTTATTTTATATCCGGTCGTGTCTGATGTTCAAGATGTTGAATGTTTGATGCGACTGCATTAAAAGACTGCTGTTTTTCATTGCCCTTCATGTTGTCTCTCTCTAGTCATCGCAAACTATTTGAGAAATGACGCATTAACCAATTGCTTAACAGCTACTTAGTTTTCGGCAAATGAGAAAGAGAGAGGAGAAGATGATAGGCAATGAATCACTAGCCCATTGGTAAATTGAAATATCCATTACAGTAGTCCACCTACTGGGCATACCACTTCATTTCAACTTGAAGAATTGGGTATTATTTGGTTGATACGTGATCAACGAGATTACAACCTATTTTCAACCATTCAAAAAGACTATGCATTCAACCATCTTAAAGCACAACCAAATTCGAATGGAAAATCAATGTCTATTTTTTGGTTTAGTTGTCACCTAAATGTGTGATCGCTGTGCTTTCAACCATTTAAAAGCACAACAAAGTTCAAATGGAAATGCAGTGTCATATTTTGTTTATTTATACAACAACTTAATGTGTTATCACTGTGCTTCATTGAATAGCACCACCAAATGACACGGAATGCAATTGAGATTATTGAAGTACACGGTGTGCAGAATGCAGTGGCTATACAGTAACGCTATACATGACTCAGGGTCTCCGCTTCACAGCGGTCTTGACAGACAATCTCTCTGAACTTGAGCACCGCGCAGAAGTTGCCCTTATCCCTACCGCTAATTTGGTTACTTTTGCACATTTTTGTGTTGTCTGGATGAGGGAAATGCTGTAAATTACGAGGACTTGTTGTACACTGAGTATACAAAACAGGAATACCTGCTCTTTCCATGACATACCCTAATCAGGTGAGTCCAGGTGGAAGTATGATCCCTTATTGATATCTCCTGTTAAATCCACTACAATCAGTGTAGATGAAGGGGAGGAGACGGGTTAAAGAAGGATTTGTAATGCTTGAGACAATTGAGACATGGATTGTGTGTGTGTGTGCCATTCAGAGGGGTGAATGGGCAAGACAAAAGATTGAAGTGCCTTTGAACAGGTTATGGTAGTAGGTGCCAGGTGAACCGGTTTGAATTTGTCAAGAACTGCAACGCTGCTGGGTTTTTCATGCTCAACAGTTTCCCATGTGTATCAAGAATGGTCCACCATCCAAAGGACATCCAGCCAACTTGACACAACTGTGGAGTCAACATGGGCCAGCATCCTTGTGGAATGCTTTAGACACCTTGTAGAGTCCATGCCCCAATGAATTGAGGATGTTCTGAGGGCAAAAGGGGGTGCAACTCAATATTTGGAAGGCGTGCCTAATGTTTTATACACTCAGTGTATAATAAAATATGGATATATTTAATTTGCTCTGTTAACCTACCCTTTAGAATGCCTATGTTAGCAACTCTGAATCTATTAGGTGGTGATTCCACAACAATCATTCTCAATAGGGCTGGGCTAGGTTAAAGGAATACTTTGGGATTTTGGCAATGACCCCAAAGTATCTACTTCCCCGGAGTCAAATGAACTTGTGGAAGCCATTTTTATGTCTCTGTCCTGTATGAAGGAAGTTAGAAGTAGTTTTGCGAGCCAGTGCTAACTAGCATTAGCCCAATGACTGGAAGTCTATGGGTATCTGCTAGCATGCTAATAGATACCCATAGACTTCCACTCATTGCGCTAACGCTAGTTAGCAACTTTATTCAAACTGCACGCAGAGACATACGAATGGTATCCACGAGTAATCTGACTCTGGAGAAGTAGGTAAAGGGCTTCATTGCTAAAATCCCTTTAATACCCTGGATGACAGACCAACGGGACATACTGTTGTAGATAGATCAACTCTCCAGTAGGACATACTGCCCAGCCTATTGTTTTTTTCTTCTAGTGGATATTACGTTTACGATCTGATGTTATGTCAAAGGTGCAAATTCAACATATTTTATCTTTGGTTACCATGATGACATAAACCTGTGGTTGAGAATTCAGCCTCAAAACAACAGTTTATGACTTTTTGCAAATCCAATGTCTTTTTCCACATAGATTTCACATCACAAATGACTTTTGACCAGAGAGACACTCTGCTAAGTAGGCTACACATGCATGACTCTGCTCTTTCATCCTCAGGAGTCCCTGAGCTCACATGAAATTGAAATTGTGTCCATTAATTAAAAATGGTCAATCGCAATTTTTAATGAGAATGAATGAATGTAATATCTTCATCCTGAGCCCCTAACCCTAATCCAGTAATGTAGTCCCTATCCATTCCTTCATCAGAGATTACCTGTAAAGCTTCTCAACTGTCTTTAGTCACAGACAACTTCAACACTGGGGACTTAACAGCCCCTTGTGGGTGTTTGTCCTGATCCCCATTTCTATCCACTGACAGCCCCTGTCCTGTTTCTTGTGGCCTTTTTGTTCTGTGTTGATACATATTCAATAAGCCTGCATTCCATTTAGCTCCAGGGTGGGATGTAAAGATAACCTGTCTCCAGAATTCATTCATGCCTCTGACAGACACTTACATGCCAGGGACTGCTATTAAACCAGGCATCGACTCATTTGACCCCTCCTCCTCAGCCCAATTAATAATTGAATGACTTTAGCTTTTCTCTCTCTGTCTGTGCAGCAGCCGGTCTTCTCACCTAGCCTCCCGGTTGAGGAGAGTAGTTGTTTTCAGAAAGGAGAGAAAACAATCAAAGCAACCCCGACAGTGTGTCTAGTTTAGGGGAGGATCTCAATTGCACACTTCTCACGTTCTTTCTCCTCAAGGATTCTCCCTATATTCTCCCTATATCCCTGGCTATGAAACCAATATGGGGTTCTCATATTTTCACTTATCTGCAGCGAAACAAGACTTGTCCACAGGTCAAAGGGCGGCTGCACAGCGAGACAGGAGACATCATCAATAATCCCTGAATGTCAGGGAAAGGTGAAATAATAAGAAGGAGAGGAAATAACGAAGCTCCCTCCTGTGAGAGATAGAGGGAACAGACAGACTCCTCACAGTGAGATGTCTACTGGCTAGGTTCTGAGAGGTAGACAGCACTGTTATCAGATAGAGACAGGAAGATACACAGTGTGACACAAACGGACACTGGATAGGCTGTACGAAGGTACAGCCAGAAGAGGATGGGCCGTCCCTGTGAGCTGGGTTCCTCCTTAGGTTTCATCCAAGGGATTTGTGCGAGCCAATGTGCCTATGGTAATGTTTTGGATTTTGCTTGCTCTTTGGGATTAAAATCAAATGTTTTTTGTCGCATGCTTCGTAAACAACAGGTGTGGCCTAATAGTGAAATGCATACCGATGGGCCCTTCCCAACACTGCAGAGAGGAGAAATTATAGAAAAGTAAAACACTGAAAAATAGATACACAATGAGTAACGATAACTTAGCTATATGCAAGGGATACCAGTACCGAGTCGATGTGCAGGGATACGAGGTAATCGAGGTAGATATGTACATATAACTAGGAATAAAGTGGCAGATAGTTAACAGTAGCAGCAACGTGTGTGATGAGGCAAAAAACGTTTGTGCAAAAAGGGTCAAAGCAGATATCTGGACTAACTACACTATGTTAACAAACTATTTACACGTTTTATGGCTTAGGGGTAGAAGCTGTTCGGGTCCTGTTGGTTCCAGACTTGGTGCATTGGTACCGCTTGCCGTGCAGTAGCAGAGAGAACAGTCTATGACTTGGGTGTCTGTAGTCTTTGACAATTTTTAGGGCCTTCCTCTGACACCGCCTGGTATAGAGGTTCTGGATGGCAGAGAGCTCGGCCCCAGTGATGTACTGGGCCGTGCACACGGCACTTCCCTCTGTAGCGCCTTGCGATCAGATTCCAAGCAGTTGCCATACCAAGCGGTGATGCAGCCAGTCAAGATACTCTCAATGGTGCCGCTGTACACATTTTGTTACGATCTGAGTGCCCATGCCAAATCTTATCAGCCTCCTAAGGCAGAAGAGGTGTTGTTGTGCCCTCTTCACGTCGGTGTCGGTGTGTTTGGACCATAATACATCCTTAGTGATGTGGACACCGACCTGCTCCACTGTCCACCTGTCGATGCGAATGGGGGCGTGCTCGGCCCTCCTTTTACTGTAGTCCATGATCAGCTCCTTTGCCTTTCTGAGGTTTTTGTCTTGGCACCACACTGCCAGGTCTCTGACCTCCTCCCTATAGGCTGTCTCACCGTCACCGGTGATGAGGACTACTACCGTCATGTCGTCAACAAACTTAATGACGGTGTTGGAGTTGTGCGCGGCCACGCAGTCGTGGGTGAACAGAGAGTACAGGAAGGGACTAAGCACGCTCCCCTGGGGTTCAGTGTGGCAGATGTGTTTTTGCCTACCCTCACCACCTGTAGGCGTCCCATCAGGAAGTCCAGGATCCAGTTGCAGAGGGAGGTGTTCGGTCCCAGGGTCCTTGGCTTAGTGATGAGCTCGGAGGGCATTATGGTGTTGAACGTTGAGCTGTAGTTAATGAACAGGATTCTCATGTAGGTATTCCCTTTGTCCAAGTGGGAAAGGGCAGTGTGGAGTGCAGTAGAGATTGCATCATCTGTGCATCAATTACGGCGGTATGCAAATTGAAGTGGGTCCAGGGTGTCTGGGATGATAGTGTTTATGTGAACCCTGACCAGCCTTTCAAAGCATTTCATGGCTACAGATCTGAGTGCTATGGGGCGTCATTTAGACAGTTTACCTTGGCGTTCTTTAGCACAGGGACTATGGTGGTCTACTTGAAATATGTAAAGTGCATTTGGAAACTATTATTTTTCCACATTTTCTTAAGTTACAGCTTTATTCTAAAATTGATTAAAAATAAATACATTCTCATCAATCTACACAAAATACCCCATAATGTCAAAGCGAAAACAGGTTTTTCGACATTTTTGTAAATTTTTTAAAAATAAAAAAGAGAAATCCCTTATTTACATACGCATTCAGACCATTTGCTATGACACTCGAAATTGAGCTCAGTGTCACACCCTGATCTGTTTAATCTGTTTCATGCTTGTCTCCACCCCACCAGGTGTCTCCTATTTTTCCACATTATCCCCTGTGTATTTATACTTGCGTTTTCTGTTTGTCTGTTGCCAGTTCATCTCATCAAGTCGTGTTTTTCCGTGTGTTACCTTCTCTCTAGTTTTGTTTTCTAGTCTTCCCTGTTCCGACCTTTCAGCCTGCCCTGACCCTGAGCCTGCCTGCCATTCTGTCCCTTGTTGACTCTGCCTTGGATTACGAACGTCTGCTTTCCCTCGACCTGCCCTTTTGCCTGACCCTTTGTGATAATAAATAAATATTCTGACAACCGAACCATCCGCCCTCTGTGTCTGCATCTGGGTCTTATCCTCAGTTGTGATAGTACGAACTGGCCATGACTGACCCAGCAGACTCACACCAGCTCCACACTGCTGTCTCCCTGCAAGGAGCCACCATTGGAAGACAGGAGGAGCTACTTCAGAACCTTATTGAAGGACCCCATACCTTGGAGGAACGCCATGACCATATGTTAAACTCATTACAGGAGCAAGCCACAAGGAAACCTCCCAGGCGCTCAGTAACCTCGCTACAAGCGATGCTTCTCCCACCCCAAAACACGCCAAAGAACACCATACCTACTGTGAAGCATGGGGGTGGAAACATCATGCTTTGGGGCTGTTTTTCTGCAAAAGGACCAGGACGACTGATCCGTGTAAAGGAAAGAATGAATGGGGCCATGTATCATGAGATTTTGAGTGAAAACCTCCTTCCATCAGCAAGGGCATTGAAGATGAAACGTGGCTGGGTCTTTCAGCATGACAATGATCCCCAACACACCGCCGGGCAACGAAAGAGTGGCTTCATAAGAAGCATTTCAAGGTCCTGGAGTGGCCTAGCCAGTCTCCAGATCTCAACCCCATAGAAAATCTTTGGAGGGTGTTGAAAGTCTGTGTTGCCCAGCAACAGCCCCAAAACATCACTGCTCTAGAGGAGATATGCATGGAGGAATGGGCCAAAATACCAGCAACAGTGTGTGAAAACCTTGTGAAGACTTACAGAAAATGTTTGACCTCTGTCATTGCCAACAAAGGGTATATAACAAAGTTTTGAGATAAACTTTTGTTATTGACCAAATACTTATTTTCCACCATAATTTGCAAATAAATTTATAAAAAAATCCTACCATTTGATTTTCTGGAGAAAAAAATAAATAAAATTCTGTCATAGTTGAAGTGTACCTATGATAAAAATTACAGGCCTCTCATCTTTTTAAGTGGGAGAACTTGCACAATTGGTGGCTGACTAAATACTTTTTTGCCCCACTGTAGCTGCCGTTTCCATCACAAATCCCAATCCTTTTTTATGTATTTTTTTCATAAACCCTGGTCAGTGGAAACCTGGTTCTAACTAGAGGGAGTACAGCTACGACCGGAAGTGATTTTTTTTCGTAGCAGGTTAGAATAATTCAGAAGGCAGGTTAGGAGACGTAGGTTTCTCTCCTAACCTGCTGCAAAAAGTAACTTCCGGTCATAGCGGTTCCCTCTAGTCACAACATGGAAACTGCCTGGGTGTGTGTTTGGTGTGGGGATCCCCTATGCCACGGAAGGCGTAGCTCTTTGAACCTTAATCGCACAAAGCATTTTATTTGGCATGGAACACTATTTATAGGGAATACTATTTGTATTCTACACCTTGCTTTGCTCTAGCTGACCCTCTTCAATGTACTCTGAACTTTTAGTATAAGGCTTTTTCAGTACCCTCAATCCCACTGCCCAACCAAGTGTGGGGTCAGAAAAACCCTGTCACCAGCAGGTGGTGCACTAAGTATGGTGCTTCAAGGGGCAGGGAGAGTACATGGGTGGAGAGAGGGGGTAGGTGGGGCACAGAGAGAGGTAGATGAAGGGAGAGAGGAATGTGGATGAAGACATGGAAAAGGTGATATGACAATCGTTCTTTTATGGGTATGTTTTGGTACCCAAAGAATGATACATTCATATAACGTGTCATCGATTCTATTGCAGAAGTTGTGTGATAAATTCACAGAGTATTGTACTATGGGTTAGGGTTAGGGTTCAATGGTAGCCGATAACATTGGTTAACTTCTGATGAAAGGACGCACAATTGAGACCAGCGTCTCATTTTCAATGGTGCCCTGAGACCGTAAAAGACACAATAACAAGTACATTACTTGTATGCAGACCATGGAAGAACTGGGAAAACTGGGAAAACAGCTTCCAGGATGGTGTTCAATGGTGTAATTTAGTTTCATGAACATGGTTCAGTTAATATGCACAACACCAGATTCCCTCCCTCTCGTACCTCATCTATGTTTTCCCAGTGGGCCCTTTCATAACTATGAATTATGCAATAATCATTTAAGAAAATATATATATGTATCCAACGTTGTTCCTCTCCCTCCTCTTCGGTGCAAGATAATTTAATTTGCAAGTGTATTAGAATTAAGGTATTCATAGCAATTATTGCTTCATGTAATTATTGAAATAAGTGGTCTTCATTCATCACGGCTAGATTGGAGTAGTGCCTGTCAAGACACCCTGATCATTTCTGCACAGAATTATTAAGGAGTGGGATGCCTGTGGTCAAAGTGCTCCAAATTGTACCACACTGCATCAATTTACTGCCCAATGGGTCCTGGGGTGAGCTCAGTGACGCTGTAGGATATCATTATGGAGGTTGATGAGGAAAATGGCAACTCAATCCATGTAAAATCAGTTTGACTGTATCAAATCTAATCAAATCAAATCAAATGTTATTTGTCACATACACATGGTTAGCAGATGTTAATGCGAGTGTAGCGAAATGCTTGTGCTTCTACTTCCGACAATGCAGTAATAACCAACAAGTAATCTAACTAACAATTCCAAAACTACTGTCTTATACACAGTGTAAGGGGATAAAGAATATGTACATAAGGATATATGAATGAGTGATGGTACAGAGCAGCATAGGCAAGATACAGTAGATGGTATTGAGTACAGTATATACATATGAGATGAGTATGTAAACAAAGTGGCATAGTTAAAGTGGCTAGTGAGACATGTATTACATAAGGATGCAGTCGATGATATAGAGTACAGTATATACGTATGCATATGAGATGAATAATGTAGGGTAAGTAACATTATATAAGGTAGCATTGTTTAAAGTGGCTAGTGATATATTTACATCATTTCCCATCAATTCCCATTATTAAAGTGGCTGGAGTTGAGTCAGTGTCAGTGTCAGTGTGTTGGCAGCAGCCACTCAATGTTAGTGGTGGCTGTTTAACAGTCTGATGGCCTTGAGATAGAAGCTGTTTTTCAGTCTCTCGGTCCCAGCTTTGATGCACCTGTACTGACCTCGCCTTCTGGATGATAGCGGGGTGAACAGGCAGTGGCTCGGGTGGTTGATGTCCTTGATGATCTTTATGGCCTTCCTGTAACATCGGGTGGTGTAGGTGTATGAGTAGTAGCCTACTGTTTTAAGTAAGTTGAAAACTGAAACGACTTCAGATGAATCAGAAATGTGTTTTTTCTGTGCCTGGGTTATTTTTTTATCTGTCTCTTTTGATGTGAGGCACTCCTTTTTACACTGAACAAAAATATAAACGCAACATGCAACAATTTCAAAGATTTTACTGAGTTACAGTTCATATAAGAAAATCAGTCAATTGAAATAAATTCATTAGACCCTAATCTATGTATTTCACATGACTGGAAATACAAATATGCATATGTTGGTCAAAGATACCTTTAAACAAAGTAGAGGTGTGGATCGGAAAACCAGTCGCTATCTGGTGTGACCACCATTTGCCTCATGCAGTGTGACACATCTCCTTCGGGAAGAGTTGATCAGGCTGTTGATTGGTGGCCTTTGGAATGTTGTCCCACTCCTCTTCAATGGCTGTGCGAAGTTGTTGGATATTTTGGCGGGAACTAGAACATGCTGTCCCAAACATGCTCAATGGGTGACGTCTGGCGAGTGTGCAGGCCATGGAAGAACTGGGAAATGTTCAGCTTCCAGGAATTGTGTACAGATCCTTGCGACATGGGGCTGACAATGGGCCTCAGGATCTCATCACAGTATCTCTGCACATTAAAATTGCCATCGATAAAATACAATTGTGTTCGTTGTCCGTAGCTTATGCCTGCCCATATCATAACCCCACCGCCACCATAGGGCATTCTGTTCACAATGTTGACATCAGCAAACCATTCGCCCACGCAACACCATACACACTACCCGGTACAGTTGAAACAGGGATTCATCAGTGAAGACCACACTTCTCAAGCGTGCCAGTGGGCATCGAAGGTGAGCATTTGCCCACTGAAGTCGGTTACGACCCCGAACTGCAGTCAGCGTCCCTGAGATGCTTTCTGACAGTAATTATTTGATTATGCAAACCCACAGTTTCACCAGCTGGTGGCTGGTCTGAGACGATTCCGCAGGTGAAGAAGCCAGGTGGGAAGGTTCTGGGCTGGCGTGGTTACAGGGTGTCTGCAGTTGTGAGGCCAGTTGGATGTACTGCCACATTCTCTAGGCGGCTTATGGTAGAGAAATTAACATTCCTGCAGTCAGCATCCCAATTGCACACTCCCTCAACTTGAGACACCTATGGCATTGTGCCGTGTGACAAAACTGCACATTTTAGAGTGGCCTTTAATTGTCCCCAGCACAAGGTGCACCTGTGTAATGATCATGCTGTTTAATCAGCTTCTTGATATGCCACACCTGTCAGGTGGATGGATTTTCTTGGCAAAGGAGAAATGCTCACTAACAGGGATTTAAACAAATTTGTGCACAAACTTGGAGAGAAATAAGCTTTTTGTGCGTATGGAACATTTCTGGTATCTTTTATTTCAGCTCATGAAACATGGGACCATGTTGTGTTTATATTTTTGTTCAGTGTATTTGTGTCAGAGGTGTTTGTTGCTGCTCACCTGCATCCCCCTAGAATGTATTTTCTCCAAAAAGAAGTAATCTTCGAGGAGTAAGATTGTGTCAGACTGACACTGGAAAATCACAAAGACCTGCTCGTATTTGCTACAATGCATAAGCTTATATTTAGTCATTCACAAGGAAAATATTTGTATTTCTATGCAAGTGATAGAGTGGTACTCTGGCTGTGAGAGATGAGGAAAGCTTTGGCCCTGGCCCCTGGATATGTGCTCAGTCCCAGGCCCCTGTGCACTATGGATTGGAGTGGGGGGGCTGTGCTCTCCTTCTCCCTGCCTCTGCTCTTTGTCCACTGTCCTTGGCAGCCCTGCAAAGAGCGCCAGTCCTCTCTGTGTCATTCAAGGGGAAATAATATGATATTGTCTTCATTAAGCAGGCCATGTTTTAGGAAGCCTGGGCCTTGAGCAGGGCAGAGATGCTGGACAGAGAGGGTGGGTGGTGGTTGAGGGGTGGGATCGGGAATGGAGGGGGGGCACCGCGACTGAGCAGAATCCTCAAGCGAGGCATTCTTTGTCTCCCTCTGTTTTATGGTTGGTTACTGTGGAGATTCATATTCAAATGAACCTGGGCTGTGAATAGTTGGTTCACACACTACATTGTGACCCCCCCCCCCCTTGATTATAGCTAATTACAATGACGAATGAAACACTAAAGAGAAAGCAGTCTCAATCAAATCCGTGCTCAGGCGTGAAACCCTTTTGCAGTGTTTTGGCAAGCTGCGTGCAAAGCTTTCTGGGGGGTTTTGGGTAGTGAGGGGCACCCTTGTCTTAAGGAGAGAGCTGGTTGGCTTTGGCACTTGCCAAAACAACCTTGGATAAATGACCAGAGATGGCTGGTTCACCGGCAGTGCAAGTCTGGAGCTTTGCCGTAAACCATGACAGCTTTATTGGATCCAGACCAACCCCAGGAGCCTGTAGAAGTGACAGACACTGATTAATGTTGGTTTTATGTAGCACAATACCCACTAAGTCCCTCCCCAGCATTAATGATGCAAGGGTATAGAGGTGACATTGAAGAAATGTTCATAGATCATCTCAACAGTGTGTGTGTCACAGATATATGATACACAGATTATGACACCGAAGCACACAACCTGTTCTGTCAGTGTGTGTATGTGTGTGTGTGGTGTGCAGTACTTTGAAGTCACACAATTTCCTTCACCCCTGAGATCACTCTGCTCTCTAACTGTGTAATGCCTGCTCCTGACAAGGGGTCAGGTTACCCCGTACCTTCCTAAGTCCACCTCACCCTGCTTCCTTTGACAGAGTCAATACAAGCCACAGGATTTCCCTCAGGAGAACATGAGAGCATAGGCAGGAGGTATGGGCGAGGGGCAGTCTATAACTAGTGTATGGCACAAGATGCAACTGAAATTTTGCTGGTGGGGAGAGAGTGAGAGAGGGTGGAGGAGGATGCTTGGCCTGAAGCGCTGGGCATCTTGTGATGACATGCATTATCTGAATTGGGCCCACAGAATTATACCTACGGAGGAACTTTGAATGGCTTAACGTTGGACCAGAGCTAGCTAGCTAGCAAACAAGCTTGTGTGTGCAGAGCGGCACCAGAATTAAAAACACATCTTACCTTTTAGTATTTAATACATCACTTGTGAAATGTGATAACTATAGTATCCCTAACTAGCATTTAAGTATAGAAAATATAGAATTAATTTCTCCCTAATTTCTGAATCACGTTTGTGACGTCAGTAGGCTACAGCGATACTTCAGAGAGGGAGAGGCAGGTAGCCTGCACACACACTGGCAAAGATTTTCAGCTGGCTGGCAGACACTGGAATAGAGTGAGGGCTTTGTTGCGTTCCAACCACTGGAACAGAGTATGCTACTATGAACCGCTAAGGAAAGCTGTTAACTAAATGTCATACCAAACATATTATGGCAATAGCAAACACTTTCATATTGTCATGACGTAGCTAAAACTAGCTCTCTGCTATTCATGTAGCAGATGATCACATTTGTGTTTGTTTAGCTAACGTTAGCTAACCTATCACTAAAGATGGTGGTGTGCAAAACCACTAAATACATCAATGCATTGATGAGGCAACAGTACATCTGATTCACTCTATATAGTGTAGGCTTTACAGTGCTAATTGTACAAACAAATTATAGAAGCGGCCGGTGTATTAAATGTAACAAAAACCCATGGATAGCTAGCTAACAACAACTAGCTAGCTAACGTTAGCGGTTAGCATGCGACTGTTAGAGACACATTCAGAAAAATGAACCTTCTAAAATACATATAATTGGCGTAGTTCATATGTACTCATGTAAATACACTTAATACGAGCCATCATTTGTAAAAAAAAATAAATAAAAAAACACAACAACAAAACACATTTAAGAGCCAAAACGTTTACAGAGAAAATACATTTAATCTGAGACGTCATCTTGTTTTATTCACATACAAAGTTACCTAGTTTAGCTTGGCTGTCCTTGTCCCAGGATGACCTTGTCCCATCGCATTCTAGCGACTCCTTGTGGCAGGTCTGGCGCATGCACGCTGACTAAGGTGGCCAGTTGTACAGTGTTTCCTCCGACACATTGGTGTGGCTGGCTTCCGAGTTAAGCAGACAGTGTGTCAAGAAGCAGTGCGGCTTGGCAGGGTCATGTTTCACAGGATGCATGGCTCTCTGACCCTTGCCTCTCCCGATTCCATACAGGAGTTGCAGTGATGGGACAAAACTATATCAAGAAAAAGGTGTAAAAAGTACAACATTTATTTTACAGTTTAGGCAAGATTTACTCATCACAGTTTAGATAAACAAGTTATCTCTAGATTTAAAAAATAAAATAAATTGTTATAAATGTTACAAACCTGAAAATAGGATGAATAAGGAGACACTGACCATTTACATTTTTTCCGCAATATATGAGGCACGTCTGCAGCTAACAGATTGAATGTCTCCCCCTGGTGGTAGGACTAAGTATATACTTATATTGAATGTGCACTATGCATAAATCGTCTCGACGTATCCTGGTTGCTAAAATTCTAATGGTTTGCCTAATTTCAGTTTGTGACAGAACAAGTAGTCATTGCGTAAAGAATCATTGTGAAATATATTTTCCATAACCAAAAATATTGTGTTTGAAGCTGGTGTACAAAACCAAATGTAAAAGACGCAAACGAAATGTAAGAACGGGAAGCATAGAAATGTAGCGAATAGAACAGATCTAACGCTTCTTAGACTTGCTTTCAATGAGAATGACAGATCTTTAACTCACTTTCTAGGTGAATTTGGTCAGGTCACCCCAAAAAGTAAAATATTGCAGCATTAAAGCAAAACCATGGAGGACTACAATAATAATGTTGTGAACAAACAAACGTTGATTCCAAAATTGGAAAATGTATCAAATCTACAGTATCACAGGACATTTTATGTTGTTGTAAGGGTAATATACTGAACAAAAATAAACTCAACATGCAACAATTTCTAAGATTTTACTGAGTTACAGTTCATAATGAAATCAGTCCATTGAAATAAATTCATTAAGCCCTAATCTATGGATTTCACATGACTGGGAACACAGATATGCAGATCCACCCCCAAATGGGCGTGGTGCACGAATATGCTGTGATGCACGTCGATCCAGAGCATCCCAAACATGCTCAATTGGTGACATGTCTGGTGAGTATGCAGGCCATGGAAGAACTGGAACATTTTTATCATTTTCAGTGACATGGGGTTGTGCATTATTATTGTCACGGTCTTCCTCCTCTTCATCTTAAGAGGAGAGGCGAGAAGGATCGGAGGACCAAAATGCGGCATGGTTTGTGCTCATCTTGATATTTAATAAAGAAAACACTGAACACTGAAACACACTATACAAAAACAATATACGAAATAACAACCGTGACGCTAATGAGAACTGTGCTGACACAAGCAATCAACATAGACAATCACCCACAAAACCCAACACAAAACAGGCTACCTAAATATGGTTCCCAATCAAAAACAATGACTAACACCTGCCTCTGATTGAGAACCAAATCAGGCCCAAACACAGAAACAGACAAACTAGACATCCAACATAGAATGCCCACTCAGATCACACCCTGACCAAACAAAACATAGAAACATACAAAGCAAACTATGGTCAGGGTGTGACAATTATGCTGAAACATGAGGTGATGGCGGTGGATGAATGGCACAACAATGGGCCTCAGGATCTCTTCATGGTATCTCTGTGAATTCAAATGGCCATAGATGAAATGCAATTGTGTTCATTTGTATTTATTATGGATCCCCATTAGGTCCAGCAAAATTAAGGCAGTTTTAAAAACATTACAATACATTTACAGATTTCACAACACACTATGTGTTCTCAGGCCCCTACTCCACCACCCACATATCTACAATACAAAATCCTTGTGTACCCGTGTGTATAATGCCTATGTTATCGTGTCTGTGTATGCATGTGGCTGTGCATTATGTTTGTGTGGCTTCACAGTCCCTGCTGTTCCACAAGGTGTATTTTTATCTGTATCTTAAATCAAATTTTACTGCATGCATCAGTTACTTGATGTGGAATAGAGTTCCATATTGTGGCACCTGACCACACGACTGAACAGTAGTCCTAGTGCAACAAAACTAGGGCCTATAGGACATGCCTTGTTGATAGTGCTGTTAAGAGGGTAGAAGAGCGCTTTATTATGGACAGACTTCTCCCCATCTTAGCTACTGTTGTATCAATATGTTTTGACCATGACAGTTTACAATCCAGGGTTACTCCAAGCAGTTTAGTCACCTCAACTTTCACAATTTCCACATTATTTATTACAAGATTTAGTTGAGGTTTAGGGTTTAGAGACTGATTCGTAGGGGTGGCATGTAGCCTAGTGGTTAGAGCGTTGGGCCAGTAACCGAAAGGTTGCTGGATCGAATCCCTGAGCTGACAAGGTAAAAATCAGTCGTTCTCCCCCTGAACAAGGCAGTTAACCCACTGTTCCCCGGTAGGCCGTCATTGTACATAATAATTTGTTCTTAACTGACTTGCCTAGATAAATAAAGGTTAAAAAAAAATATAGCCCCACTGCCACCATGGGGCACTCTGTTCAGTCAATACCATATTTGTATTAATTCTCGCATCAGCAAACTGCTCGCTCACACAACGCCATACACGTGGCCTGCGGCTGTTTGGACGTACTGTCGAATTCTCAAAAATTACGTTGGAGGCGGCTTATGATAGAGAAATTAACATTCCATTCTCTGGCAACAGCTCTGGTGGACATTCCTGCAGTCAGCATGCAAATGCAAACCTCCCTCAACTTGAGACATCTGTGGCATTGTGTTGCATTACCAAACTGCACATTTTAGAGTAGCCTTTTATTGTCCCCAGCACAAGGTGCACCTGTGTAAAGATCATGCTGTTTAATCAGCTTCTTGATATGCCACACCTGTCACTTGGCAAATGAGAAATTCTCACTAACAAGGATGTAAACAAATTAGTGCAAAAACATTTTTGAGAGAAATAAGCTTTTTGTGCATATGGAACATTTCTGGGATCTTTTATTTCAGCTCATGAGACATGGTACCAACACTTTACATGTTACATTTATAATTTTGTTCAGTGTAATATAAACCAGATAGGCCTATCATGTACGTGACCATATGTCAGTCATAAGTCCCAAAGAGGCTGTTTTGTACTGCTCCTGCATTCACCCCAGTCTTCAGTGACAGAACAATGGTAATAAAATGGCAAATTCTATGAATTGTTAGATTCATACTATTTACAGGTAGAACGGAATGGTCTGCTTGTGTGGTAGGATTTGTGGGCTTTGACACTATTATGTAGGTGTCATAACCTGCCATAACATAAAATATTGCATTATGTCACAACACGTCTAAATATATGTGTAATGGCAATGCTATGACCAGGTTATGCGAGTTATGACATATTATGGTTATAATCGTTATGACGCTAGGTGTGAAATAAAGTGTTACTAATAACATTGAGTAGTTGAAAGTAAGTCCTGAATTTGTTTCTGACACAATCTGTTTTTGATAGTATGTTATGAGTGAGGTTGGGTCTATGTAGGCTACATTGACTTCAGATTTTTCCCAACAAAGGACACCATCATTTCGGTGTGTAGCTAGGTATACTATCATTCATCCATGGTTGATTGGATATTTGGAAGTTTAGAAGTATTTGCCATTAGACCTATGAATAGGATGCAAAATCAATATATACATGTATATATACTGAATATAGGATGAACAAGATATTTAACATTTATACATGCAATTCTCAATTTCAACGTATACAGTTGAAGTCGGAAGTTTACATACACCTTAGCCAAATACATTTCAACTCAGTATTTCACAATTCCTGACATTTAATCAGAGTAAAAATTCCCTGTTTTAGGTCAGTTAGGATCACCACTTTATTTTAAGAATGTGAAATGTCAGAATAATAGTAGAGAGGATTATTTATTTCAGCTTTTATTTACTTAATCACATTCCCAGTGGGTCACAAGTTTGCATACACTACATTAGTATTTGGTAGCATTTCCTTTAAATTGTTGAACTTGGGTCAAACGTTTTGGGTAGCCTTCCACAAGCTTCCCACAATAAGTTGGGTGAATTTTGGCCCATTCCTCCTGACAGAGCTGGTGTAACTGAGTCGGGTTTGTAGGCCTCCTTGCTCGCACACGCTTTTTCAGTTCTGACCACAAATATTCTATAGGATTGAGGTCAGGGCTTTGTGATGGCCACTCCAATACCTTGACTTTGTCGTCCTTAAGCCATTTTGCCACAACTTTGTAAGCATGCTTGGTGTCGTTGTCCATTTGGAAGACATTTTCGAACAAGCTTCAACTTCCTGACTGATGTCTTGAGATGTTGCTTCAATATAGCCTCATGATGCCATCTATTTTGTGAAGTGCACCAGTCCCTCCTGCAGCAAAGCACCCCCACAACATGATGCTGCCACCCCCGTGCTTCACGGTTGGGATGGTGTTCTTCGGCCTGAAAGTCTCCCCCTTTTTCCTCCAAACATAACGATGGTCATCATGGCCAAACAGTTCTATTTTTGTTTAATCCGACCAGAGGACATTTCTCCAAAAAGTAGGATCTTTGTCCCCATGTGCAGTTGCAAACCGTAGTCTGGCTTTTTTATGGCGGTTTTGGAGCAGTGGCTTCTTCCTTGCTGAGCGGCCTTTCAGGTTATGTCGATATCGGACTCGTTTTACTGTGGATAACAATACTTTTGTACCTGTTTCCTCCAGCATCTTCACAAGGTCCTTTGCTGTTGTTCTGGGATTGATTTGCACTTACACCAAAGTACATTCACCTCTAGGAGACAGAACGCGTCTCCTTCCTGAGCGGTATGACGGCTGCATGGTCCCATGGTGTTTATACTTGCGTACTATTGTTTGTGCAGATGAACTTGGTACCTTCAGGCATTTGGAAATTGCTCCCAAGGATGAACCTGAATTGTGGAGGTGTACACATTTTTTTCTGAGGTCTTGGCTGATTTCTTTGGATTTTCCCATGATGTCAAGCAAAGAGGCACTGAGTTTGAAGGTAGGCCTTGAAATACATCAACAGGTACACCTCCAATTTACTTAAATTATGTCAATTAGCCTATCAGAAACTTCTAAAGTCATGACATTATTTTCTGGGAATTTTCCAAGCTGTTTAAAGGCACAGTCAACTTAGTGTATGTAAACTTCTGACCCACTGAAATTGTGATACAGTGAATTATAAGTGAAATAATCTGTCTGTAAACAATTGTTGGAAAAATGACTTGTGTCATGCACAAAGTAGATGTCCTAACCGACTTGCCAAAACTATAATTTGTTAACAAGAAATTTGTGGAGTGGTTGAAAAACGACTTTTAATGACTCCAACCTAAGTGTATGTAAACTTTCAACTTCAACTGTACATAGTTGAAATTAGATTGACATAACAACCTGTTATTCAGATTAAGTCAATGTTTTTAAATTCAAATTTTACCCTAATTTCAATGTTTACTACGCTGTTTGAAATGAGATGAAAACAGTACTTTTTCAAATCCAATGTATTTTCCACATCACAATATGTTGTCAAATTACATTGAAGCAATCTTGATTCAACCAGTGTGTGCCCAGTGGGAATACATACCTTGCCTTCGGAACGTATTCAGACCCCTGACTTTTTACACATTTGGTTACGTTACAGCCTTATTCTAAAATGGATGTACATTTTTGGGGGGGCAAATTTATTAAAAATAAAAAACAAACAGACCCTTTTCTGTGAGACTCGAAATTTAGCTCAGGTGCATCCTGGTTCCACTGATCATCCTTAAGATGTTTCTACAACTTGATTGGAGTCTACCTGTGGTAAATTCAATTGATTGGACATGATTTCGAATGGCACACACCTGTCTATATAAGGCCCCACAGTTGACAGTGCATGTCAGAGCAAAAACCAAGCCATGAGGTCAACGGAATGGTCCGTAGAGCTCCGAGACAGGATTGTTGAGGCACAGATCTGAGGAAGGGTTACCAAAACATTTCTGCAGCATTGAACACAGTGGCCTCCATCATTCTTAAATGGAATACGTTTGGAATGTAAGGATGTTTGGAATGATGTAAGAAGGGCTTTATAAATACATTTGATTGATTGATTGATTGGAAACACCAAGACTCTTCCTAGAGCTGGCTGCCTGGCCAAACTTAGCAATCAGGGGAGAAGTGCCTTGGTGAGGGAGGTGACCAAGAACCCAATGGTCACTCTGACAGCTTCAGAGTTCCTCTGTGGAGATGGGAGAACCTCCCAGAAGGACAACCATCTATGCAGCACTCCACCAATCAGGCCAATCGCAGGAGTGGCTTAGGTACAAGTCTCTGAATGTCCTTGAGTGAACCAGCCAGAGCCCAGACTTGAACCCGATCGAACATCTCTGGAGAGACCTGAAAATTGCTGTGCAGCAATGCTCCCCATCCAACCTGACAGAGCTTGATAGGTTCTGCAGAGAAGAATGGAAGAAACTCCCCAAATACAGGTGTGCCAGGATTGTAGCGTCATACCCAAGAAGACTTGAGGCTGTAATCGCTGCCAAAGGTGCTTCAACAAAGTACTGAGTAAAGGGTCTGAATACTATTTATTTTTTATAAATTAGCAAAAAAAGTAATGATCCTGTTTTTGCTTTGTCATTATGGGGTATTGTGTGTAGATTGATGATACATTTTAGAATAAGGCTGTAACCTAACAAAATGTGGAAAAGGTCAAGGGGGGTCTGAATACTTTCCGAAGGCACTGTATAAAACACATTAGTATTATGATGATGACACTACAGTCCCCCCACAAGATAATGGACAAATAGTGACTACTTGAATCTGAAAAAAATTAAGCTGTAATAGTATTCATAGCAAATATTAGCAGTAATAGTTGTAGGAATGGCTGTAATCATAGTGCTGGAAAAGGAATAGCAGCACCGCTTTATAAACAAGGGCGTCCTGTGGTTTATGATGATAATATTACTCAATGTGCTTTAAGCTTGGCGTTCCTTAGGGTTCCCGTCAAATGCGGAGTTGTGTGTGTGTGTCTGTCAGTAATAAAACTGTCAATAGCTATACGAGGGACTATAATGGAGGCTGTGACGCCCCCGGAGCCCCCATCCTCTCCCAGCCTTTGTGCTTACTCAGGGTCTGTGTCCGTCAGCCGGCAGCTCTTTGAAATGGTCCGGGACAAGGAGAAAAAGGAAACTCTCTCTTTAATTACGTTTTTTAGTGTTTAGCTGCTTCCTCCAGTTGATGGACTTTATTGGTCACAAAGACTCACACCCACAGATGGGTTAGTGAAGGTGGTGGAGAGATGCTGTGAACGGTAGTCAGTAGATATAGGACTCTATAGTCCTAACAGGAGGTCTCTATTTACCTAGACTGAGATTGACAAAAACAGTACTCACATTCCATCTATCCTCGGTACGTAGTCTCAGCACTACCTAGATGAGATATGGTGAGAGGAAAACTGCTCTCTCCCCCCAGGAGTCTGGTTTGCACGGTGTGCCTCCAGCTGAATGGTAAGATGTTATCACATGAATCAGATTGCACATTCCCCAACCAACACTGGGCATGTTTGATCCATAACCTTTGTGTTTGATCCAGAGAGATGGTTAGGATCTGATGCTAGATCAGTCAAACCTTCATAGGTGGGTGACTACACTGATAGGAATGATGATGATGATGATTATGAAGACCTTTATCATCGACACCAGGCAGTTGTGGCACGGTCATGTGAACCGACATTCCATTAGAAATGTCACATTATTATAAGGCCGATGTATCTTCCGTGGAGATTAAGCATGATGGAGATGACTGTGATCAAATGTCTCATTTGCATATCCCTTTCATGCATTCCGCAGAATGTGAATTTCCTTGACATATGAAATGTTCATGTGTTGAATTTGTGTTTGTATCCTTGTTTGACAGAGAACCTTTATTGCGAGATGAAGGCGTGGAGATTCGCAGAAATATCATTGGCGCGGTGAGATTTTGAAACGGCTCACCAGATAGCGAGTGAAGATTTGTTGTCTATGTCAAATGAAGAAAAGCTTATGGCTTGATAAGCTAGGGGGAAATGCCAAACAGTAAAATTTCCTCTCAGGCGTTACATTTTCTGTGTACGGCTATGGTACTTCTTTCCCAGCTAAATTAAACGTATCTACCAAAACAGAGGTAAAGGGGTTTCTGATTGACTCAGATTGATGTGAAAAATGGACAAACTGTGTCTCTCTTAACATGACAGTTTTCCATTAATTTAGTCCAGATTTGACCATGGATGGCATGTTGTGTAATGACATTATATTACATGGGATGGTGACGTCGTTCATTGAAAATGATAGAGCAGTAGCATGCTTCTCACTGTCCCAGCAGACTCCCCCCCCCCCCCCCCCCCATCACACACACACACGTGCGTACACACACATACATGCACACACACACACACACACACAGACGAGCACACACACATACACACACACACACGTGCGTACACACGCATGCATGTACACACACACACACACGACGAGAACACACACAGACACACACACACAGCACCATCAGAGAGATAAGAGAGTACAGACAGAAACAACAGGAGCAGGCAGTCTAAACACGAGCCAGAGATGCTATCAGCATCACATATTTGTGTTTGCGCATCAGCTGGGGGAGGGAGGAAGTTGAGTTGAGGAAGTGTGTGTCGTGTCTTTACTATCATTAACTGAAGACTGATAGTTTTAATCAAAGATTCTCTGCAATTAGTTATTACGCGATTTGACTGATTAATCATGTAACCGTAATTACTAGGAAGTCGGGGCACCAAGGAAAAATATTCCGATTACAAAGTTATCATTTCCTAAAATAACTTTTCAGATATTTTATCGAATTAATGAATTATTTACTTTACCTCACGTTAGTCTCATTCCAAACGTCGTAAATTGTTGGTTATCTGCACAAACCCAGTCTTCACTATGAGTCACCCATACATCAATTGTCTTAAATAATGTATTTATTACTAACTAAGTAATTCACAGAAATGCATAAACAAACAAACAAGGTAAATGTGGTTACATGAAATGATAGGAGAATGTGCCCTAGTGGGCTAAACCGGCATGGCGGCTTGTTAGACAAAAGGGGAAGTGGGGGGTCGACTAAGAAGTCACTACAGAGTGATAATTATAACAATTGAAATGCTAATCCTTTACACATGAACGCTCACTCATTCGGGAACAATTGTAATCAATATATATATTTACGCTCAGTGTTTCTTTTGTAGAATTGTCCGTCTCTCTCCCTCTCTCTCTCTGTCGTGGCTATAGTGGGTAGTTCAGAGTGACATTAATTGTTATAGAATGGATGTTTCGGCGGTTGTTGTTCTTCGCGTTCAATGATACCGAATTCCTAGCAGCAGACTAGTAATTAACATCAAAGACTTGTTCTTATTCTGTCGGTATCGATAGTCTAAGAGTTTAACCGCGTGGTATGGTTAAAAGATTCAGCAATTGTCGTTAACCGGCTGCGACCGGGAGGTCCGTGGGGCGACGCACAATTGGCCTAGCGTCGCCCGGGTTAGGGAGGGCTTGGTCGGTAGGGGTGTCCTTGTCTCATCGCGCACCAGCGATAGTCACTCCTGTGGCGGGCTGGGCGCAGTGTGCGCTAACCAAGGTGGCCAGGTGCACGGTGTTTCCTCCGACGCATTGGTGCGGCTGGCTTCCGGGTTGGATGCGCGCTGTGTTAAGAAGCAGTGCGGCTTGGTTGGGTTGTGTATCGGAGGACACATGACGTTCAACCTTCGTCTCTCCCGAGCCCGTACGGGAGTCGTAGCGATGAGACAAGATAGTAGTTACTACAACAATTGGATACCACAAAATTGGGGAGAAAAAGGGGTCAAAATAAAATAAATAAAACATTTAAAAAAAGATTCAGCAATGGTCTAGAACCTTTGTCCTCCTAATGGAGAAAAACATGGTCTGCAACCTTTAGCCATCTCGTAATTGAGGTAAGCTCGGTCTGCTGATCGAAAACCCGAGTGGGGGTTGTATTCGGAAGGGCCGAAAAAGGGCTGTCCCAGGAGGCCTGACCCTAACTGGGCTCAGGGGCGGTCCTCTGATTTAGTAAAAATCTAAAGGGAATTGTATTTTTCTTCATTAAACAGTCCAAAATCATATTACACAATTATACAAGCAGTATCATACTCACTCATTCATCTTATACAACAATTAGATGTTAACCTCATATCTGAGGCTATTATATAAATAGCGTTATGGTAATGTGGCCACACCATCTCCCATGAGCTTCCCCAAGTTGTGACAAACGTACCAGTTCGTAGCTGGATTTTTCACCGATCTTTTATACTTTCTCCGGAACATGAAATTTGTTCGTACCTCAAGTTCTGTGAGGTGGAAGGATTTCCATGGTCCTCTATGAAAATTTACTCTCTCTATACTGTGTGTCCATGAGGAGATCCTCAGGAATTTACGACCTCTCTCTGACCACAGCAACCTAGTTGAAGGAGGAAAGGGGGAGGCAGGGAGAGGGGGATGGGGCTCGCTATACCCAAAGAGGCCAACGTCATGACATGTGCGTGGTATGAGAGATTGAAAATCGTGAGTGATAACTCTGGGGGTATTTTCAGTGTAATAATCTATTCAACCTACAGAAGGCAGGAGCTCTACTCCAGCCCACATGGAGAGATGGAGGGGGTAAAAGAGAGGGACGACGACAGATATCTGCCTTCCTTTATTCTGACATATGGATTTGTGATGATCACCAGTGCTCTGGGCCATGGTGGCCAGAGACAGAATTAGGTTCATCACAATGATGGAATGAATAGGACACAGAAAACATGGTTCACAATTACTGTATCTATAGGTCTCTCTCTCTATGTACACCACTATGTTAAGATGAAGGTGATGTATTATTTGCCGCGGGAAGAGAGACCCGGATAGACCTCTGGATTCTCCTCCTCAATAGAGAAGTACACTCCCCAACCATGGCATTCATAGTCTGCAGGTTTTCACCCACACTCACAATTACTATGTATAACCGTCATTGCATAGGAATTCAATTCACTCCATCTGAAATCAACACAATCTTTTCCATCCGCTCAGATTCCTAAAGGAGATAGGATAACACATAGGAGAAAGTAGGGGCTCAGTGTGGAAAAACAGGCCTTTGCAGTCGGAGAGGCCAGAGTGAAATGGCCATGCTGGGAGTTGTGAAAGGCCAAACAGAAAAGGAACTGGGGACTGGCCTCCAGCCCTGAAGAGGGCTTTACTTTGCAGTGAATTGGTGAAGCCGGACCTGGCTCCAAACCCAGTGGCAGCACTGTTTGGCCAGCACCAAGGGCTGTTCTCATTCTACGTGCCGAGGATACCAATGCCAGAAAACTCATGGGAAGGATTGGTGGGAAGTGTAGGTGGGTGTTTGCTGCATTTAACTCCAGAGTCCATTTATAAGAAGTCATAAAAGACCCCTGAAATACAGTTGTTAAGTGTGCAGACATGAGTGTTACTGTGGTGGAGGATTTGCAAACGTTACGTGCCTAACATTGCTTTAGAGTGGAGCCTGTAGCCCAGCTAGGCACCATTTAGTTAACACGTGTGCACAGGCACGCACACACCTGCTCGGAACCCAGCGAAGCATTACTCTAATGATTACACCATACACAGCTGCTCATACATTGTAGCCCTGAGTAAAACGAGCTGATCAGTTCGATGTCAGTGCATGAGCAGTTCCCTTCTATGGTACTAGTGAGAGGTTTTCACTGATACGCATCGCGACCAACCCAGTACTAGCAATTGTGATGCGTCTTTTTTGTATTATCATCACAGTGCTGATCTACACAAAAAATAAGAGTGGCCCACATTGACCTGGCTTAGGTATGTTTTGTTGATTTTTCTGTGGCCTGGATATGTATCAGTCCACAGAGTGGGCCCCGCTCCTCTGTTCGCAAGCCATTCAGCTGTCAGCACACATTAGACCAGAGCTTCATCATAGAGTCCTGAGCAGGCGCTCTGATTCCCTCTGATGTTCCCCGGCTAACCAAATCTAGTCTATCTCTTGCAAAGGTAAAATGTAATTACGTTTTTTTTCATCTTTGGTTGTTGTTGTTGTTCATTTAAATGACAATGATCTATGCTTGCTGCAGCACTGACAGCAGGTAAATATATTCCCCTAAGCCAGCTAATATGGCTTTCCGTCAGCTATGACCAGACAGTATCCACAGTTGGGTAGGAAAGTAATCACTGTATTTGTACAAACAAATATGTATAGAAAAACACACACTGACATTCAGAAATACAAAGCTTTTTTTTTCACAAGCAAACACAACATCTTTGATCTTCTCAGTATAGTGCCAGTGTAATGAATGTATATTGTGATTTGTCTATCTGTCGCTTTAGCCCTCTCTCTTGCTCTAACACGATGTGTCACAACCTTCCCCAGAGCACTACAAGTGGATCAGAGTTTGCCTGGTGCCTTTGAACAATCGCAATGCCCGAGGTTGGTCACAACCCTCCCCAGAGCACTACAAGTGGATCAGAGTTTGCCTGGTGCCTTTGAACAATCGCATTGCCTGAGGTTGGACACAACATTATGCCGAGGAGGTTGTGATCAACTTTGAGAAAATTCGGACAGCTCCTGGAGAACAAGCATACTTTTTACAAAATATGTCAGTTGCATAAACAAACTTAGTAGGGCTCATTAAGAGCAAAGATGATCGTGACAGACCTCATATCTCAAACATGTTCTACAGTACATCAGCGGGTCGGTGTGGATGCTGGCTGGTTTTGAAGATCAAATCAATGATCATTGATGAATCACATAGCCTGGTGTGTAATTCTTAATGCACTACCTCATGAGGTTTATGTGACTGTGCTGACTCATAGATACAGTATTAGACAGTTGGTGAGCATATGAGTGTTCATATGATACGCACTGTGGACAGTCGACGCAACACATTTTGAGTGCTAATTATAGAATGACATAAATAATCTACAATATAGCAATGTAATAGGATATACAATCAAAGTTTGTTGGTTGTGTACACAGTTTAGCAGATGCTATGCAGGGAAATGCTTATTACTAGCTCCTAACACTTCAGTAAAATGCCAAACAAGTACACAAATAATAAAAATGTCAAAAAAGTTTAAAAGAAGAAACGAAATCGAGAACGTCGAGACGAATCCAATTCACCATCCAAATAGTACTAGAACAGTAATCCAAATGCAATCTATAAGTGTGAACAATGGAAGAATTTAGAAGATATACTAAGAATGATATGTACAACAGCAGATACAGTGAGCTCCAAGTGTATTGGGACAAACGTTTTGTGGTTTAGGCTCTGTACTCCAGGACTTTAGATTTGAAATTATACATTGACTATGAGGTTAAAGTGCAGTCTGTCAGCAAATATCATACCCCCCCCCAAAAAAAAATGCTAACCTCTCCTATTCCCTATTGTAATGGTGAGAGGTAGGATATTTGTGTGCTTGTAACTTTCTCACTCATTATTATTCATGATTCATGAAGGACTGTCCATAATCATGGTAGCATCCACATTCATGTAGAAGTGTTTAGAAACATATTCTATTATGATTTACAATAAAAGTGACTCCAAAATGACACAATACATTATTTACCATGAATTTCTATTGGGCAGAAAATAATCTGAAACACAACCAAAACAAACAGCAAATGCATCCAACAAGTTTGCAAAGTCATACGCTTGATGTAATCATTGAGTGCTAGGAATACGGAACCAAATACTAAACTGTTGACTACTTTAATACATATATATTAAAGTAGTATATGAGGTGGCAGGTAGCCTAGTAGTTAGAGCATTGGGCCAGTAACGGGTTGTTGCTGGATTTAATATTTGGTTCTGCCCCTGACCAAGGCAGTCATTGTAAATAAGAATTTGTTCTTAACTGACTTAACTAGTTAAATAAAGGTTAAATAAATTTTAAAAATATATATATATATATATAAGTTAATTTGACCCAGAACGTTTGGTCCCCAAAAATGGGGGGACTATGTACAGAAAGTGCTGTAATTTATAAACGGTTTACCCGGTATGGAAGAAAATACCCTCAAATTAAAGCTGACAGTCTGCACTTCAACCTCATAGTCATTGTGTCATTTAAAATCCAAAGTGCTGGAGTACAGAGCCAAAATAACCAAAAATGGATGACTTCCACATTTTGTTACTCTAAAATGTATTAAAATTAATGTTTTCCTCATCAATCTACACACAATACCACATGATGACAACGGAAAAAACAGGTTTTTAGAAATGTTTGCAAATGTATTAAACATTTGCTTTGCTATGAGACTCGAAATTGAGTTCAGGTGTATCCTGTTTCAATTGATCATCCTTGAGATGTTTGGAGTTGGAGTCGACCTGTGGTTTATTCGATTGATTGGACATGATTTGTTAAGGCACACATCTATCTATAAAAGGTTGACAGTTGACAGTGCATGGTCAGAGAAAAAAACTAGTTATGCGGTCAAAGGAATTGTCCGTAGAGCTCCGAGACAGGATTGTGTCTGTCTCGGATCTGGGGAAGAGTAACAGAACATTTCTGCAGCATTGAAGGTCCCCAAGAACACAGTGGCCTCCATCATTCTTAAATGGTAAAAGTTTGGAACTACCAAGACGCCAGGCCACACTGAGAAATCGGGGAAGGGCCTTGGTGAGGGAGGTGACCAAGAACCAAATGGTCACTCCAGAGTTTCTCTGTGGAGATGGGAGAACCTTCCAGAAGGACAACCATCTTTGCAGCACTCCACCAATCAGGCCTTTATGGTAGCGTGCCCAGACGGAAGCCGCTCCTTCAGTAAAAGGCACATGACAGCCCGCTTGGAGATTGCCAGAAGGCACCTAAAGGACTCAGACCATGAGAAACAAGTTTCTGATGAAACCAAGATTGAACTCTTTGGCCTGAACGCCAAGCATCACGTCTGGAGGAAACATGGCACTATCCCTAAGGTGAAGCATTGTGGTGGCAGCCTCATGCTGTAGGGATGTTTTCAGCGTCAGGGACTGGGAGACTAGTCAGGATCGAGGCAAAGATGAACAGAGCAAAGTACAGAGAGATCCTTGATGAAAAGAGCGCTCAGGACCTCTGACTGGGGTGAAGGTTCACCTTCCAACAGGACAACTACCCTAAGCACACAGCCAAGACAATGCAGGAGTGGCTTCGGGACAAGTCTTGAGAGGATCTGCTAAGAAGAATGGGAGAAACTCCCCAATATATAGGTGTGTCAAACTTGTAGCGTCATACCCAAGAAGACTAATCGCTGCCAAAGGTGCTTCAACAAAGTACTGATTAAAGGGTCTGAATACTTATGTAAATATGATATTTCCGTAATTTTTTACTAATATCATTTTGCTAAATTCTAAAACCCATTTTTTTCTTCGTCATTATGTTGTATGGTGTGTAGATTGATGAGCGGAGAAACAACAATTTAATACATTTTACAATAAGGCTGTAACATAGCAAAATGTGGAAAAAGTCAAGGGCTCTAAATACTTTCCGAAATCACTATATATCAAGAATCCAGTATGCAAAAAAATATGTGCTGTGTATTAACAGTGTAGCTAAAATACAAAGTACATTAGTAGAAATATTTGAATGATTTATTTCAGTGCAAAACTGTAAGTGTGTATGTATATACACTAAATGACAAAAAGTATGTGGACACCTGCTCGTCGAACATCTCATTCCAAAATCATGGACATTTATATGGAGTTGGTTCCCCCTTTGCTGCTATAACAGCCTCCGCAGACTTTTCACTAAATGTTGGAACATTGCTGCAGGAACTTCCTTCCATTCAGCCAGAAGAGCATTAATGAGGCGGGCGCTGATGTTGGGCGATTAGGCCTGGCTCGCAGTCGGCGATCCAATTCATCCCAAAGGTGTTCGATGGAGTTTAGGTCATGGTTCTGTGCAGGCTAGTCAAGCTCTTCCACACCAATCTCAACAAACCATTTCTGTATGTACCTCGCTTTGTGCACAGGGGCATTGTCATGCTGAAACAGGAAAGGGCCTTCCCCAAACTGTTGTCAAAAACTGTTGAAAGCCCAGAATCGTCTAGAATGTCATTGTATGCTGTAGCATTAAGATTTCCCTTCACTGGAGCTAAGGGGCCTAGCCCTTATCATGAAAAACAGCCCCAGACCATTATTCCTCCTCCACCAAACTGTACAGTTGGCACTATGCATTCGGGGCAGGTAGCGTTCTACTGGCATCCACCAAACCCAGATTCCTCCGTCAGACTACCAGATGGTGAAGCGGGATTCATCACTCCAGAGAACACGTTTCCACTGCTCCAGATTCTAATGGCGGCAAACCTATTTCATGAAGCTCCCGACGAAGTTATTGTGCTGACGTTGCTTCCAGAAGCAGTTTGGAACTCGGTAGTGAGTGCTGCGACCAAAGACAGACGATTTTTAAGCACTGTGCACTTCAGCACTCGGTTGTCCCGTTCTGTGAGCTTGTATGGCTTACCACTTCACGGCTGAGCCGTAGTTGCTCCTAGACGTTTCCACTTCACAATAACAGTACTTACAGTTGACCGGGGCAGCTCTAGCAGGGCAAAAATTTGACAAACTGACTTTTTGGAAAGTTGACATTCTACGATGGTGCCACGTTTTAAGTCACTGAGCTCTTCAGTAAGGCCATTCTACTGCCAATGTTCGTCTATGGAGATCGCATGGCTGTGGCCTTGATTTTATACTTGATTTTATACACCAGTCAGCAACAGGTGTGGTTGAAATTGCTGAATCCAATTATTTGAAGGGGTGTCCACATACCTTTGAGTATAAATAGTGTATGTATGTGCATGTGTTTGTGAGTATGAGCTGTGTGTGTGATTGCTTGTGTGGTTTTTTTTGTGAGTGAGTGTGCTTAACCTGGTAGGTGGCTGGTGATGGCTGTTTAACAGATGGCCTGGTAGTAGAAGCTGTTTTTTAGTTTATCGATCAGATGCACCTGTACTGCCTTGGTTCCGGTGACTGAGGTCCTTAATGATATTCTTGGCCTTCCTTTGACACTGAGTGCTGTAAATGTCCTGTAGGGCAGGCTGATGCGTTGGGCTGACCGCAGCACCCTCTGGATAGCCATGAGAGCAGTGTAGTTGCTGTACCAGGCGGTGATGCAGCCCGACAGAATGCTCTCAATGGTGCATCTGTAGAAGTTTGTGGGAGTCTTAGGGGCCATGCCAAATGTATTCAGCCACCTGAGGTGTTAGTAGTGCTGTTGCGCCTTCTTCACCACGGTGTTGGTGTGGTGAGACCATTTCAGGTCCTCAGTGATATGCACGCCGAGGAAATGGAAGGTTTTGACCCTATCCACTGCGGCCCAGTCGATAAAGATGGTGGCGTGATCCCTCCTCTGTCTCCTGTAGTCCATGATCAGCTCTTTGTTTTGTTGACATTGAGTGAGAGGCTATTTTCCTGACACCACTCCGCCAAGGTGCTAACCTCCTCCCTGTAAGCTGTTTTGTCATTGTTGGTTATCAAGCCTACCACTGTCGTGTCATCAGCAAACTTGATGATCAAGTTGGAGTCATGCGTGGCCATGGCTGTCATGGCTGAACAAGGAGTACAGGAGTGGGCTCAACACACACCCTTAGGGGCCCCCATGTTGAGGGTCAGAGTGGCATAGGGGTTGTTGCCTACCCTCACCACCTGGGGTTTGCCCGTCAGGAAATCTAGGGCACAGTTGCAGAGGGAGGAGTTCAGACCCAAGGCCCCGAGCTTAATGATGAGCTTTGAGGGCACTATGGTGTTAAAAGCGGAGCTATAGTCGATGAACTGTCACGCCCTGATCTGTTTCACCTGTCCTTGTGCTTGTCTCCACCCCCTCCAGGTGTCACCCATCTTCCCCACTTATCCTCTGGGTATTTATACCGGTGTTTTCTGTCTGTCTGTGCCAGTTTGTCTTGTTTGTCAAGCTTACCAGCGTTTGTCCTGTCTCTGCCTGTCTTTTCCCAGCCTCTCCTTTTCTCATCCTCCTGGTTTTAGACCCTTGCCTGTCCTGACCCTGTACCTGCTCGCCTGACCACTCTGCCTGACCCTGAGCCTGCCTGCCGTTCTGTACCTTTGCTCCATCTCTGGATTATTGAACTCTGCCTGTCCCTGACCCTGAGCCTGCCTGCCGTCCTGTACCTTTGCTCCATCTCTGGATTATTGAACTCTGCCTGTCCCTGACCCTGAGCCTGCCTGCCGTCCTGTACCTTTGCTCCATCTCTGGATTATTGAACTCTGCCTGTCCCTGACCCTGAGCCAGCCTGCCGTCCTGTACCTTTGCTCCTACTTTGGATTATCGACCCATGCCTGCCTTGACCTGTCGTTTGCCTACCCCTGTTACAATAAACATTGTCACTTCACACAGTCTGCACTTGGGTCTTACGTTGATACCTGATATGAACAGCATTCTCACATAGGTATTCCTCTTGTCCAGGTGGGATAGGGCAGTGTGCAGGTCAACAGCAATTGCATTGTCCATGGCTCTGTTGGGGCAGTATGCAAATTGTAGTGGGTCAAGGGTGTCAGTATGGTGGAGGTGATATGGTCCTTGACTAAACTTTCAAAGCACTTCATGATGACAGACTTGAGTGCTACAGTGGGATAGTCATTTAGATCACTGAACTTACAGTAGCTTGCTTGGGTACAGGAACAATGGTGACCATTTGAAGCAAATGAGGTTGACAGACTGGGATAGTGAGAGGTTGAAAATGTCCTTAAACACTCCAGTCAGCTGGTCTGCGCATGCTCTGAGAATGCAGCTTGGTATGTTGTCTGGGCCGGCAGCCTTGCGAGGGTTAACACACTTGCAGGTTCTACTCACGTCAGCTACAGAGATCGAGAGCCTGGAGTCCTCTTGAGCAGCAGGGGCCCATGTCGGTGGTTCTGTGTTGTTTTCCTTCAAGCATGACAAAAATGTGTTAGCTTGTCTAAGAGTGTGACATCTGTGTCCGCGACGTAGCTGTGGAAAGTCCCTTTCCACATGCGTCTCATGTCTGAGACGTTGATTTGCGACTCAACTTTGTCCCTGGAATATATTTTTGCCTCTTTGATTGTCTTGCGGTGGTCATAGATGGTCTGTTTGTAGTCGTCCTTATTTCCAGTCGCCTTACCGTGATTAGATGCGGTGGTTTGCGCTTTCAGTTTGGTGCGAATACTGCCATCTATCTAGGTTTTTTGTTTTTGGTATGTTTTTTAATCGGCACTGTAGGAACAACATCCGCGTGATCAAAACAGTCCTGTAGCATGGGATTCCGATTGGTCAGACCTGCGTTGAACAGACATTACCACAGGTACCTTCTGTTTAAAAATGTTGCCTATAGGCGGGTAATCTCTCGTGAACAGATGAAATGGTGTGAATCTGTCAAGGCTCACATTTAATTATTTGATTACGAGCAGCAGTAGTTCCTGGTTTGGTGTTTTCGTCAATTATTATTTGGATGAATCAGGATTGGGTGAAGGCGGTGCTTAAACTGGTGCATTATTTTCAAGCCTGTGTGTGGATTATAAATGGTTTCCACTAGATTCTACAGCCACAAACTGTACACAGCCTTGATACAAACAGCTGTGAATTATCTCGGGAGATAATGGGGTCTGCATTTGATTGTGAGGTATTCCAGGTCAGAGAAACAGAACAGGTTGAGGGTTTGTACATTCTTACATTCACACCGTGGGTTGTAGAAACATACTCCTCCGCCTTTGTTTTTCCCGCAAATGTATTTTTCCCTGTCTATGCGATGTATGGAAAACCCTGCAGGCTGTATAGCCTGATCAAGCACCTGTGGTGCTAATGATATTGTAGAAGTGGGAAGAAAAGGCAAACCCCAAAGACCAAAGCCATCAGCCCCACCACATTTATCAGTGTCTCATAAATAAAAATACAACAAGGCCCACTACTGTATATTCCTAGAGAGATAAAAGATGTAGGAGTACTGACGGTGTGAGGAGCTTGTTCAAAGTGGTGAAAATTCATTGGATTCAAAGCAAGCAAGCATAACGTAAGGAGAAACCAGCAGGATCTTATTTATCATGGATCAAACACTAACACACACACGGCGAGGCATGCATACACACACAAACACACACTCCATCTCCATGGTAATCCTTAGCAAAGCCTCTTCAAAGGAGCTGACCTTGCCCCGAGGGCATTATATTTCTGACCAGGTCCCTCTTCCCTGACCAATAGCCAATAATCAAATCAGCCATGTGTACTTATGTTGCTGCCTTCCCTAACCTCTTTAGAATCCTAATTGGTGCACCATGTTTTGAACCAGCAATGCTTTTACAGAGACCATTCATCTATCAAACTAGACATCATCCATCGATCACACAATCTGCAGTAAGATCAAAGTTGTTGCTGCTGAGGATTTTGCCATGACTGGGGTAAATTATTGGCTTGTTGGTGAACATCTACTGTATATGTGAATAAGATCCCTTTTCAGGGATTTGATCATAAAGAGAATTGATTAGGTGATATGTTGTGAACATAATGCATTATGACATGCAGTAAACAATATGGAATATGTATCAGTGGATTAGTGGGAACAAACAATATCCTGCCTTTTATAGATCTTGGGTGGAAATGGCACCCGGAGAAAATAATCATAAAGAGTATTGATTAACAGATTACCGTTACACATTAAAACAAAATGAGAATGGAAAGAAAGGGTTTCTAATCAAAGGACAGAAATGAAAAATGTCATGATGAGTAATATGAATTTGTGTATAGAGAGTGAGTGAAATGAAATGGTGGGAAACCTAATGAGATGGCCCTGTGCTCAGTCACAATGCTGTCTCCTATGCAATACAGTACAGTAAAGAACAGTACATTACAATATAGTACTCTACAATGACTGTCCAATGCAGTACATAACAGTATAGAATACAACAAAACTCTATTCAGGCATAACAGTGAGAGTTCGCTTGTCAGTGCTCCTGGTGGTCAATTCACACAGATTAGACGTGACATAGTAAATGTAAATCCGGGACACTAGTATGATATGTTACATTTGGTTGAGTGCCCGAATCTCATCACAAAGAACTTTAGCATTTTAGCTAATTAGCGACTACTTACCATGTAAGCTAACCTTTCCCCTAACCTTAACCCTTTTAACTAAGACTTCCCCTAACCTTAACCTTAGCCCTTTAACCTAACTCCAAACCTTAGCCCTAACCTTAACCCCACCCCTAGCCTAGCTAACGTTAGCGTTAGCCACTTACCTAACGTTATCAACAACAAATTGGAATTCGTAACATATCATACGAAATGGATGAATACATACCATGCAAAATGTAGCATATCATGCTAAATGGAGTGTCTCGGATTTACCTACAGAATAATATGAAATGCTCTGAGACCAGGTTGATGCACAAGCCCCAATCACAGCACTAGGGCCACAAAGTAGAAATATGGTTCTGGATTGACAAATGAACTGGTGGAAGAAAAGAAAAATGAAAAGTCTCTGTAGTGCAATGTTCTATGTATAGCCTACTCAAGTTGGCATGATTGGCAACACTTCCTTTCTTCATCTATGGCCTTCAGATTAGTTTGACATACCATAATGCATTTTTTTTCTCTTTCACTTACATACCTGCTTTGTTGCTTAACTTACCCTTGTAAATTCATGTTATGGTGCTTTACAATGTCGCTCGTGAAAATCCTGCGCCGACTCGCAAACAGGCACTGAATCGGGCGGCCGTGAAACTTGTGTATTATCCCAATGGCCCTTTCCCATGGCCCTCTTAATCAATCACAATGCAAGCCTGCAACCCCCTTTCCCTCTTTTAATGCCCCTGCCCCTGTCCCCAGTAAACAATTTTCCTTTGCTAAGTAAATAGAGGGAGAGCGAGAGAGCGGCGTGGAGGAGAGGGAAGGGAAGGAGTGAAGGACCCGGGAGGAAACAAAGAAACAGCCCAATTATCCCCAGCAAGGACAGCACTTCTGTCTGTGTTGCCAGGAGTTTTCTTCCCTCTTCTCTCCCTCTCAACGTATTTTAAAGTGGATCTATCACACAGTCTTTAGAAAGGGTTGGGCCTCTGATTTCCCGTCACATCCCCTTCCCAGAATGCTCCTTGTGTGTCGACCTAATCTGTCTTTTATCTGTGACTTTGAAGCAGCACTGTTTTCAAAGTCACCAGGATACAGAGGCTTGAGTGTAGCCAACTGTTACACTAACTACTGTGGTGATGATAGGATACGGCCGTTCACCCTTGACAATTCCACTTAACCAGATGGCTCCTGCAGATAGTAACCTTTAAAATAGAAGGATGTAAAAGGCAGGTTAAAGATATTCCTCAGATGTATAAATGATTTCTAAAGTGTAACCGTTGCTCCGTCCGGTCAAGAGGTTGCGTTATAATGGGATTTGTAAACAGAACATGAACCCAGGTGCGTACTGTAATCAATATGTTTGCAGCCTCACAACACTCAACACATTTGCCTTTAATGAAACATCATATACTGTACCACAGATGTTAATAAAAGCAGAACCCCTACTTTTTCTAGTGCAGTACCAATAGAGGTATAAATCTACAACAGCATGAACTCTCCGAAAGGCTGTACTTCTAACTTGTGTAGGGGAGAGACCACTTTTATATATAAAAATACATCTGTTTCCTAATCATCTATACTATTTATAGGTCTGTCCATAAGAGGGTCGGATCACAATATTGATTTCAGTCCGAGAGGTCTGGACATTACATTAGCGGTGATGAAATGTAACACATAATAAAATCCATTCATGTTTATGAACTTTCATATTGTCATAGACCTATGTAATGATTTCGCAATAAATATAAGTGTTTTTATGTATATGACCAATATTTACAGTAACACCCGTTTGTGCAATGCCATTTTTAGGATAGTCTGATGGTGTCCAGATCATATCTATTTACAACTCTTTTGGCACTCTGCAGGACTAAGCCTATTGGAGTTAGTATTTGTACACTGAACAAAAATATAAACACAACATGTAAATTGTTGGTCCCATGTTTCATGAGCTGAAATAAAACATCCCAGAAGTATTCCATACCCACATTTGTTTACATCCCTTTAGTGAGCATTTCTCCTTTGCCAAGATTATTCATCCACCTGACAGGTGTGGCATATCAAGCTGAATAAACAGCATGATTATTACACAGGTGCACCTTGTGCTGGGGACAAGAAAAGGTCACTCTAAAATGTGCAGTTTTGTCATACAACACAATGCCACAGATCTCTCAGGTTTTGAAGGAGCTTGCAATTGGCATGCTGACGGCAGGAATGTCCACCAGAGCTGTTACCAGATAATTTTATGTTAATTTCTCTATATAAGCCACATCCAACGTCGTTTTAGAGAACCAACCGGCCTCACAACCGCAGACCATGTGTATTGTAGCTGGGGATTTTAACAAAGCTAATTTAAGAACAAGGCTACCTAAATTCTATCCGCATATCGATTGCTGTACACGAGCGAATAACACGCTCAAGTAACACTACTCTAACTTCCGCGATGCATACAAGCCCCTCCCCCGCCCTCATTTTGGCAAATCTGACCATGACTCCATCTTGTTGCTCCCCCCCTTTAGGCAGAAACTAAAACAGGAAGCGCCCATACTTAAGTCTATCCAATGCTGATCTGACTAATCAGATTTCACGCTTCGATCACATGGACTGGGATATATCCCGGGTAGCCTCAGATAATAACATTGACGTATACGCTGACTCGGTGAGCGAGTTTATAAGGAAGTGTATAGGAGATGTTGTACCCACTGTGACTATTTATTTTTTATTTTTTATCCCCAATTTTCGTGGTTTCCAATTGGTAGTAGTTACAGCCTTGTCTCATCGCTGCAACTCCCGTACGGACTCGGGAGAGGCAAAGGTCGAGAGCCATGCGTCCTCCGAAACACAACACAACCAAGACGCACTGCTTCTTGACTTAATGCCCATCCAACCCAGAAGCCAGCCGCACCAATGTGTCGAAGGAACCACCGTACACCTGGCAACAGTGTCAGCGTGCACTGCACCCGGCCCGCCACAGGAGTCGCTAGTGCGCGATGAGACAAGGATATCACTGCCGGCCAAACCCTCCCTAACCCGGACGACGCTGGGCCAGTTGTGCGCCGCCCCATGGGCCTCATGGTCGCGGCCGGCTGCGACAGAGCCTGGGCTCGAACACAGAATCTCTAGTAATCTCTAACAACTTCTTTGTGCGCTTTGAGGACAATACAGTGCCACCGGCGCAGCCCACTACCAAATACTGTGGGCTCTTCTTCTCCGTGGCCGAAGTGAGTAAAGCATTTAAACGTGTTAACCCTAGCAAGGCTGCCGGCCCAGGCGGCATCCCTAGCCGCGTCCTCAGAGCATGCGCAGACCAGCTGGCTGGTGTGTTTACGGACATAATCAATCAATCAATCACTATCCCAGTCTGCTGTCCCCACATGCTTCAAGATGGCCACCATTGTTCCTGTTTCCAAGAAAGCTAAGGGAACTGAACTAAATGACTAGCACTAGCACTCACTTTTGTCATCATGAAGTGCTTTGAGAGACTAGTCAAGAATCATATCAACTCCACCTTGCCTGTCACCCTAGACCCACTTCAATTAGCTTACCACCCTAAAAGGTCCACAGAAGATGCAATCGCCATCACACCACCCTATCCCATCTGGACAGGAGGAATACCTACAGTATATCACAAAAGTGAGTACACCCGTCACATTTTTGTAAATATTTGAGTATATCTTTTCATGTGACAACACTGAAGAAATGACACTTTGCTACAATATAAAGTAGTGAGTGTACAGCTTGTATAACAGTGTACATTTGCTGTCCCCTCAAAATAACTCAACACACAGCCATTAATGTTTAAACCGCTGGCAACAAAAGTGAGTACACCCCTAAGTGAAAATGTCCGACTTGCCAACCTATAGTTTGTTAACAAGAAATTTGTGGAGTGCTTGAAAATTGAGTTTTAATGACTCCAGCCTAAGTGTATGTAAACTTCCGACTTCAACTGTACATGTACATACTACCTCAACTAACCGGTGCCCTCGCACATTGACTGTGCATCGGTACCCCCCTGTATACAGTCTCACTATTGTTATTTTACTGCTGCTCTTTAATTATTTGTTACTTTTACCTCTTATTCTTATCCGTTTTTAAAAAAATGCGTTGTTAGTTAGGGGCTCGTAAGTAAGCATTTCAATGTAAGGTGTTATATTTGGCGCATGTGACTAATACAATTTGATTTGATTTGAGATCATGAGGCCCATTGTGAGGCCATTTCTTTTTAAAGGTATCTGTAACCAACAGATGCATATCTGTATTCCCAGTCATGTGAAATACATAGATTAGGTCCTAATGAATTTATTTCAGTTGACTGATTTCCTCATGTGAACTGTAACTCAGTAAAATTGTTGCGTGTTGCGTTTATATTTTTGTTCAGTGTATACAGCATATACTGTATCTGCGTCTAGTATGAAGGAAGCTAGAGGTATTTTTGTAAGCCAATGCTAACTAGCTTAGCATAAAGATGGGAAGTTAGGTAGCATGTAACACTGCATTACAATTGTTCCCAAAACTCTAGCAGCCGTGATAAACCTCTTGTGCCTAGCAAGAGATAACCATAGTGTCACATGTCAATCATGTCAATGTTTAACCAACATATAGTTGTCACGTTCTGACCTTTATTTCCTTTGTTTTGTATTTATGTAGTATGGTGAGTTGGGGTGGGCAGTCTATGTTTGTTTTTCTATGATTTGGGGATTTGTATGTTTTGGCCTAATATGGTTCTCAATCAGAGGCAGGTGTCATTAGTTGTCTCTGATTGAGAATCATACTTAGGTAGCCTGGGTTTCACTGTTTGTTTGTGTGTGTTTGTTTCCGTGTCTGTGTTGTTCACCACACGGTACTGTTTTGGGTTTCGTTCGTTCCACGTTTCCTGTTTTTTGTATTCAGTTGTTCATGTGTAGTATTTCTTATTAAAAGAACCATGGACACTTACCACGCCGCATATTGGTCCTCCGATCCTTCTCCCTTACAATAGTGATGAAAATGATGCTAGTTTGAATTATTAGATATTAACGCTCAGGACAGTATAAGAAAAATAAAGCCTGTGAAAAAAATAGCAAATACTGAGGTATTTGGCAGAAACGTTTGAAGCAGGAAGATATCCAAAATGGACATGTACTTAGAGTTTCATCACTCTAGCTTGTTTCTGTTAGGAGAAATTCAAGGTGTTACAATTGCTCCCAGTCTCCCCTATCTTCCAACAGCACAAAGGAAAGAAACGTTGAAAAAAGCCAAGCCCCAGGCACATCAGGAGGGATTGCTAATAAGAAATATAGATTTTCCTGTTTTCTTTAAATGGGGCTGAAGCACTGGCTGTGAGAAACACGCAGTAACGCTTTAGAGGTTTGTGTAACGATCTGGACACTACACATGCTGTGAGGCTGAGAGATTAGTCTCATGTGTGAGATGTGTCTGTGTGCTTGGTTTGTTTGTTTGTTTGTTTGTTTGTTTGTTTGTGTGTGTGTGTGTGTTTAATCAGAAGTTTCCACAAGAATAGTAAACTAACTAATTTGACCAATTGGGGACATTTTGTTAGTCCCAAGGAGGTCAAATGCTATTTCTATGGAGTTTAGAATTGGTGTTAGGGTTAGGAGCTAGGGTTAGTTTTAGGGTTAGGAGCTAGGGTTAGTTTTAGGGTTAGGGTAAGAGTAAGAGTACGGGATAGGGTTAGGTTTAGGGAAAATTGGATTTTGAATGCGACTGAATTGTGTGTCCCCACAAGGTTAGCTGTGTGTGTGTGTGTGTGTGTGTGTGTGTGTGTGTGTGTGTGTGTGTGTGTGTGTGTGTGTGTGTGTGTGTGTGTGTGTGTGTGTGTGTGCGCGCGTGTTTGAGAGAGACGGAGTGGTAGAGAGACAGAGAGAGAGTTTTTCTTCATTGGAGGCATTTACATAAAGGAGAGGACACATGGGAGGTCTTAGTTTTGCTTTCAGGTAAATAATGTTCTGCTATAATTGGAAGAAGTCAGTTATAGAAAAGAAACAATGCCGTGAGTCTTGTGACAGCCTAAAGTGAGTGTCTGACAGCAGGAGAGAGACAAAGAGAGTATGAGCGAGAGAAACAGGGAGAAGTGGACAAAAACAGAGAGAAGGAGACAGAAGCAGAAGAAGATAGATCTGTGGATGAGGAGAAGAAGAAGTATCACTTTGCTTCTGTCCTTTGACTGGACCAGTGAAACGTTGTTTTTTCTCCTGACCTTGCCTTTGCCACCGTCCGATCCTTCCGGACAGTGTGACACTTGTTCCTATGGAATGTATGGCCACTGGAAAAATATGCCTTTGTTAGGGGAGAATGAGAAGACAATACCCTCCCATGCCTACCAATACCCACACCAGGCCGGTCAGGCGCTCTCTGTGGCAGATGATAATGCCCCCTCCCTTCCTCCATCCTTCCATTCATTCATCCCTCCATTCCCCCCACCACCAGTTCTGATGGATAAGACACTGTTTGTCCCATGGCTAGGCCGTTTAGCAGACACTTGGACGGATTGTTCCCAATCTGGGGAATTTGGTGGGAGGTATGGCCCTTGAGGTGTAGCTTATGCAATGGTCGTGCATACTTCATCTCAGGCTGCTACAGTATAATGGAGCACACAGTCTGCCCAAGCTACTTTGACAAAGGGTGAACAGTCCCACAACAAGAGGCAAAATGCCAACAATGTGAATGTTAACTATGCATCTGCATGACAAAGAGAGAAAGATATACTGTATGTTTGTCACTCGAGTCGTGCATGATTTCTTCAGAGGGCAAAAGAGGGAAGTTTTTGCTCAAAATAAGGACTGTCCGAAAGGCTTCCCACATCTGTTTTAACACACACTCTCACACACACGCCGAAGACATTCCTCCCATTGTGCAACGACAGTGAGAATGGTTGGGCTGTTGGGTTCTGAATCAGAAGGAGCAGACCGCAGGGAGGATGGTAGGCATAAGTGAGGGATTGTGTCCCTGGGACCAGGGTGGCTCTGTCCCTCGGTTCCACTGGTGAGCTGGTACTGAACTGTGGAAACGAACAGCAGGCCCCTGACAGGGCCTTACACTCTCTACCCCCTCTCTCTGTGAGTGTGGGTGTCTGACACTCCATGGTCTGCTTCTCTAAAAGGACTTCTATGAGGTGTGTGTGTGTGTGTGTGTGTGTGTGTGTGAGAGAGAGTGACTGTTCTTGCTGAATTGATGAGCATCTGCCTCTGTATCTCTGTTCCCTCTCCGTTATTCACCTACTGTGTGACTCCCTCTATTAGAGCCATGTGTATTAATCTCTCTGCTCCTGGCCATCAGCCATATCTAACTGCATCTGCAGCATCTGTTAATGTCTGTCTGTCTGTCTGTCTGTCTGTCTGTCTGTCTGTCTGTCTGTCTGTCTACACATATTGGTGTGTCTACGAAGGTGTGCGTCTGTATTTGTCTTCCCTCACATCTCTGTGAGAGGTGCTATAAAATGCCACATAAAATATTGTTCTGATGACATTTCTTTTGTACAATACACATTAGCTCCCGTGTCCTTTCCCGGCCTTGGCGCGGCTACGCGACAGAAAAACAAATTAAAACTGTCCGATTGGCTGCCTTCATATTTGCACCTGCCCATGTGGCCAGGCAACCGTCACTCTCCCCGTCTCCGGGGCGATGGCGGGAGAGGAAGCATGACGCACTTCAGACGATTTTATCCAACCCTTTCCGTACCCACATCTCCTAATGGCCTGGAAAGGTGTTAATGTGTTTTTTCTAGTTAATTAACCACTTCAATTAGAACGGTGGAGCCGTGGCGGAGCGAGGGAGAGCGCGAGAGAGAGAGCGAAAGAGAGCGAGAGAGAGAGAGGGAGAGGGAGATAGAGAGAGAGTGAGAGATAAAGCGAGAGAGAGTTGTAGTAGTTTACTGCTGATGCCCTCTAAGGCAGAAGCGATACATTTCATTTGTTCGTCTTCTGTCGATGGCTGGGAGCCTAGTTGATGACACACATGAGAACAACAGAAACATATTGAGAAGAATGGAGTACGATTCTGTAACTGTAATTTACAGAACTCACACACACTTACAAACTGACTCTGTTTTCAAAACTGATTTCTGCTATTCCCAATATTACCCTAACCTGACTCTGGTTTCCTGTATCTACATGATACCAGTAAATGTCTGACACAAATGAATCACTTCTGTCCATGTCTGTCTATTTCTTTACTTCATTGTATGTGACGTGTGTCACTTCAAGACCCAGTGAGCCCAACAGAACTAGGCCCATCAATTCATTCATTTCCCCTGTCTGGCCACATCATATCACATCTTCCTTCAGATCTAGTGGGCTGTTCATCGCTGGTGTCAGACCTGCCTGGGGGAAGACATTAAGCATGTTCCCCCTGCTCTCCAATTCCTCCCCAGATTGGTGTTGATCGATCGGCAGACTTCAAAGCGGCCCAGTCGGCTCTTTCTGATAGCCACTCACAAAGGGATCAGAATTCCACCTCTAATAATAGGGAGCGACAGAGGGAGAAAAAGAAGACACAGTCGTTTACACTCAGAGCCGCCTTAATATACACAACTGTGTTCACTATTTGTATTTCATGTCATAAAGGATTATCCCACATTTCAGGAAGCCTTCATTTTCTTTGAGGGGGTTGAAATGGAATACAATAAGTGGGATCTGTGTAGGTAGGTTGTCAGGGAAAGACCACCATTCTAGACTCTATGTGCCACCGCGGACCTCCCTGACCGCTCTCGTGCCACTCGCTGTCCACGTCCATTACGAAGGCTTTTGTGACATTCCACCATTTGACTGTAATTGAATTGGAGTGCGGCTGTGAGATGCATGGCCCACAGAGCCGACCTTGGGGGGGGGGGGGGGGGGGGGGGGGGGGGTTGGCTTGGTGGTCAGTAGTAACACAACCTATTCACGGAGCTTTAGGTGGGTACTGCTGCGAATGCCAATAGTCCTGTGGACCAGAATGACATTTTGTACATTTCTATCTGTACTCGCAATGAACACCATGTCAACATCTCCCATTCAAGCTGGGCTAGCAGACCCACCGAAGCGTTAAGTGGTGAGCGAGCAGAGTATGTACTGTACGATCATCAAGAAGATCCATGGAATGCTAGCAGCATAATGCCAGGTGACACGGGCTTGGTATTCCTGGGGTCATGACGAGACGTGAAACCTCCTCTCACCTCGCCTCCAAGTGTTCCACCCACCCACCCACACACAGACACATAACATCACAGTGACCCTGGGGACTGATTGAAACATTCCCGACTGTTGATGTAACATATTTGAGTTTGTCTATTAACTTTGTCCCGGTTAAACAAAAACAAGCGTTTATAATAGGTTCCAGATAGTTCCACACCGTTTCAGCCCATTTGCTTCCGTTTCATTCTTAGTGAATACGACCCAGGCTGCGTGTTCAGTATTTTTAGACGCCTTTTTGAGTGTTAATCTGCTGCAATAATGAGTTGTAGGCTACAATGTTCGTTGTGGCAGGCACAGCTCCGACGACAAGCCTCTTCAGAGAGCCAGGGTTCGCTGTCAAAAGCACAAGGGCATTTCAGAGTGCTGTTTCAATTATATCTCCTCTCCACTCCAACCACCTGACACTGGGAACCAGAGAGAGGTCTCATAAGTAATGTGATCACAACATTTCACATACTCATAAAAGACAGATCACTCAGGGAGGGCTAACCTCGTTGTTTTATTTAATCATGTCATTAGTCGGCATTGGTAGTGTCTAGCCCATATAAGCACAGTAGACGATCTGAGTGTCACCACTTAATGTGTAATTGAAGACTTCTGATACCAAGAAAATACAATCCTAACATACACAGAGCTGAAATAAAAAGTTCCCAGAAATGTTTACCTAAACACAAAAAAGCATATTTCTCTCAAATTTGATACACAAATTTGTTTACATCCCTGTTAGTGAGAGTTTCTCCATTGCCAAGATAATCCATCCACCTGACAGGTGGGGCATATAAAGAAGCTGATTAAACAGGATGATCATTATGCAGGTGCACCTTGTGCTGGGGACAATAAAATGCCATTCTAAAATGTGCAGTTTTGTCACACACGTCTCAAGTTTTGAGGTAGCGTGCAATTGACATGATGACTTCAGGAATCCGCCTCCATTGTCGTTTTAGAATTTGGCAGTATGTCCAATCGGCCTCACAAACGCAGACAACGTGTAACCACTTCAGCCCAGGACCTCTGCATCCGGCTTCTTCACCTGTGGGATCGTCTGAGACCAGCCATCCGGACAGCTGATGAAACTGTCGGTTTACACAAGAAGAATTTCTGCACAAACTGTCAGAAACCGTCCCAGGGAAGCTCATCTGTGTGCTCGTTTGTCTTCACCAGGGTCTTGGCATGACTGCAGTTCGGTGTCGTAACCGACTTCAGTGGGCAAATGCTCACCTTCGATGGCCACTGGCACGCTGGAGAAGTCTGCTCTTTATGGATCAATCCCGGCTTTGGATCAACGTGTACGACAGCGTGTTCCAGTTCCCGCCAATATCCAGCAACTTCGCACAGTCATTGAAGAGGAGTGGGACAACATTCCACAGGCCACAATCAACAGCCTGATCAACTCTATTTTAAGGAGATGTGTCGTGCTGCATGAGGCAAATGGTGGTCACACCAGGTACTGACTGGTTTTCTGATCCACTCCCTACCTTTTTTTTTAAGGTATGTGTGACCAACAGATGCATATCTATATTCCCAGTCATGGGAAATCCATAGATTAGGTCCTAATGAATTTATTTCAATTGACTGATTTCCTCATTTGAACTGTAACTCAGTAAAATCTTTGAAATTGTTGCATGTTTGCATTTATATTTTTGTCCGGTGCAATAAAATATGCAATTAAGCAGACGCTTTTATGCAAAGCGCCACGGTCATGCGTCCATACATTTTATGTATGGGTGGCCCAAGCGGGAATCAAAACCACAACCCTTGGCATTGCAAGCGCCATTGCTCTACTGAGATTCACAAGTACAGGGTGTGGCACCCCAATGAAGATGAACGTGGATTCTAATGGCCATCACCTCGCCACCACTTTACAATAAAGGGACAGTCGTATACATTTCTGGTTGGGTTTTCCCTTACTATAAACACTCCTTAGTTGTAATGGCTCTCCACACTCATTCCAACGTCTGGGTAGTGTGGAATCAGTCAGAATGTCAAAGGTCAAGTCCAGTCCCACTCGAACTCTGTGACTTCATCCTTTCAGGGTGGTTCTGTGTTGATACAGTAGGTCTTGTTCCTTGAATGATGCTGAGACTGGCCTTTGCTGTCTCAGCACACTCCTTTAGTTATTTAGTCCCTGCTGGCGAGGCACCCATGGGGCCGGCCAGGCACACGTTCTGTTGTAACCCACTTTCTACTTGTACCCTGTGAGCTGTTCTGTAGTGGAGATTTGGGAACCCCTCTGAGCAGTACTGTAAGTACTGCGTAAAGCCCACTCTGACAGGCACCAAAGGCAGGGTTGGGTAGTAACGGATGACATGTAACGGGGATAACTTAATCCGATTACAAATATGAAGTAACTGTGGATGTTGATTAAGGCAGCCCCCCGCACCTCTGATTCAGAGGGGTTGGGTTAAATGTGGAAGACACATTTCGGTTGAAGGCATTCAGTTGCGCAACTGACTAGGTATCCCTCTTTCCCTTACCTTTCCTTTGCCCGATTACTTTTAAAAATATATACAGTGCCTTGCGAAAGTATTTGGCCCCCTTGAACTTTGCGACCTTTTGCCACATTTCAGGCTTCAAACATAAAGATATAAAACTGTATTTTTTTGTGAAGAATCAACAACAAGTGGGACACAATCATGAAGTGGAACGACATTTATTGGATATTTCAAACTTTTTTAACAAATCAAAAACTGAAAAATTGGGCGTGCAAAATTATTCAGCCCCTTTACTTTCAGTGCAGCAAACTCTCTCCAGAAGTTCAGTGAGGATCTCTGAATGATCCAATGTTGACCTAAATGACTAATGATGATAAATACAATCCACCTGTGTGTAATCAAGTCTCCGTATAAATGCACCTGCACTGTGATAGTCTCAGAGGTCCGTTAAAAGCGCAGAGAGCATCATGAAGAACAAGGAACACACCAGGCAGGTCCGAGATACTGTTGTGAAGAAGTTTAAAGCCGGATTTGGATACAAAAATATTTCCCAAGCTTTAAACATCCCAAGGAGCACTGTGCAAGCGATAATATTGAAATGGAAGGAGTATCAGACCACTGCAAATCTACCAAGACCTGGCCGTCCCTCTAAACTTTCAGCTCATACAAGGAGAAGACTGATCAGAGATGCAGCCAAGAGGCCCATGATCACTCTGGATGAACTGCAGAGATCTACAGCTGAGGTGGGAGACTCTGTCCATAGGACAACAATCAGTCGTATATTGCACAAATCTGGCCTTTATGGAAGAGTGGCAAGAAGAAAGCCATTTCTTAAAGATATCCATAAAAAGTGTCGTTTAAAGTTTGCCACAAGCCACTTGGGAGACACACCAAACATGTGGAAGAAGGTGCTCTGGTCAGATGAAACCAAAATTGAACTTTTTGGCAACAATGCAAAACGTTATGTTTGGCGTAAAAGCAACACAGCTGAACACACCATCCCCACTGTCAAACATGGTGGTGGCAGCATCATGGTTTGGGCCTGCTTTTCTTCAGCAGGGACAGGGAAGATGGTTAAAATTGATGGGAAGATGGATGGAGCCAAATACAGTACCATTCTGGAAGAAAACCTGATGGAGTTTGCAAAAGACCTGAGACTGGGACGGAGATTTGTCTTCCAACAAGACAATTATCCAAAACATAAAGCAAAATCTACAATGGAATGGTTCAAAAATAAACATATCCAGGTGTTAGAATGGCCAAGTCAAAGTCCAGACCTGAATCCAACCGAGAATCTGTGGAAAGAACTGAAAACTGCTGTTCACAAATGTTCTCCATCCAACCTCACTGAGCTCGAGCTGTTTTGCAAGGAGGAATGGGAAAAAATTTCAGTCTCTCGATGTGCAAAACTGATAGAGACATACCCCAAGCGACTTACAGCTGTAATCGCAGCAAAAGGTGGCGCTACAAAGTATTAACTTAAGGGGGCTGAATCATTTTGCACGCCCAATTTTTCAGTTTTTGATTTGTTAAAAAAGTTTGAAATATCCAATAAATGTCGTTCCACTTCATGATTGTGTCCCACTTATTGTTGATTCTTCACAAAAAAATACAGTTTTATCTTTATGTTTGAAGCCTGAAATGTGGCAAAAGGTTGCAAAGTTCAAGGGGGCCGAATACTTTCGCAAGGCACTGTATATAATTGGATTACAGTTACATTCTTAAAACAGCTGATTACATTTAGGATTACTTCATCTAATATCAAGAGGAAAAATGTAGAAAACATTGCTGTCATTTAGTGCACCCTCAAGACTTCTCCCAAGATTCTATTGTCCTGCTGATCGCCCATCAAGGGTGGATGGCTTGTTTTAAATAGGTAAGCCTTACAAAACATTTACACCTAGCCTTCTAGTCAAATCAGACAGTTGTCTAGACCCCACAGAGTTCCTGCTCGCTGCGTCGTAGCAGTACACCTTCACTCTCTCCCTCCTTCGTGTGCCATGTAGCAAGACAGAGAGATCCTTTCTGATTGAAATCACAGGAAAAACATGGTCTACTGGAGAAGAGAAGAGGGCCTCAGCTTTCTGTAGTTCTGTATTTTATTTATCATGTACAGTACATTTTTACATTTGAGATATTTAGCACAGTGTTTCCCAACCCTGGTCCCTGAGTACTCCCAACAGTACCCAATGTTATTGTAGCCCTGTACAAACACACCTCATTCAGCTCATTGAGGGCATGATGATTAGATGACAAGTTACAATAAAAATGTTTACTCGAGGACCAGGGTTGGGAAACATTGTGCTAAATAAGTCAAATGTAAAGGAGGAACCAGAGATGGGAAACACTCATGTTTCTCTTATCTGGAGCAACTAGGGTTAAGTGCCTGGCTCAAGGGCACATGGACAGATTTTTCACCTAGTCGGCTGGGGGAATCGAACCAGCAACCTTTACGGTTATTGGCCCAACGCTCTTAACCACTAGGCTACCTGTAGCGAACAAAAGGAATTCACATCGGCCATTCCATTTCAAGATGAGTGCATAGTCCTATTCATGAAACTTATGGAACCCTATTTTGACAGTAAAACAACATCGCTGGTGTAAGTTGCACAGAAAAATATCTGGAATAATGAATTCCTCCTTGGACATGTTAGATTTAACAATTTATTTCTTGAAACATGCCATCTAGTCCACTTTGTAATGAAGTACTTTGAATGACTTTATAAGATGATTAGGCTACATTTTATTTATTGCGTGACTCTGCAACAACATTTTGGTGTGACCAAATCATGGGCTGATGCCCCAACTGAAAATGCTAGTATGGAGCCCTGTGACTATGATCTTACACATAGAATAAAGAATGTGGTTTATAGTGTTGTTATGGTCTCATATTTGTCCCCTATTTGGAAATATGTTACTAAATGAAGTAATGCTACATATTTAAATCGTTTTAAAATATGTCTGGGTGTTAGAAGTGAAAGTAATCCAAAAGTAATTGGATTATGTTACTGATCACTTTATTGTCATGTAACTGTAATCAGTAACGGATTACATTTGTCAAGTAATCCGCCCAACACTGTCCACAGGGCCCAGAAGGACCTCTACTGTGTTGATGGGGGTCAGAAGGGCACAATAACACACACACACACACACACACACACACTGAAGTGTGTCAGTCAGCAGGGTCCCTTCCCCGCCCCTCTGCTAGTGTGGCCTGCTGCTGCGTCCCAGAGTGACTTGGACCACACCATTCATCTGCCTTGCAGGGGACTATTTAAAACTCTCCACCAGCCTGAATTAAAAAGTTAAAAAGACATACAGCAGACAGAGCACAGTGAGCAGAGCTATAGCCACACCTCACATAGACAGCAGGTCTATTTCAGAACACACCAAACCAGAACAGACACAGGCAAAGCCGGTAATTGGATGTAAAGAGAGACACGGGGACGCACATTGCCATAGGTTCCGGTCCTGGTGATATCAGTCAGCACTTGAAAACGGATGTTACAGAAGTAGCATAATGTAAACGTTCGATAATCAAAACACCCAGAGGCACTGTGAACAGTCACTAATGTGTTTTCATAGAGAGAACAGCGGGCCTATGGAGACAGACAGCCCCTCAACCATAACCAAGTGTTGAAACAAAACAAACCATTAGCACTAATTAAACCCTTTCCAAAGTGTGCGTCCACACTTTCCAAATGCAGAAGGAAAAAGAGAAAGTAGTTCCTCTGGGACCAAAGTCATTCCGTTGGAGTGTTTAAACTCCAACTCCTCTGAACAGGGTCCGGGTGGATTGCTCGGCGAGAAACTTTTGATGGCGTGTCGTCGAAAGACAGAGGAAAAAGATGAGGGAAACAGGGAAGGCCCTTCATTAAGCACTGCTTGTCTGAAGAGACTCTTCATTAGCGGCTAATGTCGCTAACGACCACAGAGAAGGCTGTTTGGCTCATCAGTGGAAGGAGCCGACGCAGGCAGAGGGCGCGACATGTGGCTAAGTGATGTGACATGATACAGCCCTAAACACTTTTCCCCCCTGCATAAGACATTGCTAGAAAACTAGGATGATGTTCAGAATATTATACACTGTTTTTCAACCACATGGCATTGATACTTTATTATGGTGTTGACTACACATAGGGAACCTCTGGTGTCACCTTACTTGAAGCATACTATTGAAGTCTGAGAAAGAAAGCTCTAAAGACATGTGATGCCCTCAAGAGATGGATAGTAGTCTCTCACCAATCATTTCTAGCTACTGACAAATAAATTGGAGGAGACGACATCTTGCCATAACACAAGCAACAGTACGAAGCCAACATCACATTGCAGATCAAATATACAAATGTGTTTACAAACCTTTTAAATATAATATCTGCTATTTCCATTAAAAAAAAGAACAGAAATACTTTATAAATTGGGTTGTAATGTGAATCCCTGGTATGTGATGGGAGCTGGCTGTAAAGGAATGTCTGGACATCATATGTGCTGACATCATTGACTGACCTCAAAGAACAGTTTACTGTAACTTATACATTATAGACTAAATTAGACAAAGAGAGGGAGATACCAGCGACGCATAGTGACACACAGACCAGCCACAGACACATAGTACATGCCTCTGTTGATGAGGGAACTCTGAGGTCATCAACCCTAATAGTGGTAGGACTAATATGATTTTCTCTTAAGCCCGTTACAGCTTCACAGCGCCACAGTGAGAGCAGAGGATCTCATTACCTCTGGATGTTTTAGAAACCACGCCTAGATAAAATAACATTCACTGAACGGGTGCTGAATCCTCCCCTTTAAAAAAAAAAAACAGACTTCAAAATATGGCGATTATATATTTCAAACAGGAGAGGGATTCTGATGGGGTAATCAGAAGAGAGTTCCTGCTGACGATTGTCCAGTACATCATACAGAACAAGGACACTGTTCTGGTCTACCAGCTCTCACAGTCTCACGTCAGAATTACATGTTCATCCATGTTTCTCAAAAGTCACATTTCAAAGTTGTTCCAAATGTCACATTTCAACGTGTTTAAGGTTACATTTAGGCATTAACTCTGAATGGTTATGGTAAGGGTTAAGGTTTGGGATAGGCTTAAAACAAAAATATACAAAACAACTTTCGATCGCTGGATTCAAACTTGCAACCTTTTGAGTCAGAGGCAGATGCTGACACCCATCCACAACCCCTGTCCACAACACCCTACCGAAACAGAAACTTGAAGGTAAGAGCGCTTACTGTTGTCCCAACGTCCTCAGACATGGATGGACGTTGAATACTGACTTCTATCACGGGTGATCTGGCTGGTTCTGGCATCTCACGCTTTATCCCTGTTGATTAGCAACCTTGGGACCATGGTCACACACACAAACACACACAGTTCCCACAGTTGTGTCAAGTTGGCTGGATGTCTTTTGGGTGGTGGACCATTCTTCATACATGAGTGTGAAAAACCCAGCAGCGTTGCAGTTCTTGACACACTCAAACTGGTGTGCCTGGCACCTACTACCATACCCCTTTCAAAGGCACTTAAAATGTTTGTGTTGCCCATTCACCCTCTGAATGGCACATACACAATCCATGTCTCAATTGTCTTAAGGCTTAAAAATCCTTCTCCTCCCCTTCATCTATACTGATTGAAGTGGATTTAACAGGTGACTTCAATATGATTCACTTGGTCAGTCTATGTCATGGAAAGAGCAGGTGTTCCTCATTTTGTACTCAGTGTATGGACCCCAGTACACACACAAGCACAGGTGCACACAAACATACATAAAATACATTCCCTTTATCCATCCCTTCTTAATAGTCTATGGTTCTCTTTACAACTTATCTTTCTCATACCATCTCCATCCCCCATCTGATGTAATGCACCAACTTATTGAATTTAACTTCTGCACGATATGTTTAACTGTTTCCTGTACAGAATGTATCAGAGATAGATGTAGTTCACTCCTGGGCAGGTATTATTGAGCCTTTGATGTCTGGGGCTTTGAGATCTTTCCATTCCTCGTTTCATTGGTGGATTACAAAATGAAATGTGCTGAGATAACGTGAGGGAATGAGGGAAATCAAACCAAGAGGGAGATAAATAATGTGTGTGTGTGTGTGTGTGTGTGTGTGTGTGTGTGTTGCGCTGAGGGAGTCAACAAAAGGTACATGATTCATCACTTATTGCATATCACATAGCTGTCATGGAATAATGTAATTGTGTGTAATTGTAACACTATTTTCCAGTCATTGAAACTGTCATCATGAACAGTAACCTACACTATCGTTCTTGTTTTTGACATTTTTTGTCCATTAAAATAACATCAACATTTCTTAATGTTCTAAATGACTATTGTAGCTGGAAACGGCTGATTTCTTATGGAATATCTACATAGGCGTACAGAGGCCCATTATCAGCAACCATCACTCCTGTGTTCCAATGGCACGTTGTGTCAGCTAATCCAAGTTTATCATTTTAAAAGGCTAATTGATCATTAGAAAACCCTTTTGCAATTATGTTAAGCACAGCTGAAATCTGTTGTTCAGATTAAAGAAGCAATAAAACTGGCCTTCTTTAGACTAGTAGAGTATCAGGAGCATCCTCATTTGTGGGTTGTGACCCCAAACTTTTAAACTGTAGTGTATTCAGAAGGAAGGACATGCTTCAGTCTAAAGTGAGTGTCCTCGGGGACAGAACACATAACATGTCCTTTTGAGCTGCAAAAATGAGAAGACATGAGTGTGACATAACTCAAAAACGAACAGTGCTTTTGAAAGAAAGTCAAATATGTTATTTATTTTGATAGAATTTTCAAACATACAATCTACCTGCTGTGAAGCTGCTCAACATTTACATTACATTCAGTCATCTAGCAGACTCCCATCCAAGCGCCCCGCCCAAGATCACATCAACAGTTCTCCCACCAAGTCAAATCGTCAAATCGGATTGTTGAAAGTTTGAGACACTCGATGCCCTTACAGATTCTAGACGCCATTACTCTGGCACATGATGGGAACTCCCGTAAACGTTATGTTACGTTTATACAGTATTACTTCACCATAACGTCAACACACAGGTTACTCAATTCAAAAAGCCTACTTTAGTAGAAAAGTGCTGTTCAGAGTAGCAGTTGGAGTCAATAATGTCCTCTTAGAGACACCTAAATATAAAAACATATTAAAAGTTTATAGTCAAATCCCCTTGACGCTTCAACGCTTCTGAGAGAGTCAGACGGTGGTGGCAGGTGACAGGTGACAGGTGATGTGCTTGGCAGCGCCAGCACGAGAGTAGATGAAAGGCCCTATTCTTAGCTAGCAGCCATCGCTGGCGAGGCTGTAACATGGACTACATTATTCTGTCTGTTCACCACACTGATTGATAGCGGATCCTAGTTGTTTAATGACAAATGTGTGTGTTTGCGTGTGTGTGAGTGTGTGTGTGTGTGTGCGCGTGCGTGCGTGCGTGCGTGTGTGTGTGTGAGTGCGTGTGTGCGTGCGTGCGTGTGTGTGTGTGTGTGAGTGCGTGTGTGTGTGCGTGCGCGTGCGTGCCTGTGTGTGTGTGTGCGTGCGTGCGTGTGTGTGTGAGTGCGTGTGCGTGCGTGAGTGTGTGTGTGTGTGTGTGTGTGTGTGTGTGTGTGTGTGTGTGTGTGTGTGTGTGTGTGTGTGTGTGTGTGTGCGTGCGTGTGCGTGCGTGTGTGTGTGTGTGTGTGGGTAATGAGCTCTCACATAATGGGTGGGAGGAATCCATACAGGGAGTTCCACCTGTTTCTGGTGATGTCGAGAGAAGCATATGTTACATTTTGTTGTTGACAAACAGCAGTGTCTAATGTCCCCATGGGATCGAAAATTGGAGGTGTTTTCTACTCTGAAACAACTTCAGATAACCTCAAACTACTCTTAAGCAAACCCCAAGCTGTAAACAATAGCTTTATATTCAAGATAAAGCAACTCCATTTAAAAAAGCAGCAGGGGAGCTGACATGATGTTGCCAGGCGCATCGTAAATAGCATATAGCACTATTGCAAATGTGCCTAATCTATTCCTGTTAGCCATTATAGGATGCACAACTGTCAACCAGCAAGAGACAGCATCGCTTCACAGATGATCCAAACACGCAAGTCTCAGTTTGCTCTCTATCTCATCTCCAGGTCGGCCCTTTTTATTACGTCTCTTCGAATGAGCTCCGCATCTGGTCTACTGCGTGCTTTTCAACATCATCTCCATAGCAGGTTGCTCAGTGAGCTAGCTCTTTCATTATGCTCAGTAGCCCTTTCCTGCAGTCAAATGACCTCGTGGCCTCATGGGTGGAATGTTAATCATGTTTTTTCATTAATAAACCTTATTTAAAGGAACCCGCTTTCTATGTGATGTAAACTCAGCAAAAAAAGAAACGTCCCTTTTTCAGTCTTTCACAGATAATTTGTAAAAATACAAACAACTTCACAGATCTTCATTGTAAAGGGTTTTAACACTGTTTCCCATGCTTGTTCAATGAACCATAAACAACTAATGAACATGCACCTGTGGAACGGTCGTTAAGACACTAACAGCTTACAGACGATAGGCAATTAAGGTCACAGTTATGAAAACTTACATCCGAACATCACACCTGCGGGACCGGTACAGGATGGCAACAACAACTGCCCGAGTTACACCAGGAACGCACAAAATCCCTCCATCAGTGCTCAGACTGTCCGCAATAGGCTGAGAGAGGCTGGACTGAGGGCTTGTAGGCCTGTTGTAAGGCAGGTCTTCACCAGACATCACCGGCAACAACGTTGCCTATGGGCACAAACCAACTGTCGCTGGACCAGACAGGACTGGAAAAGAGTGCTCTTCACTGACGAGTCGCGGTTTTGTCTCACCAGGGGTCATCGTCGGATTCGCGTTTATCTGACATGGTACGGGTGTCTTCTTCTTTTTAAGCCCATATCCATGTAAGTGAGGTGTATACTTTTGTTTGAAAGTAGATTTAGGACTTACCAAGTGTGTAGCCCTGATTTAGCCCGCTGCAGTAAAAGGTTAACCAAGACATAGGCAGTGTGTGTGTGTTTTAACATGTTTTTTTGTGTCAAACAATAATAGATTGCTACCAGATCCCATCAGCCTACTGTTTCCATACGCCTACGTATACTGTATGAGGGCACATAATCCCAAAGCAGGCCCAATTATTATGCTATGAGTGTTGATGACACATAAGACGTGGTGTCAGACTTGAAACCGACCCCTTGCCCCGCAAAGCTTCCCTTCACCTGGTTCCCTTTGAGAAGTGTACACCTGCTGCCAGACAGTTACTTCCCCTAGCCTGCTGCAGTCAGCCAGCAGCCACAAATAACCCTGGGAGCTTACAGAGGCACTCAAAACTCCTCACAAACATGCTATAAATCTCCTACCACTCCAATGACCTTCCCAGGTGTGACCGACATCCGGATAGAATCATCTGGGCTAAACCAAAGAGGATCTATTATATTGACAAATAGTCGAGTGACCACTCTAACAATATAAATACATTGATGGGAGGCAGACAGGATGAGGAAAGATCAGGTGGGACCATTCTAGCCAATGAGAGGGCAGATACGCGCGTGAACAATGTTCACAATTCTGATATAAAATCGTTTTTTTTCCAAAGTTGATGAAATCCAACCTTTTTATGCCAGTAAAAGTACATGTCGGATAAAAAAATCTTATGACAGCTCTGATGGAAACAACATTTTTTGGTACATTTTCCACATTTGACAAAAAAAAATACACAAATATTTATATAATAATTATCATATGGAAGTAAACTTGGAGTACCACGATGACATGTGGGGTCCTCCCACTACCACTTGTTGGGAAAGAATGCAGTTTGTTAAGCTACAGAATAAATAGGTATTGAACTTCACAGGATGATGAAAGTACAAGGTGATGAGCTTGATGCTCCTTCCCAATAAATATCCAGGGTCTTATTCTGGTGACATGATAATCGATGCTTGGCTGCCGTTTGAAAAATTGTAATAATCTTGCTCTCATGTCCATATAATCATCATATCATCATGTAGGATACACAGTATATGTGCTCTAACCAATAGTGAACAGACAGCGCTGTTGGCTAGAGTGCACGTGCCAATACCAGAGTGGGCAAAAGTTTCTTTATGGGGATCCTGAGTGATGCAGCAGTCTAAGGCACTGCATCGCAGTGCTAGAGGTGTCACTACACTTCGATCTCGGGCTGTATCACAACTGAGCCCAGCATCGTCCGGGTTAGGGGAGGGTTTGGCCAGGGTAGGCCGTCATTGTAAATAAGAATTTGTTCTTCACTGACTTGACTAGATAAATAAATAAATGTAAAGCAAAAAAAGAACCATCAGTAGAGTTGAAAATGCGATGGAAACCCATTTAACAACATGTATTTTCATGTGCACTGCATCATCACACACAGCCTTTTATCTGCAACAAGTCAATTTGATGGAAACATCTATGGTGGGAAAATGCGCATATTGTTTTTATGCGGATTTTAGAATATTCGCATTAACACCCTTCTATATACCTCTCTGCAGCATAGCTCAGGCCAGGCAGTGCATTCCTGCTGGCCCAGCCCCCAGCTCCGCCTCCCTGACCCCCACCACCCACCAGCCCATGGGCCCACTCAAAGGTATGACAAGCGCGTAATTAGACTAATCCCAATTAAACTCACCATGGCCTCTCCACCCCCATCTCCTCCCTCATCGAGTCCCAGCCCCCAGCATTCTAAGGCATCCTCCTGAGAAGGTATATGGGACTGAGACTGAGCCGACTATGCTGGGCCTAGTGTGTTACGTCTGTAAAGCCCACTAACAGCTGCTAAACGGAACATGCCTGCCCTGCCCTGCTCTTCGGCGTGGAACATTCCGTGCAGATGTTGGAGGGGGAAATAAAGACACTCCGAACCTCCCTAAAACCAGGCTAGACAGCTGGCTTAATAAGGGCCTTCCAGGGTTAGGCTCCTGAAACACGCCGAGTGGGGGGGAGGGGAATCTTCTCCCCCGTGGCGAGATGAGAAGGGTATTGATCCAAACTTTGTGCTAGACCTCACAGAGATGTGAGAGTGTTACTTTAGCCTGGTCTCAGACACAGGGGTGATCCGAGGGTAAGTGACACTCACACAGTCAGCCTCACTGCAGCCATTGACCCTTTGTAAATCCCACCAGACGCAGTCTAACCAGAGGACACACTTGACACGAAACAACAGATGATAAACACACTCAACAAGACACTGAAGCTTTGTCATCTATCGATCCATCCCAAACATCTAGGCAGGTTGATGCGGGTGCATACATACATTTTAAACAACTTTATCTAGAAAGGGCTCCATCCTCATGAAAAATGTATTTTACATGTTTGAATTTGTGTTTGATATCCTCTGCTCCTAAATATTATATAACTATTGAATAATGGAGGCAGGCAGATATATCAGTGATGAGATAAGTGATGGGAAGAAGCATCTCCAGCCCCAGTCAGCATAGACACAGTTTAACAGTACACCAAGGCAGGCCTGCTCATTAGGAAGGATTAGGCGGCCGCATGTGGCGGCAGATTGACGAGGGCGGTATTTCGGAGCCAAACTGACGAAGATGCACCACCAACAACACATAAAACCTCACATAATTTTGCCCAAAAACATTGACAATTTCTCTCAACCAGTGGCGTACGGGCATTTTCGGTGAGCGCTGATGCCGCCCTATGATAAGCCAAGCTCACTTTGTCAAAGGCAGGGACACAAAATGTTTATCTTGTCCATTCCCAGCGCACCTCTCCAGGGTGCTGTTGGAGAGACGCATCGCTGCGGCACTCCACCAACATTCCGTGAAAAAAACGATCTAACATAAATCATATAGCAGATATAGGATATGGTAGAAAGAGTATGTAGCTATTTTTGTAGCCTACAGGCTGGAGATAAAATGTATGACAATGTAATGAGATGGAAACTTTTTACATCATGCAGGTTTCTCTGATCAAATAGCCTAACCAGAATGGCACCCAATCAAATAATAAATGTGCTGACATGTTAACAAACAACATATTCTAAAAACAGGACAGGTATAGACCATATGGAATGGACAATCAAGCTCGTCACAACTGCTGTCCAGGAGATTCCTCCCGTAGGCTAAATTGTCATGAGTTTTTTACGACCTGATCATAGCGAAAAAGAAAATACCTCTTCTGCATTTCCTGCTGTGTAAACACATCGCAAATAGGCTCAGGATAACTCCTCCTGACAAAGTTGGGTAGCTGATATTCAGAGCTTAAATTGATTAGTCACAGGAATCAGGACTAATAAAGCCAATGCCACGGGCTGTTTTACAAATGGTGGGCCTACCACATGGATGGGCATTCATACAATTCCATAGTGGCCGACATGGCTACACCTCAGTAAGCAAGGACCGACACTAACGTCTTTTGGACGTCTTTTTTTAGTCCTGTCCGAGCGGCCGTCTTTTTTGGGGGTGTTCAACAAACGGTAGGCCTACCACATAGACGGGAATTCCTAAAATAACATTTCAAGCAACACGGTAGGCCAGGGAGGGGCAACTCCAGTCCTCTGGGGCCTGGTTGGTATCACACTTTTGCCCCAGCAATTAACACATCTGAATCCAACAATTAACTAATCACGAACTTCAGCTACGGACTGGACTTTTTTTTGTTGGTGTAGTCCGGACCAAATCTGAACCAATCATAGACGTCTATGTTTGATTCAGATTTTGTCTGGTCTGGACCAGCCTTGATTCAGGCTTTTCAACTTTCATTCAGAACCCAAAATGAACCTGATTTCAACATCTGGAAAATACGTCTTTTCACTTTTCATTCGGAACGTAAAATTGAACCTAACTTCATCTGGAAAAATATGTATTTTAGATGTCTTTTCAACTTCATTTAGTCTCGCCTAGGGCGGTTGAACGGCCATGACCAGCTCTGCAGTACACTGTGCGTGTGTGTGTGTGTGTGTGTGTGTGTGTGTGTGTGTGTGTGTGTGTGTGTGTGTGTGTGTGTGTGTGTGTGTGTGTGTGTGTGTGTGTGTGTGTGTGTGTGTGTGTGTGTGTGTGTGTGTGTGTGTGTGTGTGTGTGTGTGTGCGTGTGTGTGTGTGCGTGCGTGCGTGCGTGCGTGTGTGTGTGCGCGGGGAGAGAAGGGTGTGATGATGGGGTAGGACTAGGACAGAGTGTTCTCCACATCAGCCAGAAAGTAACCCCCCCAGGCACTCATCTTTGGACCTCTCTTCTCCATCAAGACCACCCAAGTTCTCCCTCATTCATAGTTCCAGCTCATCAAGGTTCACATGGTTCAAATGCTTACCAATTGAGAACTAGCCACTGTGAAGAGCAGTTGCTTACAGTAGTTAGGAAAAAGGGGGCTAAGGGATTATAACATTGGAGCAGGTATAATGAGCATGCATGATGAAGTTTGATGTTCATGATGAAATAGTTCCTGAGATGTTTTCCTGGTTCCACTACAGTATATGTGATTTGTGGTTGTCTGTCAGATCGCATAAATCCACTCCCAGCAGTTGTCCCCGTGCCACCCGTGCTGGCCCTTCCATTTAACAGCCTGCTTTGGTTCTCCACAGACACATCACCGCCTCTCTTCTGCTCCACTGTCACAGCGGATGTGGGCTAAGAGGGGAATGAATAGAGAGACTATTACAATCAAAACAACAGGGCTGTTTGGCCTGCCCTGAGTCTCCTCTCTGGCACTTCACATGCACAGGCAGGGCTGCTGGACAGGCCCATTTAGAGACTGGGTAACATATCATCTGTCGTCACTGGGGAATGTCCTGACTCTACCTCTGACCACTGCTAACCTGTATGTCTAGTCTGCAGTGCTTGCACACCAGAAAAAGATAGAGAGGGACAAGAATAAATGGCCACAGTTTGATCTCTGGCTGTTACTGAAAATATTGTTGAAAATAATCTGGGTCCTCTCGACTCCCCCACCACCTGTTGTTACACCTATATGCATGGTTTTGGAATAAGAGATATATATTTTATAATCCAAAATATGTCATGTGTATCTGAGGCTTTTATTACGGCATTGCCATTGAGATTGTATGTTGGGACTCTTATTCTGAAAATACCCTAACCAGACTCACTTCCACATGAGGAGGTTTGACGGTAGAGATGAGTGACAGAGAAGTGAAGTGATGGAGATGTAACCTGTTGTGCCAATATAGTGTGTGCTGCTGCTACTTGGATGGATTCAACTGTAGAAAATAACTTGATTGTAACCCGACTCTTTACCATTGAACCCAGGGCCCTTCGGAGAAGTTGATAGATAGCTTAATTAAGTCAAATAGTTAGGGTTACAGACTGGTGACACCGGTTCTAGCTTTACCAAACTAGCATCAGAATTTATTTTTTTCCGACCAAGGCAATGAACTACAAGTGCATGACTCGGCTATCCCACGTTGGCGGTGGACTTTCAGTGAATTACACGGATTGGACATTTGGGATGACACAAGCATCGTTTTCACAGCACAATCTACGTTTGCACGTTTAGTGAGTCATCCCCAACCCTCGTCTCCATCACCGCACCATTTCACCACTAGGAAAATCAGAGAGATGCCGAACTCGACATTCTCCCATTGGTGATGGGAAATTCGGCTCTTTTTACTGACTCTGATCTTTTGGAGTCGTTCAGTCAACAGATCAAATCGTTCAACTAATTTCGCTCACTTGAGTCAGTAATGCCCAGAGCACGTAGGACCCCCTACCGGCGAACGATTAACTGAAAACTCATGTCATAATTCTACAAGCATCTCGTTCCCATGTCCTTCACCGTAGGGGGCTTATTGGAGCTGTCATCTGTGACAGGCTTGTAAAAGTGTGCTTTAGACAATGTACATTTGTTGATTGCTAGGCATACAAATAAGATTATTTATTGATACAGTTGAAACGAGGTCTATTTGTGGTGGCCGCATCCGGACAAGATTGTAAACGACACTGGGCGGAATGCTTTGCTTGATGGCCGTGTGTGATACGCAAAATAGCCTATAAACTGCAGCTCGAGTTCGAGTTAGTTAAGCAGAGGCTGTGTCCATCATAATAATCAATTCATTGATTTCCTTCTTACACCATGTGATCAATTATCAGTTCTAAACATGCCTTTGTCTTCTCCGTGCTTCCTGCAGCATGGTCTATTTTCCCTTGCCCACATGATAGACAGTTGTAGGTCGGCACACATCTCCAGCAGGTCAAACAAACGACAAAAATGAACGAGTCACTCTGAAAAACCGAATCATGACTCTTGAGTCAGTAAAAACATACTTTTTTTTGCAGTTTAAAAAATATATATTATTTCCTGCAATTCTACACATTTTGCCATGAGGTGCAAAGAAAATATTGCAGTTTTCTAACAATTTTCTAACAATTCTATATATTTTTCCACAGAGGCGCAACTTTGGTTTTAGAAGTGGTGGGACAGGGTCTCCCTGTGGTGCAGTGGTCTAGGGCACTGCATCGCTGTGCTAGCTGTAGACCCTGGGTTCGAGCCCAGGCTCTGCACAGCCGGCCGCGACCAGGAGGTCCATGAAAAAAAAAAAGCCATATATTATGGGTTGTGATAATTGCATTGTTTGCTCTATAACCTGTTAGTTAATATGCCTTGACACTGTGATATATAGGCCTAAGAACAAAACAATAACAAGAATCTTCAATAATAAATAAATAAACCACACATTTGTTTCATTACAAAATCGGAAAGCAACATCTGTTCGGTGAAGTCCACAAAACATATTGTATGTAACAAACAGTGACATGACCTACAGCATGGTAGGGTAAGTTAATGTTTCAGACATTTTCGGGCTACTAAACAACTATTGATTTAGAACCACTGAGAGCAAATGCAAGTCGCAAAGAAAACAGGAGCTGCCTCCACTATTCCAGTACCATTTCAACTTCAACATTTCAACATCATCAAATCACATATGCTTAGTCTACTACAGTGACAACTAAAAGATACCAAAAATGATTTAGTCCAATCAACATTAGCTAAGTATGATGTGGCTGTCCATGGTACTGATTTATGTCTGTGTGGTGTTGTGTGTGTGTGCGTGCAAGTAGAAAGAACATGTTGACTCACCCTACTTGTATGCCATCCTCCTTTCATGTTGCCTAAAGGGTCTATCACTCTGTCATACAGTACACACTTTTATTTTTTGTTGTCCTAGGCTACCTGGCTAAAATACTTGCTCTCTAGCCTAACTTCCTTTCATGGGCAATGATACGCCAGTCCAGCTAGTTAACATTAGCATACTACATCTGACTACATGTTGATCTTACATCCTCTCAGGGCCAGGGGAACAATGTATGACTTTATGGGTGGATCAGAATTGGCATTATAATCATTGGCCTGTACGGAGAATTAAGTAAAACCACAAGTCCAAATCCCTATCTCCATCGATGGCTAATTTAGGAAAGGGACGATTTTAGCCAGCCAGCCACTGTAGGACAACAATACAGGACGTTTGGCTTGAAGGTAGGAAACAACATCTCCACATCGCTGACCCTCAACACTGGCGCTCCACAAGGGTGGTGCTCAGCCCCCTCATACTCCCTGTTCACCTACAACTGTGTGGCCATGCACACCTCCAAGTCAATCATCAAGTCTGCAGATGACACAACAGTAGTGGGCTGGATTACCAACAACGGTGAGACGGCCTACAGGGAGGAGGTGGTGTCAGGAAAACAACCTCTCACTCAACGTCAACAAAACAAAGGAGATGATCATGAACTTCAGGAAACAGCAGAGGGAGCACCCCCCTATCCACATCGATGGGACAGCAGTGGAGAAGGTAGAACGTTTTAAGTTCCTCGGCGTACACATCACAGACAAACTGAAATGGTCCACCCACACAGATAGTGTGGTGAAGAAGGCGCAACAGTACCTCCTCAACCTCAGGAGGCTGAAGAAATTTGGCTTGTCACTCCAGAGGGTGGTGCGGTCTGCACAACTCATCAAACTGGGGGCAAACTACCTGCCCTCTATGACACCTACAGCACCCGATGTCACAGGAAGGCCAAAAAGATCATCAAGGACATCAACCATCTGAGCCACGGCCTGTTCACACCGCTACCATCCAGAAGGCGAGGTCAGTAAAGGGCCATCAGACTGCTAAACAGCAATCACTAACTCAGAGAGGCTGCTGCCCACATTGAGACCCAATCACTGGCCACTTTAATAAATGGATCACTAGTCACTTTAAACAATGCCACTCTAAATAATGCCACTTTAATAATGTTTACATATCTTACATTACTCATATCACATGTATACACAGTATTTTATACCATCTATTGTACCTTGCCTATGCTGCTCGGCCATCCGTGTAGTTACATGTAAATATTCTCATTCACCACTTTAGATTTCTGTGTATTAGGTAGTTGTTGGAGATTGTTAGATTACTTGTTAGATATTACTGCACTGTCGGAACTAGAAGCACAAGCATTTTGCTACGCTCGCATTAACATCTGCTAACCATGTGTATGTGACAAATTAAATTTGATTGGATTTGATTTGTGATTGGTCTGAAGCCAAATCCAAATTGGATTCCCTTTACACGTTTTTTTGGTGCACCAGGACTATTCACAGCTGAGCTCACTCAGTTTATCTCAATGCTGATTGGCTATTTATTTGTATTTTTTAGCAAGGGACACCAAATGCTCGCTGGCTTCCCTTGCATTCAACGCAATGGGCGGCAACAATGTCATACTCTTTCTGACCAGACAATATCAGATAGATACTCTACATGTACTGAGACAGAGGGCCACTGTTTTGTTCGCTCGGATGCTTTCTCCAGTGAGATACACTCAGTCTCTTGCAAATTGAAGAACATTTATTAAACACAGAGAGACGAAAGATAAATTATTTGATATGTTTTATTTTTTCCTTGGTAAATGTTTTGGGGAAGCCTGGCTTCTCTTGGCATCCATTAATACACGCCCCTGGGTATGACTCAGCGAGACATTGAACTCACAACCTTACAATCTCAGGGCGGACACTAACCACAAGGCCACTGAGTTGTCCAATGTATTGTCCAATGTGTAATCATGTGATATTTAAGTGACATGTGTTAACACAGTGCGCATCCAACCCGGAAGCCAGCCGCATCAATGTGTTGGAGGAAACACCGTGCACCTGGCGACTTGGTCAGTGCGCACTGCTCCTGGCCCGCCAAAGGAGTCGCTAGTGTGCGATGAGACAAGGATATCCCTACCGGCCAAACCCGGACGACGCTAAGCCAATTGTGCGTCACCCCATGGACCTCCCAGTCGCGGCTGGCTGCGACAGAGCCTGGGCTCAAACCCAGAGTCTCTGGTGGCACAGCTAGCACTGCGATTCAGTGCCTTAGACCACTGCGCCACCCAGGAGGCCAATCTGGACATTTCTGACAAATTTAAATAGCTCTCTAAGGTATGCATTGACTGACAAGAGGTAAACTGATGATGCACTACCCAATTTCGAAATTGCACCTTGCCTTCTATTATTGCAACGAGGAAAAATAAGTTGAAAGCCGGACTGGGGGTGCGCACCCTACAGGAACCACTGCCCTGGACCACTGTCGGTCATTCAGGAGCTTGAAGAGAACGACAGAGCTCATGGGCGGATCACCCAGCTTAAAGAACCACATGACAACCTACCTACTGAGACTGAGCCAATCAGCGATGGACGTCACGCACTGGACCGGCGAGGACCAGAGCGAGGCAGAAAAAGACATCACTCCACCACCCCTGCACGCCAAGATGTAACCTTTGTGCAGCTAAAGTTTGTGCTGCTTCTTGAAAGAATGAAACTATGGATAATAAGTTGATTGTAACCCGATTATTTATCATCGAACCCGCAGGCCCTTTGGAAAAGGTGATCAATAGTCTAAGTCAAATAATTAGGGCTTCAGACCTATTTGTGTCCAGTAAAATGGTGTTATTTCCTTATTACAGAAGTATGGACCCTGCTAACAAGCACTTATCAGACCACTGCTATGAGGCGCCACACCAATGTAGATAAGCCAATATCAGACCTGTTTCTGGAGTTGATAAGGTGGTATGGCACCAGCAGCCCAACAGAACACCAACAATGGCTAACTGACAGCACGATGCTATAAGTAGTGTCTGCTACTCCTGTCCTCCCACTTCAAATCCAGGTGGCAAAACGTTCAATCATAGCCTTGCTAAGACGGGAGAGACTCTGGAGCGACTCTGTAACAACCAGACTTTTCCTGAGACACATAACATTTCCAAAATCACCACAGAACCGGGTTGCTGCAACCGGTACCAGGCAACCTGTCACCCAATCTCCACAATAAGCAGTGGCCAGCCCAGAGCGAGGGGGTGGGGCAAAACAATGGACAGAGGTGAATGGCCGTGGGCTCCATGACACGGCAACAGCCATTGTCTCTGTCGCCCCTTTTGCACACAGGCGGTGCCTCCATTGGTGTAAAGTGGTCGTTGAGGCGATGTCCCGGTAAATGTCTTTGTGTCCCGGTTCTCCGCTCCCCTTATCATTTATGTCACAATGGCATACTGTATTCCCCTCACCGGCAAACAATCAGGCCCTCTGTTCCCACAGGCCATGGACTCACTGTCCATTGTGACTGTACACTGGTTTCACAAACACACACCTTGGCATGCACACACTAACAGACACAACGATGTTCAACACAGATCCACACATGGCACAATCACGCACAAATAGAGTACAGCATGAGGGATGTCATGGCGAAGATAGATTTAGACTTACAATGAATGACCGATAGTAACTATGTCAGGATTACACAGGGTTGATTACAGTATGAGCATTCACACCTATTTAAAAGGCTGTGGTTCTGCTGAAGTTAGCGTTTTGTTTTTCTAAACTTTCTAACTATGCCTGCGTGAATGACAGATAAGACAGTCAGACACACTGCCCTCCAGCTATCTACTGAACCCTCTCTCTGTGTGCTGACAAATAGAATGAGAGCTCCAAGCATCAACACCACGTTTAGGAGATATGCTTTTATTTACCCTGAAGATCAAATCAATAACCATTAGGGAAACTTCAATCAAACGCAGAGAGAGCCTGAAAACAAGTGCTGTGTTGTAATCACAGTTGAAAAGACTGTCATGTTAAATATTTTCTCTGTTTTTGCAGCAAAGAAAATGTGTTTCAGACTGCAGCTCATAGAGAAGTGAAACAGGAAGTATTATTTGGTATTGTTGTGTCAAAGCAGAGTCCAGGGTTGTTTTCAGAAGAGAACATTGTAGAGCCATTGTAACATGTTGCATGGTAGGACATGTTATTCAGCCAGTATGAGGGTTAGCACTTAGGCTAGATTAAAAAGAATGGCGACCGGTCCGTGAGAGAAAACATATTTGTTGAGTACAAAAGGGGCTTGCGCTCAAACCATGAAAATGAAAATTCCCAAGGAGGCCGAGATGCAAGAATATACTTCATTTAATCAATTTTCAAAAGAATAACAAAAGGTTAAAGTGCACCTTTTCATGGTTTGAGTGTGAGTACCTTTTGAAGTCTACAGGTGACCTCTCCACAACAGTAATATTGTAGAGCCATTAAATGTGGTCAGCTTGATCCAGCTGAGAATGTTGCATTATGGGTAATGTGTCAAGTGCACCACGGGTCAGTTATGGGTCAGAATGCACTTTACTGTCCTCGACTCTGAATCAGACAGTATGTATGTAGGGCCTATGTATATAGTAACTATACATTTAGTCAGATGTACAGTATGGCCGCTGCTCACTGCAACAGAGCCTTATTGTTCCTGAATTATGTTATAATCTCATTAAACCATCAGGGACACAGGAGTTCACTGGGAAATGAACCAGTCAGAACACCACATATCAAGATGCACTCGGAGAATGACTTTCAGTCTTTTTCTACATATTCTGTTGTCGTGATGTTTATGTTGTGATTTATTGTTGAGTTGATGATGTAGTGGATGCACAGCAGGTGCCATACTTTTAATGTCCAAAAACTCTGTCTCCAACTCACTCTGCTCTTCCCTTCTCACTTTCTTTAACCCCACACCACTCTCGCTTTCTGCCCCCTTATACTCGTTCTTTCTCATACCCACTCTCGCTTACCCTCTTATTCCCTACCACTCCCCTTCCTCCCATGTCCCTGAATCTCTCTTTCTTTAAAACAATTTTTCTCTCTTTTCAACTCCACCTCTTTCTCTTTCTCTATTCCCCAGCCCTTGCTTTCTCTTTTCCTCTATCAATCTCTCACCCCCTCTACCTCTCTCTCGCTTCTGCTTGAGCTGTAACGAAACTTCCTTCCAGTGATGCCTGTCCTCTCGCTGCTCTGTTAATTACTCCTCTATTTATTTTGCCGATCTGTCCGGGCGGGTGCTGTCCCCGGCCGTGGGGATTGTCTGACTCCTGCGATAAATAGCCTGCATTCCGATCCTCTGATGTTGACATTAACATGAGCCCCCCCTTTTATCTCAACAGCGCATCAAATTAGCACCCGGCAGATTCCTGCTACAAAGAACCTGGTAACCAAAAAAACCTGGAGACAGGTTGATTGGTGTGGTGAGGCCTGCACAGTATGGTGTCTCTTCCAGCCAGGTCACCTGTGATACAAGTCCGATTTCGACATCCATCCATGGTTGCATTCCAAACACTTAAAAGACACACCCTACCCCCTCAGCCCTAAAATGAAGTGGATACTTCTGATGACGTATCATGACGTCTGACGAGTATACACTTGCGGGGCGAGGGAGGAAGGAATTCATTTTAAATGGACCACCCTTGCCTGGAAATTCGTCACTCGTTCGTCCTGCGACGATTGTGTTTTTAGCCACCAGTAGCGTGTGGGTGCTTTATATGCACTACAGTCAATTATGAGTGCATGTCTACTTATATTAACTATATATTGATTAATATACACCTACTGTATGATAGCTAGCTAATTAATTAGCTAACTAACGTTAGCCTGCCTAGCTGGAACTGAAGAAGGAATATGTTTTATTTCTACCATTTCCAAAAGACAACCAAACAAAAACCTCATTACTTTTACGAGACATGTTTGTGCATTAGTAGCACAATTTTTTCCATTTGTTTTACTTACACTTGTATGACTCCATATTGACGTTGAGGTTAAAAGTGTTGGCTGACTTTTCTTAGCGGATGTACAATCATCTCAAATTGAATTATGGGGCGTTTCAGGCCCGAGGTGAACATAATTGTACACTCGCAAACTCCATTAAAAACGAGGGCTGAGGGGCTTACGTTGCAAATATGGCTGTGGGCATTTCACCCAAGGGCATAAGGCGAGGGTAAGTGAACGAGGGTGTCTCTTTTAAGAGTTTGGACTGCAGCCCATGTCTGAGATTGTTGGGGGATGAAGTAGAAACCCACCACTAAGGGCAACAGTGAGCGATGTTACCTTAAAGTAGACTTTGGTTTACCTAGGGTGTTGTGGACAGGGATGGCAAATGGGCATAAGCATCTGCCCCTGGTTCCAGGTTGCCTGTTCGAATCCAGCGATAGAAAGTGATTGATATTTTTGTTTAAGCCTATCCCAAACCTTAACCCTTACTTTAACCTTACGGAGTTATTGCCTAACCTTAGGAATTCAGAGATAATGCTTAAACTTAACCTTGGATATACAGAGAAGTAACCAAACCCTTCAACGTTTTATGTCTGGAAGAACTTCGAAATTTGACATTTGAGAAAGATGGATGAACGACTAATTCTGCCATGAGACTGTGAGAGCTCGTTGGTCTCTTTGTGGCTGCATGTGGGCTCCAGCTCTATCAAACGAACGCCACTGCCAGGCTGTCTGGATGCAAACGGCATTTAATGGTGTGTGAACAACATAGCAATGGGGGTGTCATTCAAAATAAATGAATTTAATTTCAAGCTGTATGATGGAATTTTATGACGAAAGTGATGAAGACCTTTCACTTCAGGTGGAATTGGTGTGCATTTATGGACAGAATGATGAGTAACAATAAACCAAATTGTTGTGGAAGTAGTATGCTTCTTCTTTATAGTATCAACGCTAACAATCTTCACATACTATATACAACGTTACACTTTCCCCGTGTCGGCTAATCAAACAACCTCTTCCATTGATATCTCATTCAGTGCCTCTCTCTCCATGACTTCATAGCCTGTTGTTCTATAAAGAAAAACTATTTTAAACGATGCAAAGCTGATTTCCATAGAGGCAATAACATAGTTGTTATTCACTGCTAGAAGCAAAGAAGCAGGGTGACATCTAATATCCACCCCAATGACACGTCTCATTGGGGTGGCGTTGCCATGGCTTGCTAAGGCTTGACCCCGTGCCCCCATCGCTGAGTCTAGATCCGGTTTCATCAGTTTATAGGCTGCTTTTATTTTTGGGTTCAACCCCACTGGCCCACTTGCCATCACTGAGGAGGAGTTTATGAGGAGGGCAAGGGGGACAGAGAGAGAGCCAGAGAGAAGGAGCGAGAGAGAGTGTTAAAGGGGTAGAGTGTGAGAGAAAGACGGAGGGATTGAAAAAGGCAGAGTTGGGAAAAAGATTGAGGGCACCAGTGTTCTCCCAGCCAAGTTGGGACAGACAGAGACCTGGTTACTCTCTTTGCCTGGTTTCACAGTCTATGTGTGCAGGAATGCATTCATTAACGTAATTCCTCTGCCCTCAAACAAGGGTGCCGTCACTGGGTGAGTGAGTGGAGGATTGGGGAGCTGGCGCGGCTAGGGGGTTTTAGGAGGGGGGAGTGGAGGATGGAGGGGAAGCATAAATACACCCCCTTCCTTCAAACACAATCTCAGAGCAAGAGAGGAGGACGAGACTCTAGCCAGCCTCCGCGTCCAAGTTTATCTCCATGAGAATGGCTGTGGAGGCACAAAGGGATGAAAAGGTGATGGAAAAGACCCAGGACAACCCCTTCCTGTTCTGTTGGGTCATTTGTTTCAGGGCTGTCAGTGCCAGGCCCACAGCCCTCCTCGGCTCTCTCAAACTCCCTCAGCCCGTTTCACACTTACTTCCCAGCTTTGTTTCGGGCTGTTTTTAAAACATTGCCCCTGGTTTCTTCATTCACGTGAAAGGGGATGGCAGGCAAAGTGACATCAAACAGAAAGTGGGGCAATTGTTTTTCTAATACATCTAAAGCCAGCCAGCTCCGGTCATGGAAACTGCTTTAACAAAAGGAAGGCAAAACCATTAAGCCAATTCAACTATTTCTATAAACACTTTAATGACAGAATTTAAGCAGTTATTTATTTTATATTTTATTTAACCTTTGTTTATTTCGTTATAATTCATGCTTATTGTGTGGAAAAGTAAAACATCCCTTGCCTTCACTGGAATTAACATAGTTTTGGGAAATGCTCCTAACTCAACATCAGTAACTATGGAGGCATAATGTTTTAGCAATTTAGTAGATGCTCTTATCCAGAGTGACTAACAGTAATGAGGGCATATATTTTCATACTTTCTTGTACTGGTCCCCCGTGGGATTCAAACCCACAACCCTGGCATTGCAAGTGTCATGTTCTACCAACTGAGCCACACAGTACCTATAATAGTACACAACACATCATTCTCGCCTTTCTATTTAAAATGAGACTTTCCCACAAACTATGCTAGATCGCATACACTACCTCCGATGAGGTGTTCATTCACAAAATCCCCAATAGTTCAATTGTAGACTTCATGTTCAGCATATCACCTATAACATCTCCTTCAGTTTCACAGCTTTTTAAGAAAACACAACCATGATATAAATTATAGATTTTCTTCTCAGTTTAACTGCGATTCACTCTGATGTGTCCTGGCATTTAGTCAATCACTCTCTCACGGTGAAAACCACTGGCATTCCTGCACAGCCTGCCAATGGAGGATAGATCTGAAATATTTATATTTTTAGACCTGTTGCATAACCATTTAGCTAAGCCCAAATATTCTGATCACCATAATGTGCATAATCTTTCATATTTATCTTTTATTTTTTATTTTTAAGATGCTGTGCAGGTGTCTGTCTTGTCTGTGTGCTTGTCCGAAGGCGTGTGTGTGCAGTGGTGGAAAAAGTTCCCAACTGTCATACTTGAGTAAAAGTAAAGATAACTTAATAGAAAATTACTCAAGAAAAAGTGAAAGTCACAAATGTACAATAATACTTGAGTAAAAGTCTAAAAGGTATTTGGTTTTAAATATTCTTAAGTATCAAAAGTAAATGTAATTGATAAAATGTACTTAAGTATCAAAAGTAAAAGTATAAACCATTTAAAATTCCAGCACGATTTTCTTGTTTTTTAAATTTACAGATAACCGGGGCACATTCCAACAATCAGACATAATTTACAAAGAAAGCATTTGTGTTTAGTGAATCCGCCAGATCAAGTAGTAGGTATGACCAGGGATGTTCTCTTGATAAATGTGTGAATTGGACCATTTTCCTGTCCTGCTAACCATTCAAATTGTAACAAGTACTTTTGGGTGTCAGGGAAAATGTATGGAGTAAAAAGTACTTTCTTTTGTTTAGGAATGTAGTGAAGTAACAGTAATCAAAAATAAAAATAGTTACAAAAAAACTACTTAAGTAGTACTTTAAAGTATTTGACTTAAATAAGGATCGGCCCTGAAGCAAGGATATGCATTTTCTTGGTACCATTTGAAAGGAAACACTTTGACGTTTGTGGAAATGAGAAATGAATGTAGGAGAATATAGCACATTAGATCTGGTAAAAGATAAAACAAAGAAAAAAACAATTGTTTTTATGTATTTTTTTGTACCATCATCTTTGAAATGCAAGAGAAAGGCCATAATGTATTATTCCAGCCCAGGTGCAATTTAGATATTGGCCAATAGATGGCAGCAGTGTGTGTGCAAAGCTTTTGTCTGATCAAATGAACCATTGCATTTCTGTTCAAAATTTTGTATCAAGACTGCCCAAATGTGCCAAATTTGTTTATTAATAACTTTTCATGTTCAAAACTGTGTACTCTCCTCAAACAACAGCATGGTATTATTTCACTGCAATAGCTACTGTAAATTGGACAGTGCAGTTAGATTAACAAGAATTTAAGCTTTCTGCCAATATCAGATATGTCTATGTCCTGGGAAATGTTCTTGTTACTTACTACCTCATGCTAATCGCATTAGCCTATGTTAGCTCAACGGTCCCGCAGGGGACCCACCAATCCTGAAGAAGTTTGTACTTTACATCACTGTTCGTGCGTGTGCGCGCGTGTGTATGTGCAAGCGCATTTGTCCTCCCACACTCGGTCCCGGCGGTGCGCGCGTCCCCGATCTCGGCTGAGAGACTCCGCTGTGAAGTGTGGTCATGTGACCGGCTCGCAAAACACAGCCAGACGGTTTCAGGAGACCAAATGCCAGCTTCATTGAAAAAGCTCGGTTATCGAGAATAGAGACAGGAGGGACAGACGTTTCCAGTGTGCAGACACACACATAACAATACACAGAAAGCTCTGGGGAACTCGGGGAAAAGGACATTTTCACAGCCTCAAGAACTTCGGTAGGAGAAAGCAGAAAGAAGACCAATCGTTTCAAATATAAATCAAGGGCAGTGGACACGCGGGAGTTGATTATTCATTCCGATAACTTGTGGAATTATAAGGGTAACAAAAAAATTAAAAAACTACCTCTCCGCCATTTCATATTTGTAGTAAATTGTTCCTTTTCTTTTCTTTTTAATTGTATTTTATCACCTGTCCTCTGAAGAGCTGACAGCCAGACGGTGTAGTAGAATTGCAGTGCAGTGCGTAAAGAAACTGAACGCAGCACCAGGAGACGGAACAGCTCACTGCGTTTACCAACAAGAGACAGTGAGGAGGAGTGAGCGAGAGACAGACTGATTTTTTTTGTATTCTTGTATTTTTTATATCATATTTATTAATTTATAGCCTACGCGAACATATTTATTTTTTCCAATTGTTGGTTCTGTTTGGGTCAGATTTTTTTTCTTCTTCATTTTTTGGAATATGGTTGGGGAAATGGAATCGAAGGAGAAACCTAAGCCCACCCCAGACTATCTCATGCAGCTCATGAATGATAAGAAACTGATGAGCAGCCTTCCCAACTTCTGCGGGATTTTTAACCACCTCGAACGGCTGCTTGATGAAGGTAAACTTGGGATCAATGTGTGTGAATAGACAAGCACTCTAAATTGAGGTTACACATATGGTAGGGTATGCGCATGGATCCTACAGACCGAGTTTCTCATAGTGAAAGCGCAGTCTCCCTTCCTTTTTTTGTTTTGTTTTTACATAGGACGGCGTTGGGAGTATTTGTTGCTTTCTGTGGACTGGAATCATGAGCCATACATTTTACAGAGGCGTGAATGTGTTGACATAATTGGAAACATAGTTATAGCAATGCAGACACAACAGTAGGCTAGTTTACAGTTCTGAATTGTTGCAAATACCCTGGTTTGCATTCGTTTTACTCAAGCCTCCTAACCTTGAGGCGTTTCACTTGAAAAGTACACTGATACTTTTATTATTTTATGTTGCCATTAAAAAGAGGATTAAAAAGGTGAAACCATTTAGCCTACCTAAATATAAATACATTAAAAATATAAATATATAATCTGATTGGTGATTCACATATTCTCCAAAGAGTTATTCTAGAGTTAACCTAAACTGGATGTAGCATTTGGACTCAAATTCAAGTTAATAAGTCAGTAATGCATGAGGTGGCAGGAAAAAATGACATCTTTTTACATGTGGAAAATAGTTTTTTGAAGAAATGTTTAAATCTCTATCTGATATGGTACTTTGTCCCTACACAGCTAATATTTGAAGCAGTTGCACTGTTACCCTCACAGCACGATGAAGTGAAGAAACATTTCTCACTCAGCGCATCCAAACCGTCTTTGGCGCATGCTAATAGGCCAAAGTATATTTCTGTGTTTCCTGTACTTCTGTGTCAACAATCATCATCATGAAGTGTATATTCTAGAATCTAGATGATATAGACAATAATGTGTGGGAGTTAGAGTACTAGAGAGACTATTGGGGAATTTGGTGGATTAGGCGCCAGGGGGATGGCTCCCACTGGGTTTATCCTTCATCTTCTTCTATCTTCCATCTCTTTGGGTAGCCAACGTCTCCCCCACCCCCCCACATTCTGCTGCTATGTTTCACCATTTAAATTATTTAGGCTTACTAGACTAGTTTATAGACATCAAACTTTTGAATGGGCTCATTAGAGCGAGGTTTTATTGGAAGCGGGGAGCCTTCTGAGATTAGGACAGGGTTTTATGCTTTTCAGTTCATCTCCAGAGCATGTAATGCCGTTCACTGTGGTAACCGCCTTGCTTCGCCTCCATAGGCTATATACCAGCAATTTCAGAAATGTTTTGGTGATTTCGGAGTACGGTTTCTTTAGTATGCATGTAAAGAGAATTTGATCATTTAGTTTCTTTAGGCTGTTCTATTAGACGATTGGTTGGGGGGAAAGTGTCATCTTATCACATGAAAATTTTTAAGAACACTTAATGAAGGACTTCTAGCTGCCCATATCAAATCAACGGGTGAGGAAAACAAGTGCTTTCTGTAGGTTTTTGCTGTCTGGCATATTCATCCGGTCAGTGGAAGGTTAGGCCTATATGCTGCAGCTGATTTGGGGCTAGGCCGTGACAGGAGAAACAACACCGAATGTAGCCAAAGTTAAATAGAAGTCTGTGCATATTATTGTCAATCTGACATGTCATATGTTCATGAATCTTCATCCTTACCATTCGATGATCAGCTCAGACGAGAGACCCACGGCCTCAACCCACGTTCTTGCGGGGTCTAACCTGTCTGAATGTGCCGGTTAATCGCAGACGCACTCTCTCACGAGTTTTTGCTTTTCGCGTTGGTCTTGGTCTGAGGCATCAGTGCTTGATGGAGCTGCAGGCTGCGCTGGTGTGAGTGAGGGGCGGGTCGAAGGATGCTGGATTTGGGTGGTGCTGGAACACAGCTGTGTGTGAAGCAAGACGATCCCTTTGCACAGCACTCCCACTCATCTGGAAAGCCTTGCGTATTTATTCCACACTAAGTCACAGGACAGACTAGAAAAAGGAACATCATGTGAATACATTCCCAGAGACCATACAGATGTAGGATCTTCATTTGAGCCAGTTTGCCACAGCATGAAAATACTCCTGGAGTAACAGGAAATGGTTTATAGTTAATGGACATTTTCTTTGTAGGAGTTGATACTACGTGTGTCATTTGGGCAAATTTTAGAGTGGAAATTACACCCTTTAGAAGCCTTGTTAAACCTTGAATACACTACACATGTGCATTTCCTGCAATGCAGAAAAAGTATAATTTGTAAGTGTTGCTGTCTGTTTGTTTGTGTCTTCCTGTTAGTCTGTTCTGTATGTGACTGATAAGGTAGGTCATTATGAGTGCTGTGACGTGCAGACAGACAGAGAGATGTCTAAGTCAGTACATATACCTTCTGATCAGAGGGAGGAGGGAGACACTGGTTTCACTTCCTCTATCGAACTCAGCCCTGACTTCCAATAATACCACAGACGACATGTAGTTAAATATAGTGGAATCAGCCCCTGCCCATTCCCCTTAGCTCTTTATGTGTGTGTGTGTGTTTTATCTGATCAATAGAAATAACAGATAGTTATTCTTCAAATCAGTCATTGATTTAGCCTATATGCCACGTGCATCCACTGCATGCATACTGGTTTAGTAAGGGACATTACAGTGTTGCAGTGAAACAGTGGGTTTGATTCTGTTTGTGTGATCTGACTACACGTATGTGTCTGAGTGTCGGGTAATGTACAACAACATACAATCTGATTTTGAATAGGTAGGGCGAATTCACATATACAATATCCTCATTGCACTAGTCTGCAGCTGTGCTTTTCTGTTGCCAGTATCACCCGGGCAACGCTAAACCACTGGCTTCTGCAGACGTCAGCGCTATTCCGCCTTCTAAAGTTGGGGCTGGCGCATAAAATATCGTCTGCAGCTTGTGCTTGGCCTCAACATTGATCATACGTGACGCTCCAGGTCGGTGTTTTCTTCTCCCCTCCGTTGTGATCTGCTGTAGTGTGCGCTGAAGAATGAAACAATATAAATGGGTATGGTGATGGAGGGCTATATCTCAAGCCCACAGAGGACACGCTTTATAGGAGATAGTTGTCTGATAGCCCCAGTCCACCTGTGTGTATCGGCTGCGAGTGGCAAGTGATAATAGAGGAAGTCTGTCTGGGGAAGGGAGTGTGTGCCTGTGTGTATGTACTTACATATGTGTGTATAATCTGTCGCCTTTAACAGCCTCCTGTTATGATTTTCTATACTGAACAAAAATATAGAGTTACAGTTCATATAAGGAAATCAGTCAATCAATCAATTGACTCCTCAGCAACCCCCCTCCCCCCGACGATCCTGCAGGTGACGAAGCCGGATGTGGAGGTCCTGGGCTGGCTAGGTTACACATGGTCTGCGGCTGTGAGGCCGGTTGGATGTATTACCAAATTCTCTAAAACAACATTGGAGGTGGCTTATGGTAGATAAATTAACATTCAATTCTCTGGCAACAGCTCTGGTGGACATTCCTGCAGTCAACATGCCAATTACACACTCCCTCAAAACTTGAGACATCTGTGGTGTTGTGTGACAAAACTGCACATTTTAAAGTGGCCTTTTATTGTCCCCAGAACAAGGTGCACATGTGTAATGATAATGCTGTTTATTCAGCTTCTTGATATGCCACACCTGTCAACTGAATGGATTATCTTGGTAAAGGAGAAATGCTCACTAACAGGGATATAAACAAGTTTGTGCACACAGTTCTGGGATTTCAGGGATTTTTTTTATTTCTGCTCTTGAAACATGGGACCAACACTTTACATGTTGAGATTATATATTTTTTCAGTGTAATTTAGGTCTCACACGTGTCATAATAAAAGCTATTCAGCGTGAATTCGCTATTAGTTGGTGTTTTTCTCCAGTGACGTTCAAGTGTAAATGCCTGCTTGTGAGTCATGGTTTTAGAATGCTGATGAGGAATCTCTGCAATTCAATGTCACTCCATGAGCTCACTCTGGGTTAGGGAATTACATTGTCGTCTGTGTCAGTGTGACTGACTGGGTTTGAATCCGGGTAATCTCTGTGCCACAAGACTATGTTAGCCCTCTGAGCTATAGCCTAGGCATTAGCTCGGGGAACACAGGTGTCCAGCAAGGTAACTCATCACCGTACCCCCATTATTAATCATAGGGTGTCCTAGGCAGGCGATTACGTCCGTTTCAGTGACGTTACTACCGAACCGTGTCTAGATGTTCATGGTCAGAACGTATCAGTGACCATATGACTGAGGTAAAAGTTGTCCCGGTCGGTACTGTTCGGGTGTGTGAGATGAGTCCCCTCATCTGAGCACTGAACCCTGAGCTGTCACCTGTGAGTGATGTTCCTGTGCAGTGGCCCGGGGCAGACGACGCCGCTGAGTACTGAATGCACAAACCCAGGCCGTTGTTAGTGCAGATGAATGCTCTCAATGGACAGTCAATGCAGCCAGCCATGCAGGGCTGCTCTGCTCTGTAACAAAGGTGATGAATTGAATCACTGCTAGAGGTACTCAGGTACTCTAGTATGTTTGTCCCAGCCCCTGAAAGTCCAATACACACTCAAATGGAGGGGAGGAGAGGAGTGTTGCAGAGATACAGATGTGAGAGAGCACAGTAAGGTCAAGGCACTGATGAAGTACTTTTTTGGTGTGTGTGTTCTCCTCCCACTGGGTACTGCTACTGTATTTGTTGTTAAACCAAAATGATTTGCACACATTAACTGTCTATAAAGTGTGTGAAAGCCAGCGGTGTAAAGTACTTAAGGAAAAATACTTGAACGTACTATTTAAGTCATTTTTTATTTTTTTAACTAGGCAAGTCAGTTAAGAACAAATTCTTATTTTCAATGATGGCCTAGGAACAGTGGGTTAACTGCCTGTTCAGGGGCAGAACGACAGATTTGTACTTTGTCAGCTCAGGGGTTTGAACTTGCAACCTTCCGGTTACTAGTCCAACACTCTAACCACTAGGCTACCCTGCCGCCTGTATCTGTACTTTCCTCTACTATTTATATTTTTGACGACTTTTACTTCACTACATCACTATAGAAAATAATGTACTTTTTATCTTTTTTTCTGACACCCAAAAGTACTCGTTACATTTCAAATGCCTAGCAGGACAGGAAAATGATCAAATTCATGCATTTATCAAGAGAAAGTCCCTGGTCATCCCTACTGCCTCTGATCTGGCAGACTCACTAAACATAAATGCTTCATTTGTAAATTATGTCTGAGTGTTGGAGTGTGCCCCTGGCTATCCATCATTTTTTAAACATTTTATTATTGTGCCATCTGTTTTGCTTCATATAAAGAATATTAAAATGTTTTCTACCTTTATTTGAAACCAAATACTTTCAGACTTTAACTCAATAATGTTTTACTAGTTGACTTTCACTTTAACCTGAGACGATTTCTATTATAAGCATATCAAGGTATCTTTACTTTTACTCGAGTATGACAATTGGGTACTTTTTCCACCACTTGTGAAAACTAATTTATCCTCATTGAGTTAGTAGCTAAGTGTTATTGTCTTTTCTGTTGGTACAGACCACTAGCACCCTGGGAAATCACATTGAAGAGTGAACATGCTTTTACTAGAATGACGGTTAACAAGAAACAACCCACTTGGCACAGACGTCAATTCAATGTCTATTCCATGTTGATTCAATGTCATTTTGTTGAATTTACGTGGAAACAACATTGATTCAACCAGTGTGTGTCCAGTGGGAAGTTGACTTCCCCTGGGTAGTTAATGTTTCTCTAGCCAGACAAGAAGAAGACTAACTAGAGTTCATCAAATGTACTCAGAGTCTTAGGCAGACAGAAGCAGACTGATGTCAGCGAATGGTAATCACACACAGAGGGATGATTCCAAGGTCTCCTTTTCGCCATTAAAAGTTGTGGAAGGATGCAGTTTGATCTCAGGGCACTCTCTATATCTCTCCATAATTGTAGCTCTCTGTGTCTGCCTCTGCTTCACTGTCTCTCACTGTCTCTTTCACTCTTCTATGTCTCTCTGTCTGTCTGCCTTGACCTCTCTCTCTTGCTCGCTCGCTCGCTCTCGTTCTCTCTCTTGCATTAAGGAGTCCCAGAGAGACAAGAGAATCCTTCCAGCTCCTCTCACAATTAGACAAAGTGGTCCTATTCATCACATAATTGGAGTAATTCATTATTTCAGAAGTGAAGTGGAGTTGGTTGTGGGGGCGGGATCAAAGTTAATTTATTCAGAATTAACTTGGATCCTGTCCCTGTGTTGTGGAGTAAAGATCCCGCCTCTTACTTACGACATGCACTGCAGCATTAGGATGAACGGGGGAAAGTTCACTTAGGGATAAGTATGGTGAAGATGATGGTGAATTTTGACCTGGTTATTTGATATGGTGTGTTGTTGTCTATGCAGCAGCAAAACCTGTGATATCCCTTGTGTGTGTTTAAAAAGCACATCTTACGTATTACGTGAGTATTGAGTCTGTAGGTATCAACAGGTTAGTATGAGTACCTGAACCCAAGTGCTGGGGTAGATAGACTATCAACTTTATTTAAACAAACCTCATGCAATGATAGATCTTAGCTTTGACAGTAGCGTTCTAGGTTCAGGGGTGTGTATTTTCACCACAGGAATGAACCGGCGGTGGCGCAAAAAGGCTGGGTTTTGATGAATAAACAAGTTGTGGGTGTGTCAAGACTTGGCCCCTTACCGGCCAATCAGAACATGCTCCATGGCTAGGTGGTTGCTTCAAGTTGTGTATTTACAGTCTTTTATCCTATTTGCGTTCTCATCAGCTTGAACGTTAGTCCGTTATAGCCTAGTTCGCCCCATATTTGCTAAATATGTTGAACATGTTTATAGTCCACATTGTTGTGCATTGAGGACGTCGTCCCCACAGTGACAGTACGTACATACCCCAACCAGAAGCCATGGATTACAGGCAACATTCGCACTGAGCTAAAGGGTAGAGCTGCCACTTTCAAGGTGCGGGACTCTAACCCGGAAGCTTACAAGAAATCACGCTATGCCCTGCGACGAACCATCAAACAGGCAAAGCATCAATACAGGGCTAAGATTGACACCGGCTCCGACGCTCGTCTTATGTGGCAGGGCTTGCAAACTATTACAGACTACAAAGGGAAGCACAGCCACGAGCTGCCCAGTGACATGAGCCTACCAGACGAGCTAAATCACTTCTATGCAAGCAACACTGAGGCATGCATGAGAGCATCAGCTGTTCCGGACGACTGTGTGATCACGCTCTCCGTAGCCGACATGAGCAAGACCTTTAAACAGGTCAACATACACAAGGCTGCGGGGCCAGACGGATTACCAGGATGTGTGCTCCGGGCATGTGCTGACCAACTGGCAGGTGTCTTCATTGACATTTTCAACATGTCCCTGATTGAGTCTGTAATACCAACATGCTTCAAGCAGAACACCATAGACCCTGTGCCCAAGAACACAAAGGCAAACTGCCTAAATGACTACAGACCCGTAGCACTCACGTCCGTAACCATGAAGTGCTTTGAAAGGCTGGTCATGGCTCACATCAACACCATTATCCCAGAAACACTAGACCCACTCCAATTTGCATATTGCCCAAACAGATCCACAGATGATTCAATCTCTATTGCACTCCACACCTCCCTTTCCCACCTGGACAAAAGGAACACCTATGTGAGAATGCTGTTCATTGACTACAGCTCAGTGTTCAACACCATAGTTACCCTCAAAGCTCATCACTAAGCGAAGGATCCTGGAACTAAACACCTCCCTCTGCAACTGGATGCTGGACTTCCTGACAGGCCGCCCCCAGGTGGTGAGGGTAGGTAGCAACACATCTGCCACACTGATCCTCAACACTGTTGCTCACCAGGGGTGCGTGCTCAGTCCCCTCCTGTACTCCCTGTTCACCCACGACTGCATGGCCAGGCACTACTCCAACACCATCATTACGTTTGCTGACGACACAACAGTGGCAGGCCTGATCACTGACAACGACGAGAAAGCCTATAGGGAGGAGGTCAGAGACCTGGCCGGGTGGTGCCAGAATAACAACCTATCCCTCAACGTAACCAAGACTAAGGAGATGATTGTGGAGCACCGAGCACGTCCCCATTCTCATCGACGGGGCTGTAGTGGAGCAGGTTGAGAGCTTCAAATTCCTTGGTGTCCACGTCAACAACAAACTAGATCGGTCCAAACACACCAAGACACGCACACACACACACACACATACACATACCTTTTTTTTTCGCACCATTGGTTAAAGCCTGTAAGTAAGCATTTCACTGTAAGGTACACCTGTTGTATTTGTGGCACGTGACAAATAAACTTGTATTTGTTTTGTAAATGCATTGTTTCAATATGGAAATGCATTGTTAAACATAGGCTATAGAATTAATACTGATATAGGGGCTAGGCCTACTGTAAATTGCAGTCTGGACATGGACATGCCAAACGTAGTCAATAAGCAAGATTAAATTCACTAGGCTATTGATGAATCAAATCTAATAAAATGATATTTGTCACATGCGCTGAATACAACAGGTATAGATAGACCTTACTGTGAAATGCTTACTTACAAGTCCTTAACCAACAATGCAGTTTTAAGGAAATAGAGTTAAGAAAAAAATTGAAATGTTAAATAAGTAACACATTAAAATAAAAATAATGAGGCTATATACAGGGGGTCAATGTGCGAGGGTACAGGTTAGTCGAGGTAATTTATCCATGTAGGTAGGGGTAAAGTGACTATGCATAGATAATAAACGGCGAGTAGCAGCAGTGTAAAAACAATGCAAATAGTCCAGGTGGCCATTTGATTAATTGTTCAGCCGTCTTATGGCTTGGGGGTAGAAGCTGTTCAGGAGCCTTTTGCACCTAGACTTGGTGCTCCGGTGCTGCTTGCCGTGCGGTAGCAGAGAGAACAGTCTATGACTAGCGTGGATGAGGACTTTGACTGGAGTCTTAGACAATTATTTGGGCCTTCGTCTGACAACGCTTAGTATATAGGTCCTGGATGGGAGGAAACTTGGCCCCAGTGATGTACTGGGTCGTACGCACTACCCTCTGTAGCGCCTTACGGTCAGATGCCGAGCAGTTGCCATACCAGGCGGGGATGCAACTGATCAGGATGCTCTCAAAGGTGCAGCTGTATAACTTTTTGAGGATCTGGGGACCCATGCCTAATCTTTTTAGTCTCCTGAGGGGGATAAGGTGTTGTCGTGACCTCTTCACGACTTTCTTGGTGTGTTTCTACCATGATAGTTTGTTAGTGATGTGGACACCAAGGAACATGAAGCTCTCGACCCGCTCCACTACAGCCCCGTCGTTAAGGCCCAAAAAGAATGATTAATTCTAATCAAATCATAATAAAAACTTAACAACAACTTGTTTTAAATAGGCAATGTCTATATACAGTTACAGGTACCATAATTGCTCCCCTTGGGTGTATAATACAGACAAGGCAACTTAGACTATGTAGAGTTTTACGCACATCCAAACTTTTGACAGGAGCTGGATAAAGATCCAATATAAAGAGAAAGGAGGCATGTCCACTCACCGTTATACAGCTCGCAAATGTCATGTTTTATAATCATCATGGAACCATCTGACAGATCATATTTACACTTCTCCAGAAATAGCAGGAGAAATCACAATACATTCAAGCCATGTACGTTCTCACCATAAACCCATGGACGGTGAATCTTTCTCCTAAGTTAGTTTTTTTAATCAAATTAAACGACAAACAATCAATCTGATTTTTAAACCAACAACAATATTTCTAAATAGGACCGGGTCAGAAGCATGATGTCATAAATTGCATCTCTCGTTCCATGAGCATAAGGCAATGTGTGCACACTTAGTCCTAAGGGCTCTTCAGCAGGAGGCATGAATGCTTGTCCTATCCATTGAATAGAGTTAATTTAATATTATAAACTGGGTGGTTCAAGCCCTGAATGCTGATTGGCTGACCGTATACCACGGGTATGACAAAGCATTTATTTTGACGGCTCTAATTACGTTGGTAACCAGTTTATAATAGCACCTCGGATGTTTGTGGTATATGGCCAATATACCACAGCTAAGGGCTGTATCCAGACACCCCCTCTTGCCTTATTGCTTAAGTATACACTAACCCTACACTAACCCTACAAAAGGCTTAGTTATAAAATACCTGTAGCCAATCTAGTTATTTTTTTATTGGCTTCAACTTGGAAATATTCGTCTACACACATTGCATTCACATTTTGAAAATGTACTGCATGTTCAAGCCATGGACAATTGGACATTGCCCAAGAGCTATAATTAGATTAGCCTACCATCGCCTGATATGGCCTATTAGTGACTTTGCCACGTAAAAGGTAAACAAACGAAAGAGCTAGGCTACAAGCGGATTCAGCACCAAGGACAGAGATCGGAATTCAGGCAATTTGACAGTTAGGTCCAACTGATGAAAGTGGAAGGTGTAATCTATCAACAAAATAATGGATCAAGGAGAACCAATAAACAGTCTTATAATAACTGTATGTTCCTAAACAGACTTCCACATGGATCTAATTAGTCCAAACCTTTCACAGAAGCTGCATGGACAAAAATATTGTCCAATAAAAAGAAAAAAATGGAATGTCAGTTGACTGTTTTGCTGCTCGTGATATTTGAATGAAACATTGGTCATATGTTACTGATTAGGCTGCTCTGCTGGCTAAATCGATTCCGTAACCGATTGCGTTGCCGCTAAGATCCGCTTTTGGTGAGTCTTAAATATCACCAGCAGCGCTGCCTGTCATTGGCACGTTGGTACACCTTTTTAAGGACACACCTCAAATATTTCCACCCCTCCCACCTCACCTCAAGCGAGCTGATGTAAGGCAGGTCAATTACAAAGCGCTCGCTTTTACAAGACAAAATTGCGTAAGACCGCGCATTTGACCCTAGCGCCGCCGCCTTAACAAAGTCACATTTTCCAGGCCGAAAATAGAGCCCTATATATGTTAATGTGATCTATGAGAATGCACGATAGCTATGTATGTTAACAATGTATAATAACGGCCCGTCATAGACGCTCCGTCAAGTGAAGCGATAGAGGCTTTCCCTCATCCTTTTAATATGATCCTTCTCTTCTGTCTGAGGCCAACTGAAGAGGGCTGACATTCAAAAGGAAATGAGCTAAGAGGCTCTCTCCCTAACCCCGCCAACCCCCACTCCAACCACCCATTGCCCCCCTTAGCACCTTGGACTGAGATGTATCCACAACAGCCAAAGGTCACGGGGTCAACGTGCTATTAGCTTAGTCAAGAGAGTAAACAGTCAACCTCACGAGACAATCAATCACGGTTTTTATTCACTCTATTCTTTAGAGTCGACCGCGACGGCTCTATTAACCACGCTCTTTATTATTCCGTATCATTTCGCTGTGCTTCCTGCGATAGCACCATTATGAGTGAATACATCAGTGTCTACTTCTATAATGCATTCACATTTCTCATTTTAAAAGCACTCTCTGTAATTGAAACCCTTTTCCGCCACAGAACGCTGAGTAAGTAAGTCATTGGCAGGGTTACAGTATTACGGCTGTGTGGGGGGGAGGGGGGGGGAGGTTGAGGTTGAGGGGTAGGCACGAATAAAAGCATGTGAAGAGAATGGATGAAACCTATTGATTGAGACATGAAAAAGCTGAAATGCCCAGGCAACGAGTGACCTAATTTTTATCAATAGGTTTTGCTCTCACATCGTTTATCATCCTCTTGCTGCTTCTGCTTCCCCTCAGATGTATTGAAGCCATTCAGGTCATTATTCTCAAGGAAGTCACATCTTAGGGCAGTGGTATTCACATTTTTTCAGTGGGGACCCCATTTTTTTCTGACAGAATTTCTTGGGACCCCATTTAACAACCTAACCTTCAATTCATTCATCAAAATGAAACCAATAAAATACATTATATCAATAAGGTTGTATTTTTTGAATGATATTTTTCAAAAACCCATACAATAATCTGTACTCTTCATTTTTTTGTTCCTAAAATAATTAATATATATATTATTATATATATATATAATAAGCTTGGTCGCAAATGGGTCTTCCAAATCTACAATGACCCCAAGCAGGCTTCCAAAGTTGTGGCAAAATGGCTTAAGGACAATAAAGTCACGGTTTTGGAGTGGCCATCACAAAGCCCCGACCTCAATCCCATAGAAAATTTGTGGGCAGAACTGAAAAAGCGTGTGCAAGCAAGGAGGCCTACAAACCTGACTCAGTTACACCAGCTCTGTCAGGAGGAATGGGCCAAAATGCACCCAACTTATTGTGGGAAGCTGGTGGAAGGCTACCTGAAACGTTTGACATAAGTTAAACAATTTAAAGGCAACGCTACCAAATACTAATTGAGTGTATGTAAACTTCAGACCAGCTGGGAATGTGATGAAAGAAATAAAAGCTGAAATAAATCATTCTCTCTGCTATTATTCTGACTTTTCGCATTCTTAAAATAAAGTGCTGATAAAGTACTGACCTAAGACAGGGCATTTTTACTAGGAAAAATGTCAGGAATTGTGAAAAAACTGAGTTTAAATGTATTTGGCTAAGGTGTATGTAAACTTCCGACTTCAACAATATATACAGTGCCTTGCGAAAGTATTCGGCCCCCTTGAACTTTGCGACCTTTTGCCACATTTCAGGCTTCAAACATAAAGATATAAAACTGTATTTTTTTGTGAAGAATCAACAACAAGTGGGACACAATCATGAAGTGGAACGACATTTATTGAATATTTCAAACTTTTTTAACAAATCAAAAACTGAAAAATTGGGCGTGCAAAATTATTCAGCCCCCTTAAGTTAATACTTTGTAGCGCCACCTTTTGCTGCGATTACAGCTGTAAGTCGCTTGGGGTATGTCTCTATCAGTTTTGCACATCGAGAGACTGACATTTTTTCCCATTCCTCCTTGCAAAACAGCTCGAGCTCAGTGAGGTTGGATGGAGAGCATTTGTGAACAGCAGTTTTCAGTTCTTTCCACAGATTCTCGATTGGATTCAGGTCTGGACTTTGACTTGGCCATTCTAACACCTGGATATGTTTATTTTTGAACCATTCCATTGTAGATTTTGCTTTATGTTTTGGATCATTGTCTTGTTGGAAGACAAATCTCCGTCCCAGTCTCAGGTCTTTTGCAGACTCCATCAGGTTTTCTTCCAGAATGGTCCTGTATTTGGCTCCATCCATCTTACCATCAATTTTAACCATCTTCCCTGTCGCTGCTGAAGAAAAGCAGGCCCAAACCATGATGCTACCACCACCATGTTTGACAGTGGGGATGGTGTGTTCAGCTGTGTTGCTTTTACGCCAAACATAACGTTTTGCATTGTTGCCAAAAAGTTCAATTTTGGTTTCATCTGACCAGAGCACCTTCTTCCACATGTTTGGTGTGTCTCCCAGGTGGCTTGTGGCAAACTTTAAACAACACTTTTTATGGATATCTTTAAGAAATGGCTTTCTTCTTGCCACTCTTCCATAAAGGCCAGATTTGTGCAATATACGACTGATTGTTGTCCTATGGACAGAGTCTCCCACCTCAGCTGTAGATGTCTGCAGTTCATCCAGAGTGATCATGGGCCTCTTGGCTGCATCTCTGATCAGTCTTCTCCTTGTATGAGCTAAAAGTTTAGAGGGACGGCCAGGTCTTGGTAGATTTGCAGTGGTCTGATACTCCTTCCATTTCAATATTATCGCTTGCACAGTGCTCCTTGGGATGTTTAAAGCTTGGGAAATCTTTTTGTATCCAAATCCGGCGTTAGACTTCTTCACAACAGTATCTCGGACCTGCCTGGTGTGTTCCTTGTTCTTCATGATGCTCTCTGCGCTTTTAACGGACCTCTGAGACTATCACAGTGCAGGTGCATTTATACGGAGACTTGATTACACACAGGTGGATTGTATTTATCATCATTAGTCATTTAGGTCAACATTGGATCATTCAGAGATCCTCACTGAACTTCTGGAGAGAGTTTGCTGCACTGAAAGTAAAGGGGCTGAATAATTTTGCACGCCCAATTTTTCAGTTTTTGATTTGTTAAAAAAGTTTGAAATATCCAATAAATGTCGTTCCACTTCATGATTGTGTCCCACTTGTTGTTGATTCTTCACAAAAAAATACAGTTTTATATCTTTATGTTTGAAGCCTGAAATGTGGCAAAAGGTCGCAAAGTTCAAGGGGGCCGAATACTTTCGCAAGGCACTGTATATATATTCAGTTGAAATCCTCAGTACCCCCTCCCCCACGACTTCGAATACCACTGTCCTAGAGGTTTAAGGTTGACATCTTAATCTGTAAATCATATTATATTGTGTGTGTGAGTGCTCTTGTGTGCCCTCTGGGTCTGCTTTAGCCAAATTAGGGCTCGCGTCTACCCTTTCTCTCAAATCACAGCACATATGTTGGATTGGACCACCTGTTTAGATACTGCAATGTTAATTACCCCACTGTAATTAATTTAAAAAGCTAACAAAGTACAGCGCTGCAGTGAAAGCTTTTAGCGTCCTGTACAACTGTGAATGCTTCAAACCTTCAAGAGGGCATGTCTGCTATGTCAGTCTCTCTGACCACAGGCTATTTTTCTTCCACTTCTCAGTACAAAGTTAACGCTTCAACACTTTCTGGGATTGTTGTTTGCTTGGGTAACCTAAACGATTGATGTGTTTTCCCTCTGTCAGCAGCTCCAAGTTCAAGGTGTAGTAGGAGATACCTTTTATAATGGAATCTAACCTCTTTCTGAGGCGATTTTCAAATGTTCTGAGCTGAGGCGATTTTCAAATGTTCTGGGCCGGTGCCCAAGCCTCGCCCTAAAGGACATTCAAAGGTATTCACCTAATGAACCATCTATTCGACCCCCCCGGTTTAATGCTGATAAAGAGAATCGAGACCCGGCTGTGAAAAATGAGCAATCTTTGACCTCAATTATCCCGGCTCACTAACGGCTCAAAGGACCGATGGAGTATTCTCTACTCCTCTTCTGAAGGTGGATTATAAATGTTTTATGTTTCAGCTGCGAGATGTCAGATTAGTTGAAATACTGTAGGTCTATCTTTAGTTGAAATACTGTAGGCCTATCTTTAGTTGAAATATTGAGGTTGAGACGTGTGAAATATATCTTTGGATTAGTTAAGATGAGTTATGATACTGCTTGCAACATGGGATTTCTGTGCTCCAAAATGTTATTCGTCCTACACTAAAACGTTTTATTTTGGCTCAGAATTTTTTTTTGTGGTTTTGCTTTCTGAGGGCTGAAAATGTTTTGTCAATCATTTTCGGAGCTGCAATCCTCCGTCCGACCTCCCTTGCCCTAAACATGTGACATCTGCAGCCACGCATTCACAAGCATTAAACCATTAACTCTTTAACCGTATGTCTTGTGACGGCACAACCCAATTATGTCAACCCAAACCAAAGCATGCAGAGCAGCACAGGAATGTTCCATCAGTGTTTTGCTGTTCTTCCAGAAATGAAATCACTGAGTGCAGTTTGTACGTCATGTTTTGTCTTAGACTAAAATACGCTGAAACAAAGCTATCAGTCTCTCCTTGTCTCATAGTGTTTCACAGTGTCCTAGCTAAATGTGACCAAGGGTCAGCATAACTGCCTACTAATGTTTGTCCAGTCCTATACAGCCATAGTTGTACATTTACCAAATTTGGTTCAGTACCTCAGTCGCATGTTCAGTATCTCTGTGACTTGCATTAGCTCAGTATCTGTGTCTCTTAAGTGTCTCACATTAGATCAGTGTTTATCCATGTCTCATATCATCACGTTGTCTCACTCTATCGCAGTGCCTCTCATTGTCTCACGTTGTCTCACTCTAGTTCAGTGTCTCTCATTCTCTCACATTGTCTCACTCTAGTTCAGTGTCTCTCATTGTCTCACGTTGTCTCACTCTAGTTCAGTGTCTCTCATTGTCTCATGCTGTCTCACTCTAGTTCAGTGTCTCTCATTCTCTCACGTTGTCTAACTCTAGTTCAGTGTCTCACGTTGTCTCACTCTAGTTCAGTGTCTCTCATTGTCTCACGTTGTCTCACTCTAGTTCAGTGTCTCTCATTGTCTCACATTGTCTCACACTAGTTCAGTGTCTCTCATTGTCTCATGTTGTCTCACTCTAGTTCAGTGTCTCTCATTGTCTCACGTTGTCTCACTCTAATTCAGTGTCTCTCATTGTCTCACATTGTCTCACTCTAGTTCAGTGTCTCTCATTGTCTCACGTTGTCTCACTCTAGTTCAGTGTCTCTCATTCTCTCACGTTGTCTCACTCTAATTCAGTGTCTCTCATTCTCTCACGTTGTTTCACTCTAGTTCAGTGTCTCTCATTGTCTCACGTTGTCTCACTCTAGTTCATTGTCTCACATTGTCTCACTCTAGTTCAGTGTCTCTCATTGTCTCACGTTGTCTCACTCTAGTTCAGTGCCTCTCATTCTCTCACGTTCTCTCACTCTAGTTCAGTGTCTCTCATTCTCTCATGTTGTCTCACTCTAGTTCAGTGTCTCTCATTGTCTCACGTTGTCTCACTCTAGTTCAGTGTCTCTCATTGTCTCACATTGTCTCACACTAGTTCAGTGTCTCTCATTGTCTCATGTTGTCTCACTCTAGTTCAGTGTCTCTCATTGTCTCACGTTGTCTCACTCTAATTCAGTGTCTCTCATTGTCTCACATTGTCTCACTCTAGTTCAGTGTCTCTCATTGTCTCACGTTGTCTCACTCTAGTTCAGTGTCTCTCATTCTCTCACGTTGTCTCACTCTAATTCAGTGTCTCTCATTCTCTCACGTTGTTTCACTCTAGTTCAGTGTCTCTCATTGTCTCACGTTGTCTCACTCTAGTTCAGTGTCTCTCATTCTCTCACGTTCTCTCACTCTAGTTCAGTGTCTCTCATTCTCTCATGTTGTCTCACTCTAGTTCAGTGTCTCTCATTCTCTCACGTTGTCTCACTATAGTTCAGTGTCTCTCATTCTCTCACGTTGTCTCACTCTAGTTCAGTGTCTCTCATTGTCTCACGTTGTCTCACTCTAGTTCATTGTCTCACATTGTCTCACTCTAGTTCAGTGTCTCTCATTGTCTCACGTTGTCTCACTCTAGTTCAGTGTCTCTCATTCTCTCACGTTCTCTCACTCTAGTTCAGTGTCTCTCATTCTCTCATGTTGTCTCACTCTAGTTCAGTGTCTCTCATTCTCTCACGTTGTCTCACTATAGTTCAGTGTCTCTCATTCTCTCACGTTGTCTCACTCTAGTTCAGTGTCTCTCATTGTCTCACGTTGTCTCACTCTAGTTCATTGTCTCACGTTGTCTCACTCTAGTTCAGTGTCTCTCATTCCCTCACGTTGTCTCACTCTAGTTCAGTGTCTCTCATTGTCTCATGTTGTCTCACTCTAGTTCATTGTCTCACATTGTCTCACTCTAGTTCAGTGTCTCTCATTGTCTCACGTTGTCTCACTCTAGTTCAGTGTCTCTCATTGTCTCACGTTGTCGCACTCTAGTTCAGTGTCTCTCATTGTCTCACGTTGTCTCACTCTAGTTCAGTGTCTCTCATTGTCTCACGCTGTCTCACTCTAGTTCAGTGTCTCTCATTCTCTCACGTTGTCTCACTCTAGTTCAGTGTCTCTCATTGTCTCACGTTGTCTCACTCTAGTTCAGTGTCTCTCATTGTCTCACGTTGTCTCACTCTAGTTCAGTGTCTCTCATTGTCTCACGCTGTCTCACTCTAGTTCAGTGTCTCTCATTCTCTCACGTTGTCTCACTCTAGTTCAGTGTCTCTCATTCTCTCACGTTGTCTCACTCTAGTTCAGTGTCTCTCATTGTCTCACGTTGTCTCACTCTAGTTCAGTGTCTCTCATTGTCTCACGTTGTCTCACTCTAGTTCAGTGTCTCTCATTGTCTCATGCTGTCTCACTCTAGTTCAGTGTCTCTCATTCTCTCACGTTGTCTAACTCTAGTTCAGTGTCTCACGTTGTCTCACTCTAGTTCAGTGTCTCTCATTGTCTCACGTTGTCTCACTCTAGTTCAGTGTCTCTCATTGTCTCACATTGTCTCACTCTAGTTCAGTGTCTCTCATTGTCTCATGTTGTCTCACTCTAGTTCAGTGTCTCTCATTGTCTCACGTTGTCTCACTCTAATTCAGTGTCTCTCATTGTCTCACATTGTCTCACTCTAGTTCAGTGTCTCTCATTGTCTCACGTTGTCTCACTCTAGTTCAGTGTCTCTCATTCTCTCACGTTGTCTCACTCTAATTCAGTGTCTCTCATTCTCTCACGTTGTTTCACTCTAGTTCAGTGTCTCTCATTGTCTCACGTTGTCTCACTCTAGTTCAGTGTCTCTCATTCTCTCACGTTCTCTCACTCTAGTTCAGTGTCTCTCATTCTCTCATGTTGTCTCACTCTAGTTCAGTGTCTCTCATTCTCTCACGTTGTCTCACTATAGTTCAGTGTCTCTCATTCTCTCACGTTGTCTCACTCTAGTTCAGTGTCTCTCATTGTCTCACGTTGTCTCACTCTAGTTCATTGTCTCACATTGTCTCACTCTAGTTCAGTGTCTCTCATTGTCTCACGTTGTCTCACTCTAGTTCAGTGCCTCTCATTCTCTCACGTTCTCTCACTCTAGTTCAGTGTCTCTCATTCTCTCATGTTGTCTCACTCTAGTTCAGTGTCTCTCATTCTCTCACGTTGTCTCACTATAGTTCAGTGTCTCTCATTCTCTCACGTTGTCTCACTCTAGTTCAGTGTCTCTCATTGTCTCACTCTAGTTCATTGTCTCACGTTGTCTCACTCTAGTTCAGTGTCTCTCATTCTCTCACGTTGTCTCACTCTAGTTCAGTGTCTCTCATTGTCTCACGTTGTCTCACTCTAGTTCATTGTCTCACATTGTCTCACTCTAGTTCAGGGTCTCTCATTGTCTCACGTTGTCTCACTCTAGTTCAGTGTCTCTCATTGTCTCACGTTGTCTCACTCTAGTTCAGTGTCTCTCATTGTCTCACGTTGTCTCACTCTAGTTCAGTGTCTCTCATTGTCTCACGCTGTCTCACTCTAGTTCAGTGTCTCTCATTCTCTCACGTTGTCTCACTCTAGTTCAGTGTCTCTCATTCTCTCACGTTGTCTCACTCTAGTTCAGTGTCTATCATTGTCTCACGTTGTCTCACTCTAGTTCAGTGTCTCTCATTGTCTCACGCTGTCTCACTCTAGTTCAGTGTCTCTCATTCTCTCACGTTGTCTCACTCTAGTTCAGTGTCTCTCATTGTCTCACGTTGTCTCACTCTAGTTCATTGTCTCACATTGTCTCACTCTAGTTCAGTGTCTCTCATTGTCTCACGTTGTCTCACTCTAGTTCAGTGTCTCTCATTCTCTCACGTTCTCTCACTCTAGTTCAGTGTCTCTCATTCTCTCATGTTGTCTCACTCTAGTTCAGTGTCTCTCATTCTCTCACGTTGTCTCACTATAGTTCAGTGTCTCTCATTCTCTCACGTTGTCTCACTCTAGTTCAGTGTCTCTCATTGTCTCACGTTGTCTCACTCTAGTTCATTGTCTCACGTTGTCTCACTCTAGTTCAGTGTCTCTCATTCTCTCACGTTGTCTCACTCTAGTTCAGTGTCTCTCATTGTCTCACGTTGTCTCACTCTAGTTCATTGTCTCACATTGTCTCACTCTAGTTCAGGGTCTCTCATTGTCTCACGTTGTCTCACTCTAGTTCAGTGTCTCTCATTGTCTCACGTTGTCTCACTCTAGTTCAGTGTCTCTCATTGTCTCACGTTGTCTCACTCTAGTTCAGTGTCTCTCATTGTCTCACGCTGTCTCACTCTAGTTCAGTGTCTCTCATTCTCTCACGTTGTCTCACTCTAGTTCAGTGTCTCTCATTCTCTCACGTTGTCTCACTCTAGTTCAGTGTCTCTCATTGTCTCACGTTGTCTCACTCTAGTTCAGTGTCTCTCATTGTCTCACGCTGTCTCACTCTAGTTCAGTGTCTCTCATTCTCTCACGTTGTCTCACTCTAGTTCAGTGTCTCTCATTCTCTCACGTTGTCTCACTCTAGTTCAGTGTCTCTCATTGTCTCACGTTGTCTCACTCTAGTTCAGTGTCTCTCATTGTCTCACGTTGTCTCACTCTAGTTCAGTGTCTCTCATTCTCTCACGTTGTCTCACTCTAGTTCATTGTCTCACGTTGTCTCACTATAGTTCAGTGTCTCACGTTGTCTCACTCTAGTGCAGTGTCTCACGTTGTCTCACTCTAGTTCAGTGTCTCTCATTGTCTCACGTTGTCTCACTCTAGTTCAGTGTCTTTCATTGTCTCACGTTGTCTCACTCTAGTTCAGTGTCTCTCATTGTCTCACGTTGTCTCACTCTAGTTCAGTGTCTCTCATTCTCTCACGTTGTCTCACTCTAGTTCAGTGTCTCTCTGCTGCCTGTCTTCCCTCCAGTTTATCCTTGCCCAGGTCTGTTGAGAAGTGCTAGTGAGCCGAGTGAGCCTTGCGGCCATCAGGCCAGCCCCGGGGCACGTAGCGTCCATGTCACTGTGACACTGTGACCATATGCTGGTCTCCCTGCTCAGCCCAGCACCATCCTTACTCCTGGACCATTTTTAGCCATCACCACTGAGATTCATAATTTCCTTTGTGTCAGCACCTCCTGAGGCAGCAGCTGCTCAAAAGCAGCTCCGTACACTCACGGTATAGCCATGCACATACACGCGTACAAACACATTTAATACTGCCCTTTACATACGTACAGCACGAGGCTGCTGAGAGGAGGACGGCTCGTAGTAATGTCTGGGACGGAGCAAATGGAATGGCATCAAGCACTTGGAAACCATGTGTTTGATGTATTTGATACCATTCCACTGGTTCCGCTCCAGTCGTTCCCACGAGCCTGTCCTCCCCAATGAAGGAGCCACCAACCTCCTGTGACGTACAGCATGTACCGGTCCACAAGCTGACTTGAGGTGATTGGCTGAGCTTCTGCCCTAACCACAGTACAGCGTATCACAAAAGGTACAGCCTTGCTCTTTTACTGTATATAGTGCAGAAATCACTGCATTGTGCGAGCATGTGCGTGTGTGTGTGTGTGTGTGTGTTAGAGGTCGACCGATTAATCGGAATGGCTGATTAATTAGGGCCGATTTCAAGTTTTCAGAACAATCGGAAATCTGTATTTTTGGGCGCCGATTTCTATTTATTTATTTATTTTTATACCTTTATTTAACTAGGCAAGTCAGTTAAGAAACACAGTCTTATTTTCAATGACGGCCTAGGAACGGTGGGTTAACTGCCTTGTTCAGGGGCAGAACGACAGATTTTCACCTTGTCAGCTCAGGGAACCGATCTTGCAGTTAACTAGTTCAACGCAATAACGACCTGCCTCTCTCTCGTTGCACTCCACAAGGAGCCTGCCTGTTACGCGAATGCAGTAAGGCAAGGTAAGTTGCTAGCTAGCATTAAACTTATCTTATAAAAAACAATCAATCATAATCACTAGTTAACTACACATGGTTGATGATATTACTAGATATTATCTAGCGTGTCCTGCGTTGCATATAATCTGACTGAGCATACAAGCATACAAGTATCTAAGTATCTGACTGAGCGGTGATAGGCAGAAGCAGGCGCGTAAACATTCATTCAAACAGCACTTTTGTGTGTTTTGCCAGCAGCTCTTCGCTGTGCGTCAAGCATTGCGCTGTTTATGACTTCAAGCCTATCAACTCCCGAGATGAGGCTGGTGTAACCGAAGTGAAATGGCTAGCTAGTTAGCGTGCGCTAATAGCGTTTCAAATGTCACTCGCTCTGAGCCTTCTAGTAGTTGTTCCCCTTGCTCTGCATGGGTAACGCTGCTTCGATGGTGGCTGTTGTCATTGCGTTGCTGGATCGAGCCCAGGGAGGAGCGAGGAGAGGGACGGAAGCTATACTGTTACACTGGAAATACTAAAGTGCCTATAAGAACATCCAATAGTCAAAGGTTAATGAAATACAAATGGTATAGAGGGAAATAGTCCTATAATTCCTATAATAACTACAACTTAAAACTTCTTACCTGGGAATATTGAAGACTCATGTTAAAAGGAACCACCAGCTTTCATATGTTCTCATGTTCTGAGCAAGGAACTTAAACGTTAGCTTTCTTACATAGCACATATTGCACTTTTACTTTCTTCTCCAACACTTTGTTTTTGCATTATTTAAACCAAATTGAACATGTTTCATTATTTACTTGAGGCTAAATTGATTTTATTGATGTATTATATTAAGTTAAAATAAGTGTTCATTCAGTATTGTTGTAATTGTCATTATTACAAATAAATAAATAACAATTGGCCGATTAATCGGTATCGGCTTTTTTGGTCCTCCAATAATCGGTATCGGCGTTGAAAAAAATCATAATTGGTCAACCTCTAGTGTGTGTGGTCTTGTTCTTCTGTCCTCACGGGGACCTGAAGTCCCCACAAGGATAGGAAAAAAAGTATCCCTCGTATCCCCCTTTCCCACGTCCCCATGAGGACAAAGGCTATTTTAAACTCATGGACAAGTTTTAGGGTTACCGGTAAACATTGTTTCCATATGTTTGATGTGTTTGGTACCGTTGCATTGATTCCATTCCAGCCATTACAATGAGCCCGTCCTCCTGTAGCTGCTCCCACCAGCCTCCTCTGGTGCATACATGCTCTCTCTCTCTCTCTCTCCGAGTATTGCTATTGTTGTCTTTGTCTGTGTGTGTATCTGTCTATGTATGTGTCTGTGTGTATATCTGCCTGTGTGTTGCTGTGTGTGGGTACAGTCGCTGCGGTATGTGATTAGGTAGCACGGTGGATAATGAGGACGGTCAGCCCTGTCTTCCTGATCAGGCGGCCGTCTGCACCAGCATGCAGTGGTTTTCAAAAATCGAATCAAATCAAATGTTATTAGTCACATGCGCCAAATACAACAGTTGTAGACCTGACAGTGAAATGCTTACTTACGAGCACATAACCGACAGTGCAGTTTAAAAAAATACGGATAAGAATAAGAGATAAAAGTAACAAGTAATTAAAGAGCAGCAGTAAAAAATAACAATATATACAGGGGGGTGTCGGTACAGAGTCGATGTGCGGGGGCACCAGTTAGTTGAGGTAGTATGTACATGTAGGTAGAGTTAATTAAAGTGACTATGCATAGATGACAACAGAGAGTGGCAGTGGTGTGGATGGGAGGGCAAATGTGAATAGTCCGGGTAGCCACTTGACTAGATGTTCAGGATTCTTATGGCTTGTGGGTAGAAGCTGTTTAGTAGCCTGTTGGACCTAGACTTGGCGCTCTGGTATTGCTTGCCATGCGGCAGCAGAGAAAACAGTCTATGACTAGGGTGGCTGGAGTCTTTGACAATTTTCAGGGCCTTCCTCTGACACTGCCTGGTATAGAGGTCCTGGATGGCAGGAAGCTTGGCCCCAGTGATGTACTGGGCCGTTCGCATTACCCTCTGTAGTGCCTTGCAGTCGGAGGCCATACCAGGCAGTGATGCTCTCGATGGTGCAGCTGTAGAACCTTCTGAGGACCCATGCCAAATCTTTTTCAGTCTCCTGAGGGGGAATAGGGTTTGTCGTGCCCGCTTCACGACTGTCATGGTGTGCTTGGACCATGTTAGTTTGTTGGTGATGTGGACACCAAGGAACTTGAAGCTCTCAACCTATTCCACTACAGCCCTGTCGATGAGAACATGGGCGTGCTCTGTCCTCTTTTTCCTGTAGTCCACAATCATCTCCTTTGTCATGTTGAGGGAGAGGTTGTACTCCTGGCACCACACGGCCAGGTCTCTGACCTCCTCCCTATAGGCTGTCTCATTGTTGTCGGTGATCAGGCCTACCACTGTTGTGTCATCGGCAAATTTAATGATGGTGTTGGAGTCGTGCCTGGCCGTGCAGTCATGAGTGAACAGGGAGTACAGGAGGGGACTGAGCACGCACCCCTGAGGGGCCCCTGTGTTGAGGATCAGTGTAGCGGATGTGTTGTTACCTACCCTTACCACCTGGGGCGGCCCTTCAGAAAGTCCAGGATCCAGTTGTTGAGGATCAGCATAGCGGATGTGTTGTTACCTACCCTTATCACCTGGGGGTGGCCCGTCAGAAAGTCCAGAGGGAGGTGTTTAGTCCCAGGGTCCTTAGCTTATTGATGAGCTTTGAGGGCACTGTGGTGTTGAACGCTGAGCTGTGGTCAATGAATAGCATTCTCACGTAGGTGTTCCTTTTGTCCAGGTGGGAAAGGGCAGTGTGGAGTGGAATATAGACTGTATCATCTGTGGATCTGTTGGGGCGGTATGCAAATTGGAGTGGCCCTAGAGTTTCTGGGATGACGGTGTTGATGTGAGCCATGACCAGCCTTTCAAAGCACTCATGGCTACAGATGTGAGTGCTACGGGTCGGTAATCATTTTGGCAGGTTACCTTAGTGTTCTTTGGCACAGGCACTATGGTGGTCTGCTTAAAACATGGGAGAGATTGAACATTTCAGTGAAGACACTTGCTAGTTGGTCAGCGCATGCTCGCAGTACCCGTCCTGGTAATCCGTCTGGCCCTGCGGCCTTGTAAATGTTGATCTGTCTAAAGATCTTACCCACATCGGCTGCGGTACAGCTGTTGCTCGCATGCGTGTTTCAGTGCTATTTGCCTCGAAGCGAGCATAGAAGTAGTTTAGCTTGTCCGGTAGGTTCGTGTCACTGGGCAGCTCTCGACTGTGCTTCCCTTTGTAGTCTGTAGTGGTTTGCAGGCCCTGCCACATCCGACGAGCATCAGAGCCAGTGTAGTACGACTCGATCTTAGTCCTGTATTGATGCTTTGCATATTTGATGGTTCTTCTGAGGTCATAGCGGGATTTATTATAAGCTTTCGGGTTAGAGTCCCAATCCTTGAAAGTGGCAGCCCTAACCTTTAGCTCAGTGCGGATGCTGCCTGTAATCCATGGTTTCTGGTTGAGGTATGTACGTACTGTGGGGACGACGTCATTGATGCATTTATTGATGAAGCCAATGACTGATGTGGTGTACTCCTCAATGCCATTGGAGGAATCCTGGAACAAATTCCAGTCTGTGCTAGCAAAACAGTCCTGTAGCTTAGCATCTTCTTCATCTGACCACTTCTTTTATTGATCTAGTCACTCGTGCTTCCTGCTTTAATTTTAGCTTGTATACAGGTATCAGGAGGATAGAATTATGGTCAGATATGCAAAATGGAGGGCGAGGGAGAGCATGTTGATAGAAATGAGGTAAAACTGATTTAAGTTTCCCTGCATTAAAGTCCCCGGCTACTAGGAACGCCGCCTCTGGGTGAGTGTTTTCTTGTTTGCTTATGGCGGAATACAGCTCATTCAATGCTATCTTGGTGCCGGCCTCTGACTGTGGTGGTATGTAAACAGCTACAAAGAATATAGATGAAAACTCTCTCGGTAGGTAATGTTGTCTGCAGCTTATCATGAGAAATTCGACCTCAGGCGCCCAATGGCTCGAGACTTCCTTAGATATTGTGCACCAGCTGTTGTTTACAAAAATACATAGACCGCCGCCCCTTGCCTTACCAGACGCCGCTGTTCTATCCTGCCGGTACATCGTATAACCAGCCAGTTGATATTGTCGTCGTTCAGCCACGCATCCGTGAAGCATAAGATGTTACAGTTTTTAATGTCCCGTTGGTAGTTTAATCTTCCCAATAACTCGTCCATTTTATTGTCCAAAGATTGCATGTTTGCGAGCAGAATTGAGGGGAGTGGGGATTTATTCGATCGCCTCCTACTCCTCAGAAGGCAGCCCGCCCTCCGGCCTCTCTTTCTCCGCCTCCTCTTCACGCAGATCACTGGGGTCGGGGCCTGTTCCCGAGGGAGCTGTATATCCTCTGCCTTGGGCTCATCAGAGTCGTGAAAGAAGAAAAAGGATTCTGCTAGTCCGTGGTGAGTAATCGCAGTCCTGATGTCTAGAAGTTATTTTCGGTCATAAGAGACGGTAGCAGCAACATTATGAACAAAAATAGTTAAACAAAAAAAGTTACAAACAACGCAGATAAACGAACCCGTAAAGCATCTCCCTTCTGCTTCGGTGCCATTTTGACTAAAATACTCAACTGGCTCTGATGCTAGGCTCTGCTACTATGCTCTGCTACTAGGATCTGCTACTACAGTAGGCTCTGCTACTATGCTCTGCTACTATGCTCTGCTACTAGGATCTGCTACTACAGTAGGCTCTGCTACTATGCTCTGCTACTATGCTCTGCTCTGCTACTATGCTCTGCTACTAGGATCTGCTACGACAGTAGGCTCTGCTGCTAGGCTCTGCTACTATGCTCTGCTACTAGGATCTGCTACGACAGTAGGCTCTGCTGCTAGGCTCTGCTACTACAGTAGCCTCTGCTACTATGCTCTGCTGCTAGGCTCTGCTACGACAGTAGGCCTTGCTGCTAGGCTCTGCTACGACAGTAGGCTCTGCTGCTAGGCTCTGCTACTACAGTAGGCTCTGCTACTATGCTCTGCTGCTAGGCTCTGCTACGACAGTAGGCTCTGCTGCTAGGCTCTGCTACTACAGTAGGCTCTGTTACTATGCTCTGCTGCTAGGCTCTGCTACGACAGTAGGCTCTGCTGCTAGGCTCTGCTACTACAGTAGGCTCTGTTACTATGCTCTGCTGCTACAGTAGGCTCTGCTGCTAGTCTCTGCTACGAGGCTCTGCTACTAGGCTCTGCTACTAGGCTCTGCTACTAGGCTCTGCTACTAGGATCTGCTACAAGGCTCTGCTACTAGGCTCTGCTACTAGACTCTGCTGCTAGGATCTGCTACTAGGCTCTGCTGCTAGGCTCTGCTACTAGGCTCTGCTGCTAGGCATTGCTGCTAGGCTCTGCTACTAGGCTCTGCTGCTAGGCTCTGCTGCTAGGCTCTGCTGCTAGGCTCTGCTACTAGGCTCTGCTACTAGTCTCTGCTACTAGGCTCTGCTAGCTCACACCACTCCGCAACACTAAGCTAATTGAAGTGAGTCTGTGCCAGAGCAGGCAGTGCAGGGTGCGCATCCCCCCCTCCTCCTCTTTTCTACTCCCTCTCTTCTCTTCTTCTTGACAGGGAGTGTCCCTGCTCATTTTTGTCAGAGCGAGAGGTTTCAGGAGACTTTCTTTAGGCCACAGCTGGTTTGTGCCCACCGGGCCCCTGAGTCAATAATGGCAGTGGGATATGAGCTGCGGCCTGCCAGCTGGGCATTTATATATGGCACCCTGTCCCCCAATGACACAGCCTCCTAGTCATCTGAAGACCGTCATCTGAAGGGTGCTTGCTGGTCCCCTATTATCTGACCTTTGAACTGGTCTTCCTAGTTCCTCTCCATGTATTCTCTAGAGAGAATCCCCAGCCATTTGGGGTCTAAACTAGAGCAGTATATATTTTCATAGAGGAGAATGAGGCAACTGGACCGTACACAGAGATGTATCTCCCTATTTGCCCCCCAAAATGGAATCATCACTAATTACTAGAGCTGAAGTCCGTCTTGTGATGGATTGATTTAGCTGGGATCGGAGCTCTGTATTCATAGGTGGACACAAAGCAGGTACACTGTAGAGAGAGGGAGGGGGCGAAGGATGATTATTATCATTCTGAAGAAAGCACAGGTCCAGATGGCATCTCTGTTTGAGCACTCACCCTCATCCCCCCGTCCTGACTGAACCGTCACTCTCGATGTGGTCGCCACTCACAGAGCCCCGTAATTACAAACACAGGAGGGTGTCAGGACGATACTCTCTGTCTCCCTCTCTCTCTCTCTCTCTCTCTCTCTCTCTCTCTCTCTCTCTGTCTCTCTCTCCGTCTCTCACTCTTTCTGTCTCTCTGTCTCTCTCTCTCTCTCTCTGTCTCTCTCTCTCTCTCTCTGTCTCTCTCTCTCTCTCTCTCTCTGTCTCTCTCTATCTCTCTCTCTCTGTCTCTCTCTATGTCTCTCTGTCTCTCAATTCAATTCAATTGACTTTATTGACATGGAAAGTTCATTATTACTTACATTGTCAAAGTATACATATCGAAAATATATAAATAAAATGAAAATATATATTGATTTATAAAATATATTTATATATAAATAAATGGTGGGACCAACAGCAATAATAATAGTAGTAGTGGACATGGGATTACCATTAACAACAACTACAACAACAATATTAATGAGAACAACAATACATTAAAGCAATGGTAGTGGACCAGTGTCAACATGACTGAAAAGACAGTCTCTCTCCCATGACCGAGAAGACACATGACATGGTATGAAAGATAAACTTTGCACTTTTCACTGGCTGTCCCTCAGGTTGTGGCAGGAGGACACATATTTGGCTGCCAAAATGACACATTTAGGCTTTTCACCCAATAAATATTTGATCTTTTATAGTTTCAAATTCTTTGTATTGAGTTAGATTTTTGGGAAAGACATATTCTCTTAGGTCTGAGTATTTGTCACAGTGTAATAGGAAATGCAGCTCTGTCTCTACCTCTCCCCTGGAGCAGAGTGAGCACAGCCTGTCCTCTCTGGGCAGCCAGGTTTGCCTGTGACGACCGGTCTCCATAGCCAGACTGTGCTCACTGAGTCTGTACCTAGTCAATGTTTTCCTCAGTTTTCTATCAGTCACAGTGGTCAGATAGTCTGCCACCATGTACTGTCTGTTTAGAGCCAAATAGCATTGAAGTTTACTTTGATTTTTTGTGGTGTCTTTCCAATAGGTGATATATTTTTCTTTTTGTTTTGTGATGATTTGGTTGGGCCAGAGTGCTGTCCTGAGGCTCTATGGGGTTGGTTTGGGTTGGTGAACTGAGCCACAGAACCAGCTGGCTGAGGGGACTCTTCTCTTGTTTCATCTCTTGACATTGTAGAGCTGTGTGATGGAATGTTTTGGGGTCACTTGTTTTTAGATGGTTGTAAAATTGTATGGCTCTTTTTTAATTCGAATGAGGAGGGGTTATTGGCCCAATTCTGCTCTACATGTTATCTGGAGTTTTTCTTTGCACTTGCAATAGTCTTGCAAAACTCTGCATGCAGCATTTCAATTGGATGTTTGTCCCATTTGGTAAATTCACTATTAGAGATTGGACCCCATACTTCACTGCCATATAGAGCAATTGGTTCTATAACTGATTGAAAAATTTGGAGCCAGATTCTAATTGGAATTTCGATTTTGATGTTCCTTTTAATGGCATAGAATGCTCTTCTTGCTTTGTCTCTCAGCTCATTCACAGCCATGTGAAAGCTACCTGTGTTGCTGATATCTAGTCCCAGATATGTGTAGTTTTTGGTGTGTTCTAATAGAACTGTGTCCAAATAGAATTTATATTTGTCATCCTTATTTCCAGACCTTTTTTGGAATATCACTATATTTGTTTTTTTTAGGTCTCTGTTTCTCTCTGTCTCTCTCTCTCTCTTTGTCTCTCTCTCTCTCTCTCTCTCTCTCTCTCTCTGTCTCTCTCTCTCTGTCTCTCGCTCTCTGTCTCTCTCTCTTTGTCTCATGTGCTCATGCTCTCGTTTTTTCTCTCTATCTCGGTCTCTTGCTCGCTTTCATTCTCTAACTTTTTGTCATTTCTGTCCGCATGTCTCAATCTTCCTCTCTGTGTGTGCTGCCCTTACCATAAAGGAAGGTGATATCATATCATGTCAGTCTGGTGAAGAACGCGGCCTGCTTAGGGCGCCAGCTGATCACAGCCCCACACACACACGCGGACACACGCACCCCCACACACACCCACATTCACACACACACACACTGCATCTGATAGATACACTGATCTCACCCACATAAAAAAATAACACAGCTTGCTATAGAATACTACAATGCTTACTATGGAATTCTGTAATAAACTGTAGAATACTATACTACACAATGTAGAGTTCCTCGATCATGTGTATTTCTTACTACAGAATGTAGTAGAGTACTATAATAAATACTACAGTAATGTCCGCAAAAACACTTTTTTTACTATTGTAAATACTACAGTATTTAATTTGCATATACCCTGCCCATTCCCCTCCCCCATAGCCCAAGTGAGAAACCTACATGCCAAGTATAGACCATATTGTGTTCCATACAGATTACAGAAAAGAGCAGATGCTGTGAGCTCTCCGTTCAGACCCCAGTCCTACCTACTTACAGGTTCTGGAAAACATGCTCTGTCAGTATTTCTCCCGTCGGTTTCCTGAAGGAGAAAGCCTCCACTTCTATGTCAAAGATAATAAAACAAAAACACTGCAGTAAATACTACAGTATATACATACAGTAATACTACAGTATTTAGACCATAGTATAATATTGTATTTTCTTATATGGGCACATTCTGGGGATCAGCTGAGAAACTGCAACTCATCAGCTGCTTTTTCAGCAATAAGTCAATCTTATGGCACCAGTGTCACATCTCCTCCAGGCTGTTGATTGAACAGAGACTAGTTGCTCGTGATCTTTACTTTGATTTTCACCACAACCCTGCTTCATTCTGATTATTGAATGAGCAACTAACTGTTTAAGGTTTTGATGCGATGGTTAAGGGTCTGTGGATGCAAGCGTGTGTCTGTGAGGGTCATTTGCTCTCAGGCTAACAGTGTGCGATGTTCAGGAAAGCAGAGGCTCCGTTGCCGCAGATACATGCGGCAGACTATGTTCAATTGTCGGTTGAATGAACCTGTGTGTATTGAATCTCTCTCTCAGGATCACTTGGATGAGCATCACAAATGTCATCATACGCTTGTCAGATTGTCACTGTTCCTTTACAATAGAGCAACTGTTACGTTACCTTTTGCACTAAATGTATACTTGTATGGGGGGGCACAGGTGTGTGTGTGTGTGTGTGGGCGCGTGTGTGTGTGGGCACGAGTGAAAGTGTGTGTCCTCGCATACACAGGTGGCAGCAGTGTGTGCTCAGTAGTGCAGAAGGATTAGCCCTTCAGGCCAGAGCAGGACATTTATTGAATTCAGAGGGGTTCAGAAAGCTGACAAATCACCCCAAAAAATGCTGTAATAACGCTGTCCATAAATGACCGTGGACAGTTTAATCGTCCTCGGGACTGGGGTTCCAGTCGGACCACTGGACAAGAACCCGACATACACAATTCGTTCACACTGATTTCCGTCTCATAATCGAGACATTCCTAGTGAAAATTCATTCCTGTCCCGTCTTGTCCTGTCAATTATTTCCCTGTACTGTCCTGATCCCGCAACAGTTCTCTAACCCCGGAACATTCCTGTCTTTTCCCAGTAAAAATCACTCCTGCCCTGTGCTCATTTTCTGCACCCAGAAATATGTAGCGTATTGTGTTTTGTTTCGGAAGTATTGAAAATGATGAAAATAATGCAATATGCGACTGTGATATGTGGTTGTCTTACCTACCGCATCTTAGTTAAATGCACTGACTGTAGGCCTACGTCACTCTGGATAACAGCATATTCTAAATGACCGAAAGGTAGATGGATTAAGCTGGAGGATGAGGACAAGAGACCCCAGCCGGATGGTCTATCTCTGCACAGCACTGGCATAAAACTGTAGCCTCCAGCTGAGCACTGTGTACATATCAACATTTACAGTACATGAACATGTACAACATTGTTTGCTTTACTGAGTGGCAATACTGCATAAGTCAATCTGTTTTCCTTTCACTTTTCACCTCAGATGGCATGGGTTTAGTAAAATACGCAAACGATTGGGCTTGATGGTAAGTTGTTGGGAGTAGAGCAGCTCTGCCGTTTTAGGCCGCTTGTCCAGCTCTCCGGTTGGTATCCTATTTGATTAAACAGCACCATTTCTTCTTCTTCTTTTTTTTTTTACAAGCCATGTGCTCGGTTCCTTCATTGCCAAAGACAACTCCATCAAATTGAGCTAAAACATTGCTCTTTCCTTGGCTCTAATGATAATGTTAGTGATAGGTCCTTTGTCTGCAACAAGACGTTGCAATTCCTCTATTGAAGGCTTCATCATTTAGCCTACTGAGGTAGTTTGGCATCTGAGGTAACCTATGGCTACAACTGAAGCGAGTGACCCGGGGGAGGAGGGGGGGGGGGGGGGGGGATTACCCTTTGTTAAATGTATTTTTATTAAGTAAACTATATTAGGCCTAGCCTACACAGTCGTTGTTTTTTATGAAATGCTCCTCACATGACGTATTTCCACACCAAAAAATCATGTTTATAACTGTTCCTGTGGACTGTTGATCCTGTCCTGTCCTGAACTTGACTCTAGAACTTGACTCCCATTCCTACCAGAATCCCGCGGGACCTGCAAGACCCGCGGGAGTCTTGTTCCCGTGTCAGCCTCTAATTCCCAGCATCAATAAACATCTGCACATGATCAAATATTTAATCTGACAATTTAATTAAATTACCCAGCATGATTTTATAAGATCACACCGTTTCCCTGAAATCATGCATTAAATTAACTTGGCAGTATTTTATCCCTGCACTTCCCTTCCTCTTGCATTAGCTGGGGTTGTCTATTTTATCAGCGAGCTTGAAACAGCAGCAGTGTTCACGACTCAGAGTAATAACTGAAATGTATGGCATCCCGGGGAGGGGGAAAATGAACGCTGAATTGGCCGCCGTCACGCCCAACAAAGGGCCTCAATATATCGCCTCTCTGCATGTTTCAGCCCTAATCCCTTCACATATCTCATGTGTTTTAAAGGCAGAAGTGGCATGCCAGACGCTTGGGAGAAAAACACGATTGTTATTTATGTACGTAGCAGACATTTCACATGTAAGACTAAGCTATATGTATAACGACGCTGGATGATTTACTAAGATAATTCAGGTTGGAATTCCCCCAGGCTCGGTCCCAAATCCCCTTGGATTTGATTTTCGTTGGAATGCTCTCAAGGCGGTTTCCTTTCCCTATGTACCTCATGTTTCGACAATAGCCCATACACCACAGCACATCTAAATGAGCTTTCTTTCTTCTATGTACCTAGCTGTTACTGTTGCTCCCACACATTACAAAATGAAGATGCTGCACTACTGTAGATTATTGCAACAATAGCAACTGGAGCCATTCCATCTGCATTCATGGGAACTGAAATACAGATGATTCCATTATTTGGCAGCAGTAGCTTGTGCCAGCTTGTCGATACCACTAGAGCCAGTGCTTTGTCTGGTGTGGTGTAGAGCAGAGAAGGGTTTCAGTGCTGTTTTTTTTTCCTCCATCACATTTACATTTGAGTAATTCAGCAGATGCTCTTATCCCTTATCCAGAGTGGCTAACAGTTTGTCTTGTTTATTTTACTCCTCTGGCTCCTCTTGAAGGAAGTTTTTCTCTGAGGGATGTTTTTTTCCCACAGTGCCAGCCTTGACCATCCCACAGGGGGCTGTAAATCACCTACCATTACAATAGGCCCATAAAGCCATCCACCAGCTGCAGCCTCACTCTGCCATCACACTGGGCTCCCCGACATACAGGATCAATGTGATGATGATGGACGTCTGTATAATGACCATACTTCCACGCTGGTCAAGGCTGAGGTTACTGGAGGAGGCATTTGTACCTCTCTCTGTGTGTGTGTGCCACATTGGTCGTGTGTGTTTGCAGGTCTCGGTGGACCCTCCCTGCGTGTGAAGAAGCCAATTAAGTCATCAATGTTGTGGGCGTATCAGTGTACTTTATGTATATGATGAATGCATGGCAGTATGTCAGGAAACCATCTCCATTTTAATTACACCTCTCCATCCTTCTTGGTTTGCCCCAGAGAATATCATATCAGGAGTCCGTCCCTCCCCATGTGTGCCGGGGCAGCTAGGGACGGGGATATTTCATGTATTTGATGAAATATTAACAGAGGTGGTGGTTTTAATTATCCTCTCCACCTTTTAGAACGCTCTCTTTCTCTCTCTCCATCTCTCCATCGCCTTCTTTCTCCCTTTCCTTCTTTCTCTCCCTCTTCCTTTTCTTCTCTCTCTCCCTCTCTCGCTTTCTCTCTCTCTCGTTCCTCCCCACTTCTTCCCTTCTTTCTCGCCTCGGGGATAACATCCACTGGTTTAACTACAGAACGGGAGAGTTAGAACCCCCTTCGTTAAAAGGGCCGATTGTCTCTAAAAGTAATTTACCATGATTACCGGTCCTCCATCTCCCTGCTTCTCCTCTGCGGTGCACACAGGCCATGTGAATGACGTATAGTCTCCACGGTTTGTTCAAGGCAGGCGTGCCTCAAGTTCTCCCTCTCTTTAATTTAATCTGTCTCATTTCCTCCCTCCCTCCCTCCCTCCCTCCCTCCCTCCCTCCCTCCCTCCCTCCCTCCCTCTGTCCGTCCATCCGTCCGTCTGTCTGTTTATTTCTCTCTGCTCATCTCTCTCTTTCCCTTTCTCTCTCACTCCTCTCTGTCATCAATACTACAGTGTTGACTTACTGGTGTCTTTTTTTCTGCCGCTGAGAGAGTTTGAGAGGAGGCCCACAGGCCCAGCAGTTCGACTTGTTTATTGAGGTTATGCCTGAGGTTACATGACTCCCCAGTCTGAGTTGTCTGTCGCTCTGTAGCCTTTGAATTAAGCTTCTCAAATGTCTGTATATCTGTTATTTTCATGCCTTCAGCTGTTGTTGGCATACCATAGCCACCCTGTGTGTGTGTGGTGTGTGTGTGTGTGTGTGTGTGTGTGTGTGTGTGTGTGTGTGTGTGTGTGTGTGTGTGTGTGTGTGTGTGTGTGTGTGTGTGTGTGTGTGTGTGTGTGTGTGTGTGTGTGTGTGTGTGTTGGCTGAATTAATGTGGTGGATTAAGTTATCTTTTCCATGTATGTGTACGTGTAATGTGTACGTGTAATGTTTGGCTCATGTCTGAATGAGTGTCTGTCTGTGTGAGATTGTTTACATATATATGCATTATCAGTAATAGGGGCACAGCTGGCAGGCTTTACAGTTGACAGCTTTCATGAATAGGTAGCTAAAGGAGACAGGTGTTTTAAGGACTTACATCTGTAGACCAGGTGGAGGTAGACCAGTTGGAGGTAGCTAAAGGAGACAGGTGTGGTAAGATCTTACATCTGTAGACCAGTTGGAGGTAGCTAAAGGAGACAGGTGTGGTAAGGACTTACATCTGTAGACCAGTTGGAGGTAGCTAAAGGAGACAGGTGTTTTAAGGACTTACATCTGTAGACCAGGTGGAGGTAGACCAGTTGGAGGTAGCTAAAGGAGACAGGTGTGGTACGGTCTTACATCTGTAGACCAGTTGGAGGTAGCTAAAGGAGACAGGTGTGGTAAGGACTTACATCTGTAGACCAGTTGGAGGTAGCTAAAGGAGACAGGTGTTTTAAGGACTTACATCTGTAGACCAGGTGGAGGTAGACCAGTTGGAGGTAGCTAAAGGAGACAGGTGTGGTAAGGTCTTACATCTGTAGACCAGGTGGAGGTAGCTAAAGGAGACAGGTGTGGTAAGGTCTTACATCTGTAGACCAGTTGGAGGTAGCTAAAGGAGACAGGTGTGGTAAGGACTTACATCTGTAGAACAGTTGGAGGTAGCTAAAGGAGACAGGTGTGGTAAGGACTTACATCTGTAGACCAGGTGGAGGTAGCTAAAGGAGACAGGTGTGGTAAGGACTTACATCTGTAGACCAGGTGGAGGTAGCTAAAGGAGACAGGTGTGGTAAGGACTTACATCTATAGAACAGGTGGAGGTAGACCAGTTGGAGGTAGACCAGTTGGAGGTAGACCAGTTGGAGGTAGCTTGTCATACCTGTCATACGGGATGTCCTGATTCTTCAACTACTATATAGGGTCTACTGTATATTTCCTCACTGTCACTCATATGTGGTTGTATGAGCGGGTCTATGAACCCGTGTTGGTCTTTATTCGTTATGGCGTGACTGGTATCCTTACCAATCTGTCTCACACTTTTTATTTTTTTACCAGTACCGATGTTGTTCTGACGATCACCCGACTGACGTGTTTGTTTCTCCTCCTCTCCTCCAGAGATCAGCCGGGTGCGGAAGGACATGTACAACGACACGCTAAACGGCAGCACAGAGAAGCGGAGCAGCGAGCTCCCTGACGCAGTGGGCCCCATCGTGCAGCTCCAGGAGAAGCTCTTTGTCCCTGTAAAAGAGTACCCCGATGTGAGTACAACCTGTCGGGCGATCACGCACGCACGCGCTCACACACGTCATCTCCCCCCACACACACACACATGCACCTGAAGGACCACCACCAAGTTTCCAATGAAAAATGGATGTTTGCGTCAAGGCACTTTCCTAGATTCATCTGAATAATATCATTTCTGGTAAACTGGGCGCAGCTCTATTCAGTATAAGGTTTATTGGATTACCAGGTTTTTACAAATCCAGGTAATCTAGTTTCCTCTGCATTAGAAGATGGGCCCTTGTCACAGTTATTGATTAGGATAGGAGGTGGGCGGAGGGGGATCCTGTCTGGGCATGTAAACCTGAGGGATAGCTACTGTTATTGGACTGATTGTCCTATGTGCAGAATAGTCTCACCTTCCCTATATTTATTGACATGGTCTTGAATCATGTCCCTCAACGAATTCCCTTAATCTGAATCATACCAGTACTGTACAATCACCACTACATTGTTGAAAGATTCTGAAAACAGAAAATTCTGTAATTTACGGTCCGGTATCATATCTACTATATCATTTCTGAACAGCTGTGCTGTTTCTTTATCTCAGTATTATTAGTCATGTAAACATATTATATCATAAAAAAAAACACAAATACATTAGATAGTGGGTACTAGGCAGAAGATGCAGTATGCACCTGAAATACTCTGTAGAAGTCCTCACATTGGACTCCCCTCAACCGTATGTTGATTCTAACTCGCACCTGAACCCGCCTAGCAGTTAACAAATCTTTTAAGCAATCGCCCTCGGATCCTGCTCGCCTAACCCTCCTGGCCCAGAAGGAGCGAGTCGAGTTCCGAGCTGATTGATCCCAATGAACTTGTTTCTCTGAGTGGCAGATTCTTGCGTGGGCAGCATTAGTGGAGGTGAATCCTTGGAGGTTTAAACACACCGCTCCAGTCCAGATTAGTCCGCTGTATTTCTGCTGAAGTTTTAAGGCTATAAAAAAGGTTGTTTATGCCACCATATTTCCCCAGGGCGGTTGAGTCAGTTGAGTTTCCTATTGACCAGTGTATCTGGAAATATTGGATTCCTTCCCCCAGAAGAGCCATTTTCATGTTGCATGTTATGAATTTGTAACAAATTGTGAATATGGATATTGTGGTAAATGTAGTTGATGTATGAATTGATTTAGCTTTGGTGACATTCCTTTAGGAATTGAAGGGTACTGTCTCTGCAGTCTGTCTACCTGTGTTTGCTGTGATAGTGTGAGCTACGTTTATGGGTCTTTTAGTTTCCATATCCGTCCTTGTGTGTTTGTCTGCTCTACTAATCTCCAGGAAAGGCCAGCAGCAGCAGAAGAGTGACTGAGTGTCGATGCTGGCTGTCCTTGCTGCTCTGAAGGACAGAGGGGATCATTATTACTGAGGATGGGTTCATTAGGAACACTGGGAGATGAAATGCCAGGACTTCAAGTAGCCCCCACCTGAGAGTGCTGGAGCCCTGTGTGTGTGTGTGTGTGTGTGTGTGTGTGTGTGTGTGTGTGTGTGTGTGTGTGTGTGTGTGTGTGTGTGTGTGTGTGTGTGTGTGTGTGTGTGTGTGTGTGTGTGTGTGTGTGTGTGTGTGTGTGTGTGTGTGTGTGTGTGTAATTTTTACTACACTTGTCAGGACCAAAAGCCCTCATAAGAATATTAAACCAACTCAGAGAAGTGAGGACATTTTGCCGGTCCTCACTTGTAAAAAGGCTATTTTAGTCTTATGGGTTAGGGCCTTTCGAGTGGCGCATCGCAGTGTTGCTGCGTAACTACAGCCTGGGGTTGGACCGGGAGTCCCATAGGGCTGCTCAGAATTGGCCCAGCGTCGTCCGGGTTAGGGGAGGGTTTGGCCGGGGGAAGCTTTAGTTGGCTAATCGCACTCTAGCGATTCCTTGTGGCGGGCCGGGTGCCTGCAGGCTGACCACGGTCGTCAGTTGAACAGTGTTTCCTCCGGCACATTGGTGCAGCTGGCTTCCGGGTTAAGAGAGCGGGTGTTAAGAAGCGCGGTTTGGCGGGTCATGTTTCAGAGAACGCATGACTCGACCTTCACATCTCCTTAGCCCGTTGTGGAGTTGCAGCGATGAGACAAGATCGTAATTGGATATCGCCAAATTGGGGAGAAAAAGGGGCTCAAAAAAAAATATAAGAATTAGAGTTAGGATTAGGATCAGGGGTTAGATTTAGGGCTAGGAGTTTGGGAAAATGTCATTTTGAATGGGAATATATTGTTGGTCCCCAAAACGTAAGGGTGTGTGTGTGTGTGTGTGTGTGTGTGTGTGTGTGTGTGTGTGTGTGTGTGTGGTTTTGCATACAGTTATCATGGCTGATAGTGACGTGTTTTCCACAGGTTGGAGTAGTTAACCCCTTAGAGTCGATGTCCGATACCGATTATTGGAGGACCAAAAAGCCGATACCGATTAATTGGACAATTTTTTTATTTCTTTCTAATAAAGACATTTACAACAATACTGAATGAACACTTATTTTAACTTAATATAATACATCAATAAAATCAATTTATCCTCAAGTAAATAATGAAACATGTTCAATTTAGTTTAAATAATGCAAAAACAAAGTGTTGGAGAAGAAAGTAAAAGTGCAATATGTGCTATGTAAGAAAGCTAACGTTTAAGTTCCTTGCTCAGAACATGAGAACATATGAAAGCTGGTGGTTCCTTTTAACATGAGTCTTCAATATTCCCAGGTAAGAAGTTTTAGGTTATAGTTAGTATAGGAATTATAGGACTATTTCCCTCTATACCATTTGTATTTCATTAATCTTTGACTATTGGATGTTCTTATAGGCACTTTAGTATTGACAGTGTAACAGTATAGCTTCCGTCCCTCTCCTCGCTCCTCCCTGGGCTCGAACCAGCAACACAACAACAATTAGCTTGCGCTAACTAGCTAGCCATTTCACTTCGGTTACACTAGCCTCATCTCGGAAGTTGATAGGCTTGAAGTCATAAACAGAGCAATGCTTGACGCACAATGAAGAGCTGCTGGCAAAACGCACGAAAGTGCTGTTTGAATGAATGTTTACGCGCCTGCTTCTGCCTACCACCGCTCAGTCAGATACTTAGATACGTGTATGCTGTCAGATTATATGCAACGCAGGACACGCTAGGTAATATCATCAACCATGTGTAGTTAACTAGTGATTATGATTTATTGTTTTTTCTAAGATAAGTTTAATGCTGGCTAGCAACATACCTTGGCTTACTGCATTCGTGTAACAGGCAGTCTCCTTGTGGAGTGCAACGAGAGAGAGGCAGGTCGGTATTGCGTTGGACGAGTTAACTGTAAGGTTGCAAGATTGGATCCCCCGAGCTGTCAAGGTGAATATCTGTCGTTCTGCTCCTGAACAAGGCAGTTAACCCACCATTCCTAGGCCGTCATTGAAAATAAGAATGTGTTCTTAACTGACTTGCCTAGTTAAATATTGTTTAATATTGTTGATTGTTGTGAAAACTTGAAATCGGCCCTAATTAATCGGCCATTCCGATTAATCGGTCGACCTCGTGTGTGGGTGTGTGTGTGTGTGTGAAAAAGAAAGGGAATAGTGTGGCTAGGAAGTGGTTCATGGATGGTATTCTAGTCTATTTCTGGGGGTTGTGGTGAATACAACAGTATGAGTTGGAGGGAAGAGGGTGGAGGGAGGGGGACAGGCAATGTGAATGAGCTGTCGTCATCCATCATTTGGCTGCTGCGTGTCCTTTTCTGGGTCATGCTTGTCCACAGTGGAGATGAGCGAGAGAGACTGCAACTGATTATTAATTAATTAGAAGCATGTGCGGCTGGATTGATTCTCCCTCGGTCTTCTCATTTGGCCTTGGCCATCCTTCACAAACGTCAAAGAGGGAGGGAGGGAGGGAGGAAAGAAAGAAAGAAAGGAGAGTAGGGACGCGTGTGTGTTTGGTGCACGTCCTTGCATAGGTGTTTGTTTGTGTGTGTGTGTGTTTGAGAGAGAGAGAGAGGTGAGGGCAGGGGGGAGTGACTTTGGTTTTAGGAGGGCAGCCCTCCCTCCCATCCCTGCTGCTGGAGGTCCACTTGAGGTGCAGAGAAGATTGAGTGAAGGGGTGTATAGAAGGAGAGGAGACAGGGCTGTCTGTGTCTGTGATTAGGTGAGCTATGGCATATAAATTAGCCCCCTCATTAATGCGATGATTATAAACAGCGCTAGACGCAGGGGAGAGAGGAAGGTGCCAGCAACACAGCAACACAGGCGTTGTGGATCACTGCTTGGCTAATGAAGGTTAATTAGGGTTCATTAGGACATTAGGACCGCTCTGACAACACACAGCATCATCACCCAGGAGGGGCTGAGGCCGGGATAAGGCTCACCTCATTCTGTCATTCACCACACACAGATCAAACAGATGACGCAACACCAATGTCAGTCTACTAAACCGATGGGAAGGGAAATCATTTACGCCGGAAATGAAAAGTGGGATTATATATGATTCCAAATAGGAAGAAGATAGATGCCATTTTCTGATTACTGTTACTACGAGCCAAAAGGAATGTCTCGTACTATTTTCAAGGCCCTGCTCTCCCGGGTTTCACGTTCATGCGTACTTTAAAAGATACGTGAATGTCCATTGGTATTTATCATTAGGTCAATTATGATAAGGTCAATAATCACTCACAAGAAGAACGCGCACACGTACAGTGCACACACGCACGCACACACCCTCTCCTGAAGGAGCTCTCTGGCCTATCTTCGTCCACGCTCAGCCTCTTGTCCTCCATAATAATGCAAACAAAAGACGTCCTGCAAAAGGGAATTGGAGCAGAGTGCGATTTAGAAGCCATGCAATAATTAATTTGCCTATTACAGCGGCCAGCTCGTTTATCTTCATAAGATAATAAGATCAGTGTGAGTGTCTGGCGGTTGGACCATCGTGCTCCCAGTCTTAAATGGCCCTAATTATGTTCAGCTCCCCCGTTTTATTGTAGCTGATGGAAAACACACTTCATCTTCACTGTCCAGATTGGGTAAATAGGGGGAGTCCTTTAAAAGCAGGTATTAGACATTCCATTAGCTTCAATGGATTTTCTTGCTTTCCTGCTCTCTCTCTCTCTCTCTCTCTCTCTCTCTCTCTCAGTTTCGGGGGAGCAGCGGGGAGTGGGGGTGTGGTGGGTTGAGTCGGGACTGCAGGGTCCACTAAGTCAATCTGTCTCTGTCCTGTTGGTGTCTCCGGCTGGTTGCTGCAGTTATACTGCTCTCCCTCTCTGATCAATACTATGGATGGGATTTGGATCCACCATTTTCACTCCAATGATTTGAACCATTCCATCCACCCGTTTCAGTGTCCACCCATCCACATCCCATGGTGGAAATCGTGCTGTTGGGCCGAGATTGTGGGAGACTCACTTGCTTTATAAATACATGGACAGTGGACACGCGTACATTTGTGTTTGACCCCAGCGCACCTGCTGTGAGCCTGTGTTGGTTCTTTACAAGAAAGAGAATGCCCATCGTGATCCTGTGTGAGCTGCAGCTGCCGTGTGGATCACTCAATGGCCTGACGGATAAGGTTAAACACTGGAAGAGGGATGTGAGGGAGGGTCAGGTGGTAGGGGGCACCCTCCACAAAGACAATATTCCGGTCTGAAGCACACTCACCTGCCACCGCTGATAACCTCCACACAAATTCCCTCTCTCACATTGACAGTCACTCGCACAGATTTAGCCTGACAAGATGGGAAATGGGATTATAATTCTGTCCTTTTTGTCCTCCTCTCGAAACACACGCACGCGCAAGGACACACACACACACCAAATATGGCGATATTAACATGTGCAATGTCCATATGGCAAGAGATTTCGCTTTATTTTGAAATGCCACTCAGCCGTGTGTAAAGTCAATTTTTATAGTTTACTCTGTCGTCTCTCTCCCTCTCTTTCGTTGCAGCTGCTTCCCACACACACCAAGCCCCGCCCCCTGCCAATCAAGCAGCACAGTTCCTCCTCCCCGCTGTTAGATTCACTAGAAGTTTGCACGCTGTTCTGTTAGGTCAAATGCAGTCAACAGATTGTTTCCGAACAGGAACGATGCTGCTTTACACTTTGGTTCTTAATGGAAAACATTCTACCTCTATGAATCCAACAGTTCATCCAAGTGTTTTGATCTATATCGCAAGTGAAATCGCAATCGCAATATTTGATAAAATAGAAAATCACAATTCTATTTTTCTGGCCCATATCATGCAGCCCTAACACACACCTGTCCTCTCAGTACACACACATCCTCAATATGCCCGATACCCCTACTCGGAGGCATTCATCACTGCCAAATGCATCAAAGTACTGAACTTTGTGTGATGGGAGAGTAGAGAGGGAACACAAAGCCGAGTAGAGTAGGAGAGAGAGACAAATGCTCCTGAAGGAGGAATATCAAAATACAGTTGACAGAGGGAGACTGGAGGGAGACTGGAGGGAGACTGGAGGGAGACTGGAGGGAGACTGGAGGGAGACTGGAGGAAGACTGGAGGAAGACTGGAGGAAGACTGGAGGGAGACTGGAGGGAGACCGAAGGGGCCCTGAGAAGTATGACTTCCGCGCTGTCACTTGCGCTTTGTTGCCTCGAAGTTGTGTCACATGAATAAGGCAGCGTGTGTAAAAGAGCCCTGGCGACGCCGCTCACAGAATTCACAGATGCTTTTTTATGACCCAATTTACGGAGGAGGGGATGTTTGACTATGGCTCCCTGCTTGTGCCATCAAACCACTGCAACTTATCCAGAACGCTGCAGCACGTCTGGTGATCAACCTTCCCAAGTTCTCTCATGTCACCCCGCTCCTCCGCACACTCCACTGGCTTCCAGTCTAAGCTCGCATCCACTACAAGACCATAGTGCTTACCTACGGAACAGCAAGAGGAACTGCCCCTCCCTACCTTCAGGATATGCTCAAACCCTACACCCCAAGATCTCTCTGTTCTGCCACCTTTGGTCTCTTGGACCTCCCTCTCAGTCCAGTCGAAGCTCTTCTCTGTCCTGGCACCTCAGGGGTGGAACCAGTATCACCCTGAAGCTAGGACAGCAGAGTCACTCCCCATCTTCCGAAAACATCTGAAATCCTGCCTCTTCATCTTAAATAATCCCACAGCACCCCCCTTCGCACCCCCTGCAGCCTAGCTATGTGATTTGTGTTCCCTGTGAATGGGAGCTGAGCTGTACTTATGAAAATTAGGAAGTCCTGTGGTTTCTCTGATTGTCCAGACCCAAAGGGCACCTTGGAGCATATTTTCTCCTGGAGCAAAGAAAGTGTGATTGACTAGAGTGACACCACTGATTGAGCTCTTAAGCGCTATTGTGAAAACCTGTATACCTCTGTGATGCCCAATCAAAGTGCGATTGCAAAGTGAAGTCAACAGAATGATTTTAAATGGTAAGGCATTGATAATTATGCAGAAGGCTGGTTCTATGGAGTACTCTGTATCCCTATGCTGAGATACGGCCTTTGTTGGTTTCTTTCTCATTGGGAGCGGTGTGTGTTGTGTGTGTTGTGTATGAAGGCATCGTTCATGGTAAAGCAGCAGAATGTGCCCTTTTCAACCATGCCAGGTGCAAACAACTGGGCTTTCAGCAAGGGAAGAAATACAAGGCAAGACAGCATGGGCTTTGTTTACCATGTCCATCTCTCACAAATCAAATCAAAGTTTACCTTACAGGGAAGTCCTTACTTACAGGCCCTAACCAACAGTGCAATTGTTAAGTAAAAAAATAGGTATTCGACTACAAAATAGTTATTCGAGTACAAAATAGGTATTCGAGTACAAAATGGGTATTAGAGTACAAAATAGGTATTAGAGTAAAAAAAATTGGTATTAGAGCTCCACATTTAGAGCTATGGACGAAGAAACTGGAGATTCTACAATGTTTTTAGGCTTGTACATATCAAGGCAGCTGCCTTGATATGACTCTGAAGTGATCAGTGGAGATAATGGCGAATGCCAATCTGTAAAACCTTTAACTGTTGTTGTTCTGTTTTGCTTGTATTCACTGGGTATTGTTGCTATAAACTTTCTACACTTTGATAGTGACTGCCAGCAGTCAGTCATTCAGTAACTCAGTTATTCAGTCATTCAGTCATTCAGTCAGTCATTCAGTCAGTTAGTCTGTATGTCAATCAGTTAGTCTGTATGTCAATCAGTTAGTCTGCCAGTCAGTCAGTCAGTTTGCCAGTCAGTTAGTCAGCCAGTTTGCCAGACTGTCTGTCAGTCAGTCAGTTAGTCTGCCAGTCTGTCAGTCTGCCAGTCTGTCAATCAGTTAGTATGTCTCTCTTGTCCATCAAAGCTCAGGACCTGTCTGTGTGTCAGTATCAGTCCCAGCTCATCGATAGGCAGCCCTCATGAATCCTGACTGACAGGCAGTGTGAGGGCCAGAGAAGAGAGAAGAACAGAGAGGAGCCTAGGCTGCTGATCGATGGGGTAACGATCGCTGAGCCTTATCTTGTCAGTGGCGCCTCAGGGCTGGTTGCAAGGCGCTCCCGGATATCGAGGAGAGAAGGATGCTCCTGAAGGAGGGATATCAAAATGCAGGTGACAGAGGAAGACCGCCGAAGGACCGGAGGAAGACCGGAGAGGCGCTAAGAAGTGTTGCTTTGAGTCCCCTTTTACTTCCGCGCTGTCACTTGCGCTTTGTTGCGTCAGAGTTGTGTCACATGAATAAGGCAGCGTGTGTAAAAGAGCCCTGGCGTCGCCGCTCACAGAATTCACAGATGCTCTTTTATGACCCAATTTACGGAGGAGGGGATGTTTGACTATGATAATGCCTTTTGTCTTCTCATGCTTTGGAATACTAAAAGGGTTCAGGTATCTGAATTGATGGCTCAGGTATTTTGTTGAAATGTGGTAGGTAGGAAAATTACATTTACAGTACATGGTCATGGTCATGGTCAACAAGAGGATGCTCATCATCATCATCATCATCATCATCATGACAGTGTGTAATAGACAGAGCCATATCCTAAATCTCTTGGCAGCTGCCTTGACCTTGTCTCCTGAATTGTAGGCTGAAAGTGATGGTCGTTTGATGGCTGGTGGCTTTGTATCACAGGAGGCTGCTGAGGGGAGGACAGCTCATAATCCCTCTAATCACTCTGATATCAATGCAAATGTAATCAAAAATCGAATCAAACATTTCATGAGAGCCCATGAGCTCATGTTGCACAACATTTCTATAGGCTATGCAATTGCGTGAGAACAGAGTGATGGCCTCTATTAAAAATAGGAGGATCCCACCAGCTTTCTATAGGCTAGGCCTACAATATTTATTTCTCAACTTTCCTAATAATAAGCACATTGCTTCTCTTTTCAACAGCAGTATTTCTTACCTGGCTGGCATGAAAATGAACCACGGGAAAAGCGTTGTCCATTCAAGTTTATAGATGACATTTTTCCACTGCCCCTGTTTCGAGACAGGTGCATGATAATGATTCATTCTAGATCAAAACTAATTTCACACTTATATTATTTAGTATATGTAAAGACAAGATTAAATCAAGAATAGTGTGATGGGTGACAATAGTAGCCTATCACTTGTGAATGATATTATCACTTGTGAGTGATGTCCAGCATAAGGCAAGAAACAGAGCATGCTTTTTTGCGTCTTTTTATAATCCTAGTCACACACCTCATGCAGCCTAGCCCATAGGCCTATATGTTTTGGTATAGTTTGCATCACAACTAAAGTGGCCAGATAACTTCTTAAAATGAAGCACATTAATCCGCTTTACAAGGGGTGTAGAGCCTAACTGGCATACATACGCATTGCGTATACAATAGGTCAACTTTTGCACTACGGGGGATAGTATATTGACAGAGGCTACTGCTTTTGCTGTTCGTTAGGCCTACTCATCTTGTTGTGTGACGAAAAGTAAATGTGGACAGTTCTTCCAATATCTTCAATATTCGCCTCGGAATTGGATAAGGACGCACGCAGTTGCATCCCCGATGTGTCTGTCTTCACTTGTAGCCTGTGAGAAAGACCACGGAGAGCCATGTGAGTGAGAGGTGCTTCGGAGAGCCATGTGAGCGAGAGGTGCTTCAGCACGCAGCCGGGAGAAGGGAATTATAATTATTATATTCAGCCCAAGGGCACAACAGCCACTGGCTACAAAATGCATGGATTTTTTAGGGGGCATTATGACCACACAAAGGGGATGTTGCCGGGAAATTCTAGGCATTATCAAGTGCTTGTCAAATTGGGAATGAGAGACTGATGAAGTGTGTGCAGACTGCCTAAAAAACAAAGCAGAGCTCATGCCTTTAATGATGGTTTGAAAAAAGTTGCATGAGAGTCGCATCAAAACATATAGCCCAACATTTGTATCACAACTAAAGTTACATAAATAGCTGTAAATATAGCATATAGGAGGACCTGTTTCTTTGTTAACCACTCAACACAGAATAGCCGTATGTGATCACTACCTCAAATCGTTTGGAGAAAATATAATTTTTTATTTTATTCAGCTATGTTCAGTTGTATTCTTCATACTATAAAATAATGCTACAGAATTTTAAGCAAATCCTGTCTACTAAATGAACTAGTGTAGCCCACAGCCATATGGCATAGCCAGATCAGGGCCTAACATACATAAGGACAACTCATAGTATGCTATTCTGTTCTTCTGAAATAGTCTACATTTTCTTCATTTCCTGTTTTGACCTGTCTAAAATAAATTCTGAATTGATTGTGAAGGTGTAGCCTATATTACATGGATTTGTTAGGCTTTTTCAAATGTAGATGTTCCAAAGGTCTGCATCAGTGGCTTGTAGGCTGTGAGTGGAAGCCAGGAGTTGCTACGTGTTTATGTTGATTACGGTCAATTACTGTGAGACTGGAAGTTATTTGCTTGAAATTTCATGACCGCAACAGCCCTACCTGAGAATGGAGATAAGTACTGTAGCCTAGCTATGTGATTTTTGTTCTTTGTGAATGTGAGCTGAGCTGTACTTATGAAAATTAGAAAGTCCTGTGGTTTCTCTGATTGTCCAGACCCAAAGGGCACCTTGGAACATATTTTCTCCAGGAGACAAGAAAGCGTGATTGACTAGAGCAGGGATTGGCAACTTTGATGGGGGGCGAGGGCCACAAAAAAACGGAACTCATCATGAGGGACTGCAGTGGCTCGTGGGTCTGCGTACCCACATCCATACCCCCACCTTGTGAGCAAAACAGAGAAGAGAAAAAAATGTACTTGCAATTTCCTGCAATTCTACACATTTTGCCATGAGGTGTAGAGAAAATATTGCCATTTTAAAGCAAGTTCGCTGCAAATCTACAGATTGTTCCATGGGGCGGAGAGAAGATTTTGCAACTGTATAACTTATTTCATGCAGTTCTACACATACTGTAGGGTGTAGGCAAATGTTTGCTGAATTTGAAATGATAGCTGATGATCAGTGGGCCCCATACCAGTCGGTAATTGGACCATGCTTACTACAAGTTTAGATAGCTGGCTGGTAAACTAACTTACTAATCTAAAACATTTTTGTTCACATCGGCCAATTGAGTGACGGCTGGTTCACAACCAAATTTGAAATTCCACGTTGTGTATTGTTATTTTAACACTCAACAGTAAGCAACAAAAAAATAAAAATGGTTTTAGATTGGTCCGCGCTCCCTACTAAAGGGGGCGGGGCCATGCCGCTGTGATGCCCAATCAAAGTGAGATTGCAAAGTGAAGTCAACAGAATGATTTTAAATGGTAAGGCATTGATAATTATGCAGAAGGCTTTGTTCTATGGAGTTACTCTGTATCCCTATGCTGAGATATGGCCTTTGTTGGTGTCTTTCTCGTTGGGAGTGGTGTGTGTTGTGTGTGTTGTGTATGAAGGCATAGTTCATGGCAAAGCAGCAGAATGTGCCCTTTTCAACCATGCCAGGTGCAAACAACTGGGCTTTCAGCAAGGGCAGAAATACAAGGCAAGACAGCATGGGCTTTGTTTACCATGTCCATCTCTCACAAATCAAATCAAAGTTTATTTGTCATGTGCGCCGAATGCAACAGGTGTAGGTAGACCTTACAGGGAAGTGCTTACTTACAGGCCCTAACCAACATTGCAATTGTTAAGTAAAAAAATAGTTATTAGAGTACAAAATAGGTATTAGAGCTCCACATTTAGAGCTATGGACGATGAAACTGGAGATTCTACAATGTTTTTAGGCTTTTACACATCACATTTTGTACTTAACATTGTGCTGGTCGCAAGGCACTCCCGGATGTCGCCGCCGAGCGCCGTTGTGTCAGAGCACCGGGCAGGTGATAAGGCCGTGAGATTACAGCGAAATGGAGGGGTCAAACAAGGGGCTCCCTTGAGAGACCTCCTCACCTTGTTTTCTCGTTCTTTCTCTCTGTGTTTTCATATCTTTGTATCTGATTCCTCTCTCTTCTCAACATGTCAAGACTGGAGAAAACCCACTAACATTTCCATTACAGATATCTTTCAGATGTCTACTATGTCCTCATACATACATATCAATGATAAAATGACCTGTTGTCTGCATTGAAGAACTGCTCTGGTTTTAAGCGCTGGTTCTAATGCGTGTGTGCGTTTGTGTTTCTCTGGCAGTTTAACTTTGTGGGCCGGATCCTGGGACCACGGGGGCTGACAGCCAAGCAGCTGGAGGCAGAGACAGGATGTAAAATCATGGTGCGCGGGAAGGGCTCCATGAGGGACAAGAAGAAGGTGAGGCGAGCACAAACACACACACACACACACACACACACACACACACTCTCAGGTATTATAAGCTCCCCCCTCACACAACGATTGCAATTTACAAGATAACATCTTATTTGGTTTCCTCTCATTATTGATCATGTCAGCAATTGACCACTTTAATCTATTCGTCTTCTCTCAGATGCCATTGGCTCTAATAGTTGTGTAACACTGATAGTGTACATACAGTTTGTGTAAACAGCACTGCATCCTCTATTGGTGTGTCCACTAGTGTGCAAGGCCATCTGAAGACTCAGATATTTCCTCCTATTGGGAAACAACAATCCTTCCCCCAAGCTGCACCGTGGCTCTGAGAGGGGCTGGGCAGGTGTTCAAACATTGTCCTTGACCTCAGATCTGTTGGGCCCAGCAGCATTGGGGCTAGAGGGGCCCTCAGTCCAGCCTGATCCGGTCCCTGAAACGTGACCATGCTGGGGCGGCGTGATCTCCTAACCCTGGCCCCTGTAGGATGTGAGAGGAGCACTTGGAGGGGGTCATCCACACACACACACACACACACTTGCGCACCGACACATGGACAAATGCACACACGTGTGCGCATACACACACACATGGACAGTTATTTATTTCCCATCTCGCTCTTTTCAGAGAAAGGTCTGTTTGTGTTTCCAATGTATAAGCAGGGTCCGTCCCTCTATTTGGACAAGTGGTGTTAGTGGAGATGGTGATCTGAGCTGTTCCACAGAGTCCCAGTGGGGGGCACTGGCAGAAAAAAATAAAACAAGTGTCTCTGATATCCCTGTTGTGGTCTCCTGCACTCCTCCACATCTGCTTCAGCTCAGCATCCTGCAGAAACCCAGCTGCTCCAGCTATCTCACCATAACAGAGCTGGAGAGAGGCTCTCTCTCTAGTCTAACCACTATGTTGTTGGTGATGAAATGTATTACAGGGTAAGTCAAACTACTGGTCTTTCTCACGTCGTAAAACACAGTCAATGGCCCCCTCTATCCTTTCTCTGTTGCGCGCTCTCTCTCTCTCTCTCTCTCTCTCCCTCCCTTTCCCTCTCTCTCCCTCCCTTTCCCTCTCTCTCCCTCCCTTTCCCTCCCTCTCTCCTCTGTGGGCATTGTTGTTGCAGCGGTGATTGGGTTCCATGCCACCTGCACGCAATTTATTAGGTTTCCGAGCAGCACAGAGGCCGGTGCCCTTGTCCTCTGCGTAATGTCTCATGCCGCATATACACTCCTTAAGTGAAACAAATGCCTGCCGACACAGATGGGGTCTTGTGGAATGCAGGAGGTAGTGGAAACACAGCACCACCACAGCAGCCAGCCAATAGATAACCAGTGAGAAGCCGCTCTCCCACACTAACTCACACTCAAACAGGGCCTGATGATAACCACAGGATGTGTGTTAGGACTCCTATTATACCATGGCTACTCAAAACCACACCACACAAATGGATCCACCAGGGGCTTCCTCAGTTACGACGGGCAAAACCTGCAAATACAGACGTTTTAATTCTGAGGAGTAGACATCTAGCTATCGTTGGAGAGGTTAGCCCTGAAAGGGGTGGGGGTATGTTTGAGTTAAATGGTGTCACTGTCTATAGCCTTAGAGTTGGCCGGGGTCTCAGCAGCGCTGGGCTGGGATTGGACGAGATAGCGCCTCACTGTCTCTCAGTGTGTCCGCCACAGCAGTGTAACACACATTAGCCTGCCTCTGACTCCTCTGTGGCTGTTGTCCCCCCGCACACACACAAAAACACACAAACGGGCCAAAATACACTTTTCCACTATACACGCACATTAACATTCGCTCAGACACTGTCCGTGAAGCAGCATGGTGAGGAAACTAGCTAGGTGTTGTGAGGTGAGAGGATGGAGTGCTGACAGTTTCTGCCTCCCTCTGGTTGACATCCTCATTGTCCTGACAATAGCTGTCAGCCGGACTCTTGTCTTCCAGTGTCCCTGCTCTGCTCGAGGTCTGCTGGCTATTACAGTTACTATGACGGTCCGACTGGCCTCACACAGATCTACTGTACTCTAGTCCCAGGACCACACAGCCTACTCTACTCACGCGTAGCTTACAGCTCCCCTTCTTTGAGACACAGCGCCCGTGTGTGCGCATCTCTCTCTCTCTCTCTCATTTACTCTCAGTCACGCTCTCTCTCTCCCTGCCTCTCTCTCCCTCTTTCTGAGTTCATATGAGTCTGGGAATTACTTTGCAAGTTGCTCTGTTAAAGCAACGCTGTGCATAGTTTGCGTCAGAGGAGGCTGGTGGGTGGAGCTATAGGAGGACGGGCACATTGTAATGGTGGGAACGGAATAAATGGAATGGTATCAAACACATCGAGCGTATGGAAGCCACATGTTTGACCCCGTTCCATTAATTCCACTCCAGCCATTACACTGAGCCCCTCCTCCCATAGCTCCTCCCACCAGCATTCACTGGTTTGTATACATATCAGTGTTGTTGTTTGTTGCATTAGTATTGCCATGTGTCTTCAAGCGACACTACAGTAACTAACCCAGTAACTAACCGTGCAGGCATCAAGCTTACCGGAAGCTCACTGCTTAGCGGTTTGAATGACCTGTGGGTTTAGCGAGCGGTAAACAACTTCTCTGATAGAAAACAGCCTATATGGCATCGGCATTAGTCAGACACATTTGTTCTATAATGTCTGTCTCGTCCAAAACAGAGTTTTGTACGTGAGTTTATGACTTACTTGAGGGTTGGGTATTGATTTTGACAATGCTCACTTGCCCATTAACACGGGATACACAGCTGAGGTGATTGCACTCTGTCCAATCTTACCACAGAAAACAGACAGGGAAACAGAGCTGCCCATAAGCACAGCGCATCTGACTCTTTAAAAAACATTTTTTATTTAACCAGGAAGGACTCATTGAGATTTAAAATCTCTTTTTCAAGAGTGTCCTGGCCAAGTCATTACAAAAATTACAGACAAACAACATGAAAAACTACAAGTAATCTAGTAAAAACCATAGAATTCACAAGAGTATAACAAAATCATAAACATTGACGGGTCAGGGAATCAGTATCAAAATCATTCATCAGTGATTTAAAAACACCAATCGGGACAAGTTCTTCCAGTTTAAAAGTATTTTGTAAGGCATTCCAAGACGATGGCGCAGAGTACATAAAAGCCCTTTTACCAAATTCAGTTCGGACATTTGGAAGAGTTAGCAGGATAAAGTCCAGCAAACGAAGAGAGTACCCAACACATTTCTGAACAATAAAAATGGCCAAATAAAAAGGTAGTAAACCCAAAATGGCTTTGTAAATAAAAGTATACCAGTGCCTGAGCCTACGAGTGACTAGAGAAGGCCAGCCAACCCTGGTATACAAAGTGCAGTGGTGCAGTAAGGGTTTTGCAGTTTAAAATAAATCTCAAAGTGCCATGGTAAAGGGTGTCAATTGATCTCAAACACTGAGCGGAAGCATTCATCAATAAAATATCCCCATAGTCTAGTAAAGGCATAAATGTAGCTGATACTAGCCTCCTGGCTTCAAAAGAAAAACAGGCCTTATTCCTAAAATAAAATCCCAATTTCAGTTTCAATTTTTTTGTAAGTTGTTGAATATGCAATTTAAAAGAGACGCCGTCATCAATTAAAATTCCAAGATATTTATATGAGTGTCACGGTCGTTAAAAGAAGTAGACCAAAGCGCAGCGTGGTGAGCATACATATTCATTTTTATTAGGATGACGCCGACAAAAACAATAAACAATACAAAAACAACCTTGAAGCTTAAGGGCTATGTGCCACAAACAAAGTTAACTACCCACAATCTCAGGTGGGAAAAGGGGCTGCCTAAGTATGGTTCCCAATCAGAGACAACGGTAGACAGCTGTCCCTGATTGAGAACCATACCCGGCCAAAACATAGAAATACAAATTCATAGAAAACAAAAACATAGAATGCCCACCCCAAATCACACCCTGACCAAACCAAATAGAGGCATAAAAAGGCTCTCTAAGGTCAGGGCGTGACAATGAGGTTACAACCTCAATCTCCTTGCCCTGACAGGTGAAAGGTTCAGAGGTCTATTTCTTGCTTTGGAAAACATCATTAGTTTAGTTTAGTTTTTGTCAGTATTGAGGATAAGCTTCAATTGACACAAGGTATGTTGAACAGTATAAAAAGCAGTTTGCAAGTTCTGGAAAGCTTTTGTAAGAGACGAGGCACAACAGTAAATAACAGTATCATCAGCAAAAAAATGAAGTTGCGCATTTTGGACATTTTTGTCTAAATCATTTATATAAATAGTGAATAAGAGAGGACCAAGTACAGAGCCTTGGGGCACACCATTAAAGACAGACAATTTAACAGACATAACCCCATCAAATTGAGTGCACTGAGTTCTATCAGACAGATAGTTAGCAAACCATGCAACTGCATGCTCTGAAAGACCTACACTCGACAATCTCTGCCTTAGTATAGCATGATCAACTGTATCAAAAGCCTTAGAGAGATCAATAAAAAGTGAGACACAGTGCTGTTTTTTGTCAAGGGCTTCAGTGATATCATTTAAAACCTTCATGGCTGCTGTAATTGTGCTATGCTTCTTCCTGAAGCCCGATTGGTACATTGATCAAATAGAGTTAGTAAATAAAAACTCTTTTAGCTGTTCACTCACAAGGGTTTCAAGTATTTTCACCAGGGGTGACAGCTTTGAGATTGGCCTATAATTATTTTAAAGAGTTGGATCTCCCCCTTTTAAAAGTGGTAGGACAAATGCTGATTTCCAGATTTTCTGAATTTCATTACATTCCAGGGTTAGATTGAACAGATATGTAAGTGGTTCAGCTATGAAATCAGCTGCCAGATTTAAAAAGCAGGGATCCAAAAGATCAGGACCTGCAGGCTTTCTCTGATCTAAGGATTTCGGGGCTTTATGTACCACCTGCACTGAGAATGGCAAAAAGCTAAAAGTTTGACCAGCTCTCACTGGTTCATCCACACAGTGTTGTACAGAGACAGAGGACACTGAATCAAACAGCCTACCAGATGATGCAAAGTGCTAATTGAAACAATTCAGCATTTCAGTTTTGTCATTTAGAGCAACAGAGTCCTTCAAAACACATGACGGTAATTAATTAACATTACTGTTACCAGACATAGACTTAATAGCCTTTCAAAACCTTCTAGGGTCATTCAGGTTATCAGTGGTAACAGACATAAAATATTCAGACTTGGCCTTCCTGAGAAGAAAAGAACACTTGTTTCGTAACTGCCTAAAAATAAGCCAATCAGCATCCGAACATGATTTCCTTGCTTTAGCCCAGGCTAGATTACGGTCGTGAATAATACAAGACAGCTCAGAAGAAAACCATGGATTATCCCGCCCTTTAACCTTGAACCTGCGGAATGGGGCATGTTTGTTTACTATTTGAGAAAAACCATCATGAAAGAATTTCCAGGAAGTTTCCACATCAGGGATAAGCTCAATCTTGCTCCAGTCAAAATAAAACACATCATGAAAGAAAGCCTGCTCATTAAACACTTCAAATTTCTCTTACGAATAAAATGTGGGTTTGTCTTAGGAACCTTAGTATTTCGAACAGCAACAACAGCACAATGGTCACTTACATCATTACAAAAAAACACCAACGGCAGAATATTTATGTGGAACATTTGTCAATATCAAATCAATCAGGGTAGATTTCTCTGGGCATTTAAGATTTGGGCGAGTGGGTGAGTTAATCAACTGGGTAAGATTCATAGAATTACAAAACATTTTTAAATCATCAGACACCGGCTTTAACCAACACCAGTTGAGATCACCAATCAAGATCATTTCACTGTAACTCTGTTTACATAATACAACACATCGCGCCTTTTTTCAATTAAACCCCCTCAGCAAAAACATCAACATTTATTACAGTTTTCTTGAGTTAGCTTAGATTCATTCAGACAATTTTGAGGATGTAACACTAGCTTTGTTCCTATGGTGTCTCATGGGGGACAAACAGCAGTAAATGCCACCTTGAACCACACCCCCAAGACCGACATCTTTTTTTCTTAGTGAGCAACAGAGAAACATGGAATCGGTACGTTCAGTTTATCTTTAAAGTCTCCTTAATTACTGTCTCCTCTTAGCAGATATTCTGCCATGCATCAGTACAGTGGCTCACAGGGGACACAAGCCGAGTTTGTTTGAGCTTAGTGAGGATGAAAAGACATGCTTTGTGTGGTTTGCCTTTCCTTAGAGAAGTACCCTGCTGTGTACACTTCCTAAAATGTGCACTAACCTTTATCTGTCAACAAAATTTGAATGAGCCAACTGCTAATGTGTGTTTGCGTTGGTGTACATTCTGTATGTGTGTGTGTGTGTTTGTGTACGTTCTGTGTGTGGGTGCGTGCATGTGTGGGTATCATACAGTATGTGAGTGTGTTGGGGAAGGGTGGGTGGTGTATAATCCTTATTGTGGACAGAATTCTGATTCTGTGCTGGGATGTTGCAAAGGAGAGTGCTGTAACAAAAGAAATAGCCTAACCCTAATATCTGGTTCCCCCTAAATCTTTTAACAAGGAGCCTTGATGTGACGGGGCTTTTACACAATCAAAAAGTATTCTAGCTCTATAACCTCCAACTGTGTGTGTGTGCGTGTGTGTGTGCATGTGTGTGTGTGTTGTGTGTGTGTGTGTGTGTTTGTCAGGGAGAACGAGAAAGAGAGAGCAGTTGGTCTCAAAATCTTCTTCATACCATGGCCAGTGTATAGTGTATCATGTGCAGAAATATGTTCAGCCTTTAAAGGCTTTCAACAGTAGCGGATTGAACCAGCCTGACTGAACCATGTATCCTGAGGGTACCCAGTTAGCACATAACGTTCTGAAAACCATATGTTTCTTAGAGCTTAGTGAGAGTGTGGTTGTCCTATGGTTATTTTGCCTACAACCTTCCCACACCTTTCTGGGAATGGTGCAGGATAGTTGCTTGGCTTTGGAACAATCTCAGCACATTTAAGGAACTTGACAAATAAAAATGTCTTGGTATTTCAAACATGGTTACATTTAATTTGTTCTTTGAACGTTCTCCAACTGGTTTGGCATTGGGAATGTTCTTAAATAGTTGAGAGAACTTTAAGAAACAATGTTCTTCTGTGAGAATTTCAGTACTTCAGCATAACGTTTCCTTAAAATTATTTCATTTTTTTCTCAGAACGTTCATTCTCCATCCATTCTCAGAACGTTAAGAAAACGTTCCCTAAAAAAAAATAAAAAGCCAAGCAAATATCCTGCATCATTCCTAGAAAGTGACACACAACCACAGAGAGAGAGAGAGAGAGAGAGAGAGAGAGAAGATTATCGGTTTGAATCTCAGTGATGCTGTGTCTGCATGATTAATGCCTAAGGAAATGAATTCCCATGTGTCCTATCTGTGCTTGGAGTAAAAAAAAAGTTTACCCAAAATAAGATAGCAGTGTTATTAAAAGTCTTATTGAAACAATCAGTGAAATGAAAGTTTCAAATAACCCATCATTCCCGTCTCCAGAGCGTTAATAAAACCTTGCAGGAAACCTTCCAGGATCCAGAGTTAAACATTCTCAGAACCTCCCTGCAACCTAAAAAGAAATGTTCCTAGAACAGGTGAAATGTTCACTTATCTCAGAACGTTTAAAAAAACGTTCTGTTTTAACGGTCGGAAAACGTATGGCTTCGTTTCCACAACCAATGTGAAACCAAAAACATACGTTCCCACAACTCCCAAGGAACCAAATGCTCTAGCTGGATACATTCCCCTGCTTTTGGACTTTAAATCCCCTGCCTTTAATCCATTGACACTGACATGATGAACCCACTCACTGTTGATCTCTCTTCTCTCTTCTCTGCCCCCACTTTCACTGACTATTACAGAAGCTGTCAGTCACTACAATATCTCCCAACTTTGATCCCGAGTGGAGGTGTTCACCTTGATAAACCTTTCTGTAGAGTAAACTCCCCCATCCCCGCTCTGATACTACAGGTGGTACGGCCCGAGACCTCCTTTACATCTCATTACTCCACAGTGGCTCACAGAGGGAAAGAAGTTATTAGGAACGGTGCCAAGAAGAGATAAGGAATGGAATGACGTTTTGCTGTTCACATGCCAGTGCCCACATGCACACACGTATAAGGTCATAATGCAGACTCACACAGGTGCACGCACACACAGGCATTAGCATACAAATATGCACACACACACACACACACAAACTGCCTTTCTAGAACTAGGACTAATAGGTTTGATATACCTTCCAACCGACCATCCTAAGGACCCTGTACAACTCTCTTTAAGTTTCCATAGTCCCACTCTCACCTCCCTCCTCAGTTCCCTCTGTCTCTGCTCTACCCAATTAGTCTTGCTGTGTGCTGTCATATTGGCCCGGCTCCTGTGTTCTCCCGCACTCTTCCTTTGTGGGGCCGACTGACTCTTCTTCAGAGAGGCGTTATTGCCTGAGTGAGGATTACAAAAGAGCTGGCCCATGGATTTATGGTGGTTGATTATGGCCCAGGTCTGTGGCAGTGGCGAATGAGAGCGAGAGACAGGAAGGGGGAGAGAGTGAGAAAGAGATAGAGGGGTCAGAGAGAGATAAACATGGAAGGGTCACACAGCTGGACAAGCAGTCATTTAAAAGGGCCGAGGGAACATAACCTTGACTCCCGACATGTCATGTTGTTCCGTACTGAAGGGCAGTGGGCAGTGGTAGTGGGTGTGTGTACTTGCATTTGTGTGTGTGTGTGTTTAGCTGAATCTTCAGATGACTCCAGATGTAGCCTGTGTCAGAGCCAACCCCAGCACACTTCCACACACACACATCCACATCCACACACACACATCCGTCCACCCCTCTGAACCTCTTCCGGGGCGTGTTGCTCTGTCTTTTCCTGGGTGTTATTGATGGTGTGTCAGTGGGTGGGCTGGCTGGTCTTTGACAGCTAGATGCAGGGGATCCAATTTTTGTGTTTGTCATGAAAAAGGTAACGCAAGATAAATCAAGTCAGGAAGAAAGTAGAGAGAAGTCATATTAATATCGTTGTTTGTACTGTGTATTTGCTCGTGGTTGAGATGGATTCCTAGATAATGTCATATATTATCTGTGATTGATGTTTAGTTGGGTGTTCGTGCTGGTGTTTGGAACTGTGATCATACGAGCTGTCGTTATCTTTGGAGTGCATTGGAAATGACTACAAATGGCAGTAGCGGCCGGACACCAGTGAAAGAAAGCTCACCTCCCCATGGTCTCTCTGACAACACCTTATCCCCGTCATCAAATGATCAGACGAACTCAAATAAACAGACAATTTAAAATAAGTGCTTTTCAGTAAAAGGCATTGGAATCCTAAATCACTGCTCTGCTGAAAATATGGGGACAGTGGGAGAACAATCACAGACCGCAAGCCATCAATTTCCCATTTGCAACTAGAGTGAGAAAAAAGATTTGTTTATGTATACCTTTGTTGTCTTAATCAGATTTAGATTTTTCATTTGGGGAGCCATGAGGAGGAAAACACCAAATATGAGAAGGGAGGAGGAGGACATGAGTGAATATTTTACCAGGCTTCTTTTTCTTGTGACAAAGTCAATTAGAGGATGTGTCTTTCATCTTTTCTCCTCCATATCACTTTATTCCCCTGTTTAAAAGGTGGCAGATGAAAGGAGAATGGCTTTTATTGCCGCGCAGCCCCACCCCTGCCTGAACAAAACTCCCTTATTTAAATGGGGTCATCTTTGATTCACATGTCATGTAAAGCAAAGCATTCCGGCATTTATTCAAATAATATGGAGATTTGTAGCATGCACAATAGCACTGTTGAGGCTGTTGACACTTGAAAAGAAACTAGGGGGTGTCAGGTTCACACTCGTTATTTTATCTAAAAATGTTATCGAAACACAAGTGACTTGTTCATGTGCTTTCACCGCAATTCCGTACTCCAAACACAGGAGGTTGGTGGCGCCTTAATTGGGGAGGACGGGCTCATAGTAATGGCTGGAACAGAATAGGTGGAATGTTAATCCAACTCATCAAACACATGATTTCCAGGTGTTTGATGCCATTCCATACACTCCATTCCAGACATTATTATGAGCTGTCCTCCTCTCACCAGCCTCCTGTGACTCCAAAATATCCTAGTCCAAATAATGGAGTCCAAATTCCACTTTCCTGAACATCAATCACTTCTTTACTAACTAGATCAGATCTTAAAATCAATTAACAATCTAGACAATCTGATTAACAAACCACATCTATTTTTTGTTGTTCCCGCCAGCTCACACACTGTGCACGGTGAGTCTCACACACCAGACACGCTGTCTGTTTCAGGCTAAAGGCTTCATTCCAGTTCAACAGAAACAACCCTGATCTGAGGTTGCCCGTACGCAATCTCTCTCTCTTCTCTCTTCTCTCCTCTCTCTCTTCTCTCTTCTCTCTTCTTCTCTCTTCTTCTCTCTCTCTCTCTTCTCTCTTCTCTCTCTCTCTCTCTCTCTCTCTTCTCCTCTCTTCTCTGTTCTCTCTTTCTCTCTCGCTCTCTCTCTCTCTCTCTTCTCTCTTCTCTCTCTCTCTCTCTCTGGGATAGGTATACAAGCCTCTTTGTAGAGGAACGCCACCTTTGATGTCATGTAGTGTGCGTCCTGTCTTCCGCTGCGGTGTCATGGGTTTAGGCAGATCAAAGTGGAGTCTGTTCGGATATGCTGTGTTTTTGTTTGTTTGCCGTGTTTTTCTCTCTCTCTCTCTCTCCGTTGTTCAGTAATGGGGGATTGTTGTTTGTTCTGTAGTTCTGGGTTGGTGAGGAAGCAGAGAACGACATGTCGGCTCTCTTATTCCCATCACTCTCCACACGTTCCATGCTAATATTGAGGCTGGAATGGAATGAAACCCACTCACACACTTGTCATTCTAAAATCTGGAAGCATGTTTATGTGATGGGAGTCTACCTAGTTAGTACTGGCGGTAATAAAACAACGGTGTGGTTTTCGTTGACCAGAGGAAAAGAGCTGCTGCGTTATTAACCACAATTCAGGTTGTATCGTGTCGAGCCCTGAGACTCAGCGGTGCTGTAGGTCTGTTAGAGAGTGGAGAGAAGCAACGTCAAAGGCACCAGGGCACTTTGCTTAACCTCCTGTCTGTCTATAGTTTACACCATTGTTTGACCTAGACAGCCACGTTTCGACTCTCACGTGGAGGCACTGAAGTAACGCGGGCTATTTTTTTTTTTGCCTCATTTTGAACAGATTAGCTACGGCATATTGAATAAGTGAAAGAAGGAAACCGTTACGCTCTCAGTGAGGTCTGAGGAATGTGGGGATTTCAACAAGTCATTAGAGCTTGACATGGCTCCCTTTGAGAGCTCTTCTCTTCTGGCAGTGGCACGTTGACCACACCTATAGAGAACATGTTTTTGGAGTAACACTTTACTTGACACGCAGTGTCATAACACGGTCATAGCCGTGTCATAATATGTCATAACAACTCACCGAACTTGTCACGGACACTCTTACTGACAGTTGTGGCTGCTTTGTGTGATGTGTTGTTGTCTCTACCTTCTTGCCCGTTGTGCTGTTGACTGTGCCCGATAACGTTTGTACCATGTCTTGTGCTGCTACCATGTTGTGCTGCTACCATGTTGTTGTCATGTGGTGTTGCTACCATGCTGTGTTGTCATGTGTTGCTGCCTTGCTATGTTGTTGTCTTAGGTCTCTCTTTATGTAGTGTAGTGTTATCTCTCTTGTCATGATGTGTGTTTTGTCCGATATTTATGTCATTTATTTATTTATTTTTAATCCCAGCCCCTGTCCCATAACACTGAACCATACATTTAGACCTGTTGCCACATATATTGTGTTATTTTATGGCTGGTTATGACACCTACATAAGAGTGTCAAAACCCACATTTATTGAAATGTGTTTTTTCTTAAGTCCTATGTTGTTGTAATGAATTCTTTACAGTCATGTTTTTTGTTATATAATATTTTAAAGAACTTGTAGAACATACACTTTATGACAGTGTCGAGAAGCATCATGACATCATAATCATATAAGCCAGATAGACCAATCACGTACATGCCCTTATGTCGGTCATCAGTCACAAAGATGGTGTCTTGTCCTGCTGCTAAATATGCTCCTGCACTCATCCCAGCCATCCGAAACAGAGCATTGGGGCAGTGATAATGATAATGATAACAATGATAATTGAATATGGTCAATGTCAGAAATGTTTTAAATAACATAAACATATTGTTGACAAGTAGGCTATGGTGTAATGGAATATTTTGCCTTGTTTTGTGGGTTTTGACACTCTCTTATGTAGGTGTCATAGCAGCCTTAAAATAACACAATATATGTCACAACAGGTGTAAATATGTCATGACAGTGTTATGACATATTATGACCGTGTCATAAAGGGTTATGATGCTGTGTGTTAAGTGAAGTGTTACCCAATTTTGTATTATGTTATCATTTGAAGGGGGCAAATTACACATACATTAACCATTTATTGTTGATCATATTAAAAAAAAATATATATATATATATATATATATATATATATATACTCCCGATTACAGCCGGTTGTGATACAGCCCGGGATCGAACCAGGGTCTGTAGTGACGCCTCTAGCAGTGAGATGCAGTGCCTTAGACCGCTGCGCCACTCGGGAGCTATATTTTACCATTGATCGTCATCAAAACACATATACTGAGTGTACAAAACAATAGGAACACCTGCTCTTTCCATGACATAGACTAACCAGGTGAATCTAGGTGAAAGCAATGATCCCTTATTGATGTCACCTGTTAAAACCACTTCAATGAGTGTAGATGAAGGGGAGGAGACAGGTTAAAGAATGATTTTTATGCCTTGAGACAATTGAGACATGGATTGTGTGTGTGTCATTCAGAAGGTGAATGGGCAAGACAAAAGATTGAAGTGCCTTTGAACGTGGTGTGGTAGTAGGTACCAGGCGCACCGGTTTGAGTTTGTCAAGAACTGCTGGGTTTTTCACTCTCAACAGTTTTCCCGTGTATATCAAGAATGATCAACCATTCAAAGGACATCCAGAAAACATGTTTGTATTATTATTATTTTTTACCCTTTTTTTCTCCCCTATTTCCTGTTATCCAATTGGTAGTTACAGTTTTGTCCTATTGCTGCAACTCCCATACGGACTCTGGAGAGGCGAAGGTCGAGAGCCATGCGTCCTCTGAAACACTACCCTTCCAAGCCGCACTGCCTGCTTAACCCGGGAGCCAGTCGCACTGCCTGCTTAACCCGGAAGCCAGTCGCACTGCCTGCTTAACCCGGAAGCCAGTCGCACTGCCTGCTTAACCCAGAAGCCCGTCGCACTGCCTGCTTAACCCGGAAGCCAGTCGCACTGCCTGCTTAACCCGGAAGCCAGTCGCACTGCCTGCTTAACCCGGAAGCCAGTCGCACTGCCTGCTTAACCCGGAAGCCAGTCGCACTAATGTGTCGGAAGAAACACCGTCCAACTGGCGACCGTGTCAGCGTGGACGCGCTAGAGCGCGATGGGACAAGGACATCCTGGCAGGCCAAACCCTCCCTAACCCGGACGACGCTGGGCCAATTGTGCAGTGCCTCATGGTCTCCCGGTCGCGGCCGGCTGTGACACAGCCCGGGATTGAACCCGGTTCTGTAGTGACGCCTCAAGCACTGTAGTGCCTTAGACCGCAGCGCCACTCAGGAGGCCCTATCCAGCCAACTTGACACAACTGTGGGAAGCACTGGTGTCAACATGGGCCAGCATCCCTGTAGAACGCTTTCGACACCTTGTAGAGTCCATGCCCTGATGAATTGAGGCTGTTCTGAGGGAAAAGGGGGGTGCAACTTAATATTAGGAAGGTGCTCCTAATGTTTTGTACACTCAGGGCATGCCACACTGAACAGAAATATAAACGGAACATACAACAATTATAGTTTTTTTTACTGAGTTACAGTTCATATAAGGACATCAGTCAATTTAAATACATGAATAAGTCCCTAATCTATGGATTTCACATGACTGGGAATACAAATATGCATTTGTGGATCTCAGATACCTTTAAAAAAAAAAGTAGGTGCAAAACTGCACATTTTAGAGTGGCCTTTTATTGTCCATAGCACAAGGTGCACCTGAGTAATGATCATGCTGTTTAACCAGCTTCTTGATTTGCCAAATCTGTCAAGTGGATTGATTATCTTGGCAAAGGAGAAATGCTCACTAACAGGGATGTTAACAAATTTGTGCACAAAAATTCTGGAATCTTTTATTTCAACACATGAAACATGGGACCAACACTTTACATGTAGCGTTTATATTTTTATTCCGTATATTTCCCAGACACTCCTGAACTAAAAAGCTCTACTCCATTGAGAATGTTTTTAGTCCTTGACTAGGCTTAATCTGTGTCTGGGTAACCGGCCCATGAAGTACATTCTTTGGACTTGTTTTTAACTTATTTTCTCTCTTCCACCCCCCCCTTCTTCAGGAGGAGCAGAACCGAGGAAAGCCCAACTGGGAGCACCTCAATGAGGACCTGCATGTCCTGATCACGGTGGAGGACGCTCAGAACCGCGCTGAGATCAAGCTGAAGAGGGCCGTGGAGGAGGTCAACAAACTACTGGTGCCTGCGGTGAGTCAGTGGCCCCGTGTCACTTCCTGTTGCCGAGGGCCTGTGATGCATGGCTCAGAAGAAAGCTCTCAGAAATGTCACCAATCAGATGTGTTTATTTAAAGAGCTGAAATTGATGTCATGTGTATTATTATATTGAGGAAGCAAATATCAAGTGGTGAAAATGGATTGGTTGTAGTTCACTCTAGATTGTATTTCTGTGCTAAAAGAGTCACGTGCAAGATGATGTGCCATAATGTGCGTGTGTGCGCATGCAAAAATGGTCATCACTCTTGCAGTGAAATTATGTATTAGCCAACAGCTTAATATTTGAATTTCATTCAAATGAGCTGAGCGTTATAGAATCAGCACAAACGCAATTGCCCTTTAAAACGAATTACCGCTGATTGCACATTCAAGTAGTCAGCTTTTATGTCAGTGGCTAAAGCTATACGACTATATTTATATCCTCCAAAAAAACATACAGCGGTTTCTTTGATAGAGAAATCAATACCAAAGACGTCCATGTGTTTGTGTGTGCGTGCATGCACGGGGGCTTGCATGTGGGGCGGGCGAGAGAGAGATGTTTTTGCTGATCCTCCACATGTTCTCCCTTTCATTTCCTTGGTGTCACTGAACAGGAAGTGAGAGTTTCCATCATAGTGAGAAAGGGGAAGTTTAGGAAGGAACCTGCAGGATGGTGTCATCGTCTCAGTCTGCTGGAGGGACTATTTTCAGTTCTTAAAGCATTGTCGACTTAAAGGATAAAAACTGCCTTTTGGTCAAATAAACCCAAAGGACTAAGGGTTGAAATGGCACATGAGATTCACCACCGATGCACTCTAGTTATGTGTGTGTACGCACAGACTGAAATGACCTACAGGACGGGTGTGTGAGGGAATGACGATGAAATAGTGTTGAAAGAGGATCGTGGGTGAATAAGCCGTTCACTCTTGGGAGGAATCTTTGTATCATATTACATGTGTCCTTCCTTGATACATTACACCCCACCATAGATGAATGGCCGTGCTGGGTTTCCATGTGTTAGCCTACAGTTAGCATGATGTCGCCGAGTTTAGCCGGCCCATGTCTCCCAACCCATCTGTTGATGATGTTTCTGGGAAGTAAAAAGTTGGTTCCTCTTCTGTGTCTGTCAGGAGTCTATTTGGGACAGCGTGACATTGGAGGGCCTCCGTAAGATCATGTGATTGGCTGGCTAGGTCCTATGGGGTCATAGGTGCTCTCTAGGTTATGCTGTCATACACAGACTCTGACAGGCTGCTAACACAGAAAGCATGACCAGTGTAGCTGGTCCTCATTGATCAAATTACCGCTCATAAATGAATGACGAACACAAGACGGGTAGGTCAGGCATCTGAGGAACCTGGATGGGAGTCAAGGTAGGTGGGAGTGTGATTTTGTATTTACTGTACGTAGGTTTGAGCTGTAGATGTTAGTTGGAAGCAGGGCTGTTTTGGGTGGGAATGACTCACTCACTGGCTAACGAGGAACAGATTAGGAAATGACGTGATCAGCATCCCACCACAGGACCATAGCAGTCACACGTGTACACACCCTGTTAATGGTAGATATAGGACTACAACTGCTAGGAAAGTTTTGATTTGTAGTTTTAAGTGTGTTGTTGCTTGTCAGTGAAAGTTTTGAAACCACAGATTTCAGGATGTTTGTTTCTCAAGAACAGGAAGCCTTCAAGCGCTGTTCCAGGCGTTGCTCTGACGAGGATAAGCAACATATTGACATTTGTTTGATGGCAAATGTTTTAAAAGACTGTGAAGTGATGAGGCATATCTGCTGCTTTGCCTTGGTACTGCAGAAATAAAGCTAGGGCTTCGCCAGCTTTATTAGCTAATAAAGGGATGCCACTCTCCCTTGGGCCTCAAGCTTCCACCAACAACAGACGTTAATGTTCCGGCTATCAGAGTAGAGATACCAGCATCCTAAAGGTAAAACCACTGTAAAACAACAGTCTCTGTTGTCCCCACTGCTCCAAAACCCACCCACATGACAGTATCTCTCTCTCCTTCCCTCTCCCTCTACCATCTCCTCTCTCCCCTTTCTCCTCTACCCTCTCCTCTCTGCTCTCATCTAGCCCCCCCCCCCACCCTTCCACACCTCCTCTCCCCTCGAGCATCTCCTCTCTCCCACACTCCCATCCTCTCCCCCTAACCCCCCTCTCAGAGTGGCCAGTGTGATCCTATGGATAGGTCCTGGCCGGGAGGCAGCGTGTGTGAGTGAAGGAGTGAACCCAACAACCCTGTGTATACAATCCATTAACGGGACCGGCGTTTGCCTCCAGGGGCTTGTCGCAAACAAAGAAAATAAAGAAGGGGATGTGTTTTTCCCCACTGTTTGTGTAAAGATAACAGCCGGCAGCTTTTCCTCTCCAACTCTCCTAAAGAGCTCCTTAATCCCCGCAGAAATTTACATACAGATTGAACGCGTCGGTTGCCGTTCAATCTGCCAGTTCTGCTCCGTCGTCGGTTGGGCAGTGGAGTGACACAGGTTGCTGGGAGTTTTCTATCTCTAGGCATATAGGATAGATGCCTGCCGTGGTGCATAGCAATGCACGTATAGGATAGAATGACATTAGCACGCTGGTTGGTGGTACAGTTGTATGAATCGGGTGAGCTGTCAGTTGTGGTTCACATTTAGTACCTTCAAGGTTCAGATGCATACGTGATGCATACACTCATGAACGACATCCAGCTGCAAATAGCTTGCAATCACATCACCTACATAGCAATCACATCACCTACATAGCAATCACATCACCTACATAGCCATCACATCACCTACATAGCAATCACATTACCTACATAGCAATCACATCACCTACATAGCAATCACATCACCTACATAGCAATCACATCACCTACATAGCAATCACATCACCTACATAGCAATCACATCACCTACATAGCAATCACATAACCTACTAAGAACCATATAAACTGGAAATCTCTACGCTGAGAACATTATCATAATCTTTATCATCAGCGGTAGCAGTGCCTGTGTGCTTGCAGCGTTCAGTGACCAGCAACTGTGCCAAAAGCAATTATCATCACTGGCATTGTAGCATGAGTAAGACCAGTCCCCTGTGTGACTATGCCGACTGTCTGGCTGTACTACTCCCTCTGCAATCGTCAGTTTGCCACTGAACCATACAAAATGAGGGGGATAATCATTTGCGTGTGTAAATGTGTGCGTGCACTCTAGCAGGAGTGTGCGTAACTCCCTGACTTACTTATCTGCAGGGGTGCAACTTTGGTTTTAGAAGTGAGGGGGACATTAAGATTTGTTTTCTTTTTTTTCTTCTTTAAAAAAAACAATCCAGTCTGATAAACACTCCAAACAGCCTACCTGACTGTTGCCTCATTTTGTATCACATTCCAATGATAAAACTGGGGCGGGACAAAAATGCAATTTCAGATTGTTGCAAATAAGAAATTCCTGTCAAGTCTTAATGTAAAGTCAAATGATCTGTAATCAAAGAAACTCTGATCTAAATGTACTGTACTCATAAAGTGTTTACGGTCGTACATATGATTTTCTAGGTACTCTTAAGACTGTCCTCCAGCCGGAGAACGTGGTGGTAAGTCAGTCAGCTGATGTTAGCCTGTGAGACCCCTCTGTCTGTCCACTGGTTGAATGAACCTTTACACTGACCTTAACCATGTTGAATCATCCCTGTCACATTCATGCCTTTAACCCTTAAACCTCCTTCCCTACACCAGCGTATCAAAAAGACTCTCGTGTCAATTCCTAGTACAGTAAATAGGAAGACGTGGAACTTCAGCACTAGGGTGTGTGTGTGTGTGTGTGTGTGTGTGTGTGTGTGTGTGTGTGTGTGTGTGTGTGTGTGTGTGTGTGTGTGTGTGTGTGTGTGTGTGTGTGTGTGTGTGTGTGTGTGTGTGTGTGTGTGTGTGTGTGTGTGTGTGTGTGTGTGTGTGTGTGTGTGTGTAATACATGTAAGAAACATATAAAGAAATAAGAAAAAAGTAGACATCAAAAGCACCCATGCCAACAGCCACCTGATGTAATCAGTCCCTGCAGGATTTTTTTGGTTGTGATATTTGTGAGAAAAATGTGCTGATTTGCTGCAGCAATTCTGGCCTTTTGCATGGCAATTAGCGAAAATGTTGATCCCATTTTTACCATCAAATCTGTGACGGGGGAGAAGTTTGTTGACGTGTAGCTTGATTGAACCATTTTATGCAGTAAAAGTACGGTGATCGGTTTAAATTGCGAGCCCTCTTTTTGAACGAGGTGGTCGAAAGTTTTATACAGTAATATTGCGACGATTTAACAGTTTTTTATGCCGTAATAGTGCACTGATTCGTCAAATTTTGCAAGCCCTCGCATAATATGCAAGGAATTGTTGATTTTGCACACAAAAAAATGCGATTGCAGAATGGCAAAATCCTGGAAGGACTGCGTAATGCTGTCATTGATAGCAGTGGAGGCTCTCTCTGCTGCCTGTCTTTACTCTGTGCCTCCCCAGTAGACAGTAGTAGCAGCAGTAGCAAACAGACTCAGAGCCTAAACGGCCGGCGCTGATGGGACCAGCTTTAATTAAAGTCCTGTCTATCAGCAGGGCCTCGCAATGGCTCCTGGCCCCCACCACTCTGACAGACAGATGCAGGCTCTAATTGTCCGGGCTCAAAGATCAAGTGGAATTCAAATGGTGGAGGATTTGTGTGTGTGTGTGTGTGTCCCTCATCCCACCCCGTAGGCTTGGCCAGCTGTGCCAGTGTAGTGTTTGAGCGAGGCAAACCTGAGTAAACAGAACACACTGCGTCTGGGACTCAAACCTCCTGCAACCCAGCCCAGCCTGTCAGTCAAGTCTCCTCCTTAGCCCTTAGCGGAGGAGGACACATCTACAATTGACAGTTTTTATTAAACACTTGCTGTCTCGAGGGAAACACTCAGCGGTTCACTCCATTTCTTGGGTTTGTCAGCTTTTGTTTCTTTCCGTCTCACTTGCTCTCTGTTTCTCGCTCTCTCACTGCCATGCTCATTCTCAGACTCATTTGCTCCACACAATCTGTCCGTAAACTCTCACTGTCGTCTCAACATTTTACACACTGATACTACAAGCTTGAACTGGTGCTATAATATTGCGCACACACATCTGTACAACATGTCCTCTTGTCTTGAGACGCCCTTGAGTTCTCCTGAGATTTTAGGAGACTAGGTGCATTGCTACAAATTCCTGGCCACTTGTGAATTTTACTTAGAGTCTACATCGGCAAGTTTCCAGTGGAGGGATTTTCCAGCATGTTCCGTTCAATGGGGGTTAGTCACAGACAGCTGACACATTGTAGACAGGATCAAATACACTCTCACTAGCAGATACTTTAAAGGGGCTGGATATGCCTCTGCAATTCCCGCACATCCTTAGGGGGTTGGGAACTTGATTAAGATCAATTGGGTGTACAAGCCAGGGAGAATCAGCCATGTGTTAGGTAAGAGAGGCGAGGGAAGCAGAGGGAAGCATCGGCATTTGTACTCGACATTTCTACAGACTTGTATTATGAGTGAAGAGAGAGCAGTGCAGAATGGCTGAACAAAAGCCCACTGGTTTGTGGGAGTTCCCATCTGTTCCCTGTGCAGCACAATAGACCCTCTCTTGCATGACATGTTTTTCTGCTGCTCACTGTTTCTGAGAATGCAGGGCCCCAGCCCAGGACCCATGAGGGAGGGTCAACCCAGCTGAATAGAGTTCAGATGTGCGTGAGACTCGGCCGGTGTGTGCGTTTAGGTGGGGTGGATGTGTGTGTGTGTGCATGGATGCATGAAGAGGTGTATGATTCTGATTCATGTCAGCTTATGCATGTGACTGATCTGCAGCTATGTGAAGTTGTGAGAGTGTGTCTGTGAGAGAGAGAGAGGGAGTGTGTGCGTGTATGTGCGTTGGTAACTGTGTGTCTCCGTGTGTGGCTCTGGTGCTTATATGTGTGAACAGCAGGGACCTCTTCTCTGGTCACATGATTGAGTAGTCATCTAGGTCTTTGAGGCAGAAAGACCATCAAAAGAGCCTTTGTTTACAACTGGAGTGTGGAAATCTTGAACTGGGCTTTCTGCTCCTTTGGGGCTGGATAATGCTCTCTGTGGGGCTTTCCTCTCCCCTTTCCTTCCCTTCTCCGCTCTGGGCTTCAGAGGTCATCTCTCCCCATTTCTCTCTGGCTCCCTTTCTCTCTCTGTCTCCCTCTCTCTCTCTGTCTCTCTCTCTCCCTCTCGCTGTCTCCCCTGTCTCTCCCTCTCTGTCTCATTCTCTCTCAAACACAAAGACTATAACACATTCTCTCCCCCTCTCTTTCCCTCTCTGTTAAATCATTTTGGAGAGTTAAGTATTTCTCACTGAATCAATCCAGTACATGACCCCCTCTGTCCTCGCACCCAACGGCTCCCTCTCTCTTCCTCTCTCCTCCCCTCCCTTACATTGGGTATCTGGCAGAAAAAAAATGGGGGAATGGGGTGAAGGGGGTTTAGAAAATGTGTCTCCGTGGCAACCTGTTGAATGGCTCTCGTCCCGGGCCTTCAAAAGAGCCCAAGCCATGTGACTGTAAAAAGAAAGGCTTGAATTCCTCCCTGACTGCCCCTGCATTCAGACAGCGATGGGCGAGCAAGGACCCCCCAAGCTCTGGGAAACAAGCTGTCCATCTCCATCCTCACCCTATCGCCTACGTTGTTTAGAAATATTTTTTACCTTTATTTAAGGATAACTATTTAACAAATTCTTATTTACAACGACGGCCTACCCCGACCAAACCCGGACGACGCTGGGCCAATTTTGCGCCGCCCTATGGGACTCCCAATCGCGGCCGGATGTGACGCAGCCTGGATTCGAACCAGGGACTGTAGTGACGGCTCTTGCACCCCTCTTCCTCCTTCACCTCCTCCCCTCTGGTAGTGAGTGATTAGGCCTGTAAAAAAGAAACTGTTTTGAGAGTCGACAGACAGAGAAATGAATCTAGTGCCGCTGTGCTGTTTTGCGTAGATATAGCATTTCACCAGCTGCCTGACTGCCATCCTGGGGCTTGTGTGAAACATAATGTCACCTCTGAAATAAAGGCCAGTTCTGAGAATTTACCTTCTGTCAAGAAAACGTCTAATTTCACACATACAGGGCGGTTACTGTGTAATGGAGCACTTGACTTCAATGATACCTATTACAGACCTTTGTAAAATGTCAACAGTGTATTTTTGTATGTGTGAGAAATGAAGACGGATGTGTTTGTTGAACTCTGCGAGACTGAAATGGAGTGGATCATACAACAGCACTCAAAAATGTTTCACAAATGAATTAAGAGTGAATTATTTGACTTCTATGTATTTTGTTAGAGATCTATCCATATGACATTTTAGTCATTTAGCAGACTCTTTTTCAAGGGCTTGATCAATAGCAGAAAAAAGACTGTTATTTGCAAAACAATTCAAAATGACCCTATGCACAGAAGCCTTTCACGGTTGCCTAAAAGCTCTAATACCAAATTCATTTTCTCTGACACACACTCAAATACAGTTCAACATGATCCATGAATCCTTATGAATACATAACAGACACAGTAATATCACCATTACAATAGGTAATTCCAACACTTATCACAGCAATCTCTATATCAACACATTTCTTCACTATTACATTCCAGACTGTTTGGCTCTGAAAAGGATAGAGATGAGACGCTTTTTTGAGAGCGGATAGCAATTCCAGTCCTCCGCCAGACCACCAATTAGAATGCAACCTTTAAGATGAATAATGGACAAGGACATGCATTTTTTACACCCAAATCTCCTCATCTGTTTTTGAAAAGGGAGACGGACAGCCTCTTTTGGAAGATTTTAAGAGATGTGGAGACAGACAGACAGATTGGGGAGGAAGTGACATCGCTGTGGCGCTCTTTTAGCGTGTTGTGAAGGCTGAGCTTCTAAAGGAAGATAAGGGTGCCGGGGAATGATGCCCAAATGATGCCCGCCGTGCCCATTGTTTAACTGCATGGGTTAATAGTGGGTAAACAATTCACTGTAGAGAGAGCTGGCCCTTCTGTCTGTGCCAAACAGTCAACTGAGTTTAAAGGAAGACTGTTTTGGGTTTCTGAAACTTCCATTATTTTCAAAGACTTGATAAGATGGCGTCGACAGACACGGTCGCCCTGTTTTTATCTCCTAGCCAACTTTTTAGTATTTTGCGCAATTATTTTATTCTTATTTTATTATTTGTTCAGAACGTTTGTAGTATTATTTCCTATATCGGAAAATCACTTTTGGACACCAACAATTTGACCAGAAAAGTGACTTCTCTGACCTGAATCCTTTATTTCGACTTCCCGAGGTAGCCCAATTCATCCCGGGTGCTACTCCAAAACGTTGATGCCGGAGTAGAGGGAGGAGAGGTGGGGTTGTAGTCAGGCTCAGATGGCAAGCAAACCATCCATCAGTTTCAAGTACATATGTATTACTCATGGACAACAAAGTACACGTAGCTCAGGGCGAGGATCTCCTTTCAGAGAGACATAAGGGACTGTAACATACTCTGTTTTATGGAATCATGGCTCTCTTTCCAGACATATTGTCCCAATCCATACAGCCAGCAGGGTTCTCCGTTCATCGTGTGGTCAGGATGAATGGAACAAAGGTGTGAGATGTGAGTGCTACGGGTCAGTAGTCATTTAGGTAGGTTACCTTAGTGTTCTTGGGCACAGGGACTATGATGGTCTGCTTGAAACATGTTGTTCTTACAGACTCAGACATGGAAAGGTTGAAAATGTCCATGAGGACACTTGCCAGTTGTTCAGCGCATGCTCGGAGTACACGTCCTAGTAATCCGTCTGGCCCTGCAGCCTTGTGAATGTTGACCTGTTTAAAGGTTTTATTCACATCGGCTGTGCAGAGCGTGATCACACAGTCGTCCAGAACAGCTGATGCTCTCATGCATGTTTCAATGTTACTTTCCTCGAAGTGAGCATAGAAGTTATTTAGCTCGTCTGGTAGGCTCGTGTCGCTGGGCAGCTCTCGGCTGTGCTTCCCTTTGTAGTCTGTAATAGTTTGAAAGCCTTGCCACGTCCGACAAGCAACGGAGCCGGTGTAGTACGATTCAATCTTAGTCCTGTATTGGCACTTTGCCTTTTTGATGGTTCGACAGAGGGCATAGCGGGATTTATTTTAAGCTTCCGGGTTAGAGTCCCGAATCCAGGTGAAAGGTTATTGATGTCACTTGTTAAATCCACTTCAAATCAGTGTAGATGAAGGGGAGGAGACCAGTTAAAGAAGGATTTTTAAGCCATGAGAAAATGGATTGCGTATGTGTGGTGTGTCATTCAGAAGGTGAATGTGCAATACAAAGGATTTAAGTGCCTTTGAATGGGGTATGGTAGTATGTGCCAGGCGTACCGGTTTGTGTCAAGAACTGCAACGCTGCTGGGTTTTTCCACATTTTGTTACGTTACAGCTTTATTCTAAAATGGATTAAGTCGTTTTTTTACCCTCATCAATCTACAAACAATACCCCATAATGACAAATCAAAACCAGGTTTTTTAGACATTTTTGCTAATTTCTAGTATTATTATTATAGTTCTAGTATTCAGACCCTTTACTACAGCATCATGTCTTCTTGGCTATGAAGCTACAAGCTTGGCACACATGTATTTTGGGAGTTTCTCCCATTCTTCTCTGCAGATCCTCTCAAGCTTGGTCAAGTTCGATGGGGGCCGTTGCTGCACAGCTATTCTCAAGTACCTCCAGAGATGTTCGATCGGGCTCAAGTCCGGACTCTGGCTGGGACATTCAAGGACATTCAGAGACTTGTTCCGAAGCCACTCCTGCATTGTCTTGGCTGTGTGCTTAGAGTTGTTGTCCTGTTGGAAGGTGAACCTTTGTCCCAGTCTAAGGTCTTGAGCGCTCTGGAGCAGGTTTTCATCAAGGATATTTCTGTACTTTGCTCCGTTCATTTTTTCCTCAATCCTGACTAGTCTCCCACTCCCTGCCGCTGAAAAATATCAGCACAGCATGATGCTGTCACCACCCTGCTTCACCGTAGGGATAGTGCCAGGTTCCCTCCAGACGTGATGTTTGGCATTCAGGCCAAACAGTTAAATCTTGGTTTCATCCGACCAGAGAATCTTGTTTTTCATGGTCTGAGAGTCCTTTAGGTGCCTTTTGGCAAACTCCAAGCATAATTTAATGTGCCTTTTACTGAGGAGTGGCTTCCATCTGGTCACTCTACCATAAAGGCCTGATTGGTGGAGTGCTGCAGAGATGGTTGTCCTTCTGGAAGGTTCTTCCATCTCCACAGAGAAACTCTGGAGCTCTGCCAGAGTGACCATCGGGTTCTTGTTCACCTCCCTGACCAAGGCCCTTCTCCCCTGATTGCTCAGTTTAGCAAGACGGCCAGCTCTAGGAAGAGTATTGGTGGTTCCAAACTTCTTCCATTTAAGAATGATGGAGGCCACTGTGTTCTTGGGGATCTTCAATGCTGCAGAAATCTTTTGGTACCCTTCCCCAGATCTCTGCCTCGACACAAGCCTGTCTCGGAGCTCTACGGACAATTGCTCTGACATGTACTGTTAACTGTGTGGACCTTTTATAGACAGGTGTGTTTCTTTCCAAATTATGTCAAATCAATTGAATTTATCACAGGTGGACTCCAATCAAGTTGTAGAAACATCTCAAGGATGATCAATGGAAACAGGATGCATCTGATCTCAATTTCGAGTCTCATAGCAAAAAGGTCTGAATACTTATGTAAATAAGGTATTTCTGTTTTTTTTTATTCTTAAACCCTGTTTTTTGCTTTGTCATTATGGGGTATTGTGTGTAGATTGATGAGGGAAAAATGTGTTTTATCCATTTTAGAATAAGGCTGTCATGTAACAAAATGTGGAAAAAGTCAAGGGGTCTGAATACTTTCCGAATGCACTGTATATTTCGGACTCTGACATTGCTCGTGCTGATATTGCTCACTCTGATAGTCCTTCATTTCTCATAAATTTGTTTAACTTTTTGGATTATGTATGTATTGTTATTATATTGCTAGCTATTACTGCACTATTGGAGCTAGAAACATAAGCATTTCACAGCTCCTGTGATAACATCTGAAAATCTGTGTACGCGACCAATAAACTTTGATTTGTTCAGTTAAGGAGTTTGTTCTCCCACTTCTGATCTGTATTCTGATGGGAAGAGGTGCCCTGCGTAAGTAAGCCAGTGTGTTTGCCTGCACTGTGTGCCTCTGATCGTAGGTGTGCATGTGTGTGTGAGTGTTTATTTGTGGGTGTGTGTGTCCATCCGTGCGCGTGTGGGTGTGTCCATCCGTGCACCATTCGTTCCTAATGTACCCAGCTCATGTGAATGTAGATTACTCTCTCCTTTGCTCTTGCTCTTCACCCAAAACATCAATTGTCATTCACAGAAGTCATAAAACCCCAACCTTACTGGACTTGTGTGTACATCCTTCTAACCTTGGGGACAAGGAGAAGTATGTCCCATTTCAATGACCTAACACCATAGTTATGAGAGGGAAAGGGGCACATTAATACTGTCCTATTTTAGACGCGAGCCAACCTTAATAACAACCTTATCATAGTAAACGACCTTACCGCTGAAATTACACAATCTTACAGCTATTACAGATGCTATAGCATTCACTACAGGCATGTTAGACAAAGTTAGGTAAATAACAGCTTTATTATATTATCAGGCTTGTGTTTATACAGCAACTCATATAAAAACGCCCCAACAGGCCTCCTGTATCCACAAGAAAGCAAGAAGAAATCACACATGTAACTTTGCTGATGACGTACCTTTCATAAAACGGATGAATTGATATTGATTGATTGTGCTATTAACCTTATCAAACCACGTTAGCATCTCAACACTAGCATGTCCTTCATTCCATGTCCCAGACAAGTGTCTCACAGTCATCAGTGATGCAGTCGTGTCGAAGCATTCCACCAGAGCAGCCTATTAACATGCAGAGATCACACACAGTAACCTCATGCACTGGGGACACCACGCCGCTCTCTCTCCCGCTCTCTTTTTTTCTTCTTCTCCAAAGCCAATCAACATGAAAGCTCCATGCGCCCCGAGTAGCGCAGGGAACTCTCAGAGATTATCAGGCGAGATGCCGAATGCTTCCTTAAGTTTCCCCGGCTCCCCTTCACTTCCTGTGACCAACCATGACTTTGAATTCTCTCCCAGTTTCAAATAAGTGTGTGCAAGAGAGAGCACACAGTGGCTAGTTACCATACACACAATACACACAAGGTGGACAGATATACTTAGCTAGTCCTCATCTGTCAGTAAGTACACACTACCCACGTACAGCGCATTCGGAAACTATTCAGACCCCTTCCCTTTTTCCACATTTCGTTACGTTACAGCCTTATTCTAAAATGGATTTAAAAATAAAAATCCTCATCAATCTACAAACAATAACCTATAATGACAAAGCGAAAACGTTTTTTTTTGTTTTATGTTTGCAAATGTATTAAAAAAACAAACAACAGAAATACCTTATTTACATAAGTATTCAGACCCTTTGCTATGAGACTTGAAATTGAGGTCAGGTGCATCCTGTTTCCATTGATCATCCTTGATGTTTCTACAACTTGATTGACGTCTACCCATGGTAAGTTCAATTGACTGGACATGATTTGGAAAGGCGCACACCTGTCTATATAAGGTCCCACAGTTGACAGTGCATGTCAGAGCAAAAGCTAATTCATGAGTTCGAAGGAATTGTCCGTAGAGCTCTGAGACAGGATTGTGTTAAGGCACAGATCTGAAGAAGGGTACCAAAAAATTTTACAAGTTTGGAACCACCAAGACTCTTCCTAGACCTGGCCGCCCGGCCAAACTGAGCAATCGGGGGAGAAGGGCCTTGGTTAAGGAGGTGGCCAAGAACCTGATGGGCACGCTGACAGAGTTCCAGAGTTCATCTGTGGAGATGGGAGAACCTTCCAGAAGGACAACCATCTCTGCAGCACTCCACCAATCTGGCCTTTATGGTAGTGGCCAGACGGAAGCCACTCCTCAGTAAAAGGCACATAATTGCCTGCTTGGAGTTTGCCAAAAGGCACCTAAAGGACTCTCACACCATGAAAAACAAAATTCTTTGGTCTGACGAAACCAAGATTGAACTCTTTGGCCTGAATGCCAAACATCATGTCTGGAGGAAACCTGGCACCATCCCTACGGTGAAGCATGGTGGTGGCAGCATCATGCTGTGGGGATGTTTTTCAGCGGCAGGGACTGGGAAGCTAGTCAGGATCGAGGGAACGATGAACGGAGCAAAGTACAGAGAGATCCTTGATGAAAACCTGCTCCAGAGCGCTCAGGACCTCAGACTGGGGCGAAGGTTCACCTACCAACAGGACAATGACAATGACAGCCAGAGCTTGGACTTGAATCCGATCGAACATCTCTGGAGAGACCTGAGAATAGCTGTGCAGCAACACTCCCCATCCAACCTGAAATAGCTTGAAAGGATCGGCAGAGAAGAATGGGAGAAACTCCCCAAATACAAATTAAATTAAATGTTATTTATCACAAGTGCCAAATACAACAGGTGTAGTAGACCTTACCGTGAAATGCTTACTTACAAGCCCCTTAACCAACAATGTAGTTCAAGAAATAGAGTCAAGAAAATATTGACTAAATAAACTAAAGTAACATAAGAAAATTACATAACAATAACGAGGTTCTATACAGGGGGTACTGAGTCAATGTGCAGGGGTACAGGTTAGTCGAGGTCATTTGTAAAGTGAATATGCATAGAGGTGTGCCAAGCTTGTAGCGTCATACCCAAGAAGACTCGAGGCTGTAATCGCTGCCAAAGGTGCTTCAACAAAGTACTGAGTAAAGGGACTGAATACTTCATGTAAATGTCGTATTTCATTTTTCTATTTGTAAACATTTCTAAAAACCTGTTTTTTTGCTTTGTCATTATGGGGTATTGTGCGTAAATTGACGAGGAAAAACATCAATTGAATCCCTTATAGAATAAGGCTGTAAGGTAACAAAATGTGGAAAAAGTCAAGGGGTCTGAATACTTTCTGATTGCACTGTACATATCATGTACATATGCAAACACTTGCCAATACTTCAGCTTTGTTGTGATAGTTTAAACAAAATCTGTCATTTGAAGGCACAACCACACACACACACCTTTTTCCCTGTGACCCTCAGCCATGTCCTGTCCAACCAGGAAATACTTTTTCCCCGCCCAACCCCAGACTGTTCTCAGAATAACCTGTGGTCTAATTTTACCCTCCTCATCTCTCCATTGTGTTAGCCCGGAGACAAAGGAGAGACAGCCAAGGTATGTTGTTTGAACCTTACATAATCAAACAGACTTTTGTTGCTGTTTGGACATTCAATTGTGTAACAACTTGTTGACCCTAAAATCCCCCATATCCTCTGGGTTGCATAAGTCAGATCCTTCATATATTGTGTAGTGCAAATATAGTTGTTTAACATGGTTGCTTTTGCCACCGCGGTGTCTGGTCTCCATGGTGGCAACAGTGGGACTGTTGCGGTAAACATTACAATGTGCATTTTAACGAGTGTTCATCTAATTACCCAGCTAGGACAATTAAAAGGGGTGCTGCAACTCTAATTAACATATATATTGGATCAAGAGCCAATTACACTCATGAAGCTGTAATGCTGAGGTAATCTCTGAGGCGTACTGTGTGTGTCTGTGTGTGTGTGTGTGGTTGCATTTGCGTATCTGCGCACAAGTCTTTATCTCTCGTGCGCGCACGCGTGCGGATGTGCGTTTTGATGTTGCGTGCCTGTACGTACGTGTGTGTATCCACATGCGTCTCTCTGTGTGTGTGTGTGTGTGTGTGTGTGTGTGTGTGTGTGTGTGTGTGTGTGTGTGTGTGTGTGTGTGTGTGTGTGTGTGTGTGTGTGTGTGTGTGTGTGTGTGTGTGTGTGTGTGTGTGTGTGTGTGTGTGTGTGTGTGTGTGCGCGTGAAAACAAACAGGAAACTGGGCCTTTCCACAGAGTCTTTTCTCTGTACAGCGTCTCTGGGTCCTGTTTCTGTCTCAGCTAGAAGGGAGGGTGGGCGTGGTGCAGTGCAATGGTCAGCTCTACACTCCTGCCTGTCTACAGCTGCGCACTAATTAATGCAAGTCCCTCAGTGGGACTGTGTCTCTGGAAAGGAAAACCCTTGGCCTGCAGTTGACTAAACTCCCGGCCCAACTATCCCTCTTCTCTGTCCCTCATCAGAGCCTCTCAAATGGCTGATCCCATTAGCTCCAGTGACTCCCCCTCTCTTGGATCTGGTGCAAGTAGAGATGTGTCATAACTGGATTTAAAGTTTGGGGAGAAACTGGTTGTTGGGAAACTGGTCGGAGTGTCCGTGTGATTGGGGAGAGACAGGAAAGACATGAGAGGATGGCTGGCTGCCAGGACCGAGGAAGGAGGGGAGGGGGATGCTCAGAGGCGGCAGCTGTACTCTGGGAGCGGGATGCGTGCCTGGAGAGGGAGAGAGTGAGTGTTTTGGTTCCTAAGAACCAAAAGAGGGTTCTTCAAAGGGTTCTTTTATGAGGACAGCCGAAGAACCCTTTTTGGTTCTAGATAGCCAGACTCGCTTTTAACACTGTGTTATATCACCATCATCACCCAACTTTGCATTTGTTTTATGTCATTTACCTGAAATATACACATGGACAAGAGACACAATTGAATTAGAATTGTGACCCTAAATGTTTATTGGAATTTGTTCTGTAAAATAGGAGGAAGCGATAGTTGTTGCTGATCCTATTTTACAACATTCAGAGAGAGAGAGAGAGAGATCCAGTCTAAGGGGAAAGGGGTGGCCTGGCAGTCAAAGTGATCGTTGATGAATAGCAGCGGAATTATTCCTCTTTATGCAAGCTGACATAAAAAGCATTCTGCACGACCTGACCTGAGCAGGCTCACAAAAGAGGGCTGTGCCACTGGACACACACACACACACAGACAGACAGACACACACACACACACAGGTATTCTGCTTCATCACGTCGACAGCTCAACGCTCACGGTCTCCCTCCGCAGCAGTGGGAAGGAAATCAGTGGCCGACACTGAGACGAAGGATATCAACCCCACAACTCTGAGACCTCTTCAACCAATACACCTGATGATTCATTCTGATTGGGTACAGGATGGTATTTGATCCCGAACCAGATTTCCGATGGCAATGAAGATTGTATAGCGTGTACACACACACACACACACACACACACACACACACACACAGAGATAGTTAGACAGCACTGGGTTTGACATTACCTCTGAATGGCTGTGAAGTGACATCTTTTCTGCAGTAACATTTTCATGTTGTAATTGTGTTCTGTTCAGTAACTATAGGGATAGAGTCAGCCCAGTCGTCTGGGGTGTTCTGACTGTAAAGCACATGTACCTGTTGTAGTGTTCCCTCGACTAAACCAGAAATGGAAGGTTCAGTTATGCATGACAAGCGAGAGTTGTATCTCTCTTCCACATCAGAACAAGGCATGATGATTGAATCGTTTCCCCTTTTGAATCCCCAGCATCATCCTTTTAGATGTTTCCGTCTGGCATGCTTTTCACAATCTAGACGGAATCACATCTGAACATGCGTTCACCACTCAGAACGCCTGACGAGGACCAAAACCAATGGAAGTGGCATCTGCATTTAGCATAAATCAGTCGAACTAAAGTGGTGAAACCATTTTGAGCAAAGACATAAGGGATCTGTTGAAAGCGGCTTTTGAGAGTTAAATGCTACTGTAGGTGTGCACTGTTGCACGGCTAGGCATGTTAGCATGGCCATGGGATAAGCTGGATCTGAATTCATGGGTTCTACCTTCCCGCCACATTGGATAATGCAAAGCACTCCAAACCGTAGGCTCACTGCAGGTGCTGATAGGGACGGATAGGAAGCAATACTGCAAAACCAAGAACCAGATTAAAAGGGTTTATCGTCTGGAGCAGATGCATTTGACTGAAATTGACCTTATTGATGTGTGCTGCAAGCTACGAGAAACTGAGCAAGTGTAAACTGTAAAAGCACACTCAAACACACACACACCAAACACACACACACAAACACACACACACACAAACACACACACACCGAACAAATGCACACACAAACACATACACACACAAACACATACACACTGAACACATGCACACACAAACACATGCACACACAAACACACACACACCGAACACATGCACACACAAACACATACACACACGTTGAAGCACAACCGTTTACTCACAATCATACGCACACGCACACACACTCGTACACACAATGCTTAAAAAGAAATACAAACACACATACACACACATTGAAGCATACAACACACACACACTGGAACACACACACTGTGGCTGGCTGCTGCGCTACTGTGCGAGTTGTGCAGAGAGAGACAGAGAGTGGGCATTTGTGTCTGTGCTTGGCAGGGTTTAGCTGTAGGATCAGAAAGGGCCCATGGCAGCACTGTCACAGCAGGAGGCAGAGAGGAAGTGCAGTAGAGAGATAGAGAAACAAAAGAAAGTAAAGCAGAGGGAGGGAAACAACTTATAAGGAAGCGGTAGCAGTGTAATATATTCCAGAAGAGGATGTTGGGCAGAAAGAGAAATCTAATCAACTTGTCTACCTGACTCTGTTGGTGCCTTGTGATACATGTGGCTAGTTCTCTGGCTCTGTACAAGGACGATTTAGGAAGAGACACACAGAGTGGTGCACAGCCTACTCACAAGTGCCATCGATGACACGAGCACAGGGAAAACGCAACGAGCACAAATGTGACAAGTGAAAACAAATGATCTGCGGATAGCTAGTTAGCATAATGTCACAAGCATGATAAACTCGCCAGTAGCTTTAGTTAGACTTGATTGGCATGCGAGCTAGCAAGCTGGCTACTGGTAGGGATGAATATTTCCCCCAAAATCTACCAAGTTTCAATACTGGGAATAATTCATATTTATTCAGAGAGTGCCGGGAAATAATGCAAAAATCGGAAGTTCCCATTTAAAGCGTTTAAAACCAAGATAATGGTCACTATGGCAGTTTTCTCCCAGCTAAGACTGTTGCTGTGCCACATTGCTGGCTTGGCTGTGCCACTATGTAAAGATTTCACAGCAAGTGAAACTGATATTTAGTAATGACAGAGTAACTTTGATCGCCAAAGACATTGTTATGAATTGCGAAACAGGCTGTTCATAATTTTGTGTTCCTCACTTAATTCAGCGCATTTCAGCTGTAGGCATAGGCTATCTCAACGCAGAGCACGCTCAGAACGCACAAAGCACACTGTAGGCTATAGCGTTGCTGAATCATACAAACGTTGTAACGCCAGTCAAACTAAAGTCAAATGACCAAAGGTTGCTACCATTGCTAGATGACCTCCAACGAATGACAGAATATCTCAGATTTGGCAAAATCTAGTTGATGATTATACAGATAGCGGATCAGCTCATGAATAACAGGGGAGATGAGGAGAGGAAATTGTTTAAATATCAAGGTATCTTAACAGGGACCAAAAAAATATCCATATCTACTCTCATACCTTTTGTTGAGCACACATTCTCTACCGAAGCTCTCGCGTGCAGCAATACGAGACAGCTCAGAGAAGCAGGAGAAATGTTATGGATGTAATATGTTAAAAGTATGTTGATGTGCATAGGCCAGAGGTGCTTTGATAATGCAGCCTATGGATTATAGAATGAAGTTAGGGATTTTCATGCGAGACAGGAGTCAGGATTGGGACGATAGGAAAATAGCCTTTATATAAAGGCTATGCAAAACATTATGGACACCTGCTCTTTCCATGACATTGACGAACCAGGTGAATCCAGTTGAAAGCTATGATCCCTTATTGATGTCACTTAGATGAAGGGGAGGAGACGGGTTAAAGAAGGATTTTTAAGTCTTGAGACAATTGAGTCATGGATTGTGCATGTATGTGTGCCATTTTAGAAGGTGAATGGGCAAGACAAAGGATTGAAGTGCCTTTGAACGGGGTAATGTAGTAGGTTCCAGACGCACCGGTTTGTGTCAAGAACTGCACCTCTGCTGGGGTTTTTCACGCTCAACAGTTTCCCATGTGTATCAAGAATGGTCCACCACCCAAAGGACATCCAGCCAACTTGACACAACTGTGGGAAACATTGGAGTCAACATGAGCCACCATCCCTGTTGATTAGCTTTAGAGTCCATGCTCCGAGGAATTGAGGCTGTTCTGAGGGCAAAGGGGGGAGGGGGGTGCAACTCAATATTAGGAAGATGTTCTTAATGTGTTGTACGCTCCGTGTATAAGGCTACTATGTGAGTCAATAGGTAGATAATACAGTTGATTTAGGCTACATTATTGCATGCTAAATGTTTCTAATCGGGGATAGATGAGCAAACGAATAAATGAGCTACCACTTCCTCTTGTCCAGCCAGAGATCAATTAACCAAATATATAGACCGAGATTCATTGAAACAGAATCATATGGGTTGATTATCAGACAAATCACGGGCTTTTGGTCGGGTGTAGGACAGGCTGAAGAGCAATATCCACTTTTATAACATGCTAGCAAAATGTTCTCATCAGCTAATATACAGTATAAGCAAACTAAAATAAAGATGATCGTTAGCACTCGCATCAATTTAGCTAACATTGCCCGGAATAAACAAAAATCGGATATTGATTGTATCAACACAGCGCGATGGCACTTTCCAAATCAAAAAAATGCTGAAATTATAATCTAGGTGAACACACACGACTATTGCTTTAAATTAGTGTAACGGTTGGATATGTTTTTGGGAGTTTCAATTTAGGCAAGAATTTGATACATGCCGACTTTAATCCAATATTTTCATAATTCAGTTGATCATAACTAAGGTGAGTTTTCCTCTCTCTGCGTTTATTCTAGGCACAATGGATGTTTCCTCGCCTACTCACTCCACTGCCACCGCGTAGTTCTCAATACCAGTTTAAATCACTACAGTTAACTGTGTTCTTTCTACAAATCTGGCTTTTTTTTGGGTTGGGGCACATTTAATTTCTGTGATGTCAGATGAGGCCTAGGTTCGGACTTCAGCTCATTGGGCTTGGGTCGGACTGGGATCGAATTTTCAGTTCTGATGAGAACTATAAACTGCATTCTGGTCTCGTGCGCAGTCCGGCAGTGTTATTTAGGCGTGTGCTTTGAATTCACGGTGACTTTGTGTGAAGTAAATACACTAAACTAAAGGCTTCCATGCGACAACCCGTTTGGGTAATGTGCTATTTTATTTTTTTGCTGCTACGCATGTTGGGTATTTTGTGGAATTGCATTAGTGCTACATTGTGTTAAAAAAAAAAAATTCAACATTCTGGGGAATGTGAAGAGCGGTCCCCCTACAGTTCGGTGTTAATCCCTTGTTACCGGTATGCTAGTTTTCCGTTAGCTAGTTTCCACTAGCATCTAACAGCAGGAGAAACAACAAAAAACTGTGTTTGCGAATTGGGCACAGAGCTATGCTTTGCCCCTACCAGATCTGCGAGAAGGTTCTAGCAAGTGTACCCCTCTGTCCTTTGACTGTTGATGGATGTGAATGTCCGGTTCATGTCCCAGGCTCTCACTGACTGTCATGATTTACAAGTTCATTGCAATTTGCTCTTTGCCATCTGTTCAGTATCTGATGGAGAAGACCCAGAAGGTCTGGGCATTCATTTCAACACCCCAGGACGGTCCATTTACTCTGTTCTGGTACAAAATTATGCAATTCCTGGCTACTGCCATTGAAACAGAAAGCTAGAGGGGAGGGCCAGACAGTCATGGTCAACAGACTCTCACCATGGACACCGTGGACTCACTGATATGAGTGATAACACAGCACCACTCACTGGCCAAGGCCAGCAAAAACAAGCTTAAAGCAGAATAGAAACTAATAGTAATTCACTCTAGTTTCCTTTATTTATATATATATATTATATACTCTATATATATACTCTAGTTTCCTCTATATATATATATATATATATATATACTGTATATATATATACTGTATATATATATATATATATATATATACTGTATATACTATATGTATGTGAGACTACATCACAACTGCATCACACCTACCCAGACCCACATGCTCACACCCCAAACTCCAGCTTCTGCATCACTTCTGCATCACTCTCCGCCACATGGCCTCAAACTGCACCATTTTGTTTCTCTCCGTCGCCCCACACACCCTCAATATTTAGATAATAAAGTACTTGCACATCCACACTGGTTTCCATTGTGCAAGATTGAAAAATCTCCACACCTCCCTAATGTGTTGAGGGATATAAGAGGAGAGGCATGGAGTATGCCACTGTTTTGTCCTGAAACAATCCCAAAAGCACACTCACACACACTCACACACACTCACACACACACACACACATCACATTGATGCTACGCTGCTGCTCAAAGAGAATCGAACACACCACTACCACTCTAGGACAGAACTAGTACACTCTGTTGATTAAATACAGCGTCTGAGTGATTTAGTCCTGCAGTGCCTTTTCTTCAGAGACTTTTAATCACTGCAGACGTCACTTATTAAAGTATTGATGTTTCGATACAGGAGGCCTTTGAGTTATTTGTTGTTTTTGGCTCCTGGGGATTTGAGACTCGGCTCAGATTGTTTTCCGAAAGTACTTTTACTGTGATTCTATAGACACTGCACACACACACAGTACGGGGCTTGAGAATGTACCATCTCAGGTCAAAGCCTTTTCCTTCCCCTCATCTTCTCTTCTTTTCCGCATTTTCCCAAATCAAAGTTCTGATAAAGGGAACATTTTGCGTTACATTTTCAAAAGTTAATTGTTGCTCCAGGCGTTGAGATTAAACATCGCACTGATGTGAAAAAGTTGGACTCTGATGAACAAAGTGTTTCTCCTCCAATTCATTACTCTGGCAGATGAGCCGATTATAGTGGTTGTAAATATTAAAGATGCTATGGCAGATTACCCTGCTGCTGCTGAATCTAGATCTGGGTTGCTGCTGGATCTTTTTAAACTGCCAATCAATGGCTTCAGTACACAGAAAGGAGCACAAAGGAAACAATTCAACAATTTGGGTAGTTCAAATTGGTGGGAAAGTTTGTCTCTCTGTGGTGTAGTCTGGGAGGATACCATTTAGGGTTGTTCTGTAGATTTGGATGCTGTGTGTGTGTGTGTGTGTGTGTGCTTAGTGACTGTGTACGGTTGTCAGAAGATTATGCAGTGTGATCCACGTGTGTTCAGACGTGAGTCGCCATTCAATATGTGTTGCTGTAATTCCAGCACACTGGTGATCTTTATGTCTCACATACCAAATAAATCTGTCCATTAAATTGACATTTCAGTTTCCATAGACCTTCATCAGGTTTTGTCTGTCTGTGTTTTGCAGGCGGAGGGAGAGGACAGCCTGAAGAGGATGCAGCTGATGGAACTGGCCATCCTCAACGGCACCTACCGAGACGCCAACATCAAGTCACGTAAGGATGACATCACCGCTCCCCTTCCCAGTCCCCGGAGTGGGGCGGACTCTGACTGACACAGTAGAACAGCCCTTTGTGTGTCCGGGAGCTCATGGGTGTAATTCAAGCTGCTCCTTTTCTCTCACAACAAGTGAAGAGCGTTGTGTGTGGTGCCATGCACAGTGGCTGAACTGAACGGAGGGTGCTTTTGGCCACGTTCAGCATTCCCCTCGGTGCATTCTCCTATTGGGTGGCACTCGGTCGAGTCGAGGTCTTTGAAGGGGGGAAGAGAGGAGGTCTGGCTATGACTGGGCGTCCATTTTGTGTCGCTGAGGGAGATGCGTGCGTCATTCCAATCACATGGTGTTTGTCCTAAACAAATCCCGGCCAGCACTGCTGTGCCAGATTCTAACTCAATACTGGAGATGAATGGAGACCAGCCTTGAATAGCTCTCTCACATAGTGCTAAATGCTAAGGCCAGTGTGTCTACCAGTTTGTTTATGTAGCTTGTTTTCCTGTTTCTGACTTATCTGATATGCTTTGTGTCCTATGACATGTGTGATAGATGCTAACTTCTGTTTTGTCTCCTCCTTTTTCTCCCTCCTCTCTTCCCCTCTCTGTCTCTCCACACATCCCTCTCTTCCCCTCTCTGTCTCTCCACACATCCCTCTCTTCCCCTCTCTGTCTCTCCACACATCCCTCTCTGTCTCTCTACACATCCGTCACTTCCCCTCTCTGTATCTCCACACATCCCTCTCTTCCCCTCTCTGTCTCTCCACACATCCCTCTCTTCACCTCATCCTCCTGTGCTTCCCTGCTCACTCCAGCTGCCCTTGCCTTCTCTTTTGCAGCGAACGCCCAGGCGCCCCGCATCATCACCGGCCCCGCCCCTATGCCCCAGAATGCCCTGCGCACGCCCACCCCGGCCGGCCCCACCCTAATGCCCCTGATCCGACAGATCCAGACCTGCATGCCCAACGGCTCGCCCCACCCGGGCGTCATGACCCAGGGTCCCGAGGCGGGCCTCATATACGCGTCGCCCTACGATTACCCCTACACGCTGGCCCCTGCCACCTCCATCCTGGAGTACCCCATCGACTCCAGCGGGGTGTTAGGTAAGAATGCGTGCCCCTGCGATTGCCCCGCAGCCCCCCACCAACACTACCACCCCCACGGCCAGTGGAACCCCGCCCCCACGCTGATCCTGCGCCACACCTCCTAAATAATCCCTCCCCCCAGTCAGCAACAGAAAAAAACATTCCAGCTCTTTACTGCATCTTTCTTTTCACTGTCACGAGACACTTCTCTCATCTAAAAAGCCCTTTAAGTAATGTGTGCATAAATAAATAGGCTGTTAAGTGCTCCACTGGCTCGATGTGAATTATAAGAGGGAGCTGTTTTATTTGGGAAAAGGTCCTTACCCTCCTCTCTCCCGGTCCCCGCATACACACGTGGCCCTATAGCTTTGAAAAAGCCACTTTAGAAAATCAGATTAGAAATATCATATTACCAACACAACGTGACTCCATTAAGAATGCTCCCAAAGGCACAGTGTAAACCTGAACTGCTATCAATGCATCAAAATGCCAACAGCAGCTTGTCCAATTGGGTTGAGCACATTCTAAATAGTCCGTCTGTACCGTGTCAGCCCATAGCAGCCAGTTTTCTGCCCAGTGCAGTGGACCAAGCCTCCAACTGTGTGTCTGGGTGAAGGGAGATGGGGTGTTACTGTGAGGAGAGGGGCGGGGGGTGGAGGTCGAGGAGCGGCGGAGCCCGGCGAAGATTTCACCCTGTCTCTCTCTCTTGTGTAACCAATACAGCGTCCTCAAAGGCCGAAGAGCTGCCCCTCTACCTGGGGTTTCAGACCTGTCACTTTCCCATCACTGTGCAGCGAGGAGAGCCCTCCAACCGGCCTCCCTTTTAAAGAAACACCCCCTTCCCTCCCTCCTTCCCTCCATCCCCTCACACAACACACACACACCTCCTCCCCCCCCCCCCCTCTCCCTCCCCGCCACCACACGTTGGACTGGTCGAGGATCGGCCCTCTCTGAACAACCACAAGCCACATGGGGAAGCCTCGGCCCTTCCTCTTTGAACGTCTGTTCAAAGTGACGTGTGTGTTACTGATCAACCCTTTTTCATTTCCTGTCCTGATGATGATGATGATGATGATGATGATGATATATCTGTGTATGATGATGAGGGAGAATAAGCACTGAGCCCCACACTGCTGGAGACCTCCCTTGGGCCGGGGTCCCCCGTCACCCTCTCTCTTGGGTGTGGTTCTGGGGCATCGGGAGAGGTAACATGAGGTGAGGGGTCAGCGGAGGTCGGGACAGAGGGGTTACGGAGCCAAGGGAGTGGTGGGTTTGTGTTGGTGACGAGGTTAAAGCATCTACTGTAGGCTTGACAGGCTTTATTCACAAAGGGATTTTAGGACTTTCTGTCCCAACACTGACAGTCTTTACTTCACTCTTATCATAATATTCACCAAATTATTATTTCAGCTGAAGTGTAGCCACTCGAAACAACAGGAAGTGAGTGAACAACATGGCCCTTTTGTATCGAGGTTTTTTGTATCGACTCAAAAGGAATGTCCTAAAATGGCTTTTGGAATAGGGCCTGGTGATGCTTCTCAAAGGGCCGCCGGACACTCCTGGCACTAATTCCCGGTTCCCTTCCTTTATTCTATAGGTGTGGCTTTCCCCACGAAAGGCTAAAAGAATTTCAAGGATCCTTACTGAGCCCCTCATTCGATCTGTTAACACACAGACACTTTTGTTTCCCCAACGGCCTCTTAGTATATCGAACCATGAGTCAGGCCTATAGCAGTCAGACAGACAGACCCCCTCACTACTGATGTTTACACTGGCCCAACCTCCCCAAAGAGGCACAGCTCTTTATACCATGCATGATGTGTGTGTGGTGGTATGTGCATCCTGTACACATGCAGCCACACATGTATATGTTGTTCCACTGACTGCTATGTCTGGGCTTGAGAATCTCTACAAATACTGTCTCGCTTTACTAATCACTTAATTCATTGCCTTTTTTCTTTCTTTTTTTTTAATAAGAGATGTTACTTTTTTTATTACTGCAAATGTGCCTAAAAGCTTTCGTCTCTGGGCTTTAACCAGAGAGTGAGTGATCAGTATTATATTTCAAACGAATAACTAGAGAGATGCACTTCCTGATGCTCAACCTGAGATTATGTGACTAGTAAAGCTCCCCTCTGTGTGTGTGTGTGTGTGTGTGTGTGTGTGTGTGTGTGTGTGTGTGTGTGTGTGTGTGTGTGTGTGTGTGTGTGTGTGTGTGTGTGTGTGTGTGTGTGTGTGTGTGTGTGTGTGTGTGTGTGTGTGTGTGTGTGTGTGTGTGTGTGTGTGTGTGAATGCATAAATGCCTAATGTCTGTGAATCTGTAGCAAGGACTCGAGTAAACAATGGATCCTTACAGTCATTGCTACTCCATTGTCATGGATGTTACTAAGTCCAATATTTCTCCTTGTTGCAACAAAATATATAAGTATAATTTGTGCCTTAACATGTATTTCTAATGATTTTTCCTAATTTTGTTAGATGTTTGGTCATATATATAAGCCTTTATGATATGATGAATTGAATTGATGGAAATGGTGAAGGATGAAATGACCTAATCCTTGTTTTGGTCATGTTGTTGCAATCCGAGCAGGTGCAGTGACTACTAAGGTTCGAAGGCACGAACTGCGGGTCCATCCTTACCAAAGGATAGTGACCGCAGACCGAGGTTAGTTTAGCTCCTATGCTTTTGTGTTTTTATTGCTAATGCCTGCTCACTGTTGGTCCTGATCTGTTTTGCAATATGTACAAATTGTTAAGCTAGTCGTCCCAGTTTGTGATGTGATGCAACATACTGCACCCCCTTCCTACTCTTGGCCTCTGAGAAGGTTTATTTAGGTGATTCTGAGGAATAGTGACCACAACACTGTAGGATAACGATGCTTTTGCTATCTAGGTAGAGACACAAACACGCATACCTGCATTTATAAAACAAACTACTCCACTCCATTATTTCGATGACTTTATGAATCTGACATGATGTTGATGACAGATAATGGACTATACCCCTTCTAAAAGAAAGAAGATGCAATTATCTGTGTTTTAGTTTCCCCCTCTGTTGAACGAGAAGTTTGCAATTTTATGCACTTAAGTCTTCAACTCCTTATTAAGTGGATAATGTAACACTATAATTGATCAAGTAGTCCATTTGTATTTATTTGTTTGCGGAAATTACTTTTTGGAGAATCTGACCCATTTTATTGTCAAAGACAACACAAAGTGGGTGTAAACCTGTCATGTCCTATTTGTTTTTTGTTTTCACTGTCTAATTGGACTGCAGTAGCTTCCCATTTTTACTACAGTAATTTAGATACAAAATTCAATTGTTTATTTAGTGTCAAAAGTCTCAACAGCGGCCTTATGAGTAGAGAGGGGTGGACACGTGGTGGGCTTTAGTCTGGAAATAGCTTCTTCTGCAGATAGGTAAACAAACACAACTGCCAAACCCTTTACTCTCTGAAGTCTACCCATTTCCTGCCCTCCTTTTTTTTAAGTCCATGCAGAACTTTTACTACCCTTACTGAATAATTGAGAATAATTGAGGAAGTTATTGGAGAGGGAACCATGTGTGAAGTTACACAGGCAACTAGGAATTTGCGGGATCTGTAGTCTACAGTGTCTTCTCTTTTTTCATCCTTAGACCTCAGTGCTTCAAACAACAAGTGTGCCTTGTACATGCACACACTGTGTATCATCACATTTACATTTCATTACAGATAATTACTCGTACCTAATCAAGGAAACGGTTGCAATGTGCCAGGGGATTTGATGCCAATGCCAATTGAAAACAGCCGACAAGCAGTGTATTTATCAATACGGCTACATTTTAGTACATACATTGAAATAGAACAATCCAGAGAAATTAAATGAAAGTTCAATAACCAATTAATTAATCACCTTTTTTTTTTGCTGCTAAATGATATGGAACAATTAAAGAGAGAGTTCACCCAAATTACAAAATAACATATGGGTTTCTTTACCCTGTCAGCCGTCGGACAAGGTATGACACAGCAACACATGTTTTGGTTTAGTTTCCCTGACACTGTGTCCACAGTAATCCATTTTGTAATTTGGGTGAACTATCCCTTTAACATATAGCACTGTATGTTCATCATGTACAGTCATAGTGTCGCACTTTATACGTTGTTGGACATTGCTTGAATCCTTATACTTTTAAAAAGAAAACGTATTTATGCCCATCATCAACATGACCCGTCACAGTAATGAGTCAGTGATCAGATACACACAGTATATTATACAGACTGTATCTAAGGATATTCAGATTTCACTGTAGAGCAGACTGTGAATTGCCTCTGAAAACATTACAGGCCGAATCTGCCCTAAAACAAATAAGTAATGTCAAAAATAACTGTAACATGGAGTTCCTTAAGAAGTGCATATTATTACTAAAAGGTCAAACCTTAATCAACAGTAAAACAAAATCTGATAATGGTAACGGATAGGTAACACTGACATAATTAATGAGAAACCAACATCAGATTCAATTGCACAAAGGCCTGTATTTAATCTACCTCTTCATAGGTTTGGCCCCATACTCTGATTAACAGTTTTACAACATTAAGAGTTTGGACAACACTTTATCCAAACATTAAGGTAATACAATATAATATGATTGACATTTGTGATTCAGTGCGGTTCGGATGGTGAACCATGAGGCAGGTGGATTGAATGCAGGCCAACCAGTCAAACCTGTGTGTTTAGAGGCAGGCTGTCTCTGATGGAGGCAGGGGAGGAGGCAGATGTAAAATGGCATCTGAAATGTGGGTTTCTTTATCAGCTCACGTTGGCAAAGATGTTGAACAGTCTCAGTATAGTATCAAATAAGTGCATCAATTGGGTCTAGAGATTTATACAGTATATTCCGATTTAGATTTTCCTCTGGACATTTTACAGTGCATTTGAAAGCGTTTACAACAGCTCTCAACGAAACACATGTTTTCTCAAACTCTCAGTACAGTACGATTTACAGCCTCTTGTCAATCTGGTGAAGAAGCCACACCTTTCTGTTTTCTTTACATCTGTTGCACTTTGCTTCGTTTGAAAAGAGAGACTTTACGCCACAGAACTTATTTTGCACTGAATGATTTTAAAAAGTTAAAAGCATTATTTTTATTTTTTTTTAAATCTCTTCTGCTCCAGTCAGAAGGGCAGACATGTTTAAAAAGTGACAACTACGACAAACCTCAGACGATGAAATAAGTAAATGAATACATGTATGATCTAAGCTGAAGAAGTCTTAAACGGACCACTGTGGAGTGGAAAGAGAATTCTAGGGTTCCACTTTATGGGTGAGAAATTGCCAGAGTATGAATGCATTTATTGAGAAGGGAAAAAAAATCACCTTGAGACATTTTTTTTAACGTTTTACTGTAAGCTTCTTTTTATTTGTTGTTGTTGCAAAGAAAATAGTATATACTTGTGGCTTCTTGAAATATATATATAAATATATATATTAAAAATATAAAGCAGGAATGTATATGAAATGTCAGATTTTACTTGTATTTTGCAAAGAAATAGCCAGGATTATTCTAGAGGGCTATTTGTAGGAAAGACACATAGCAGCTTTATAGAACCACTTTAGAAAATGTCCTATATTTTTGAATATATTTTAGGGCTTTATACAAAAGACAGGACCTTTTCAGTGTTTATATGCAAGTGCATTTTATATTATGTGTCCTGTGAAATGTCTATTGTCTCCTAAGCTGAGGGTACCGGCTGAAGTGACAGCTTTAGCATGCTCACGGCTTCAACTTCCATGGCTAGTGTGCTATTCTAGAAAATACCATGTAGTGTTGCTTTGTACCATTAAGGCAAGGATTTTCATGTTTGTTGTAAATAGAAAACATACTTTAAAAAGGCAATAAAAAATTATATTGAGTAAAAAAAAACTATACACACTGTTTTGGCCCTAAATGATTTTGTCCACAATGATGTGGTCTTCTTGAATTTCTCATTGTATCCTCTCTAAATTCATTTATTCTATAACAATAAGACTTATTAATATTCGTTTCCATCACTACTAGCCGCTTGACTCTTGAACCTCTGAAGGGCTCTAATGACTCTTAACAGTCAGTTAACAATCATTTTACTGACTGTTGTCCAAGACTATTCCTTCCTCCATCTCATTTTGATCTTTTCTTCTGCCTTGATTTACTGTCTATTCACTTGACTGCTACTAACAATTAGACATACTGTTATTGTCTTATTTAAATTTCCTCCTTTTTAACATTTGAGCTATGGGGGGGGGGGGGGGGGGCTGTCGTTCATATTATGTAAAATCATGCTTTCATGATTTTATGACACTGTATTAAAATAGATGAAGAGTTATTCCTGAATTATTGGATTCAATCAACCCACCATATGAATTGTCCTGTATCTATACTAACAAAAGAATGCATTCCTTTTTTTTTCCTCCTTTTTTTTACACAACGTTCTTGCTCCAGCGCTCTGGCTTTGGTCAAAGGTGTTGTGAAAGATATGGAAACACATTGTGACACGTGTAAGTTGGTCAGTCCCAGTTATGGAGAAATCGTATGGTGGGTTGAATGGATGCAAGGTATAGCTCTGATTGGTTAAATCATATTGTCATCCTGCTGTCACTAGCCGAGACTAATCTCCTCTCAATCTTTGTTCTTTCCTTTCCTTTTTGTTTCTCTCCTTTATTATTTTTCTCTCCTTTCTGTTTGTTTGTTTCCTAACCCGTCCCCCAGCCGCCACTGGCAACTAACCCCTGACCTTCTGACCTCTGAACTCTTCACACATGATGACCTGGCCATTGCCTGCCCGCAGATCAGTTCTCCGGTAGAAAGAAAGAACACATAAAGCAGCCTTGGCTTGTTACAGTCAGTCATGGCACAGCTTCTCATCAGCCGAATAATGGACACACTATAATGGCTTGGCGGGCCACTTCTGCCTGCCCTGTCTGCTTAATAGGGGGACTGACCCTGGCTCTAGACCTGCACTGAATCATTGTTAAGCAATAAGGTCTGAAATGCCCCCTCTGAGCATCACTGAACGAGTCCCCAGCCAGGCAACTTCCAAACACACCACACCATACTCTAAAACACCCTGGTAACGGCTGGTCGCCTCATCCGGACTGAAGATGAAGAAGGTCGGCACCCTCCCACCCCTCCGACCGCCCAAACCCACCGTACGCATGTCGCCCAGGTGACTTTCCCACTGTCATGGTAACGGAGCTGGCTCTGAATGTATAGCAGCGCGGTGAGGCCTTCCCGAGCAGAGTGCATGCACCTCTCTCTGTCTCTCCCTCTCTCTGTCGCTCTCTGTCGCTCTCTGTCTCTCTCTCTCTCTCTCTCTCTCTCTCTCTCTCTCTGTCTCTGTCTCTGTCTCTCTCTCTCTCTCTCTGTCGCTCTCTGTCTCTCTGTCTCTCCCTCTCTGTCGCTCTGTCTCTCTGTCTCTCTGTCTCTGTCTCTCTCTCTCTCTGTGTCGCTCTCTGTCTCTCTCTCTCTCTCTCTCTCTCTCTCTCTGTCCACCCATATATCCTTGCCAACTGATTACCCCTCTCCCTTCACTGACTCTCTATGAAATCCTGGTTCTGTTATGAAATGGAAATTGGGGGGGGGGGGTTCATTCTAGCAGGACTTGAAGAGAGACTAGGGGTCAAAAAAGAGTATCAAGCGTATAGAAGGTGGAGTACCTGTCCCGTTACCTGGCATTGTTGTTGTTTTTCTACCATGAAGGAAGATCTTGCAGTCAACTGTTTTTTTTAGGATGTTAAAGCCATGCTTGCCTATCTGCTGTACAAATGTATTGAAATTGTAGATACATGTGTAAAAATGGGGGAGAGAACACCTATGTAAAGAAAATAGACACTTTTATTATACATGGGTGCTCATGGCAAAGAGAAATATCTATTTTTCAAAAACATAGTCTTTTATATCTTCAAGTATTGTAAAGAGAAATTAAAAATTAAACCCTTTATGTCATGAAAACAATCCTGTTTTCTTTCTGTGGATGGAGAGGTGAAGACCAAAACAACCTTTCATTTGATTTCGGGGGTTGAGCATTTAACTGAAGTGGAAAAACAACAAAGTGCCTTATTATGGTTTCTGATATCTGAATGTGTCATCCTCAGCCTTTAAGCTGCAGGCCAGGTCAGTACACACAGTCTGTCAGCCACAGAGATGCCCTTAGACGGAGTCAGTCACCTCAGCCTTTAAGCTGCAGGCCAGGTCAGTACACACAGTCTGTCAGCCACAGAGATGCCCTTAGACGGAGTCAGTCACCTCAGCCTTGTTGCTACACTAGTCAGACACAGTAGGTCTCCTTCCACCATCATTTAAGTGTGACTCTAGGTAGGTACACAAGTTATTTTTGGTGGCTCCATAGAGTAGTAATATCAGTTATATATTAGTAATCTACCAATTGTGTCAGAGTCTAGGTCATTAGACCCTTTGGTGCAATGTCCTAAAGCAGGGATCATCAACTAGATTCAGCCACGTGACAATTTATTTTTAAGTGGATGGTCAGGGGGCTGGGACATAAATACAAATAATTTGTAGACTGCAAATGTACCTACCGCAAGAAGCCCAAACAGAAATAATATTTGACTAAAACATAATAGTTTCAAACCTTGCTCACATTTATATATGATCACAATATCACTCTATTATGCGTGGTAATACTTTGGAAGAGATGTCCAAAATTAAAATCACTTGGAGGTGATTTGCCTGTTTTTACAGTCTTGTGGGGCCAATTAAAATCCCCTGTGGGCCAAATTCAGCCCGCGGGCCGCCAGTTGGGTAACCCTGTCCTAAAGGGACAAATATATGATAAAAGAGAGCTGTAACATGTCCAGTTCGTATCTGAACTGAGAAAATGATTGGCCTTATAGTATTTCACTGTGACGCTCCTGAGACTCCGGTTGTCTTTGTCTGTTGAGGATGGCCTCAGAGTTCCCCAATTATTATTTCCAGTAGTATGCTACTCATGCCAGTTCCTAGGTTTTACACACAAGGACATCTTGACATGCATCGTCTTTACAGTTAGTAGTGTTAGAAGTGTCATTCTGGACTGCCTTATGTAGGAGTTGTCATTGGCATAGACATCCCACTACCCGTGGAGCTGACATCCCACATCCCTCTACCATGATGTATCTCTCTACCACCTATCCCATTAGATGAGGACGTGTCTGTTTCTGCCCTCCTGATTTACTTCCTATAAAGGAGTATTGGGTCTGTAGTCTTACTGCTGACTCGACACGTGCTGTGTTAATTGGAGGAGAAGGGTTTATGTGATTGTGGTACCTAGTGATTGACTGTAAAGCCTGTGTGTACTTCCTGGTCTGCACCAAAAGATTGCTCCACATCCCCCTCTTTATTTACTATGCAACAGAATGGCCTCTGGTGGTGTATGAAGAGTTTCTGTGTCTCAGATTGTCTTCATGTGTGCCATTTCTTTTCAGTTACAGTATTTATGTTTGCGAAATGATTCTGCAGTGCAATTGCATATGATTATAATCCATTATAAATGATGAATACGTATGGATTCTCAATCATTAATATGATACGTGTTATTATCATTGTTACCAGAAGTCATTATTATATAAGACAATGGATTGACTTTGAAGCGAGGCGAATATGAATATTTTACATATAATTGTACTGGTGATAAAAGAATGGTAGCAAACAAATGGTTTCCTTGGTTGTGAGTGAAGAGACATCAGAACCAATATAGAATGGCATCCCATCCCTTAGTAATGTTACTGTTATGCTATTATCAGAGATTTTTTTTTTCTGTGCCATTTTGACAGCATTATTCTTGACCTGGTGTGTTTTTTTTCTTCTTCTGAGTGTGCAAATCAAGCGTGTTATTCTGTAGGACCCCATGCTGTCGAACAACTGATCCTGTTAGCATTTACTCCATGGATGGTGTGCGACCATACCCAAATTATTTCCTATGAGAAAACAATATGTGTATTTGCAGCCATTGTTACAAGTTTATAATGTATTTTTCTATCTTGTTTTATATGTGTGTAAGAAAGAAAAAACAAAGTTAAATGACTTACATAAACGACAACAGCAGCTACGTTATTTGTTTGATTTTGAGATTCTTTGTAGTTTATTAAATCTGTTTTTTTTTTCTTCTCCCTTAATCCTGGTCCTGGGGAACCAAAGAGGTGCACACCTGATTCCTCTAACGGTCAACTTATCATAAAACCTTTGATTAGTGGAATCAGGTGTCTAGTGCTAGGGCAAAAACAAATATGTGCACCCCTTCGGGCCCCCAGGACCAGGATTAAGAAACACTGCATTAAATTGACTCCTTGACAAAGTCTTATCTCTATTACTGATTCAGATCATTGAACTTTTTCCTTTCCTCCCGTGTTTTGTTGTGACGTGTTAGACTTAGCCAGTATTATTTAATAAATGATTCCAAACAGACGTATTAATGAAGATGTTCTGTTTTATTACCATTCTGAGGGCACTGCATCATTTTAGAAAGAGAGGCTATAGGAGTTATTATGTACCTGGGTGGTTTGAGCACTGAATGCTGATTGGCTGACAGCTGTGGTATACCACGGGTACGACAAAACATTTATGAGTACTACTCTAATTACGTAGGTAACCAGTTTATAATAGCAATAAGGCACCTCAGGGGTTTGTGGTATATGGCCAGTATACCAAGGCTAAGGACTGTGTCCAGGCACTCTGTGTTGCGTCGTGCTTAAAGAACAGCCCTTAGCTGTGGTATATTGGCCATATACCACACCTCCTCTGGTCATTGCTTAATTATCATGCATCTGTATACTGTAGTGGTAGTTTGCAGCTATGAAATGTTAGATGACACATGAAGCATATCTATGAAGGAATATAGCCTCTTAGACCATTTGGCCATTTGATTCAATCAAACATAGCAGATGCTTATTTTATAAACATGCTGTTCTCTTAATAGTAACTTATGCAACATCCCTCAATTTCAGAGTTCTTGAAATAGTTTTGAAAAATCCTGCTATGACTTCTCATGAATTTATTTTCTTAGGCCAAAGTATTAATCTTTGTTTCATTTCAAACCCCCCATAAAATACCCAAGTTGGAAGTAAATATGAGATGCTAAGGTCAATGTTTTTCAGGGTGGCTTTGTTGACTTCACTTTGCTACTCCCCTCTACATCCAGGGTAAAAACCCAAAAGGATTTTCCATAGTTTGTTATGGATACTCTGAAGTTTCATGGAGGAGTCATATCGAATCCTAGAACATAGGGACATCCCAGGAGAAGGAAGCTCTATCTCATTGGCCTAGAAAGTTTATGGAAATGGAGGAAAATGGGTGTGGAACAATTTTGGTAGGTCAAGGGTCATAAACAAATTTAACTTCAGGAAATATTACTGCAAGAACTACTACTTAGTGTAGAACCACATTTTATATTCAACACTGGCTAACAATGAGAAATGAGCCTAGTGAGTTGACAAAATGGTGAATTAAGCAATAAGGCACAGGGGTGTGGTATATAGCCAATATACCACGGCTAAGGGTTGTTCTTAGCACGACTCATCGCAGAGTGCCTGGACAAAGCTCTTAGCCGTGGTATATTGGCTATATACTATCAACCCCCGAGGTGCCTTATTGCTATTATAAACTGGTTACCAATGTAATTAGAGCAGTAAAAATACATGTTTTGCCCTACCCGTATTATACGGTCTGATACCTACAGCAGAAGACCTATAGCATCTGATGTCACAGGAAGGCCAAAAAGATCATCAAGGACAACAACGACCCGAGCCACTGCCTGTTAACCCCGCTACCATCCAGAAGGCGAGGTCAGTACAGGTGCATCAAAGCTGGGACCGAGAGACTGAAAAATAGCTTCTATCTCAAGGCCATCAGACTGTTAAACAGCCATCACTAACAGTGAGGCTGCAGCCTACATACAGACTTGAAATCACTAGCCACTTTAATAAATGGATCACTAGCCCCTTTAATAATGCCACTTTAATAATGTTTACATATCTTGCATTACTTATCTAATGTGCATACTGTATTTTATAGCATCTATTGCATCTTGCCTATGCCTCTCAGTCATTGCTCATGCATATTTTTTATGTATATATTATTCCATTCCTTTACTTAGATGGTTGTGTATTAGGTAGTTGTTGTGCAATTGTTAGATTGCTTGTTAGATATTTACTGCACTGTCGGAGCTAGAAGCACATGCATTTCGCTACACTCGCAATAACATCTGCTAACCATGTGTATGTGACCAATAAAATTAGATTTGAGTTGATGTCATATGCCATGGCTGTCAGCCAATCAGTATTCAGAGCTCGAACCACCCAGTCTATAATATATCTTATACAATGAAGGACACCATAAAATGGGCTTCGAATGGGGGGTAAAATGATCTCCGATCCCTGATGTAGAAGCGGACAGGAACACAGTGTGGTACAGATGTGAGGTGGAGTGCAAATCAATACCCTCCTTCACACTATCTGACATTGGAAGGCATGGAGGATATGTAATTGGGAATTGTGTGATTACTATCCACTGTCATCTTTAAGTCAATGGAGCATCCTCAGATGCTCAAATGTCTCTCTACTCAAAAACACACAACACCTCTGCTCTAGCAACCTGCTGTTATGAGTTAAGTTATTGTTATACCGGTTACGCCTGTCAACATTTTCCATATACAACTACTTCTTAGCATGGCAACTAGTCTACAAGTCTCCCTCCATCACAAACACACACACACATACTTTGTCCATATCCATACCTGCACATTACAACCCTCGCCCTTTCTGGGTTCTCATTCCTTGTTTCACTACTCATTCTCTTTTTCCCCGGTCCTCATCCTCCAATCCGGAGCTTTCCAGGGGAATTGCCATGTCTATCACAGGGTTTAAATTGCCTGGGCTGCAGTGGGCCTCTGCTCTGTGTTGATAAGATGTGCTGGGGTTCCTGGCGGCTATTTTGGGGAAGAAATCGCATCTTGTGTTGCCACCGGGTGTTGAGCCATGAAAGTGTTTGTGTAGAAGAAGTAAAAAGCTTGGCACCCAGATCTCTGAGTTGTGGGATTCTGTCTCTCTCTCTCATTATGGAGTGTTAAAGTACATGTGAGGCTCCCCGGGCATCGCATTTTAACTGCTGAGGAGGAGAAATGAGAAGTCAAATGCTGAAGTTCACCCTGCCATAGATCAACAGCAGCTATAACAGCAACACCGCCATGCCATGGGGTAGACGAGGATGAGGAGGAGAGGAGGGTTAGAGCAGAATACTGGCGTCTCCGCTGTGCGGATTGATCTGTAAATTGCTTCAGCCACTCCCAGCAGAAACCTACATGTCGTGCAGAAACCATGCCGTGATCATAGTGTACTTTGTGCTCAACGTGTTTGAAATGTAAAGTCTATGTTCCCATGTTAGCGGAGACTGCATCGACGGTAAGCGCTGCACACGTCGGCTCAATCGGAAATGACCTTTACGTTTCTGACGTGGGACCTGTAAACGCTTCAGCGATACAGATTGAATAGAATCTTTTGTCTTTCCCTGCCATTTGTTTTATTCAACAGAACAGTACCAGTACATCCAATATTCTGCCCCAGAGTGGGGATCAATCAGATCAGACAGAAGTACTCATCCACTGCTGCTCTGAATCTACATATGAGAGAGAGAATGGTTGAAATAATGTTCCCCCTGAATCAAAATCTGCAGACCTCCCATCCCCAACTTGGAGAATGCCCCCCCCCCCCCCCCCCTGTCCTACTCCTAACGTAACATATGTGTGTGTGGGGGTCTAATAAGTAGGTAAGTGTCCTTAAGGGAGGGTAGGGAGGGGTAGGCAGCACAGCACTGGCAGTGAGGAGGAAAGCGGAGCTTGCAAGGGACTGGGTAAAGAGTCCTGGGAGGTGTTCAGTCGCTGCACAGGATCAACTTAGTATGTCCCAGAGCACATTTGACCTTCATGTTGACGCTGGCTGGGATCTTGGTCAGCTTTCTGGTGGCGGTTGGGAAGACTGAAAAGTGATGCATTGCGCCACCTTACTGGCATCAGTCACGTCAATACCATAGTACCATTACAAACTCTTAGCTCTGTTAGTGTCTTTTAAATGTGTCCCCCGGCCGCTCTTACAAAAGGTTATTAAAATATGTTATTATAAAGCAGCGGTCTTTTTAATGTTCTGTATTCAGTTCACTTCACTATTTTATAATGGTTTAATTTCCATCCGTTTGAAAATACCCTTCTCACTTCGTGTTCTCCAACCAAAACAAATGAAACACATGTGTAGTAGTGTGTGCCGGGCAGAGCTCCCCTTCTCCGTATTTAGCCGAATCCTTGATTTGAACGTGGCTGTGGGGAGATGTTGTAGCCTAAACATCACATAAGAGAGAATGAGCTCCACTTGATTGTGAGAGTGAGTAATTAGCTTGTTGCTTATCTAATCGTTTTGCCCTTTGTTTGGCACTTGTTGGTTTTCACCTCATTAAAATCAGCCTTATCAGGGATTGGCACAATGCACCACCACCTACTGAGCTGTGTGACCATGTTAACAGGGTAATATGTTGTTTGTTTGTTCTTCCTGCCCGTAGGGGCATTTATATCTTTATTCAGTCTGTATCGCTGCAGCGATAGATTGCATGATAGAAATGTAACGGTCATTTCAGATTGAGAGGACATACGCCAATGCAGTCTCCGCTAACACGGGAACATTTTTATCACGCTGTACCGCTGATTGAATAGAGCCCTTAGTCGGAGGTGGGTGATCAACCAGATTAAGGGGGAAACGGGCATTTTGCATGACTACAATCACACCATGCGGGGCCTTCGGTATGTGGGGAAACTAGTGGAAGAGGATGACATGGAACAACAAAGGATGGAAGAAGATCAGATGCTGAGAAATACATACAAATTAATGGAAATATAAGAACATTATTGATGTCAGGTTCTCTTTACTGCACCAACCAATAAATGATGGAAAAACTGTCATTTTCATTTCTCTCCACAGGCATGTGGTAACAAGTAGCATTCATTATTCAATGAGGGAAGTGAATGAATAGGTCCTTAATCTCCAAACCAAGAGTGAGCACAGGCTGGATCCAACTTAAAACTCCTTTGTTCAAGAAAGAGGCCCACAAATCAGTGCTTACAAATTTGTTTTCTAAGGTGTCCAAATTCCTACTGATCCGCCCTCTCTCTCACCCTTTCCTCTATCTCATGTCCTCCACACTGGTCTCAAAGAGGAACTGACGCCCCACAGCACTGTTTTCCTGTTTCCACGGAGACCGTGCCTCGCTGAGGTCCTGGGCACTGGGCTTTAACTTGTTTTTTTTATATATTTTTTTGCATTGGTTGGCTCCCAATAATGGAGCCCAAATGAGACAGGAAGGGCACAGTGGAGGGGGGGGTTCGGGACAGGGATGGGGGCAGAGAGAAGTAAGCAACAAAAACATTCAGAAATGCATTCATAATGACATCACTACCATTTCCCACAGCAGTTCTCATAGAGCGAGCCCTCTGCCTTCATTCATTCATTGGCTCGGAGTTGGCTTTTCAGGAGCCCGGGGAGGCCATCTCTCCCCTCATCTCAATGCCCTTTTTGTTGCAGAACACAGAGCTCGTTTCTAGGCCCACAGAAAAGCCTGGGTAATTTAGTTTAGGGTTGCCAGGAAGTCTGAGCCCTCTAGCCTGGCAACAATGGCAAATGTTATTGCCTCACTTTGAGGGCCCAGAAACTCCACAGCTGCAAAGCCTGAATTCTAATAGAAACTTTATTTTTTTTGGCCCACTCTCTCGCTCTGTCTTTACAAATTCCTTTGAGTGGTTGCAGAGTAGCCTAACAGAAATTAGAAGAGCACTTTTCTGGGCGGTGTGGGTCCCCTCGAGGTTTTAGTGTGCTATAGTTGTTTGATTCAAATCGCTGTCTTTCTAAATGTGACAGAGGTTGTTGTCTGATAAGCTGTGCCAATATCTCTAGATAAAATAGTATTTGACTTACTATTTATGTAGTTGACACGAATCTGAATCAACATAAATCAAGAGGAACAGTGAGTAGGATTCCTCTGGGACAAATAGCCTGGGTCCCAGTCTGTTTAGCTATCATTCCATTCCTTGCCCTGCTAAACGTGTTTTCGGGCAATGACAAGGAGTACAAAGAGCGGAATGTTAGCAAAACAGGTTCTGGATTTCAGGCTGTGAGACAAATACTATTAGTTGCATGTCTTTTACACACTAAGGGCTCCATTCAATCTGGATCGTGGAAATTCAGCGTTACAGCCTGATTGAAATTTACAGTCAATGTTCCTGCGTTAGCGGAGACTGGATTCACGGTAACCGCTGCAGATGAGGGTTCAATAGGAAATGACCTTTACATTTCTAGTGTGCTGTCTGTAACACTTGGGGCGATACAGATGGAATTGAGCCCTAATTGTTTGTGGCCCTGTGAGATATTTTTGGAAGCAGATCAAGAAAACAAAATGTCATTATAAAGTTGAGTTAGCCAATAAACATTTGTCTTAAATACTAGTAGAAGACCTGATAAATAAAATCAGTGCAAAAACAATTCTCTAACAATTTTTTGTAAAAGGAAGAAAAACGTCTTCTGTTTCTGTAATGGGTCAAGCTGACCGACTTCTTTTTTATTTTATTTTAAGTGTTTTGCTGCCATCTAGTGGGGGACATCAAATCACAGGTGAATTATCAACAGTAGTTGAACAATTTAACTAATTCAACATAATCCACAAAACAAAAATGATACTCATTAGTCAAGAACCACTGAATAGCGGTAACGCACAATCGAGTTATCAACTTAGCTGATTTAGTTGTTCCAATATTCTGTAATCAACGATAGGCCTACTCATTTTTAAATATATCCAGGACATCATGGAGCCAGCCTTTCTTTCATGAATGGTTTATTACAAAAACGCAAGACAAAAACAAGTCAACTGTATTCTAATGGCAAACACAATACAAAAAACATACACCTCTCTATAGGATGTAGGTCCGCTGCATCAAAAAAAGAAAGAATGACAGCGAAAAAAAGAAAACGATATGAGTTTCAGAATCTAAAAAGGCAGAGATTGCTGAAAAACAAGAGAGAGGAGAATATTGTTTGCCACTGGAGAAAAAAGGCCAGAACCACAACTGAAAACCAAACCAAATAAAACTGAACTCAATGAAGGTCTGTTTTGAGGGGAACCAGGGGAATTTAGCTCTTCAAACAAACATTAACTTACATAAATACAAGGAAGGTACCAAGTTTTTTTCATCATTTTTTTTCTCCTCGGTTATCAGTGTAGATGCAATAGACCGGGTCTGTGCTCGATACATGCCTCTATACACTTTCAAGAAATAAGAAAAAGAAACAGAGGTTAGATGTGACAATTAAATTCCAATTTAAACAGTAAAAATGGTATTCACAAGGTCAAATGTCGATAATTGTTTAGAGTACCCTGGTTGTGTTTAAAGCAAATATAAACATCAAACAAGGAGATAAGTTGAGCACTTTCAACAGATAATTGAACAGTTTAACTGGAAAAGAAAATCCATCTGGCTATGCATGTATACAAGCATTATTTGAAAGCTTTGATGATATACAGTAAGTAGTTGACAGCACTTGATAATATTTCTGTGAATAGTAATGGATTTTGTGAGAGGTTACATCTGAAAAGGTGGAACTTTAGGGCAAATGGGGAAGGCTTTGCCACCGAAATGATGTTTTCAACTATAGCCATTGTGAATCACATTCACTGCCATTTAAATTGCACCTTTGTTCCCAATTCATAAATAAGTAGTGCAGTTTCCCCTACAACCTCAATAGACAAATACTTGTACAAAATATGAAATCCCTAATCCCAGGAATATTTGAAGGTATTTGTCAAAATACACTGCACATATTAAATATCTCAACTATTCTCACTTTCACAAATGCAATGTTTTACACACACGCACAGCAGATGTAAAAACAACATATATTGTAACTATTCTCAAGTTATATTCATCATGCATACATATATATGGAGTCAATTTTATACTTTGTGGTAATTGCAGTCAGTATATGTTGACAAATACCACATATAGTATTTTCAAGTTCTAAGGATATGATTGGACTTCATATTTCGACATTAAAATCCTTAAATCAACCATCTGAATGTTCATCCGAACTCTTTGTAGTAGAACTAAACGGTCTAAGCACTCATACTACATAAAAACTTGGTTGAGCACCCGATGCTAGCAGTTTTCAACAAAAAAAGATGCAACAACGTAATTAAATCCCAAATATATAGAAAAAGATCTATATTTTGTTTTGTTTTTTAATTTCACCACTGTGTGTTGTCATTGAGATCATAAACAAGTGATGTTGAGTAGGGGATGGGAAAGTAACACGTGCCAGTTTTCTGATTGAAGGATTCATTTTAGCACATTTATTGGAAATGCCTGGATTCAATCAACCTTCTTTAGTTTCTCATAAAGTACTTCACTGTTTTGATTTTATTGATGGTTGGTTTGAGCGTCATAGATTACTTGCGTGAACTGAACAGATACAGTAAATCTTGAAGATAAACCATAGAAGCTTGATTGAACCAGGGACTGTGTGTGGTGTCATGCAGACATCACATTAATCCCTTAGAGGTCAAATCCTGATTTAGTTTGATGGCAAGGTTCCTTTTGACCCTTGTCATGTCACAGAGATAAAAAATAGATTATATACAGAAAAAGAGGAAATGGGTTTGCTCAACAGCAGAAGCATTTTATAGCAGTTTTATTTTGATGATGTGTAGCAAGGGTGGCTTCCTAACACGGCTGATATACTTCACATCTGGCAAGACTCTAGCAACACTTTCACCCTAACCCTGTAGCTAACCCAGACCAAAAGGGAATGTGAACAAAATAAATCTAAATATTTATTTGCATGGGCAGCAGAGGACAACACAGTCAGTGTAATCTAGGAAAAGAAATATGCAATTTGCTGATACCATACCATAAGTCATCATCACACACACGTTATATACTCAAGAGTAATGCCAATTTAAGTCCGAAACAAGATCCCCAAAAACCTCCCAACCCCTGAAAGCCAGAGTAGTAAGCTGTGTGTGGGTAGTTGAGAGCAGACCACTACTGCTCTCACTCAGAGTCTGAATCAAGTGGTGCCATCTCATCTATGCCCTTCCACTGGCGCTGGTGGGCCTCCTCGGCATGCTGCCGCTTGTGCCTGGAGTAGCTAGACGAGTGCACAAATGTCTTGTTGCAGGTGGTGCATTCGTACTTGCCCCCTGTGGAGTGAGATCTCTCATGGTGGTGGAGGTTGGACGACCTGGCGAAGGTCTTTTTACAGTAAGAGCAGCTGAACTTGTCTCCCTTGTGCATTTGCTGGTGCCTGGCAAGGCTCTGCGCCTGACTGAAGTGCTTGTCACACTGCTCGCATGCATATTGTCCTTCCTCTTCCTCAGAGACTGATGTTTGGCGCTGCCGCTGCCGCTTGGCAGCTCTTGACCGCTTGTTTTTCTTGCAGAGGGTGTAGAAGTTGGGTTTGTCCCTCGAACACAACTTGAGGCGTATTTTCAAGTCTGAGGACTTGGTAAGACTGTCTTTACCCTGGGCATAGTTATTCAGAAGATCCTTGACATGAGAGACTTGGTGTTTCGAGAGGCCAATGGAGTTCTTGAAGGTCATGTCACATTGTGTACACGCGTAGAACTTCTCTCCGGGGAGGTTCTTCACGATCGGGATCTTCTTCTCGCCAGGGATCTTCTTCGCGCCAGCCTGCTTTTTATTTTTCCTGCTGCCTGGCGGGCGGCGGACATAACTGATTTCTGCAGGTCGAGCACCAGAGGGAATACCCTTCCCTTTTTTGTGGATGAGCCTATGACGCGACAAGCTGGAGCTGTGGTTAAAATCCTTCCCACAGATGTTGCATGGGTAAACTCTCATGCCCCGATGTGTTCTCATATGAGTGCCGAGAGCTCTTCTGCTTTTGAATCGCATTGCACACTGTGTGCATTTATATTTGTTCCCCTCACCTGACCCTGCATCCATTTGCTTGTTTGGGGGTAGGGGTGCCTTTCCTGTGTGCAATTGCTGGTGTCTTGAGAGGCTTGAGGAATGACTATAGCACTTCCCACAGTAGTTGCAGCTGTAGTTTCCCCCTGGTGAGCTATATTCCCCTTTCTCCGAGCCTGAATCAGAGTCATCTCCAACAGGGACCAGATGGCTACTCCCTGGCTCAGTGTGGTCGTCCTCATCAGAGTCGTTTACTATGACACTCTGTTCTGCAATGTCACAGCCAGGGAACTCCTCCTCATACTGGGCAAAAAAGGGCTCATCTGGCTCTGCCTTCACCTGGTCAAGATTCAGGCCAGATCCCTCGTCCGCCTCCTTTTTCACACAGGATATTGTGAACTTGGACCCGACCTCTGCCCACTTGACAACATATTCTATGGGCTGGGTGTCCAGTTCCACTGTGATGAAGTCTGCACCAAGTGCGTCCGGTTCAGACGAAGTCAAATCAGTTTCCGAGTCCTCCATTTGACCAGGCCCTAAATGTCAATGTGTGTAACTTGTGGTCTTGTTATAATTACAGGGTCAACAGATTCCACCACTCCTAAAAGAGAGAGAAAAAAAGTAAAAACTACTGTCAGCTGCCTAGCTAGATAGCTCTATGTCATCGTAACAAATTAACATCACATCCAATATCACAAATAAACAAGAACGGTTGAATATCACAGGTTAAAACATTGACATAATTGTACTTTCACTATCGAAACGTGGAGTTGAATTGTGTACCGAGGAAGTGCTTTGCATTACGTTGCCTAGAGGAAATGAAACAAAAAAAACGACTGCTTAAGTAGGTGTGGTGAGCTTGAGCAAAACAACAAATTATTGATAATTACAGACTGTTAGTTAATACATTACATTTGAGGTTGATTTACGCCACAATGACAGAAAATTACCAGACAAAGCAGCAACAATAAACAGGAAATACAGTAAGGGCTGGGATGAGCACAATGCATGATGGGAGTGGATTAAATCGGCTGTGACTAAAAGGCCGCATTACAACAGACAGATGTATAAAAAAATGATTGCTTTCTTGTGCCCAAAACATAATCAAATCCTAAAATGACATCCAAGAACTATAGTGAATGACAAAGCAACATTGTCGCAGGGCGGATGCCGGTAGCTATATCGACCAAAGAGAGCTGGTAATGTATGTTTTATTAATTCCGCATTTTTAGCTCAGAAGGCGCTCTAGCTCAGACTAGACACAAATACTCACAGCGGCGTGAATTCATCCCCCCCGCCATAAAAATAGCACCGAGCATTCATCATGGACTGTTTTTTTTGTTGCGTATTCATGCATTATTCAATTGATTTTCTCAGACACATATTTCCCTATTGATCAAGCAGCATAGTGCTGATCATAGAAGCATAATACATTAAACAATGAACATGTCTTCAGTCACTGATCATGTGGATCATCTTGGAAGGTTGACAGACTCAAATCCAGCATCGATGACACATGCAGCTAGAGGGCATAAAACGAGAGCCAAGGCTCGAGAGCTGGCTTCATACGATTTTAAACAGCAGATTCAGTGTCATCAGAAGTCCCCCCCCAGTTACGATAATGATTTTTTTTGACAGGAATTGCCACCAAACCGTGGCCCGAGCATATCACCCGGCATAATGCTCATTGCAATAGACATGGCAAGATGGCTATATTTCGCATAACCAAGACGTTGTATCGTCATGTTTTAAAATTATAAGGCTGGTTATGTAGTCAAATTTGACGTATGAACAATTATACCGAAATAAGCGATGGTGCAAGTTAATAATGTTCTCGAGATGACTATTTACCGGGCTTTTATCCTTCTAGATTCGTTGTCTTGACCCTCGACGAAATTAGTCGATTCTGCCGCACCTCTGTCAGATCACAACCAGCGTCCACACGGATATCAAGCCTTGGCAATGGCTGCGTATCGTCACTGATTTGAAATACTGTGGATTGTCTTAACGCGTTGAAGGACAGTGTGTGGCAAGCCAGCCACATGCATTTTCAATCCATGATATATACCGCTCCTGCGCAGCACGCAATGTATCTCGAATTTCATTGGGCAATGAACCAGAGAGGAACAGACGTCATTGGACAGGACATAGCATGTGCCTGGTGTCGTGAAAACTGTCGCAAACACTATTAAAACAGTTACATTATTCGCCTTCAGTCTATTACTTGTTAAGATAACATGTAAATATTACACATTATTAAATTAAATCGTAATAACCTCCACCCTTTCCTTTTCGAACCACCTAAATACCAAATGTATTTGTCGAGCCAAACAAAGGACATCGAACCTTGGCTTTACGGCTTTTTGAGTGACGTCATTTGGTGGCTGCAGAGACGAAAGGGGAAGCAAATGTCTACTGTTTGCTGATGATCTGGTGCTTCTGTTCTCAACCAAGGAGGGCCTACCGCAGCACCTAGATCTTCTGCACAGATGCTGTCAGACCTGGGCCCTGACAGTAAATCTCAGTAAGACAAAAATAATGGTGTTCCAAAAATGGTACAGTTTTTAGGACCACGAATACAAATTCCACCTAGACACAGTTGCCTTAGAGCACACAAATTATACATACCTCTGACAAACATCACCGCCACAGGTAACTTCCACAAAGCTGTGAACAATCTGATAGACAAGGCAAGAAGGGCCTTCTATGCCATCAAAACGAACATGAAATTTGACATACCAATTAGGATACTTGAATCAGTTATAGAACCCATTGCTCTTTACAGTTGTGAGGTCTGGGGTCCGCTCACCAACCAATAATTTACAGAATGGGACAAACACCAAATTGAGACCCTGCATGCAGAATTCTGCAAAAAGATCCTCTGTGTACAACGTAAAACACTAAATAATGGATGCAGAGCAGAATTAGACCAATACCCACTAATTTTCAAAATCCAGAAAAGAGATGTTAAATTCTACAAACACCGAAAAGGAAGGGATTCCCAAACCTTCCATAACAAAGCCATCACCTACAGAGAAATTAACTTGGAGAAGAGCCCCCTAAGCAAGCTGGTCCTGGGGCTCTGTTCACAAACAGACCCCACAGAGCCCCAGGACAGCACCACAATTAGACCCAACCAAATCATGAGTATAAAGGTGAAATTAAATAAATAAAATGAGAAAACAAAAAGATTGACACATTGGAAAGAATTTACAAAAAAACAGCGCAAACTAGAATGCTATTTGACCTTAAACAGAGAGTACACAGTGGCAGAATACCTGAACACTGTGACTGACCCAAAATGAAGGAAATCTTTGACTATGTGAAAGGCCGCTGAAGGCAGACCTGGCTCTCAAGAGGAGACAGGCTATGTGCACACTGCCCACAACATGAGGTGGAAACTGAGCTGCACACCCTAACCTCCTGCCAAATGTATGACCATATTAGAGACACACATTTCCCTCAGATTACACAGACCCACAAAAAAATAATTGAAAAACAAATCCAATTTTGATAAACTCCCATATCTATTAAGTGAAATACCACAGCGTGCAATCACAGCAGCACGATTTGTGACTTCTACCACAAGAAAAGGGCAACCAGTGAAGAACAAACACAACCTACATTTATGTTTATTTATTTTCCCTTTTGTACATCATTACAACACTGTATATAGACATCATATGACATTTGACATGTATTTATTCTTTCTGAACTTTTTTGAGTTCAGTACTAGTACTGTTATTTTTTGTTTATTATCTATTTCACTTGCTTGTGCAATTTAAACATATGTTTCCCATGCCAATAAAGCCCCTTAAATTGAAATTAAATTGGAAGCGAGATACTACACTCTCTGTTTTCCCCGAGCTTTTTTCTAGTTTAATGAAAGTCAACTAACTATGTAGACCAGACCCAGCTGCTATTGCATTGATGTCTAAGGGAGACACACCCAGTTAAGTAGACTGAAACTGTCAACGCTAAAAGGCCTGCGTGAACTCTCTTAAATGTATCCACTATCTTTGGTGGATGTCTTAAACAAGTCTGCTAACGTTACTAGGTAGCTACATTGTTTGAAACTATTATCTAACTGTGTCGGAGTTGAGAAACTAATAGTACACCCAACAATTTCAAAGAAGCTAACGGTAGCTAGCTAAGGTATAGAGATAAGTATTCAGTAATAGTAAGTTAGCTACCGTACCATACTCAGAAGATAGCTAACGTTAGCTAGCTCGCGTTAAGATAGCTAGCGCTTCCTCGTCTTGTTTCTGGCTAACATAGCATAGATAGCTAACAAGCAGCCTGGGTTTGAATTAAATGCTCCCCAGAATAGCTGGTATATAGGCTAATGATAAATTGCAAGCCATCTAGTTACCTTTACCTAGGTGCGCTAATAGCTAATTCCTTTATTAAAGTAAGTTAACTAGATAATTTCACTAACTGAGCCAGGAAGGAAGACATTCACAGGTAAATTAGGAAACATGGACAATACATCATCAAGTAGACCCAGTAAGGGTGGAGCATCGCCTGAATATTCAAACACTGAATTCGGCGTAAATTATTTCTCAACGTGATATGGAAAGACTGCAATTCAATTCGACCTATTTGATGTGGCCATGAGCATCAGCTGACTATTTTCTGTGTGTTTTTCTCTTCTCACGCAGTGGCTGGGATGAGCCCCCTCTCACCGTATCTTAATGTGGATCCAAGATATTTTACACATGTGAGTTCCAGTTAGTATAATGAATGACTTTGGTTCACAAACTTGGAATCTGCCAGATTCAGGACCTGGATCTACAATACAACAAATCGGGTGTGTTTAGTTTTACTGAGGGAGGTCGGGTAATGTAATTATGTGCATGAGCACAACTGTAATTTTAGTCCCGTCCGAATCTGCCATGGCAGGAGAGTAACAAATAAATTCTTGTTTGTAAATTCTTGTTTGTGTTGCTTTTTAGGTGCTGCGGTTGGAGCTCTCAACGGGCTCCTCGTAGGACTATCCGAGACCAAAGACATGGCTTTGTCTAAGCCACGTAATGTACAGTCTTTGCACAAATTAATGGTCTTTTGGAGGCCGTGATTAAATTGGATCTCCTTCACAAGTTATTTCTGGATTTGAAAGACAAAGCAGATTAAGAGTTATGTTCGTCTCAATCACTTTTTCAGTATACGATAATTACTCATTCTGGTATCAACCAGCAGAGGGCAGTCTTCACCAATTTGTTCAGTATGTGTCAAAATATTTCATATGGCTGGTTGATAACTTGTCATGCTCTCCATTATGATTGCGCTGGTACAATGATTCAAGGGTTCCATTTGATCTTTATAAAGGTATTTAAATGCATCTATATGGGTAATAACATAAGCAGCAAGATTTTTGGCCAACCTCAATCTTATCGGTTGTGTGAACAATCTGCAATCTGTATTGGTTCAACTAAAACTCCAAAAGGATAACCACTTGAAAGGTTAGTCTTGGCTTTCCCTTCCAGATATGAGGCAATTATTTGGGACTTAAATCTACTCAAAGTATATGCTGCTCCACGCAAAGAAGAAAAGCTAAGTGACATGCATGGACAATCTGACGTGACATGGCATGACATTAATCCATCATTTGTAATTATTAACACTAGACCTCCTGCTTAGTTCACAGTGAGGATCTTACTCTGTGGTCCAAAGGTAAACTGCCAATGGGATCAGACCACCGCTAGAGAGAGGGGGGAGAAGCACTGAATTATATACCTCTACATTTGCTGAAATTGATTCTCACCAAACCTCTTGGCTGAATTTATAATGCTGATGGGCAGCATCATCATTTCCCCCAGTCGGTATCAGTAATAACACATTGTTCCATGGAAAACTGGATATAGTAGCCCTATATGATGGTGTTTTGTTGTAAATCTGACCTACGTTGTTGCTTTCACTGAGATTATGTCACACTCACCCGGCCATTGGAAAATAAATATTTTGTATCTAGCTACAGTGCCCAACCCTATCACATAACATTATCCCATTCATATTAGGCTAACACTCAGTGCTTAAAACTCTAGAAGAAAAAGAAACACACACCTCCCTTAGGCGAGGTGCTGGCCAGCGGAGCAGAAAACTTGAAAATAAAAGTGAGCCGCACACTCTAGGAGCTCAGGTGCAAAAATGTAATTACCAACGTTTCGACAGCCAAGCTGTCTTCATCAGGGTATAACCTGTGCTTAACACACCTTTGTCGACACACCTGACTTTTTAGTGCAGTAACACAGCTGGGTTTATAGGCCTTGTCAGCGCTCTTGACATCCCCAGCAATCACATGACTTAGTCCCTGACAGGAGAAGGAGGGCGAAGTCTGTCTTGGCCACGGGTAGATTGTGTTCACTGTAATGCCGGCTCCAGTTGGAATATTGGTTTGACCAGGGTCATTCTTTTTCCAGCTGTTCGCTGTTAGAAGATAGACGGTGTCATGTGCAGTTTTACTGTTTGTGCATGTCTGAAGCTGAATCAGATCAATCATGAAGGTACAGCAGTCTAACTACATTATCATCTGACAGGCTGTTCGTCACTTTGCCCGATGATCACCTCAACTCATGGTTAACCTTTTTGATTTAGGATTTCCATATAAACTGAAGCATAACTTCAACGGGCATGTGTCAGGTTTTCAATACGCGGCCATTTTACTAGAACCCCTAATCGTAAATCAACCCTTGTATCACATTGACTTTGTCAGAGTTGATGTTTAGACTGTAGATGTCTGTGTTTTTAATGGATATGATATCCTTACTTTTAGGCTCCTAAATCTGGTGACCCTCCAAGGAGCGACATGGGCGAACACACTTGGCTCACTGGGTGAGTGCCGTCATTCCCCACCAGAGGATTTACGCAGTCGTTGGTGTCATTTGAGCAGTGTCACACATTGGCATACTGTTATTGTTGTTTCTATTGAGATAATGTGGCATTAATTCACCTGTATGCTTTTGTGTCCTCAGCTTTGATGTACAGTGTGTTTGGGGGTGGCCATCAAGAAGGCACGGTTAGCAGAGTATGACATCAACACTGTTGCTGCTGGGATTATGACAGGCATGCTGTACAAGTCCACAGGCTGGTAGAGGTACTTTTTTTGTACAGTACAATAGCTGGCTGGATAGTATGATGTTGAATACAGAACGGAAAAATCCGATTTCCTGTCTGGAAACATTTCCTCATGTCTCCTCATCCACACAAATAAACAAAGACAGAGCCCTGGCTCACATTTCACTTACTTTTGCATTTCAGGTCAATTGCGGGGGGGGGGGGGGGGGGGGGCAGAAAATGCATGCATGACACTAGAGTACCTGGAAATACATTGTCACCTGCAGTAAAAATGTTTTCTGGCACTTGGGATCAGACAATGATAAACACTTCTATATTTTCCCCCCAACATATTATTTTTAGTGGAAGCTAATAGAAAATACCAATCTAGGACTTTCTGGTTTGGTCGACCAGGAAAGCCTGAAGGTTTATCTCAATGACTGATGACAGGTTCAGTGAGTTTGTAGGGAGGGACAATAGGCTGTAATTGCCAGATTTTGTTATCATCTAGACAGGACACCCCTCTGCTGCCTACATTTCCCAGCATGCGTCGCTCCAAATTCACAAGGGGAAGTTTTTTGAAAGCTCGCACAGGACAACACTGCTATATCACTGGGAGGGAGGGGCGTGGGTACAACATCAGCCAAAGGGGTTTAAGGACACCCAACTAAATATACAACCGTGGGATCAACAACGGGTTTCAGCTTTAGAGTTCATGTACTGTTAAGGTTGTAACATGAACACTACTCCGCTGTCCGAGTTGACCACCGTGGGTTTTCTTTGCCAGACAACTATTATTTCTGCTCTGAACATGCTTGAAACTCGTCAAACAGACATGCTGTCTGTCACATTTTAAACGTTAGACTCATCATGTAGTCTCTGTAAAATCTTTCCCTTTCTGACTTTTTATGGTACAAAACAAAGTCTAGTTATGAATTACTCTTGTTTATACTCTCCCCATCTGTGTTAAAGCCCTGCTGTAATAAAAAAATACAAAAAAGTGGTTTAATCGCACGTCATTAAAGCCGTGCTGCTGAGTCAAATGTCAAACTAAGGCCATGGTCGTAATAGCTCTGTCACTGATGTGTTCAACGTCTAGAATTCCACTCATGCAATGTGTCCATTGGAAATGAATCAAGTGAAGAGGTGCCTGTTTCCAGTTAGGGTTTGTCTTGTCTAGACCAGAGTCATTTCTCTCTGTATGGCCCTGACCTTCACCAGTAGGAACACTCAGATGGAATCAGATCAACATAAAAATAAAACAATTACGGACTTGCATTTGTGTGGCATGCTTACACACGTCACTAAACCTTGCAGGAAAACGGCTAGACATGCAGATCATTTCTTACGTCCATTAGGGAAGTAGGATTAACATAGCTAGTTGGACTTTTTGTTGTTGTCCTGAGGCAACTGGCAACCAACCTGCATAATTGTAACATTATCCCATTGTGCTGATGCCTCTGCTGACTGAGTCTGCCTCCCATTCAATTTGGTTTCAGACTAGTGGTTAATTGAGAAGTCTCTTAATAGTAGTGGTAGTGATTCACACAGCGTCATAGTGGGATATGAATAACAATCCTGACACACACAAAGGAAAATAAATGTTTTGTATCTAGCTACAGTGCCCAACCATATCACATAGCCTAATATGAAAGGTTCTTTATTCTATTAGAACAATTCCCTGCTGGTGCATACGGCATATGGAAATGATCAAAAAGCAGTTCGATGTAGTGTTTTTGACAATGACAGCATGTTTTGCATTCTCCTTGCATCAGTGCTCTGCTCCCATGGTTGTGGGCTCCCTTGTGTGGGTAGGCGGGGTGTTGTAATTCAAGCAACCTCTCCGTCTTCCTGCCATGGTGACATAAGCACCCCTACTGCACCACACACACTTTATCTAGGGGCTGCTGGTTGTGGGTGTGGGCCTGTGGCTGCAGTACGAGAGAACTTATCAGTCTTGTACCTTACCGCTGTATGGGACCAGGGACAGCCAACCACGCTGCTTCTCAGCTCTCCTGATACACTCTGAAGACGTGTTGGGTCTGCCTTTGCTTCTGTGTGCCCATAGCAATGGCTTCTCATTGATACGCTTTGCCATTCAAGGCTGACGCTGAACTGTAAGCTGATCCCGTGTACTTTCCTATGTATCTATGTGAAATCATGCTTAGTGCTGATGATTTACACCATCGTGGTAACCGCCACTCAACCCCGCCTGGTACATAGGGCATCGTGTTAACTAGGGTTCCATTAACCAATGAAGACATATCCCACTGTTGCTGTTAGCTGTGCGTACTTTCCAGGTTCCATAGGCGTGTGCAAATTCCTACCAACAAACTGCCCTTTCACAATGCCTTTGTCAAGAGTATGTGTTGAATGTAGACTGAGGAAACATACCTCATGTCTTTGTTCTATTGTGGCTGTGAGGGGGGTGGTCAGCTGCTAGATGTCTCTGTGGTACTAGAATTCCAGTCTTTATTCCATCACTGTTTATAAGTCGGTGTATGATATCAGTGTAGGCTGGTTAGATTTGACTTTTTTTTTTAATAGGGTGTGTACGTGGACCAGCGCGAGGGGGAATGGCTCTATCAGCTCTCTGTGTAACAACTGGGACCAACTGAAGGGAAACCCTCCCACCCGCTACTGAGCTCGGCATTGAACATGGACCAGTCAAAACATTTCCCCCAAATATATCTTGATACCTTTGTAGACATATCCTCCCTTTCCATAATAACTTCTCGTCCCTGAGTTAAGCCCCTAAGGTTGCATTGAAGGGTGGCCAGAGGTCAAGTGTTAGACCTAATTTATGCTGTAATGCACATCAACGCTGCACATTGATGTGTATCAATTTGTTGCTGGTGTTAGGATTCATTGCTGTGAATATCTGATCAACTGCCTATGCACAGCTTTTTCCTAAATTGAACTGTCTAAATGTCACATTGAATCAGTATTATTGACAGAGTTGAATGTTGTTGCAAAGATTGAATGCAGTCTTACTGAAGTGAAAGGTGGAGTTGCTTCCTATGGATGTCTACATAAGTATCTCATTCCACAACTTTGCATGTGGTAATTTGCAAATGTTTGCTTTATGCCAAGAGAATGTTACTGTTGTCGTTAATAAAAGTCACAGTTTGTTAAACTTAGGGAACATAATGTCCTGCTTTCTATAAAATGTGATTTCCTTTATCAGTAATGTCATACCAAGCCATCTTGTGATTTCACCTGACTTGCACAAAGATAAGATGGAAAAGGAGGCTCTCAAGTCTGTTCTGCTCATCTAAACAAATCTCAGAAGTAATGATTATTTTGCTTCGATTGCCATTTAGAAAGGTTGCAGTCATCGAGTTCAATCATATGACACTGATCTGTGTATCATAGCATATTAGATTGGTCCTCACATTTGTTTACTTGTGACAGGTTTTGCGACATGAAGTGCCTGCAGTTCCAGAAAGAAAAATGGTAACGGGGCAAAGCAGTTAGCCCACTTGTCTTTAGTCGTGGCACGGTTCTATTGGTCAAAAACCCTTTAAAAATAGATTGAAGTCAGTTTGCAGATTCTATATAGAACACTTGCAGCAGTTGTATGGTATTCAAGAAATTTGAGCTATGCACTTCTTGACTCAACCCATTTCAGTGAGGGGGTGTCTGAGTAGATATAGGCCATAGGTTGAGGCCGTCACATGCAGGGAGAAACAAAGTCGCCTGTGCATTGAGTTCAGAGTATGGTTGAGCCTGTGGCCAATGTCTGTCATCATGGAAAGACTGGTGAAACTTGTTCTGACATGGCTTATCTAATCCACGATAGTTGGGTACACAACCCCATTGTGACAGCAGCCAATATTGTCATCAGCACAACATTGGTTAATGCTTCACTGTGCATTTCTCCAGACCAACTGCCCATGCTTGCAACTTGGTTTGGGAAATAAAAAGAAGTTCAAACACTTGAGTTACAAAAGAAGGAAGTCCAAGAACAGAACTCAATGTGTTGTTTTTATTAAGAGTTAAATATGGTACAGGTACAACAGCAGAGAAAGATAGATAGATAAGCAAATGTTAGATAAGCAATCATATGGATAGTACTTCATGGTAATATGTTAAATGAACAGGGGAAAAAAACATTAGAAGCATTCATCAAGCACCATTGTGTTTCTCCTCTCCTACCCCACTCCCCATTGCACTTCAAGAGCCATGTACAAATACCTTTGGGTTTACCCACTATGGAGAGACATCTACAGAGGTAATATGCAGAAAGACATATCAGTGGTTATCAATACAAGGTGTTATTTTTTTTATCGGTTCTACCGTGATTACGCAGTAGTCGTTTGCATCGTTCGATTCAACCAATCGAAAGTCATTTCAATGGAATTACTATATTGGGCACAACATTTTCAGCTTGCATATTTGCAACATGAAAACAATCAACTCTTGCACGGCAGTGATACAATCAACACACAGGTGATACCGGACAGGAAAACCAACACTTTTCACAACGTATCCACTAAATACAATGAAGCAAACTTGAGGCACATAAACCAGAACAGGTAGTGCGATAAAGGAAGATGTATTGGTCATGGAGAACACCTTTAGGTTAAGCTTGTAATTCAGATGAGTATTTTGAAGCCATTGAAGAGAAAGCTATACTGGTGTTTAAGACAATAAGATTTCACCAGATCGGAAGAAAACATATACTAGGAAATAGAAATCAAAGTGTAGCTTACATTACCTGATAGTCTTATTTGAGTATGGGGGGGGGACTAGATATACCCACAGTGCATAGTCACAGACTGATGGAATTCTGTGAACAGCACTAGTGATGTATGCGTGACAACTCTTTACCGCATTCCATAGAAAGGGTTTCTTAAAATATGGTTGATTAAAATAAAATCTCACCTCCCTCAAACCAAGCATTAATGTATTGAGCTGGTACTTTCTCGAGAATAGAGATTCTCAAAAATCACATTGTGAGTTAGCTTTAGATCCAAGGGCCCATCTTGCTAGCTTGACATTGAAAACGCTATGATTATAGAAGACAAATTCAAAAAAAATCCAGATGGCAGTACATCCAAACCCCAGTCTCTACTTCAGACTAGAGGCACATCTCAGAGAGGGGGGGGGGGGGGGGGGGAAGAGACCCAGACGAGCATTGGAGGAAAGAGTTAATCAAGACATTGTGCGCGACGATCAGCATTAAAGTGGCTCCACAATAGAATCCTAAAAATTTCCTCAAAAAGCTACTGGTTACAGCTTTTACATCTGGAAAGAGGGGGAAAAGAAATAAAGAATTCAAGAACAAATAATTAACAAATTAGTTCTCAGATAAATATGAATGCCTATTGAGATTCTTACTTGTATAGGTGCCTGTTGTAGCCACTTCTCTTGGTCTCCACCGATTTTCATACAGGAAAATAGATCACATACTGTGGGAGGGGCAAGTCGCTCCTGAAATCAGACCAAGGAACACAGTATTGTGAGTATGACCCAGCTTTAGCTTGAGGCTAAAAAAGATTCACTGGTTAACCAGTGGTTGAGAGATTTCAAAACTAAAGAATGCAAAGACGGAGTTTTTCCAATCAGTTCATTATCCATAGCCTTACCTGAGCATTGGCCCGCTTGCGTAGAAGCCACTTGTCCTCCTCTGGTTCTGTGCTGGGTTGCTCCTTTGTGACAGCAGTGCTACTGTGGGTCTTCTCAGGTAAGACCCAGCACTCTGGATGCAGTGGTATGCTGAAGGGGTTCTCCCACTTGGGGGCTTTGAACTGGGAGCTGTGTTCCACCCTGCTGGCCTTCTCTTCCCCCTGGGAGGCTGGTTGAGACGCCCAGGCTGAGAGGGATAAGGCTTGGGATGTGGGGCCTATGGTCTTGCCAGGCTTGCTAGGGTAGAGCCAGGCCTCCAGGATGCCCTGAACCTTCTGTTCTTGCTCTTGGTGGTAGAGGGTGGACTGCTTGCTGGGGTTGTTTTTGTCCACCGAGACCCCGTTCTTGTCCCGACCCTCCTTCTTGAGGAGCCAGGTGGAGAGGGCCTCTTTGCCGCAGTTCTCATCACACACACACTGGGAGAAGCTGGCGCAGGACTCGTTGGCTTTGCAGGACTGCTGGCCTGGAATGGCCTGCTGCAGCCAGTTGTCTACAGGGCTGGGTGTCTGGGGTGTGGTGGCAGCAGAGGTGGGGGTGGTTTTCAGGCACAAGATTTTGCCCAGGTTCTCAATCTCCACAGACTTGTCACAGCAAGAGCCGCAGTCTGATTTGAGCAGCCAATCGCTGGTGTTGAAGCCCTCCTGGAAAGGCTTGAAGACCAGGGGTGTGTTGGGGGTCTGGGGTGTGTTGGCAGAGGTGGGGGTGGTTTTCAGGCACAAGATTTTGCCCAGGTTCTCAATCTCCACAGACTTGTCACAGCAAGAGCCGCAGTCTGATTTGAGCAGCCAATCGCTGGTGTAGAAGCCCTCCTGGAAAGGCTTGAAGACCTGCTTCCACCTGTCAACATCAGAGGCCTGGCAGCTCTCGCTGGTGGGCTCCTTGGCAACAGTAGCTGGGGTGATGAGCCAGTCACTCAGTTTCACCATCTCTGCCCTCTCTTCCTCCTCAAGAGCCATGTCTAACTCAGACTCATCAATCTTCTCGATGGAGAAGGTTGAGCTGCTGCTGGTGCTACAGATACTGTTGGTTCTCTCTCTGATGGGAGTCTCCTCCTTCAGCAGCCACATCTCCAGGTCCATCAGGTGGCCCCAGGACTTGTGGAAGTCAAAGGGGGCCTTAGGGCAGGATGACTGGATGACAGAGGAAAGAGAAAAAACATGACCTTTTTGACTTTGTAATAGTCTGGGTATAAAATTGGACCAAATATTTTCTCATGTGAAAATATCTAGGAGCCGTGTCTAGATAAATAAGCAACAAGAAAATGTATTTTGCGCCTTCTGGTCTCACCTGAATATTGCTGCGGGGTATCAACCAATCCTGTGGGTTCTTGCTTGGCTGGTATCCAACTGGGGTAGTAGTCACTGGACGGTTTCCAAGGAGCCAGTCGGAAAGAGGTACAGACGTCGCACTCTACATATAAGAAAACAAACAGGCGTGCATGTCAGTACAGTGCATTTCCTTGTGAGTGAGGACTCCATGCATGTAGAACCAAAGGAATCACAACTTCACATGGAAAGGGTCTGTGTCATCATGGTACAAACCTGTTTCTTAGCTGCGATTGGACAGCTCTGCTGAAGCCAAGATTGCTCACTAGTATTCGATTTTTGAGGGACAATATTCAGCACGGGTCCTACTTCCATGTGCTGGGGAGGGAAAGAGGGAAGTTATGAACATTCTATCCATAGTTAAAGGACATGTGGGAGATGTCAGGGTTTTATGTAAGCAGTAACCACATAGATTGAGTAACTAGGGCCACAAGGCAGTCAGCGAGAAAAGCATAACCCATACCGTCACTGTTGTTCTCAAACTGCAATTCCCAAGATTCCCCCCAGAATATTGATAACATGCAACTGTATACTATACCTTCATACAACATGGGAAATCTTTTCTAAGACTCTTTCCTTGACGACAACTGATATCAATTTACATGTCTAAATTTTATGAAATGTACCTTTAACATGTTCACAAAGACTGGCAATGAGTACAGTTTTACGCCTCGGTGTTGAGGTGTTAGTTGTAAAACCTCCATTAAGAGCAGATAGGGCGCTTTATGCGGGCAGGGTGACAGAAGAGGCTCAACCGGTAAACACACAGCCAAAGTTTAGACTTCTCAAATCAACATCGGGCATTGGGCTAAATCCAGTCTGAAGTGAATTTTGTTAGTAAGATGTGTGTGTGTAATTCTGGTTGTAGCTCCCAGAGGATCATGTACCTGGGTGGCAATGGTTCCAAAGGAGGTGATGGCCTGACGCAGGGAACGAGTGTCAGCCTGGAAGCTCATCTCAGGGGTTTCCTCAGGAGTCAAGTTCAGGGAAGATAACCTGAACACACAGAAGTAGACATTTCAGCCCACCCCTCCCACAGTCATCTACCTACTTTACATATGCCAAACTTCAGGTTCTAACGTGACTATGCCCAAGTTAATTAGAGGTATAATGGAAGCAAATACTGAGACTGAAATGATTGCTCAAGCACCATGACTTAAACACCAACTGTAAACAATAATTGTGAATGCTGACTCCCAAAATTACATTCAATTCAAGACAGAGGCCAATGTGGCAGCTCTTACTTTTCCATGCAGCTGGTGAGCTGGTTGGCCAGATTGTTGCTGTTGGAGTTCTCTAGCTGATGAATGAGAATATCAAACTGGCCTCGGAGCTGTGGGCAGAAGAAAGAGGGAGAGAAAAGGAGAAGATCAGACATGACACCGGTAACGTGAGGAGAAGGTAAAAAGAGAGAGACTAAATGGAACTTGATCTTCAGAGGTTTCTGAGCAGACACTTTGCAGTGCATAGTTGTGTTGCAGACATGGGGGTACTACTCACACAGTGAAGCTGATGCAGCTGCGTCTGCAGAGCCTCTCCCTTTAGCTGCTCCACAAGGTCAATCTGCTCCAGCAGCCACACCTCACGGGAACGCATAAACTCCAGGTGTCTGCTGATACAGGTGTGAAGCTGTGACTTCACCTGTAAACACAAGAGAAATTAACAAATTAGTTTGCAAAAATAAAATAAAAGACCTGCATACACACACTCCCAAGTCATGGCTGGGAGAGGTCGCTCCTGCTGCTGAAGCTAAGCAAAGTCAGACACACAGACAAGACAGCACACTGACCTATACACCCATCAGAAGTCTGATTCTAGCCTCCAACAGCCAACTACTATATCCACGTCAAAGAGTAAGGGAAAACACCTTTGCCTTGACCTATTCCTCTGCTGGGTAGTCAGAAAAAGGCTGGATGATTCACTAAGATGCAGTGAGACGTGAGCTGCTGCTGCAGTAGTGGATCCTCTGCCGTCTGTGTCCTCAAGACTGCAGTGACCTGCCCTCTCCCTGCTACTGCCTTATTAAGGCGGGTCAAGGAAACTATCCGGTGGTCATGTTTCAATTGTTGGTCTCTCCGGTCCCTCTGCTCGTCCTCATCACGAGCCACATACTAGTCATTAAAAATGTGGTCACGTCAGGAGGACAAAGACACGTTTTATCACAGCTCAAAAGACCCATTTTAACATCACAGCTCTAACAGGGCTTAGCATATCTGCCACAGTTATGACATACAATAATGCCATGGATCAGTTTGTGGAGAACTAATGACTACTCTGCCATGTTTGCTAGGCTTCCCAGCACATCAAAACATACACGCCCTATACCCATCTGCCTTCCTTAATCCTGTGGTGACTAACCATGTTGCTTGTCCTAAATCCCTGAAAACCACTTTGTTTACACCATAGAGCCCATTGTATCAAAATCAAATAAAATGTTATTGCTCACAGACATATTTAGCAATGTTATTGCGGGTGTAGCGAAATGCTTGTATGAGCCCGGCTGTGTGCCCCTGACATAACCAGAGCACAGACTGACCAAGTTGCGGTTCCTTCTGATCCACTAGAAGGGGGGGGGTTCAACCCTGGGTGGGACCACAGGCTGTAAGATGGTCCCCTGGTGGCTACTCACCTCTCTGGAGTTGTCCTTGAGCTGGGCCTCAGCCCTCGTCACCCCACCGATGGCCTCCTCCAGCTGAGAGCGCGCCTGCACACACTGCCTGAGGGTGGCCTTCTCTCGCTCCTCCACAAGAGACATTCTGCAGAGAGATACCGTTTTTGTTACAGGGTTAGACTGATAACACGAAAAAAAATGCTGTTCTTTCTTTCCAAAGACCTAAATCCTCCCTTGGTTCAGTGAGCCACTGTCTGCTTTCAGGGATCGATTGTGAGCCGAATAGGGGGTGCTCGAACAATCAAGTTCATTGCCTATACACTAATAAAGCAAATGCTAGTCTAATTAATGCACGAGTATGGAAATATTGTACCGTCAGCACTGAGGCTCAATTTGTGTTCCCTTTTACATTGAAACCAACAAACTCTCACTTTCCTGTTTTCTGTCCCTTTTCACTTCTGCTTCACAGAAGTGGGGGAAAATAAGTATGAGACGTAAGAAATTAAACAAGGTGCATACTCCCATCACAGTACTCATTTTGTCATTGTGACCACCAACAGGTATAACTACAGTGACCGATCAGGGTCACCAGCCAAACACGGAAGACGCTGGGCCAATTGTGCGCCGCCCTATGGAACTCCCAATCACGGCCAGCTGTGATACTGCCTGGAATCGAACCAAGGTGTCTGTAGTGACGCCTCTAACCCTGAGATGCAGTGCCTTAGACCACTGTGCCACTCGGGAGCAATGACTGAGGTACATTTTAGCAAGGGAATTAAGTTAAAAGGAATATTTAGGCCTATTAGTTCTGAATTGGTCTCATGACTTGTTGTTAACTGGGTCTTTACACCAGCTTTGAGGTCTCACATGACATCCCTCACAGGCATAATGGAGCCCACAACAAAACCCCCATCCTAAAACTGCTGCTCAATCACTACCTGTCATACCCATTCTGCTGGGCTTTTGACAGACAATGGACAACTGTTATAGTGAATGTTCAGCATGCCCTCTAGGTCAGGTTTCACCAAACTCAGTCCTGGACCCCCTCCCCCGCTGGGTGCACATTTGTTTTTTTGCCCTAGGACTTCACAGCTAATTCAAATAATCAAAGCTTGACTAGTTGGTTGGTCATGATGAGTTGATGATTTGGTTGATGTGATTAGATGTGTTGCAAAATACAGGTCCAGAATCAGACCGGATGCCCATCATTGATTTCAGAGATCACCAAGTGGGGTTCCTCTGGTTGTATTTGAGCAAAGGTTCAATAAATAGTTAAAAATTGACACTCCAGTGTTAGGCCTATAGTTTAAGCAAGTATTTCAATGCAGCTTAAATTTCAGGCCATAACATCTCACTCCCACTTAAAACATTTCCCTTTCTATACCTCCATTCATGTGAGTGTGTGTTCAAGCAGCTGACATAGGATTTATTCAACTTTAAGGATCAAGCTGCAAAGTTAATACTACACTGTTTAAAACATACAACACGATTAAGTATTTGATCAAAGTAAAAACGTAAAAGAGTTAAAAATTCAGAGATCTTAGTACAGCTTCAACCATAAATAAATATATAAAACCAGTACCTTGCAACAAAGTAACTGATACAAACGTCAGCTTTAGAGACTTGTTTGACAGTTTGTTTAGAGTAAAAGTAAGCGGTCTCCGAAAGCCGGGCAGCTTGCTTTTACTCTTTCCTTTGGTCTTTAGGAGACGACAACACCCATTTAAAGGTATTTCTCATGTTAAAATAGCACCGTCTTCGGCAATTAACCGGTTGGTCAATACATGCATTAGGGTTTAAAATGTCATGTAATATTAGCTCATGTAAAAAATGGAGGAGTTCGTCCCTACGTGGCTTGAATCGTCAAGGCCAACTATGCAAGAGACCGGCGAAAAATTACGTATTCTTGAAAATCAGCTGTACAAAGCCAACCAAACTCCAAGGTCATAGCTACCTCATGTTAAGGACTGTCCAGCGATATGTGTCCGTTTAAATCCGCTGATGTTGCTCCCTTCTCTCATAAACAAAGGATACCAGTTTAAGTGTTCGCTTTCATGATTTATCGTGCCACGAACCACGGCTGATCGCTTCGTCATTGGCTGAGTTTATGTCTGAGCCTACGTTCAAGCAACCACCATCATGCCGCGTTCAAATCAAATGGGAACTCGGAAATCTCTGAATTCCGATATATATAAAAAAAAAAAAAAGAGAACTCTTGGGGGGGGACTAGCTCCGACTGGGAAAGTAGATTTGAACGGTCATCCAACTCGGGCCTCTTCCTCGACCTCCGACTTGCCGACCTGAATAAAATCAAATGTATTTATATAGCCCTTCTTACATCAGCTGAAGATCGCTGACGTCGTGATATGGGCCACGTATTTTTCCGAGTTCCCAGATGTTCTGAACGCGGCACAAGTCTCGCATTCCGCACGTACACCACTAATAGGAAAACAAGGGCCCTTCAAAGGCGGTTCTAAGACCGCCAAGCGAATACTTGTCAGCATTTTTCCTTTTGTCAATCACACCAATGAAATGCAGAGCAGGCACAGGCGCATTACCGACACAAATAATGATTTGGCTCATTGGCTGGCTGTAATAAAATTACTCTCTATTGGAAATTTAAAAGCAATCAAGTGAATTCGACATTTCTTTACATTGTAATAACAAACTAACAATTTCCATGTGGGCAACACACTTGCAAAGTTCAGTGAGGGTCCAAGTGACAGGCTGCCATCCCCAAAAGGTGGGTTCAGTGTTTTAACTATAGTGAATCATTGTATTGTGTAATGTTAACTAGTTAATATGTTTTAGTAATCAGTAAATTGCCCATCACTGTGTGTGTGTCCATAGATAGACAAGGTTCACAATCATGTGTTGACAATCTGCTACTGTGGGGTGCGGTCTTCCTAGCCCAACATGTACTATTTTAAGGGACCGTTACTCCTTAAAGTCCAAGATTTAGACTGGCTCTGGCTGCCAAAAACTTCATCTAAATGTGAATCGATTCTCAATTGCGATACTGTTCTATAAACATAAAGCCCTATACTTTCATATCACAAAATAATTTCACAAATGCAAAATATACACTTACTGTACACTGTTTTAACCGGATTTATCACAGTTGCAGCTGACAGTATTTTTCATTGACAACACGTTTCTGGCGGCCTTCGAATCCCTCACGGTGTGCCCGATTTTGTTTTAAATGTGGACTCACATTATTTAAGTATTGTGTTGGGAAGAAAAGTACAATCATCACCTTGAAAGATTAGGAGCTCAATTCAATCCAACACACATTGCAGTATTTACAAAGTAACTTTTTCCCCAATGTCAAATTAACTCACAGATTGGTCTTGGGTAGTGTATAAAATGTAAAACTACCCCCTCATAAGTATGCTTTCACTTTTAAGAATTAGAAGTGTGTGGGCATGGGATGAATATTGTAAATAAAGGATTAAAAAAACATCTTCCCCATGTCGGATTAGATCTCACAATAATCTAACTATGAGCCAACTGTTTTTAATATTTAATATTGCGGAAAGATAGTTGCTTCCGTCAATGTAATGTTTTGCATCCCCATATATTTATATACACAAACATTCATACATATACACCTTTATTATTCCCTGCAAACCCTACCACCCCTTCCCCAATTGGAGTAAACTAATAAACAATAACACCTAGGCTTCTACCTTCAGTTTATACACATTTTTACAGACAATCTATTGTACAATAGTTATATTTTGTTTGTTTTTAAACCTTCCTCTATTTCTGATGTCCATCCATTTAGATTTATATTTGTATTTCTGAACCTACAGTGCCTTGCGAAAGTATTCGGCCCCCTTGAACTTTGCGACCTTTTGCCACATTTCAGGCTTCAAACATAAAGATATAAAACTGTATTTTTTTGTGAAGAATCAACAACAAGTGGGACACAATCATGAAGTGGAACGACATTTATTGGATATTTCAAACTTTTTTAACAAATCAAAAACTGAAAAATTGGGCGTGCAAAATTATTCAGCCCCCTTAAGTTAATACTTTGTAGCGTCACCTTTTGCTGCGATTACAGCTGTAAGTCGCTTGGGGTATGTCTATCAGTTTTGCACATTGAGAGACTGACATTTTTTCCCATTCCTCCTTTCAAAACAGCTCGAGCTCAGTGAGGTCGGATGGAGAGCAATTGTGAACAGCAGTTTTCAGTTCTTTCCACAGATTCTCGATTGGATTCAGGTCTGAACTTTGACTTGGCCATTCTAACACCTGGATATGTTTATTTTTGAACCATTCCATTGTAGATTTTGCTTTATGTTTTGGATCATTGTCTTGTTGGAAGACAAATCTCCGTCCCAGTCTCAGGTCTTTTGCAGACTCCATCAGGTTCTTCCAGAATGGTCCTGTATTTGGCTCCATCCATCTTCCCATCAATTTTAACCATCTTCCCTGTCCCTGCTGAAGAAAAGCAGGCCCAAACCATGATGCTGCCACCACCATGTTTGACAGTGGGGATGGTGTGTTCAGCTGTGTTGCTTTTACGCCAAACATAACGTTTTGCATTGTTGCCAAAAAGTTCAATTTTGGTTTCATCTGACCAGAGCACCTTCTTCCACATGTTTGGTGTGTCTCCCAGGTGGCTTGTGGCAAACTTTAAACAACACTTTTTATGGATATCTTTAAGAAATGGCTTTCTTCTTGCCACTCTTCCATAAAGGCCAGATTTGTGCAATATACGACTGATTGTTGTCCTATGGACAGAGTCTCCCACCTCAGCTGTAGATCTCTGCAGTTGATCCAGAGTGATCATGGGCCTCTTGGCTGCATCTCTGATCAGTCTTCTCCTTGTATGAGCTGAAAGTTTAGAGGGACGGCCAGGTCTTGGTAGATTTGCAGTGGTCTGATACTCCTTCCATTTCAATATTATCGCTTGCACAGTGCTCCTTGGGATGTTTAAAGCTTGGGAAATCTTTTTGTATCCAAATCCGGCTTTAAACTTCTTCACAACAGTATCTCGGACCTGCCTGGTGTGTTCCTTGTTCTTCATGATGCTCTCTGCGCTTTTAACGGACCTCTGAGACTATCACAGTGCAGGTGTATTTATACGGAGACTTGATTACACACAGGTGGATTGTATTTATCATCATTAGTCATTTAGGTCAACATTGGATCATTCAGAGATCCTCACTGAACTTCTGGAGAGAGTTTGCTGCACTGAAAGTAAAGGGGCTGAATAATTTTGCATGCCCAATTTTTCAGTTTTTGGTTTGTTAAAAAAGTTTGAAATATCCAATAAATGTCGTTCCACTTCATGATTGTGTCCCACTTGTTGATTCTTCACAAAAAAAGACAGTTTTATATCTTTATGTTTGAAGCCTGAAATGTGGCAAAAGGTCGCAAAGTTCAAGGGGGCCGAATACTTTCGCAAGACACTGTATATACACTTTACAGACCGTATGTTTTACATGTGTTATCTTGTTATTAGTCCCACAATTGAGCTCCATTCAACCCCTCCCATCTATCGCTTAACACCATCCATTTTGGATTTCTATTTGACATATATTTTTCAACTGTGCTGCAATGCCTCACATAATTACTGAACCTTTCTATTATCATAGCTTCTACAGATTGTAAATTAAAGATAAACCTTTTTGCTAAAATAATTATTATATTATTGATTGACTGACAATGACTTATCAAATCACCCGGTATTGCTATCTGCAGCGTTAGTTCTAGGTTATTGTTGCAATTATTAATGAGCATCGCAAGCTGCTCCAAGAATTTAGACAGGTTTGACTTCCCAACAGCAGCAGCACACTGAGCAGGCCAAGGTCCGCAGCAAACAAGTAAATTAGAGGCAAATTATTGTGTTCGTCAGGCCTGGCTATCAGCTCTGCTTCCACCCTAGGCAAGATTAACATATGCCACCCTGTGTCATGTATAGTATAAAGATTTGGAATCGATTGATTGACTTGAGTAATGATGTGTATCATGCTCAATTAATGTATTTTAGTTATGCTACTAAATAAGCTCATGGAAACAAAACATTGTTGCCAACTATTCACATCGGAATTACAATGTTGCAATCACTAGGCAGACAACTGCCTATAGTAGGAAACAGAGTTGTTATCAATAAGCCACATATGGCACACATGAGTCACAACCCAAAGACATTTATTAACATCATCCAGTAGAACTATAAAAATAGTGAGAATTTGAGCTTCGGAAATAAGTGCGCTTCATTTCACAGGAGCAGTGTAAAATATAGGTTCTCTCTCAATGAACCAGCCTTAACAAACCCTGGTTTTGGAATATGTTTTTTCTGGACAGACTTCCTTCTTTTCACTCTGTCAATTAGGTTAGTATTGTGGAGTAACTACTAGATGTGTGCCGAGTAGTCGGACAAAACAAGTATCGTAAAGGATATGGGCAATTTTCTGGATACGATTATGATCAGGTTATTTGTTGTAATTATTTGTGATCAGAAAAAAGTAGGCACACATCTTTCTCATGTCAGTCAGTCATCAAGTGAGGTGCTAATTGGTTTAAATAACTCAACTGGCTGGTTTGTTTTTCTGTAAAGAGAAGAGTACATTGATCCTGCTGCTCTGCTTGGATATAGTAAAGCTGCATTTGGTTTCATAATTTCACCCGATCACTTTCACTTCTCTGTTGCGGTCTGTTGGGTTCTAACTTGAAATATCCTTATTCATGTTAACATATTAGAACTGGCTGTATGAAAATTTACTGAGTGAGAAAGGGAAGTGCAGAAAGTTTACCTTCTGTCAGAACATGTTATGGTTAAATCTTATGGTTAAATCTCATGTACCCTATGGAGTGGAGAAGGGCAACGTCTGGTTTCAGTCACTGATAAGGTATGACAGTTAGGGCTGTGAGTTAGAGAGGAGTGAGGAATGTGGGTCGAGGTCAGGTCAGATATTGTGAGGAGGAACATGACATACACACATACATAGGAGCCAGGGCCATGCCTACACCAATGAGAGGAACCATATAAGTTCCTGCCTAGCAACATGGATGTCTAGATGTGCAAGGAGTTGACGCAGACCAGTAGAGCGTGTAAATATGTGTGGAAACATGTTGAACACTTTACTCAAGCCATTTCAGCTTTTGATTTTGAACTAATTTGTAAAAATGCCAAAAAACAGAATTACACTTAGACGTTATGGGTTATTGTCCATAATACAGTAAAAAAAATAACAATTAAATCTACTTTAAATTCAGGCTGTAACAACAAAATGTGGGAAAAAGTAAATGGATATGAATACTTAGTGAAGGCACTGTATAACAATCAAGCTGATATACTGTATAGCTAGATAGCGATGTGCCCATACCACTTTTCCCATTTTGTTTGACACCAGGCCTCAAACGATACCTTGATAAAGTTTTGGCTAACACCTTCGGTTATTACCCGCATGTGTTAGCTAGCTAGTATAATTAAACAAATGCCGTCTCCTGACTGCTTCAATGAAGTATGAATACTTTTACCTACTAGCTAGCATTAGCGTAACAACAAGATAATTCTCTTCCATACGAAGGCAGAGGTGGGCAATTCATGAGTCTCGACATTGAACCCGTTGGTTGAGCCTTCGAGTGCGTGACGTCTCACACATGCGCTACAGAGCCATCTGATTAGCCAGCTCGCACTGCCGGCATGAGCAGTTAGCACCAGCCAAACAACAAGCCCACCAATTTTTTTGTTAAACCTTAACACAAACGGTCTAGTATGTGTTGCTTGGCGCATCGGTCTAAGGCACTGCATCTCAGTGATAGAGGCGTCACTACAGACCCTGGTTCAATTCCAGGATGTGTCACAACCAACCGTGATTGTAGGGCGGCGCACAATTGTCCCAGCGTTGTCCAGGTTAGGCCAACATTGTAAATAAGAATTTGTTCTTAACTGACTAGCCTAGTTAAAAATAATTTTAAAATGAGCAAGTTAACACAAATGATTCATAGAATACGTCATGCGTCCACTGCCTGGCCAGTGATCTAGCTAGCTACATTTCAGTAATTAGTTATTCTCCTAAATACGGTGACTGGATACACTAGCTGAGTTGAACACATTTGGCTGAACACAAACTAGTAGCCAGTTGTTGCTGCCCATGGTGGAATCATATCTAACCCATTGGCTCCTGGATACTATGCTATGTCCACATGGTCTCATAACCATGTGTATGCGAATTAGCATTTTGTAAGCTAGCTAGCTGAGCTGTTTTATAAGAAAAACGGATGACATGAATCAAACACTGTAGTTAGCTAGCACGCTCTCTTCTGCGACAATATATTGTCAGATTCGTATTATAATTAATGTTAACTGTAATTGAAGATGGTGGTTACTACTGGATTAAGATCCGATGGAGATAAATTGTCCGCTATGGTTTGGAAAGGGCTCAGCCGCAAAGAAGCTCAACCAATCATCCGATGGGTTCAATATCGACTCCTGAAATTCCCCTGGTCATAGCTTTTGTCAGATTTGACCTTTTGTAGCAGGTTATGAGAATACGCTTAAAGCTAGGAGAAGGGTCAAATCTACATTTGACGTTAATTTGATCAAATACGGATCCCATCTAGGCATGAACATAACTTTCGTGCGCTTACGTGGTTAGCTAGCGGAGCTAACGTTAGCCATCGGAATATTTTCAAAACCTTTTAGCTAAATGTTAACATGCCACCGACCGCACCTACCTTTTCCCCTTGTATTGTACTCTTGAATTCGAAGACATCGACGTGTATAGCTAAGTTATCAAGCTGTTTTAAAATATAATAAAATAAAAACTATAGTCAACTGCTTTTCTTCTATGCGGATAAAACGTCCCGTGTCAGGGTCGTAACTAGTTAGAACAGCAACAAAGTCTTACACCCAGCTATCTCTACAATGTATCTTCTTAAAATCTGATTTTAAACCTAACATTAACCCTTACCTTAACCACACTGCTGACCTAAACTTACATTTAAACAAAACAAAAACAAGTGTTTTCCTGAATTTAAATTTGGACTTTGTGGCTGTAATATCTTGTGGAAACCTAATGTGTGAGGCAAAACGATTTGTTGTCTCGCACGGATATCTCGCGATAGTTGTACCACTACAAATAAGTGTTTATGCTTTGCTGCTATCTAGAGGTCTTTTATTTTATTTTAAATGTATGTCTCTGCATTAGATCAGTAGGTAGGGCAGGCTGACACGAATGAAAGCACTGAGCTACTACTATATAATAAAAACAGATGAAAGGGGTTATCATAATATTTGCTGGACTATTGTATTTACCGGTATGTATGACATTGACAGTTTTTTTTTTGTTGTTGTCAGCCACTCCCCCTGAAATGCATTTGTGGAGATTATTATATGGATGAGGGTTGGCTCATAGAAAGGATATGAGAAAATAAAATTGTATTCGTCACGTGCTGAATACAACAGGTGTGGATTTAACCCTCTAGAACAGGGGTGTCAAACTCAAATACCCAGTGGGCCAAAATGTAAAACCTGAACAAAGTCACGGGCCAACATTGAACAAATGAACCTTTTAATATGGACCCAAACAAGTTTTGCTTTAACATTGAATATGGAACAAGCATCGCTTATTACCATACAATATATAATTTAATAGTGGAGACATGCAAAATCGAATTTCAAATGAAAAAACACATCAATGGCATTCATTTATTAAATAAATACAATTTAAATAAAAATTGTATGCCTCTTTTCTATTTGCAGCCTTCTGATTTAAATACCAAAATAAACTTTTTCCACTGGCTAATAATTTTACAAATAAAATGAAAATAAATCAATCAACCATTCAAGCCCATGCCTTGTAGCAAGAAAAAGTGCATAAAGAAAACGTTAATTATTGCACACTGGTCTAATCTGATGTGCCCAAGCCAGATACCTGGCATCTCTTCTTGGATGCTAGTTCATCAATGTCTGGGCTCAAGCTCTGAGCTGAAGAAATCCTCAGTATCGAGCGAAGATGTTCATCAGTCAGACGTCTCCTGTGAGTTGTTTTGGTCATCTTCATCGAGGAGAAAAGTTGCTCGCATAGATAAGTGCTGCCGAACATGGAGAGCATCTGAGCAGCTTGGGTGCGGAGCTGAGGCATTGTGTCAGGGATGAACCGTGGAAACTGTGCGGCGCCCACAGCATCATACTTTGACTTCAGCGTGTCGTTGCACTGGAGTTCAATCAGCTCCATTTGGATGTTGGTTGGTGCATTTTCGACATCAACTGCGAAGGGATTACTAAGCAGTTCAAACTTGCATTTCTGGGCATCGAAGTCGGCAAATCGCCGGCTAAACTCAGCGGCGAGAACACTGAGTTTTTCAGCAAACTGTGCGCATGGGAACACGGTGGTAGAGATCTGCGCTTTTATGGATTGGCAGCAGGGAAAATGGCAAGGGTTTCCTTGCAGCATCTGATTCTCCCACAGGCACAGTTTAGTTTTGAAGGCCCTCACTGCAGCAGCGTACATGTCTGTGATGATGCGCCCCCGCCCCTGAAGCTGCAGGTTCAGCGCATCGAGATGGCTCGAGATGTCACAGAGAAAGGCCAGCTCACACAGGAACTTTTGCTCCCGGAGCTCTGCTGTATCCTTCCCTTTGGTTTCCAGGAATTGACATATTTCCTCACGCAGCTCGAAACATCTGTTCAGTACTTTTCCTCTGCTTAGCCATCTCACCTGTCTCAGCCTCCAGTATTTATGCTGCAGTAGTTTATGTGTCGGGGGGCTAGGGTCAGTTTGTTATATCTGGAGTACTTCTCCTGTCCTATTCGGTGTCCTGTGTGAATCTAAGTGTGCGTTCTCTAATTCTCTCCTTCTCTCTTTCTCTCTCTCGGAGGACCTGAGCCCTAGGACCATGCCCCAGGACTACCTGACATGATGACTCCTTGCTGTCCCCAGTCCACCTGGCTGTGCTGCTGCTCCAGTTTCAACTGTTCTGCCTTATTATTATTTGACCATGCTGGTCATTTATGAACATTTGAACATCTTGGCCATGTTCTGTTATAATCTCCACCCGGCACAGCCAGAAGAGGACTGGCCATCCCACATATGCTCTCTCTAATTCTCTCTTTCTTTCTCTCTCTCGGAGGACCTGAGCCATAGGACCATGCCCCAGGAATACCTGACATGATGACTCCTTGCTGTCCCCAGTCCACCTGACTGTGCTGCTGCTCCAGTTTCAACTATTCTGCCTTATTATTATTCGACCATGCTGGTCATTTATGAACATTTGAACATCTTGACCATGTTTTGTTATAATCTCCACCCGGCACAGCCAGAAGAGGACTGGCCACCCCACATAGCCTGGTTCCTCTCTAGGTTTCTTCCTAGGTTTTGGCCTTTCTAGGGAGTTTTTCCTAGCCACCGTGCTTCTACACCTGCATTGCTTGCTGTTTGGGGTTTTAGGCTGGGTTTCTGTACAGCACTTTGAGATATCAGCTGATGTACGAAGGGCTATATAAATAAATTTGATTTGATTTGATTTGACCTCTGTGTGATACGGCACGTCTGCGTATTCCGAACCACACTCCTCCAGAAAAGATTTAAACTGGCGGTGATTTAGACCTTTGGCTCTTATAAAGTTAACTACCTGTGTTACTGTGGTCATAACATGTTCCATCTTTAGGGCTTTGGCACACAGTGCTTCCTGATGTATGATGCAGTGGTAAACAGTTAGCTCACCTGCACAGTTCTCTTCCCGCATCTTCTCCCGAACCATGCCCACCAGTCCACTCTTTTTACCGCACATCGCTGGCGCACCATCTGTCGTTAATCCAACGAGTTTATCCCACAGCAGCTTTATTTCAGTTACACATTTGGAAACCTCCTCAAAGATTTCCTTTCCTGTGGTTGTGCCATGCATTGATTTGAATCCTAATAGCTCCTCCGTAACACACAGATTTGAGTCCACTCCACGGATGAAGACTGACAGCTGAGCAGTATCAGATGCGTCGCAGCTCTCATCCACAGCGAGGGAGAACGCAACAAAATCTTTTCCCTTTTCCATCAGCTGGTCATACAGTTTGGTGGCAAGATCACATGTGCGATCAGCTACTGTGTTCCTGCTCAGGCTCACGTTTGAAAATGCTTGTTTTTTCTCTGGGCATACGAGGTCGCAAACTTTCATCATACACTTTTTCATGAACTCTCCCTCATTAAAGGGCCGGGCTGATTTTGCGATCTCTGCTGCCACTATATAACTAGCCTTTACAGCAGCCTCGCTTTGTGATGTGGCTTTTTTAAACATATTCTGTTGTGAAACCAAACTTCTTTTCATCTCCTCTACTTTCTGGCTCCTTTGAGTCATGTCCAGGTCCTTGTATTTGTCATGGTGTTTCGTTTCATAGTGTCGTCTAATGTTGTACTCCTTACTTACAGCCACGTTGACTCCACAAACAAGACAAACAGGTTTGTCTTTTACATATGTAAACAGATATTCTGCCTCCCACTTGTCCAGAAAGCTCCTGTTTTCTGCCTTTCTTTTCGCCATTTTTGGGAAGGGTTAGCTCGCTGACAGTTGAAGCGTCTATGTTGCTATGACTACTGTCACAGAGGAGAGAGCGTTTCTGGGTCCTGTCCTGATTGGCGCGCTAAAACAGCAGAGCATTATGGGATTCGTAGTATTAGTGGTGAATGCGCTGTATAATACCGGCGGGCCAGCTCTAGTAGTAATTTGGTATTGTCTCGCGGGCCAAATATAATTACCCCGCGGGCCAAATTTGGCCCACGGGCCAGAGTTTGACACCCATGCTCTAGAATATATGTCTGGTTCGACTAAGCTAACAAATAGTCATAGACAAAGGAGATGATTGTGGACTACAGGAAAAAGAGGACCGAGCACGCCACCATTCTCATCGACAGGGCTGCAGTGGAGCAGGTTGAGAGCTTCAAGTTCCTTTGTCCACATCACCCGAAACTAACATGGTCCAAGCACACCAAGACAGCCGTGAAGAGGGCACAACAAAACCTATCCCCCTCAGGAGACTGAAAAAAATTTGGCATGGTTCCTCAGATCCTCAAAAGGTTCTACCGCTGCACCATCGAGAGCATCCTGATTGGTTGCATCACTGCCTGGTATGGCAAATGCTCTACCCTACAGAGGGTAGTGTGAACGGCCCAGTACATCACTGGTGCCAAGCTTCCTGCCATCCAGGATCTCTATACCAGGCGGTGTCAGAGGAAGGTCCAAAAAATGTTCAAAGACTCCAGCCACCCTAGTCATAGACTGTTCTCTCTTCTACCGCACGGCAAGCAGTACCAGAGCGCCAAGTCTAGGTCCAAGAGGATTCGAAACAGCTTCTACCCCCAAGCCATAACACTCCTGAACACCTAATCAAATGGCTACCCAGACTATTTGCAATGACCCCCCCTCTTTTACACCGCTGCTACACTCTGTTGTTATCATCTATGCGTAATCACTTTAATAACTCCACATGTACACTACCGTTCAAAAGTTTGGGGTCACTTAGAAATTTCCTTGTTTTTGAAAGCAAAGCAATTTTTTTGCCCATTAAAATAACATCAAATTGATCAGAAATACAGTGTAGACATTGTTAATGTTGTAAATGACTATTGTAGCTGGAAACTGCTGATTTTTAATGGAATATCTACATAGGCATACAAGAGGCCCATTATCAGCAACCATCACTCCTGTGTTCCATTGGCTCGTTGTGTTAGCTAATCCAAGTTTATCATTTTAAAAGGCTAATTGATCATCAGAAAACCCTTTTGCAATTAAGATCTCGCTTTTCTGTTAAAAAATAAGGACATTTTTAAGGGACCCCAAACTTTTGAACGGTAGTGTACATATTAGCTCAACTAACCGGTGCCCCCCTGTATATAGTCGCGCTATTGTTATTTTACTGCTGCTCTTTAATTACTTGTTACTTTTATTTCTTATTCTTATCCGTATTTTTTTAAACTGCATTGTTGGTTAGGGTCTTGTAAGTAAGCATTTCACTATTTGGCTCATGTGACTAATCAAATTTGATTTGATTTGATACCAAGGATCATTTAGCCAGTGGCATAAAGTACTTAAGTAAAAATACTTTAAAGGACTACTTAAGTAGTTTTTGGGGGTATCTGTACTTTAATATTTATATTTTTGAATACTTTCCCTTCACTACATTCCTAAATAAAATAATGTACTTTTTACTCCATACATTTTTCTTGACACTCAAAAGTACTCGTTACATTTTGAATACTTAGGAGGACAGGAAAATGATCAAATTCACACACTTATCAAGAGAATGTCTGATCAATAAACGCAAATGCTTAGTTTGTAAAGATGTCTGAGTGTTGGAGTGTGCATCTGGCTATCGTAAATAAATAAAAACCAAGAAAATGGTGCCGTCTGATTTGATTAATATAAGGAATTTGAATGATTTATAATTTTACTTTTGATACTTAAGTATATTTGAGCAATTATATGTACTTTTGATACTTAAGTATATTTAAAACCAAATACTTTTAGACTTTTACTCAAGTAGTATTTTACTTGGCGACTTTCACTTTTACTTGAGCCATTTTCTATTAAGGTTTTTTAACATTTACTCAAATATGACAATTCTTCCACCACCGTAGCTATTTAATTTAGAATTTTAGGACCCCAAATGCATTGAATAACAGATTAACTAAGACCGCACTCAATGAGCTGTTTGCCATAAGCAAACAGGAAAACGCTCATCAAGAGGTGGTGCTCCTAGTGGCCAGGGACTTTAATGCAGGGAAACTCAAATCCGTTTGACCTAATTTCTACCAGCATGTTAAATGTGAAACCAGAGGGTAAAAAACTCGACACCACCTTTACCCCACACACAGAGATGCGTACAAATCTCTCCCTCGCCCTCCATTTGGAAAATCTGACCATAATTCTATCCCCCTGATTCCTGCTTACAAGCAAAAACTAAAGCAGGAAGCACCAGTAACTCAGTCAATAAGAAAGTGGTCAGATGAAGCAGATGCTAAGCTACAGGACTGTTTTTCTAGCACAGACTGGAATATGTTCAGTGATTCTTCCGATACCATTGAGGAGTACACCACATCAGTCACTGGCTTCATCAATAAATGCATCGATGACGTCGTCACCACAGTGACCGAACGTACATACCCCAACCACAAGCCATGGATTACAGGCAACATCTGCACTGAGCTAAAGGGTAGACCTGCCACTTTCAAGGAGTTGGACTCTAACCCGGAAGCTTATAAGAAATCCTGCTATGTCCTCCGCCGAACCATCAAACAGGCAAAGTGTCAATACAGGACTAAGATTGAATCGTACTACACCGGCTCCGACTCTTGTCGGATGTGGCAGGGCTTGCAAACTATTACAGACTACAAAGGGAAGCATAGCCGCGAGCTGCCCAATGACCCGAGCCTACCAGATGAGCTAAATTACTTCTATGCTGGCTTCGAGGCAAGTAACACTGAAACTCCATGAGAGCATCAGCTCTTCCGGATGACTGTGTGATCACGCTCTCCGTAGCCGATGTGAGTAAGACCTTTAAACAGGTCAACATTCACAAGGCCACAGGGCCAGACGGATTACCAGGACATGTACTCTGAGCATGCGCTGACCAACTGGCATGTGTCTTCACTGACATTTTCAACCTGACTGAGTCTGTAATAACAACATGTTTCAAGCAGACCACCATAGTCCCTGTGCCCAAGAACACTAACGTAACCTGCCTAAATGACTACCGACCCGTAGCACTCATGACTGTAGCCATAAAGTGCTTTGAAAGGCTGGTCATGGCTCACATCAACACTATTATCCCAGAAACCCTAGACCCACTCCAAATTGCAAACCTCCCCAACAGATCCACCGATCATGCAATCTCAATCGCACTCCACATTGCCCTCTCCCACCTGGAGAAAAGGAACACCTATGTGAGAATGCTGTTCATTGACTACAGCTCAGCGTTCAATACCATAGCGTCCACAAAGCTCATCACTAAGCTAAGGATCCTGGGACTAAACACCTCTCTCTGCAACTGGATACTGGACTTCCTGACGGGCCGCCCACAGGTGGTAAGTGTAGACAACAACATCTGACACGCTGATCCTCAACACTGTGGCCCCTCAGGTATGTGTACTTAGTCCCCTCCTATACTCCCTGTTCACCCACGACTGCGTGGCCAAGCATGACGCCAACACCATCAGTAAGTTTGCTGACAACGATGAGACAGCCTATAGGGATGAGGTCAGAGAACTGGCAGTGTGGTGCCAGAACAACAACCTCTCCCTCAATGTGAGCAAGACAAAGCAGCTGATCGTGGACTACAGGAAAAGGCAGGCCGAACAGGCCCCCATTAACATCGCTGAGGCAGTAGTGGAGCGAGTCGAGAGTTTCAAGTTCCTTGTTGTCCATATCACCAATTAACTATCATGGTCCAAACACACCAAGACAGTCGTGAAGAGGGCACAACAAACCTTTCCCCCTCAGGAGACTGAAAAGATTTGGCATGGGTCCCCAGATCCTCAAAAAGTTCTACAGCTGCAACATCGTGAGTCTCCTGGCCGTTTGTATCACCGCCTGGTATGGCAACTGCTCTGCTTCTGACAGTAAGACGCTACAGAGGGTAGTGCGTATGGCCCAGTACATCACTGGGGACCAGCTTCCTGCCATTCAGGACCTATATAATAGGCAGAGGAATGCCCATAAAACTGTCAGAGACTCCATTCACTCAAGTCATAGACTGTTTGATCTACTACTGCATGGCAAGCAGTACCGGAGCAACAAGTCTTGGACCAAAAGGCTCCTTAAAAGTTTCTACCCCCAAGCCATAAGACTGCTGAACATTTAATCAAATGGCCACTGGACTATTTACATTGACACCCCCCCATCCATTTGTTTTGTACACTGCTGCTACGCACTGTTTATTATCTATGCATAGTCACTTCAACCCTACCTACATGTACACATTACCTCAACTAACTTGTACCCCCTGCATATAGCCTCATTATTGTTATTTTATTGTGTTACTTTTTATTATTTTTTACTTTAGTTTGGTAAATATTTTCTTAACTCTTCTTGAACTGCACTGTTGGTTAAGGGCTTGTAAGTAAGCATTTCACGGTAAGGTCTACACTTGTTGTATTCGGCGCATGTGACAAATGTTTGATTTGATTAGGGATGGTGCCAGGTTTCCTCCAGGCATTCAGGCCAAAGAGTTCAATCTTGGTTTCATCAGACCAGAGAATCTTGTTTCTCAAAGTCTGAGAGTCCTTTAGGTAAACTCCAAGCAGGCTGTCATTTACATTATTTTAATTGAACCTTTATTTAACTAGGCAAGTCAGTTAAGAACAAATTCTTATTTACAATGACGGCTTAGGAACAGTGGGTTAACTACCTTGTTCAGGGGCAGAATGACAGATTTTTACCTTGTCAGCTCAGGGATTCAATCTAGCAACCTTTCGGTTACTAGCCCAACGCTCTAACCACTAGGCTACCTGCCGTCATGTGCCTTTTACAGAGGAGTGGCCTCCATCTGGCCACTCTACCAAAAAGGCCTGATTGGTGGAGTGCTGCAGTGATTGTTGTCCTTCTGGAACGTTCTCCCATCTCCACAGACAAACTCTGGAGCTCTGTCAGAGTGAACATCGGGTTCTTGGTCACCTCCCTGACCAAGGCCCTTCTCCCCCGATTGCTCAGTTTGGCCCGGGCGGCCAGGTCTAGGAAGAGTCTTTGAGGTTCCAAACTTTTTCCATTTAAGAATGATGGAGGTCACTATGTTCTTGGGGACCTTCAATGCTGCAGAAGTTTTTTGGTACCCTTCCCCAGATCTGTGCCTCGACACAACCCTGTCTCAGAGCTCTATGGACAATTCCTTCAACCTCATGGCTTGTTCTTTGACCTGCACTGTCAACTGTGTGGACCTTGTATAGACAGGTGCGTGCCTTTCCAAATCATGTCCAATCAATTGAATTTACCACAGGTGGACTCCAATCAAGTTGTAGAAACATCTCAAGGATGAGCAATGGAAACAAGATGCACCTGAGCTAAATTTCAAGTCTCATAGCAAAGGGTCTTATTTACATAAGTGTTAAGGTATTGCTTTTTTTTTTATATAAAAATGTGCTACGAAAACTGTTTTTCACTTTGACATTATGGGGTATTGTGTGTAGACTGTTGGGGAAAAATATAAATGTATTACAATTTAGAATAAGGCTGTAACGTAACAAAATGTGGAAAAAATCAAGGGGTCTGAATACTTTCCGAAAGCACTGTATTTACATAAGTATTCAGACCTTTTGCTATGAGACTCGAAATTGATCTCAGATGTCTACCCTTACTAAGCACTTAAACTTGGCAATGACGTACTGTCCCCATGAGTGACAGAACACTGAGCCAATCACGGCGCAATGCTCCTATTTCCTGCTGGCTCACCCCACCACCACAGAAAGCACTGTGCTAGGCTGAAACACCTGCATTTTGGAGGTGCCTTATTCAAGAAAAAAAAGAGACCATGTGTGTATGCAGCTTTATTAACTGAATGATATATATTTGTACATTGCTTGCAAACTGATATGTGACACGTATTAATGCCAAAATAACATGCAAAACAGGCCTCTCAAAATATATATATTTTTTTTTTCTCTGAAAATGTGGGTCTCAAAACAGCCCCACCTGCACTGAATGACGTGTGATTCAAAATTCAAAAGGCATTCGTGCATCTGAGCTATCTTTTTTGCAGGTACATGGCAACAGTTGAATAAAATGAGAGAAAAAAAAGAAACAGCAGCGTGCGGGTTTCTTATTTTTTACCCACTGACATATGAAAACTCTGAACACAAAGCAACTCTAAGCATACACCATATGCACCTGTGAACTAAGATCTGAAAGGATTTGGTCATTTTGATTTGGAGCAAAGATATTTTTGCTAATTGTTTGGAGCAACATGCGATGTTTTCAATTTCAAAGTCGCGCGAGGTGTTATGTTTGCACGTAGTACGCACGACGTGTTACGCGTTGAGTCTGAGTGACGCAGCCCCACCTGATTAGGCAGTGTAATGCATTTTTGGGAACAAATATTTATATTTTAAGCGCCCCTGATGCTGTAGTTGACAATTCATTTGGTTGTATGTGAGATTGAAAGTGCAGTTTTCTTTTTAAAAGGGATCAAGAACACGTTCACCTGCTCTAAAAGATGGCTTCGTCTGATGGAAACAAAAACACGAACACGGAACCATGGGGTGGTTTTGAGGACAACATTATCCAGGTAACGTTAGCTAGCGAGTTAGCTAGGTAGCAATAGCCAGGAAAATACTTGTGATGTTTTTACTATTATTTTCCTAGCTACATCGCGATAATGTTACATCTTCTTTAGTGTTGCCAAACTAAATTTTTCTGTGCAATACATATAGTACAGAGATAGCTAACGTTAAAGTTTGTCCAAAAACAATGTTATGCTAGCTTGCTCGCTAATCATAAACTAAGAAACATGTATTTATTTTCTTAGCTAGCTAAATGAATTATTAACTTCACAGGTTGTGACAGTCTGATGAAAACATGAACAATTTGAGCGTGAAACAATTTCACGTACAAGGATGTACAGTAGTTATGTAATAAACTATCTATTACTAGGGCACTGGGTCAGCAGTGATTGACATGGAAAACATGGATGACACATCAGGCTCCAGCTTTGAGGACATGGGGGAGATGCACCAGCGCATGAAGGAGGAGGAGGAGGTGGCAGAGGAGGCTGAAGAGGAGACTGGAGAGGATGGCGAGTTTCTGGGAATAAAGGGTATCAAGGGCCAGCTGGGGAGACAGGTGGCAGATGAGGTGAGCTGAGAAAGCTTTGTGATGCTGATGGGGAACAACTTGTCACACACAACATTACCTTTGTTATAAAAAGGGCTTTGCCGTTACCCAATATTGTAATTTCTATCTCAATAGCCTTGTCTGGTGAATTTTGATGTCATAACTTTGACTTTCATCACACCTTTGTCAGCTGATTTATAATGAACGTTCCCTCATCCTCTTAGGTGTGGCAAGCAGGAAAGCGGCAGGCTTCCAAGGCTTTCAACCTATATGCCAACATAGACATTCTCCGGCCGTACTTTGATGTGGAGCCTATGCAAGTTAGGAACAGGTGAGTCAGTACAAATGTGTTTTGTAATCACGACTTGTAGTCAGTCCTAACATGTATAGTTTAGCATTCACATTTTATGACACTCTTCCTAACATGTCTCTTTTCTACCCTAGGTTGATTGAATCAATGATACCCATCCGTATGATCAATTTTCCACAGGTGAGTGGGATTTTCTTTTCCCATACTATTTTCACAGGCTGGGGAAAGATTTCAATCTAGAAGTTTTCAGAGCTTACCTGGCCAATTAACATAAATGTTTTTACTGCTCTTCTTTTTCAACTGCAGAAAATTGCTGGGGAGCTGTATGGGCCCATGATGCTGGTGTTCACGCTGGTGGCCATCCTCCTGCACGGAATGAAGACATCAGGAACAGTTATTGTAAGAGAGCCCAACTTATACTGTCTTCATAAATGCATGTTAATATACAGTATACAGATGGATATGGCATATTAGGTGTAATGAACACTTTTCTACATACAACTGTAGATGAAGGTAGCATCAACTCAACCATTTTGACATCACGAAAGCATAAAGCATCTGTTCAGAGTCTCAGACATTAGGTACTGCTTATTTAGCACTCATGTGGTCTGTTCATCCTGCATTGTTATTATTAGTTGTCTATCTGACCTTGATTAGGCCTAATAAATGTTTTTCTTCCCTGGACAGAGAGAGGGTACTCTGATGGGAACAGCCATAGGGACATGCTTTGGTTACTGGCTGGGAGTTTCCTCCTTCATCTATTTCCTGGCGTACCTATGCAATGCCCAGATCACCATGCTCCAGATGCTGTCTCTGCTGGTGAGTCAACAGTGACCATAACTCTCCTCACAGCATCCCTGTGTAATCCGTTTGCTATAAAAGCAGTGTGAAATCTCACCGTCTGTTCTACTATGTGCCCCCAACAGGGTTATGGTCTTTTCGGGCACTGCGTGGTTCTCTTCGTCACCTACAACGTCCACTTCCACTCCCTGTTCTACATCCTGTGGCTGGTCGTAGGAGGGCTCTCCACACTGCGGATGGTAAATAGGCAGATTAATTACTTTAATTCCAAAGAGCCCTTTGACACTCTCTGTCTGCGTTTTGAGTGGTAAGGCTTAAGCAACCGACTAGACGAACGTCGAGGAGTGAAGTCGGACACTAATGTGGTTTTCCAACAGAAAGGCTCAGATTAACATGGCAGTGTTGCCGTTGTTTCTAAAATTTTTAGTTTATAATGTTGAAATAAGTATGTCAAACTGAAATCACGTGTGTAGATTGTTAAATCAAATAGTGAGAGCCTAAAATATCACATTCATTTGTATATATCCACTGTATAGGCCTATATGAATCGCGGCAAAGTTGGTTCCTGTCTCAGTCATTTCTTTGCCTGGGTCAAACAAAAACACCCGAATGACTGGTTGATAATAGAGCCTCCCACAATGCAGGCGAAGGCTGCAGGATGAAGTTGGTGAAGAGCAACTGTAGGTGCAAGTCAGACAAGTTTTATCCCCATAATGCAACACACTTTGAAAGGCCTAGACAAAATATATCCGCTCGAATGCGCCCACTATGTCAGTGATAGTCAGTCTCTCCCCCTGGCTCACCTTCTCCCTCTCTCTCAGGTGGCTGCTGTTATCTCTCGGACTGTGGGCCAGACCCCACGCCTCATCCTCTGTGGAACACTGGCTGCTCTGCATATGCTCTTCCTGCTCTACCTGCACTTCGCTTATCACAAGATTGTTGAAGGTAAGATTCCCCGGAAGGCAAACCAGGACTCGTCTTCACAAAGCATCTCAGAGTAGGAATGCTGATCTACACTGAGCAAAAATATGAAACGCAACATGGAACAATTTCAAAGATTTGACTGAATTACAGTTCATATAAGGACATCAGTCAATTTAAATCAATTTATTAGGCCCTAATCTATGGATTTCACATGAATGGGAATACATGTATGCATCTGTTGACCACAGATAACTTAAAACCCGTCAGTATCGTGTGTGTGACCACCATTTGCTGCATGCAGCGCGACACATCTCCTTCGCATAGAGTTGATCAGGCTGTTGATTTTGGCCTGTGTAATGTTGTCCCATTCCACTTTAATGGCTGTGTGAAGTTACTGGATATTGGCTGGTACTGGAACACGCTGTCGTACACTTCGATCCAGAGCTTCCCAAACATGCTCAATGGGTGACATGTCTGGTGATTATGCAGGCCATGGAAGAACGGGGACATTTTCAGCTTCCAGGAATTGTGTACAGATCCTTGTGACATGGTGCCGTACATTATCTTTTTTTTAATTTTTTGAATTTTACCCCTTTTTCGTGGTATCCAATTGTAGCTACTATCTTGTCTCATCGCTACAACTCCCGTACGGGCTCGGGAGAGACGAAGGTTGAAAGTCATGCGTCCTCTGATACACAACCCAACCAAGCCGCACTGCTTCTTAACACAGCGCGCATCCAACCCGGAAGGAAACACCGTGCACCTGGCCACCTTGGTTAGCGCACACTGCGCCCGGCCCGCCACAGGAGTCGCTGGTGCGCGATGAGACAAGGACACCCCTACCGACCAAGCCCTCTCTAACCCGGACGACGCTAGGCCAATTGTGCGTCGCCCCACAGACCTCCCGGTCGCGGCCGGTTACGACAGAGCCTGGGCGCGAACCCAGGGACTCTGATGGCACAGCTGGCGCTGCAGTACAGCGCCCTTAACCACTGCGCCACCCGGGAGGCCGGGGCCATGCATTATCATGCTGAAACATGAGGTGATGACGGCGGAAGAATGGCACGACAATGAGCCTCAGGATCTCGTCACGGTATCTCTCTGCATTCAAATTTCCGTCTATAAAATACAGTTGTGTTCGTTGTCTGTAGCTTATGCCTGCCCATACCATAACCCCACCACCATTGGGCACTCTGTTCACAACATTGACATCAGCAAACCGCTCGTCCCCACACGACAGATGTCTGCCATCTGCCCGGTACAGTTGAAACTGGGATTCATTCGCGAAGAGCAGACTTCTCCGGCATGCCAGTGGACAGCAAAGGTGAGCGTTTGCCCACAGAAGTTGGTTACGACGACGAAATGCAGTCTAAGACCCTGGTGAGGACGACAAGCAAGCAGCTTCCTTGAGAAGGTTTCTTACAGTTTGTGCAGATATGCTTCAGTTGTGCAAACCCACAGTTTCAGAAGCTGGATGTGGAGGTCCTGGGCTGACGTGATTACACGTAGTCTGCGGTTGTGAGGCCGGTTGGACGTACTGCAAAATTCTCTAAAATAATGTTGGAGGTGGCTTATGGTAGAGATCTGAACATTAAATTCTCTGGCAATTCCAATTGCAAGCTCCCTCAACTTGAGACATCTGTGGCATTGTGTTTGAGTGGCTTTTTATTGTCCCTAATACAAGGTGCACCTGTGTAATGATCATGCTGTTTAATCACCTTGATATGCCACACCTGTCAGGTAGATGGATAGTCTTGGCAAAGGAGAAATGCTCACTAACAGGGGTGTAAACAAATTTGTGCACAACGTTTGAGAGAAATAAGCTTTTTGTGCCTATGGGACATTTTTGGGATATTTTATTTTAGCTCATGAAACATGGGACCAACACTTTATATGTTGCAATTATATTTTAGTTCAATGTAAGATCATTTTTGCCTTTTAAATCTTTAATGAAGGATGGGGGGACCAAGATCAGCACTCCAACTTTGAGACGCTTAATGAATACAAATATGTCCAAATATAAACACATTTGAATTGCTTCTATTCAATGATCCTCCAAGTTAGGCTTGGGCAGTGTACTAGGGTATTTTTAAATAGTTATAGTATGATTTTTCAATACTGTCAAAATAAAAAATATATAATAACCTCTGAGGTAGGGATAGGCGTTTAAAATAATTTCCCTATTCAAACAGTATCATACATTTTTGTCAGATATCCGGACATTCAAAATACACATTTTCTTCACTTCTGCGCATTGGAGAGAGGCTGGCGCTCTATTGCTGCAGCTACAGAGGGCTGTGTGTGTGTGTGTGGCAGTGAGCAGACAGAGGAAGAGCGAGAGACGCAGTAGCTGACTCGGCCACATCCAAGACTAGCTAACTTGTAGGAGCCACAATGTTATTTATCATCCCATACAGTGCATTTGGAAAGTATTCAGACCCCTTGACTTTTTCCACATTTTGTTACGTTACAGCCTTATTCTGAAATGGATTAAATAAACAATTTATCCTCAATCTACACACATTGCCTCATAATGACAAAACAAAAAGTTATTTTTCTCACGTTTTTGCTAATAAAAAAACTTATTTACATAACTATTCAGAGCCTTTTGATATGAGACTCGAAATTGAGCTCAGGGGCATCCTGTTTCCATTGATCATCCTTGAGGTGTTTCTACAACTTGATTTGAGTCCACCTGTGGAAAATTCAATTGATTGGACATGATTTGGAAAGGCACACACCTGTCTATATAAGATCCCAAAGTTGACAGTATGTCAGAGCAAAAACCAAGCCATGAGGTCGAAGGATTTGTCCGTAGAGCTCCGAGACAGGATTGTGTCGAGGCACAGATCTGGTGAAGTATACCAAAACATTTCTGCAATATTGAAGGTACCCAAGAACACAATCGCCTCCATCGAAGTTTGTAACCACCCAAGACTCTTACTAGAGCTGGCCGCCCGGCCAATCTGAGCAATCGGGGGAGAAGGGCCTTGGTCAGGGAGGTGACCAAGAACCCAATGTTCACTCTGACAGAGCTCCAGAGTTCCTCTGTGGAGATGGGAGAACCTTCCAGAAGGACAACCATCTCTGCAGCACTCCACCAATCAGGCCTTTATGATAGAGTTGCCAGACGGAAACCACTTCTCAGTAAAAGGCCCATGACATCCCACTTGGAGTTTGCCAAAAGGCACCTCAAGGACTCTCAGACCATGAAAAACAAGATTCTCTGGACTGATGAAACCAAGATTGAACTCTTTGGCCTGAATGCCAAGCATCACATCTGGAGGAATCAAGTCACAGTGAAGAATGGTGGTGGTAGCATCATGCTGTGAGGATGTTTTTCAGTGTTTTTTTTATTTTTAGTACATTTTATAAAAAATGTCTCAACCTGTTTTTGCTTTATCATTGTGGGGTTGATGTAGGTTGATGAGGGATTACAACAATTGAATCAATTTTAGGATAAGGTTGTAACGCAGCAAAATGTGTAAAAAGTGAAGGGGTCTGAATACTTTCAGAATGCACTGTATAACAGTGCCTGTCTTGACTGGAGTAGCCTAGAGAACCTAGCCAGCTATAGCTAGCTAGGCTAATTGAGGCCACATTCTGCGCTTTCTCCCCAACCCCATTAGGATAAACAACAGCCTACCTGTTGGTTGCTCATTGTAGACTACTCCTTCTCATTTTGCTAACTTTTTAATTCCATAAACTTGCATTGCATTAGTGACCTGTCACTCCACTTGCTACATATTGAGCCACTTTGATTGGCCAACCTAAACAGAAAGCTACACACCTGAAGGCTACCGGTCTTTTTATGGGCCGCACGTCATAAAAACAACATTGGAAAGTTTGTATTATTATATTAATAGTTTGAAACATCATGGTGTGTAATATATACCCTTGTATGTAACAATGTTACATGGATATTTTAATTTAATTTAGAAAAAGCCTTTTCAGTGTTAAATAGACGTAATAAAAATGGATACTCACACACAATACTCTGTATTCGAATACTATTGTCCGTTCAAATATTCAAATATCTGTGCACATTTCTACTCGGGGGCACACCCGCTTTGAAGGAACAGTGGGGGTGCATGCTACGCCACTGCTGGTAACTATCTAAGGTGCCAAATAAATGATCTCCAGCTCAGGGCTCCAGCTAGGCATTTGGTTTGCTAACTTGCTAGCTAAGTGGCTAGCTTGCAATACCAAGCTTCTTGGTTACAGCAGAGACAATCAATCAACTCCTGGATCAAGATCCCTGCTCCCTAAATTAGTTTTGTGCGTCAATGTGTTTTGTGTTGTTTTTTTTTTTGGGGGGGGGGGGGGGGAATAGTGCCCCTTGTGTGCACTGCCGGTAATAACGTATGGTACAGGGACGGTATGAAAATCTGGATACCGCCCAACCCTGGGCCAAGGTATATTCCTAAAAGTCCAATGCAGATGTTTTTATCTCAATATCAAAAAGCTATTTCTCAAGCAATCAATTTTCTAGGACTGCCTGGGAGTGGTCTGAGGGAGCTAATTGGAGGGATATGTAATTTTAACTAAATGTTATTAGCAGAGGTTTGAAACTCTTTGTAATTGGTCTATTAACTTATACCACCTGGTGATATCGCAGGCCAAAACTCAACCCTACCAAAACAGGCTGAAATTCCATGTGTTTTTTTCCAAACAGCTCTTCTACTAAAAAGTAGTTATTATAATTGTCACAATATTATTTCAACCTCAGAGTGGAAATACCATACAAAACACTGGAAAATCAGGTTTTTGACTCCACTGCCCTTTTTAAACTGGGTCTTGAATTTGATTAAATAAAAATGAGACATTTGTTTTGCATTTTTTTTGTCTGAAGGTATCCTGGACACATTGGAAGGACCCAACATGCCCCCCATCCAGAGAGTGGCCAGAGATTTGCCTGTGGTGGCCACCGCTGCTATGAATGCTGTGAATGCCACAGTGAAGACCCTTGGTGTTATCCTGCAGTCACAGTGATGTTGTGTCCAACATCAACGATGAGACCATAGGCTCATGAGAACCTGGATTCCATGGTGGTGGTGTTGTGTAGATAATACAGACTGATGTGAAGGTCAAAGACCATGGTGGTTACTGGTTATAGTTGACATTCATCATGATACATGAACATTGTCTCGGCAAACAAATCATCATCAGTTCACAACAACTATTGGTTGTTTATATTGAACCAAATCAAAAAACTAGTGAATGTCATGTTTGTTCTCTTCAAATGATTGACTCCCTTTTTCATAGGGATCTTGTATTTGTTAAAGCAGCTTGAGTGCATTAAGATTCCCAGCTGTTTGCATTTGTTCTCATGTTTAGACAAATTAATATTCAACTCGACACTCTCCTTTTTGTAGGCTTTGTTACACAGGGTAGGGTGATTCTATAAAATTCTAGACGTTCAACGGGAGGACGGTTCCCTAAGGCTGTGTGATGCCTTCTATAGTTTCTTCAAAGGAATTATTATTATTATTATCATGTATGATACGGGGTAAATTTAGAGTTTTATCTAGCTTGTTTTACACAATGCACCTCTTGTCTGATAACCTAATGGGAAAATAACCAGATATTCAGTTGATATGTCACGAGATACTGCATTAACTTATGCATATTGTTCCTTCTAATCAGCTTTTGTTTCACCCAGTCATTTGTGCTGTGCATTATTTGTACTTCCTAACATTTGGGTGGGATGCAAGGTAACCTCTCCTCCTTTTTATTTAAATGTGAAATTGTATTTATAGGGTTATTGTACAAAACGATACAATGGAAATAAACTTTACGGACCTAAGACATGGTCTTCTGAAAAAAAATCAAGAAGTCCTGCAATTAGATCCTAATCTATGAGTTTCACATGCTTGGGAATACAGATATGCATCTGTTTGTCACAGATACCTTAAAAAAGAACAGTCAGTATCTGGTGTGACCACCATTTGTCTCATGCAGTGCAACACATCTCCATTGCATAGAGTTGATCAGGCTGTTGATTGTGGCCTGTGGAATGTTGGCCAACTCTTCAATGGCTGTGCGAAGTTGCTGGATATTGGCGGGAACTGGAACATGCTGTCGTACACATAGATCCAGAACATCCCAAACAGGCTCAATGGGTGACATGTCTGGTGATTATGCAGGCCATTGAAGAACTGGGACATTTTCAGCTTCCAGGAATTGTGTACAGATCCTTGCGACATGGTGCCGTACATTATCATGCTGAAAAATTAGGTGATGGCGGTAGATGAATGGCATGACAATGGGCCTCAGGATCTCGTCATGATATTCTGTGCATTTAAATTGCCATCGATAAAATGCAATCGTGTTTGTTGTCCGTAGCTTATGCCTGCCCATACCATAACCCAATCGCCACTCTGGGGCACTCAGCAAATGTTGACATCAGCCACCCGCTCGCCAACAATGCACCATACACGCTCTGCCATCTGCCCGCTACAGCTGAAACCGGGATTCATCCGTGAAGAGCAGACTTCTCCAGCGTGCCAGTGGCCATTAAATATGAGCATTTGCCCACTGAAGTCGGTTACGACGCCAAACTGCCGTCAGGTCAAGACCCTGGTGAGGACAACAAGATGAGCTTCCCTGATACGGTTTCTGACAAGTTTGTGAAGAAATTCTTTGTACAAACCCACTGTTTCATCAGCTGTCCAGGTGGCTGGTCTCAGACGATCCCGCAGGTGAAGAAGCCGGTTTTGGAGGTCCTGGGCTGGCGTGGTTACACGTGGTCTGTGGTTTTGAGGTCAGTTGGACATACTGCAAAATTCTCTAAAATGACGTTGAAGGTGGCTTATGGTAGAGATCTGAACATTAATATCTGGCAACAGCTCTGGTGGACATACCTGCAGTCAGCATCTAAATTGCACTCTCCCTCAACTTGAGACATAGATGACATTGTGTTGTGTGACAAAACTGCATGTTTTAGAGTCGCCATTTATTGGTCACACACTAATTTAGCAGATGTTATTGCGGGTATAGCTAAATTCTTGTGTTCCTAGCTCTAACAGTGCAGTTGTATCTAACAGTTCTCAACAATACACACTAAAAGTAAAATAATGGAATTAGAAATATGAAATATTAGACTGAGCAATGTCAGAGTGGCACGGACTAAAATACAGTACAATAGAATACATTTATATACATATGAAATGAGTAAAGCAGTATGTAAACATAATTTAAACATTATTAAAGTGGCCAGTTATTCCAAGTCTATGTACAGTTGTGGCCAAATGTTTTGAGAATGACACAAATATTAATTTCCACAAAGTTTGCTGCTTCAGTGTCTTTAGATATTTTTGTCAGATATTACTATGGAATACTGAAGTATAATTACAAGCATTTCATAAGTGTCAAAGGCTTTTATTGACAATTACATGAAGTTAATGCAAAGTCAATATTTGCAGTGTTGACCCTTCTTTTTCAAGACCTCTGCAATCCGCCCTGGCACGCTGTCAATTAACTTCTGGGCCACATCCTGACTGATGGCAGCCCATTCTTGCACAATCAAGTCTTTTTGAGTTTGTCAGAATTTGTGGGTTTTTGTTAGTCCACCTGCCTCTTGAAGATTGACCACAAGTTCTCAATGGGATTAAGGTTTCGGGAGTTTCCTGTCCAAAATATAGATGTTCTGTTCCCCGAGCCACTTAGCTATCACTTTTACCTTATGGCAAGGTGCTCCATCATGCTGGAAAAGGCATTGTTCGTCACCAAACTGTTCCTGGATGGTTGGGAGAAGTTGCTCTCGGAGGATGTGTTGGTACCATTCTTTATTCATGGCTGTGTTCTTAGGCAAAATTGTGAGTGAGCCCACTCCCTTGGCTGAGAAGCAACCCCACACATGAATGGTCTCAGGATGCTTTACTGTTGGCATGACACAGGACTGATGGTAGCGCTCACCTTGTCTTCTCCGGACAAGCTTTTTTCCGGATGCCCCAAACAATCGGAAAGGGGATTCATCAGGGAAAATGACTTTACCCCAGTCCTCAGCAGTCCAATCCCTGTACCTTTTGCAGAATATCAGTCTCCCTGATGTTTTTTCTGGAGAGAAGTGGCTTCTTTGCTGCCCTTCTTGACACCAGGCTATCCTCCAAAAGTCTTCGCCTCACTGTGTGTGCAGATGCGCTCACACCTGCCTGCTGCCATTCCTGAGCAAGCTCTGTTCTGGTGGTGCCCCGATCCCACAGCTGAATCAACTTTAAGAGATGGTCCTGGCACTTGCTGGACTTTCTTGGGCTCCCTGAAGCCTTCTTCACAACAATTGAACCGCTCTCCTTGAAGTTCTTGATGATCAGATAAATGGTTGATTTAGGTGCAATCTTACTGGCAGCAATATCCTTGCCTGTGAAGCCCTTTTTGTGCAAAGCAATGATGATGGCACGTGTTGCCTTGCAGGTAACCATGGTTGACACAGGAAGAACAATGATTCCAAGCACCATCCTCCTTTTGAAGCTTCCAGTCTTGTTTTTCTAACTCCATCAGCATGACAGAGTGATCTCCAGCCTTGTCCTCGTCAACACTCACACCTGTGTTAACGAGAGAATCACTGGCATGATGTCAGCTGGTCCTTTTGTGGCAGGGCTGAAATGCAGTGGAAATGTTTTTTGGGGGGGGATTTAGTTCATTTGTATGGCAAAGAGGGAGGTTGCAATTAATTGCCATTAATCTGATCACTCTTCATAACATTCTGGAGTATATGCAAATTGCCATCATACAAACTGAGGCAGCAGACTTTGTGAAAATGGATATGTGTGTCATTCTCAAAACTTTTGGCCATGACTGTATACAGGGCAGCAGCCTCTAAGGTGCAGGGTTACGTAACCGGGTGGAAGCCGGCTAGTGATGGCTATTTAACAGTCTGATGGCCTTGAAATAGAAGCTGTTTTTCAGTCTCTCGGTCCCAGCTTTGATGCACCTGTACTGACCTCGCCTTCCGGATGATAGCGGGGTGTACAGGCCGTGGCTCGAGTGGTTGATGTCCTTGATTATCTTTTTGGCCTTCCTGTGACATCGGGTGCTGTAGGTGTCCTGGGGGGCAGGTAGTTTTCCCCCTCTGGAGAGCCCTGAGGTTGTAGACGGTGCAGTTGGCATACCAGGCGGTGATACAGCCCGACAGGATGCTCTCAATTGTGCATCTGTAAAAGTTTGTGAGTGTCTTAGGGGCCAAGCCAAATTTCTTCAGCTTCCTGAGGTTGAAAAGGCGGCGTTGCGCTTGCTTCACCACACTGTCTCTGTGGGTGAACCATTTCAGATCGTCAGTAATGTGTACGTCGAGGAACTTGAAGCTTAGTTGAATTTCCAATGTGTTATCACTATGCTTTCAACCATCTAAAAGCACAACCAAATTACAATGAAAAAACAATGTCTTATTTTTGGTTTAGTTGTCACACAAATCACCACGCTTTATATACTTACATTGGAATCAAAATGTGACCATGGATGTGTTTCTTATTTTAAAGTTGAATGTTAAATTAGTCTGTAAGATAGCCTTAACTTTAAGCTATTTACGCTATTAAAAAAGTTATATTGAACTGTGTTTGGTTGTCAACGCAACCAAATATCAACATTTGAAGGAGATGCATCTTCTGTTTGGATAGTTCCATCTGTGCTGCTGGCTTTAATTCAAGTTGGTCTACAAATGAATTAAAACCAATCAGAAATCTAATTTAAAGAATAGAACTAAATAGAATCAAACTTTAAATGCACTTTAAATAAAATTTGATTTGATTTAGTCCTATTCTTTAACTTAGATTTTTGGTTGATATGGAGACGTGAATCCAGCATATTAATGATTAATTTAAAAACAAACTGGTATTAAAGTCAGACTAATTCAGTGGCACAGGTGGAACTATCCAAGCAGAATATAAATATCCTTAAAATGTTGATATTTGGTTGCGTTGACAACCAAACAATTCAATAAGACTAAATATAGTTATATTTGAAATCAACCAGACCTTGAAACCCTAGGCCAGTGATTCCCAATCTTTTTATAGGCCCGTACCCCTTCAAACATTTAACCTCCAGCTGCGTAGCCCCTCTAGCACCAGGGTCAGCGCACTCTCAAAAAAAATTTCTCCATCATTATAAGCCTGCCACACACACACTATACGATACATTTATTAAACATAAGAATGAGGTTGAGTGTTTGTCACAACCTGGCTCGTGGGAAGTGACAAAGAGCTCATATAGGTCCAGGGCACAAATAATAATAATCAATAATTTTGCTCTTTATTTAGCCATCTTACATATAAAACCTTATTTGTTCATCAAAATTGTGAATAACTCACCACAGGTTAATGAAAAGGGTGTGCTTGAAAGGATGGGCATAACTCTGCAATGTTGGGTTGTATTGGAGAGAGTCTCAGTCTTAAATAATTTTCCACACAGTCTGTGCCTTTATTTTGTTTTGATGCTAGTGAGAGCAGAAAATCCACTCTCACATAAGTATGTGGTTGCAAAGGGCATCAGTGTCTTAACAGCACGATTTGCCAAGGCAGGATACTCTGAGCGCAGCCCTATCCAGATATCTGGCAGTGGCTTCTGATTAAATTAAATGTTCACAGAACCGTTTGTTTCGATGAGGCTCTCTTGTTCCGATATCGGTAAGTGGACTGGAGGCAGTCTCTCAATTCATAAAAACATCAAATACTTTGCCCCTTGATAACCAGCGCACTTATGTATGTTGTGAAAGCGTTACATGGTCGCTGCCCATATCATTGCATAATGCAGAAAATACACAAGAGTTCAGGGGCCTTGCTTTTGCAGCATTCCCTTGGCAGCAAGAGCCTCTCGGTGGATGCTGCAGTGTACCCAAGTGGCGTCGGGCCATCAGTACAGATACCAACACATCTTGACCACCAAAGTCCATTTGATGTCACAATGCTGTCCAGTACTTTAAAATATCCTCTTCTGTTATCCTGGTTTCCAGAAGAGGATGTCTTCCTTATTTGACCCTCAAACGTAACGGGCATAGCTGGGCTAGCAACAAATATAGAATTACTGATGCTAGCATTGGATGTGCTTGTGGAAGCAGAACAACTTGTGTCATCGACAGGTGCAGGTGTAGTACTGCTGGTAGTAGCAGTACTACCAGTAGAGCTGGTATGTGTCTCTATGGACGCGGGCCTTACTTTTTTTTTAACCATTTATCAATTTTTAAGCCAACGGAATGAGCAGCAGCTACGTTTGGCTACATACGGACCATTAGTGGAATTCCGCCGAGAGAGTAACAGTTAATGTGATTGGATGTTAATTTTTTGACTAGGCTACCTGTATTTGACATTGTGTTGTTATTTCGCTGAACACTAGATGGTTTAATTTTATTTTTGGCAGTGAAATGTGGCTACTCAGGCGAGAAAAAAACATCACCCAAATGTATAGCCCCATGGAAAATCTAAATGGACTGTTTGAAAATGTGAATCACATTTTTATTTGGCATAGCCCTGGGTATACCCCAGTTTGGGCATAGCCGCCCTAAGCCTATGCGTTCTCTATTTTTTGTTGAATTGAAACAATAGCTATGGATGACTTTGCAAGTGCTTTATACTGTAGTCCTAAATAGCTTAATCGAGGATATATGAATGATAAAGTATGGTCAGATTTCATTTGCTCTGTTAAACCTACACTTTGGAATGGCTTGGATAGCAACAGTAAATCTGTTTAGTTTTTAAGTGGAGATCGCTCAACAATCATTCTCACGATAGCACATTGGTAATAGTCAGTGATAAATATCATAGCTAAGCAAGGCTGGGCTTGGCTATAACCTTGCTGCCCAGCCTATTGAATTGTATTCTGATAGTGGATCTAATGTTGTTTTAAAGGTACAAATTCAACATATTTTATACAAGGTTTGTCTATGTTGAAATGTGGCAGCATAGCCATGCCCTCCACTAGTCCTCTCCGCTCACTAGGGGAACTATGGGATGTGACTGCAGTCTGCAACGAGACATGAGATAGGCACAGTGGAAGGATACTCAGCTGTCACACCCTCAACCTGGGTGACTACCAATGTGCTGGAGGCTATGGTTATTCAGTAATCATATATATATATTTATATATATATAGTACCAGTCAAACATTTGGACACACCAACTCAAAGGTTTTTCTTTATTTTTACTATTTTCTACATTGTAGAATTATAGTGAAGACATCAAAACTATGAAATAACACATACAGTGCCTTGCGAAAGTATTCGGCCCCCTTGAACTTTGCGACCTTTTGCCACATTTCAGGCTTCAAACATAAAGATATAAAACTGTATTTTTTTTGTGAAGAATCAACAACAAGTGGGACACAATCATGAAGTGGAACGACATTTATTGGATATTTCAAACTTTTTTAACAAATCAAAAACTGAAAAATTGGGCGTGCAAAATTATTCAGCCCCTTTACTTTCAGTGCAGCAAACTCTCTCCAGAAGTTCAGTGAGGATCTCTGAATGATCCAGTGTTGACCTAAATGACTAATGATGATAAATACAATCCACCTGTGTGTAATCAAGTCTCCGTATAAATGCACCTGCACTGTGATAGTCTCAGAGGTCCGTCAAAAGCGCAGAGAGCATCATGAAGAACAAGGAACACACCAGGCAGGTCCGAGATACTGTTGTGAAGAAGTTTAAAGCCGGATTTGGATACAACAAGATTTCCCAAGCTTTAAACATCCCAAGGAGCACTGTGCAAGCGATAATATTGAAATGGAAAGAGTATCAGACCACTGCAAATCTACCAAGACCTGGCCGTCCCTCTAAACTTTCAGCTCATACAAGGAGAAGACTGATCAGAGATGCAGCCAAGAGGCCCATGATCACTCTGGATCAACTGCAGAGATCTACAGCTGAGGTGTGAGACTCTGTCCATAGGACAACAATCAGTCGTATTTTGCACAAATCTGGCCTTTATGGAAGAGTGGCAAGAAGAAAGCCATTTCTTAAAGATATCCATAAAAAGTGTCGTTTAAAGTTTGCCACAAGCCACCTGGGAGACACACCAAACATGTGGAAGAAGGTGCTCTGGTCAGATTAAACCAAAATTGAACTTTTTGGCAACAATGCAAAACGTTATGTTTGGCGTGAAAGCAACACAGCTGAACACACCATCCCCACTGTCAAACATGGTGGTGGCAGCATCATGGTTTGGGCCTGCTTTTCTTCAGCAGGGACAGGGAAGATGGTTAAAATTGATGGGAAGATGGATGGAGCCAAATACAGGACCATTCTGGAAGAAAACCTGATGGAGTCTGCAAAAGACCTGAGACTGGGACGGAGATTTGTCTTCCAACAAGACAATGATCCAAAACATAAAGCAAAATCTACAATGGAATGGTTCAAAAATAAACATATCCAGGTGTTAGAATGGCCAAGTCAAAGTTCAGACCTGAATCCAATCGAGAATCTGTGGAAAGAACTGAAAACTGCTGTTCACAAATGCTCTCCATCCAACCTCACTGAGCTCGAGCTGTTTTGCAAGGAGGAATGGGAAAAAATTTCAGTCTCTCGATGTGCAAAACTGATAGAGACATACCCCAAGCGACTTACAGCTGTAATCGCAGCAAAAGGTGGCGCTACAAAGTATTAACTTAAGGGGGCTGAATAATTTTGCACGCCCAATTTTTCAGTTTTTGATTTGTTAAAAAAGTTTGAAATATCCAATAAATGTCGTTCCACTTCATGATTGTGTCCCACTTGTTGTTGATTCTTCACAAAAAAAATACAGTTTTATATCTTTATGTTTGAAGCCTGAACTGTGGCAAAAGGTCGCAAAGTTCAAGGGGGCCGAATACTTTCGCAAGGCACTGTATGGATGTGTAGTAACCAAAAAAGTATTAAACAAATCAAAATAAATTTTATATTTGAGATTCTTCAAAGTAGCCACCCTTTGCCTTGATGACAGCTTTGCACACTTTTGGCATTCTCTCAACCAGCTTCATGAAGTAGTCACCTGGAATGCATTTCTATTAACAGGTATGTCTTGTAAAAAGTTAATTTGTGGAATTTCTTTCCTTCTTAATGCGTTTGAGCCAATCAGTTGTGTTGTGACAAAGTTACATTCTTCAAGAATCAATGGCTATATATTAATACATTAAAAGTCCCTTTAATGGATTTAAAATAATTAATTAAATCTGATGCCAACCAGATGTCATCAAACAGGCACCAACTCACATCAACAACAACTCTCCAATCCATTAATATCTTAACAATATCAACACAAACGCTCTCCTCGCACACATACAAATACGTGATTCATGTGATAGAGCCTGTGATAGAGCCTAAACATATCTCATAACAATGTCTTACTATCTCATAATTAACTACTTACTATCTCATAATAATGACTTACTATCTCATAACTCTTAGTTAGATTTGATTGTTTAGGTGCTTCCATAATAGTGTGTTTGACCCAGAGAACAGTTTAATTGGAAGGTTAAACTCATGAGAGTTTATTCAAGGCCTATTGATTATGATGCTTTTTTTTTCTTTTTCAAAACGTTTTTATAGGGAATAGTTAGTTATATGACAGGTCTATTTATTTGGTGATCATGTTGCATTATGCACTTACATTAATAATTTGAGGGGAATAAATGTAAAGGCCAAGAGTTATCTATCTATGGGTGTGGTATAGACAGGTCAGGTGATGTATTTGGGCAGGACGAGACCAGCACAGCCCAGGTCAGACCGACGCCAGCACTGCACGTGATCAATAGCAATATCCTACTCTGTACTGAGACCACAGCTATATATATATTCGCCCTCGACTTGCATTTTTTACTCCTGAAGAAACATTTGCTCAGACCAGCAATATTTCCCGAGGTCTGCAGCCACACATATTCTTTGAGGAGGCTGCACGCGCCCTTGACGACTGAGGAAAACGAGCATTGGTAAACTAATTAGAGAGCAACATGTGACAGTCAGAAAAGGACTGATTGCAAAGATGTTTCTGATGACATTGAGAAGAGGGTGTCCATAGTAACCGCTACCTGCCGCAAAAGGGGCAAACAAACGATCGCCTTTGCTCCGGTGCCAAGCTCAAAACATGACTGGAATGCAACCCGTTTGTTCTGCATGAGGACCTGGAAAACTGCACGACATTCGATTTTATTGGAGCCTGGCTAATATGTATCGACGAATGTACCCATTCACGGCCTGTGTAAGAAGAATCGCGAAGGGTTTAGCGAGCTACGTGGTAGCAGGAGGTTATGTCAGCGCTTGAAACGGCGCATGGGGGTTTATGAACGATTTAACTTCAGAACACCTACCTCGTGTGCTCTTTTCCTATGCATAGCCTAATAAGAAATGCTCAATTAAACCAGCTACAATACATACAGTCTTGTAAATATCGGATATCGTAAATAGCCTATTGACTTTGAAATGTAATTTAACAGCCTACCGACGTTGGATAATTGTATCCCTACAATGCATGTCCATCTCTGCTGGGCACAAACCTTGAATGTAATGTAGGCCTAGTAGACAAACATTTACCAAAATGCTACCAGGTTCTATTCAAATAACGGGAGAGGCACTGTCGGGAGCTGAGATCAAGGATATTTGTGAAAGCCTGAAAGAGAACAGTGTGAGGCTTTTGTCTATCAGGGGATGTCAGCTTTCAGACCGAGACTTCGGACGGGTGTGTCGCGGAGTGACGGAGTCCCACTCACTGGCGCAACTCAACCTGAACCTCGGTGTGGTCTCCACCATCAACCGAACCAAGCATCTTGCCGATGCACTCAAGACCAACAGATCGATCCAGACCCTTTTGTAAGTAGTGGATTACAATTAATAAGTTGTCTGTCTGATTGATTGGTCTTAGTGGTTGATAATGATACGGCTACTGTCTATTCACTCATTGTAATCAGCATGGGTCCCTCAATTTGGGATCCATTAAGAGCTGTAGCATGTTTTTGCCATGGCATCACATCCGGGGGACCAGACTCTAATTGCCATGAGGATGAGCATGAACTCAAGTCTATGTCAAGTTGATGCTTTATGTAGCTTGAAAGCGGTGCTCTGCATTAGGCTATATGTGTAAACATGAGTGAATGAATTGGGTGGTCTTCACTGGCACTTTCATATTGAATGATATTCTGCATTTTTTCCCCCTCTTTCTCTCCTTCCATCTCTCATATGCCACAGTCTCCACGGAAGCCCCCTCCTGGATGCAGGATTGGTCACACTTAACACTGCTCTTTCCACTCACCCTTTACTGGTCTCTCTGGACCTGGGGGACTGTATGCTGGGGGACGAGGCACTGCGGCTAATCTGTGGCATGCTGCCTCCGGACGGGGCCAAATCAGGTAGAGCCACGCAACACTGCCCTCACTTTTACTGGAGGTATCGGACTCTGAACCTGCTTGGCTGGCTGAGGGACTGGGGCCTGGAAACAGTAGGCTAGTGTAGAGGTCCTCTCTTGTTAGTGTGTGTGTAGGGGAAATGGAAGCAGAGAGAGAAACACATGTTTTAGTATAGAAAATACAGTCCAGACAAATTGCAACCTCTATAGGCTTTATAGAGCATTCATAAAGTTGTTATTAACACCACATAGCTCTGTCACAATGATATTTTTCCATCCTATATGTCGCATGACATTTGCTTATGAGTGATTTCTGAAGCATCTTTATAGGCCGTATAAAGGGCTTTATGAAGGCATTATGTTTACAATTAGACTCATTTGACATGATAATGGAGAAAACACAGACTAGCTAGTCAGAGCCTTTAATATATGGCTACATTCAGCTCTGGCTATAGCTAGTTGGTCATTTGATGGTGATGGACTGCCTGTCCCACAGGTCTTAGGGAGCTGACTCTGAGTGCAAACCCCAGCATCACCACAAAGGGCTGGGCCCGCTTGGCCATCGCTGTGGCCCACAGCTCCCAGCTCCGAGTCCTCAACCTGGACTACAACCCCCTGGGTAAGAACCAATCACGAGGACACAAAACCAATTACTGTACTTTATATCAGTGAATTTCTTTATATGGAATCCGCTTGTATGGAATCAAGTTCTCAACATTTGAAAGGAATATTGCACTCAACCCAAAGTGTTGCCATTAAAAATACTTAATCAATATGAACTATTGTGAACTTCAAGTGTTGGAACAACATTACTGTGTCATCATGCGTAATGGGCCCGTTTCAGAGGTGAAGCACTCTTGAGTTACCGATGATGTCCATTTTATGGGCCAGTTGCCTCCTGCATTACCCAATAATATTTGTTATCTCCATGACAACCACCTGGCTGCTTGCACTAGAGAGAAAGAGAAATAGGAAAGGAGGTCATCTGAAGAACATAATGTCCCAAGTTAACTTAAATTTACATTTTAGAGGGCATAGGCCTTCTTGATACACAATTATAGGGCTATGGTAATTTTGGGTTATACCGGGTATTTAGGTATATAGGGCATAACATTTGGATTCCATTTCATCCATCTGAATTATGGAGATCAATGACACTCCTAATGACTGGCACATCAAAATCAATCAAATGTTATTTATTTAATGTCAAAGTGCTTTGCAGAAACCCAGCCTAAAAGCCCAAACGGCAAGCAATGCAGGTGTAGAAGCACGGTGGCTAGGAAATGCATGTGCCTTTAACATAGCAAATTGTAGGGGTAGCCCAGACCAGGACTCAAACCCGGGTTCAGTGACTGTCAGCCCACCACCTTAGCTTTTACGCCAAGTGATCTGAATCCCTTGACGAGGTCACTAGGTGTTGGGTTAAGGTGGTTACACTATAGCAAGTCCCTCATGTGAACTGCCCCGCCAATGGCCTCGCGGGCGCGTTCCCACTTCTGACACCAATGTAGTGAACACCGTGGGTAGCCCCAACTGGGACTTGTTTGGGCTCCCGAGTGGCGCAGCAGTCTAAGGCAGTGCATCTCAGTGCTAGAGGCGTCCCTACAGACCCTGGTTTGGTCACGGGCTGTATCACAACCGTCCGTGATCGGGAGTCCCATAGGGCGGCGCACATTTGGCCCAGTGTCGTCCGGATTAGGGAAGGTTTTGGCAGAGGTAGGCTGTCACTGTAAAATAAGAATTTGTTCTTAACTGACTTGCCTGGTTAAATAAAAATAAGTAAATAATGATGAGATCCAAACCCCTTGATGAGGTCGCTAGGTGTTGGGTTAAGGTCACAATACTTATACTGTTGAAAAGATGTGCCTGATGTGCCTGATGAAGGTGAAAGCTGAAACGTACACTCAGTGGTCAGTTTATTAGGTACACCCATCTAGTACTGGGTCGGACCCCCCTGTAGCCATGAAGGGATGCACCTGGTCAGCAACAATGTTCAGATACCCTTTGGCGTTCAAATGTTGCTCAGTTGGTATCAAGGGACCTAACGTGTGCCAGGAAAACATTCTCCACGCCTGTACCGTTGACACCAGGCAGGATGGGGCCATGGACTCATGCAGTTTAAGACAAATCCTGATTCTGCCATCAGCATGACGCAACAGGAACCAGGATTCGTCGGACCAGGCAATGTTTTCCACTCCTCAATTGTCCAGTGTTGGTGATTGCGTGCCCACTGGATAGGAGTTGAATGCGTGCGCCTGCGTGCGCCCGGCCCGCCACAAGGAGTCGCTAGAAAGCGATGGGGCAAGGACATCCCGGCCGACCAAACCTTCCCCTAACCTGAACGACGCTGGGCCAATTGGGTCTCCCCCAGCTGCGACACAGCCTGGGATCAAACCCGGGCCTGTAGTGATGCTTCTAACACTGCGATGCAGTGCCTTAGACCTCTGCGCCACTCGGGAGGCCTGAGATGCTGTTCTGCACACCACTGTTGTACTGCACCATTATTTGCCTGTTTGTGGCCCGCCTGTTAGTTTGCATGATTCCTACCATTCGACCGCTCTCATCAACAAGCTGTTTTTGCCCACAGGACTGGTGCTGACTAGATGGTTTTTATTAGTCGCACCATTCTCTATAAACCCTAGACATGGTCGTGCGTGAAAAGTCCAGGAGGCAGGCCATTTCTGAGATGCTGAAACCGGCGTGTCTGGAACCCATGATCATACCGCGCTAAAAGTTGCTTAGGTCACTTGTTTTGCCCATTCTAACGTTCAATCGAACAGTAACCGAATTCCTCGATGCCTGTCTGCTTTTTTATAGCAAGCCACAGCCACATGACCTACTTTCTGTAGGAGCAAACCATTTTCATGAACGTGGTGTACCTAATTAACTCTATCAGCTTTATGCTGTTGGAATAAATTAATTATTTATGCAAATACTAATCTGTGTGTGTAGTCCTAATCTGTTGTTCTGAGTCAATGGCACCAATCAGCTTTCTGTAATGCTCAAATGACAAACTCACCTTCTGAATTCACTCATGTTTTGGCTGTGTTGGGATTCCAGGGGACCAGATTGCTGGTATGCTAGCCGTGGCTGTGGCGTCCAGCAGAACTCTGGAGGTGTTAGATCTGGAGGGAACAGGCCTCACAAACCAGTCAGCACAGGTCTGTAGTGTCACCAACATCACCACTAGTGCATAGTCATCTGCACCACTGAGTGTGTGGAAAAACAAAACAAAGAAAGTGGAAGAAATATAAACGCAACATGTAAAGTATAAGCTGATTTCTCTCAAATGTTGTGCACAAATGTGTTTACGTCGCTGTTGGTGAGCGTTTCTCCTTTGCCACGGTAATTTATCCAACTGACAGGTGTGCCATTATCAAGAAGCTGATTAAACAGCATGCTCATTACACAGGTGCACCTTGTGCTGGGGTCAATAAAAGGCCACTCCAAAATGTGCAGTTTTGTCACACAATGCTACAGATGTCTCAAGTTTTGAGGTAGCGTGCAATTGGCATGCTGACTGCAGGAATGTCCACCAGAGCTATTGCCAGATAATTGAATGTTCATTTCTCTACCATAAGCCGTCTCCAATGTCAATTTAGAGAATTTGGCAGTATGTCCAACCTGCCTCACAACCGTAGACTCATCTCATATGTGTATATACTGCACTCAATACCATCTACTGTATCTTGCCTATGCCGCTCTGTACCATCACTCATTCATATATCGTTATGTACATATTCTTTATCCCCTTACACTTGTGTCTATAAGGTAGTAGTTTTGGAATTGTTAGCTAGATTACTTGTTGGTTATTACTGCATTGTCAGAACTAGAAGCACAAGCATTTCGCTACACTCGCATTAACATCTGCTAACCATGTGTATGTGACAAATAAAATTTGATTTGATTTGTAACCATGCCAGCCCACGACCTTCACATCCGGCTTCTTCACCTGCGGGATTGTCAGAGACCAGCCACCCGGACAGTTTATGAAACTGATGAGTAGTATTTCTGTCTGTAGTAAAGGCCTTTTGTTTGGAAAATCTCATTCTGATTGGCTGGGCCTATGTCGTCCCAGGCCCACCCATAGCTGCACCCCTGCCCAGTCATGTAAAATCATTAGGGCCTAATGGATTTTTCAATTAATTGATTTCCATATGTGATGAACTGTAACTCAGTAAAAAAATATATATTTTTGTTCAGCATAGTTTCATTATGATTTATAGCTTCCACCCCTGAAATGAAACATTTTAGTCATTTAGCAGACACTCTTATCCAGAGCGGCTTACAGGAGTAATTAGGGGTCAGTGCATGCTCAAGGGCACAGACAGATTTTTCAGCTAGTCGGATAGGGGATTTGAACCAGGGACCTTTCGGTTACTGGCCCAACGCTCTTATCCACTAGGCTACCTGTCGCCTTGTCATGTGAAAATGTGTATTTCATATCATTGGAAAAGATTTGCACCCAAGTGAGCAGTTCGGATTTGTTACTTCAAGCCCAAATATCATGTTTGACTAAAACGGTGACCTAAATCGTCATGGGTAAGCTCTGGCCATCGTCTTTCAGCTCAAAAAAGGATTTCTATTGGTGTGGCCATTTAACTTCCATGCCTCTTCTCAAAATGTGGTGCCCATTTCCAGTATTACTAATGCCAATCATCAATTGAAAAATAACTTACTTCCATTAATGTTATGGAGGTAGCTTTTCACATCCCTTATGGTTCCATTATATTTAATGAGCTTTAATGTGAATGTAACATTGTTCTTTTCCAATCCCACCTATTCTGTAGATTGTAAATTGATTTTATAGTTATATCCACTAGGTGGGGCTGCTGTATATCAAATCTCCCAATTTAGCTGTCATCGTAGCAAAGCCCTGTTCCTCTCATGGGCTAATTTCAAAGTCCGTCTGCTTTCTTAGGAGACGAAGGGGCTTTCATGGGCATGCATATGAGTGTGGAACAACAAGGGTGGGAGTGCTGAACAGAGCCTTGGGCTAGCATACCAAAGTCACCGTCTGGTGGCTGCGAGGCCTCCTCAGTCTTTGATCAAAGTAAACTCCATCTAGACAGGCAGCTCCTTCTTAGTCTCCCTCCCACACTCACTGGTATTGACCCATAACCCTGAGTCTAATTTGCTGTGAAGATGTGCTTACTACACTCAGACACTCTTTTCTCACAAACACACTTCGCCAGCTTTGGCCTGGCAAGTGCAAATGAAAAGTGCTCAAGACTTATGGACAATTTATCAATTTCAACAGACTTTCAATTCATTTTCTAGCTACTGTGTCTCTCTCTCCTCTCAAGCTAGCTGATTTATAAAGAGACTAGCCTTGACATGCACTTCACACTAAGAAGAAACGTCACTGCTTTTGAGACGAGTACTATAAATCGGAACAAATCGGAGCAAACAAAAATACACGTTGACATTGAAGTGATTTGTTACATGCCGAAGTAATTCAAGAAGGAACAAACCACATACACTGAGCAAAAATAATTTCAAAGATTTTACTGAGTTACAGTTCATATAAGGACATGTAAAGAACTTCATTTGGCCCTAATCTATGGATTTTACATGGGAATGCAGACATTCATATGTTGGTCACAGATCCCTTTTTAAAAAAGTAGGGGGCGTGGATCAGAAAACCAGTCAGTATCTGGTGTGACCACCATTTTCCTCATGCAGCGAAACACATCTTATTCGCATAGTTGATTAGGCTGTGGAATGTTGTCCCACTCCTCTTCATTGGCTGTGTGAAGTTGCTGGTTATTCGCGGGACCTGGACCACGCTGTCGTACGCATCGATCCAGAACATCCCAAACATGCTCAATGTGTGACATGTCTGAGTATGCAGGCCATGGAATAACTGGGACATTTTCAGCTTCCAGGAATTGTGTACAGATCATTGCGACATGGAGCCGTGCATTATTATGCTGTAACATGAGGTGATGGCGGCGGATGAATGGCATGACAATGGTCCTCAGGATCTCGTCATGGTATCTCTGTGTATTCAAGTTGCAAACGATAAAATGCAATTGTGTTCGTTGTCTGTAGCCAATACCATAACCCTACCACCACCATGGGGTACTCTGTTCACAACGTTGACATCAGCAAACCGCTCACCCACACGACGCCATACATGTGGTCTGAAGTTGCGAGCCCGGTTGGACGTACTGCGAAATTCTCTTAAACGACGTTGGAGGATTATGGTATGAGAAATGTACATTTCAGTTCTCTGGCAACAGCTCTGGTGGACATTTCTGCTGTCAGCATGCCAATTGCACACTCAACTTTAAAACTTCTTTGGTGTTGTGTGACAACTGCACATTTTAGTGGCCTTTTGGCCCCAGCACAAGGTGCACCTGTGTAATGATCATGCTGTTTAATCCGCTTCTTGATGTGCCACATCTGTCAGGTGGATGGATTAACACTCACTAACAGTGATGTAAACAAATTTGTGCACAACATTTGAGAGAAATAAGCTTGTTGTACGTACGGAACACTTCTGGGGTCTTATTTCAGCTGACGGAAATTGTGACTAACACTTTACATGTTGCGTTTTTATATTTTTGTTTAGTGTAAATTCACAACCTAGAATACAAAATCCCCACTGGCATGCAGAACTCTACCTACCAAGTCCTCTTATCAACCCCTACTGCAGCCTATCGGTGCTTCATGACAGTCTCCCCTCCCCTGTGCCCTCAGGTATTCCTGGACGTGGTGGAGAACTACCCCACCTGTCTGCGCATGCTGGTCCTGGCTGAGAACGCCATCAACCCCGAGCTGCAGCAGCAGATCTCAGACCTGCTCTCCGAGGGAGAGGAGGACGACGACAAAGAGAGCGAGGCCCGATGCAGCGCTGGCATCCCCACCAGGGAGAAAACCACCTGGGTCCCCCACAGTAGTAAGGGCTGACCTGGCCAACCAAAACGCTCTCCTTCCCTGTCCCTTCTTAGTCATAGTCTAGACAGTTCCACTGGGGTGTTCTGTTCTGGAGTCTTGCAGATTCAAAATAAATAATTTTCTATACCGAAACATCGGTATAAGTGATGACCTAAAATAAATAACCCTACAAACTAACTAACCCATTTGCTTAAGAATTAGGCCTGTTCCCATTTCCGGAGTGCTTTAGAGTAGACTGGTAGTGAGATCTGTTTGTGCTTTGGCCAACTTGTTCATTGTCTTTCCGTATAAGGCTGAAGCATCCTACAGATGTGGCGACCAGGCTAGCTGTGGAGTTATAGAAGTCCTAAACCCGTTTCCGTTGTCTCTGCCCCTTGCAGACTCCCACCCCCAGAGGGTCCTGCTGACGTCAGGTCTAGGCGAGAGCCTACTAGCAGAGACTGAGATGTGATTCCACAGCCTTCCTACCTTTTTTTTTTTAATACCTCTTTTCCTTTTGCTAGTCTGCACATAATTGTGTTAAAGATCACCTAGTAGCCTGCAACCAATTACATTTTTTGCATGACCTGTAGCACTTTTACATAACACAATACATTTTGGAGCAGGCACAAAATCCTTAAAACCCACACCAAGTGACTTATAGGCAATAGTGAATTATTTATTTTAAACATGCACAGTCTATTTATAGTTCCGATTTTGAAGGTTATGTAACCAATACAAGTCTGTATGCTCTGATATGATAGATCGACTATATATGATTGTTGTGATGGTCTGATGTCAGAATAAATCTGTTTACATCTTCTTAAAGACGTTTGGGTTCTCGTGTTTCCTAATTGAAATAGCCTACTTAATGAAATTCCTGTACAATAGCTAACCGAACACACACTGGTTTCCTTTGATCTGAAATGTACCTCTCCACTAATGCTTCATATGAACATGATTTTGAAATTGTAGTACTAGCCCTAATAACAGGATGTTCCTGGGGTCAGCACTTAAACGTCACATACAACATGATCTGAATTGAATGTAACGAGCATGTGGTAATTCAGTATCACACTATGACAATGCAGCAGTGTTGTTTCATCATCCCTGTATACAGTGAGCCCTACCCCCACCACCAGTCAAAGCTGATTACTATGGAGAAAAGACTTTATCCCCATCAAATCCCCTTGTGCCTAAATGAATTTCTAACTGGCCTATATCCATCCATGTTATGACATTCTATTCAACATTTTTTTTGCAAACCTCCACATCAATACATTTTAAACGCCTCCAGTGTGCTTAGGGATGTTATGGACAGTACTAACCTCTATTGTGACATTCTATAGGACATTCTTTCTAACCTCGTCTTAACGCCGCTTTCTTTGATGTTGTGGATTGAGGGTACAACAAGCCAACGTTAAAAGAGGCAAAGTCTTAGACAGAATGAAAAATAGAGCAGGAATTACTTTCAATGCCCATTCCGGACCAGCACATTCTCATGTACTGTAAGAATAAACCAATCATTTGTACAATTCACATTCAGTTTCGCTGGTAATCAGTTAATGAGACCATAATCTTATTTTTCACTGATCTGAGTAATCCAGTGAGGTAGGTTTCTGATGTTGGGGTGCATAAATGAAAACAGACATTTACTGTGTTAACCCCTTTCAGTGCTCCATTCCCATAGGACAGCTAAATAATGAGTGGAATCAGGGATGGATATCACGATCAATCTCCCGAGTTGCTAAGTGACAGGGACAACAGAAGCCTGTTTTTCAGTATCTCCTCCTGTTACACTTGAACTTTAATACCTCTTTTCCTTTTGCTAGTCTGCACATAATTGTGTTAAAGATCACCTAGTAGCCTGCAACCAATTACACTTTTTGCATGACCTGTAGCACTTTTACATAACACAATACATTTTGGAGCAGGCACAAAATCCTTAAAACCCACACCAAGTGACTTATAGGCAATAGTGAATTATTTATTTTAAACATGCACAGTCTATTTATAGTTCCGATTTTGAAGGTTATGTAACCAATACAAGTCTGTATGCTCTGATATGATAGATCGACTATATATGATTGTTGTGATGGTCTGATGTCAGAATATATATGGATATATGCTTTGAGGGCCCAACACCGAGTGGCATGATACAATAGTTTAGGGCAGTCATTAATGTTAATTACAGTGGGGAGAGCAAGTATTTGATAACCTGCAAAATCGTCAGTGTTTCCTACTTAAAGCATGTAGAGGTCTGTAATTTTATCATAGGTACACTTCAACTGTGAGACGGAATCTAAAACAAAAATCCAGAAAATCATTGTATGATTTAAGTAATTCATTTGCATTTTATTGCATGACAAGTATTTGATACATCAGAAAAGCAGAACTTAATATTTGGTACAGAAACCTTTGTTTGCAATTACAGAGATCATACGTTTCCTGTAGTTCTTGACCAGGTTTGCACACACTGCAGCAGGGATTTTGGCCCACTCCTCTATACAGACCTTCTCCAGATCCTTCAGGTTTCGGGGCTGTCGCTGGGCAATACGGACATTAAGTCCCTCCAAAGATTTTCTATTGGGTTCAGGTCTGGAGACTGGCTAGGCCACTCCAGAAACTTGAGATGCTTCTTACGGAGCCACTCCTTAGTTGCCCTTGCTGTGTTTTTGGGTCGTTGTCATGCTGGAAGACCTAGCCACTACCCATCTTCAATGCTCTTACTGAGGGGAGGTTGTTGGCCAAGATCTCACGATACATGGCCCCATCCAGCCTCCCCTCAATACGGTGCAGTCGTCCTGTCCCCTTTGCAGAAAAGCATCCCCAAAGAATGATGTTTCCACCTCCATGCTTCACGGTTGGGATGGTGTTCTTGGGGTTGTACTCATCTTTCTTCCTCCAAACACGGCGAGTGGAGTTTAGACCAAAAAGCTCTATTTTTGTCGCATCAGACCACATGACCTTCTCCCATTCCTCCTCTGGATCATCGGCAAACTTCAGATGGGCCTGGACATGCGCTGGCTTGAGCAGGGGGACCTTGCGTGCGCTGCAGGATTTTAATCCATGACGGCGTAGTGTGTTACTAATGGTTTTCTTTTGAGACTGTGGTCCCAGCTCTCTTCAGGTCATTGACCAGGTCCTGTCGTGTAGTTCTGGGCTGATCCCTCACCTTCCTCATGATCATTGATGCCCCACAAGGTGAGATCTTGCATGGAGCCCCAGACCGAGGGTGATTGACCATCATCTTGAACTTCTTCCATTTTCTAATAATTGCGCCAACAGTTGTTGCCTTCTCACCAAGCTGCTTGCCTATTGTCCTGTAGCCCATCCCAGATGTCCTTACACAGCTGTCTGGTCTTGGCCATTGTGGAGAGGTTGGAGTCTGTTTGAGTGTGTGGACAGGTGTCTTTTATACAGGTAACTGGTGCAGTTAATATAGGTAATGAGTGGAGAACAGGAGGGCTTCTTAAAGAAAAACGAACAGGTCTGTGAGCCGGAATTCTTACTGGTTGGTAGGTGATCAAATACTTGTCATGCAATAAAATGCAAATTAATTACTTAAAAATCAGTGATTTTCTGGATTTTTGTTTTAGATTCCGTCTCTGAGTTGAAGTTTACCTATGATAAAAATTAAAGAGCTCTAACATGCTTTGTAAGTAGGAAACCTGTAAAATCGGCAGTGTTATCAAATACTTGTTCTCCCCACTGTATATCATTGTGACGGCAACTGTAAGTAGGCTACTTACACTTTTCATAAGCAGATTGCTGACCCTGTTGCAGTCGTCATTGGATGCCACAGAGAACGGAATGCCCACAGGGAGGCAGGCTGGTTCACTGCTGGACCATGCCAAACGAACGCTGCATTGCTGGCAATGATAACATCGTCTGCTATGCAATCCGATGACGTAGAGAATCTCTAATGCCGGCATGTAATTCAATTAGGATTCCTTTATTATTATTTTTTTTTAAATCGCCGTCCCCTTTCTCTCTCAGGCAATGAAGGCATTTCAGCCATAAATCTAATTTGAGCTGCTACAGGATCTTCTTTGGATGGAGCTCCAATTTCCTAGGTTTTACTATTGTGAGAACATTGGATGGTGTGATATTGAAAAGGAATTGTGCATACCTCATATACAAGGTCATGAAAAAGTCCCTTTGTATAGTCTTTTTAATGATTGTCAATTTTGTTTAGTGTCCACCAAATGAATAGATTAAATCATTCACAAATGTATAACAGGAGGGTAAAGTATTTAGGCTTTTCTGTTTGTATTATCATCAGGGAAAACTCCACCTCGAGCTGGACTAACATTTTAAAAGTGATCCTTAACTGCAAGTCCAGGATGAGTCATATCAGTAGGGGGAACCCTTAGTTAAGAGCTACTGTTCTAATCTTCCAAGGTAAATGTGTCAATGTTTAAAACGGAGCTGAACTTCCTGATTTAGGCTCGTTCATTAAGAAATGCAGCTTGTTTGACATCAAATGGACCAACAAATTACACCATGTAAAATGGGACACTATTTTAATGTTGCACATCTTTTAGTTGTCTCATTAAATACGAATATTAAAAGTATATGAATTTCTACAATTTATAGTTAGTTTGAAGTTAAGTCGTTGAAGTTTGAAGCTATAGGTGGGTTGGTTGTTTAGCAACAAAGCCAACGCATGTGCAACTTTGGGGCAAAACAGACAGGGTTGGCTTAGATGTTTGACAATATGTAAACAAATACATTTGCACAATGAGGACTTCTCATACATCGTTGCAGTTGTTGGTTGGCTAGCTCGCAAATGTTAACCATATTGGAGTTGACGTGACAAAAAACCAACTACGATTCCCCACATTGCAGCTTCTTTTCATTGTTGCTGGCCATCTCGTCACAACACACAGACTTCTGCCCCATTGAAGCGTGCGCATCGTTTGTGACGTTGTCAGCTAACCAGTCTACGGACATTTTAAAGGATTGGCCCATGTACATTGTGTAATTTACTGATGGTCCCTATCTAGCCCCATAGGGATGTCAAACCAAATTGACCACTGTCCTGACGATAGGGTTGCGAGCAGCTGCACTGCAGCTTGTGTTGTGGGCAGGATTGAAATCAACCCAAGAAACTGTTTCAGTACCCTTCATTCACTGAAATACTATTTTTTCCTATCTCGCAAACCTGTTTTGGACGAGACTAACATCGATTATCTTATTGTCAATTTTGTCACTAGAATAAATGTTTGACTCAGATGCCATATAGGCCGTTTTCAAAACAAGACGTTTCTTTTTCGGGGCAGTCGCTCTTTAACCTCTTAAAAGGAACAAACCAAGTAAAAATATTGGAGGTAACAAAGATGGCTACATAACCAGACCACAAATTAAGTTTAAAATATTTAATTTGTTTTAAAATATACATCAGTTAAATTCAGAAAAAAACGAGTTCAGTTTCAACAGTCTTTTGTATAATTCTGTCCAAGTAATTTTTTTGAGAAAAAATAAAAAATAAATCACGTGATACATATGACCATGGAAGCATACACTTACATACAAATCAAAATGAAATCTACAAAGCTATGAATGAACAGACACTGCATCAGGAGAGCGATAATATACAACGGAGCACACTTTTCTTAGTATGAGAAAATAATCTGATTGACACTTAACTCCATGCTAGACAGGGTTTGGTTTGGGACAGACAGGTACCAGACGGCAGTGTGTCCCCTATGATAGGTATAACAGTATTATTCCCCAATAAGCACAATCACACCGTATATTTTAAATGGCAACCTCCAGCCAAATAAAAGTCCTGATTTAGGCATGTGTATTTGAGAGTATTTAACATGTATTTAATTCATGTCAAAGGGATCATTTGACAACTGAACACCATAAAAAGGAGACGTGGTGAATAATAAACAGCAATGGATGCATACATTGATGTGACAAGACAGCATCTTTATTAGTATTCATGAACCATCTCATTGCAATAACACCGCCCTTGGGCAGGGACTGGCTTTGTCACCTGGCAGAAATGAATGCTGAGCAAGAGAGAGCACAAATGCAACTTCCAAGCTCAGAATGTATGATTACACTATAAACCCCTGCTTCTGTATTCATATGTAGAGCCAGGGTTTTCTAATTGCATAATGTAATACTTCACGCTCCAGTTAGTCAAATATCAATATTTCCAATAAACCCTTGGCACTGTGTAAATATTGTATTGGAGACAACTGTGACTGGCTGTTTAAGTCATGCTCTGACTAAAACCTACACCTTCAAATTAACTGTGAGCTACCGGTTAACGGTCACCGTCACAGAGGGATTATCAGTGTGTTTATTCCACCGCATCAGAGAGAGCGACGAAGCGGACATTTTTCAACATTTCAGACTAAATTTTAAAAAGCTCCACATGACTGGAGCATCCCGGGAAGGTGACCTTGGATCAAAGAAGCGATGTGTCGGGCAGAGATGTGTTCAATTATATTCTTGAAAGAGGAGTCATTAAAGTTGCAGGAGACCAGATGTAAAGGCCTATTTATAATGCCGAGTAAATTAGAGCCCCGCACATTTTATCCTCTTTCTCTCCCCCCATTTCGATTTTTGTATTTGCACAAAACCTTGTCTACAGCACATCTGATGAGCCCATTAAATATTAAAAATGTACATTTCCAGTTTCAAGACCATGACAGACTACCATTCCTCCTTTCTCTTTTTGAAGTATTAGAGACCTATTTCTGAGTGTAATAAAAAATGAATAATTTAGCCAAGGGTTGTTACAACTATTAATTACGGGCTATTAACAGCACATCTAGACATCATGGAAAGACCAATAAGCAGACTAAGCAAAAATAAAATAGCTCAAATAAAAATGAAAATGTTTAAGGCTGTTAATAGGTGGAGTGAGGTGGATTTCTGAGCCCTCAGTCCCACGTCCCGTCACACAACACAATGGAGTTGAATTATTCAGGGTTCAGGAGTGAAAGCTTCCAACATATTGGATACAGTATGTGGAGAGCCTTTTATACCGGGATATGGGGACTCATCTCACTCAGGAGGGAATACAGCTCTCAAATATGACCCCAGTGACCGGCAGCGGCACAGTACTAAACAGAACAATGTTTCCATTTCCTTGATATGTCTTGTACTTCTTGGTCTAAGGACAGAGATTTTAGGGGGGACTGAAACCCACATCTACCAGGTACAGGGCAGGCTCAAGAGACATCAAGGAGGAATATATATATTTTTCTCCAGGTGGTTTCTGTGTTCCAGCATGCACTGCCTGCCAATGGACTTGAAATGATATTACACCGTCATCAGCCCATAGAGGGTGGCATGAACATACAATACCAGACGGATTAGAGTCTGACACCATGTGGACACGAGCATGTCTGAGGGTTGAGAAACACCGCACCAGGCGTGCACCTGTATCCTGGATTACTGCCTTATAACGAATGCAACTGCAGAGCTCCCACTGTGAGCGGTCAATCTAGGACCAATAAAACAGCAGGACTGTATGGTAGACTTGATAACCACACAATCAAAGAGCTGTTAGAAAGGGCAACAAAAATAACCCCCCCCCCCCCAAATCAGTAAATCATCCATATGTACTAAAGCTACATAGTTGAGTGTCTGATGCTGAACAAATGGAATTAAAAATTAACACAAATTCAACATGGCTGAATGCAGAACACTTAGCCAATTGAATATAATGGACCAAATGAAAAAAAAAAGTACACAAAAACAATAAATCTCTTGATGAATGAATAAATATTCCCGATCCATATAAAAGGCATGTGGATGAAAAAGTAACTACAGTGAAAATAAACGTTACATACTGCAAGCCATTTATCAGATCCAGGTACAAGTATGACATCCTCGGTGAACCCCCACAATGGAGACTGAGTAACACACCAAATCAAAATACTTTCCTGGTTAGGATAGTCAACGCTACAATTACCCCAAATCTCATCATCAACCAGCTGTCATACCATACAGACCTTTTGCCTTTCATTATCCCTGGTCACTTAGATGGTCTGGACACATGTACTGTAGCTGTATGAGATACAAATACGTTACCCACAGAAGTGGTACACAATGAGAATTGAAGGCATCTTCAAGGAGAATTACTTTCACCCAGAACCCAATGAATACTTGAAAAACACATCCACAAAAAAATGCCTGGAGATGGATGGCTTGGTTCTTCCCGAAAAATACTGACTCCATGTTTCATGCCATATGAGTCTTCCATTGTAATACCCCATATACAGTAGAGTTACCAATAGTACTACCGGCCTGTTTGTTTCTTGAAATGAAAATACAGTGATGACAAAAATCCAATGACAGAACAAAAGTGAACTGATCTTCAATTATAGAGCCAATGTTATATCTCCGTATCTAGTTCTGGAAATAATATTTACACACAACAATGACATAAGTTGCCCTCTGAACACAGAGCTTCAGGTTATAGGGGTGTAACGGTTCACCAAACCCAAGGTTTGGTACGTATTGCCGTTTTGGGGGTCATGGTTCGGTTTTACAGTGGGGAAATGAAATCAATTGTTGTTTATTTAAGAAAATACAAAGTGCTGTTATTCCTGATTCCATATATGATCATGAATCATAATACCTGATGAGAGCACAATCAGGAATATCACTTTGTATTTTCTTAAATGAAAACACACGATTACTCATCAACACTAAAATAAAGTGCAATATGCATGTAAAATCAATATGTAAACATGGCTCAGACATTGTATAGGCCTATGCTATAAGGTTTTCTTACAATAGAGAAAAACATGAGTGTGACTCTCATAAAGGGGGCCTGTCTGTAGCACGCTACTTGTCATTTGCCACTCCAGGGTAATGTGATGGGCTGTCACTTAATAAGTAGCGCTCTGTCGCCCTGGAGGCCCATCAATCTTTAGTAAGCGCAACACAGGGTGGGATTGGCCAATTCATTGACAACTTCGGTTTTTAGCTTGCTTATATAGAGCGGGTACTAATTACCCGTTGGCTGAAATGGGTACGAGAGGGCGAAGATCGTAATGTTGCTCGAGCACTTTCACCAGGTGCTGAAACCCCTAATTTTCTCAACCAATGAAAATGGGCGCATATCCGCGGCTATAAACATACCCATCGCTCTTGTAGTTTCTTTGGCCGGTCAGAATCAGCTGTGAAGGGTTCCTTGAATGTAGAGGGGAGACAAAGTTCTTTTTTGGGCGTTTCTGCCTTGCTCCGGTGGTAGGAATACTGGGGTGATGTTGGCCTAAATGTGTCAACATGTTTGAGATGTTGGCAGCTGCATAGGCTCTTCTCGTTGAGCAGCGGCGACATACTCTCCCTGTCCATCGCTGTTGTAATCTACTAGGAAGCAAACATTTTCCAAAACTGGAGATTTAAACGATGGAGAATCTTCCTGGTTTATCGACCACACCACTCGCCATACGGAACTAGTTCCCGGCTGCGCCTCACAAAAGGACGGTTTGAAATGCACAAATTAAAGATATGAATTTTGATTGCAATTTTGAGATATATATATATATATTTTTTTATTTTTTTTAATGTATGTATTCATTTGGGTACACAGTGCGGATCGAACCCAGGCCCCGTACAAACCGGTTTAGTACAAATACGTGTACCGTTACACCACTAGTAGGTTACTCTAGCTCAGAGAACACAAATACATTGACTGTTCTAGATTATCATTGTCATAATATCTCTATAAATAGTTGAGTTAACACCTCTGGCATAAAATGGGCGCTTAAAAATAAAAAAGGCCAAAATGTAAATGATTTGAATGAAGTAGTGATTGAAGAAATAATAAAAGTGAACAAAAAAAAATTAAAAAAAATCTACGAATACTGTATTTTTGTTATCTAGAAAATAACCTTTAGAGTGAGACCTAGAATTTCTGGAATCAAGGGTGACCTTCCTAGTTGTTGTGTGGTGGACCAATTTCAGAGAAGAGAGCCCTTAAGAGTGGGTGCTCAACAAACCAGTGCACACTGCAGGAAATTCAGAGGGGGATCAGAACAGAACATTTCTAGGCATTGGGGGGGGGGGGGGGGTTACAAACCCCCTCAGACAGAGAGGGATAGGCACAGAGTCTGTGTGGGGGTCCAGTCCACAATCCACCCCAGACAACAGCATGCACTTGCAAGTGCTCAACCTCTCCCCCATTCATCGATGGAGGAAAAGTTCACATGTCATCAGATGCCTGCATGACATAACATTTCTCTAGGGAGGGGGGAACACAAATTCAGGTCAAAAGAGAACACAGGAGGGAGAAGGCAACGACTCCATCCACATTGTCTGTTTTCCAGTCCTGCATATCAACGATCATCTCAAATGATGAGCTGAATCGTAGCTCCATCTGGGCTGTTCCATGAAAACACACTGGCTGGATGTTTACACACAGGAAATGACACGGTATGGCTATATCCTGGAGTCGCCCTTCTCCTCCGGCAACAGTTCGGAGTGTTTGAGAGACAGAAAAAAACGAACCTCCTGTAGAACCCTTTGTTCTGCTACTGGAGAGGTTTGCAGCTCACAGTGGCAAGAGAAGAAACGCTATGAACTTTGCCATTCAACTGGCAGGCAGGCATTGCACAGATCTCCAAAGAATCAGTTCTTGAATGTAGTTATTAGAGAATGTGCATATTTCCTGACTAAACTCATGAGAGACAGCAGCGCGGACAAAGGTAGGACCAACACGTGGTGGTCGACTCGAATCATCCTTCCTTGCTGGTAAGATAGAGAGCCCGCAGAGAAGAGTTAGTCTGTCAGACGACATATGAAGTGAGAGGAAAAAGTCCCCTAGGTCTCAGTCCAGCAGGTTACCATGCTCCTGTGCCCGAGTCAGGCTGTCTTTGCGGTGCAAGTGGTGGACTCCCATCCTCTTTGGGCTCTTCAGGGGTCGGCCGGAAGTGGAGGAGTTGGAGGGGAGGGGAGGGGTGTTCTCTGTGTAGTCCTCTAGCCCTGCCAGGACCCTGGGTACTATGACAGGGAAGTCCTGGGGCAGGATGTCTCTCTCCTCTGCAGAGCTGCCTACAGACCCCGTCTCCTCCACAAACTCATTCCTCTTGGCCTCCGCCAGGCTGGTCTCCACAGTGATGGCCGTTGACACGGTGTCGCCACTGGCGTCGTCTTGGTCGTTGTCCAGGGCCATCAGCAGCTGCTCGCTCTCCTCTGTGGAGAAGTCTGCTCCGTAATGTCCCCTCCTGTTGCGGAGGTCAGCCATGCTGCTGGTGTCAGTGTCCAGGCTGGACTCTCGGCTAGCTGTCCAGCTGCGAGTGGAGGACCCCTCCTCCCCGTCCGAGTAGGCTCCCCGTAGTGCCCCCCTGTGGGATCCCCCGCCCCCTGGCTTGCAGGTCCGGGTCCTCTCCAGGTCCTTGACTGTCTCGCTGCTGAAGGAGGTGCGGTTGACCAGGGTGCCCTCAGAGGATGGTGCCATCTTCTCCACAAACATGCGCTGCCAGTTGGCCAGCAGGTCCTCCTCAGAGCTGCCTGAGCTGGCGAAGGCGCTGGGGGGCTGAGGGGGGCTGCTGAAGGGGCTGGACTGACTGGAAATGGGGTCTGCTGTGTCCAGCTGAGTAGGTGTGCGGCAGGGGTCACGCTGCCCCCCTCCCCCTGAGGAGGAGGAAGCCCCAGAGCGCCAGCCCCCGTCCGACACAGCGGGGCTGTTGGGCACAGTGCGCTGGCGCTCGTTCTCCTCGTCATTTTGCACCAGGCTGAGGGAGATGGCCTGGCGCGTTGCGTAGGTGCAGTTGGGCAGGGGGCTGTTCTTGGGGATTTTCACCTTGTCGTCTGAGGAGAACTCGATCACCTTGCGGCCGGGGTAGAGGGGATGGGGCGGAGGGGGGGCTGGGTAGGGGTTGAGCTTCTCAAAGGCCCCACCACCCTCCTCTCCTGGCTGGCCGTCTGCTGACAGGCTGCTCTGGCTCCGACACATTCCGTTCTGCTGGAGGAGCTCTTGTGCCTGGTTGCTTTGGGCTGGGACTCTGCTGCTGTGGCGGGGACCCCCATTCTCTCGACCCCCTCTTCCTGCCTCGGCCTGGGGCCCCGTCATGTCCACATGCACAAACACGTCCTCTGCCTGGGGTCGGCCTGCGCTGCTGCTGGACTGGGCAGAGTTGAGCACCAGAGGCTCAGGCTTCTCCAGTACACGGGCGATGACGGAGGTGGGCACCACGTCGGCAGGCGTCAGGCTCATGGTGTCGGAGTCCTGGCCCTGGGCCCCCTGGGAACTCTTATCCGGCAGACTGGCCTTCATGTGCTTGTTCACCATGTCCTGCAGCTCATAGGGCAGCTGGAAGACAGAGGAGACACAAACATAAAACGTGACATGTTCCACAGACAGGCAAAAAAGACCATGTCAAAATCAGAAAGTTAAGGGCTATTTTAAACTAGAGTCCCGTGGAACACTAAAAGTACTACATATTACAGACGTAACTTGTATAAACAACATAGCACCAAATAATGAGAACTCCTCCCAACTGCAGTATCTCCCAATTCCCTCCATTAAGTGGAACGACTTTAAAAACCTGCATCTCACAAGGGCTGACAAATCTTTCTCGACTTGCGCTTTAAAAGCAGCTGGTGAAGCCACTAAGAGCTCGCAGTGGGAGTATTTACAACCTCATGTCAAATGCAATGAGCCTTAAAACTTTACCTCGTAACCGAGTAGCTAAAACGTAGCACTCATATCGCTCCTATGCAGGGACTTTGTGCTCCGATCCAAATTAGAAAGCGGCACATCTCAGTGGGATACGAGTGGAGTCAGTATTGTCAATAGTTCCAGATTATTTATCAAAGAGCTGCTATGATCCTGTAGTGGATTAGTCTCCCTGTGTAAAAGCAGTGAGTGACACTAACACATGGCAGCCAGATCAGACACGACACTGGGCTGGCTGTCTGATGCCGAATATGTGAATGGAAGAGAACGCAGGGATCTATCTGGTGGGTTGCCTTCAGAGAGGACTATCTCAACCTCAATCAGCGCTGTGAAGGAGACTGTCTCCTGCTGCCTTTCTTCCCTGGCAACCAAATGTCTCCTTGTCCCCGACTCCCCATTCACAGGAAACGAATAGCAGAAAGAATGAGAAGAAAAAAAAAATCTCTCACCTCTAATGAGATAACTGAAGGGTGGCAAGAAAGAAAGAGAAAGTGAGTAGAGAGAGTAAAGGGAGAAAAAAGGCAGGCATCTAGGGCCCTTTATCACGGTAATACTGGGTGTGAAGAGGCAGGGCAGAGATATTGATTTGTGGAAAATGGGCAGAGAGAAGAGGTGATTCCACAGCACCCACTGCCTGATGCCCTAACGATCCTGGTGAGCAACGATCGGACAGACCGCCCTCCTCCCGTTCACTTCCTCTGGTCAGCCGGGCGGGATCAATTAAACAGCACAGGGCTGCCAGGATGACCCCTGAATTTTATATGACATACCCCTGACCTCTGGGCCAATTACATATAGAGAGCTAACAGGCACCCTAGAGTCATAGGTCATAACCAATGATGTATATATACATTAGATGACTGACTGACAAGGAGTGCTGTGTTGAAGCCACTGCGCCTCCATCTTGGCACTCACATTTGTAAAAAAAATAAATTAAAATAAATTAAAAACATTTTGGAAAGTATAGAAATGCATTTATTTATTAATGTCTACATTAGTTTTTTCCAAGTTTATTCTAATAGACACATTAATGCATACTTTCAAATGTTATTGTTTGAGCTAAACATATACAGTGCATTCGTTTTCCACATTTTGTTACGTTACAGCCTTACTCTAAAATGGATGAAATTGGGTTTTTTCCTCATCAATCCACACACAATTCCCCAAAATGACAAAGCAAAAAAAGTTCTGAAATAAAACTTTTAAAATACTTAGATGTCAAATTTACTTAAGTTTCAGATCCTTTACTCAGTACTTTGATGACTTCACAGTTCACAGTTATTTTCAGGTCTCTCCAGAGATGTTCGATCAGGTTAAAGTCTGGGCTCTGGCCGGGCCACTCAAGGACATTGAGACTTGTCCCGAAGCCACTCCTGCATTGTCTTGGTTGTGTGCTTAGTGTCTTTATCCTGTTGGAAGGTGAACCTTTGCCCCATTCTGAGGTCCTGAGCACTCTGAAGCAGGTTTTCATCAAGGATCTCTCTGTACTTTTCTCGGTTCATCTTATCCTCGATCCTGACTAGTCTCCCAGTCCCTGCCGCTGAAAAACATCCCCCACAGCACAATGCTGGTTTTTGCTCTGACATGCCATGTCAACTGTGGGACCTTATATAGACAGGTGTGTGCCTTTCCAAATCATGTCCAATTAATTTAATTTTCCACAGGTGGACTCCAATCAAGTGGTAGAAACATCAAGGATGATCAATGGAAACAGGCTATACCTGAGCTCAATTGCAAGTCTAATAGAAAAGGGTCTGAATACTATGTAAATAAGGTCTGTTTTTTTAATTTGTAATAAATGTGCACAAATTAAAAACCTGTTTTCATTGTCATTATTGGGTATAGTGTGTAGATTGATGAGGATTTTTTATTTATTTTTTACTTGATCAATTTTCTAATAAGGCTGTAATGTAACAATGTGGAAAAAGTCAAGGTGTCCGAATGCACTGTATGTAAAAAAAGATTCTCCTAAAAGTATACTTTTTTCAAAGGTTCTAATGTTAATATCCCCACTACAACAACAAATACATATGTTTGTCCTTTAAACATTTAGTTGATTTACGTTAATTCTTATGCTGTTCCTTCTGGGGTGTGACAATTTGGCCAACCGGTGGCTTCAAAGCCTCATTGGCCAATACATACTATCAGCGATCCAAGGTTTATATACAGTACCAGTCAAACGTTAGGAAACACCTACTCATTCCAGGGTTTTTCTTTATTTTTTAAAACTAATTTCTACATTGTAGATTAATAGTGAAGACATCAAAACTATGAAATAACACATATGGAATCATGTAGTAACCAAAAGTGTGTTAAACAAATCAAAATATATTTTAAATTCTTCAAAGTAGCCACCCTTTGCCTTGATGGCAGCTTTGATTTGTTTAACTCTTTTCATAGTTTTGATGTCTTCACTATTATTCTACAATGTAGAAAATAGTTTTAAAAAATTAAGGAAAACCCTGGAATGAGTAGGTGTTTCCAAACGTTTGACTGGTACTGTACATCACTGGTCATGACGAGCTAACAAGCAGCTATGCATCACGTCCATGTGCACACAAAGGTACTGTGTTTTAGAGCCTCAACTAAACACACGCAATAGCTGTAGCAAAAAAAGTGTTACATTATTCAGTGAGTTAGAGACCTTTTCAGGGACCATTCTTTCCTATAGAACACTGGCTGTATTATTACAGGCACTGCAGGCAATCACCGTGACGTAAATCTGCACGGGCCCATTGATGGCCACAGTCATGGTCATTTTACACGCTTTTGTATTAACTGCTTGTGCGCTGAAAATGGTATCAATTAGCATAAACGCATCAATAGAGGGCCAGTTTGAGGCAAAGTGGGCATACTATATATGGCATGATGCCTGGGCAGATAAAAGCTGAGCTTTCTCATGGAACAATTACATGTGCAGCAGTGTGAATTGGTGCTCACAGACAGCCAATCCACTCTAGCGAGTAGCCTCAGGACTGGGCTGCTGGGCAACTTCTGCAATGCTGTATAATTGATTTGTTTCCTTAGGCAATCTTCAGAATTCATTAAAATCTCCCACAGATGGCTGCTGCCCGCCTGATAAGATGATTTGTATACACCGCTTCGTTTCAGACCACCTCCCAGGGAGCAGCGCATCTGGACACAGGATGACTCAATGCTGTCCGTCTGCCTCTTTCTGCCCTCCTGTCCGCCTGCTTGCCTGTCCGCCCGCTTGCCTGTCCGCCCGCTTGCCTGTCCGCCTGCTTGCCTGTCCGCCTGCTTGCCTGTCCGCCTGCTTGCCTGTCCGCCTGCTTGCCTGTCCTTGTCCATTCTGCAGGATCTTTTCCCAGGAGGACGCCGTAACCATGGTTATCCATGTTGCCCTTTTGGTGTGCTTCCTCTCCCCCTTTCGGATTCTCTCCTAATGGATGATGACTGTCAAGGGGATGTTTCCTAATGGTTAATGCTTTGATTTTCAAAAACGTGTCCTTGTCTTCCAAGGCACTTTCCTTGTTTTGTTTTGCGAAAAAGAGTTTGCTGCAACAATTAGAGTTAGACCTCAGTCGGTAGACCCAGTACAAGAACTACCAAGTTCTGCCCACTAGTTTCTTATCTAAGTCCTTAGTAGCTTAGTTGGTCAGAGGGTGATGCTGGAAACACCAAGATATTTGAAATTCCAAGATTCTTCAAATGTATGCACTCATTGTACCTTAAGTCGCATGTGTGTGTGTGTGTGGGGGGGGGGCATCTGCTATGTGGCATATAAATACACAAAATCAGTCTCGCAAGCTCGGGGGGGGGGGGGGGGGGGGGGGGGGGGGGGGGGAATTGCTGGCTCACTAAGGGAAGTCCATACAATCAACAAGTGTTTGAACAGGCTGCCTTTGACTACTTGAGCAGTTTAAAGAAGATCATATGAAATGTGTGTTTAAGTCCTAAAGTTGCCTTTGGCATAGAACCACCAGGTAAGCACAACGCTCATGACAAATATAGGAGAGCATAAAATAGTTCCCTCAAAGCACAAATAAGCTGATCACAAAACAAGGGAATAAATTGAGGCATGAGAACAGATCTGCAGTTTGAGGCAGGTTGTTAGGTTCCACAGCAGTAATCCTGGCTGCCACACATCCTGTAATGAATTACGGCAGGACTGGGAGATATATTTATGCTCCGATGAATTATACTTCTCCTAAAAATAGCCCTGGCTCCTGGCTGCCTGTCACGGCCCTGGGGCGACAACCTGGCTGGCGCATCGGTAGTAATAGTCCTCCGGAGACCAGAGTATCAGGAATTAAGACGTCACTGTAGATGAATAAACTAACTGAAGGTGTTCGAGCCGGCAGGTAGCCCTGTGCATCAATGGACTGGAGAAAAAGACCCTAAAGTCACTAAGCCTCACCTCCAAACACGGTCTCTCATTTGATAAGGGACTGGATTGTTAAAGCACAGGTAGTGTTGGACTTTGGCACTAAAAGGGAAGCTGCTCATACTAAATGTATTTATTCAAGAGTCTCAGGGAGTGAAATAAGAATCTAATGGATTGTACACCTGAGAAAAACATTTCATCCAAGAGAAATTCATAGCACAACACTTTGAAATGGATTTGTTTATTCATGCTAATGTGCTGATTACCCAGCAGTATGTGGTTTAATAGCTCTGATGAAAGCCAGTGTTGAACTCGGTGGCTCTTGATTTAGTGGAGAGACATCACTGATCACATTATGGGCCAGAACCCAGAGGTGAGAAGAGCGACTGAGGTGCTTCAAGTTTTCATTGGTCAATGGCAGGTCCAAACTAAGAAAGTATTTCTGGTACTGTATATCGTCCACCTCATAGAGTTGATTGGTCACACACAAAGGCCAGGAGCTGTGATAAAGCGGCCAGGCAAACCTCTGCTTTTTTTTTACCCTCCCCCTCTTTCTACTCTCTTTGTTTCTCTCTTTGCCTAGTCCTCTCTGACGCCAGGGTCAGACAACAGTCCCCCAGGCGACCGCTCTCTCCCCCTCTTTCTCTCTCCCATGTCCAAGAGTGTCACTGCGGAGGGCAAAACAAAGATCTAACAGTGCCACCATGACAAGTGGAAGGCGTTTTATATATATATATATATATATATATATATATATATATATATATATATATATATATATATGAGATGTAATCATTCACATCATACGATCAGAGCTGTACTTACATCTGCAAACTTGTGGTTCCTGAAATGGGACTTATTGCACTTCAAAAGCTGCACGGCCAAATTGCAATCTTGCCGATAGCGCTCCTGTCAGGGAGAAGAATAGAACAAGGGGTGAAAGGGTAGGGGTATGGAGAGAGAAAAGGATAACATGTTTTTTTAAAGTCAGAGGTATACTGGAAACGTCCATTTCTCACAAAGCACTTGGACTTTTTTTTTCTTAGAACGGTGGTTGAACTGTTCAAGGTCTCAATCTCCCCCCCCCTCACTACCACCACACTGTGGTTCTATACATCTAACTTCATATTTGGTATGAGATAACTCAAAGAGGGACAGTGTGACAACACCCACGTTCAACTCCTCCAGCTTGTCGATGGTGTTCTTGGCGTCCAGGAGTTTGTTGGTGAGCTCCACTATCTCCTGGTCCGTGGTCTTCTTGTCCCTCTCCACCTTACGGAGCTGCAGACGGATAATGGTGGTGGGATGCAGAACATTAGAAAAGCAGCGTCATGCATCACTGGCGGAGGGATAACCATAGCCAGCACTCGCTGCAGGACTCTATGTTTAAGTAAGCACACATGGGGATTTCCTCATTGATTACAGCTAATGCCAGTCTCCTCCTCCAAAGGCTGTTGCTAGCCACTCAGCTCAGCGGTGTTGAGAGAGAAACCAAAAAAAAAGTACAGCCGCAGAAAATGTCATAAAAACCAATCGATGGCACATTATGAAGGGACAAAGTGGGAGCTCTGGGTCTGAGTCTGTGCCGAGTCACCCTAATAATGTGGTTACTCCCTCTCGCACTCACGCCATACGTTTGGGGAACACAACCTGGAACTGCAGTCAAACAGCTGGGCAGGTGACACGCTGTTGTATCGTTAAGAGAGCCAGTGAATGGCTTCCGTTAACATCCAGCTATGTGAGTCACACTAACAGGACAGATAGGTTATGCAAAAATCCACAATAGGCAACAATTGATCAAATACTCTGTAGCTTCAGCACTAATATTAACTGATGCGCCATTATAAAAATCAGGATTAAGGGGATTTCAGAGGTACCACAGGAATAGCTTGTGGTGCTGATTGGCTATGGGGAGTGTTTTTTAAGTAACCATGACTTCGCCAACAAATTGGGATTGCTACAGTAGGGACCTCACACTATACGTGCAACATTTCTCAAGTTTTAACAGGGGGGGAAAAAAAGGAAAAAAAAGTAGTTTCTCTGGGCTTCAGTACTCTCACAGAAAACAATCCCTAAACCGCTGAGCTGGAGAACTTCCAGACCAATTAATTGTGCGTGCGGATCCAGATGCTGTGACTCCTCTGTGTGTGTGTGCGTGTGTGTGTTAACTAGCAAGCAAGCACAGGCCCAGATCGTCGCATTAATATTCACCACAGGCTCATTATTTGTTATTTTTTAATTGAACCTTTATTTAACTAGGCAAGTCAGTTAAGAACAAATTCTTATTTACAATGACGGCCTAGGAACAGTGGGTCCGACTGCCTTGTTCAAGGGCAGGACGACAGATGTTTACCATGTCAGCTCGGGGATTCGATCAAGCAAAACTTTTAGTTCCTGGCCCAACGCTCAAATCACTAGGCTACCACCCCCCCCCCCCCCCCCCCAAATTAGAGCCTCCAGTGAGCCCACTGTGTGGGGTTTGGATCTGCACTGACACCCTGTGAACAGCTGAGAGAGGCCTAGACCACGGCTGCTGTTCTGACCATCTGCTAACACAATATCAACATAATTATTGGTGAACACACCAAGCACAATGTCTTACTTTGGGGGGTGGGTCCTCCCTGCATCTTCTATCTGACATTGTCCATTTACTAGCTAGATGTTAACTGAAGCCTGCACGGAAGTGAGCACTGAGCAGCTCTGTCCAGTTGTTTTAGAGGTCGTGATCAATCGCGCGACATGATTGGACTATGAAAATAGCTAGATCCAATCCTCAGAGGGAGAGGGTGTGGTCACCACCACTAAATCACACTTAGTAGAAAAGAGGAACCGTCATTCATCGGTCCGTAGAGAATCAGTGAGAAAGGGAGTTACTGAGCGACATATAGACAGAATGAGACCCAGACTGCATCTCCTGCTCCACTGGCGGCCGTGTCAATAATTAACCAATTCGCTTTATATATGCTAAACTGAAGAGGCTTCGAAGGAGAAATACAAAATGCACACAGAAATAAGCCAGCCAGCCATTGTGATGCAGAGAGACAGTTTGACTGGGCAATGCCACATCCAAAAAACACCAGTGATCTCTTCTACAGCCCATTGAGCTGCAGAGCGTAACACGCCTCTGGTAAAGGGGATATACAGTCTACACCGTCCTAATATTGAGTTGCACCACCTTTTGCCCTCAGAACAGCCTCAGTTCGTCGGGGCGTGGACTCAACAATGTGGCGAAAGCTAATCAACAGGGAAGCTGGCCCACGTAGACTCCAATGCTTCCCACAGCTGTGTCAAGTAGGCTGGATGTCCTTTGGGTGGTGGACCATTCTTGATACACACGGGAAACTGTTGAGTGTGAAAAAAAACCCACCAGTGTTTCAGTTTGACACACTGGTGTGCCTGGCACCTACTACATTAACCGTTAACAAGGCACAAGTCTTTCGTCTTGCCCTCTGCTTGGCACACATACGCAACTCATGTCTCAAGGCTTAAAAATCATTTTTTAACCTGTCTCCTTCCCTTCATCTACACAGATTGAAGTGGATTTAACAAGTGACATCAATAAGGGATCATAGCTTTCACCTGGAGAGTCTATGTCATGGAAACAGTTCCTAATGTTTTGTACACTAAGCGCACAGAGAGGTGGGGGGACTTGAAAACTAAATGTTTCAATCACTGGGCACACCCAGAGATACACATAATCGCCCGGCCCCTCATGCCCAACCCAACCCCCATGCATAGGGGCCATAGCAGAGCTACACAGACAGGATGATGACTGCGGGACATCTGGAGCAGTTTGCCAGGACAAGACGATGGAGAGACTCCTAGTTCAGAGGCGACAAGCAGAGCAGTAATGAACATGACAACTGCAATAAATGCTCAGGGGGAGGAGGATGGAGGGAGGGAGGGAGACAGGGGAGAAATAGAATGATAACGCAACTGCGTAGACCCAGGTTTGACTGATAGCAGCCTGATGATGATGAGACAGCCCGTCACGAAGCAGCAGCATGAGAGAGAGGGAGAGAATGAGAGAAACAGACAGAGAGAAAGAAAAAAAGAAAAGAAAAGAGACGGATGGTGAAAACAAAGACAACACAGAACATTTTGGTCTCTTCTTTTGGACACTTGGCGAGATCTCCCGTGCGTCATCGGCTAATATGGTTTCTGATTGCGAACTCCTCTAACGCAGCACGTCAGAATAGGTTGAAACGGGCCCGTCGTTTAAGCCTGGACTGTTAGACAGTGGTCCATAGGCCTAGTCCAAAGCCACACAATCAGAACCGGGAAAATTGCATCAATTTAGGCTTAACACAAAAATAATGGAATCCACAAGGATGAGGAAGGATTTGAGAGCTGTGTGCTAGGGACGGCGGCGAGGACGCGATAATTCGATTCAAGGCTCGCAATTTGTTTAATAATTGAATCCAAAAATGTACAAATGCAACCATTGTGCAGGTTAAATGAATAAGCAGTGACCGACAACAATGTCTGTCAGATGCTGTGAAAACGTGTAAACCTTAGTTTTCCGTCGTGCATCAGAACAACCAGTAATTGGAACAATAGATAGAATCCTGCGAACGTTTTGAGTTCAGCCAAGTTCCACGGTAACATGCAAGAACTCAAAAATGATGAGAGTACTCAAAACACAGACATCGTTTTAACTGCCTATCCTTATTGTGCATTTTTAAAAAGGCCACCGTTGACAAGGTGACTGTGGGGGTCAGAGCATGTTTTGGACAGAGTAATCCTCTGGCAATTGCAAAGAGATTACCTCGCATCAGGGCCAGCCTCACTCACACACACAAACCACCTGTCCCCAAACACAAAGCGCCAACCGACCCATCAGTCCTCGATCCGTCTGTTTTCCTAAAGCTACCTCCTCTACAATGACAATTAACAGGGCTGGACTGAATTCAGAATCAGACAGTAGAATGTTTGCAGAGTAAATCTGTGGTGTGAATCCAGTCTGGGTAGGGCTAGCCTGTGGGTAATGGGCAGTCAAGGGGGATGGCTTGTAGTGGTGCTCAGATCACTTGCCATGCGGAGAGTTGGCAATTGCACACTACAGCAAGCAACATCATTTATTTCCCTGTCAGTGTAAAACAGAGCAGCTTGAACTTTGATTTTCTCACACAGCTATCACAGAGGGCAGGGGATCGTACCACAGCCACCAGCAAAGGATCACAGCAAACTATTTCGACATTAGTCAATCTACATATTTATGGGAAATTAATATTTGGCCAGTGGGAACGTTTGCTTTGACTAAATGTGATTGGATTAGAAAGAATAGACATAACGTATGCACACGCATGCACATACCACCAACAGAGACGGGCTAATCAAACAACCATCACACATGTGTAAACAGCAGCATACATATTAGAGGACATAGATGCATACTTTATGTCCTGACACACAATATCTGATTGGTTGTATGGTTGATGAGTCGTATTATAATCATCCAATAAAACGTACAGCATCATACATAGGTTACTATGTTTTAAAGGGACAGTGTGGGACTTGACATTGTGGGAATATGTAAAAGAGTCTCTGCACATAAAACCCCTGGTTGTCACCTAGTGTGATTTCGGGAGCGTGTGTGAGCTCGCGCACACAGACACACGTTTGCCTGGCGTGCTGCCTGGGGGAATAGCAGAGCTGTGGACCTTTCCGTCTCCCAGAGGGGCTAGCAGAGACATGGGTGATAGAGAGAATTGACTTCAAATGAAAGGCCAGATCATTCTGTGCTAATTCCTTGCAGCACTCTGCACCACAGAACCTTCCAAAAGAGACCCTGCGGCATAATTAGCTGACAGGTGTGGGATAATGGCATAATGAGAGTGCTCTTAAATAAACGTTTTTTTTTTAAACACACCGCTGTATGGGAAAGGTTCTTCCCCGATATAGAATAACTCCACTGACTTGGCATGCTGGGAAACTCCTTCGACATAGAAACCTTTGGACGTTGTAGTGTTTGCAAATCTACAATACTTTTGACCAGGGAAAGGTCAAAAGGAAAAGCAGTATTTTGGGAAATGGAGTGCAGGTTAAGTTGTGTGTAAATGTTTCCTTTCAAAAAAAGTAGTCACCAGAAGAACATGAAATATTTATGTCCAATGAACACCTATAGATAAGCAAAGAGGGCAGGTGGGAGGGTTGAAAGGTGAAAGGTTACCAGGGAATGAAGCTTCTCCTCCAGGTCCTGGTTGGCCCTCTGGGAGGCGGTGTAGCTGTTCTGCAGTCTGTGGAGGACAGAATGTGTCTCAGTTAATAGTACCGTGTCTACAGAGCTGAGCCCCATCCAGATAGAACACGTATTGGAAACCCACAGATGTTATTGCTGCAGAGACTGAGACACAGAGCCCACTGGTACAGAACGTAGCACTGCAGTAAAATAACTCGTCAACCACTTTTCTTTTTCAGTGCGATCGCCTCCCATCATAGTTCAGATTACGCGGTTGTCTTCTCTTGTGCATCTTGTCTGGTTGTCAAATGAATAATTTAAATTGCCATATAGACCAGAATTATCTCCACAATGAGGCACCAGAAAACGGGCAAACCCTGCAGTACAAGTATGCACGCAGTTCTCTTGGCAGTCACATCCATGCACATTTTAGTTCACTTTATTTCCATTGCTACTCAACAGCAGCACGGTATGAATCCTCTCAGACTTAATGAAGCCATCAGAGTTTTGCTCGCTCCGGTTTTCAACAGGTTAGACATTCGGAACAAATTACGAGAGATGGGAGGAAAAGGGAGAGAGGGGACTGTATTAAACCCATTTCAATAGGACCAATAGCAATTACTTTCCCACTATCCACTGCCTCCTAAATTGGCTAGATAAATTCCTCAAAAAAAGTGAGAGGTTGTGTATTTCATGGAATGCAATTATGGAGAACATTTTAAAAAGGGCTAAAATGGCAACCTACTGATTTTCCACATAGCTTTGCAGGACATGTTTGAGGTATTGATGTTCCTGTTGTATAGGACCCCTGATTGTGCACCACCTTCATCAGTAACGCTCACACTTTGTAATGGTGAGCAACAGTAAAGAGGTGTGGTAGTCCAGAAGTTCAGGGCACTAAAGTGCGCCACGCCTTAAGCTTTCAGTAAGCGTGAATCATGATAAACTATGCTCAAGTCAACTCCCTTTGAGACTTTTTTTTTTTTTAAAGAGAGAAAAACATCTATTTAAAAAAAGGTCTCATCACTTCTCGGTCCATTGTTAAATTACAAATATTGCCTTTGTATGGTTAAAACCCCATCTCACAGAAACCCCAGAGGGTTTGAACGCAGGACTGTCTGAAAATCCAATAGAAGTCTAAGAAGCACACAAATGATGCTCACAAAGCACTCTGCCCGTCACCCTTTCCACCGAGAGGGGATTACAAGGCCAGAGTCTAACAGCCGGTGATCCTCTCCGTGGTAGTCAGGTCTGCACCAGGGCCAGGCTCTAGCCTACTAGTTTCATTTCCTCTTTCTGCCATGAGCCATGCTGGGTGCTCATTTGACCACGCAGACGTGAACGTGTCACAATAACTGCTGTCCCCGGGCCAACTGGCCACGTGATTGATTCATTGATCAAACAATATTGCACATGGACACGCGCACAGGTTTAACCTCATCTATATTACAACCCTGATGCAATGACACTAAATCGCTATTGTAGTGTCCAGGGTGATACCAGTGTGTATAAATGGGATTCATAGTACAAAACCTCTGGCTTTTTAAGACATATTTCCCAAAGGGCTGTCCTTCCCAATAACACCAGCATCTCTCCTGTCGCATTCCTCACTAATCATAAAGGCTTCGCTGCAAATCACTGCCAATGACTTTCACTGTCTTTTTCCCCAATCAAAAGTGAATAGACATTTGAGCAAAGCTCACCGATAGCCACCGAGACCACAGCGGTGCCCATTTACATTAGTCATTCAGCAGACGCTCTTATCCGGACTTACAGTATTGAGTCCATACTTTTCGTTCACACTCCCGCAGCATTTCAGGGTTTCAGAGGGTAGACATTGATCGGACTTTGCGCCGACGGACTTGGAGCGCAATTACAGTCACCTGATGGCTCCGCTAAGAAGTCAGATTGATTAGTTTACGGCTGCCAGACTATTCAAACGAAGTCCTCAGAGAGTCACATGTGAATGCTGCTAATGGGTCTGGTAAAGTAAATAAATAGCTAAATTTTAAAAAATGTAGTCGTAATTACAACAATTGGCTTTTCATTCCCAGAGCCTTTTCAGTGATTGATCTCTGAAAACATCTGTGTAACGGTGCTGCCCGGTGATAATCAGATAGGACATACGAGTGGAGCACACTAGTTAACTGATGGCAATCCAATTGAACCCTTATCTTTGCTGAAGCTGTATTTGAAGGTGTGATCATCTAGTACGGAACTGCAGATGGACCATCGCATCCCACACAGGCATGTAGCCTCATTCTGTGATTTATTGATGGAAACACTGCAGGGATAATTGAAAGTGACTGGCTGCTCAGAGCGAAAAACAGGAAGATTCCTCTTGATTGGAGATAAACTGGGATGATTGCTTTTGAATGTGACACACACACACAACACACGAGATTTGAAATGAGCATCCACGTGGTTTTTCCCTGGAATCTTGACTTAAACGTGCATCTTCACATTAGTGCAACCCAGAGCCAAAGCATTCGTGACAGTAAAATTAGCAAATCTATTTCTCCACATACATGTGGACAGCGAGATAAAAATGAAATGGCACATTGACATATAAAGCTATAGGAAATGTATTAGGAAATAATTCAAAAGCAAGCAACATATTTAACGATTAAAATGCTTAAGAAACAAAATGGCAACCATTATCAGCCGACAGCAGATATGGGAAAATGTGTTGCCGCCAAGTCGTATTTACCAGCTTCAGCCCCGTGTCCTCCCTCTGGAGGAGTTTAGGTTTCCTGTGTGTGGTGGTGGGAAACTCATCCATCATTACCATGACACTTCCATAATAACATAAGCTTTACAATCTCATTAAAGTGAGAGCGTTTGTCTCAAATGGTGGATTATGCATACCAACCATTACGCGCGTGTCATTTTGGCCTCTTTTTTTTTTTTTTACCTGCACTTAAACTCACAAATTAGGAGCAAAACAAAATACTCAAATCTATTTTTTTTTATTTTTATTTTTTTTTCGGACTCAAAGCGCGCATTTTCCAGGCTTTTCAAGACCAACTTCCGTTAATAAGCTTTTATCGCTAAACTGTGAACATTTTAAATCTTTATTTAACAAGCTACAAAGTTGTACACAGGTGGTTCTGGGCCTGCCCCTTTTCTTCAGAAGTAACTTGATTGACAAGCAGATGTGTAGAGTTTGATTTATTAACCAAAAACTGAGAGGTGGGTTGCAGGTGTATTGCCAGGGAAAGCAGGAGACGCTTTTAAATCAAGAGGTTCTTCAACAGTGGAAAGATTGAAAGAAAGACAAATGATAGAAGAACCATAGTTGTGTGCCCGTAATGTGGTATAGAACGAAGTCAAGAACATAAACAACTAAAATGTTGTTCTGGCTCAACAGTCAGGCTCTGAGTTCTAACTCAAAAAAGGACTGGTGGTCATGTATTGTAGAGGAAGGCCTGACGTTGTCACTAACTAGGGCTGACAGAGGAAGTGTGGTCGGGCGCTATGGTAACATCCTCCCATTGAACAACGTTCTGAAATATAGATAGATACATCATAGATAAAACAGCATAGACTTTCTGGCATCTACATTTTTTCCATGTGGCAGAAACTCCCCCCAACCACCTCGCTCTCAAATAGACGATCCAACATGCCCAGAGGTTGAAGAAATTAAAGTAACAACTAGCTGCATAATCAGATGCCTAAGCTCTCATTAATTCAACAGCTTTGATCAGATTCATTAAAAATGGATTACCGGGGAAGGTATTCATTTCATCTTTATCGTTTCCGAAAAAAGTGAGGTTGGGAGAGGAAGTGAGTGTGCGGTGTAACGGAATGAAATATTATCCGTGTCACGAAGTGGCAAGAGTGCCTCCCATAACATGGATAATGGGCTCAGGAAATGAGGGAGGTTACGCTCGTCACCTGCGGAACTTGTCTCTCATCTTCTCCAGGTCGTCGCGCGTGCGACCCATCTCCCCCTGCATGTAGTGGCGGCTGGTCTCAAACTCCGTCTCCATGGCCTCCATCTTGTGGGTGGTGTGGGAGAGCCGCCGGCGAAGCTCTTCATTCTGCTGCTGCAGGATCCTGGAGGGGAGAGGGAGTGGTAGAGAGGTGAAGGTGGGTGGGGGGGGGGGGCAGTCAGCCCAGGTGCAGTGGAATGACTCACAGACAGTACTGTATTCACACATAGTGACTAGACTGACAAGACAAACAGAGAGCCATGGGAACTTGCTTCAGCCACAGAACTCACCCAAAATTCAGGGTCACAGTTTATTCATAGTTTATTGAAAATAATGTCAATGGGAATAGAGAAAATTCATAATTAACAACTACGATTAACATGAGGGAAAAATGGCATATGTGAAAGAAAGGTCCATGCACATGAGTGAGTGCATATTTATGACAGAAAGTATGCGTCTTTTCTCTGTGTGTACGAGAGAGAGCGAACACATGGTTGTTCACAGCACTCGTGTGTGTGTGTGTGTCGGGTGGCTGCCTGCCTTTGTCCTAGTGTGTCTGTGGAGTTTAATGGGAGCAGCTGTTAGGACGCTGGGGGGACGGAGCAGCTGCCATGGGACAGGACACATCTGCCATCTGCCACAACCCACTGTCCACAATCCTGTCACCACACCGTGTGTCGCACTATGCAGCATCCAGCCACCCACTCACTCACTGCACACTGATTAAAACCACTGTTTTCAGGGTCTCTGTCCTACCGGCTCAGACAGACCCAAATACCTAGGGGACCGCTCTGCTGCATGACAGCAGTTAGCAGCCAAAAAAAATATATCCTAACTACAGTCCACCGATGTATGTTTAAGTAAGACTTCCAGTGGGCTCAGATTAGGTTGTGAGAGCCAGGCAATTGATCGGCAGACGGGGGACCACAACAGGAGCATCCAGGTGCGTTACCCTGTCACAGGGTGTGATTGGGTGTGACAGGGTGGAATGAAGTTAGCCCTCGCACTGCTATCGGTTCCCCCGTGCTGCATCTGCAATAGTCAAATGGGACATTTTCCCCCACCTAACAGCTGGCAGACACAAAATCTTTAAAATCGACAAGCTCCAGTCCAAACTTCCAGAGCAACAGGGTAGTCCTCTTCAAAGTTGACAGCTCTGGAGGGGAAGGAAGGAAAATGCCCACGTGTATCCTACACATGCAGACACACTTTGCCAACCAAAACCAGGGCGACTCAAGAAAAGAGAACATCAATAATTCATGGTATGTTACGGTTGGTGGGGCGGCAGCCAATGTTTTATTCTATAATTACACACAGGATTTCACCGTCTCTGCACGGTTCTGTTCCGTTTTGGCTCTTTCAGGGCACGGGTTTGAGGAAAAAGGCAGAAAATTGGTTTTTGGCACAGTCTGTGGGTACTACCCTGTAACCCTGTACAAGTTTACTTGAGCTAAGTATGTGTGCACACACACACACACACACACAACCAACACATATGTTTATGCGGATTATGACATGAGAAACATGAGCTCAGATCCTATTCAGATCACGGAGAGTGGGTGTGTAAAAGAAGCCAAGCTTACGCCTTACGTTTAAAGAAGAAGAAGAAACAACAAAAGGAGTGTAATCCACTCTGCTATGCTGTAAATACACATAAGCAGCGAGGGGGAAAAAAATCTACATTAATTATACGGTAGAATACACGCTTTCACAGAACTGCTGCTGCTAACCAATGCACAGTGTGTATAAAAGCAAGGCGTGGCTACCATTAAGATCTAACCTGGATGATTGGGCATTACAGTGCAACAGCAAAGGCAAAATGAGCATGTCACAGCATAAAAGGTGTCTTGCGATTACAGACTACCCAGAACCTGAGTGCACTGCGGTTAGGGTACTTTTTTAGGCTGTTACAAAACACCTCTAACAGCCTTGCACATCGAGATGCTCCCCGGGAGCCAAACAGGAGGAGTGGTAAATTAAGGCGCAAATGGGAAAATAACTGTGATAAGAGAAAATAGATATTCCCAAGCTTTCAGAAAGGATTTTGAAAGACTGGGATTGGGAAACGGTCTTTCAATTCACTTGTAAAACACATCCTTAGAGGTTTTACATGCATTACACCAGGGTTGCCCAAACTGGTGACCCTAACTACATTTTTTCCCTTTCTTGTTTTAAAATTGTTGGACATAAAAGACTGCAAAAACACCAAAAGTATTCCCACACATAAGAGAGATATACACTGAGTGTACAAAACATTAAGAACATCTTTCTAATATTGAGTTGCCCTTTTGACCTCGGTATCGAAAGCGTTCCACAGGGAAGCTGGCCCATGTCGACTCCAACGCTTCCCACAGCTGTGTCAAGTTGGCTGGATGTCCTTTGGGTGGTGGACCTTTCTTGATACACACAGGAAACTGTTGAGCGTGAAAAACCCAGCGACGGTGCAGTTTTTGTTACAAACTGGTGCACCTGACACCTACTACCAAACCCTGTTCAAAGGCACTTCAATATTTTGTCTTGCCCATTCACCCTCTGAATGGCAGACAAACACAATCCATGTCTCAAGGCTTAAAAAAAAAAAATCCTTCTTTAACCTGTCTCCTCCCCTTCATTGACACTGATTGAAGTGGATTTAACAAGTGACATCAATAAGGGATCATAGCTTCCACCTGGATTCACCTGGTCAGTCTGTGTCATGGAAAGAGCAGGTGTTCTTAATGGGAAAACATTTGACAAAACTATTGTGACTTTAGTTGGACTTTTCTGACCTTTTCCCATTCAGAAGAGTATGGTGGAAACAACGGGAGGGAGAGAGGAGGAAGATCGGTCTGTCAACCGATGTACTGGTAATCCCATTCATCTGAGAAACAGTCCTCTGCAGCATGCGCAGTAGACGAACAGCCAACATTCTATAGAACAGCATGACAAAACTCCACTACCGCTGGGGAGACAGACTCAGCTCTGGCCTATGTAGAGACTTGAGGAACTCTAGGGCAAGAGTGGGTGACTGGGCGGTAATGATTAACAGCGGCACTCAGCTCAGGTTGTATTCAGTTAGTCTGACACAGAATCATTCAACATCCCACACCAGCGCAGGGGCATCTAGGCCAATCAGTGACATTGCTTGTGTACCACAAAGGAGCTTATCAGCATTTACCACCACAAGGAAGAGAATGGGGGGGGGGGGATCCAACAGCAGCTACGTCGGTGTCAATTCATTAAGCATTGCTGCCTGATGATGCCCACACATGTGGATGGTGGCCTGACTATATTAACCCTTTACATCTCGTTCACTGATACCAAAGGGAACTGTAGCGTACCAGAGCCAGCGCTGGGCTAGACTTTACTGCGAGAGGCTAAAATGACACATCAAACATGCACCGTCACACACGCAGCTGATAGATTTGGTAGTAATTAGCCGACTATAGGGATTATTTTTGGGAGAGGAAGTGGAGCGGAGGAGGACCGCAGGACTGATGGAGGTGAAAGTTCGAGCTGTAATTACAACTAGTGTTCCGTCTCTGTACTAGTGGTCAATCCTGCACGGCTGGTGGTAATGGACTCCCCCACATACTCCGAGCTGCTTTCTCTCATTAGCTGTGTGGAGTTTTCACAGCTGGGGGGGTTCCAGCAGGGAGACGCCACTGATCACATAGATTCACTTTGAGCCCAGGCTGGGGTGGGAGAAGGAGGCGGCAGGGGGGGTGTGGGTGACGGATGTTGGCGCTAATAGCAACCTGCTCCTCTTCCACTCTCACTCACCCACCTGCGCAGCACCCTTCCCACCACACCGCAGGGGCTTGTCATCATAGCACCATATGGGATCAGCCATGTCTCTATGAACCCTCCCTCCCCTTAGCGTTACTGACGCAGAAGCTGGGCGTCTGAGTGCGGCCTGCCCGGCTCCCTCTCCTCAGGAAGTGTCTAGACGGGAGCAGCTGGGGCTCCTGGGAAGGGCTGGCTGTGGCTTGGTGCCAACCTGGCCATCTCCTATAAGCAGCCTATCTACCCAGTGCCAATCAGGTCACGCCACCCGGGGCTACAGCTTCCCACACAGTAGACTGATCTATACAGTACACACTGAGGTGTCAAAACTGGGCTCAAAGTGAAGCAGGCAAATAGACACAGTAACCCATAGCCAAAGAAGTCATGCTGAGATTCACTGTTTTCTGTTTGTTTAAACTGTAAGTCAAATTTAGTATTTTCAATCCTGTGGCTGAAGCATTTCTCACCGAAAATACAGCACATATTTGTCAAAGCATAAGTAGATTATAAAATAATTACTTACTTGATCCTGTCTGCATCTGATAAGGAGTCCTGCAACAACAAACATCCTATTAGTTTGGCCATTGTAGATATGTTTGCAACAAAACAGACATTTTGCTGGACCGGCAATCATTACTGGCTGTAATTAGTAATTTCTTTTAAAAAGGCTCTCTATCTACAACCTTGAGGCATTGAGCTAGGCAGACAGACCTGGGAAACATTGGAGATGCACTCCGCGACAACAATACACCATTTCAAAAACACTCACTGGCTTTCAAGGACTGAACTAAGCAGAAATTGTACAAAAAAAAAATGTTCCACATTTATATTAACCTATTTCGCACTGCACAGAATTCAGATTCCTTGGTAGTTTTCAGTGTTAGCCACATTTCTGTTGAAGCCGAAGGGTTAGAGAGATAAGCAGACAAGGCAGAATTTTACAGGATGTCTCTTAGTTGCACATGCCAATACGTCTCATGGAGCTATGAAATCAATTTGACAGCCCCTGTCATTCTGCAAACTAAAAAAAAAAAAAAAGACTTCAGTTTACACAGAAGAGCAGCCTGCGCATCTACGGCACTTAAGAGGCTAGTTATCAGCACCACATATATGAATATTGTATTCTCATCTCTGTAGAATCATTTCACAGTATTAATCCAGAATATCTTTACAACATAATGGCCAGTCTCAACAACGGCTATACACCGAGTGTACAAAACATTGTCATGATCTTTCCACTGACCAGGTGAATCCAGGTGAAAGCTATGATCCCTTATTGATGTTAATTCCACTTCAAATCAGTGTAGATAAAAGGGGAGGAGACAGGTTAAAAGGGTTTTTTAAGCCTGGAGAAAAACTCAATATTAGGACGGTGTTCTTAATGTTTTGTACACTCAGTGTAGCGCTATAGCAGAATGCAGTGCATTAAAATAAAAATATCTAAAAGTAAAAAACTAATATGACACAGATGCACAACACTGACCTTTTCAGTTTGGATTGGACTAGAAAGCTGGCTAGTGAATACCACTTGAGTGTTTGTACAGTACGGTTCTACTCTCGAGCCATCTAGGGAAATGACTTACCTTCAGTTATTGGCAAATGTAATTTCAATTTATAATATGACGAGAGTTGTAGCTAAGCAACTCGCATGTTGAATCCGCTCGACACAATACACAGATTGTTGTTGAGAAGGCTTCCAATTATTTTTATGGAAGGCGTATAACAATGGAGGGGAAGGGGGGGGGGGGAGAACTTCTCCTCACATACCTTGACCTGTGATAAAATAGAAAAAGAGAGGTGTTGTGATACTGTTTCAGAGTGAGGAGGCTGGGGCACATATTTAGCTGTGGGTTTATCCATAGCGTCCTTGTGTTGTGTTCTGGTGTCCAGCTGAGAGGACTGGTGCCCTTTTTTCTGGTGATGGTCTCTCTGCCGACTCTTGTCCTCGCAATCAGTCTCACTGCAGCGTTGAGAGCTGGAGTCCCCGCCACCCCCCACACGGCTGTAGATGGGCCCCTCAGCTTTGGGCCTCGCTCCCTCCCTAAGGGGGTCTGCCCTACACTTCTCTGCATTCTGGTCAGGGGTGTCCTTCGGGGTGGGATGCCAGGTCTTTGGTCGACCTTTTTCCTTCCTGGAAGGCCCGTCCCTGTCCAGCGCCGAGGACCACTCGTCCCACGGCCGGCTCATCGCAGGGTTCCTCTCGGTTCCTCGCTTCTTCTTCGCTTCGGGAGTCAGGGGAGAATTTTGTGCCTGGTGCGGAGGCTGGTTTCCCTTAACCGGTCTTGTGTCCTCTTGCTGTTTTCCACCCAGCATTTGCATTCTGGCAGGGCTGATGAGCCTGGTGGTGACATCATCCAGGAAGTTGGAGAACTTCAGTTTATTTTCTAGGAATTGGATCATTCTTTCTGAGGTTGCTGAGCTTTGCGAAGTGGAGGACGGGGTTATCTGTCTGGTTGAGGTGGTCTTGGCCAGAGACCTCCTCTGGGGCTTCCCGCCTCGGCTCTGGCCCAGCATCTCGGCAGACTTGGACTTCCTGAGGTCTGAGAAGTGGACGCCCAGCTGGTTGGGCTGCTTTAGGATCCCCTTAGGAGGGAGGGCTAGTCTCTGGAAGGAAGTCTGCTGGTGGTGCTGACCTCCTCTGGGAACCAGGATCTCTGCATTGTCCTTGAAGACCAGCGAGCGCTCCAGGCTGCGACTGGACTGGGCTGGAGAGGTAGAGTAGCCACCTCGCTGGGAGTCATCTGAGCGGAGGTCTTCGTCTCCAGAGAGAGCGAGTAGGCCCTCACTGCGGCTCAAGAAGCGTCTCATCCCCTGCAAGTCCCTGGCTGCCTGGTTGGCTGTGACGCCCACTGTCATGCCTCTATGGCTGAAGATTTTGGGTGGGGGCAGGACAGTAAGATCCAGGCTGGACAGGCTGGAGACATCCAGCTCACTGTCTGAGAGCAGAGACCAGGAGGAAGAAAATATATTGCGGCTCTCAGGACTAACTGGGCATTTCAGGTAGGGGTCTGTGAACCTTGTTCGCTGAAAACCTGGAGTATGGTTTGGAATGCGAATTACCTGGCAGGGGTCAGGAGGGTTGGGGCCAGCGGTGTTGGCAAGCGCAGGCGGCGTGCTCCCACTAAGGTCCTCTAGGAACGAGGGCAAGTTGTTGCGCGACTCGCGGTGCTGAGGCGGAGCCTTGCGGTACGGCTTCCTGGCCGGGGTAGCGCTCGTCATCCTTGGTGCTCAGCGTCTGTCCGGTCGGTTATTCCTGCCAGGAGACAAGCATTAGATGTGGTAGAAGCGACACCAGCCCTGAGCCCTGCCCTGTGCAAAAAGCCAGCTGTAAAGGTCTGTCCAGTTCCACTCCCTTTCTCTCCCTCCCTTCCGACCATGCCTACTCCCTCCCTGGCTCTCTCCACTCTCCCTCGCTCCTAAAGCGGTAGCAACAAAAAAAGTGGTTTGAATCAATAGGCTTTGATGAGAGCAGTAGCAGTGGGCAGAAAAAAAAACGGCTGCCTGGTGCAAGCTGTCTGTAGTGGAGAGTGGAGGGAGGGGTATGGGATGCCACTTCAAATAAACATCAAACACAATTCATGTGTCGTGATGGAGGATTTTTTAAATATCTGCTCTCAAAATTCTGCCTGCAGAGTATGGTGTGTGCATACGTGTATGTGGAATAGAATGAGAGAGAGGAAAATCTGAGCATGCCCTCAAGCCTACAATTGATTACAAGCAGAAGTGTGTTCCCAATAGATGAACTCTTAAACTACAGTCCACTGACTGGAAGCATTGTGGGCTAAGTTTAGAATGTAAAAACTAGGCATATTCGTTAGGAAAAGAAGCCACACCCCCTACCAAAATCAAAACCATGGAAAACACACACACACACACGCTCCGGAAGGCACTTTTAGGAACACAGACACACCCACACCCACACACTAGTGGCTGTAAATGACTAAGACGCTGAACAGGAGAAGAGCCTGTCACAATATCTATTCTGATTGATGACTTGGCTTTTGCTGAGTCACTCTGTAGCCCTGTGGATCCAATTGCCACAGAGTGGAGAAACACCAGAGAGCCGTCTATCCATCCTGCAACACAGAGAAGGAGACCGTAGTCCTCTCTATATCCATTATACACGTACGTTACTTATGCCCCAGTCTGATGCACTCATTGCACTGTAAATCCGTCCGCATGCTTTCCAGCCGAAACCGTTCTGAAGAGTTTGTGCATATATCATGACATTTAGGTCTTTGGCAAGATTTTTTTCCCCCCCAGTTGTTCAGGCACATTTTATTTTTTTAGAGGCAAGCTGAAGTCGGTAGTTAAAGTCTACGCCCCTTCATCAGTCAACAGTAGGGATTCTTCAATTAAATGTTTGTCATTCAATGAGACAAATAATTTTTATGCAAATTTCACTTGAGGAAACACTGCAGCAAACATCTTAGTTGGATGTAATATAGCGCGCGACAGATCTCCTTGGAAAAAAAAAATGTGAAAAGTAAATGACAGATTTGAGTTATCTTGAGGAAGTGTATACTGGCTACGGCATCTTAAAAAAATAAAAAAATATTGACAAACAGTACTATTGCCGCGTTTTTCTAGCGAAGGTCTTTTAAGGGAGTATGCGAGCACATACCCACCAGCCGAACTGAAAGTATGCCGTCAACTTAAGCCATAGAAATCCTCTTAAGAGGTTCAGATACAATAAACCAGATTGAAGATCAGCACTCGAGATACCCTAACAACATGCCACTTCGATACAGCTAAGACCAGAAGTGACATCTTCATGGCAGGTTAGGAGAATTTACACAGAAGGTCAGGAAAGTTAACATAGCAGGTTAGAAGAATTATGTTAAGGTTTGGAAGAGGGTTTGAAGCGGTGTGTTTTTAGGGAGTCCCGTCAGCACTTTGCTATGTATCCCTGGGGAGAGCATTCTGAGAAATCTGAATGATTAGGAAAACATTATGGAATAAAGGAAGGTTTAACCACCTCTGGCTTGGTTCAAAGATTCCCTTCATTCAAAACAGTGCATAATTGCACGACTGGATTATGCCCTTGGGGGGACCAATGAACATAAGCCATCGATCAGTCCACCGCTTCCTGGGTCACAGATGTCCCCTCCACCCCTGTTCTCTCTCATGTCCCACAAATACCCCAGCAGCACAGGGGTGTTCATCATGTTGCTATTTTTACAGTGTGTGAACCCCGCTGACGGGTTCATTGGGGAAAATAAAGGGAGGGAAAGGCTGGTGCGTCACAGCGGAATTCCAACGAAAGATCAATGACCTTCACAGCAGCTTGTGCAGTGGGGTGGGGCCACATGGTCAGAACTAGTGTATGCGACGTCAGAGCAGAGTGCCAATCCAATCACTAGTGTATGCGACGTCAGAGCAGAGTGCCAATCCAATCAAACTATATACAGTGGGGAGAACAAGTATTTGATAAACTGCAAAATTGGCAGTGTTTCCTACTTACAAAGCATGTAGAGGTCTGTCATTTTTTATCATAGGTACACTTCAACTGTGAGAGACGGAATCTAAAACAAAAATCCAGAAAATCACATTGTATGATTTTTACACAGTCTCTCACAGTTGAAGTGTACCTATGATAAAAAATTACAGACCTCATGCTTTTACATGCTTTGTAAGTAGGAAAACCTGCAAAATCAGCAGTGTAACAAATACTTGGTCTCCCCACTGTATGTCACATGCGCCGAAAAGCTTACTTACAAGCCCTTACAATGATGTTAAAAAAGTTTTTTTTTTTTTTTACTAAATAGGGGGGGGGGGGGGGGGGGGTGTACAGGTTAATCGAGGTAATATGTACATGTAGGTAGGGGTAAAGTGACTATGCATAGATAGTAAACAGGGAGTAGCATCAGAGCAATGCTGAGTATCAGTGTGGCAGATGTGTTGTCTACCCTTACAACCTGGGGGAGGTCAGTCCAGGATCCAGTTGCAGAGGGAGGTGTTTAGTCTCAGGGTCCTTAGCTTGTTGATGAGCTGAGGGAACTACGGTGTTGAACGTGGAGCTGTAGTCAATGAAGAGCATTCTCAAGTAGGTATTCCTTTTGTCCAGGTGGGAAAAGGCAGTGTGGAGTGCAATAGAGATTGTGTCATCTGTGGATCTGTTGGGGCGTTATGCGAATTGGAGTGGCTCTAGGGTTTCTTGGATGATGGTGTTGATGTGAGCCATGACCAGCCTTTCAAAGCACTTCATGACTACAGATGTGAGTGCTATGGGTCAGTGGTCATTTAGGCAGGTTACCTTGCTGTTCTTGGGCACAGGAACTATGGTGGTCTGCTTGAAACATCTAGGTATTACAGGGTCAGGGACAGGTTGAAAATGTCAGTGAAGACACGTACAAGGTAGTCAGCACATGCTCTGAGTACACGTCCTGGTAATCCGTCTGGCTCTGCGGCCTTGTGAATGTTGACCTGTTTAAAAGGTCTTTCTCATCTGGAACAGCTGGTGCGCTCATGGATGCTTCAGTATTGCTTGCCTCGAAACAACAATAAAATGCATTTTATTGGCGGCAGGTAGCCTAGTGGTTAGAGCTTTGGACTAGTATCTGAAAGGTTGCAAGATCGAATCCCAGAGCTGACATGGTACAAATCTGTCATTCTGCACCTGAACAAGGCAGTTAACCCACTGTTCCTAGGCAGTCATTGAAAATAAGAATTTGTTCTAACTGACTTGCCTAGTTAAAAAAGGTTAAATAAAAAATGAAATAACAATTTTGCCCATCTGGTAGGCTCGCGTCACTGGCCAGCTCCTGGCTGGGTTTCCCTTTGTAGTTCGTAATAGTTTGCAAGCCCTGCCACATCCAACGAGCATCAGAGCCGGTGTAGTAGGATTCAATCTTAGTTCTGTATTGACACTTTGCCCGTTTGATGGTTCGTCTGAGGGCATAGCAGTTTTTAAAAAAATAAGCACCGAGATTAATAATCCGCACCTTGAAAGCGGCAGCTCTAGCCTTTAGCTTGGTGTGGATGACTGAGGTGGTACACTCCTCAATGCAATTGGATGAATCACTGAACATATTCGAGTCTGTGCTAGCAAAACAGTCCTATAGCGAAGCATCCGCATCATCTGACCACTTCCATATTGAGTGAGTTACTGGTACTTCCTGCTTTAGTTTTTGCTTGTAAGCAGGAATCAGGAGAATATAATTATGGTCAGATTTTCCAAATGGAGGGCGAGTGAGAGCTTTTTACGCATCTCTGTGTGTGGAGTGAAGGTGATAGAGTTCTTTCCCCCTCTGGTTGCACGTGACATGCTGGTAGAAATGAGGTAAATGGATTTAAGTTAGCCTGCATTAAAGTCCCCGGCCACTATAAGCGCCGCTTCTGGATTACATTTTCTTGTTCGCTTATGGCCTTATACAGATCGTTGAGTGCGGTCTTAGTGCCAACATCGGTTTGTGGTGGTAAATAGATGCCTACAAAAAAATATAGATGAAAACTTTCTTGGTAGATAGTGTGGTTTACAGCGTATCATGAGGTACTCTACCAAAGGCGAGCAATACCTCGAGACTTCCTTAATATTAGACATTGCGCACCAGCTGTTATTGACAAACACACATATCCCACTCCTCATCTTACCGGACGTAGCGGTTCTATCCTGCCGATGCACGGAGGGAGAGGGAGAGCTTTATTCGAGTCTCTGTGTGTGGATTAAAGGTGGTCTAGAGGTTTTTTTTGCCCCTCTGGTTACACATGTTGTATGTGTCGAACTGCTTTGCTTTATCTTGGCCAGGTCACAGTTGCAAATGAGAACTTGTTCTCAACTAGCCTACCTGGTTAAATAAAGGTGAAATAAATAAAATGTGACATGCTGGTAGAAATTTGTTCAAACAGATTGAACTTTTCCTGTATTAAAGTCCCCGGCCACTAGGAGTGCCGTCTCTGGATGAGCATTTTCTCGTTTGCTTATGGCCTTAGACCGCACTCAACGAGCTGTATTAATGTCAGCATCGGTTTGTGGTGGTAAATAGACAGCTATGAAAAATATAGATGAAAACTCTGGGTAAATAGTTTGTTCTACAGCTTATCATGAGATACTCTACCTCAAGCGAGCAAAACGTTAAGACTTCTTTAATATTAGATTTCATGCACCAGCTGTTATTGACAAATACACAGACCCCTCATCTTAACGGAGCTATTCGTTCAGTCTTGCCGATGCATGGAAAACCCAGCCGACTGTATATTATTTGTGTCATCGTTCAGCCACGACTCGGTAAAACATAAGATATTACAGTTGGTAGGATAGTCTCTAACGGAGCTCATCCAGTTTATTCTCCAATGATTGCATGTTGGCCAATATAATGGATGGTAGAGGTACCCAAATCTCACAAGGTACCCAAATCTGCATCCCCTGTGTCGGTCTCCTCTTCATGCGAATGAAAGGGATTTGTTCAACTAGATATTAAAATATGACCTTTGTCCTTGGAAACTGCAACACCCACTTAACTGATGCTTTTACCATTTACATTTCAGTGTTTATCTCATAGAAAGAATGACTAGAACGTGCATCCCCATTAGAAGTGCCAAGCCTGTTCTAGTCATTTTATTTCTGTGGTTCATCTATCCTCCATCTAGATTGTGATGGACTTTACAGTATGGTGGAATTTGGACCCGAGATGTTAAATCGCTGTACTACGTAACGGTTTGACTCATCCTCGAGAACTCTATTTCCTTGCCACACTGAATTTCTCATGCATGGTGTAGTCAGTGACTCAAACCTCCATTAAACATTCATTCAGTTATAACAAGAAAGGGAAGAGAAGAGCATGTTGAGTCTGGAAATCATAAATGTTTTGTGCGCTTCTTCTTCACATTTGAGTGACGAAGCCTAGAGTGATGGCCTAAGTCCCCATGTCACACAAGGCGTGGCAACCCCTGCAGTGGAAAGGAAGGGTGCATCTACTCAAAAACAGGTCTTTGCCACCGGACCTGCTTAACCAACTGCATAAGAATGTGCACCTATTGGCCTGACTAATATTTCAGTTTTTCCTGAGCTGTTGCATAAGCTGCTGGGGTCAAATAAAAGTTGGCAGATATAGAAAATGTCGGCCAATTTGTCCCTGGTCACTAAAATAACCAGATCAATGAAACACCACATGGATGTACAGCCTGTATTTACGCCCTGCCTACGTTTTACCAATAGGAACCTCTGTCCCCACGTCTCCGTCTCTGTCTGCGTGTGGATTTGTGAAATCGACCTCTGTTAAGAAAGCCAATTAAGGCTGGATTTCTGTCACTTTACAGCACTGCGGCTCTTTACAGAAATACACTTTACAGCCGTGTGGCAGTTTCTCAATAACAGCGCAGTGGAAAATAGCATAGTGATTTTTCGGGACTTGATGTTTGCCTGGGATTTAAGTGGCAGCACGAGGGGGTGGCAAGTTGCGTTCCATCAGTCATGAAAGAATTGTTTTCTACTCTCAGTTCTCAGACGCACTCCCACACAGGGGGGGGGGGGTCTTTACAAATGTTCCGGCAGTTAGAAGCATTAGTTTGTGGCATTTTTAAATGCGCAGGCAACAAGTCCCATTTAATGAACTTCCCTAATGGTTATCCCTGCCGTATCCTTTTCTTCATATGTCAGATGTGTCTTAAAGCTTTGCCTGAAAAACAACATTATTATAACTGACTACAGCCCAGTTTTCAATATCTTATAAAAAGGAAGTCAAACTTCGGTCAAGGATTTTTCTGCCATTGAAATGCTTGGGTGAACCACCTACAGTAAGTGTTTTTTTTCCGGGTTGCCCAAGTCCTAAAAGTGTAAAATAAACAACACTTTCGGTGTAAACGACTAAAAACAGATAAAGTATGTAGGAAAGACAATGGACCTAGATATGGGCGGCAGGTAGCCTAGTGGCTAAGAGCATTGGACCAGAAAGGTTGCTGGTAGAATCCCCGAGCCGACTAGGTGAAAAATCTAGTGATGTGCCCTTGACCAAAGCACTTAACCCTAGTTGCGCCTGTAAGTCGCTCTGGATAAGAGCGTCTGCTAAATTTCTAAAATATATTACAATATAATCTTTGAGAACTAACAATCACCTAAATAAAAGCTAGACAGTCAGGGAGAATATGTGTGAGCAAAAGAACACAGCATTATGTGTGAGCAGAATTGTGTGAGAGCAAAAGAACACAGCATTATGTGTGAGCAGAATTGTGTGAGAGCAAAAGAACACAGCATTATGTGTGAGCAGAATTGTGTGAGAGCAAAAGAACACAGCATTATGTGTGAGCAGAATTGTGTGAGAGCAAAAGAACACAGCATTAGCAAAACACATAGAACTGCAGGAAATTAGCTTTAAACTGATACATTGTCTCTCAGCTGCATGGCAAAACGTGTAAAATTACAGGAAATTAGCTTAACTGCAAAAATGTGAGAATTTTGGGGAATTGCAGGAAATCTCTCTACACCACCAAGGGTGGGTGCCTAAAATTCTCTCTAAAATTCAGCTGACCGCACCCCTTGCCATGCCCACCACCTAAGCCCCTATTTGATTCAGAAAAAACCCTGACTTCAGCTCATTAGAAAGATGGAATTACTTATAGGGAATCTGTAGTGACAGCCCTTGTTTGGGACATGAAAGTGTTGGAATGCCATTTACCCAAAGACAGTGTATTTGAATGAGCTACGGGGGGGGGGGGGTCTTGGTAAATGAGTGTGTGAGTTAAATCAGCCTTGGAATGAATGATCAGATGCAATTACAGTACAGAGAGAGTCAGGCAGAGGAAACGTGAGTGTATGAAATTACAGCACATCAAATGAATGGATTCTGATTAGGCAATCTGAGGTAAAGGAGGAAGACATCTCAATACTATAAGGAACAAAAGTATAAAATAAAACATGCAACAATTTCAAAGATTTAACTGACTTGCTCATAGAAGGAAATCCGTATTAGGCCCTAATCTATGTATTTCACATTGGCGCAGCCAATTCGTTTTTCCCCCACAAAGCCAGAATTAGTTTTCCCCCACAAAAGACGCCATAAATGCAGTCAGATTAAGACCCTGGTGAGGACGACGAGCACGTAGATAAGCTTCCCTGCGATGGTTCCTTACAGTTTGTGCAGAAATTCTTCAGTTGTGCAAACCCACAGTTTCATCAGCTGTCCGTTCTGGTGGCTGGTCTCAGACAATCCAGCAGGCGAAGAAGCCGGATATGGAGGTCCTGGGCTAGCGTGATTACAGGTGGCCTGCGGTTGTGAGGCCGGTTGGATGTACTGCCAAATTCTCTAAAACAACGTTGGAGGCGGCTTATGGTAAAGAAATTAACATTCAATTCTCTGGCAACAGCTCTGTTGGACATTCCTGCAGTCAGAATGCCAATTGCATGCTCCATCAAAACTTGAGACATCTGCGGCATTGTGTTGTGTGACAGAAATACAAATTTTAGAGTGGCCTTTTGTCTCCAACACAAGGTGCACCTGTGTAATGATACTGTTTAATCAGCTTCTTGATATGCCACGCCTGTCAGGTGGATGGGTTATCTTGGCAAAGGAGAAATACTCACTAACAGGAATGTAAACAAATTTGTGCACAACATTTTATAGAAATGGGCTTTTTGTGCATATGGAACATTTCCGGGATCTTGAATTTCAGCTCATGAAACATGGGACCAACACTTTACATGCTGCGTTTATATTTCTGCTCAGTATAGATTGCTAGTGGGTACAGCAGTACTTAGAGCAAAATTGACTAGAACATACTTTAGAATAGCAAAGCCTAGTCAGTGATTTAGCTTTACTTTTGTGTACATGACACTGGACATGAAAAATGATATGCTGCAAGGTCTGAAATATCTCAATGAAATGGCACAATCCAATAGCATTACATTTGATACAATCATCACACCACACGATCCCAGTTCCTAAACCTACTTATACCAGCAACATTTCCCCATGGTAAACCCACACACCTAAACGTAGCAATATAACCGTACTGAAACAACCCTAGGTTTCCCATTATTAGAAATAGAACATATTTCTAGGAAAATAACCACCATACCCAAATTCTGAGGTACTCCAGCGACGTCCTCATCCACAGGTTCTTAAGTCACAGGCATTCTGAAGAGATACAAAAGGAGCAGGCTGAATTGTAATCAAAAGGATTCCAGTAAAGTAGCTATTAGCTAGTGACTTCATTTGACCCTCCGTGATAGAAAGGATTCAGTGCACGTGCTGCTATGCTGGGTTCCCTCCTCCAGAATCGTGATACACCAAGGGGACTCGCTTACCTGAGACAACCTTAAAAACTTTGTGTGTGTGGAACCACTACTTTATCATACCCAGTTACCTAATGATGTCCACTGGGATTTGAGTGACATAGCTCACAATGATACCAGGTTTCGGAATTAGGTCACTGAAAAAAAAAATGAAAAAAGAAATAAAAAAATCGGAGAACTTTTTACACACCCAAAACTGTTCCGAGGCACTCTACCTAAAACGTTCAATCAAATATTGAGTGAGTGTTTCATGTTTGAGTGGAAATTCATGTGAGGCTGATTACACAGCAAGAACACTTCATACAACATTCAGCACCCCACTTTCACAATCTTCAATTACCTGGATTTGGTGGCAGTTATAAATTAGCTACCATTTTTAAAAAAAACTATTTTTATGAAACAAAGCAGGCATATGCTTAAGCAGAATACTGTAATTTAACACAATGGGTGTTTAATATTCCTGTATCAAAGAACTCTTGAAGGATATGTATATTTTTTGAAAAATAAATTCTCCTTAAAATTGGCTAATACAGCGGCCCCTCTCTGTGTGTGTGTGTGTGTGTGTGTGTGTGTGTGTGTATCAGCCTTGAGCTGATCACACACACACAATATTATTCAGTGTAAAAGCGGTCTTTTTTTTTTGTGCTGCTCAGGGCTATGGGTAAGCAACCTTTGCAGGAAGATGTGTCAGAGAATAACAAATGTGAACGCCTGTGCTGTAGTCACCAGCAATGCGTGACAATCAGCTAGTGGTGCCCTGGATTACAGAAACGCACCATGTTTTTTTTCTGGATCAAAATGGGGCTTAATTGGTGGGTGTGACAGGGGCGTGGCCAATGGTGTGCTAGCCAACTATTCTTTTTTTAAGGCACTCCTGTTGGCCGCAGTGACAAAATATAGCTGTTTTCAAGCTCATATCCTGCAATTCTACACAGATAACAAATCAGTTTTAACACACAAGAAAGATCACTTTTTTTTTTAATGGGTGTTCATTGTTTTGTGGAAACAAGTTAGAATTGAATAAAAAGTTGTAATTTTGACAAATTAGACGTGCAGAAATAAAAGCAACTTCTGAAAATGAATACTCGGATTATAGTGATGTGTCTGATCTCGCCAACAATGTCAAGCATGTTTAGATGGGTGTAATCTAGAGCCAAGTGTGTTGATTTTTAATCCAAGGGTATCTTTGACAAACATGTTGAATTATGCAAGACAACACAACAACAGTAATTAATGAGGCAATCTCGACAGTGCAGGCGATTGAGTGCAGATAGGGTAGTGTTTAGGGTAGTGTTTAGAGCTTGCAGCACTGTTCCACCCATTTATGCTAATGTTTTTAATTTATGCAAATACACTGTATTTATACAAATGAGGCACATAATTGTCTTTATTTTAACAAAAAATATTTTCTACAAAACCTGATAAAAGAAAATTGTTACATTTCACAATAAGTTGAACACCTGGATTCCCACCAAAATCTAATTTGTAAAATGGTTTGTGTTCTATAACTCAGTCAATATCTGATTGTTTATACCATTTCAAAAAGTATTGTTACTCATTGTCCAACTGTTGCATTAAAAACATCATTTTGTTGACTGTTGCTAATTGGAAAGGTAATTTCCTGAAATTCGACACATCTTGCCATGGCTTATGCTATCAGAGTGATTCAAATAGTTTAACTAAATCAAATGGGGGGCTCCCGTCATGACAAAAATACATATGGCATAATATTTAGAATTTTAGATTCTCCCTGGCTGTCTAGCTTTTATTTTAGTGATTGTTTGTTCTCAAAAATAAATAGGTTCAGATTTTTTTTACACAGAATTTCTTTCCCAATCCAGAACAACGGTCCAAAAAACACTTACATGGTCCACCCAAGACTTTCCCACGCAGAAAAAACCTGCACACACACACACAAGTCCACAAACACGTATGCATACACTTCAAACAGTCTCAGCACTGTTTGACATTTCACCTAATTTAAAATCATGTAATTTAAACCATGTAGAAAATAATGGAACATAGTGTTTTCCTCAGAGGTCACCCAGTGTTTTAGGTAGAGCACTCTTATAGGGCTCATTTACTATAGAACAAGCCAGTCAACAATAAGGGAATCAAATCATTTATTAAAAACAAAAAATCTAAATGAGAAATGTACCTTTTTAGCCTGTGGCTTACAGCGTAAGGGCACAGCTGTGGGAAGAGCTTGACCACAGAGATTTATGGTCATCACGAATCAATCATAGAATTTCTATTTTAAGAGCCATCCTTACGGTCACTCCTGAACAGTGGGTTGGTGTAAGAGTACCCCTTGCTGCGAAGCGTTTCTCTTACCACTGCCCTGGTGGCACTCTATGACATAGTTAATAACTGCTGGGATGTTCATGTTGCGCCTAATCTGTGCTCCCCCTGCTGTCATTCTGTGCTAATGTGGCTGTTTAGATGCCTCTCTACTCTATGTCCAGCATCCTGCTACCTGGGCTTTGTTTAACTTTCTGTAACAAATGAATTCGTAAAAATTGATTGATTGTACCGCCATTTTTGCCTCATCAACCCAATATAGCGACCAATTAGAGCAGCTGTTAGTGGCGGGCTGTAAATGGGTGGTGTTAGGGGAGATGGAGGCACACAGCTGGTGGACTCAAGGTTACCTGAATTGGTCCAATGAAAAAGCAGCTGCATATAAAGTGAACCTAGCGAGAGTTGTTTGCAAAAAAATAAAATTAAAATAAAATAAAAAAATGAACTAATGTTTTCACTGAGGTGATGGAAGGACAGTGCTCTGTTATTAACAAGCACCTGGACCGGGCGGTGGTGTGCTCTACAGGGCCATGTTCAGTCTTGTTTGGGCTAAGCTTGAAAGCTACGGTTCATATAACTGAACCCGTGGAAAATAGTCATTTTCCAGGGACATTGAGTATGGGAGAGAGAATAATAACCCGAGTCATTATGATACACTCAGGGCTTTTGATTTGGTGGAACCTAGGTGGCTGGTTCTCCTTCACACCGATTATGGACGCATGTATTATGCGTCTGGAGCTACTGTACTAACAACAACAAAACACTAGACATTTACTACACATTTTGTGGCTCTTCTGCCTCATTTACATTTAGCCAACAGAAACATTACCTTCTTGTATCAATGAATAAATAAACATGTTTAAGCAGGCTCTAGTTCAAGCTCACGAGTGAAAAGCATTCTTCAGTGAGGAAACCATTGGAGAATATCCCAAACAGCAGGAGGTCCAGTGTGCCATGCAAAACCTACCTGACAAGCAATTCACAAAACAGTAAGGCCACAATGTACAGAAGGGAAATGAATGTGTATTTTAACACTATAAACAGGAGTGATTTTGTGCATTTTCCATACACAAGAAAAAGGGAAACCAAGGACAGAGAGTAATGAATGAAAAGCATACTTTGTGTGTGTGTTGCGTGTCTGTGAGGGGGAAGAGTGAGCGAGAGAGAGAGAGAGAGAGAGAGAGAGAGTGAGCGAGAGAGAGAGAGAGTGAGCGAGAGAGAGAGAGAGTGAGCGAGAGAGAGAGTGAGCGAGAGAGAGAGAGAGAGAGAGTGAGCGAGAGTGAGCGAGCGAGAGAGAGCGAGAGAGAGCGAGAGAGAGCGAGAGAGAGAGAGAGCGAGAGAGAGAAGGCGGTAAAGCAGGATGATAGAGAATGGTGGATGAATAGCCACTCACCTTTAAGAGCGTATGCTACGTGTTCCAGACTGATCGCCCTGGGTGTGTCCCCTCTGGCTCCTCTTCCTGCCCCTCCTCCTCCTCGCTTTCTTGGCATGTGAACCTCCGGGCTACCGATAACCTGAAACAAAAGAAGGTGGATGGAAAAACACGGTCGTGTCAGTACCTCCGAGGTGTCAATCTCCCAACTCTTCGAATATGTAACAAGCCAGACAGAGCTGGGGCTCAGGGGACAGTGTGCGAGGCAAGCCTCATACAGGAGTTTTTCATTCTCTGTCCTTGGCATTCACTCCCACACCGTCTGACTGCCTGAATGACTGCTGCCACACATTAGCTCCCTCTTCTAAGCACGGTGATGCTATTGAGGGAAAATAAGGCCTTGATAATACATTTCTGCTTTGATTGAACCATCGGTCTGGAAGAGAGACCGTAGTCCTTTTCAAACAGAGATCCAGTGTTTCTAATGTGAGCATGATTAAGTGACAACTTAATTACTTTGTTTCCTTGGATGAGCCCTGGAGTTGAGTGCGTGAAGTCATTTGTTCAAAGTAAGGTCAAAGGAGCCAAACCGCCCTGTCAAGAGCATGACTAACACCCCATCCCAGCCAAATAGATACAGTAAACCTGACAATCTCTCACCTCCAATTTATTAAGGCTTACCTTCGGATATACTGGGATTTTGAATCCTTCATTTGAATAAAATAAATTAAATAGAGAGTAGCCGAAGACCCGACACATTTGTTGCCTGCGGACGAGAGCCAGTCAGTCTACAGCTCGACTCTGGCAAATCAGGGCTAACTTACTGACTTGTCTCTGCCAATCAGAAAGTCGATGAGACAAAGCTATGAAAGTATTTCCAGGGTTAAAATGTGTGCTACTGCAGATTGGACAAGGTTCACAGTACCCCTTGGTTGCTGTGTAGATTAAATACTGTAGCCCACAGGTTACCTCAATGACATATTTTTGCTTCATGCTCAAGTCATGAACAAAAAATGTTTTACGTTTGAAGTCTTAGAAGTCTTAGAAAATAAAATGTTCAGCACTGCAGTGGGCCATAGACTGCAGCAGGGTTCTCGAACTGTAGGGCTACGTTTTTTAAATTTATTTCTCCATTTTCATTGACACAAAAGATGGTAAAAACACCAGGAAATCAGCTCAGAGTGATTTTAATTGAATAAATCTGTTCCCAAATATTCCCACGCATAAGAGAGACACGTGATCTTATACAAACTGTAAGCAAGGTTTGAAATCATTTTTGGGAGTCAAATATATCCGTTTAGGCTTCTTGCGGTCAATCTGCAGTCTACAAATTATTTGTAATTCTTTTCCGACCCCCTGACCATCCACTCAAGAAAAAGATTTTCACCTCATTCTCCAACTCAGTCTTTCAGAATTATTTACAGACAAGACACCATTCATCGTCGGCCCAAACATCTTGATTACTGTCCAGTCATAGCTGTCAGCAAAGCTGTCAAAGGCTGTCTACTTTGAAGAATCTCAAATATATTTATTTAAAACTTTGTTGGTTACTACAGGATTCCATGTGTGTTATTTCATAGTTTTATGTCTTCACTATTATTGTACAATGTAGAAGTTAGTAAAAATAAAGAAAAACCCTTGTGTCCAAACATTTGACCGGTACTGTAGTTAAGCTGCAGCTGGCCCAAAACAGAGCACACATCTTGCTCTTCATTATAATCAGAGGGATAATATTAATACTATGCATGCCAGTCTCTCTTGGCTAAGAGTTGAATAAAGACTGACTGTCACTTCTTGTTTTTATAAGAAACAATGTGTTGGAAATTCCAAATTGTTTGCATAGTCAACTTACACACAGCACTGACACACACACTTACCCCACCAGACATGCCACCAGGGGTCTTTTCACAGTCCCCGGGTCCAGAACAAATTCAAGGAAACGTACAGTGTTATACAGAGCCATGACTGCATGGAACTCTTCCATCTTATATAGCACAAGTGAACCGCAAACCTGGTTTCAAAAAACAAATAAAGCAACTTCAAGGCACCACGCCTCTCCCCCACGTGACCTACTTGTTGTGTGACTGTACTGACACGTGACCTACTTGTTGTGTGACTGTACTGACGCGCATGTGTGACTGTACTGACGCGCATGTGTGACTGTACTGACGCGCATGTGTGACTGTACTGACGCGCATGTGTGACTGTACTGACGCGCATGTGTGACTGTACTGACGCGCATGTGTGACTGTACTGACGCGCATGTGTGACTGTACTGACGCGCATGTGTAACTGATAGACGCGCGAGCGCGCACACGTCCTTTGTAATGCCTGTTCGTCCCGTGCCCGACCCCGGTAAGACTAGCTGTCGCCATTGGCGTCGGCTAATGGGGATCCTAATAAATCAAAAACACCCGAGGCTAGGATATAATTAAAAGCATCAGGTGGAATGTCAGTTAAAATGTCAGCAGCTGTCTTCTGACTGGGAGACACAGCTCTGTTCACAGTGGGCCTACATGGATAAATCACAGATCATAACGCAAAAGTGAGAGGGGAATGAACTGTACCGTGTTATGCATGTGGGGGAGTGACAAGAAAATATGCAAATCCCTTTAAGTATCATCAACAAGAGACCACAAGAGAGAACAAAATGCATTTCAGTCATATTGGATGTGGGCCTAAGTAGTGAGCAGGAGGATTGGATCTAGTTTATCCATGTTGCTTCATACACTGCTCAAAAAAATAAAGGGAACACTAAAATAACACATCCTAGATCTGAATGAATTAAATATTCTTATTAAATACTTTTCTCTTTACATGCTGACAACAAAATCACACAAAAATTATCAATGGAAATCAAATTTATCAACCCATGGAGGTCTGGATTTGGAGTCACGCTCAAATTTAAAGTGGAAAACCACACTACAGGCTGATCCAACTTTGATGTAATGTCCTTAAAACAAGTCAAAATGAGGCTCAGTAGTGTGTGTGGCCTCCACGTGCCTGTATGACCTCCCTACAACGCCTGGGCATGCTCCTGATGAGGTGGCGGATGGTCTCCTGAGGGATCTCCTCCCAGACCTGGACTAAAGCATCCGCCAACTCCTGGACAGTCTGTGGTGCAACGTGGCATTGGTGGATGGAGCGAGACATGATGTCCCAGATGTGCTCAATTGGATTCACGTCTGGGGAACAGGCGGGCCAGTCCATAGCATCAATGCCTTCCTCTTGCAGGAACTGCTGACACACTCCAGCCACATGAGGTTTAGCATTGTCTTGCATTAGGAGGAACCCAGGGCCAACCACACCAGCATATGGTCTCACATTGGGTCTGAGGATCTCATCTCGGTATCTAATGGCAGTCAGGCTACCTCTGGCGAGCACATGGAGGGCTGTGCGGCCCCCCAAAGAAATGCCACCCCACACCATGACTGACCCACCGCCAAACCGGTCATGCTGAAGGATGTTGCAGGCAACAGAATGTTCTCCACGGCGTCTCCAGACTCTGTCATGTCTGTCACATGTGCTCAGTGTGAACCTGCTTTCATCTGTGAAGAGCACAGGGCGCCAGTGGGGAATTTGCCAATCTTAATGTTCTCTGGCAAATGCCAAACGTCCTGCACGGTGTTGGGCTGTAAGCACAACCCCCACCTGTGGACGCACCCTCATGGAGTCTGTTTCTGACCGTTTGAGCAGACATGCACATTTTTGGCCTGCTGGAGGTCATTTTGCAGGGCTCTGGCAGTGCTCCTCCTGCTCCTCCTTGCACAAAGGCGGAGGTAGCGGTCCTGCTGCTGGGTTGTTGCCCTCCTACGGCCTCCTCCACGTCTCCTGATGTACTGGCCTGTCTCCTGGTAGCGCCTCCATGCTCTGGACACTACGCTGACAGACACAGCAAACCTTCTTGCCACAGCTCGCATTGATGTGCCATCCTGGATGAGCTGCACTACCTGTGCCACTTGTGTGGGTTGTAGACTCCGTCTCATGCTACCACTAGAGTGAAAGCACCGCCAGCATTCAAAAGTGACCAAAACATCAGCCAGGAAGCATAGGAACTGAGAAGTGGTCACCACCTGCAGAACCATTCCTTTATTGGGGGTGTCTTGCCACCTGTTGTCTATTCCATTTGCACAACAGCATGTGACATTTATTGTCAATCAGTGTTGCTTCTTAAGTGGACAGTTTGATTTCACAGAAGTGTGATTGACTTGGAGTTACATTGTGTTCATTAAGTGTTCCCTTTATTTTTTTGAGCAGTGTATATGAGACATGAAGAAGAATTGTAAATATCATACATGTGATGGATCAATCTGCATGGAAACGGATCCATTTTTTCTGACTGCTCTTTGGTAGACTGCAGAGAGAAGTCAGCAGCCACTTAAAATGGGGCCTGTCAGTGAGAGCTGCCATGGGCCTATTCCTCCTGAATGCACCATATTGCATCACCAAAACCCCAGCCCTATAACACATCCCTACCTACAATCCTGCTCTGCCCATGCTAAACTGTGTGACAATTTAATCCCATCATATTTCCACTCCTGCGCTTCGTAGAGCACAGGCTCACACAGATGGACAGACTGTCCTGGACGGAGACAGTGGGCATAGCCGAGAGGTGACTGTGACAGTCTTCCATACTATAGTGACATTAGTTCCTCGGCCAGGGCTCAGAACATGTTTGAGTTATGGGGGCCTGAGGGCTACGGTGCAGAGGGAGTGTCCGGCTGGGTCTGAGAGATGTCAGATCAATGTGTGGCAGCCTCTTCACTCTCAGGTCATGGCTTCCTGTCTCCCCAAGGAACATACAGTATGGCAGCAGGCTCCACACAGGAACCACACAGTGGCAAAGAGCGGAGGCACTGGTTGACTGAATGAACAGCACATTTTGAGAGAGCGGCATCTTTAGTACATGCTAGATGAATTGAACTATTCTTTAATTGTATTTTACCACAATGGAATGTCTCTAAATGACCTTGGATTTCACATTCTGTTCAAAACTACCATGCAATCAACTGTGCGGATAGAAGTGTGATTTTTGAGATTCAAATCAACTTCGAAATCCTTTGTAGGAAATGGAAAACAACATGTATAAAAACACAAACGAGAACAATGACTCAAACACTGTTTACCGGGGAAACTATTTCCAAGAGGCTGACAGGTGTGTATAATTACTGCTGCGTTGGCGCTGGTTGGAGGAAACTCTAATGCAGTTTGCAGCTTTGAACTATGGTAATTATTTTCCTTTGCCTATTACATTGAAGCTTAAAAAAGGGGCAATCTGCAGTTGAAACGATAACAAAGCACTTTCCCAGTCTCTGTTCTGTTAAAAAGCTGCGGGGTGGGGCCTGGAGAAATGTAACCACTCAGCGATTAATAGAGAAGAGTTATGGATGCAAGGACTGACCATCCATGATATTAACATGACCATTTTAACTATGTTTTCAGGCTATATAGTGTTTGTTTACAAACATTGGAGTAAAACAAGCTTATATTTTGGGTTCTCATGGAGTGTGACAGTTGAACTAAGCTCATGAGGCATTTATAAGTTCTATTCTTCAAGAATCAATGGGTATTAGGGATGCAAACTTCGGTACATTTTGCTGCCAACTAACCGACCCTCATTAACCGGTCACATTTTTTTCCAAACAGTAAAATGATGTGAACAACAGAAAATACTTGTATGCATACAAGGAAAGGACATTTTTCATTTCGAGCTTCATGTAAACATGCAACAATAGCCAGCCTATCGTATTACACTATAGCCTATTATTGAGCATTCACCTCATGTAATGAAGCAACTAATAAAACACGCCATTTTCATTTCTCAAAATGCAATTTGTGGGTTCTAAACAGCGCACCTAATGCAAGCTGTGAGAGATGAAAATCTTAGTTAGAATGATGGGGAATCTAATAGTAACAACTAGGATGGGTTGCTAATATGACTAGGATTGTGCCTTTGGCTTCTAAACAACAAAATAAAGTTAATGTGAAAATCAGTAGAACAGCAGAGAAATGCTGGTTATTGGCATGAGGAAGTCTTGCAATTGCATTCACGGTTCTACGGGTGGATTTTGGCAAGGCTACTTTGAAACAAGGTAACGCCTCATTATTTGAAGTCAAGTACAACGTTCAGGTTTCAAACAAGTACACTGCCTCAAGCTCCCATTGGAAAGTGGTGGGTGACGCGCTGAGTACTGTTGACTATAGCCTATGCCAGGGGTATCCAACCTTTTCTAGCATGAGAGCAACTTCAAAAGAAATTAAACGTGTCGCTAGCTTTCAAATTAGGCTCATTCTTCTCTTCTCTCCCTTGCAACTTTTCCCTGGATCTTTAGTGCAATACTTTCTCTTGTACACTGTTTTCTGTCAATATACCTAGTAAAATAAATGGTTCATAAACTATTTATAAAAATAAAAAAACTTTATCTAGGCAAGTCAGTTAAGAACAAATCCTTATTTACAATTATGGCCTACCAAACGGCCTCCTGCGGGGACAGGGGCTGGATGTAATAAAAAAAATATAGGACAAAAACACACATCACGACAAGAGACAACATAACATTACATAAAGAGAGACCTAAGCCAACAGAGCATGGTAGCAACACAACATGACAACATGGCAGCAAACATGGCAGCAGCACAAAACAGGGTACAAACATGACTGGGCACAGACAACAGCACATAGGGCAAGAAGGTAGAGACAACCATACATCTCGCAAAGCAGCCACAACTGTCAGTAAGTGTCCATGATTGAGTCTTTGAATGAAGAGATTGAGATAAAAAAAAAAACTGTCCAGTTTGAGTGTTTTTTTGCAGCTCGTTCCAGTCACTGACTGCAGCGAACTGAAAAGATGAGAAATCCATGGATGTGTGTGCTTTGGGGACCTTTAACAGAATGTGACTGCTGTACGTGGAGGATGGGGGCTGCAGTAGATATCTCAGATAGGGGGGTGTGAGGCCTAAGAGGGTTTTAGAAATAAGCATCAACCAGTGGGTCTTGAAACGGGTATACAGCGATGACCAGTATATAGAGGAGTAGATTGCAGTGATGTGTCCTATAAGGAGCATTGGTGGTGTAACAGTATAGCTTCTGTCCCTCTCCTCGCCCCTACCTGAGCTCGAACCAGGAACCTTCTGCACACATCAACTGCCGCTTCTCATGAAGCATCGTTACCCATCGCTCCACAAAAGCAGCGGCCCTTGCAGAGCAAGGGGAACAACTACTTCAAGGTCTCAGAGCGAGTGACGTCACCGATTGAAACGCTATTAGAGTGCACCCCGCTAACTAGCTAGCCATTTCACATCGGTTATGGTGGCAAATCCGATGGCCGAATGGTAAATAACATCTAGCCGCTCGAAAGCACCCTTACCTTCCGATCTATAAAATTTGTCTCCGTAGTCTAGCATTTTTAATCTTGGTGATCAAAACAGTCAACAATTCTAAATGCAATGGTGCGTTATTTGTTGTGCAATAACTGGGCTTATAAAAGTATGTTTCACTCCAGTACCAGCTTGTGCGCTATATAAAAACAGGTGATATTTTACATTAGTAGCCTAAAAACACATATCTTGATTAGATTGATGCAGGGGGTTGAATACCCGTGTCAGAATCACCTTCGTCAGCAATTACAGCTACGAGTCTCTGTGTAAGTCTCCGAGCTTTTCACACCTGGATTGTACAATATTTGCCCATTATATTTTTTTATTCTTCCAGCTCTGTCGGTTGTTGATCATTGCCATTCAGCCATTTAAGTCTTGCCATAGATTTTCAAGCCGATTTAAATTAAAAAAAACTGTAACTAGGCTACATTCAAATCAGTCTTGGTAAACAACTACAGTGTATATTTGGCTTTGTGTTTTAGGTTATTGTCCTGCTGAAAGGTGAACGTCTCCCAGTGTCTGTTGGAAAGCAGACAACCAGGTTTTCCTCTAGGATTCTCTTTTCCGTTTATTTTATCCTAAAGAAAAACTCCCTAGTGCTTGCCAATGCGAAGCATACCTATAACATCATGCAGCCACCTCCATGCTTGAAAATATGACGAGTGGTACTCGTCATATATAAGTTCCTCGGCCAAGAAGGTTTCATAATTGCAAATGTATATACACATATACACATACAGTGGGGCAAAAAAGTATTTAGTCAGCCACCAATTGTGCAAGTTCTCCCACTTACAAAGATGAGGCCTGTAATTTTCATCATTGGTACACTTCAACTATGACAGACAAAATGAGAAAAAACAAATCCAGAAAATCACATTGTAGGATTTTTAATGAATTTATTTGCAAATTATGGTGGAAAATAAGTATTTGGTCACCTACAAACAAGCAAGATTTCTGGCTCTCACAGACCTGTAACTTCTTTAAGAGGCACCTCTATCCTCCACTCGTTACCTGTATTAATGGCACCTGTTTGAACTTGTTATCAGTATAAAAGACACCTGTCCACAACCTCAAACAGTCACACTCCAAACTACACTATGGCCAAGACCAAAGAGCTGTCAAAGGACACCAGAAACAAAATTGTAGACCTGCACCAGGCTGGGAAGACTGAATCTGCAATAGGTAAGCAGCTTGGTTTGAAGAAATCAACTGTGGGAGCAATTATTAGGAAATGGAAGACATACAAGACCACTGATAATCTCCCTCGATCTGGGGCTCCACGCAAGATCTCACCCCGTGGGGTCAAAATGATCACAAGAACAGTGAGCAAAAATCCCAGAACCACACGGGGGGGACATAGTGAATGACCTGCAGAGAGCTGGGACCAAAGTAACAAAGCCTACCATCAGTAACACACTACACCTCCAGGGACTCAAATCCTGCAGTGCCAGACGTGTCCACCTGCTTAAGCCAGTACATGTCCAGGCCCATCTGAAGTTTGCTAGAGAGCATTTGGATGATCCAGAAGAAGATTGGGAGAATGTCATATGGTCAGATGAAACCAAAATATAACTTTTTGGTAAAAACTCAACTCGTCGTGTTTGGAGGACAAAGAATGCTGAGTTGCATCCAAAGAACACCATACCTACTGTGAAGCATGGGGGTGGAAACATCATGCTTTGGGGCTGTTTTTCTGCAAAGGGACCAGGACGACTGATCCGTGTAAAGGAAAAAAATGAATGGGGCCATGTATCGTGAGATTTTGAGTGAAAACCTTCCATCAGCAAGGGCATTGAAGATGAAACGTGGCTGGGTCTTTCAGCATGACAATGATCCCAAACACACCGCCCGGGCAACGAAGGAGTGGCTTCGTAAGAAGCATTTCAAGGTCCTGGAGTGGCCTAGCCAGTCTCCAGATCTCAACCCCATAGAAAATCTTTGGAGGGAGTTGAAAGTCCCAAAACATCACTGCTCTAGAGGAGATCTGCATGCAGGAATGGGCCAAAATACCAGCAACAGTGTATGAAAACCTTGAAGACTTACAGGAAACGTTTGACCTCTGTCATTGCCAACAAAGGGTATATAACAAAGTATTGAGATAAACTTGTTATTGACAAAATACTTATTTTCCACCATAATTTGCAAATAAATTCTCTCTCATCTTTTTAAGTGGGAGAACTTGCACAATTGGAGGCTGACTAAATACTTCTTTGCCCCACTGTGTGTGTGTGTGTGTGTGTGTGTATATATATATATAATGTAGCCTACAAGTAGAAGTGTTTAGACTGTTCTGAAAAATAAGGTTCAAATCTGTACCAAAATGAAGTGTAAAAACAATCCAGATGGATATTAGGCACTAAGTGCCTTAGCAGCTGAAACAATCATTCATCCTAAAAGATTCAACACGAATGCAGGAAGAGTGTACAAAGAAAACATGTCTTATACAGAATAACAGATGTCAAGAGCCCACTCACTACAGATGAGTCATCTGATCACATTAATTTGTGAATGACCAGCAGAATCTTACACCCCACCACTCCAAACGGACAGTTGAACAAGTCGATCAACTCAATTCGCTGTCTGTGAAGCTCAGACACTTGCTCCTTCATCCAGTGAAAATACACTAGTGAATTAGGAAAGTATTGAGATCTTAACTTTTTCCACATTGTTTTCCACATTACAGCCTTATTCTAAAATGGAATAAATTGCCCCCCCCCTTCAATCTACACACAATAACCCATAATGACAAAGAAGAAAACACTGAAATATCACATTTACATAGAGTTGAAGTCAGAAATTTACATACACCTCAGCCAAATACATTTAAACTCAGCTTTTCACAATTTATGACATTTAATCCTTGTAAAAATTCTCTGTCTTGGGTCAGTTAGGATCACCACTTTATTAAAAGAATGTGAAATGTCAGAATAATAGGAGAGAATGATTTATTTCAGCTTTAATTTCTTTCATCACATTCCCAGTGGGTAAGAAGTTTACATACACTCAATTAGTATTTTGGTAGCATTGCCTTTAAATTATTTAAATTGGGTCAAACATTTCGGGTAGCCTTCCACAATAAGTTGGGTGAATTTTGGCCCATTCCTCCTGACAGAGCTGGTGTAACTGAGTCAGGTTTGTAGGCCGCCTTGCTGGCACACACTTTTTCAGTTCTGCACACATTTTCTGTAGGTTTGAGGTCAGGGATTTGTGATGGCCACTCCAATACCTTGACTTTGATGTCCTTAAGCCATTTTGCCACAACTTTGGAAGTATGCTTGGGATCATTGTCCATTCGGAAGACCCATTTGTGACCAAGCTTTAACTTCCTGACTGATGTCTTGAGATGTTGCTTCAATATATCCACGTAATTTTCTCCCTCATGATGCCATCTATTTTGTGAAGTGCACCAGTACTTCCTGCAGCAAAACACCCCCACAACATGATGCTGCTACCGCTGTGCTTTAAGATTGGGATGGTGTTCTTCAGCGTGCAAGCCTCCCCCTTTTCCTCCAAACATAACGATGGTCATTATGGCCAAACAGTTCTATTTTTGTTTCATCAGACCAGAGGACATTTCTCCAAAAAGTACAATCTTTGTCCCCATGTGCAGTTGCAAACCGTAGTCTGGCTTTTTAATGGCGGTTTTGGAGAAGTGACTTCTTCCTTGCTGAGCGGCCTTTCAGGTTATGTCGATACAGGACTCGTTTTACTGTGGATAACAACACTTTTGTACCGGTTGCCTCCAGCATCTTCACAAGGTCCTTTGCTGTTGTTCAGGAATTGATTTGCACTTCTTGCACCAAAGTACGCTCATCTCTAGGAGACAGAACGCGTCTCTTTCCTGAGCCGTATGACGGCTGCGTGGTCCCATGGTGTTTATACTTGCGTACTATTGTTTGTACAGATGAACATGGTACCTTCAGGCATTTGGAAATTGCTCTACAATTGTCGTTCTGAGGTCTTGGCTGATTTCTTTTGATTTTCCCATGATGTCAAGCAAAGAGGTACTGAGTTGGAAGGTAGCCCTTGAAATACATCCACAGGTGCACGTCCAATTGACTCAAATGATGTCAATTAGCCTGTCAGAAGCTTCTAAAGCCATGACATCCTTTTCTGGAATTTTCCAAGCTGTTTAAAGGCAGTCAACTTAGTGTATGTAAACTTCTGACCCACTGGAATTGTGATACAGTGAATTATAAGTGAAATAATCTGTCTAAACAATTGTTGGAATAATTGTGTCATGCACAAAGTAGATGTCCTAACCAACTTGCCAAAACTATAGTTTGTTAACAAGACATTTGTGGAGTGGTTGAAAAATGAGTTGATGACTCCAACCTAAGTGTCTGTAAACTTCCAACTTCAAACTGTAAGTATTCACACTTTACTCAGTACTTTGTGGAAGCACTTTTGGCAGCCTCGAGTCTCCTTGGGTGTGATGCTACAAGCTTGGTACGCCTGTATTTGGGGAATTTCTCTCATTCAGATACAAATCCGTGCTCTGGCTAGGTCACTCAAGGACATTCAGAGACTTGTCCCGAAGCCACTCCTGCGTTCTCTTTATCCTGTTGGAAGCTGAACCTTCGCCCCAGTTTGGAGGTCCTGAGTGCTCTAGAGTAGGTGTTCATCAAGGATCTCTCTGTACTTTGCTCCGTTCATCTTTCCCCTTGATCCTGATTAGTCTCCCAGTCCCTGTCGCTGAAAAACATCCCGACAGCATTATGCTGCCAGGTTTATTCCAGACGTGACACTTGGCATTCAGGCCAAAGAATACAAATCTTGGTTTCATCAGATCAGAGAATGTTGTTTACCATGGTCTGAGTTTAGATACCTTTTGGCAAACTCCAAGCGGGCTGTCATGTGCCTTTACTGAGGAGTGGCTTCCTCTGACCACAAAGGCCTGATTGTTGGAATGCTGCAGAGATTGCTGCCCTTCTGGAAGTTTCTCCCATTTCCACAGAGGAACTCTGGAGATCTGTCAGAGTGACCATCGGGTTCTTGGTCACATCCCTGACCAAGGCCCTCATCTCCCGATTGCTCAGTTTGGCCGGGCAGCCAGCTCTAGGAAAAGTCTTGGTGGTTCCAAACTTCTTCCATTTAAGAATGATGGAGGCCACTGTTCTTGGGGACCTTCAATGCTGCAGAAATATTTTGGTAACCTTCCCCAGGATCTATGCCTTGACACAATCCTGCCTCGGAGCTCTAGACAATTCCTTCAACCTCATGGTTTGGTTTTGCTCTGACATGCACTGTCAACTGCAGGACCTTATATAGACAGGTGTGTGCCTTTCCAAATCGTGTCCAATCAATTGAATTTACCACAGGTGGACTCCAATCAAGTTGTAGAAACATCTCAGGGATGCTCAATGGAAACAGGATGCACCTGAGCTAAATTTCGAGTCTCATAACAAAGGGTCTGAATACTTATGTAAATAAGTTGTCTTTTATTTTTAATACATGTGCAAACATGTCTAAAAAGCAGTTTTGATTCTTAATCCATATTTAAAATCAATTTTAGAATAAGGCTGTAACTTAACAAAATCTGGAAAAAGGGAAGAAGTCAATATTTTCCAAATACATGCACGCATGCATGCGTGTTTGTACACACACACACAAAAGTTAGACACCCCTTCAGAATTAGTGGACTCGGCTATTTCAGCTACACCAGTTGTTGACAGGTGTGTAAAATCACGCACAGTCACGCAATCGCTGAGGACAAACATTGGCAGTAGAATGTCCTTACTGAAGAGCTCAGTGACTTTCAACATGGCGCCATCATAGGATGCCACCTTTCCGACAAGTCAGTTCGTCAAATTTCTGCCCTGGTAGAACTACCCCGGTCAACTGTAAGTGCTGTTATTGTGAAGTGGAAACGTCTAGGAGCAACAACAGCTTAGCCGCGAAGTGGTAGGCCACACAAGCTCACAGAACGGGACCACAGAGTACGTAAAAAGGAATAATGGTCTGGGGCTGTTTTTAATGGTTTGGTCTAGGCCCCTTAGTTCCAGTGAAAAGAAATCTTAAAGCTACAGCATACAATTACATTCTAGACAACTCTGCACTTTGTGGCAACAGCTTGGGGAAGGCCCTTTCCTGTTTCAGCATGACAATGTCCCCGTGCACAAAGCGAGATACATATAGAAATGGTTTGTTGAGATCGGTGTGGAATAACTTAATTGGCCTGCACAGAGCCCTGACCTCAACCCCGTCGAACACCTTTGGGATGAATTGGAACGCAGACTGAGAGTCAGGATGGTCGCCCAACATCAGTGCACAACCTCACTAATGCTCGTGGCTGAATGGAAGCAAGTCCCTGTAGCAAACGGGGGACCAACTCCATATTAATGCCCATGTTTTTTTATGAGTTGCTCGACGAGCAGGTGCCCACATACTTTTAATCATGTACTGTGCCATCCTTTAAATCATGGATAAAGAATCATACCAAGTTACACTCCATAATTGTTGTAGCCACACAGCGTGAATCTGATTGTACCATTCCACAGATTCCGGCAGGGGTTCAAGGTATGGTTATCTAACTGGCTCAATGCAGGTTGGCCACAAAAGCCAGGTGATTCATCCCCTCTTGGACAACCTAATGCGTAGGCCCAGTACGTTTCATTCTTTCTGAAAGATTGAAAAATCTGTCATTTTGAAAATGTCTGAAATCCAATCTCTTCAAAACGATCCTGTTTTGAAGGAATACCGCAGTTAAACAAAGCCAACATGTGATGTGTCCGGCAGAGGTCTGGCTGCCTACGAATCCTGAAACTCTCTTTGGTCTGGCTCCGCCGCCACTTCCATTCCTCATTATTTTTAACGAGAATGTGGAACACACCTGTAGAGCCCAGTAAGCTGATCAACAGCACCTCACCTTGGGATTAACATTTATCACATATAACTTCTGAATCAGAGACAGCTAAATTATTCACAATCCTTCCATTAAAGGTCAATGGAGAGTCTGAGACGGAACCCGAAGGCAGACGTCACTACTGACTAATTGTGCTTTTTCCCCCTCCCCAACTAGATCCAGGGTTTACCAGTGCCATTTCCATCCCAATATAGTGCTCCATCTCTAGTTCTCCACAAATGGACAGTCTAAAAAGGGGTTATAATAGCTCAGCATAGATAACAAAATAACGCCCCTTGTGTGCACTTCTGGTAATACCCTATACCCCGGTATGGTACAGAAACGATACGACGGTATGAAAATATGGATACCGCCCAATCAGACTGCACTGCAGCCTCACAAACAGGTGACACTCGGTCACACAGGGCAATTTCCACAAGCAGTGCTTAAGCGCATGAATGGTAATTCAGCTCTCAAGTTTGTGACAGCTAATAAAAGAGAGAGCAGTTCTAATTAAAATCAGTAACACCCTCTGTTCATCTCTCCTCTGCACCCCTGTCTCATTTGGGCAAAGACAGAACATTCTAATTGGTCATGGGCAGCACAGGCAAACAGACAAAGCTGTTAAAACACGTACACAAACATCCTGGCACGTCAGTTGGTTACGTTCTACTATTCTGATTTAGTTGTCATCCAAAAGGGGGGGGGGGGGGGGGGGGCTCATTGACCTTCAAATTAAATTCCCTTTGACTGACAGTGAACTATGTCCTGTGTCAGTAAAATGCTAACCACATAACCTAGGTTGAGAGAGGATAAGACTGTATGAAGGAAAAAAAAGAAACTGAGACGCCAGCCTGGTGTGCAATCCATCACCCGCCCGAAACTAAGTGCCCCGTCATTGAAATAAATAATATGAAGCACAAATGTCAGTCAATAATTTAGAAAAACCTCCATCCTTGTCATTACCTGAGTACTAACACAGTGACATGATATAAGAGGATGGAGAATTTAAATATACATGATAAAAAAAATGTTTAAAAAAAAAGAGGCATTTGAGTATAGCCTCATACCATGGCTGTCACTCCATCTCATTCACTATGCCAGCCAAATAACACCTCAGAGCTTCACGGGCACACACACAGTGGCATACATTTCACTAACTTAGTCTGCCTGTCACCAGATATAACAACATTAGAAATGTCAGGGAGAATCTGCCATTGGTCTTTTAACTTGTATACATTTACATAGACACACACATGCTATTTATTCACCACTGACCCAGGACTAATGAAAATACTGTTCACAATCACTTATAGCAGACAGTGTATTGTAACTAAGCTTTATTTATCAAAAGGAATCAGCAAAGTGAATTAATTTCCACAGTGGATAGAATCCCTGAGCAGAATAGGATGGAGTAAACGCAGTATCAACATCACCACTCTATCCAGTACATGCTAAACAAAGCAGAGTATCAACATCACCACTCTATCCAGTACATGCTAAACAAAGCAGAGTATCAACATCACCACTCTATCCAGTACACGCTAAACAAAGCACAGTATCAACATCACCACTCTATCCAGTACACTCTAAACAAAGCACAGTATCAACATCACCACTCTATCCAGTGCACTCTAAACAAAGCAGAGTATCAACATCACCACTCTATCCAGTACATGCTAAACAAAGCAGAGTATCAACATCACCACTCTATCCAGTACATGCTAAACAAAGCAGAGTATCAACATCACCACTCTATCCAGTACATGCTAAACAAAGCAGAGTATCAACATCACCACTCTATCCAGTACACGCTAAACAAAGCAGAGTATCAACATCACCACTCTATCCAGTACACGCTAAACAAAGCACAGTATCAACATCACCACTCTATCCAGTACATGCTAAACAAAGCAGAGTATCAACATCACCACTCTATCCAGTACACTCTAAACAAAGCAGAGTATCAACATCACCACTCTATCCAGTACATGCTAAACAACGGACAGTATCATATGAGTTGGAACTAAACGCTTAAGTATCCTTTTCATATCTTTTAACACCTGATTTACTTCACAAAAGGCACATCTCAATAGGTGGACCAGGTAAGTCATGACATGGCACAAGTAAGGGGGTGGGCCTTTCCTCTTTTGTTCAAGCAAGCGGGGAGGCCAATGACATCACAGATTCCCATCAAGCCAACTCCTTGAATGCCCTACTCCTTGTAGTTTGCAGTTGTGTCAACAACAAACAAAAACACTTCTTTACTCAAATAGTTTTTTACCCTTTAGTGTGTGTGTGTGTGTGTGTGTGTGTCCTTTACTGTATTGATACTTGGGACATCGCTTTTCAACAGTAAAAGTTACAAATTGGCTGGAGGATGTCTTTAAACAATAAACAAAGGCTATCAGAGCCTGGTGAATGTGGTGGTCTGTGAAGAGGAAAAAAGACAAACAAAAAGCTCATTATGGCATGGAAGAGTACACATTTATAGGGATATTACAGCAGCAGCAACCAGCCCAGAGGAACCCTGCTGCTGGAATGCAGTGGGGGAGAAAAGGAGGAGAAGACGAGGCGGCTGTATTACCTCTCAGAAAGGCAGTGGAGGGAAGCCGATCCACCTGCTTAGCTGAGCAATGTTACCCAAAGCCCTCGGAGGACAGATTGTGGCTCTCATCCAGGTGTGACCTCGTGTTTCTCTTACATTACCCAACACTGAATGAGCAAACACGTACGCACATGAACACACACACACTGCCTACCTGCACTGGCTCATGCCAATTATCTGGAAATAGTGTGGAGGCATACACACAAGTACACCCAGTACCTTTTTAAACTACACACCACACACTAAAAACAGCACACCCACACACCGCCTTCAACCCAATTAGGCTAGGCCTACAGTATGTTGAGTTCTGTCGCCATTTCTCTCCCACCGTCTCATCTTCTCCTTAAATCATTAGTGGGAACAGGAGAAATGTCAGCGTCTGCTCTGAGCAAGGAGGGTATTTCTCCTCAAGACGTTCAACAGATGTTACAACAGCTTGTGATGGAGTCTAAAAGAGACACTCATACTTTGGAAACGAGACATTTGGATTCAGATGAAAAGCGGCTAAAAAAGATCAAGTTAGAGAACAAAGAAGAAGGAGAGACACGATAAGAGAAACCGATGAGCTGAAAGACTGGTTGAAATTTTTTTTTTTTTTTAGAAAGGATAGAATTAAAAGGAGGAGAAACATAAGTCAGTCTAACATTTAGGCTATGGCTCAGTGCATGAGGAGAGAGCCAGATGAGTCACCCAATTTCCTTAGAGGAAGAAATCAACGGCAGACCACACCCCTGCCATATTCAAATAGGCCTACCAACCAGGGCCAACCAAAAAACTACACATACTAAATGGGACAAGTGAGAACATGATGGGGAATGGGAGCAGGTAGCCTAGCGGTTAAGAGCGTTGGGCCAGTAACCAAAAGCTCGCTGGTTCGAATTAGGGCTGGGCGATATATCGAGATAATGTTTTAGCGCAAATGTTCCAAATGCCTGTATCGTTTTTATGAGCGTTTGTCTTTTTGGTCTCATGTGCACCGCCCAACTCGCAAAGACACCAAGCCCCTACCCCTCACATCAACGAAAAATCTTCTTCCTCTCTGACAAGCCGTTCCAACTCACATTTTGCATTTGAAGTTTGGTCCAACATCGGTCATATGGACACCGAAACATTATTTGACCGTAATAGAGGAGAACTGAACCTTTGTAACAATACCCTTTTTATATCTCAACTCCCAAAACTTAGAGCAGATCTTGCTAAGACGGGAGTATCAATTAACATTTTTGTGGAAAATTAAATGCTCAGTTTGTCACATGCGGCTTTGCGCCAGCAGTATTTCAGCCATACTTACGTGCTAGCCGTCTAGTCAGCGTTTTATAAATGTGCAATGATCATAAAAATACGCATCTATATAAAGAATTGGCAACTCGTTCTCATTCTCAGAAATAAGCATCTTATTCAGGTAGGCCACTTGATTTCAATATCTAAACAAAGTGAACAGGCTGTTGTTCAAACAGTTGGAGACAGACATGAGGGTGTGTTCATAACAGTTCAACTGTTCTACCTTGTTAGCAAGCAAATAGATCCATGTTGTCTAGACTTTAAATACACTGAGCAAAAACATAAAAATGCAACATGTAAAGTGTTGGTCCCATGTTTCATGAGCTGAAATAAAAGACTCCAGAAATGTTCCTTACGCACAAAAAGGTTAATTCTCAGATTTTGTGAACACATTTGTTTACATCCCGCCTCCCGGGTGGCGCAGTGGTGAAGGGCGCTGTACTGCAGCGCCAGCTGTGCCACCAGAGACTCTGGGTTCGCGCACAGGCTCTGTCGTAACCGGCCGCGATCGGGAGGTCCGTGGGGCGACGCACAATTGGCCTAGCGTCGTCTGGGTTAGGGAGGGTTTGGCCGGTAGGGATATCCATGTCTCATCGCGCACCAGCGACTCCTGTGGCGGGCCGGGCGCAGTGCGCGCTAGCCAAGGTTGCCAGGTGCTTCCTCCGACACATTGGTGCGGCTGGCTTCCGGGTTGGATGCACGCTGTGTTAAGAAGCAGTGCGGCTTGGTTGGGTTGTCTATCGGAGGACGCGTGACTTTAAACCTTAGTCTCTCCCGAGCCCGCACGGGAGTTGTAGCGATGAGACAAGATAGTAGCTACTAACAATTGGATACCACGAAATTGGGGAGAAAAAGGGGGTCAAATAAAAAAATAAAAAAGAAGCTGATTTAAAAGCATGATCATTACACAGGTGTACCTTGTGCTGGGGACAATAAAAGGCCACTCAGTTGCCACACTACACAATTCCACAGATGTCTGAAGTTGAGGGATCATGCAATTGGCATGCTGAATGTTAATTTCTCTACCATAAGCCACCTCCGTCATTTCATAGAATTTGGCAGTACGTCCAACCAGCCTCACAACCGCAGACCACATGTATGGCGGTTTGCTGATGAAAACGTTGTGAACAGAGTACCCCATGGTGGCAGTGGTATGGGCAGGCATTAGCTACGGACAACGAACACAATTGTATTTTATTGATGACAATTTCAATGCACAGATACCGTGACGAGGTCCTGAGGACCATTGTCGTGCCATTTATCCGCCGCCATCACGTGTACAACAGCGTATTCCAGTTCCCGCCAATATCCAGCAGCTTTGCACAGCCATTGAAGAGGAGTGGGACAACATTCCACAATCAACAGCCTATATGAGAAGAGGTGTCGCACTGCATGAGACAAATGGAGGTCTACTCACTGGTTCTGATCCATGCCCCTCTTTTCTTTTTTAAGTGTGTGTGACCAACAGATGCATATCTGTATTCCCAATCAAGTGAAATCCATAGGATGAGTTTAATGAATTGATTTAAATATTAATATTTCCTTATATAAACCGTAACTGAATAAAATCTTTGAAATCGTTGCATGTTGCGTTCATATTTTTGCTCAGTGTATCGAGATTAGCTGGCTACTCATTATGTGTAACTTTTATTTAACTAGGCAAATCAGTTAAGAACAAACGCTTATTTACAATGACGGCCTACACCGGGCCAAACCCGGACGACGCAGGGCCAATTGTGCGCTGCCCTATGGGACTTGTGATACTGCCTGGATTTGAACCAGGTACTGTAGTGGCGCTCATTGCACTGAGAAGCAGTGCCTTTGACCGCTGTGCCACTTGGGAGCAGTATAATAAGTCCTGAATTTATTCGATTTGTCCCAACTGTTTCAAATGCAGTCTATTGACCTTTTATAATGCAAAGGCGATTTGTTCATATATTTTTCAAAATTATAGATAACGTGATATGATTTAGGCCATATGATTTTTAGGCCATATCGCCAAGCCCTAGTTCGAATCCCAGCACCGACTAGGTGAAAAATCTGTCCATGTGCCCTTGAGCAAGGCACTTAACCCTAATTGCTCCTGTAAATCGCTCTGGATAAGAGTGTCTGCTAGATTACTAAAATGTTACTGTAAAATGGGGGAATACTCTGACGAAATTATTAGGCGTAGACTGCCTTTTGGGCATGTGGAAAAATGGAATAGAACAGATTGGGGGAAAAAGATTGTAGGGGGATGAATACTGGGGGCGGAGACCAGAATAGGCATTGTTTACTTTGACACACTGTAGAGTACAAAATACACACTAAAATACAACATTGTCAGACAGCTTGCTGTGCCTGCCAAACCCCTGCTGGTGCAAACCCACATGTTTGTTTGTTTATGTACATAGGCCTATAAAACAGCTCTTTCATAAGGTTATTAATATTATCATCAGGGAATGGAATGTGCATGCAAATGTTTTTCCTCTGTCAATCCTTTTTATCCACCTCTGAATCAAAATAAAAAACACCCTGTACCATTCAACACCGATTCAAATGGGTTTTCATACGTTTTGACAAGACCTGGGATTCATCTGGGCCTCTGGTGCATCTTAGGAGGAGACGAACCAAGGAAGTTAGTGGATGAACTCAAAACGGCAGAGGCTCTGCTCTTCTGAAATAAACGTCAAACATTATTCCACAATCCAAGAGACACTTCCAACCTCTGTCCTGGAATCAGTCAGGAGACGGGACTAATTCACAGCCACTGCAGGGGACAAAAGACTGGAAGAGCAGACAAGAGACAGCTACTGGCAGTCTCCCTCCCTCTAGCTGAAACTATCCCATGGTGCCATTGGAGCGCGGCTCTGTTGAGACATGCCAGTCCAGACTCCCCATACAAAGTCGCCCGTGCAGTACAAGACCGAGCTCCTTTTATTAGTAGTCCAATATCATAGGCAAACCCCCAGGAGGCATAATGGCTTTACCGCCACTTCATATAGGAAGTAGGGGTCTGAAAGCCACTTGGAGGCCACCAAGAAAATTGGACACAGACAATTCTAATCTATAGCAAAGCACTAAAGGCTGTTGCTTTTATTGCTTTGCAGTTGATTTTCCTTTTTATTTTTCTAACCCGGAGTTAAACCCAATGCTTTGCCTGTCACAAGGCACCGTTTCAACAAGACAAGTCACACACGCGTACGTAACTAGGCAATAAAAAGCAAGGGAGTAAACACTGAACAGTATAACATTCTGGTTAAATCATAAAGGGTAATAGCTGCCAACTGGCCTAAAAAGGCTGATAAAAATAGCATCCTCTAATTTCGGTATTCTTTCTCATTACGAAGCAGGCTCAACAACAACAAAAAAAACACATGCGGAGTCTCCCATTAAAAGTTCATGTTGGCCAGCTCTCCCTCTATACATAATAAAATGACAGTTTGCACACACAAAGTGCTCCCACACTCTAGGGAGCTGGAAATCATTAAAACCACGTGTGTAGCAGGGAAAACAAAAGGTGGACCTGGCCAATCATATTCATAAAATATTGAGCTATAAATGATTCAGCCATTTAGTGGTAGCAGCTGTGAGGATGTGTGTCCTGCTTGTCTGAATAATACTAGCGGAGAACACAGTGCCTGGCAGGATTCAAGACTGCACTGTCCCTAGGGAGTGTCAATTCTCATTCACTCTCTGTAAGGCCAACAACTGCTGCAGGTGACTGAATGAAACAGAAGAGGAAGTATATTCACTATGGAAACAGGGACATTCTCTGAAGTGTGTGTGTGTGTACACACACACACACACACACACACACGTCAGTGTACCATTGCATACACTAGTGAGAGAAAACAGTAATCACTTTAAGTTTCTTTTAGAAGGACTGACCTCTGCTTTAATGCAATGGATCCAGAGGTCAGTACAATGCTGATGTGGCTGTTCAGGCCCTAGTGAGTCACTGGGCATGCAGCGGTGCTGAGAAATGTGCAATCAGCGCAAATCACTGGAATCACTCGAGCCTGGCGCAACCTTGGGAGTGCTCCTGAAATCTTCAAAATATCAGAAGACAAAAAAACAGTGACATTAGAAATGCAGATATGCTGCGTGCTTTGGCCATTGTTCAGTAACACTTCTTTCCAAACCAAGCAACGGTCTTATTTTTATATATATTTTTTTTTTTAGATCGTTCAGCCAAAGCACGACTGGTTATATGGGTTTTGCTTCATCATTTATTTTACAAGTCGCTTATAGGAAGTAATAGAGCCAGTCTCAGACCAGGATTACATTTTTCATCAGTATCCAACTCATTCACAGGACACATTCCACACTTACCACAAAGGGATGTGTAATGAGTGTATACAGTGTATGACTGAATAAATGGCAGAAATAGACTCAACCTTCAGAGGAGCGCTTGAAATAGGGAATGTTTTAAGAAGAAATACTGTGACCACTTGTTTGCCTGGATGTCAGAGGTTAGAACACCATCAGCCCGTGATGCCAAAAACACGGCACAATAGTAGAGCCCTGTTCACCATATCTGGAACAGTGTGTCCAAAGGTTTGCTGGGAAATCACAGGCAAGGACAGCCAATGGCGCTGACGCAAGAACGACAGCGTGGGAGGAGGTGGTGAAAATGAGTGAAAAGAGGAAGAGACAGGGCGAGAGTGAGAGCGCCTGGGAAAGGAGTCAAGAATGTCCTGGCATGAGCTCGGAGGACTGTCATGACGAGTGTGACTGCAGATGATCCTCAGCTATAAAGGACAACGCCAGATCCACTAGAAAATAAGCATCTGACCAAATTACACGAGAACCCCTAATCAGATCCACCAGAAAATAAGCGTCTGACCAAATTACACGAGAATCCCTAATGCAAAAAGTTTGTCAAAAACAAGAATGCCATTAAAATTAAGGCGTTAGACAGTATTTCTTCTTCCTGAATAAAGATAGCAACTTTCCCTTCCACTACAGCCCATGATATGGGGTGAATGATAAGCAGTGGAGGATTGTAGGCAAAGAAGTAGGTCTAGTGGCAGCCAGAATGAGAGGCCTGTCGTGCAGGCCAGAAAGGCCTATAGCCTAATGAGCCAGGCCAGTCAGAAGCTCTGTAATGAGGCTACGCTCCTCATCCCGGTGTTGCCGCCACTACTCCAGTAGCAGCTGGCCACACAGGCAGTCACACCTGGAAAATCCCAGGGTGCAGGGAGTTAAGCCCCATCCAGCAGAGCTGGTAGCAGTGGGAGGCAGGCACAGAGAGATGGCCTGTTTGGCGTCTACACACAAGGTTCGGTTTGCTCAGCTAGGTGAAATGAACGTCCCTTAAAAGACCTTCCCTTGAAAAACGAGAAAAAAAGCGGCAAGAGTACCGTTTTGCCCCTCTTGAGAAGCTGTAGCCAGTATACCCTTAGATTCATTCTGACTAAGACAACAAGAAATCTGTAATTAATTGACGTAATTCACATGAAAACGAGTCACCACTCGTTGAACGACAAACACTTAATTGAAGAATCCCTACTGTTGACCAATCACTGTCGAAGGGTTTTGCCTCAAAAAAAAAAAAAATTGTGCATGCACGAACAGCCAAAAAAATCCTTGGTGAAGACCAATATGAACAAAATATATGCAAACTGTTCCGAACTCTTCGGATAGGATGACTAGCTAGCTAAGGCCTGCAAGACTTTGTACGGTTTCCCAGCCTCTGAGACACAGCCAGCCAGGTCTAACAAAGGAAAGTAAGCAACAGGAATAAGTGAGGAAAGGAAGGTTTGATGGAGTGGGTATGGAGGGAGGGGAGAGGCGTTTTGAATGGTTGTATGCCATTGTAAAAATACCACAGCAGGCTGTCACGGGCAACAATTCATTTTAAATACTCAAAATGTGCAAAACACCTAGATAAATCATTCAATTTGAAAACAAACTGGATATACCGGGAACCATAAAATTAAGAGAGAAAGTGGGTGTTTGTGTTGGAGGACACAAAGGGGACTGTGCGACTTCTCCCAAGGTTACTTTTCAAACTGTTTAATGTCGTCTTGAGGTATGGGTGTGTAGCCGAGATCAGTTATTCTTACCAGTAAATATATCCATTGGCAACCCTAGTGAGGAGAAATCGACTAAAAATACTATGGCCTCAATTGTTTTACTTTGAGTTTAACAGAGTTATAAAACCCTCAATATATATATATATATATGCTTATTAAAAGCTCAGTGGTAGCCAAAGATCAACTGAATTGTTTGGTGTGACCAAGCATGCACCTGACATGTCAAGATGATTGGTTTCAATAATGCCTCAAATGTACCCTAATCAATTCACTGTCACTCAGTGCCATTCATCCCCATTTCAAAAACATTTTAACAATTAACACTCTGAATGTACTTATGTTGAATGATACTAATTAGGTTAGATGACTTTTTAAGAGAGATGGAGTGTGCACGTAACAGTCCACCGCCTCTTCTCTGAAGCAATGACCTTTCACTTAGACATCTGAACAGGTTATAATGAGGAAACAAGTAACTTCATTAACTTCCACTAATCGCTGAGAAGCATTTAAGATGTGAACGAGGTAGGGAGGGAGCTAACAGATAAAATAATAAAGAGCATGGAGAAAACTAAATGGCTGGTTAAGTAAGAGATGGCCAAAAATCTAGCGTATAGACTGTCTAAAATAAGCGTTTGGAGGAATCCAACATGTACTCCAACTTGTCACAATTCAAAACCCACTTCAAAATATTTTTGGGGCAAATAAAATCTTTCAAAATCTAAATCCTCACCATTTGTTCTACTCAATCATTTAAAGAGACGATTTGTCTTGAACTGCCGGCAAACAAACACTATAGTGCAGGTTGTTTATATCCACCTCTGTCTGAGACCAACCGGAAAGTATGTGGCGGGTCACAGATAATTGGAAACGGCCAACTAAACAAACAGAAAGAGAGTCCTGACAGGATGGCAATGGGAGCATGTGGCTGAAGGGTAAATTTGCATAAGAACGGCATGGTGCTGCTTTCTGAAGTGCATTCCACCAAAACGGGGGCACTGAAGGACAGCTCGCACCACACGGCTACGGGTTTCAGAGATCAGCCTCCCTTTCACCAGCCCCCTGGCTCTTCCCCCTCCACACACACAAACAGATCAACCATTGTCTGCTGAGCTCCCTGGTAAATGGTATGGACTGTCCTGTGTTCACGTCACTTCCAAGCACTAGCAGCAGCTTTCTGGATACTCAGCAGCAGGGATAATGAACAGTCACGCAGTAGCCGGGCTGGCTCGGATTCAGCTCAAATCCACTGCCCCAGACATTCCGGTTCCGCTGTGTCCAGAGGATGATTAATATCTCAGCTACAAATCAGTCAAGTTTTATTACCAGTTCCAACCCATGATGGTGAGTGTCAGGTTTATTGCAAAGCCAGCCCCCACAGACGTGGGGTTTTTTTGCAACAAATTTTCTTCAATAATAAAAAAATAAAAGTTGAGGTGGCATCATGGTGAAGAGCACGGGCTCCCGGCACAGCTCTCCTTACGAACATACAAGTGCAACAAAGATTTAATTTCCACATATTGGTGAACCATTTTATTTTACAAGCTCCAACATCTCTATTCAATCTCACTCTCTGATCCATCAGCAGCCAATACTCAAAAGTGTAATCTTGCCACAAATCCTAACGTCTCTTTTCTAATTGACAAAACCCAAAGAGAGCTCTATATTACCAAACGACACTCATCCTGATTAAAAAAATAAAATAAAACTCCTTTCTCTCGAAGCTGGATTTATCCCTCTCTAAACTACCACGCCAAGCTCATCAATCCACCACTACACACACAAACCTCATGAGTGTGTGCCTACCACGTGGGCCCCAGAGTGAGGAGAACTTTCTGGGACTGGTGGCAGAGGCTCCCCCTCAGGGGAGACAACGAGCGGTGCGGATAGGCCTAGCTCTTTCGGCTGCTGAACCAGTGTAGTAGTAGTCTCCCTTCCCTGGAGCAGACAGAACAACAGAAGAGTGCTTGCTGTCCACACTGCAGTTGTTCGGCCATACAAGTTTGCTGTAATATTTGAACAAGGTCCACTTTTTTTTCTTTTTCTTCTCTCTGCTCGCACTTCTCAAAAAAATGAAATCCCGTTCAACATTTAAGAGGATATTTTACCCAAATTACAAAATTACATATTGGTATGACAGGAATGCCTGCTTTGGTTCAGTTTCCCTGGCACCGTCTCCAAATGCTTACGTTTGAGCATTTGTGGCACAAATCCCATTCAAGTCATGGTACCGATATTAGCATTTTCGTGCATCATGTTCAAATCATCTATAAATGACAGATTCAGAATCAATGAGATACTTTCGGATGATTTGGACAAGATGCACAAAAAAAATGCTAAATATCAGTACCATGATGAATGGGATTTGTGCCACAAACGCTAAAACATTTGCATTTGGAAACAGTGCCAGGGACATAGGGTAAGTAAACCAGCGAATAATTTTGTAATTTGTGTGAACTATTCCTTTAATAAAATGCAGATTGCCTTAGCCTAGTTATCCAGCTGAAATCACACGCTCTCAGCTACATCAGTCAGCACACCACATGGAGTGTGCATTATAGGTCTTCACTGGTCCCCAAAATTTGACCTTTGGTAAACAAATCCAAAAGCGCATTCAGGCCGTTACAGCCCGTAGAAACATGCCAAACTAAGTATGGAATCAATCTTTAGGATGTTTTTAACATAAAACTTCATTAATGTTCCAACCGGACAATTCCTTTGTCTGTACAAATGAAGTGGAACGTAGCTAGCTACCTTTCACGTGAGCGCGCCAGACAGAGGCTGTGGCACTCTGCCAGACCACTCACTCAAAGCACTCTTATGAGCCCCTCCTTTAGAGTAGAATCCTCAAAACTGGTTCTAAATACTGTTGACATCTAGTGGAAGCCTTGGGAAGTGAAACATAACTAATATCCCACGGTATCTTCAATGGGGGCTGAGTTGAAAAACTACAAACCTCAGATTTCCCGCTTCCTGGTTGGATTTTTTCCTGCCATATGGGTTCTAGTATACTCACAGACATCATTCCAACAGTTTTAGAAACTTCAGAGTGTTTTCTATCCAAATTTACTGATTATATGCATATTCTAGCTTTTACGGCTGAGTTGCAAGCGGCTTAATTTGGGCATGTTTTTCATCCAAGCTACCCAAAACTGCCCCCTACCCCAAAGAAGTTAACCAGAACTGATAAAGCCGGAGAGGAGGTCCGCTCTAGCAGGCATGGAGGAGCCGTACTTTGAGCGAGTGACACAGGGAGGAGGCAGCAAGAGAGAGCAACCAACCAACCAAGACTCACGTTACTGTAGATTAATAGCTGCCATTGCTGGGTTATTTATCATCAAATATGATTGTAGTACCAGTCTTGACTGCTAGTTAAGCTATCTAATGTTAGCTAGCTAGACTGAGGCTGCAGTGCAAGCGCTTTCTAATCCTACATATAACTCTTCATAATACTAGGTAGCACCCTACCTGTTGGTTCTTTTAGTTCCGTCATTTTAATTCAATTTTACATTGACTAAGTATCTATTTTTTGCCACACACAGAGCAAGGCTCTGACTGTATCCTATTGCCGCTTTGATGACTCACAATTGGCCAACAACAAGCTACACTCGTGAAAAGCAAGAGCAGCAGCATAAATTATGCAATTTCTCTCTCTCTCTCTACAGCAGCGTTTGGGTCTGTACAGGCCCTTTCCGGTTAAGTCAGTGAAAATGTACACATATCCGAGACAATCATATCAGATCCAACCCAGACCCGTGATATTAATTAGAATTCTGGATCGGGTCTCGGGTACAGGTGGAGCCGTGAAAACATTGGTGTGCATCCCATCCATTTTATAACAGCTTCAGTAAACTAAATGTTATCAGTGTAGTGGGGTAGGCTGGGTTTGTCTTTTCCCAAGCATCAATTCCAGGGAAATATCACTCATTATGACCAGAGATGTTTTGCTATACAGACAATGGCATTCTGGTTAGACCACAATTCAAGTAACGTTCTCTACAAAAGACACATTTGTACCACAAGTCAAGAAACACAAGAAGGACAAAGACAGTGTGGCTACAAACCAGAAGCAGGGAACACATTTGACTGCGTGGAAGTTTCACTACACTATATTTCTGATGAATGATTGGCCAACAAATACATTAACCACTAGTAGGATCTTCTCATAAAACACTGGCAGCCCACTGGTGTGTGGGTAAGTCTCAATGGAAAAGCACCACTAGACTTCTGCTAGAGCTAGACTACTGCTCTCCCTACAGAGACAAGCATGATGGAATAAACGTACCACGCAAATATTTTATAAGGAAAAATACAAAAAGCACTTAAATAGTTCATTTCAAGTTGACATAAGAACACAGTGAAAGCCTAATTAATTACCAGGCTTACGTTGGATAAAGCTTTCAAACTCTAGGTGGCATTCTGCAGTCTCCCTATAGTCTTTTCAGTCTCCTGAGGGGGATCGGTTTTGTCGTTCCCTTTTCACAACTGTCTTGGTGTGCTTGGACCATGTTAGTTTGTTGGTGATGTGGACACCAAGGAACTTGAAGCTCTCAACCTGCTCCACTGCAGCCCCGTCAATGAGAATGGGGGCGTGCTCGGTCCTCTTTTTCCTGTAGTCCGCAATCATCTCCTTTGTCTTGAGCACGTTGAGGGAGAGGTGTTGTCCTGGCACCACACAGCCAGATCTCTGACCTCCTCCATATAGACTGTTGTATCATCGGCAAATTTAATGATGGTGTTGGAGTCGTGCCTGGCCGTGCAGTCATGAGTGAACAGGGAGTACAGGAGGGGACTGAGCACGCACCTCTGAGGGGCGCCTGTGTTGAGGATCAGCGTGGCAGATGTGTTGTTACCTACCCTTACGACCTGGGAGCTGCCCGTCAGGAAGTCCAGGATCCAGTTGCAGAGGGAGGCGTTTAGTCCCAAGGTCCTTAGCTTATTGATGAGCTTTGAGGGCACTATGGTATTGAACGCTGAGCTGTAGTCAATGAATAGCACTCTCACATAGGTGTTCCTTTTGTCCAGGTGGGAAAGGGCAGTGTGGAGTGCAATAGAGATTGCATCATCTGTGGATCTGTTAGGGCGGTATACAAATTGGAGTGTGTCTAGGGTTTCTGGGAAAATGGTGATGATGTGAGCCATGACCAGCCTTTCAAAGCACTTCATGGCTCCAGATGTGAGTGCTACAGGTCGGTAGTCATTTAGGCAGGTTACCTTAGTGATCTTGGGCACAGGCACTATAGTGGTCTGCTTAAAACATGTTGGTATTACAGACTCGGACAGGTGTTTGGAGCATGCTAGATAGCACAGGTGGTCTTGTCTTCCGTAAACAGGCACTGTAACATGGAGATATGGCCAAGGGGGAACACTAGTCCTAACAAGGTGTGTATCAATTTAAAACATTTAAATTATTATTGTTATTGACTCTTGTGTAATGTAATGGAACTGAGAGTCATGATCAAGGGCTGTTGGATACTGTCTCCACCATTTGCTAAAACAATGACAATTTCAGAAGTTACTGACCACTGTAAAATGCTTTTTAAAACATCAGTAATACGATTTGAAGTGTCCTCATTCCAATTACAGGGACTCAAAAGAATCCTGTATTGTTATTTTTCGTCACTACCTCCCCGAGTCGGGAGTGGATCATTTGCATGCCTACTGCCTTCCTTGGATGTGGTAGCCGTTTCTCAGGCAGCCTCTCCAGAATCGAACACTGATTCCCAGTTAGCCCTGGTCACCATGGTAGGCACAGAAATTACCATCAAAAGTTGATAGAGCAGACATTCGAATGACACGCCAGTGCTGCGAAGGATTACCAAAATGTAATGTCCCCGAAGGTCAGCACTTGTTGGCACATCTTAGCACTAGAACTGCCACAGTTGCAAGTAACAATGGAGTGATCAGTGGAACCATAACTGATTTAATGAGCCATTCACGGATTCGCTGTACCGACCATGTGTACTTAGACTTGCATGGATTCATCTTTTTTTGTGAAAAGAATATGTCAGGATCAACCAGGTAGAGCATGAGGGAACAGTTTCTAAAAGAGGCACAGTTGATGAGGGCCCTTCCAGGATGGATCACGTATGCCAATTGGTCAGGAGTGAGACTGATAGACCATCCTCTCGGTGTGTCCTAATACAGAGAGTGAGAACCAGGAATGGAAGTACTACAGCCAGACCCCAATATCTGTCTGCACTATCACTACAGCCAGGTAAAATAACTAGACCCTCCCCAGACGGCAGAGACAGACCCAGAGGACGCTGAAACAATGTTCACCTGCTGAGAGTGAGAATCCAGGCGTGGGAGAATGAATACATAAAATTTCACTCCGAACCACTTAAAATGATAAAAATTGCAACAGAATACAAATAGGTCTAATGCAAATAAGTGTTACTTCATGAACAATACGTTTAAAAAGGTCATTATAGAAGTTTATTAACGGGCTAAGTCCACTGGAGTGACACCATCTTCATGTCACACTAACAGGCTGACCACACCGCTCACGTCGCGTGCATGTTGCAAAAATAAATTTAGAAATCTGTGTTATTCAATTATTACACCCACACTGCTCAGGCGCGCGTCAATGAGCATCTGCGTTGCCAAGGGCTAAAATAGAAGTCCTTTCTATTTCTGACGCAGATCGCGCTGCAAGTCCTGCCTCTCCCATCTCCTCATTGGTTTATAAAAGCAGGTACCCACGTGCCATCTCATTGGTTATACCCACGTGGCTGATTGAAAGACGAACTGTGTTGCTGCTCAGTGTAGTAATGCTATGAAAGTTTAGATGCCAATCACCATGTTAGTTCAAAGATTAAAAAGCCTGGAAGGAGAGATGACTAGAAACGATTCGGTTGACCGTTTTATGTGTGGATTAATTGTCAGGAGTAGAGGACCTTGTGCATTTCAGGTAAAATAACAAAATCAATGTTTATATCTCAGGACAAATTAGCTAGCAACAGTAGGCTAGCTAAATAGGACAAATTAGCTAGCAAGTGCATGCTAACTAGCTAAATTGCCATAAAGGTTTTATGCTTTTCGACCTGTCCCCAAATGAATGTCATTGGTTCAGAGTTTGTTTTGATATTTTAACCTGAGTGTCGTGATTGCGTTTGGTGTAGGTGGACAAAATAAATGTATGGACGATGGCGCACACACACAGCCGGTTTGGGTTCCGTGTAAGGGGGGGATAAAGCTCTCACTGTTGGAAATCTCAGACTGTTGATCCCATTTGGGCCTTATTGTTAACAGTAAGCCTAACATTTCACCACAACATGTTTTCATTGCTTTTTATACTTTAATTATACAAATTATTTCCATATATAAATTCAAAAGGCATCACATCAAAGGACTAAGAAACAGACCCCTTTTATGGCAGAGAAGTGCAATATTTTGAGAAATATTTCTGATGTAGAGCTTACAAATTTGTTCAAGACATGTGCTCCAGCCATGTCTGTACTTCCTTATTACAGAATCCTGCCCAGCACAATGGTGCCCAAATCCTGGTTCGTTGTTTAATCACTGAATTGTGTCACACTAAGTGGACATTGATTAAATATTGGCCCTAAAAGCAATCAGAACTATTTGAAAATATCATGAATAGACTGGGGGACTATTCTTTCATGAAATACATTTCTGTTACAAATAAAAGAGTAGGTGAAGGGAATATTATTCATTTTTTTCATTAATTTACTTAAGTTCAAAGTTTCACTACCTTACCTGGGAACAGTCACACCATTGAACAATTGTCACGGTTGGTTCATTGTAAGAAAACACATACACTGCATGAATTGACTCATGATTCAAGTTTTTTTATTTTTATAAATTAAATTAAAAAGCTTTTAGTATTTGTATAACAATTTTGCCATTATGGATTAAAATGGGTGTCTAGTCAACTACCCATATCAAGTTAATTTCAACTTTTAAAGAAGGAATTGTCTCCCGACCTCGAATTTCATGAGGTTTTCTTGAAAGTGAAAAATGACAGGTGCTTAGATCAAACGATATGGCCGAATCAGAGTTAGCAAATCTCAGGCCATATTACCTTAGCAATCGAGATAGTGATGCATTGACAGCATACTGGCATACTCATTATGCAGATTCGGTTGCAAAACGTTTCGTCAATAATTTACATTGCACTATTGAACAAATTCAAGTAGGTCCCTCCCCATTTCGTTCCGTTTACTGTTTGCCTTCGTTTGGTTTCTTACACCGTAAACGTTTTCTGATGCAAGACGTAATGAATCCACCTCTAGCTCAGTGCCATCAATATCAGTCAACGGTGGATTTATCGGTCAGATCAAATCATAAAAACATTGAGTAGGCTAAATACAAACGGGCACCTCTGTCGATACTTACTCACACGACATAGCCTGCGGCAATGTCCGACTCAATGATTTACAGTCGATGCAAATTACTTAGCCAGTTAAAACAAATGCAAAATATCTCCGATATCGATGTTAACAATTTAACTAAAAATAATCAAAAATAAGCCATCGATTTGATGTCATGATTGACCGGTCACGCGATAACGAAAGTACATCCCCATTGAATTCGGTTCTGTGGCCCACTTCAAAAGGTATTGTATCGAATTTTGTTCACAAATAACACATCTACAAACGTTTGCTTCTTTAGATTATTATAAATAGACAGCTAAACTTAAATCTTACCTGTTTAATGTCTGCTGTTATAGTTACCCCAAATAATACAATAAAAAAAATCAGTGTCAGAGGGCTGAGTCAGATCCGTAATAAACTTTATCCGCTCTTCTTAGGACGGACGCTGTCTGCAGTTTGGTCGCAAGGAAGGAAGCTCATGCGCTGTAATTATTCGATCACGTTGCGTAGACTAGACTCAAGAATGACACTGATATAAGTGCCTAACCATTAAGCAATTACACAACCGATAACTAACGGTTTATTCTCTATAAAACCGAAATTCAGGTATAGTTGTTCCCGGCCAAAGTTGATCTCCTACCCTCTTCATCTATCGCCATCTTTACCCGCGGGGTACGCTGGGTAATCCTAGGAATCCCCACGCACTGCGCGTCCTGACGTTCATGATATTCTGGAAATGGGATGGCAGGTGGGCTCTTCCAACTTTGCACTAGCTGCAGCACTTCATAGGCCACTAGTTTCATGGTACACATAATATGAGTGAAGGTGCTATTTTTGATATCAATTGAAGTACATTCATTTAATAATAGGCAAAAGGGTTAAATGTTAAACGTTGATAACAAAGTGCCCAATAGTCTACTTCATGATGTCAATTAAATTAGGCCTACTGCCCAACATAGGCTATTTAAGCAATAAGGCCTGAGGGGGTGTGATATATGGCCAATATACATACCATGGCTAAGGGCTGTTCTTAAGCACGGCACAACAGAGTGCCTGGAAACAGCCCTTAGCCGTGGTGTATTGGCCATATACCACAAACCCCTGAGGTGCCTTATTGCGATTATAAACTGGTTACCAACTTAATTTAGAGCAGTAAAAAATACATGTTTTGTCACACTCATGGTTACTCTTTTTTTTGTATGGGCATTAGCACAATATACCTGATCACAATTCTAGTTTCAAGACAGCAGCAATTAAAAAAACGAAAAAGTAGATTTTGCTGATTTATTGGTGCATTGAACCATGTCCCTTGCTGTAGTTTAAAAACTCTGTAGATAATGCTGAAACGATGGCATCATATCTGAATTTCTCCATCTTTATGCATCTTCACCATTGATCCCAAGTGGAAGACAAAACAATAATTCATAATTGTATTCACTGGATAGGCAATCCCCAAATATTTCAAGTAATATCTGAAACGTAGGCTACTGCAAGAATCTTTGTTTTTTGGACAAAATGAGCCAGAACAAAGCATTGGGAGAAAAGAGGCTACCAAATTCTGATATTTTTTCCACTGATTGGTGTTTTGACCAATCACATCAGCCCTTTTCACACCAGATATTTTTCAGATCTGATCTGGTTGGTCAAAAGACCAATTCGTGAAAATAAGATCAGAATTGGGCTGCCATTGTAAACGCAGTGAGGGTCCTCTGGGCTCCTGATGTGTTACACATAGAGGCTGAGCAGCAGGTGGCAGTCTCAGATCCTAGTTGACACATTTGTGGCTCCATGAGCAAAGATGAGCATTCCTCAGAACAGAAAACCAGTTCAGCTAACTTCATCAATGATTGCTCATTCCAGGCGCCCTGCCATTTTTAAACTGAATCAATTATTACACAGCGGTTAGCAATGGTATAGGCTATATTTGGACAAATAAAAAGTGTTTTAAAATGTTTAATTTACTAGGCAAGTCAGTTAAGAAGAAATTCTTATTTTCAATGACAGCCTATGAACAGTGGGTTAACTGCCTTGTTCAGGGGCAGAACAACAGATTTGTACCTTGTCAGCTCAGGGATTCGGTCTTGCAACCATTCATTTACTAGTCCAACGCTCTAACCACTAGGCTACCTGCCGCAGAATGATTAACCACTTTAGGATTATATACGATTAAAGTAGGTAAATTATATAAGGCACTTATGGTTGTCTCAGAAGTCATTGTTTAGAATCACTAGTTCTACATTTCAAACAATGTTGTCAACAGCACCTTGCCATACCCTCTAGTAAGACAATTAATTAACCTGCATTCATCTTTCAACAGCACAAAACAATGCTCCTGGAGTTGCATATCTCTCTATATTCTAATGTGCTGGTTGTTGTTTGGTTTCACCAGGTGAGGAGGCCCTTTCCTGTCAGGCCCAGCAGGAGGTTGCATACTAATGCTCTACCTGCCTGTTAGAAGTGCAGACAGCTGACCTGAGAACAGAAGGTAGAGAACACGTGTCACGCCATAGGTATCAGAGTCCACTGGCCCAGCACTTCAGCAAGCCTCACATCATGACGGGGAGCAGGCTGGTGAGTGAGTCATTTGCATTTTAGGTGGAGGAGCTAGAAAATGTTTGAATGAATTAAAAACAATGAGTCATCATGAATAATTTCCCCCAGCACATGAGAAAACCAGCAAACCAGATCGTTGTGATCAGTGTGTCTCCTCATCAAACAAAATCCTCTCAAATCTGCACAGGTAGGTGGGTGGTTGGGGGGGGGGGGGGGGGGGGGGGGGGGGTAGCAGCAGAGAGAAGCGGATTACTGTAGTTGAGATATTGTTTATTTAGGAATAATTAAGAGTCGCATGAAAAGGTAAGTGCTTTCAAAATACAATATGCAATTTCATGGTAGAACATGCCCAAAAACCTTTCACAAAGCTCTGTAGGCGTATTACTGAAAACATAAACTGCAAGGTCAAAACAAACTTTTGGTAACACGGCAGCCTGTAATTAATGGCAGTTTGGTATATCCGTTTTTTTGTGTTAAAAACAGCAGAGGAAACCATTGTACCATCACCCAGGCTTTGTTTTTACCGGTGGTGGAAAAAGTACAGTTGTCATACTTGAGTAAAAGTAAAGATACCTTCATAAAAAATTACTTAAGTAAAAGTGAAAGTCAGCCAGTAAAATAATACTTGAGTAAAAGTCTAAGCATTCCAAATGTAACAAGTACTTTTGAGTGTCAGCGAAATAGGCAATTATGGTTATTTGTGTTAACTAGAAAATAAGGGTTATATTAGTGTGCCAAACATAAAAATCTAAACATATTTTGATTCTAATATTCTCATATGAAGAGGCAGCATGAACCTTGAGAGAGTCACCGTTTCCCCTTTTCACACCAGCAGGTTCAGCCCCCGGCTATGTTTGTTTTCCTTGGTTGGAAAACACTCTGGCTTGCTGGAAAACCCATTCGTGGCACAGCGGGAAAATCTGCTCCTCTTCCGCTGTAGTGTAGTGTGACAGAGCTTCATGTCACTAATGTGGGTAAGGCAGAGTGACAGAGCCTGCCAGATCCTTTCCCCTGTTGTCTTCTGATGGAGTGTCATTATGGTTTACAAAACCCACATGCCTGTTCCGCTCAAGTGGTGGCAAGGCCACTAAACAACTATTTACAATTCTCAACATTTGAAGTGTTACAAATTGTTATTCACCGACATAAACAATGACTGATTGGCTATATAGCTTGTTGAATGGAGGTTTCAGAGCTCTCAGACATTACATTTCACAGAAGAGGGATTGAATGTAACCCCTGTGTCACTCCTGGACATCTCTAATAGGATTAAATTGAGACAACAGTTACATGCAGCCTTCAAATAAATGAGAGGAAATTCACTATATTATCTCTATATCTAGCATTACCAGACATAACCACAAGGGGAGGATAGGTAGCAGAAATTCCTCTCCTAATTGTCGATTAGCATGGGGGATGTCTCATAGGGATTTTTAAGGTCTATGTCCCTAGAGGAAAATGTGTGATAACAGTGCAGCAGCTGGAGCTTTCTCCGGTTATCACTCATTCTTTCATACCTCCATCCCATTCATTTTTCCCATAGGGATTTGACCCTATTACAAACACTGTGAGTATATAAGTTATTGCACACGTATACCCTTTAATCATGTGTCATTGGAAAGCTTAGATTCACACCTATCCATCAGACACATTTTCGGAATGTTCAGATGGACAGTACTTTGATTTTTGACCTCTAGGGTACATTTCAGAATTACCTGTATAAATTGCTTTAAAAAGGCAATCCTGTTACATTTTAAACTTTGTTTGACATGTGATGCTGAAAGCTCATGAAATTACCTTTCAAATTATATATAATATACAGTAACCAACTTTGAAAGCATCAACTACAACTATTGTTTAAAAATACCCCATATTCTGCCATTGACATTAGGATGTTGGAAGCTTAGCCATATGTTTTTGGATTGTGACAGAGGCACCATATTTCACACAAACAGTTAAAACAGGTAAAAAAAATTGTTTTGTAGATACAGGGCCATCGCAGGATTCAAGCATTAACCACACAGAAGCCTTTTTCCAATATTGCCGACTTATTGGATGAATTTTGCATGACCATACCTGTATAAAATATAGTAGTATGCCCAATAATATAGTAAAATGTTCATAGTGATGTAGAATACACAACCAAATGAGCCAGGAGTTCCAGATATACAAAGATGTTAAATTATTCACACAAATGTGGTAAGAATGTGCACAAAAAGCTGTCCGAATCGCTGATTTCTGATTTCTGTTGTGATCCTTAATTTAAATATTTAATATTCAAACATTTACAATTTATTTACACATGTAAATAGTCATGAATTTAAGCTGATTAAAACAACATACAATGTTATCCTATTAACTGTTTTCATTATGAGAACTATAAACCTTCTACATATATTCCGTTACAATGTAGTAAATATGATGTTGGGCCTGTTAAGGCCAATTATATTACTTTTAGTATTCTATTAACAGACCAATCTGCTATGGCCTCATCGTAAGAATATATCTTAATTTAGACTGTGTAATGGTTTCCTGCTCTCATCATAAAGATATTAGGTTAAAACGTATTGGCATTCCTATTGAATTTGACATTGTAATGCATGCAGCAATTGTATTTTTGATGAAAACAGTTAATAGGACAACATTGATATATCATTTGAATCAGATCACATGCATGACTTTTCACATGTACATACCCATTTTAAATGTTTGAAGATGAAATATTGCAATTAAAGATACAAAAACAATCAGAAATTGGCAATTCAGACATATTTTTGGGCACATTCTTCCCAAAATTCTGTGAGTGATTTAACATCTTTAAATATCTGGCACTCCTGGCTCATTTGGTTGTGTATTCTACATCACTATGAAGATTTTAAGATATTAATGGGCATACTACAGTTATATTTCATACAGGTATGGTCATGCGAAATTGATCCAATAAGACCCCATTGGGTTGTTTGGCGGCCATATTGGAAAAGGGCTTCTGTGTGGTTAATGCGTTAATCCTATGATGGCCCTGTATCTACAAATCTTTTTTTTTAAACTGTTTTAGCTGTGTGTTTGAAATTTGGTGCCTCGGTCGCCAAATGTAACAATCCAAAAACATACCATATTTGAATAAGCGGAACTCCTAGGATAAATATTGGATGATCAGTTATCATGGTCAAATCATATTGACAAGTTGTGGAAGTGGGGTGAGTTACAGTACCTTCAGAAAGTATTCACACCCCTTGACTTTTTCAAAAGGTTGTGTTACAGCCTGAATTTAAAATTGATTAAATTTATATTTGTCACTACACACAATAACCCATACTGTCAAAGTGGAATTGTGTTTTTCGAAATTATTACAAATTAATATAAAAGTATATGCTGACATTTGACGTAACCCTTAAACGAGATGGCCGAATGAACTGAGAGTTTCGCAGCTCCGCACAAGTAATGTCCAATTCTTAATCTTACCTCCACTTCAAGTTAAACCCATTTAAAAAACCATGGCGGCTACAAAAGGCGACATTACATGTGACATTGTCACCCGGACTCGAGCAATTTCCGCGGAAAAAGTCTCCAAGAAACAGCTAGCTTCAGAAAAAGCATAACCATCAACGCGGGGCGAATCTTATCCATGGAAAACTCACTGACAGACACCATGGAAACATTAGCATCTGCTAAAAAGAAAATAGGGGGCTAAGGAATAACTTTGTTCTATTAAACCTGTCCGGAAAAGAAGAGGGAAACATACCACTGATCCGCTACCTGCAAGACAAACTCCCCGAGTGGCTCCACCTGTCCACCGACAGGCCCATAGAAGTCGAGAGCTCACCGAGCACTGAGGCCCCCAGTCACCATACCTTTCCTGAGATTCACCGACAAGGAACAAGTCCTACAGGCGGCGAAAATCAACACCATACAGTGGGAAACGCAAACTCACCTTCCACCAGGACCTGTCAGCTGGAATACTTAATTGACCGAGGCATCTTCAGGGGATTCAAATACCCAAACGAGCTCAGGATTCTTCACCAAGGAGCACTGCGACACTTTAAAATTCCAGAAGAGGCTAAATGTTTTTTGAAGGACAATCCTGGCCACTGAAAAATGGACCAATGACAAAAAGCGATTACTGTTATTACCAATGGAGGTAAGACAACATATAGCCGCAGTCCAATGACCCACCCGCCCAGCTAAATGTCATTATAGTCGTCTATTTCTTATTTATTTTAGCTGAGAGGGATAGGTCCTATAGGCTAACCTCGGCCTACTAACGTTTTAGCCTACTTGTATTTTCTCTTTTATTTCAAGTGAGAAAATTATCCATTTACAGCTTTTCATCTTGTCTGTAGAACATAAGCTAATTGGTTGACAAAGTGATCAGATACTGTTAATTTATATTAGGCCTATAGCCTACTTTTTTATTTGTATTTATTAAATAGACCTTCACCATTGGCAGCCTGTCGATTACGACACATCTACAGACCTAACAAGAGGCTCAGTGTGTCAATTTTATGCCAATGGTTATGACCGCCTTATCCTGTTGATATTTCGTTTTAATAATAACAAATAACTTATCCTATAGATCCCTCTTAGTGATTTGCTCCCTCATGTCTGTTTTATTTAGTCCAAACGATTAAGCTTATGTCCTTTGGGGGATGTATTTGTTGGCTGGTCTATTGATTTTATTTACGCCATTTCTCACTCTCTTTTTTACTGTGGTCTGGATGGGGTGACGTTGACACTTAACTTACTACGGGGCAGAAAGGACGAGGCCTTTTGTTCTCTCGGGAGATGTTGGGCGTTGCGAAAACGGGAAAAAGAATTGTGACTGAGAGTGGGGTTAACAGATCCAACAGGATATGTCGAGTTGTTTGGGAACTCGGCTGGGGTGTTCAGAGATTGTTATTTTATGTACACCGTTTCTTTTTCTTTTATGTGATCGGAGCTGTAACTATTATCCACCTATACCCAGATATGACTTGCACTAGAGTTCCATTACTGTGCGAAGACGTTGACTAGTACCTTAAATCTACTGACATGGAACTGCCATGAGCTAGGTCATGCAATAAAACGGGAAAAAATACTATGTGCTCTCAAAAAGGAAAAAGCAGACAAGAGACACACCTCTGTGATGCTGAACATGCTAAACTCCACAGAGCTTGGGTGGGACAGGTGTATTTCTCATCTTTCAAATCAAACAGTAGAGGCACGGTCATACTTATCCATGAGCATGTTACATTCATGATTGACAAAAACATATCTGCTCCAGGGGGGACATTTATTCTGATAACTGGGTGACTGTATGAGCAACCAATTACTATCTTAAATATACACTGCTCAAAAAAATAAAGGGAACACTAAAATAGCACATCCTAGATCTGAATGAATGAAATATTCTTATTCAATACTTTTTTCTTTACATAGTTGAATGTGCTGACAACAAAATCACACAAAAATGATCAATGGAAATCAAATTTATCAACCCATGGAGGTCTGGATTTGGAATCACACTCAAAATTAAAGTGGAAAACCACACTACAGGCTGATCCAACTTTGATGTAATGTCCTTAAAACTAGTCAAAATGATGCTCAGTAGTGTGTGTGGCCTCCACGTGCCTGTATGACCTCCCTACAACGCCTGGGCATGCTCCTGATGAGGTGGCGGATGGTCTCCTGAGGGATCTCCTCCCAGACCTGGACTAAAGCATCCGCCAACTCCTGGACAGTCTGTGGTGCAACGTGGCGTTGGTGGATAGAGCGAGACATGATGTCCCAGATGTGCTCAATTGGATTCAGGTCTGGGGAACGGGCGGTCCAGTCCATAGCATCAATGCCTTCCTCTTGCAGGAACTGCTGACACACTCCAGCCACATGAGGTCTAGCATTGTCTTGCATTAGGAGGAACCCAGGGCCAACCGCACCAGCATATGGTCTCACAAGGGGTCTGAGGATCTCATCTCGGTACCTAATGGCAGTCAGGCTACCTCTGGCGAGCACATGGAGGACTGTGAGGCCCCCCAAAGAAATGCCACCCACACCATGACTGACCCACCGCCAAACCGGTCATGCTGAAGGATGTTGCAGGCAGCAGAACGTTCTCCACGGCGTCTCCAGACTCTGTCACGTCTGTCACATGTGCTCAGTGTGAACCTGCTTTCATCTGTGAAGAGCACAGGGCGCCAGTGGCGAATTTGCCATCTTGGTGTTCTCTGGCAAATGCCAAACGTCCTGCATGGTGTTGGGCTGTAAGCACAACCCCCACCTGTGGACGTCGGGCCCTCATACCACCCTCATGGAGTCTGTTTCTGACCGTTTGAGCAGACACATGCACATTTGTGGCCTGCTGGAGGTAATTTTGCAGGGCTCTGGCAGTGCTCCTCCTGCTCCTCCTTGCACAAAGGCGGAGGTAGCGGTCCTGCTGCTGAGTTGTTGCCCACCTACGGCCTCCTCCACGTCTCCTGATGTACGGGCCTGTCTCCTGGTAGCGCCTCCATGCTCTGGACACTACGCTGACAGACACAGCAAACCTTCTTGCCACAGCTCGCATTGATGTGCCATCCTGGATGAGCTGCACTACCTGAGCCACTTGTGTGGGTTGTAGACTCCGTCTCATGCTACCACTAGAGTGAAAGCACCGCCAGCATTCAAAAGTGACCAAAACATCAGCCAGGAAGCATAGGAACTGAGAAGTGGTCTGTGGTCACCACCTGCAGAACCACTCCTTTATTGGGGGTGTCTTGCTAATTGCCTATAATTTCCACCTGTTGTCTATTCCATTTGCACAACTGATAGGAAAATTTATGATTAAATGACTGAACAATAGTCTTATTTTAAATGAAACTGTAACTAAGTAAACGTATACTCTGTTTTATTATATCTGATTAACAATATGAGTTCATAAGAAGGGATCGTGTGACACGGACAAGGAGTAATTAAAGTTAATGAACACAATTCCAACTAGGAAAAAACGAATGGTTTGTGGATTAAGTAAACAGATAAGATAGTTAACCTATGGTTGAACCGTCGAAACTGAGCTCTGTGGTGTTTTAGATAAGGCAGTGAGTGCATTCCTAGGTTTACTGTTAATTAGAACTGTCAGCTAAGTGGTGATCGATAATGGTGAGGAGTCAAAAGTTAATTCAGTTGTGTTGTGTGTCTTGTGTATGTGTTAGTGAGTTGGAATGAACTTTGAATGAACTTTTAAAGTTCCCTTTGACCCGGTCTAGAGGAGGAGATTCATTTTAGAAGCAATGAAATGACGTCATGTTATTGTATATAAACTGTTGCTCGTGGTAACGTGGCAGCGCGCTCCAAGAATAAATTCTGTTACCTATTATTGAAAAGACTGGTCTCCGTCTATTTTATGCAAACAAGAATCTTACAAATTCTCATAAAATAGATTAAGGGAATTCAATTAATGAAAACATATTGGAATAACTAAATTACAGTAACAACAACAGCATGTGAAATGTATTGTCAATCAGTGTTGCTTCCTAAGTGGAAGGTTTGATTTCACAGAAGTGTGATTGTCTTGGAGTTACATTGTGTTGTTTAAGTGTTCCCTTTATTTTTTGAGCAGTGTATATGCCCCTAACACTGATTCTTCTGCTTTCATGTCGAAAATGATAACCCTGTTCAATGAGCATGGTTTTTCCAGTTCTGGCTGGAGATTTTAATTGTACCCTCAATTCAAGTCTGGACAAATCATCTCAAGTCCCCACCACAAACCCTAGATCAGCAAAGATGTTGAACTCTCTTACTAAAGAGATGGGACTGATAAATATCTGGAGAGCGACTAATAGCTCATCTATGGACTATACATACTTCTCCAATGTCCATTACACCTACTCTCGTATAGATTACATTTTTATTCCAAAGATTTTCTTACATTTCCTACAATCGGACCCATAGCTCTTTCAGAGAACGCCTTTGTCCACCTCTGCTTTGACCTCTGTAAACACATCCCAAGGTCAAAGTGCTGGAAATTCTACACCTCCATGTTATCAAACAAAGCATTCCATACATTGGTTACTACATGGATAGACAACAAAGACTCTCCTGTTTCTCCGGCCACAATGTGGGACGATGCCAAAGCCACAGTAAGAGGTCATCTAATTGCATATGCTTCCTTTAGGAAAAAATAAATGGAAGCACACAGGTTAGATCTTGAGAGGGAGCTGAAACGCTGTGAAAAAGTACATAAACATCCCCCAGACAGCTCCTCCTGGAGTCAACTTAAAGCAGCTAAACTGAATTGGACTATACTCGGGAGATAAAAAAAAAAAATGTTTTCTTTACCAAACAGAAATTCCATAAGTATAGCAATAGGCCTAGCAGATTGCTTGCTTACCAATTTAAAAAAAGAGCAGTCAGGGCGTACAGTCATGGCCATCCAAACAGCAGATGGCGAGGTCACATATGATCCAAATTAGATCAATTTAACTTTTCATGATTTTTACTGCAAATTATATACATCTGAGAGAAAGCATACAGATGCAGAACTCCCTTCTTTTCTAGAGGGAATCTCGCTACCAAAACTATCAGAGACCGACCAAGAAGATCTCAACTCCCCCTTCACTCCTGAGGAGGTCCTAGAGGCAATTACCTCCATGCCACCTAACAAGTACCCAGGCCCAGATGGTTTTCCCAGAGAGTTCTACAAAGCTTTTTTGCTCCAGCTTAGCCCTATGTTCATGCCAATGCTGGCAAATTTTTGCAAAAACAGAGCTCTCCCAGATTCTATGTACACAGCCCACATTACAGTGTTGCTCAAAAAAGACTGGTACTCTTCTGATAACCTTCACCGTCTTTCAAATCAAATTTTATTTGTCACATACACATATTTAGCAGATGTTATTGTAGGTTCAGTGAAATGCTTGTGTTCCTAGTTCAGACAGTGCAGTAATATCTAACAAGTAATGTAACCATTTCCCAACAACCACCTAATACACACAAATCTAAAGGGGTGAATGAGAATATGTACATATAAATATATGGCTGAGCGATGGCCGAGCTGCATAGGCAAGGTGCAATAGTATATACATATGATATGAGTAATGTAAGATATGTAAACATTATTGAAGTGGCATTGTTTAAAGTGACTAGTGATCCATTTATTAAAGTGGCCAGTGATTGGGTCTCAATGTAGGCAGCAGCCTCTCTGATTAGAAGCTGTTTTTCAGTCTCTCGGTCCCGGCTTTGATGCACCTGTACTGACTTCGCCTTCTGGATGGTAGCGGTGTGAATAGGCAGTGGCTCGGGTGGTTGTTGTCCTTGATGATCTTTTTGGCCTTCCTGTGACATCGGGTGCTGTAGGTGTCATGGAGGGCAGGTAGTTCTGACGTTTTGCCTGTTTGATTGCCTTACCTTGCCATGGTTAAATGCGGTGGTTTGCGCTTTCAGTTTTTCCGTATGCTGCCGTCTATCCACGGTTTCTAGTTTGGGTAGGTTTTAATAGTCACAGTTGGAACAACATCCCCTATACACTTCCTGATGAACTGATTCACTGTGTTTACGTCAATGTTATTCTCAGAGGCTACCTGGAACATATCCCAGTGCACGTCATCAAAACAGTCTTGAAGCATTGATTCCTATTGGTCAGACCAGCATTTAATGGACCTTAGCATGGGTACTTCCTGTCTGAGTTTCTGCCTATAGGAAGGGAGGAGAAAAATGGAGTCATGATCTGACTTGCCGAAGGGAGGGCGGGGGAGGGCCTTGTAGGCATCTCGAAAGGGGGAATAGCAGTGGTCGAGTGTTTTTCCAGAGAAAGTACTACAGTCAATTTGCTGATAGAACTTGAGTAGCTTTTTCCTCAAATTTGCTTTGTTAAAATCCCCAGCTACTGTCACGACTTCCGCCGAAGTCGGTTCCTCTCCTTGTTCGTTCGGCTGTCGATGTCACTGGCTTTCTAGCCATCGCCGCTCCATTTTTCATGTATCCATTTGTTTTGTCTTGTTCCCTGCACACCTGGTTTTCATTTCCCAATCAAATCATATGTACTTATTCCTCTGTTCCCCATCATGTCTTTGTGTAGGATTGTTTTGTGTTACGTGGTGTTTGTTCGCATACGCTGGTTTGTTCCGTGTTTTTTTGTTACATGAAGATTGTTACTTTTAACTTTATTCAAGCTGTATCTATTTTTGCACACTTACACTTTTGCCTAGTTTTGGATGAAGGTTTTTGACGCAGTTGCATCCTACTGTTATTTTCTCCTGCCAAATAAAGTGTGTGCCTGTTCACAACTCTCTGCTCTCCTGCACCTGACTTCTTCACCAGCAGCGCCCAGCCTTAACAGCTACAATAAATGCGGCCTCAGGATATGTGGTTTCTAGTTTGCATGAAGTCCAGTGTAGTCCCTTAAGAGCCGTCATGGTATCGGCTTGAGGGGGAATATACATGGCTGTGACTATAACCATAGATCATTCTCTTGAGATGTAATATGGTTGGCTTGATTGTGAGGTATTCTAGGTTGGGTGAACAAAAGGACTTCAGTTTCTGTAAATTATCACAATCACACCATGAGTAGTTAATCATGAAACATACACCGCCATCTTTATTTGTCCCGGAAAGGTCTTTATTTCTGTCTGCGAGATGTACTGAGAACCCAGCTGGCTGTATGGACAGGGACAGTATATCCCAAGAGAGCCATGATTCCATGAAACAGAGTATGTTACAGTCCCTGATGTCTCTCTAGAAGGAGATCCTCGCCCTGAGCTCATCTACTTTATTGTCCAGAGACTGAACATTAGCGAGTAATATCCTCGGAAGTGGTGGATGGTGTGCATTCGTCCTGAGTCAGGTTAGAAGTCCACTCTGAATACCTCTTCTCCGTCGGCGGCGTCTTGGAGCAGCCTCTGGGATAAGTTCAATTGCCCTGGGGGGTTACGAACAATGGATCCAATTCGGGATAGTCGTATTCCTGGACCTAATGCTGTTGAGTTACCGCTGCTCATATATCCAAAAGTTAAATAGGGCTGTATGTAATAACGCAAAAAAAAAATTCTGGGCTAATAATGTAAGAAATAGCACACAAAAAAATACTGCAAAGTTGCTTAGGAGCTAGCTAGAAGCAGAGCTGTCATGTCTGTCGGTGCCATCTTGCCAATGATATTATGGATCAAGTAAACTAACAGAAGGCCCCTGTCCTGCTGTCTTCACTGGATGCTGAGAAAGCGTTTGACAGGATGGAGTGGAGTTTTCTGTTCTCAGTCTTAAAAAAGTTAAATATGGGCCAAAACTTTATTAAATGGATTAAGTCCCTATATTCTCATCCAAATGCCATGGTGACTACTAACGGTCTGAATTCTGACAGATTTCCTTTGGGATGTGGCACAAGACAAGGATGCTCGCTGTCCCCCCTGCTCTACTTATTGAGGGGGAGCAATCCTCTACTTATTGAGTTGATAAGGAGCAATCCAAGTATTATGGGTCTGCAGGCGGCCTTCAGCACAAGATTTCGCTCTCCGCGGTTGATGTCTTGCTTTACATATCCAACCTTCAGAAATCCCTCCCATTTTAGACACAATTGCTCAGTACGGCAAGTTTTCAGGATATAAGATACATTTTAACAAATCCATTGTTTGCCCTCTCAATCTTACACTCACCAGCTCTATGAAGACACTCTGTCTGTTCCAGTGGAAGACACAGGGGTTTCAATACCTTGGGATCTTTGTAATACCAGATTTTAATTGAATCTAAGGGTGGCCTTGCCCTTTCCTGCCTTCAATTGTTCTACTGTTCTGCCCAAAGATGCTACATGCTAACACGGATCACAAAGAGACAAGACTCAATGTGTATTCAGATAGAGGCCCAATCCTGTGGTTCAATTATATTCATAACTTTAGTGAGGTGGGCAACATATCCAAAACCTTTGTGATTTACAGAACCCTACTAGCATAGAAGGACTGTAGGAAATACCTTGGCATTTCCTCCCAGATATGCTCCTACTCGCCTATAGTATGCAACCCAGACTTGCCAAAAGCCCTGAGTGATGCCAACTTTAGTCTTTGGCATACTCTAGGGATCAGGACCTTTTCAGACCTGTTTCAGCAGAACACAACTACACTGAAATTCTTTCAAGAGCTCTCAGTGAATTCAATATATCGTCAAATTAGACACGTAATTTCCTCAATTCACTTCCAAGGGGAGGTTTAGAGCTCAGCTGAATAGGTTGAGATCCTTCTTGCTACGGCACAATCCATCAAAGGCAAAATATCTACAGACTCCTTTCTGAGAATTTTGGCTCTTGCTTTACTCCTTTGAAAAGAATCTGGGAAAAGGACCTTTGTCTGACTATCAGTGATGAGTTATGGGCGGATGTTTGCGACAGGGTATACTGCTCCCCTACTAATGAAATAAGCGAACTATACATTTTTGTACAAGAAGTGGAACCTATATGCATGTATTGGAGTTGTAGAGAGATTGCCAAAATCTGGTAATCTAATAATACTGCTGCACAGATAATACTATATGTACAGTTTGATATGACCCTGTGTCTCTATCTTCTTAATGCCCAGCAGGACTTTGTTATTGATCCCGACAGAGAAAATGTGTTTATGGCTACCACATACTTTGCTAAGAAATGTTTTCTCCTACTGTGGGCATCTAATTCTTCTCCTACATTTAAAATGTGGATTGACCAGATTGTTAACTTTTTTCCCTCTTGAAAAGCTCACTTAAGACATCCACAAGAGACAGCCCAGGTTTGATCAACTCTGGTCTCCACTACTCAACTATATTTCAAATTTGACAGAGTGAACGGGTTGATTAGGGAAATGAGTGTATATACAGTGCCTTGCGAAAGTATTCGGCCCCCTTGAACCTTGCGACCTTTTGCCACATTTCAGGCTTCAAACATAAAGATATAAAACTGTATTTTTTTGTGAAGAATCAACAACAAGTGGGACACAATCATGAAGTGGAACTACATTTATTGGATATTTCAAACTTTTTTAACAAATCAAAAACTGAAAAATTGGGCGTGCAAAATTATTCAGCCCCCTTAAGTTAATACTTTGTAGCGCCACCTTTTGCTGCGATTACAGCTGTAAGTCGCTTGGGGTATGTCTCTATCCGTTTTGCACATCGAGAGACTGACATTTTTTCCCATTCCTCCTTGCAAAACAGCTCGAGCTCAGTGAGGTTGGATGGAGAGCATTTGTGAACAGCAGTTTTCAGTTCTTTCCACATATTCTCGATTGGATTCAGGTCTGGACTTTGCCATTCTAACACCTGGATATGTTTATTTTTGAACCATTCCATTGTAGATTTTGCATTATGTTTTGGATCATTGTCTTGTTGGAAGACAAATCTCCGTCCCAGTCTCAGGTCTTTTGCAGACTCCATCAGGTTTTCTTACAGAATGGTCCTGTATTTGGCTCCATCCATCTTCCCATCAATTTTAACCATCTTCCCTGTCCCTGCTGAAGAAAAGCAGGCCCAAACCATGATGCTGCCACCACCATGTTTGACAGTGGGGATGGTGTGTTCAGCTGTGTTGCTTTTACGCCAAACATAACGTTTTACATTGTTGCCAAAAAGTTCAATTTTGGTTTCATCTGACCAGAGCACCTTCTTCCACATGTTTGGTGTGTCTCCCAGGTGGCTTGTGGCAAACTTTAAACAACACTTTTTATGGATATGTTTAAGAAATGGCTTTCTTCTTTCCACTCTTCCATAAAGGCCAGATTTGTGCAATATACGACTGATTGTTGTCCTATGGACAGAGTCTCCCACCTCAGCTGTAGATCTCTGCAGTTCATCCAGAGTGATCATGGGCCTCTTGGCTGCATCTCTGATCCGTCTTCTCCTTGTATGAGCTGAAAGTTTAGAGGGACGGCCAGGTCTTGTTAGATTTGCAGTGGTCTGATACTTCTTCCATTTCAATATTATCACTTGCACAGTGCTCCTTGGGATGTTTAAAGCTTGGGAAATCTTTTTGTATCCAAATCCAGCTTTAAACTTCTTCACAACAGTATCTCGGACCTGCCTGGTGTGTTCCTTGTTCTTCATGATGCTCTCTGCGCTTTTGACGGACCTCTGAGACTATCACAGTGCAGGTGCATTTATACAGAGACTTGATTACACACAGGTGGATTGTATTTATCATCATTAGTCATTTAGGTCAACATTGGATCATTCAGAGATCCTCACTGAACTTCTGGAGAGAGTTTGCTGCACTGAAAGTAAAGGGGCTGAATAATTTTGCACGCCCAATTTTTCAGTTTTTGATTTGTTAAAAAAGTTTGAAATATCCAATAAATGTCGTTCCACTTCATGATTGTGTCCCACTTGTTGATTCTTCACAAAAAAATAGAGTACAGTTTTATATCTTTATGTTTGAAGCCTGAAATGTGGCAAAAGGTCGCAAAGTTCAAGGGGGCCGAATACTTTCGCAATACATGTTGTGTAAGGTGCTGTAAAAACTCATTATTTGCTCGTTGTCTCAGCTAAAGCTGGAAATAGCTAACATGATCACAGCACTTAGCTAACATGATCACAGCACTTAGCTAACATGATCACAGCACTTAGCTAACATGATCACAGCACTTAGCTAACATGATCACAGCACTTAGCTAACATGATCACAGATAGTGCTGCTGCAAACGTTTTTGTTTTGTTTTATAGTTTATTCTATTATTTATGTATGCCACATCTGTGAATGTGGAATGTGTTTTGGGTGTTGATTGAAAAACAAAAATACTTAATGTTTAATTGAAGGGGAAAAAAGGTAAAAAGTCAATTATTCAACCCCTTTGTTATGGCAAGCCTAAATAAGTTCAGGAATAAACATTTGCTTTACAAATCACATAATAAGTTGCATGCTCACTCTGCAATAATAGTATTTAACATGCTTTTTGAATGACTACCTCATCTCTGTACCCCATACATACAATTATACAGTGGGGAGAACAAGTATTTGATACACTGCCGATTTTGCAGGTTTTCTTACTTACAAAGCATGTAGAGGTCTGTAATTGTTATCATAGGTACACTTCAACTGTGAGAGACGGAATCTAAAACAAAAATCCAGAAAATCACATTGTATGATTTTTAAGTAATTCATTTGCATTTCAAACACAGATTCAAACCTATAGACCAGGGAGATGGGTAAAAAAAAAGCAGACATTGAATATGGTGAAGTTATTAATTACACTTTGGATGGTGTAGCAATACACCCAACCACTACAAAGATACAAGTGTCCTTCCTAACACAGTTGCTGGAGAGAAAGGAAACCGCTCAGGGATTTCACCATGAGGCCAATGGTGACTTTAAAACAGTTACAGTTTAATGGCTGTGATAGAAAACTGAAGATGAATCAATAACATTGTAGTTATTTACATAAGTTTTCAGACCCTTTGCTATTAGACTCGAAATTGAGCTCCGGTGCATCCTGTTTCCCTTGATTATCCTTGATGTTTTACAACTTCATTTGAGTCCACCTTTGGTAAATTTAATTGATTGGAAATTATTTGGAAAAGCTGTCTATATAAGGTTTCACAGTTGACAGTGCATGTCAGATCAAAAACCAGGCAATGAGGTCGAAGGAATTGTCTATAGGGCTCCGAGACAGGATTGTGTCGCGGCACAGATCTGGGGAAGGTTACCAAAACTTTTCTGCAGCATTGAATGTCCCCAAGAACACAGTGGCCTCCATCATTCTTAAATTGAAGAAGTTTGGAACCCTTCAAGACTCTTCCTAGAGCTGGCCGCTTGGCCAAACTGAGCAATCAGGGAGATGGACCTTGGTTAGAGAGGTGACCAAGAACCCGATGGTCACTCAGGCAGAGCTCTAGAGTTCCTCCTTGGAGATGGGAGAACCTTCCAGAAGGACAACCATCTCTGCAACACTCTACAAATCAGGCCTTTATGGTAGAGTGGCCAGACAGATGCCACTCCTCAGTAAAAGGCAGATAACAGCCCACTTGGAGTTTTGCCAAAAGGCACCTAAAGACTCTCAGACCATGAGAAACAAGATTCTCTGGGCTGATGAAACCAAGATGGGACTCTTTGGCCTGAATGCCAAGCTTCTCGTCTTGAGGAAACCTGGCACAATCCCTACGGCGAGGCATGGTGGTGGCAGCAATATTCTGTGTGTGGGGGGGGGGTAGGGTTCAGTGGCAGGGACTGGGAGACTAGTCAGAATCGAGGCAAAGATGAACGGAGCAACGTACAGAGAGAGACCCTTGATGAAAACCTGCTCCACAGCACTCAGAACCTCAGACTGAGGTGAAGGTTCACCCTCCAACAGGAAAGGTTCACCCTCCCTAAGCACACAGCCAAGACAACACAGGAGTGGCTTCGGGACAAGTCTCAATGTCCTTGAGTGGCCTAGCCAGAGCCCAGACTTGAACCCAATTGAACATCTCTGGAGAGGCCTGAATATTGCTTTGCAGCAACGCTCCCCATCCAACCTGACAGAGCTTGAGAGGATCTGCAGAGAAGAATGGGAGAAACTCCCCAAATACAGGTGTACCAAGCTTGTAGAGTCATACCCAAGAAGACTCAAAGCTGTAATTGCTGACAAAGGAGCTTCAACAAAATACTGAGCTAACATGAAAAGGGTCTGAATTCCTATAAACTCAGCAAAAAAAGAAACGTCCTCTCACTGTTAACTGCATTTATTTTCAGCAAACTTAACACATGTTAAGTTTGCTGAAAATAAATGCAGTTAACAGTGAGAGGAGAGGACATTGTATGAACATAACAAGATTCAACAACTGGACATATACTGAAGAAGTTCCACAGACATGTGACTAACAGAAATGGAATAATGTGTCCCTGAACAAAGGGGGGGGGGATCAAAATCAAAAGTAACAATCAGTATCTGGTGTGGCCACCAGCTGCATTAAGTACTGCAGTGCATCTCCTCCTCATGGACTGCACCAGATTTGCCAGTTCTTGCTGTAAGATGTTACCCCACTCTTCCACCAAGGCACCTGCAAGTTCCCGGACATTTCTGTGAGGAATGGCCCTAGCCCTCACCCTCTGATCCAATAGGTCCCAAACGTGCTCAGTGGTATTGAGATCAGGGCTCTTCGCTGGCCATGGCAGAACACTGCCATTCCTGTCTTGCAGGAAATCACTCACAGAACGAGCAGTATGGCTGGTGGAATTGTCATGCCGGAGGGTCATGTCAGGATGATGCAGGTGTTGTTACACATGGTCTGCCACTGCGAGGACTATCAGCTATCCGTCCTGTCTCCCTGTAGCGCTGTCTTACGCGTCTCACAGTACGGACATTGCAAATTATTGCCCTGGCCACATCTGCAGTCCTCATGCCTCCTTGCAGCATGCCCAAGGCACATTCACGCAGATGAGCAGGGACCGTGGGCATCTTTCTTTTGGTGTTTTTCAGAGTCAGTAGAAAGGCCTCTTTAGTGTCCTAAGTTTTCATAACTGTGACCTTAATTTCCTACTCTCTGTAAGGTGTTAGTATCTTAATGACCGTTCCACAGGTGCATGTTCATTAATCGTTTATGGTTAATTGGGAAACAGTGTTTAAACCCTTTACAATGAAGATCTGTGAAGTTGTAAAATTTTACAAATTATCTTTGAAAGACAGGGTCCTGTCTTTTCTTTTTTTTGCTGAGTTTATAAATGTGTTATTTCGTTATTTTTAATAAATTAGCAACCATTTAAAAAAAACAGTTTTTGCATCATTTTGGGGTATTTGTCACAACTTCCGCTAAAGTCGGTTCCTCTCCTTGTTCAGGCGGCGTTCGGCGGTCAATGTCACCGGTCTTCTAGTCATCGCCGATCCACCTTTCATTTTCCATTTGTTTTGTCTTGTTTTCATGCACACCTGGTTTACATCTCATCATCATTACTATGTGTATTTAGCCCTCTGTTCCCTCCATGTCTGTGTGGGGTATTGTTTATTTGTCAAGGTTGGCACACTTCCGGCTGGTTTGTGCCAGGTTTTGTTTTATGCCCGTGCTTTGTGGCAGCCGGTACTTTGTACTTGCGTTCTGTATTGTGATTGCCTAAGTAAAGTGCCTTGTCCACTCATCTCTGCTCTCCTGCACCTGACTTCCATGCACCAGCTACACCCACCATTTGAGAGTATTGTGTGGATGGACAATTTAATCCATTTTAGAATAAGGCTGTAACCTAACAAAATGTGGAAAAAGTCAAGGGATCTGAATACTTCCTGTGGTCCTGCAGGCTCTAGTTTAGTCTTATCTTGATTATTGTCCAGTCGAGTGCTGCAAGGAAAGACCTAGTTAAGAACAGAGCAGCGCGTCTTGCTCTTCATTATAATCAGAGGGCTAATATAAATACTATGCATGCCAGTCTCTCTTGGCTGAGAGTGGATGAGAGACTAACTGCATCACTTCTTAGTTTTATAAAAAACATTATTGTTTTGAAAATTCCAAATTGTTTGCATAGTCAATTTATGCACTGCTCTGACACACACACACGTACCCTTCCAGACATGCCACCAGGGTTCTTTTCACAGTCCCCAAATCCAGAACAAATTCATTTCAAGATCGCTGCTACCTACATTCCGGTTAGCAATGTGAAGCATAAAATAAATAAACACGGAATACGTTGATACACATCGAAAGTCGGGACTCCACAGATCATCTTATTTGTCTGCCTGTAACCTACCGTTATTGATCACCAACCTCAAGAGTCAAACTTTGTATTTTACACGTTTTCACCAAACAGAAAACATCTTATAAGGTTAGCTTCGATTTGGTCTGTGTTTGAGCTATAGCTACATGGGGGGTTCAAATGGATCCTTAGGTTGGCAGGAACACATCTGGCCTATTGCCATCTGATGATGTATGACTTAATGGCAACATCGAATGTCCACCGAGTGACTATATCTTTACGCATCAAAAATATGATGTTGCCTGCTTCCGCGCTGTTGGCGTCCATATCCCCTGTATGTCCCCCGACACCACCACATTGTTTGAGAGACGTTGGTGTTGCACAAATTTAGTTTTTATAGTGAACAATAACTTTTAGGCACATCCAGTGTGCAAAAACAGTGCAATTACTACAATCAGACACTTTGGAATGGTTGAAAGGACTCTTGATTGTGTTTTTTTTCTGATATTGTTCACATGTTGTGGGATACATCTGATGTGTTTCCAGCTCTGGTAATCAATAATTCACTTATAGCTTGTCAATGAAAGATGACATTCAAAATATGTTAGGATTTGGCCAGGATTGTTCCGGTTTTGGCCACTAGATGCCCCCATTGTGCTTTTTTGACCCTTTTTTTCCCCCCTGTTTCCAGATTATTATTTGCACCTGTGCCTCGTTTTCCTTGAATGTATTTAAACCCTTAGTTTCCCTCAGTTCTTTGCTCTGTGTTTGAATGTTAGCACCCAGCCCCAGCGATGCGGTGAACATTTGTTACTCCAGTTGGACTCTCTTGTGGTACTCTGTTTTTGTTCTCGTTTATTTATTTTTGATTATCTTTTGAGGCTTTTTCCCTGCTGTACCTACCACCTTGTGGATTTACCTTTTCACTTGGAGGATTACCTTTTTCTCTTGGAATTACTTTTGACGTTGTGGATTTATATTTTTGCCTGAAGTACTTTCCTTTTTACTTTATTAAAACACTGTCTCAAGTACTGCTTCTGGGTTATGCCGACTATTAGTTGCTCAGTTTGCTAAGTGACTGTTTCTCACACCAGAGACCCGAGTTCGTAACCGGGTCCTGACAGAAACACAGAGCCCAAAATGAACCCAGAGGCAGCCAGTTCCCAGGACCTTTTTGCCACGCTGTTCCACCACGAGGGGACTGTCCAACGCCACAAAGCCGCTCTGGTTCAGCAAGAGGCCTTAATGGCTAGACATTCTCAACTTCTGTCTGAGATGCTGACTTCCATAAAGCAGATATCTGATCGACTTCCCCCGGCAACCGCTCCCACCCCAGTACCTCAGATTCAAGTGCCCGTGGCAGTTAATCCCCTGGCTGAACCTCGTCTTCCGCTTCCCCAACGGTTCTCAGGTGATCCGAGTGCTTGTAAGGGGTTTTTCACCCAATATTCTCTCTCCTTCGAGCTGCAAGCCTCGTCGTTTCCCACCGACCGGTCCAAGATCGCATATATCATCACCCTGCTGTCGGAAAAAGCCCTGGCCTGGCTACTGCTGTGTGGGATGCCCAAAGTCCCTGCTGTGCCAGCTACTCTGCCTTTGCTGAGGAATTCAAGCGAGTGTTTCAAGGTCCAACCAGCGGCCCTGACTCAGCCAAACAGCTCCTGACTCTCCGCCAAGGTCGGCGCAGCGTGACGGACTATGCCATCCAGTTCCGCACGGTGGCGGTAACGAGTGGCTGCAATGACGAGGCGCTCAGTGTGTTTTCTAAAGGGTCTTTCCGACACCATCCAAGATGAACTGGCCACTCGGGAACCACCGGACAACCTCGAGTCCCTGATCAAGTTGGCCTCACGCATAGACCAGCGTCTTAGAGAGAGAGAACTCAACCGTAGACCTCTCGCCCTAGCTCCTATCGGTCCCAGCTCCGAGTCCCCACCTTTATCCTCGCTGGCTCCACTGGAACCCATGCAGATTGGACACATCTCCCAGGCTGAGAGAGACCGCCGGATGAGGGAGCGATGCTGTCTAAATTGCGGCAAACCTGCCATTTCCGCTCCACGTGTCCCGGGCTCCAGGGAAACGCACTGTCCCGTGCAGGCCTGGGGGGACTGTAATGGGAAACATAACCTCCTCCCATCCGTACAACTCCAGGCTGCTCATTCCAGTCACCCTTTCCTGGGACAACCACGAGCTTCCCCTTCAAGCCTTGGTAGACTCTGGAGCCGCAGGAAACTTCATGGATGGTATCTGGGCAAAGGAGAATGGCGTCCCCTCTGAACCTCTAAGCGACCCCATGAGTGTTACTACGTTGGATGGAAGCCCTCTGGGATCTGGACTTGTCACTCGCGTCACTACCCCCTTGCGACTTTCAGTTTCCCAACACCAGGAAGTGATTAACTTTCCTCTGATCCCCTGTTCCGAGTTCCCTCTCGGCCTTGGCTACCCCTGGCTTCACAGCCATAACCCTCACATCGACTGGCCTGTGGGCACTGTCAAGCAGTGGGGCCCTACGTGCCAAGCCACTTGTATCTTCCCGAGTTCCCAGAGTTCTCCTCCCGAGTCTCTAGAATCCATCGACCTGTCCCGAGTTCCCGAGTGTTACTATGACCTCAAACCGGTATTTAGCAAACAGAGGGCCACCATGCTACTACCCCATAGACCTTACGATTGCCCCATCGACCTGTTTCCGGGCACCTGCCCCCCCAGGGGTCGGATCTTTTCCATATCTCCTCCCGAATGAGCTGCTATGGATACCTACATCAAGGAAGCTCTGTCAGCAGGCCTGATTCGTCCATCCACCTCGCCCACGGGAGAAGGGTTTTTCTTTGTAGCCAAAAAAGACGGTGGATTACGTCCTTGCATCGACTACCGGGGACTCCATGCCATAACCGTCCGTAACTGCTACCCGATACCCCTTATGGCCACAGCATTTGAGCTGCTCCAGGAAGCAGTTGTCTTCACTAAGCTTGACCTGCGGAACGCATACCATCTTGTGCGGGTCAGACACGGTGACGAGTGGAAGACCGCTTTCAACACGCCTACTGGTCACTATGAATACTTGGTGATGCCCTTCGGCCTGTCCAACACCCCGGCTGTGTTCCAAGCGCTCATAAACGATGTGCTTAGGGAAATGCTTAACATCTTCGTGTTCGTTTACTTGGATGACATCCTCATCTTTTCGAGCTCCCTTCAAGAACACACAAAGCATGTCAGACAAGTACTCAAATGCCTCCTAGACAGCCATTTGTACGTTAAGCCGGAAAAATGTGAATTCCATTCCTCCCGAGTACAATTCCTGGGGTTTGTAGTGGAACCCGGTCGAGTCCAAATGGATTCCAGGAAGGTAGGGGCGGTAGCGGATTGGCCCACCCGCAAGTCCGTTAAGGAAGTTTAGCGTTTCCTGGGCTTCACAAACTTTTACCGCAAGTTCATCAAGAACTTCAGCTTGGTGGCAGCCCCTCTCTCAGCTTTAACCAAGGGTGGCAACGCAAGGTTTCTGTGGGGAAAAGAAGCTGAGACGGCCTTCCAAGGACTCAAGCAGCGCATCCTCTCTGCTCCCATCCTGACACTACCGACTGCGGATTAACCTTTTGTGGTGGAGGTAGACGCATTAGAGGTTGGTGTTGGAGCAGTCCTGTCTCAGAGGGGTGAAGACAAGAAGCTCCACCCTTGCGCCTTTTTCTCACACCGGCTTACGCCGGCCGAGAGGAACTACGATGTGGGGGATCGTGAACTCCTAGCGGTTAAGATGGCATTGAAGGAATGGAGACACTGGCTCGAGGGGGCTTCTCAACCGTTTCAAGTGCTACGGACCACAAAAATCTGGCGTATATCCAGCAGGCGAAGCTGTTGAACTCCAGACAAGCTCGATGGTCTCTTTTCTTCAATTGATTCGAGTTTATCCTCACCTATCGGCCCGGGTCGAAGAATCTCAAACCGGACGCCTTGTCCCGAGTCTACGCTCCTGCCATTCGAAAAGATACTGACATGCCTGTCCTTCCTGCCGCTAAGATCGTGGCCCCGATCTCGTGGCAAGTTGAGGATACTATGAGACGAGCTCAAGCTATCGAACCGGGTCCGGAAGGAGGTCCTGCCGATCGGTTGTTTGTCCCCAAGGCAGCGAGAACTCAGGTCCTTCTGTGGGAGCACTCCTCTCGCCTCACCTGTCACCCGGGCGTAGGTCGCACCTTGGAGTTCATCCAGCGAAGGTTCTGGTGGCCCACCATAACAGAAGACATTGCCACTTTCGTCAAGGCATGTCCCGTGTGCTGCCAGGGCAAATCTTCTCACCTCCGCCCTCAAGGACTCCTTCACCCTTTACCTGTTCCCCACCAACCCTGGTCCCATATCTCATTAGACTTTTTTACTGGCCGTCCTCCGTCCCATGGTAACACTACTGGACAGGGAAGGCTACGGTCCCGAGGAGCGCTCCTGGGTTCCTGCCAAAGACATACTGGACCCTGACCTCATTCGACAGTTCAGGGCCCTCCACCCCGAGAAAGCTGGTAGGAACGTCAGGAGCCGTTCCTAGGGGGGGGGATTCTGTCAGGATTTGGCCAGGATTGTTCCGGTTTTGGCCACTAGATGCCCCCATTGTGCTTTTTGACCCTTTTGTTTTCCCCTGTTTCCAGATTATTATTTGCACCTGTGCCTCGTTTCCCTTGAATGTATTTAAACCCTTAGTTTTCCTCAGTTCTTTGCTCTGTGTTTGAATGTTAGCACCCAGCCCCAGCGATGCGGTGAACATTTGTTGCTCCAGTTGGACTCTCTTGTGGTACTCTGTTTTTGTTCTCGTTTATTTATTTTTGATTATCTTTTGAGGCTTTTTCCCTGCTGTACCTACCACCTTGTGGATTTACCTTTTCACTTGGAGGATTACCTTTTTCACTTGGAGGATTACCTTTTTCTCTTGGAATTACTTTTGACGTTGTGGATTTATATTTTTGCCTGAAGTACTTTCCTTTTTACTTTATTAAAACACCGTCTCAAGTACTGCTGTGTCTGCCTCATCTTCTGGGTTCTGCCAATTTATTAGTGGCTCAGTTAGCTAAGTGACTGTTTCTCACACCGGAGACCTGAGTTCGTAACCGGGTCCTGACAAAATAATAAAAATACGAAAACGGTTATTTTGTTTGTGCTTGATTTTGTGTATTCTGAACTATGTAACTCCTATTTTCTGATCATTTCCTCACAATCTCCCAGATGTCTTCTTTCCAAATATACCAAGTTTTTGCATATCAGAATCATGTAATTACACATGAATAGCAGTTATTTTGGGGTATGGTCTATTTAGGCGGAAATCTAGATTTTGTCGTTACATTTTCGAGTTTACACCATGCCCGTGAGTGTGCCAAAGTGCCATTCCCTCAGAACCCTCCACCCCACAGACAATTCAATCACATCTTTGACTGCCCTGAGGACACCATCACCCTTAATAGGTCATTATCCTTGCCTCAATTACAAGGGAGTAATCAGCAATCTGCTCCTAATTTGCCCTTTATTGTCCTGTCTGATTAAGGTTTTACAGCTGTGAGGCAGCTGGTTTGTGAGGACCACCTGGTGGGCTATAGATTCTGTCCATTATTCTGATGTAGGAAGAGACAATGCCCAGTCCCAGCCTCACCCCAGCTGCTTCAGAAACAGGGCCAAAGCCCATCTCCGCTCTCTGGAGCATTGGGAGCTATGGCAAGTATGTGCATTAGTTTGGTGAATGACTCCCAACTTTAGCAGTTGCTCTTGTCATTATGGTTTCCACAACACTGCTATTTTAGATCGTCTGTGGTGCTGTTTTCTTTCTAATGCTCATGTTAATGATGGAACAGCACACTAGGGAGTTAGCCTACATTGAGTATTGGTGTAGTTTAGGTCAGGGTGCTGCATGCTGCATGTGTCGCAGCGTGTGTAGTGGTAGAAGATGACAGCTCGGGTGAAAGTGTAATCTCAGGGAAGTTCAGACTTCTAAGTCTGACTTGAAATAGTGACAGATCTCATCACCTGACTGAGCTGGTGCCTCCCCTGCTGCAGAATGCAGCCAATTTCATGAGGCAGTGTGAAGACCAAGAGGTAAACTCTATGTCATGAAAACACAACACCAGTCCCACATCTAGGTGACAGAATATAGAGATATATTGCATTTCGAGAATATTATTTTCTACACACCCCATTATCCAGCTCTTTTCATGTTTATTCAACCTCATGTCTTCTGAGATAATTGGTGGTACATGTAGTCTTTGGGGGTGTGTTGTTTTTCACACATCAGGTGTTTATAGGGGAGTGGAGACGGAAATCGTTTTCTCACTAAAGTATGAAGTGACAGTTAATACTAAGTGTGTGATGAACACTGACTGAGTCACGCCTGCTTCATCATTTATTGGAGGCAAGAATAGACACAAACTATCATCTAAACGATGATATCATCAGAGCATTCAAGAACTGCCTTCGTTTGGACAGGGCTCTGTTAAAGGGAATATTTCATGTTTGTGTGGTTAAAAGCTCAATGCAGACATTTTTATCACAATCTCAAATCATTTCTGGGTAACAGTTAAGTACAGTTGAAGTTGGAAGTTTACATACACTTAGGTTGTAGTCATTAAAACTCGTTTTTCAACCACACCACACATTTCTTGTTAACAAACTATAGTTTTGGCATGTCGGTTAGGACATCTACTTTGTGCATGACACAAGTCATTTTTCCAACAATTGTTTACAGACAGATTATTTCACTTAATTCACTGTATCACAATTCCAGTGGGTCAGAAGTTTACATACACTAAGTTGACTGTGCCTTTAAACAGCTTGGACAATTCCAGAAAAGGATGTCATGGCTTTAGAAGCTTCTGATAGGCTAATTGACATAATTTGAGTCAATTGGAGGTGTACCTGTGGATGTATTTCAAGGCCTACCATCAAACACAGTGCCTCTTTGCTTGACATCATGGAAAAATCAAAATAAATCAGCCAAGACCTCAGAAAAAAAATTGTAGACCTCCACAAGTCTGGTTCATTTTTGGGAGCAATTTCCAAACGCCTGAAGGTACCATGTTCATCTGTACAAACAATAGTACGCAAGCATAAACACCATGGGACCACGCAGACGTCATACCGCTCAGGAAAGAGACGCATTCTGTCTCCTAGAGATTAACTAACTTTGGTGCGAAAAGTGCAAATCAATCCCAGAACAACAGCAAAGGACCGTGTGAAGATGCTGGAGAAAACAGGTACAAAAGTATCTATATCTACAGTAAAACGAGTCCTCTATCGACATAACCTGAAAGGCCGCTCAGCAAGGAAGAAGCCACTGCTCCAAAACCGCCATTAAAAAGCCAGACTATGGTTTGCAACTGCACATGGGGACAAAGATCGTACTTTATGGAGAAATGTCCTCTGATCTGATGAAACAAAAATAGAACTGTTTGGCCATAATGACCATTGTTATGTTTGGAGGAAAAAGGGGGAGGCTTGCAAGCCGAAGAACACCATCCCAACCGTGAAGCACGGGGGTGGCAGCATCATGTTGTGGGGGTGCTTTGCTACAGGAGGGACTGGTGCACTTCACGAAATAGGTGGCATCATGAGGAGGAAAATTATGTGGATATATTGAAGCAACACCTCAAGACATCAGTCAGGAAGTTAAAGCTTGGTCGAAAATACAGTGCCTTGCGAAAGTATTCGGCCCCCTTGAACTTTGCGACCGTTTGCCACATTTCAGGCTTCAAACATAAAGATATAAAACTGTATTTTTTTGTGAAGACTCAACAACTAGTGGGACACAATCATGAAGTGGAACGACATTTATTGGATATTTCAAACTTTTTTAACAAATCAAAAACTGAAAAATTGGGCGTGCAAAATTATTCAGCCCCCTTAAGTTAATACTTTGTAGCACCACCTTTTGCTGCGATTACAGCTGTAAGTCGCTTGGGGTATGTCTCTATCAGTTTTGCACATCGAGAGACTGACATTTTTCCCATTCCTCCTTGCAAAACAGCTCGAGCTCAGTGAGGTTGGATGGAGAGCATTTGTGAACAGCAGTTTTCAGTTCTTTCCACAGATTCTCGATTGGATTCAGGTCTGGACTTTGACTTGGCCATTCTAACTCCTGGATATGTGTCACGTTCTGACCTTTATTTCCTTTGTTTTGTATTTATTTATTATGGTCAGGGCGTGAGTTGAATGGGCAGTCTATGTTGGTTTTTCTATGTTTTGGGGCATTTCTATGTTTTCGGCCTAGTATGGTTCTCAATCAGAGGCAGGTGTCATTGGTTGTCTCTGATTGAGAATCATACTTAGGTAGCCTGGGTTGCACTGTTTGTTTGTGGGTGATTGTCTATGTTAGTGGCTTGTGTCAGCACAGGTCTCATTTTGTAGCTTCACGGTCGAATTTGGTTTATTGTTTTTGTTACTCTTTTGTATAGTGTTCAGTCTTTCTTTATTAAATATTTTACCATGGACACTTACCACGCCGCATATTGGTCCTCTGATCCTTCTCGCCTCTCCTCTTCAGACGAAGAGGAGGACGACCGTGACAGAATCACCCACCAACCAAGGACCAAGCGGCGTGGTAGAAAACAGCGACGACAGCAGCAGCAGCAGCAGCAGCAGCAACAACAGCGGCCGGTATCACAGGACTCCTGGACATGGGAGAAGATACTGAACGGAGAGGGACCCTGGGCACAGGCTGGGGAATATCGCCGCCCCAAAGCAGAGCTGGAGGCAGCGAAAGCTGAGCGGCGGCGATATGAGGAGGCAGCATGGCAGTGCGACAGGTACGAGAGACAGCCCCCAAATTTTTTTTGGGGGGGGCACACGAGGGGTGGAGCTAAGCCAGGTAGCAGACCTGCGCTCACTCCTCGTGCTTATTATAAGCAGCGGGATACTGGGCAGGCACCGTGTTATGCGGTTAAGCGCACGGTGTCGCCAGTACGTGTCCATAGCCCGGTGCGCTATAGGACAGCCCCCCGAGAGTGTCATGCGAGTGCGGGCATCGAGCCAGGGCATATGGTGCCTGCTCAGCGGGTCTGGTCGCCGGTACGCAGTTTTGGTCCAGGGTATCCTGCGCCGGCTCTGCGTGCTGTGTCTCCGGGGCGCTGGGAGGGTGCAGTGCGTCCTCTGCCCGTGCTCCGCTCGTGCCGGGCGAATGTGGGAATGGAGCCGAAGGGAGAGGTGCGTGTAGTAAGCACTAGATCTCCCGTGCTTACCCACAGCCCGGTTCAACCTGTGCCTGCACTCTGGAGGGTCCGGGCTAGAGTAGTTGTCCAGCCTGGGGAAGTGGTGCCAAGGTTGCGCACCAGAGCTCCAGTGCTCCCCCACAGCCCGGTCTTTCAGGTGCCTCCTCTTAACCCCAAGCCTCCTGAGGGTCTCCCCAGCCTGGTGGTTCCTGTGGCAGCCCCACGCACCAGGCTGTCTCTCTGTCTCCTCCCTGCAGGTGGTTCTGTCTGTCCGGCGCTGCTGCCGGAGTCTCCCGCCTGTCCGGCGCCTCTGCCGGAGTCTCCCGCCTGTCCGGCGCCTCTGCCGGAGTCTCCCGCCTGTCCGGCGCCTCTGCCGGAGTCTCCCGCCTGTCCGGCGCCTCTGCCGGAGTCTCCCGCCTGTCCGGCGCCTCTGCCGGAGTCTCCCGCCTGTCCGGCGCCTCTGCCGGAGCCTCCCGCCTGTCCGGCGCCTCTGCCGGAGTCTACCGCCTGTCCGGCGCCTCTGCCGGAGCCTCCCGCCTGTCCGGCGCCTCTGCCGGAGCCTCCCGCCTGTCCGGCGCCTCTGCCGGAGCCTCCCGCCTGTCCGGCGCCTCTGCCGGAGCCTCCCGCCTGTCCGGCGCCTCTGCCGGAGCCTCCCGCCTGTCCGGCGCCTCTGCCGGAGCCTCCCGCCTGTCCGGCGCCGCTGCCGGAGCCCCTCTGTCCCGAGCAGCTGTCCCTCTGTCCCGAGCAGCTGTCCCTCTGTCCCGAGCAGCTGTCCCTCTGTCCCGAGCTGCCCCTCTGTCCCGAGCAGCCCCTCTGTCCAGTGGGGTCATTGAGAGGGGTGGTCATGGTGAGAAAGCCACGGAGGCGGACTAAGACAATGGTGAAGTGGGGTCCGCGTCCCGCGCCAGAGCCGCCACCGCGGACAGACGCCCACCCAGACCCTCCCCTATAGGTCAAGGTTTTGCGGCCGGAGTCCGCACCTTTGGGGGGGGGGTACTGTCACGTTCTGACCTTTATTTCCTTTGTTTTGTATTTATTTATTATGGTCAGGGCGTGAGTTGGGTGGGCAGTCTATGTTGGTTTTTCTATGTTTTGGGGCATTTCTATGTTTTCGGCCTAGTATGGTTCTCAATCAGAGGCAGGTGTCATTGGTTGTCTCTGATTGAGAATCATACTTAGGTAGCCTGGGTTGCACTGTTTGTTTGTGGGTGATTGTCTATGTTAGTGGCTTGTGTCAGCACAGGTCTCATTTTGTAGCTTCACGGTCGAATTTGGTTTATTGTTTTTGTTACTCTTTTGTATAGTGTTCAGTCTTTCTTTATTAAATATTTTACCATGGACACTTACGACGCCGCATATTGGTCCTCTGATCCTTCTCGCCTCTCCTCTTCAGACGAAGAGGAGGACGACCGTGACAATATGTTTATTTTTGAACCATTCCATTGTAGATTTTTCTTTATGTTTTGGATCATTGTCTTGTTGGAAGACAAATCTCCGTCCCAGTCTCAGGTCTTTTGCAGACTCCATCAGGTTTTCTTCCAGAATTGTCCTGTATTTGGCTCCATCCATCTTCCCATCAATTTTAACCATCTTCCCTGTCCCAGCTGAAGAAAAGCAGGCCCAAACCATGATGCTGCCACCACCATGTTTGACATTGGGGATGGTGTGTTCAGCTGTGTTGCTTTTACGCCAAACATAACGTTTTGCATTGTTGACAAAAAGTTCAATTTTGGTTTCATCTGATCAGAGCACCTTCTTCCACATGTTTGGTGTGTCTCCCAGGTGGCTTGTGGCAAACTTTAAACAACACTTTTTATGGATATCTTTAAAAAATGGCTTTCTTCTTGCCACTCTTCCATAAAGGCCAGATTTGTGCAATATACGACTGATTGTTGTCCTATGGACAGAGTCTCCCACCTCAGCTGTAGATCTCTGCAGTTCATCCAGAGTGATCATGGGCCTCTTGGCTGCATCTCTGATCAGTCTTCTCCTTGTATGAGCTGAAAGTTTAGAGGGACGGCCAGGTCTTGGTAGATTTGCAGTGGTCTGATACTCCTTCCATTTCAATATTATCGCTTGCACAGTGCTCCTTGGGATGTTTAAAGCTTGGGAAATATTTTTGTATCCAAATCCGGCTTTAAACTTCTTCACAACAGTATCTCGGACCTGCCTGGTGTGTTCCTTGTTCTTCATGATGCTCTCTGCGCTTTTAACGGACCTCTGAGACTATCACAGTGCAGGTGCATTTATACGGAGACTTGATTACACACAGGTGGATTGTATTTATCATCATTAGTCATTTAGGTCAACATTGGATCATTCAGAGATCCTCACTGAACTTCTGGAGAGAGTTTGCTGCACTGAAAGTAAAGGGGCTGAATAATTTTGCACGACCAATTTTTCAGTTTTTGATTTGTTAAAGTTTGAAATATCCAATAAATGTTGTTCCACTTCATGATTGTGTCCCACTTGTTGTTGATTCTTCACAAAAAAATACAGTTTTATATCTTTATGTTTGAAGCCTGAAATGTGGCAAAAGGTCGCAAAGTTCAAGGGGGCCGAATACTTTCGCAAGGCACTGTAGGTCTTCCAAATGGACAATGAACCCAAGCATACTTCCAAAGTTGTGGCAAAATGGCTTAAGGACAACAAAGTCAAGGTATTGGAGTGGCTATCACAGAACCCTGACCTCAATCCTACAGAACATTTGTGGGGAGAACTGAAAAAGTGTGTGTGAGCAAGGAGGCCTACAAACCTGACTCAGTTACACCAGCTTTGTCAGGAGGAATGAGCCACAATTCTTGTGGAAGCTTGTGGAAGGCTACCCAAAACGTTTGACCCAAGTTAAACAATTTAAAGGCAATGCTACCAAATACTAATTGAGTGTATTTAATGTCAGGAATTGTGAAAAACTGAGTTTAAATGTATTTTCCTAAGGTGTATGTAAACTTCTGACTTCAACTGTAACTCTGGGTCTTCCTTTCCTGTGGCGGTCCTCATGAGCCAGTTTCATCATAGTGCTTGATGAGTTTTTCCTAGCTACCGTGCTTCTACACCTGCATTGCTTGCTCTTTGGGGGTTTAGGCTGGGTTTCTGTACAGCACTTTGATATATCAGCTGATGTAAGAAGGGCTATATAAATTAATTTGATTTGAAACAGACATATCTCAACGTCAACTGTTCCGAGGAGACTTTATGAATCAGTCCTTCATGGTCAAATAGCTGCAGAGAAACCCCCGCTAAAGGACACCAATAAGAAAAATAGACTTGCTTTGGCAAAGAAACACGAGCAATGGACATTAGACCATAAATCTGTCCTTTGGTCTGATGAGTCCAAATTTGAGATTTTGGGTTCCAACCACTGTGTTTTTTTGAGACGCAGAGTAGGTGAACAGATGACCTCCGCATGTGTGGATCCCACCGTGAAGCACGGAGGAGGAGGTGTGATGGTGTGGGGGTGCTTTGCTGGTGACACTGTCTGTGATTTATTTAGAAGTTTATTGGGACTATCATTTGTTTTTCTACTGGACAATGACCCAACACACTTCCAGGCTGTGTAAGGGCTATTTGACCAAGGAGGAGAGTGATGGAGTGCTGCATCAGATGACCTGGTCTCCACAATCCCCCGACCTCAACCCAATTGAGATGGTTTGGGATAAGACCGCAGAGTGAAGGAAAAGCAGCCAACAAGTGCTCAGCATATGTGGGAACTCCTTCAAGACTGTTGGAAAAGCATTCCAGGTGAAGCTGGTTGAGAGGATGCCAAGAGTGTGCAAATCTGTCATCAAGGCAAAAGGTGGCTACTTTGAAGAATCTCAAATATAAAATATATTTTGATTTGTTCAACACTTTTTTGGTTACTACATGATTCCATATGTGTTATTTCATAGTTTTGATGTCTTCACTATTATTCTACAATGTAGAAAATAGTCAAATTAAAGAAAAACCCTTGAATGAGTAGGTGTGTCCAAACTTTTGACTGGTACTGTATATATACAACTCAAGAAAATAACCTTTTTTGACTGCAGCTAGGCCATTCCACTAATTCGGTGCCTTTTAAGAAGTGTAACGTGGTTATTTCACCTATTAAAACAATTATGTCATAAAGAGCAAATGTTCAACTTAATAAAACACTTGTTTTCCCATCTAAATCGGTTAAATAAAAATAAAAAATGCTATAGTAAATGCCTTTTAAGTGCCAAATAAAGTAACAGGGTTGACCATAAGGTTGATGAGTTCATGTTAAATCAGCCATAAATCCCCTTATGACAGGATGAATGGAAGCTTGTGTGCAACAGGGAGTGGCAATTAAATGCAAGCTTCACAAACAAAAATGTAATTGTTAAAACAATTGTAGCCTGTCTACAGTAGGTTGGTTGGATGTGTTAATTATGATTAAATATCCTCAATTCATAGTATTATCCGTGTGAGAGTGATGATCTAGCTGTCTACTGTATATGGTTTTGGGGGAACTGGAGAGTTCACCCGGTTGCTGTTCTGTGTATCAAGTGTCATCTTTAGTCATCCAAATTCCCTCTTTTCGGCCCCCTGCCCTTGCTCCAAACCTTTACCATCCGCATGATTGATACCCAGTCTTACGAGGTATCTTTGCCCCCTCCTTCAGAAGTCGTGTATCGGGTGTCCAGATATTAAAGGAGCTCTTCTTTTGATGGTGACGCAGGCTCCTTGATGGGTTGTCAAAGGAAAACACGCATGAGAAGCACAGCAGTACCTCTCACTGCTCCCTCCACCTTGAAATCTGGCACTTCTTTTACATAGCTGGAGGGGTATTTATAAAGAGAAACATCAGAGGTCTGACATGTGAACTGGCTGACAAGTGCATCTCATTGAAAAATGGCCTTGGTCTAATGTCTGAGGTAATAGTGGCTGGGCAGAAGGGTTATAGTGTCTCATCTTAGATGCTGTACATACCACATGTTACTTTCCAGTGACGGCTAAAGGAAAGTAATAATCAAGCAATATTGTATGTCACTTTAAACACACCCTGTTGGTGCCATGCAAAATCAATACCTCAATAACTATGATACCGTAGACCATCACTTAATATGTTGACACTAAATGAATATGAGGCTGATGCTACAGTATCTGTTCCAGGCCAGGGAGCATATGAAAATAAACCCAAGACTAAGAGGTGAGTTACAGTACACATGTTATATAGAAACAACACTCAATGACCCGTGGCATAGTTTTCATGTCACACACTCTTTCACAGACAGGTCCTGGATCCTCTTCCCAGTCACATTTTAAAGCCCTTCGCTCTCTCTTGTTTGAAGTGGCCATCACTCGGGAGTGTGTGAAACCAGACACTTGACGTATCTCCTGTCGCTCTCCTGCTTCTATATGAAGCCCAACATTCTCCGGTCCAATCAGTGTAGTAGGCCATTGTTTCCTACTATAAGGGTAACAGTGAGTTAAGGGTGTAAGATGAGATAGGTGTAACTCTCTTCTCATCGTCTTACTATTGTCCTGTCCCAGTCATGGGATTGTACCGGTGCATCAAGTCTGTCACCAACAGGCTCTTGAACAGCTTCTATCCCCAAGCAACGAAATAGCTACACGGACCGATTTTACCTTGTAACTTTATTGACCTTTTTATTTCAGTATTTGCACTGTCTCTATGCACACTCACGGGGCCCTACACACTCACACACACTGTCACTCCAACACACACGCGCAAACACTCACTCCATCATTTGCTCACTCGCACATAATATGCACATACATTTATACTGACTACACACCCACACGCCCACTCACATGGAAGCTGCTGCTACTCTGTTTATCTTACATCCTGTTGCCTAGTCACCTTACCCCTATACATACAGTATTTACCTCCATCGCTCCAGTATCCCTACACATATGGTATTGGAACTGACTTTTTAAATAGTTCCTGTATGTAGTAGTATGCTTACTTACTTTGTCTATTTCATATTTCTTACTCTTAGTTCTTATTTGTTTTGTTCTTTCTAGTAATACATTGTTATTATTAATTATTACATTGTTGGGTTTTGTGTTGGTACTTGTGCATGTGCTATTGAAACTTGGAAACTATTTTGGATTATTGACCGCCAGTTGTCACAACCTTCCCCTCACAACATTTCGAACCCAACTGACAGTACTAATCTCTGATCTCCTCTATCAATTACTAAGATTTGGAGGGCAAATGCTGAGTAATGAAGGATCAATCATTAGGCCCCAAGAGAAACTGTTTTCACTTCTAGGCAGAGGCAGTGCATTGAATAGTTTTATGGAAAGCGGTCAATACAGATGTAGGATCTTAATTTGATCAAGGAAGGACATTTAAAACGTGTAGTGCATTTGAGGTTTAAAAAGGCTTCTGAAGTTTTTCCATTTCCACTTTCAAATGTCAGACTTGAATTTCCCAATCCCTATTCATTATAATCCACATAACATAACATTATTTTCATGCTGTAGCAAACTGGCTCAAATTAAGATCCTACATATTAAGATCTGTAACCAACACTTCAGAATTGGTTTTCAGTTACGTATATGGTCCCTCATGTAACATTGTCAATGTGCAATACATCTAATTCATTAAATATAATGGAGAACCCCCATATGCACAATTGTACATGACTGCAAGTAAATGCTGTACAACTTCCAGATCTTTATTTCATGGACACTGCTATTTCACATCCGTCTTCTTATTCACTGCACAGTTGTATATACAGTGAGAGTGATAGATTTTGGGGATTTTTGGCTTTGCACTCCAGAACTTTGGATTTGAAATGATAAAATGAGCATGAGGTTACAGTGCAGACTGTCAGCTTTAATTTGAGGGTGTTTTCATCCATATCGGGCGAACCAGTTAGAAATATCAGCACTTTTTGTACGTAGTCTCTCCATTTTTAGGAGACCATATGTATAGGGACAAATTCAATACTATAGTAAGTGCCAAATAAAGCAACAGGGTTGACCGTAACAGGGTTGACTGTAACAGGGTTGACCGTAACAGGATTGACTGTAACAGGGTTGTCTATTTCATGTTAAATCAGCCACAAATCCCCTTCTGACAGGGGGAATGGAAGCTTGTGTGCATGCCATGCCAAGGGCCATTTTATTAAGGGTTACTGTGTGTTGTTTGTATAAAGTCTACTGTAAGTCACCTCTTGGGTCTTGGGTTTATTTTCATATGCTCCCTGGCCTGGAACAGATACTGTAGCATCAGCCTCATATTCATTTAGTGTCAACATATTAAGTGATGGTCTACGGTATCATAGTTATTGAGGTATTGATTTGGCATGGCACCAACAGAGTGTGTTAAAAGTAACATAATATTGTTTGATTATTTTACTTTCCTTCAGCAGTCACTGGAAAGAAACATTTAGTATGTACAGTTTTTAAGATGAGACACTACAGTATAATCGTTCTGCCCAGGCACCATCACCTCAGACATTAGACCAAGGCCAAAATGTATCATTTTGGAGTCACTTTTATTGTAAATAACAATAGAATATGTTTCTAAACATGTCTACATTAATATGGATGTGACCATGATTACAGGATAAACCTGATTGAATCGTGAAAAAGTTAGACGCACAAGTATCCTACCCCAAGACATGCTAGCGTCTCATCATTACAATAACAGGAGAGGTTAGCATTTTTTGGGGGGTATGATATTTCTCACTCAAAATTATTTCTAAACGGTTCACCCGATAAGGGTGAAAATACCCTCAAATTAAAGCTGACAGTCTGCACTTTAACCTCACAGTCATTGTATAATTTAAAATCCAACGTTTTGGAGTGCAAAGCCCAAACCAAAAAAATATATCACTCTCACTGTATATACTGTATAGCCCGTCTATAGAGATAAAAAACAACAACATCTGATTTAATTAACAAAAAGTAAAGTTACCTTCATTTCAACTCCTGACGCAATCAATCAGGGTCCATAATTCTTTGTACAAACCACAGGCTCCTGCTAAGAGTCAGGCAGCACTGCTATATCTCCCTCAGAATTAATAAAAGAGAGTGGCCGGATTAGGCCTGAAGATAATTAGAAAGGGTCTTCCATCAAACACAGGGATTAGACTTCACACTTTATTGAAGTCAAGCCACTAACTGAAATTCCCAAGACACTGCAGATAACATTCAGTCTTGTGGGGTTAAATGGTCAATTTTCCTTCAAGATGGAGAGAACAAAATGAGGAAAATCCTTTGATGAAGAGAAATCAAACTGACCCTGTATGTTCTGCATTTCGAATATCTAATGTTGACTTTGTCAGCCAACCCAGGACATCTGCTTAGACCAGCAAACAGATGAGGAGAATGGCTGCGTTTCCAAGAGGCTCAACAATGCACTCTCAGCATCATGCTCAAGGCCAGTAATTGTCAATTAATTATACTGTTTGTCCTTCCTGGAATCAATTAGCCTCTCTGTAAGGAGCTCAATTAATACGTGGAAAAGCTAAACTCTGTTCATAATAGGGTCCCTAACCTGCAATGTTCTCTCTGAGCCTCTCAGGTCTCTGTGGTGCCTGAATGGGAAGGAAGGAAATGTGTGCATCTTTTGCGGGGAAAAAATCTAATTAAATGCACACCATTGCAGTTATGTTAATAACTGCGTAAACTCACAGAGCACAGTTGGAGAGAAGAAAACTGTTGCCCTGGGTGATAAGTCTGGTGGCAGCAGCACAGGGAGCAGAACAGACATTTCCACTCTAATAAGCACGTTAGAAAAATGATCTGAAGTGCATGTGCTGTGTAATCTTTTAACAATATAATATAATCTGCGATCACTTTTAAATGTCAAAGAAATGTAGACCGACATACAACTTTGGACGCACAATCATTTCGTTGATCTAATGTTATTACCCTCTAATCAATTTGCAAACCAGTATATATCATCACCATTTGAATACAGTTGATATATGCATGATACAATCCTGTCTCTGTTGTCTCAGCGCCCATCTCACATCCTTTGAATTATGGGTAGTAGTGGAGTGAGACACACGAAGCATGTTGAAAGACCTCTGCCCCGCCAGGGAACGACGAGGTCCCCCTGCACCTCCTGTTTGCACCCCACGAGCAACACAGCATGGCATATTATAATCCAGATGAAAGGCAGAGTTCTCTCCCACAGCCTCAGGGCAGAGGAAAACAGGGTGCTTAATTGGTGCTCTCAGCACTGTACAACCGGCTTATTGGTTTTATTCGATGAAGCACTTCTCTTATCACCTCTCGGCAGGTATTAATAATGCTGCTAGGAGTATGCTCATTGGGACGCTGGGGGTGGATCGGGTGTCGACGCGAGACCCCTATAGTAGTGGCCAACAGGTGTGAAGGATGTTCCTCTGTGTGTGTATACATTACTCCCGCTGCGCACTGCCTAGTGTCTATCTGTCCAATGTACACAAGTCATCTATATTTATTGAAAGTTGATGTTATTCACTCTTTAGTCACCATACAGCCCCAGGGGAGAAACAACAGGCAGGGTCGGTTCCAGGCATAAGCGACGTAAGCTCACTTAGAGCCCCCCCCCCCCCCCCCTGCCACACACACACACACACACACACCAAAAAAGTATATATTTTTAAGGAACTCATTCGGGGTCTCAACTTACTATTGCAAGTAAGAATAGTAGAATACACCAGGTGAAATTTGGAAATGTGGTTGTGAATCAGCAGTTTTTCTCTTGTTATGTCAGTCACTGACAGTCAATCAATTAGCCATATCAGCTAACAATTTTTAGATTGGTAGTTAGTCTAGCCAGCTATCTAAACTTGCAGTAATGATGGCCGAATAACAACCAGGCATGTAATGGCAAACTACCTTAAAATAAATATCTCTGCCCCATTGCTAAATGTGTAGAATTGCAGAAAATGTACTTTAAAACGTAAATTTTTCCCTCCAATTGGATGGATTTTGAAAAGTGTGCATGTCTTTGTCTGTGTTTGGATGCCACGATGCGGGGTGAGGGGGTCCCCGTAACCAAATCTCCCTTAGGGCCCCCAAAAGGCTAGAACCGGTGTTGTGCCGAAAAGCTCCTGTAAGGGTGTTTAACTGGCGGCAGAGAAGTCAGATGCAGGAGAGAAATAACTGTGTTTCCAACGGCGCAGTTAATTTACAAAAAAAAAACACCGGAAAACATAATAATAAAAATCAATGGGTAACATAACCCGACGCCCACCAGTACAGACGTACACTTACAATAAACAATCACCGACAAGGACATGAGGGGAAACAGAGGGTTAAATACACTAAATGTAATTGATGGGATTGGAACCAGGTGTGATGGAAACAAGACAAAACCTATGGAAAATGAAAAATGGATCAGCGATGGCTAGAAGGTCGGTGACGTCGCCCGCCGAACACCGCCCGAACAAGGAGAGGGAACAGTCGTGACAGCTCCCCCCTGCCAGAATCCCCCCCCCCACGTGAACACGCACTCACTCAATTCTTCATTGCTGCGACTTGCTTGCTAGTTGAGATTTCTGATCACGTTAGGCTGCGTTTCATAATTTTTTTTATGTCGGTTTGATCACGGGGGAGGCACTAGCAATGTCTACATTTTTCGGTTTGGCTATTTGTTTCAAGTGTATCTCTTTGCCAAAATTCGTCATCTTTCCCATGTCTTTTTCGACTAGTAGTTGTTCTGAAATGTTTATTGCTTACCTAGATTTTACTCCCTCCTCTATGTTTAATATAACATACATACATTAATTATTCATTTCGGATGCTGATCCTGATGTGAAGTTTGTTCTATACTAAGTATTTGACACTGATGTGTGCCACAGAAAGGAAATTAGAAAGGGGGGTTCGGCAGGGCTATTTTCTTGCCTCCCGAAATCCCTGCCTCCCGAAATCCCCACCCCTCCCTCTATTTTAGGACTGTAAGGCCTGGCACACTTCATAATCATTTTAGTAGTTCATGTTGACCAGTAGTGTGTGCCAAGTATTTGACTCTAGCCAAAAAATTAAGGAAATTAGTAAGCAATAATAAAATAATAATAACAATAATAAGTCAAGAATTTGTACTCTGGGCGAAAAAGTTCAGTTCAAATATGTAAGTCAACATGAGTGCATATTCATAATCACAGTAAACTGTTATAATAATAGAAAAAAAATAAGAATCCCCATCAACCACAAAACACAATAATGATGATAATAATAGAAATGAAAATACAACAAATATATAACAATATATATGTACACATACGCACACATAAACTGTACATATACATAAACATATTCACAGGACACTCAACTTATCTCTTTTTCTACATCAGATATGCAGGTGACATTTCCACCTGGATGACAGCACATATTCAGCAAGACGGAGATGCTCTTCATCCGAGGGAAAGCCTGCCCATTCTCTGATGTTAGATCATCCGAGATGATCACATGTCATTTACATTCCAGCCCTTGTCAGCTCCAGATTTGACTACTTCAACTCACACCCTGCTGGAATCTCTGCATTCTCAGATTCCCCTCTGTTATTAATCTCTATATTGTAATCAATAAAGTGTTTCAAAATGCTGTACTTATATTAACATGTGTTCCGATCATTCCTGAGAGAGAAGGGATGTAATATCTCCAGATGGGCGTGTGGTACCTTCCTCATCCATGCCAACAAGATGTTACTTCTTGTGGTGTCATCATTGCCTTGAAAGTAAGTATGAGAGTATAAGTAATGTACAATTAACCTACTGAAAGTATACTGACTAAAAGGCAAAACAGAACTGTGAAATTGTATTATAGCTGTGTCGTTGTATACTTGCAAATTAGAATCTTAAAGTGTAACATAATTTTGTTGGAGAAATGCCCATCAATATTTTTCCCAGTTTGCTGAATGTGTTCTGAAGGAGGAGTCGATTGTCTTTTCAAATACGGACAACGATGTTAACATCATGAGAGAAGAAATAGCAGTTACTCTCCTCAAAAACACTGGTATGTTCAATTTCTAATTCAATATAATTGTAGATTAAAAAAACATGTACAGTGGGGCAAAAAAGTATTTAGTCAGCCACCAATTGTGCAAGTTCTCCCACTTAAAAAGATGTAATTTTCATCATAGGTACACTTCAACTATGACAGATAAAATGAGAAAAAAAATCCAGAAAATCACATTGTAGGATTTTTAATGAATTTATTTGCAAATTATGGTGGAAAATAAGTATTTAATAAGTATTTATTGTCTTTTTATATTTGATTTATTGTAATTGTATATCTTATTATGCCAAGATTTAAACAAACTTAACTTTCTGTGATGTTTTTTGTGTTATTGTGTGATAATATTTGTGTATTGTCTTTATCGTCTTAAAGATTACAAAATGTTTCATTAATAAATGTTTATGTTTCTTTATACTCTAATTTTGCTTTCTGTGGCACACACTACTGGTCAACATGATTATGAAGTGTGCCAGGTCTTACAGTCCCAAAATAGAAGGGGGGGGGGGGGGGGGGGATTTCGGTAGGCAAGAAAATTGCCTTGCCGAAATCCACCCCCTCTTCTAATTTCATTAATTTTGTGGCTAGAGTCAAATACTTTCTGTGGCACATCAGGATAGGCAACCAAAATGAATAATTCATTTGTGTTATATTAAACATAGAGTAGGGAGTAAAATGTAGGCAAGCAATAAATATTTCAGAACTACTAGTCAAATAAGACATGGACGAGATGATGAATTTTGGCAGAGATTTATTTATAGACTAAAACACTTGGAACAAATAGTCAACCGAAAACTGCAGACATTATTAGTGCCTCCCCCACAATCAAACCGAAATAAAAAATAAAATGAAACGCAGCCTAACGTGATCAGAAATCTCAACTAGCAAGCAAGGCAGCAATGAAAAATTGAGTGCGTGCGCATTCACGTGAAGGGGGGAAGAATTCTGGAAAGGGGTAGCTTTTCGGCAGCAGGTATCAGAGAACAATGAAAGTGAAGCATTTTCCAATGAAAGGCTCACAGTCAGTTTTACATTCTGTAGTTTCATGTGGTTTGAGGTATTTCTCAGACAGTTCTTACACGGGCTTCCCGGTCATTAGGCAGGATTGAGCGGCCGTCTATGGCGGCAGATTGCCGGGCTGGCATTTTCTGAGCTAAACTGACCAACAACACATAAAACGTCACATAATTCTGCCGAAAAACAATTACAATTTCTCTCAACCAGTGGCATATGTGCTTTTTAAGTGAGTGCTTATGCCACCCTTTGATAAGAAAAGCTCACTTTGTCAAAGGCAGGGGAGCAAAGTGTTTTGCTTGTCCATTCCCAGCATGCCTCTCCAGGGTGCTGTTGGAGAGACGCATCTCTGCAGCTCTCCACCAACGTTCTGTCGACAAAACATAAATCATATAGCAAATATAGGATATGGTAGAAAGACTATGTATCATTTTCTGTAGCCTACAGGCTGAATATAAAATGTATGACAATGTAATGAGAAGGACACTGTACATCATGCAGGTTTCTCTGATCAAATATGCTAACCTAAATGGCGCTCTATCGAATTTAAAAATGTGCTGACATGTTAACAAGCAACATATTCTAAAAACAGGACAGGTCAAAGTGAAATGGACCATATGGAATGGACCAATCACGACTGTTGTCCAGGAGTTTCATCTCATTGTCATTTTCAGTGGTTTCAAGTTTGTATCCGTAAATCTTTGACAAGCTGATCATAGCGAAAAATAAAATACTGCGTCATTTCCCGCTGTGTAAACGCATTCCAAATAGGCTTGCGATAACTCCTGATAAAGTTGGGTAGCTGATATTCAGAGCTTAAATAACCAAATGAGTTATTCACAGGAATCAGGACTATTAAAGCCAATGCAATTGCCTATTTTACAAATGGTGGGCCAACCACATGGATGGGCATTCATAAAATTCCATTGCGGGCAACACTGGAGGTTACACTTCAGTAAGCATGGACTGACTCCGAAGTCTTTTGGACTTCTTTTTTTGGTGCAGTTCTGGACCGGCCTTGTTTTCCACATGCACTTTTTGTTCAAGGGCGGCTTTGATTTCTTAAGCTACAGTAAGTATGTAAAATACTGTATATGGCATGTAAATGTTGATACACAAAGAGGGAAGACTACAATTTGAAACCCAGTAACAGTAGCACACAGTGGTTCTTGAATGTCAAGACTAGTTTGTTCCAATGATTCAGTTACATTGGAGTGGAATGGCGCATGTCAAGGTGAAGAGGTCAAACACACAATGTTCGTCCATCAGACCGTTTGTCTCCGTGTTTTGGGAGTGGGGTCTCCAGTTACCACGCCGACTGCTCTCTGGCCCCATCACTCAGTGCCCCAAATCGTCCTTCTTCCTTTCTACACACATAATGTGTACACGCACACACACACTGAACAGAAGCATAACTTTTCATTCTCATCTTCGATTCCAGTACTTACTCAACAGCATAGCAACATGACTGTGTTTACCTCAGGCAGGTCCTTAAGATTTTACTGAGTTACAGTTCATATAAGAAATCAGTCAATTGAAATAAATTAATTGGGCCCTAATATATGGCTTTCACTTGTCTGGGAATATAGATATGCATCTATTGGCCACAGATATCTTTCAAAAAAGGTAGGGTTGTGGATCAGAAAACCATACAGTATCTGCTGTGACCAGCATTTTCCTCATGCAGCTTGACACATCTCCTTCGCATAGAGTTGATCAGGCTGTCATAGAGTGGATCAGGCTGTTGATTGTGGCCTGTGGAATGTTGTCTCACTCCTCTTCATTGGCTGTGTGAAGTTGCTAGATATTGGCGGGAACTGGAACAATGTGTCGTACATGTCGATCCAGAGCATCCCACACATGCTCAATGGGTGATATGTCTGGTGAGTATGCAGGCCATGGAAGAACTGGGACATTTTCAGCTTCCAGGAATTGTGTACAGATCCTTGCAACATGGAGCCGTGCATTATTATGCTGTAACATGAGGTGATGGCGGTGGACTAATGGCATGGCAATGGGCCTCAGGATCTCTTTACGGTATCTCTGTCCATTCAAATTGCCATAGTTAAAATGCAATTGTGTTCGTTGTCTGTAGCTTATGCCTGCCCATACCATAATCCCACTGCCACCATGGGGAACTCTGTTCACAACGTCGAAATCAGCAAACCGCTCACAACGCCATACACGTGGTCTGCGTTTGTGAGGCTGGTTGGGACATACTGCCAAATTCTCTAAAACAACATTAAAGGCGGCTTATGGTAGAGAAATGAACATTCAATTATCTGGCAACAGCCCTGGTGGACATTCCTGCAGTCAGTATGCCAATTGCATGCTCACTAACAGGGATGTACACACATTTGTGCACAGCATTTTAGAAAAGTAACCGTTTTGTGCATATGAAACGTTTCTGGGATCTTTTATTTCAGCTCATGAAAGATGGGACACTTTACATGTTGCGTTTATATTTTTGTTCAAATGGCATTCCCACAGCCCCCCACAACACATAACCTTGCCCTTAACCCCCACATACTACACAGAGAGGCATGCCAGCAAGCATCCTGGCACCCAAACATAGACAAACACATGCACACTTCAAAACCCATCCAATTGGTCATGATGAAAACTGTACAGATGTAGGATCTTAGTTTGAGCCGGTTTGCTACAGCAAGAAATGTGGATTATAATGAATGAGCATATTTTTAGGGGGTTGGTACATTGATACAAGGGAAAATCAAGTTTGACATTTCAAATAGGAAATTACAAACTTCAGAAGCCTTTTTAAACCTCAAATACACTACGAGTTTTACATTTACTGCATTGCAGGAAAGTTATCCTGCAACAGGGGGATTAAATGATGATCCTACATCTGTACAGACATAATGCATGAGGCACATGGGACAAGCTTATGAGGACTTATGTGCTTATAGGATCTCTGTGTTGAATCCATACAGTCAAGAGATCCTGGGTTTGTACAGCCATTGCACGTAACATGCTGTCTGTCTGTGTCAGCCATCCGGAGACCTCGGCCGTTTGGATGCCTATTGGCCCTGCAGTCTTCTTCACAACCCTCAGCTGCTCCCAGGTCAAGGCTGCTGCTTGTGTGGAATGTTTGTTGTTCGCTCCTCCCACCATATCTGTCCCTTCATATTTGAGAGTCATTCAATACCTCCGCCATCAAGGTCTCTCCATGCTGACAGATAGCCCCCACGCCCCGCATTGTGTGCAGATTACTAGCAGTTAGGGAAGAACGCATCTCACAGGTGCACCGTCCAGTTCAATGTGCTACCTATCAACCCCACCCCCAAACGAGTGACTATTTCAAAGTCACCATTGGGCATGGTCAAATTTAGCGCCCCTCAACAAATGTAACAATGAGCCCCGGGAATTAGGTTACAACAACCTGGCCATGTCCCCTGGGACACCGTCCCCGCACCTGCCTCGGCCAGGAGACAGGCAACATATTTGCCAGAATGCGGCAGGGGGACTCTGGCAAATATGAATTTAACACCCTTCGTAACCGCCCACCTCAAAGTGACATGAGCGGAGCATCCCAGCAATGGAACGTTAATTCTCTCTCCCTGCTTGTAGCACACAGGGGGACGAAGGGTGTTAATGACTAGATTGATATCACAGATAGAACAATGAGCTAGTTATACAAATCTTTGGTGATATCTCCTTACGAAACAAATATCCGTAAAGAGCAAAGAAGACAGAAAACTGTCTGCTTGGACTTGGCCACTGTGTCTCAGCGTCATTTCAGAAAGTCAGGGGACTATTTCAGGCTTTGCGTCTCTCTGAAGAGGACCTTACCTGAGCTCTGTGGGCGGCTGAGTGTGAGTTCAGCTGCTCTTTCACTGTCTATTGAGTTTCAACTAACAGAGTGTCGTGGTTACACCTATCAAGGAGGGTTTACAGAGGGATCGGGGAAAAGAGGGTAGTCAGATTAACGGCGGATTAAGAGGGCTTCCCGACCTTGGCTTTTTTTCTTTGAGCTACCGATGTAATAAAAAGAGATTCCCAGCAGGCCAGTAAGACAAGCTTGAGCCTTTCTGTTGAGGTGATACTAAGCACTTCTTTCCTTGCCTGAACACAGGACCTGGCTTTGGACAATGTTAGAGGTTTAGACAGAGATTTTTTCTGTGGTTTGATGCTGACAGAAAAGCACTTGCCGGGTGTTGATTTATGGACAATAAAATATTCACACGACAAGTTTAGCTACCTGATATGCCATACAGCAGCCACAGCAGTCTGACACAGAATCAATCAGAGAACACGTGGATGGCTTGAGGTCTCTCTGTGCACTGGAAAGGAAGAGCGAGTAAGTGAGCTAGGGAGTGAATAGTGGAGTCAGTGAGCGAGCACTCGTTGTCCCTCCTCGGGGACAGCAAATTTCCACCAGCACAACCCAACAACTTCTGTTCAAAGACCCCGAGAGCTGGTGGCTGCTGTCTATTTTCTCCCTCTCCTTCTCATTTCGATCTATCCCACTGCACTTGGAGGGGCAATAAATAGCCACAGGTTCGCTGAGTGTGGAGCTGCTATCTAATCAAAGCTTAATTCAACACTGCCGCGAAACAATTTATCCGACAAAGTACTTGGCGATAGAATACAACCTCAGACACTCCCTCACTCTCTCTCTCAAGCTCAACGAGGAAGTGAAAAGAGTGTGTGGCCTGGAGGGTCAGGTCTGCACCCAGAGGAGAGGGCGAGGCGTGGAGCAGCCAGAGAGGGTGTGAAGTGGGGTGGACGAGTGTGTCTCCTTGTCGTCCATCTAGGGGGGAGCAGAGGCTTCTCCAGCCTGTCTGCAGCTCACCACACTAAAATAACCCAACACCCACAAGAGGGAGGCTGTTGCCCAGCGGGTGTGAGGATTGGACACACTTCAAGGGCAGAGGAGCCCACCGCCAGACTGATAGATTGGAGTGTAAGAGCACACTACAGGAGAGTGGACTGAGGGGAGTTTACTTGCCAAGCAAGGTAAGAACTGAAATGATTTCACATAGAATACATGAACACATTTAATGTAGATGATTATGTGTGTTGGCTTGAAAAAGTGTTTTTGGATGAAAAAGTTAAGAGCAACCTACTAAGTACATTAAGGGAAAGATACCTAATGACAAGATTACACATTGGTTTCATTGCCCTGTAAGCAGTCTATGGACAAGGTATGACAGCAATCCATGCTTTGGTTTTGTTTACCTGGGCACTGTATCAAATGGTACCTATGTTATATTAGCATTGTTTGGCTTCATGTCCAAGTCATCCTAAATGATCTAAAAATGTATTGTGTAACTCAATGAAGTTACTTATAGATGATTTGGACATGAAGCGTGAACATGCTAATATTTCAAGTCTTTTACCCTGTTGAGACATGTGCTTTTCGTTCCTGGGGGTTGAGTTATATTCTAAGCCCATTGACTTGCTCTGCTCACTTGAGATTATTTTTCCAGATCAAAAGCTACAGGCAAACAAATGTGGTCTCCATAATAAGGGCCCGTAAATCAGTGAATAAATACCACAACTTCCTAGTAAAAAGCCAACAAGAGTGTATAATCTGATTTCACTGGCCCGCACAACCCACTGGGCACACACTGGTGGAATCAACGTTGTTTCCACTTCATTTCAATGAAATGACCTTTAACCAACGTGGGGTAGACATTAAATTGACGTGTGTACCCAGTTGGAAGGCATTCTCTGCAACAAGACTAGAACGGGCAACACAGCTTAGGTGTGTGTGTAGCCTACACAAGCGTGTGTTTGTTTGGGTGTTTGTAAGTTCCGCTGTCGAAAGAAAGAGTTTTTCTATTTATGAGAAAATACTTTGTCTACAGCATACGTGAGGTCATGACAATTCCGGCTCTCACATCTCGTGTTAGCCCACTTGCTTTTGATTTAAGGTCCTTCAATAAACACCAATGTAGACATGCTGGGCACATGGACAGGAACCCAGTATCAGTGAGACTCATCTGCCAAGGCTTCATCGTGTTATTTTCTGGCTGCAGCACCGCAGGACTCGACCCATGTCCTCCTTCACTGTCACACAGTGATCTCTCTGCCTCCTGTCCTCTACAGATGCTTCCTAGTGATTTGTAGGAGCTGGCAAAACCCAAAGTAGGGAGTATCTAACACACTTAGGGGTTGTTATTGGCAACATCAGGCCCAAAGGATTTTCAGGTTCGTTCATTGACTATCTGCAAGTCAGACTCCAAGTCATTGACTGTGGGCCGTTAGTATAACAGCTTCATGATAATGAAGCCGCTGAAAGCTAAATAACTCATCTTGCACATTATGCCCTGCAATGAGGCAATATTATGCTAAAGACCCTTGTAGAGATTCTCCAGAAAAGCCCATCTCTTTCCTCTGTTGCCATAGCAGCCGTTGACCCCTGTGGCAATCAACCAGTGTTCTGGTGGGGTTAGCAACTGGATTATTCACTTCCAGGGCACATAGCATGTGAGAGGCCTTTCAAGGTACTCCTGTTCTGGTAAAAGAAGGATGAGCCACATTGCACAAACGATAAAGACAGATATTCAGTGGATGCATAAAGGCTTTTCCTCTTTCAGACGCTGTATTTTCCCTCCTAATCCGCAAATAAAGAAAGAAATAAACGGTGGCAGCTAATGAAAACTAGACAGAGTTTTGGCAAGGTAGATTGGTAATTCATTCTAGAGACAGGCGAAGGAGTCCTAGTGCAGTGACTCATACTATAAAACTGTCTGGCTAGAGTCACCTTTCACAACAGCCCTGTGTACGTAACAGGGAAGGTCTATGCAGTTAGATAAGACAAAAGGACTCTTCCAGGGTGGCATCTTTTTCCCCTATGAGCCAATGCATGTTCTGCCTTGGAGAGGAAATGGACTCTTGAGCCAATGGGAGTGGTGCAGGAGCATGTCATAAAGTATGTCATCCATAAACATTGATTTCTATTTTGTATTTGTTGCTTTTGTAATACGTAGAGGAATCTGAGGCCTGACAAATGATTTTCCCCTGTCCCTGAGCTTAAGCTTAATGTGTTACCAGAGGACTTATTGAGTGGAAAAGCTCTGGGCAGATAGTAAAACTGTCTAAGACAAAGGGAACCAGAAAGATCATTAATGGAATTAAGAACGTGTGGGAAAAGATATTCAATAAAGTCAAGTACATAACAGGATGATAGCATGGGAAGGAACTCGAGACAACTATGGGAAAAGCACACACACAGTATTTGCTCGACTCAGGCCAAAACTTTCAACCTTTGATTCTTACTTTGAAAAAACGAGTTTTACTGTCCCTGATATTTGTGTAAAGCAATGGGATTTGCTGTCAGAATCAAAGCAGGAAATGGCACAATAAATTGGCCACATATAATGATGCAAATGTTTTCATTTGATTAAGAATGACAATTTGACCATGTTTATTTTGGGAAGGCATTACAATGAAAAAAACTAACAAATGACAACAAACATATTCCCTTTTCTGATCTCTATTGTTGTAGTGTGTAATGCATACAAGTGTTCATTTAGCAATTTTCTAAATTGCAGTCATTGACATCAATTGTGGCAATTTGGAATCAAAGGGGTTAGGCAGGCTTAGTAAAAAGACTAACAGAAGCCATATAACAATAAAAGACTAACAAAAGCCATACACTCTCTGAAAGCAGGAAAGTAAATGATATTATTTTTTTCATGTGGAACAGATGCATCATAATCATGTAGTCTGAAACGAGTCACACAAATGTAAACACCAAATTGCTTGGTCAGATGGCTAGAATAATTGGCATGCCATTATCCCAATATAAACACATGCAGGCAGATAGGCAGGCAGCAGAAAGCAGCACAGTTGAGTGTGCTTCTCCATTCATCAGAATTTGGAGGGATATTATTTGTACACAGAGAGGGAGCCGGGTAGGCACACACCAGGACAGCTCTAAGACTGTTTGGGCTGGGTGAAGTGGATGGAAGTCCTTGATGTGTTTTCAGGAGCTGGTTGGGCTCCAAGAGTCAAATTGAAATGGGACTATAGACAATTTGAAAAACAAGCACCTGTAACCATTGTGTACTAAAAACAATGGTTTGCCACATTTAGCTGGATGAAGATATGTTTTCTCACAATATGCAGTAATAAGACACAACAGCCACTGTCAATTGTCACACATCTACAATACACACACACACACACACACACACACACACACACACGCACACGCACACGCACACACACACACACACACACACACACACACACACACACACACACACACACACACACACACACACACACACACACACACACACACCACAGTGTCTGTGGGAGGCAATCGTCCAGGCATGTGGATGCCTGTTTTCTAAGGCACACAGCCATGAAATTGTGGAGATAATCCCCTGAAAAAATTATCCTTTTCTTACTATCGCCTGCAGTGGAACGTGTGGGCACAGCAGGCCTCCAACCTCAGGAGCCCGATCTGTCGCTACAGCAACAGCCGTCCATTGACTAGCTCCACATTTCCAGGAGGCACAGAATATCAGCATGCACACATAAGGGTGCTTGATTGATATTCATCTCAAATATGTTTCTCGACTCTAGGGAGGCTGAGATTTTGAGAAACAGTGCCAGGAATTGATCACACAATCAGTTTGTGAGTCCAGTGGGGAATAGAAAGGAAGGTTATTGGCAGAAGTGATGACTGTCTAATGGAGATAAACACAAACTGTGCCTGTCCCTTTAAGAGTTGGTCCTTGGCAGGTCTGTGTTGTTAAGTGGGGAGGTGGATCCCTGCCTGTCTTTATTCTGCCTCTGTTTCTTTGACAGGATTTTTGATCAACAATCCCCTCCGTAATGTCTGCCTGCTCCTGAACATGTGTCTGTGTAGCTCTATTATGTGTTTTTAATACTTTGTGAGAGCATGTGTTCTAAATCATTCTACCTGAGGACTCTTATTCAGCGGTGAGGTGACCACCTTCAGCTCAGGTGTGTAACATACATACAGTGTCTGTTGGTGTGTGTGTGTGTTTAAATTATTGTAACCTTTTCTAGACAATATCTTGCATTGTTTTGCAAATGAACCAGAATCGGGATTGCTGTTTAGGATGATACAGTACATGAAAATGTGTGTAGGCACCTTGGTGAGTTATCTAACCATCTGGATGGTGCTTTTATGTTTACGCATAATTGTGGCCTATAATTTGCATCCATCTTGGCATCTTCTTGTTCTACTTCAAACTGGATAATAACAACATGTTGTGCCACGAGCCTACATGGAAAACGCACATTTCAACTACAGTAATGTAATAAGTAAGACGGTAATTACTGAATGAAACAAAACCAAGTTCATTTTAATTTTGATTAGATGCTATTTGTCAGCAGTGCAAATTTCTACAGTGTGGGTTTGATTGAATTCTACACAAAGTGGTGACTGTTAGCATTTCAAAGTCAGCCTCTATGGTCTTGTTATTGTTCACTTTACCATGTACACAATCTTTTCAATCAACAATTCTAATTGTTGGATTTACAGTCAGTATTCTGAATAATGAGATGGATGTTTTACCCTTGGCACTCTATTAGCGTTTCAGTTACATGAGGACATGCTTCCAAATACAGTTGAAGTCGGAAGTTTACATACACCTTAGCCAAATACATTTAAACTCAGTTTTTCATAATTCCTGACATTTAATCCTAGTAAAAAATCCCTGTCTTAGGTCAGTTAGGATCACCACTTTATTTTAAGAATGTCAAATGTCAGAATAATAGAGAATGATTTATTTCAGCTTTTATTTCTTTCATCACATTCCAAGTGGGTCAGAGGTTTACATACACTCAATTAGTATTTGGTAGCATTGCCTTTAAATTGTTTAACTTGGGTCAAATGTTTTGGGTAGCCTTCCACAAGCTTCCAACAATAAGTTGGGTGAATTTTGGCCCATTCCTCCTGACAGAGCTGGTGTAACTGAGTCAGGTTTGTGGGCCTCCTTCTGCCCACAAATTTTCAATAGAATTGAGGTCAGGGCTGTGATGGCCACTCCAATACCTTGACTTTGTTGTCCTTAAGCGATTTTGCCACAACTTTGGAAATATGCTTGGGCTCATTGTTCATTTGGAAGACCCATTTGCGACCAAGCTTTAACTTCCTGACTTATGTCTTGAGATGTTGCTTCAATATATCCACATTATTTTCCTCCTCATGATGCCATCTATTTTGTGAAGTGCACCAGTCCCTCCTGCAGCAAAGCACCCCCACAACATGATGTTGCCACCCCCGTGCTTCACGGTTGGGATGGTGTTCTTCAGCTTGAAAGCTTCCCCCTTTTTCCTCTAAACATAACAATGGCCATTATGGCCAAACAGTTCTATTTTTGTTTCAGCAGACCAGAGGACATTTCTCCAAAAAGTACAATCTTTGTCCCCATGTGCAGTTGCAAACCATAGTCTGGCTTTTTATGGCGGTTTTGGAGCAGTGGCTCTTCCTTGCTGAGCAGCTTTTCATGTTAGGTCGATATAGGACTCGTTCTACTGTGGATATAGATACTTTTGTACCTGTTTCCTCCAGCATCTTCACAAGGTCCTTTGCTGTTGTTCTGGGATTGATTTGCACTTTTCTCACCAAAGTTCGTTAATCTCTAGGAGACTGAACGCGTCTCCTTCCTGAGTGGTATGATGGATATTTCAAACTTTTTTAACAAATCAAAAACTGAAAAATTGGGCGTGCAAAATTATTCAGCCCCTTTACTTTCAGTGCAGCAAACTCTCTCCAGAAGTTCAGTGAGGATCTCTGAATGATCCAATGTTGACCTAAATGACTAATGATGATAAATACAATCCACCTGTGTGTAATCAAGTCTCCGTATAAATGCACCTGCACTGTGATAGTCTCAGAGGTCCGTTAAAAGCGCAGAGAGCATCATGAAGAACAAGGAACACACCAGGCAGGTCCGAGATACTGTTGTGAAGAAGTTTAAAGCCGGATTTGGATACAAAAATATTTTCCAAGCTTTAAACATCCCAAGGAGCACTGTGCAAGCGATACTATTGAAATGGAAGGAGTATCAGACCACTGCAAATCTACCAAGACCTGGCCGTCCCTCTAAACTTTCAGCTCATACAAGGAGAAGACTGATCAGAGATGCAGCCAAGAGGCCCATGATCACTCTGGATGAACTGCAGAGATCTACAGCTGAGGTGGGAGACTCTGTCCATAGGACAACAATCAGTCGTATATTGCACAAATCTGGCCTTTATGGAAGAGTGGCAAGAAGAAAGCCATTTCTTAAAGATATCCATAAAAAGTGTTGTTTAAAGTTTGCCACAAGCCACCTGGGAGACACACCAAACATGTGGAAGAAGGTGCTCTGGTCAGATTAAACCAAAATTGAACTTTTTGGCAACAATGCAAAACGTTATGTTTGGCGTAAAAGCAACACAGCTCTTCACCCTGAACACACCATCCCCACTGTCAAACATGGTGGTGGCAGCATCATAGTTTGGGCCTGCTTTTCTTCAGCAGGGACAGGGAAGTTGGTTAAAATTGATGGGAAGATGGATGGAGCCAAATACAGGACCATTCTGGAAGAAAACCTGATGGAGTCTGCAAAAGACCTGAGACTGGGACGGAGATTTGTCTTCCAACAAGACAATGATCCAAAACATAAAGCTAAATCTACAATGGAATGGTTCAAAAATAAACATATCCAGGTGTTAGAATGGCCAAGTCAAAGTCCAGACCTGAATCCAATCAAGAATCTGTGGAAAGAACTGAAAACTGCTGTTCACAAATGCTCTCCATCCAACCTCACTGAGCTCGAGCTGTTTTGCAAGGAGGAATGGGAAAAAATGTCAGTCTCTCGATGTGCAAAACTGATAGAGACATACCCCAAGCGACTTACAGCTGTAATCGCAGCAAAAGGTGGCGCTACAAAGTATTAACTTAAGGGGGCTGAATAATTTTGCACGCCCAATTTTTCAGTTTTTGAATTGTTAAAAAAGTTAGAAATATCCAATAAATGTCATTCCACTTCATGATAGTGTCCCACTTGTTGTTGATTCTTCACAAAAAAATACAGTTTTATATCTTTATGTTTGAAGTCTGAAATGTGGCAAAAGGTCGCAAAGTTCAAGGGGGCCGAATACTTTCGCAAGGCACTGTACTTGCGTACTATTGTTTGTACAGATGAACGTGGAATCTTCAGGTGTTTGGAAATTGCTCCCAAGGATGAACCAGACTTGTGGAGGTCTACAATTTTTGGCTGATTTCTTTGTCAGATTTTTTTTCTTGGCTGATTTCTTTTGATTTTTTCATGATGTCAAGCAAAGAGGTACTGAGTTTGAAGGTAGGCCTTGAAATACATCCACAGGTATACCTCCAATTGACTCAAATTATGTAAATTAGCCTATCAGAAGCTTCTAAAGCCATGACATAATTTTCTGTAATTTTCCAAGCTGTTTAAAGGCATAGTCAACTTAGTTGGAAACTTCTGACCCACTGGAATTGTGACACAGTGAATTATAAGTGAAATAATCTGTCTGTAAACAACTGTTGGAAAAATGACTTGTGTCATGCTCAAAGTCCTTACCGACTTGCCAAAACTATAGTTGGTTAACAAGAAATTTGTGGAGTGGTTGAAAAACGAGTTTTAATGACTCCAACCTAAGTGTATGTAAACATCCGACTTCAACTGTAGCCTCACACAAGTAGCACACACAAGTAGCACACACAAGTAGCACCTCCAATAAATTAATTATGAGACCAATTTCCACAGGAACAATTATTGAAAAATTATGTTCAAACAGTTTCTGGGGAAAATGTGAATGCTGTTTCTCAACAGGAAACGTGTAAATGGTGGCAGGCTTGTGAAAGAAAGAAAACGATGGTGTCAAGAATATCACAGGAGACCCTAAAATCACACCGTGGCTTTGTCCTACAGATACACCATAAAGACAATCAGTCATTTACAGTTGCCACAGCGATAGAGCGACATTTAGCTAAAAAGACTATAGGTGAGTACAGGAGCGGGGTGAAATACAGGTCAAAGTGTTTATGATTCCTGTGATCTGAAATATAATTTGATTCAGCAGTAGAGCACAAAACATTTATGTTATAACCAAGGGAGAAAGGGGACCGAAGGTAGGCCTTATTATTAATGAAGAGAGCTGCACTCAAGTCTCTATTTAAAGCAGGTAACAGAGTGCCTCTTGTGGAAGGTCTATTGAAGTCAGACCTGTATCTGATTGATGAAGAGCCAGGTCCAGGATGTGCTGCCTGCTGTTAGTATGTCTCCTCCTCAAGCAGTTATATCCTCAGATCTCGCTGACATTTTCTATCAACAAACTGACACATGGAAAATGTATCTTCAGAAAGGAGAACAGGTGAGAAATGGAAGGATCTCCATGTCATAATGTAGATGTTGTGTCAGAAAGGCCAGTACATGTTACATTTGGCATAGTTGGTCAGGTTTTTGTGAGCGTGAGAAACAAATCCGTACGATTCATTTGTTGGGGTTGTATAACATTCTTGTCAACACTTGAGCCAGAACAGACAGCATAGCTGATAATTGACATGGAATCCAGAGCGTCAATGACAATGGACTATTAAATGTGGCATGGGGAGAAAGAGCCCTCCTTATATGGAATTAAAACTCCTCTCAGGCTTCCCGTTCAAAGCAGGGCCCATGTTGGCTCTCATTAGCAGTTCACAGAACTCCATTAGGCTGTAGCAGGAACAGAGAAGGGCCCAGTTGGTGCCCACAGCCACATTCACAACGGCCATTCAACGGAATCTCAGAATGACAATTGGGAGATTACTGTGGAGGATATGAAAACTCCATCCAAGGGTAAGGCTGAAAAGTATAGCTCCCGACCCCTCGCTCTTAGTTAGCTCCATTCCCTGGAAGAGCTGGAAAGGTCAACTTGCCACTGCATAGAAAAGTGAGGACAGCACCTTCATCTGGATAAGGCATTTAGATGGACCTGGATAGGACCTGGATAGGACCTGGATAGGACCTGGTTAGGACCTGGATAGGACATGGATAGGACCTGGATTGGACCTGGATAGGACCTGGATAGGACCTGGATAGGACCTGGATAGGACCTGGATTGGACCTGGATAGGACCTGGATAGGACCTGGATAGGACCTGGATTGGACCTGGATAGGACCTGGATAGGACCTGGATAGGACCTGGATAGGACCTGGATTGGACCTGGATAGGACCTGGATAGGACCTGGATAGGACCTGGATTGGACCTGGATAGGACCTGGATAGGACCTGGATAGGACCTGGATTGGACCTGGATAGGACCTGGATAGGACCTGGATAGGACCTGGATTGGACCTGGATAGGACCTGGATAGGACCTGGATAGGACCTGGATTGGACCTGGATTGGACCTGGATAGGACCTGGATAGGACCTGGATTGGACCTGGATTGGACCTGGATAGGACCTGGATAGGACCTGGATAGGACCTGGATAGGGTCGAGTTGGCCGACTACCAAGTGGATATCAAAAATGTAAGTTCAAGTGCTGTGTGGCGGGAATGCAAATGTGATATACCTGAGTCACGGCATACTCTAGCCATCTAAATGGTTTAGCAGACCACTGTAAGCAAAGAGACCACGCTCACATGTCACATAGGTAACTAATAGCAACACGATAGAAACACACATTTGGAGGAGCAAGTTTATCTACTAAGCTTAGATGCAGTATCACTGCACTGCTCTCAAGAAGCCATAATGATCATTGTTATCTTTCTAACAGAAGTTAAGTGACAGTGTGTATGATGGCCCTGAGAGCGAGGGGTGGCACTGGAATGGTGCGGTCTTTCTGTAAATGTCCAGTATTAAAGATTCACACAACAGTGTAAATTATTGAGTGAGTGTCTGTGGCCTGTCGAGCAGATCAGGTTTCTCTCAGTTTGATCTTTGGGGGGGGAGTTGGTATTTTCGCGTTCCTGACTAACAGCACGCTTCATTTTGGTAGACTGAGTAAGCAAAGCCCCAGTTCTGAGCTCTGGAACTACTGAGACATAGAGCTGAGTAATATGGGGGAAAGAGATCTAGGCTGATACAAGGTTTTGTTGGAATCAGCAGTTGTAGGTGTCTCTCTCCAGGACCAACACTTGTCGTGGGATACCATCATGTCCGAGCTGATTTATAACTGGGACACCTGGTTAAGTGTCCTTTATCAGAACGATGACAGCAGGATAAGAGTTACGAGCCAAGATGTAATGACCCTGCAGGCCTCCGTGGCGGAATTTCTCACTCCTGTTCTGTAACCTTTGGAGACCCCTTTGTGGCCATAATCACGTTTGCCTTATGGTAGAGGTTTATGTCATGCCAAAGATAGATGTCCCTACATTCGAGTGTATTGGCACAAGGTAACCCCCCTACAGCCTAAAGAGGAATCTTCTGTGCTCGGTTTCAGATCCCGTTTGCACCATGCCTCTGAGAGACTCAGTCACCCTGCTGCTCTGGAGTTGCTGTGTACTAATGCTCATCCACCAATGCAAGGCTCAAGGTAAGGCATTTGCTGCATGTCAATTGGTGCCCTCAAGTAAGTCAGTGGCTCATTGCTAGCCAGTAGCCATCCACTACAGAAGTGGATGTATACCGGTGTGTACTTATTATAGTACATATATGTACTAATAGACAGAGAGCCCTGGGAACTGATACTGTATGCTGGGTAACAATCGGATTGAAGCCAAAGGCGCAATACAATTTCTGCTTGTTGATAAAAGTGAACAAAACTCTGTTAAAAACATGCATCATAAGTAGTTTGATCAATAATTTTGAAATAAAATATAAGTAAATCTAAAAAAGCAACTTAAAGGAGCACACTTTATAATAAAAAATATGCATATATTTTTTGCGTGCAATAACGAATGCTTTAGATCCGACTCAATAAAACAATGTTGAAAGCATGAAGTACAAAGATTCTTAACTGTATTTCAATTTAAACATTGAACATTGCTGGCTGTGCGTGAAGAATCATGCACGGAAGGGCAGGGACTGTTTAGTTAATTAGGATTCCCAATAGCTACTTCACGTGCAGCAGCTACTCGTCCTGGGGTCCACGTAAAACATTCAAATACATGACCAAGTACAGAACAGTAATATACAAGAAAAACACAAGATATGACATTACATTAAAAAAAAAATATATATATATATATATATATGGGAAAGACACCAAGAGACAACAGTAATACTATTTACACACTATTCATATATACTGTGAGGGGACACACACACACACACACTCTAACGCACATATATTTTTTTGTATTGTTTGTATTATTTTTTGTTGTTGTGTTGTTTGTATATTGTTGTGTTTTACATTTCTGGGATTTTCCTTGTCTATCTGTGTTTTGTTACTTGTTTTGTCTTTTTTTGTGGACCACAGGAAAAGTAGCGGCTGTTTCTGCATAAGCGAATGGGGATCCAAATAAACAAATAAAAGTGTTGAATCAGTCATAATCTGCCCTCAGTATGGAGTGCAATAGCAGATACGTTTTTCTTTCCTTCTCCCTCCCTTGTGAACTCAACTGTGAAATTCCTGTCTGGTTACAGAATGTGATTCATTTTTGCGTTGGCCCCTTGGGGCGAGAAGGGGAGCCGTGATGTGGTATGAGGCATTGTGTCAAGAGGTGTGTGACACGTGTCAGAGAACAGATGTCTGACCCTAGATCGAGCGGCAGGAAAGCCCTCTGTGTCACAGCAGTAGCTACTAGCCATGGGGTTTGCTTTAAGGATAAAGGGTCGAACAGTCCGTCTGTGTCTTTAGGCCCCGCCAGGAGCCTCAGAGCCAGGGGATGGCGGCTGATGATCCCTACTCGGTCGTCTTGCCTAAATATTTTTCTAGCGCCACAAGCAGCTGAGTGGATCCAGAGATTAAATGATCCTTAATTTCTCAGGGATCTTGTTACGACTCCATCATCTCCTTCAGACACTGGCGGCCCTTCGCACGTCCCTCCTCACCTCCCCTTCCTCCTCAATCTGAACTCAGGGCACACACACGTTCACACACTCCTTGGAGCTTGGGCTGGTGGCAGGCACACGGCCTGTCTGGGGATCAAAATGGAGGAAACCCAAACCTGTGCTGTGTGTATGACTGGCACCAGAGCTCTGGCCGCGGGGAGGATGGGGGGGGGGGGATAAAGTTTCATGGCCAGGGTTAAATTTAGATCCCCCCGGTTTTAACATGGAGAGACTCGTGTGAACTACCCCCCCAGAGGAGCACCGGGGAGCTTGCAGGCCCTGGGGGCCAGCCTAGGGAAGAAAACAGCACCTGTCCCCCCATGATTAGATGGCAAATCAGAAGCTCTTAAATAACACTGCTCCAGACAAAGGGCATTGTGTTTAACAGTTGGTGGTCCAGTCATTATTTCCGTGATTATCATGGTGATACATAAGCTGGTGACAAGGCCCTGTCCAAGGCCTGGATACGTACGATATCACTAACAAGCATTCTATGAATGACAAGTTGACAACTTACAGTATACTGTATATACCGTTACGCAGTTGTCATTATTTCTATTTTGACAATGCTTATACTATACTGATTTTTTTTGTTATCTTGCTCAATAATCAAGCAGATGGGGACTTCGTCCTGATTAGTTCAGGACTATTTATCCTGATTCCAAGTCTTCCAGGAATCAGTCTGTTGCTGATTCTGAGCCCTAGGCCTATTTGGGGTCGTGTGTGCCTTTATGGTTCCAGTCTTAGCAGAGCCGGAGGGAACTTATTACAAACACACAGAGTTCACCACAGGGACAGGGAATGGGGCAGACCAGACAGGCTTCCCTGGCAAACAGTGGCTGGGATTGGGCCACTCTGACTTGCTGCAGGGCCAGCAGCAGAAATGAGAGGCAGGCTGCTGTACATGCCAGGAGGCTGACTTGTCTCATCAGTCTATCCACACTCTGCAGTGATCAGATGTCTGTCTGTCTGTGCACCATGGCCTGCTCATTCCCTCCCTATGGACATGTGCATGATGTGTGCCTTTGACGCACCCCCATCCTGCATACTCCTCCTCTCTGTCCCCTCTCACTCTCTTCTCAATCATTGTGATGCTCACTGTGGCCCAACTCTTCCATCCCCTTAAACTCTCTATGTGTCTTTCTTCCTGCCAGATGTAACACAGTTCACATAGCACTTCAAGAGGCTTTGAAGTTTACTCTAATAAAAGGGAAATAAAATGGCCTCCATGTAGCTTTAACACTAGGGAGGATGATAAATCAGAGAGCTCTCTGCTCTTCAGCAAATAACAGAAATATGCTCCCATCCTAACCTGAGGCACTGGCAGCATGGGATAAATGGCATCTGAAGGATTGTTGATGGTGTGTACTGTGACATCCTCCGTGCCATTTCAGGACACTGTACAGGCCAGGCAAATGGCTGGATCAGGGGTCAATTCAACTGTAATTGCTTTGCTTTGCGTACACAGTAGCATTTAAACCAATTTATTTCCTATGGTCCTATAAAATTGCTAAATGTTTCTAGATAGACATGCATATGTATGGGCAGGTTTAATTAGATTCAGCCCCAAGTCATATAAGATGCCACATCTCTTAATGCGTGTTGTTATATTGAATGAAACATGCTTTTAAATTAGCACAGTATTCAGTTTTTGAATGCCAAAAAAATAAATAAGGTCTCTGAAAATATAACAGCTTACTGCAGTATTCCCCATTGTCTGTGGGATTTATTGTTTTAATAAACTTCCCTGTTTAGAATACATGAGCTAATACTGGGCTTTCCCAGCTGTCTGCATTTAAGAGATGACGGTTTCTGAACTGCTTCACCATCCTCAGATAACAGTTAGTACTTCTCAGCTGTTCCCGCGATGGCGATGGGAAAGCCAAGCCTTTCATTGTTCAAGGTCCGCCATGTTCCCACGGACACAGGGCTTACCGCAAGCCCACTGTCGTGTTGTTCATGGAAAATGCCTGCCATTCCACGTCAAAACAATGAGTGTCTGCATTGTATGCACACGCAACCGCAGGCTATACTAAAACATTTCCTACTGTATATTAAAGACAGAATTTGTACACGTTACTGTTTGGGAACAAAAATTGAATATAGGCTGCTGTAAGAACACTGCTCTAAAAATCCCTCAAAGTCCACCTCTCTATAGTGAGAGGGTTCGGATGTGTATAGTACTACAGTGTGAATTCCAGTGGGGTTTGGGCAGAGTTTGTGCGGGTGGAGACATGACTGCACGGCATTCCTCTCCTCCCAGCGCACACGCTCCCCTCGTGCTGCTGACTGCTACACACGCACCCCACACACCCTACCTGGCAAACCCCCATTATTTACCAAAGCCAAATGCAGACAGTACATTGGTATGCCTAAGGCCAGCCAAATCCACTAGTAACAACTGAGGACAATAACAGATGACTCACATATATATCCCTTTAGCAGAAGTTCAAATGCTTGCCAGTTTAAGGGGATGTTTAATAACTCAGCAATGCAGCTGTATTTTCCTTTCTGAAACCAATACCATATAACTCATAGTCAGATACAATCATATGAAACCTCAAGTCAAAGCAAACTGTGTGCCTCGTCGAACCTCGTCACCACTCCCCAGAAATCTGGCTGGTGGACGAGGCTGGCTTCGATTGACATTTTTTTCACTGTTGTTTCGTCATAACAAATGAGTCGGCAGATTCTCAGATGCCTGTCTGTCTGTCTGAGCAGCAGCTCAAAGTTCCCCAGCAGTTGCACCCGAGGAGTCATCGCACAGTCTCCGTGGAAGACGAGCTCTCGTAAAGTAACACTGCGCACACGGACGACCGACTGCCTAGGGTTAGAGGTCAAAGTGTCGTCAGCGTCCCATCGAGCCCTGAAAATCCCTCAAGCATCACTTAAACAGCGGTCATTCAGATAAGCTTATTCTGACTTTACAATTATCGAACCACGAGTGTATATCTCAGATACTGTTGTGTTAGAAATAGTTGTGGTAGAAAATGTATTCGCTTGGGATAAATGGCATATATTATATTAGGAATAAACACCCTGAATTCAACTGAGTTTTATAGAGCATAAAATGTATTTATTATCAGCTGCTGGAGAAAAAAAAGCTGTGGGGGTACATGCATACAAACAGCAGAAATATCACAGATAAGGCAAATGAATCTGCTCCGCGGATAATAGCCATATCTAATCAATGACAAGTATTAAGTCTGAACGTCAGGATATTACTGGTACATCTGGGATCTTTCTCTGAAATGAGTGTTTCCTTTCTCTTAAAGCTCTAAACTGTACGTGTAATGTGACCAATAGTCGGTGTGACGAGAATGCGGTGTGCAGGTAAGGAGAAACTTGATGGAAGATGCATCCATCTTTAATATGTCTAAAATATGATACAGTGCCTTCGGAAAGTATTCAGACCCCTTGACTTTTTCCACAATTTGTTAGGTTACAGCCTTACTCTAAAATGTATGAAATTGTTGGTTTTCCTCATCAATCAACACACGATGCCCCATAAGCATAAGCATAAGCATAAGCATAAGCACACGATGCCCCATAAAGCAAAAACAGCTTTTTAGACATTTTTGCTAATTTATAGAAAGTTTAGACAGAAATATCACATTTACATTAATATTCGGACCCGTTCCTCAGTACTTTGTTGAAGCAACTTTGGCAAGAATAACAGCCACGAGTCTTTTTGGGTATGACTCTACAAGCTTGACACACCTATATTTGGGGAATTTCTCCCAATCTTCTCTGCAGATCCTCTCAAGCTCTGTCAGGTTGGATGGGGAGCGTTGCTGCACAGCTATGTTCAGGTTTCTCCAGAGATACTCGATCGGGTTCAAGCCGGGCTCTGGCTGGGCCACTCAAGGACATTCAGAAACTTGTCCCAAAGCCACTCCTGCGTTGTCTTGGCTGTGTGCTTAGTGTCGTTATCCTGTTGGAAGGTGAACCTTCACCCCAGTCTGAGGTCCTGAGCGCTCTGGAGCAGGTTTTCATCAAGGATCACTCGGTACTTTGCTTCGTTCATCTTTGCCTCGATCCTGACTAGTCTCCCAGTCCCTGTCACTGAAAAACACCCCCACAGCATGATGTTGTCACCATGCTTCACCATAGGGATGGTGCCAGGTTTCCTCCAAATGTGACACTTGGCATTCAGGCCAAAGAGTTCAATCCTGGTTTCATCAGACCAGAGAATCTTTTTTTCTCATGATCTGAGAGTCTTTAGGTGCCTTTTGGCAAACTCCAAGCGGGCTGTCATGTGCATTTACTGAGGAGTGGCTTCCGTCTGGCCACTCTACCATAAAGGCCTGATTGGTGGAGTGCTGCAGAGATGTTTGTCCTTCTGGAAGGTTCTTCCATCTCCACAGAGGAACTCTGGAGCTCTGTCAGAATGACCATCGGGTTCTTGACCAAGGTCCTTCTCCCCCGATTGCTCAGTTTGGCCGGGAGGCCAGCTCTAGGAAGAGTCTGGGTGGTTTCAAACTTCTTCCATTTAAGAATGATGGAGGCCACTGTGTTCTTGGGGACCTTCAATGCTGCCGAAATTGTTTGGTACCCTTCCCCAGATCTGTTCCTCGACACAATCCTGTCTCGGAGTTCTACAGACAATTCCTTCGACCTCATGGCTTCGTTTTTGATCTGACATGCACTGTCAACTGTGGGACCTTATATAGACAGGTGTGTGCCTTTCAAAATCATACCTTTCCAAATCAAATTGATTGAATTACCTCAGGTAGACTCCAATCAAGTTGTAGAAACATCTCAAGAATGATCAATGGAAACAGGATGCACCTGAGCTAAATTTCGAGTTTCATAGCAAAGGGTCTGAATACTTATGTAAATAAGGTATTTGATTTTTTTTTGTGCAAACATTTCTAAAAACCTGTAGATTGCAGAGGATTTATATTTTTAATATCAAAATTAGGACAAGGCATTAACATAACAAAGTGGAAAAAGTCAAGGGGTCTGAATACTTTTCGAATGCACTGTATATCTTAATGTGTTGCCTATGACAAGCATACAGTTGAAGTCGGATGTTTACATACACCTTAGCCAAATACATTTAAACTCAGTTTTTCCACAATTCCTGACATTTAATCCTTGTAAAAAAAAATCCCTGTCTTAGGTCAGTTAGGATCACCACTTTATTTTAAGAATGTGAAATATCAGAATAATAGTAGAGAGAATGATTTATTTCAGCTTTTATTTCTTCCATCACATTCCCAGTGGGTCAGAGGTTTACATACACTCATTTAGTATTTGGTAGTATTGCCTTTACATTGTTTAACATGGGTCAAACGTTTCAGGTAGCCTTCCACAAGCTTCCCACAATAAATTGGGTGAATTTTGGTCCATTCCTCCTGACAGAGCTGGTGTAACTGAGTCAGGTTTGTAGGCCTCCTTGCTCGCACACGCTTTTTCAGTTCTGCCCACAAATTTTACCTTGACTTTGTTGTCCTTAAGCCATTTTGCCACAACTTTGGATGTATGATTGGGGTCAATGTCCATTTGGAAGACCCATTTGCGACCAAGCTATAACTTCTTGACTGATGTCTTGAGATGTTGCTTCAATATATCCACATAATTTTCCTCCTCATGATGCCATCTATTTTGTGAAGTGCACCAGTCCCCCCTGCAGCAAAGCACCCCCACAACATGATGCTGGATGGTCATTATGGCCAAACAGTTTTATTTTTGTTTCATCAGACCAGAGGACATTTCTCCAAAAAGTACAGTTGCAAACTGTAGTCTGGCTTTCTAATGCAGTTGCAAACTGCAAACTGTAGTCTGGCTTTCTAATGCAGTTGCAAACTGCAAACTGTAGTCTGGCTTTCTAATGCAGTTGCAAACTGCAAACTGTAGTCTCGCCTTATAATGGCAGTTTTGGAGCAGTGACTTCTTCCTTGCTGAGCGGCCTTTCAGGTTATGTCGGTATAGGACTCTTTTTTACTGTGGATATAGATACCTTTGTACCTGTTTCCTCCAGCGTCTTCACAAGGTCCTTTGCTGTTGTTCTGGGATTGATTTGCACTTTTCGCACCAAAGTACGTTCATCTCTAGGAGACAGAACGCGTCTCTTTCCTGAGCGGTATGACGCCTGTGTGGGCCCATGGTGTTTATACTTGGGTACTATTGTTTGTACAGATTAATGTGGTATCTTCAGGCGTTTGGAAATTGCTCCCAAGGATGAACCAGACTTGTGGATGTCTACAACAAAAAAATGATGAGGTCTTGGCTGATTTCTTTGGATTTTCCCATGATGTCAAGCAAAGAGGCATTGAGTTTGAAGGTAGTACTTGAAATACATCCACAGGTACACCTCCAATTGACTCAAATTATGTCAATTAGCCTATCAGAAGCTTCTAAAGCCATGGCATCATTTCCTGGAATTTTCCAAGCTGTTTAAAGGCACAGTCAACTTAGTGTATGTAAACGTCTGACCCACTGGAATTGTGACACAGTGAATTATAAGTGAAATAATCTGTCTGTAAACAATTGTTGGAAAAATTACTTGTGTCATGCACAAAGTAGATGTCCTAACCGACTAGCCAAAACTATAGTTTGTTAACTAGAAATTTGTGGAGTGGTTGAAAAACGAGTTAATGACTCCAACCTAAGTGTATGTAAACTTCCGACTTCAACTGTATATGACAAACATATAAAGCCATCATTCAGGCCCACGATATTCTGGTGTCAATTATGTCCTTTAGAGCGGGTCGCACTCACAAAATCTATGGAGTATTTCTACGAAAGAACATTCTACGAATGTTCATATTTATGTGCCTCACAGATGCTGTACAGAGCAGCGCATTGCAAAAGTTATTTTGTTAAGTATGGGCGCCCTCCTGTGTCCATTGCGGAGGGTAAGAGTGGCCCTGCAATTTTTGATTATGCCACTGTATATAACTGTATATCAGTGGAGGCTGCTGAGGGGAGGACGGCTCATAATAATGGCTGGAATGGAGTGAATGGAATGGCATCAAACCATGTATTTGATGTGTTTGATACCATTCCACTGATTCCGCCCCAGCCACTACCATGAGCCCATCCTCCCAAATTAAGGTGCCACCAACCTCCTGTGCTGTATATCTCCATCATGAGGCTCTGTTGGCTATAGAGTTGAGAGCTGATCTAATTGGCTGTGCTCTATTCCAGGTGTGACCCGGGTTGGGAGGGGCAGCAGTGCAACGTCTGTGCGAGAATGCCAGGCTGTGTCCATGGATCATGTCATCAACCCTGGCAATGCACCTGCGAGCCTGGATGGGCAGGGCGCTTCTGCGACAAAGGTGACAGAAAATATTTGTATGTATCAGACCATCATAATTGTATTTATTCAGTGAGTGGTAGAGCAGTACGTATTCACCGCTTCTCTCCTCTGCTTCAGATATCCATGTGTGTACAAATGAGGCACCTTGTCAGAACGGTGCCACTTGTTACGCCAACGTTTCCGGGGAATACTCCTGCCTCTGCCCCGAGGGATTTCACGGGAGGAACTGCGAGCACAAGACAGGACCCTGTCATAAGACCGGCAGGTGAGTTCAATTAGCAACACACTCGAAAACAATCTATGGAACAAGTTTGTCTCAGGCCTACTGCTTCTGCCTTAATCAAAACAAATCACAAGTTCAACCCCAACCAGTGACTCAACTAGTGGTCATTTTAGACTTTTCAATGGGAAACTAGCTACACTATTAGTGTGTGTAAATTACAATCAATCAGTGGTTCTCTCAATGAGTGTGTTTCAGTGTGTGTGGGTTTTGACTGTGTGGTGTCCCAGCTGGTCCCCTGATGGCAGTCAAAAACATGCAGACTGGCACGGGCCACGTAGCAGCCTGGTCAATTTGTATCCACTGGAGAGCAATCATGTGATTTAATGGGCTCATTATCGGCCAAGTGAGTGGCCTCTAGTGCTAAGAAACACATTGAAGCCAGGCATCTACACTACAGCCCCCATGGAGTTCCCAAATCACTGGCTAAACGGTTACCAGGGAAACCATACAGGCCAAGGCACAGACTCTGGGGCAGATTTGTCTTAAAGTGCCAAATCAATGCCTGATTGAATGTAATCACTTATCATCACAGAGTAAGCGCCACACATTTACTTACAAATCAGTTGGATGTCCAGGCCCATATGAACAGGCTTGGGTTAAGTAATCAATTCAGCACTGAAAATCTATTCAGTTATTCAGATCATTTACCTCAGGGTTTTTAGTGCTTATGTTGTCTTTATCTTTCAGGTCTTCGTGTAAGAATGGCGGGCAGTGTGAGGACAGTGGCGGTTATGCTCCAGAGCTCTCCTGCCGCTGCCTGGCAGGCTTCACCGGGCCACGTTGCGAGAACAACATGGACGACTGCCTGATGCGCCCCTGTGGTAACGGTGCCACCTGCCTGGATGGCATCAACCGCTTCTCCTGCCTCTGTCCCGAGGGCTTCATGGGCCGGTTCTGTACCGTCAACCTGGATGACTGTGCCAGCCAACCTTGCCTTAATGGAGGGCGCTGTCTGGACCGTGCCAGCACCTTCCACTGCCTCTGCAAGCCTGGGTTCACTGGCAGGACCTGCGAGGTGCCCTTAAGGAGCCCAGCGAGCCAAGCGCCCATCAGCAGCTCCCATGACTGGGCTGGGGGAGGTGGGGACTGGGGAAGGGTAACTCAGTCCAGGCCAGACCAGGACATCACGAGGGGGGACAATAATAGTGGAGACAGGCTGCTTAAGATCTCTGTGAAGGAGGTTGTGACCCAGTGGGGGTCGTCTGGCCTGTCAGAGGTGCAGCTCATCACCCTCCTGGTGCTGGGGGGCATGACACTTGCCGTGGTGGTGCTCACAGCTGGCCTGGTGCTGAGGGGACATTGGCAGGACCACTGTGCAAGCTGCAGGTGCGGCCCCACCCCCCACCTGCACCCGCTGAAACACCGAGACCGCCAGCCACCCCCGCAGAGCCACCTAGTCACAGTAGATCAGGAGTGTAAGATCAGCTTCCTGCACACACCCACAGCCCCAGAACTGGAGAAGAAGAAACTGAACACTGAGGTGATTTAGGTTATGTTTACTACCTCCACAGCCCTGAACACAGGACACAGACTGCTCTCAGCAGAGGGAAAGCCATGATTTTATCCCAGCCCTGCCTCCATGACTGATTTTCTTCAGTACTGACAGTCAAAATACAGACAACATACCGACCTAGGTATCGAAATCTAAAGAGACGCAGGACCAAGAAGGGACCAGTGGGTCTGTTCAAGGGTAAATGTTAGGAGTGTCAAACACATTCTCTTAACAAAAGGAGCGTAGTCCTAATATTACGGATTATTTGTTGACCAGAGGGGTAAAGCGGAGATACATCATGAGAAATATAGTCAAGTCCTTTGGTTACTTGTCACGGACAACCAATGTGTAATTTGTCCGTCCACAAAATCAGCTGATTCGATTTCTTGGCATGAACTGCATGTAAGACAGGCCTACTGACAGACAGCTTTGGAATGCAAGCCGAGACAATGCCCTTGTTATGTCAACCTAATTGGTGTACTGGTATTTGTCACTGCTGTTCTCGTCACGATATTAGGCCAAAATGTTAGACATGAATGAATCTACCCATATTTTTCCAAATGGGCTCTGACCTCGGAACAAGCTCTGCAGTGAGCCGAATTCTGACATGCAGACAAATGATTGCCTGAATTCATGTTGTTTTAACAGTGTACTTTTTATACCACAGACTCAAGATCTGCAACACCTCAACACCTACTTCATTTAAGTAACTGTCCAGTGTTTCCAGATTTCTATTAAATATGACCTATAAATAATTACAATATGAGTAAAATAGTTTTCCTTCCAAAAAAGTGTAATTGTGTATGTAAAAAAAATCTGCTTTTCTGTGTTGGAATGGTGTGGGCGTACCCCATAGAGTTAGATAGAGGCACGGGCATTGCCATTTAGGGCTTTCAACATTTTAAGGTAGTCAACAGGGTTGTACTTTCTATGGGTTACGGAAGGATGACATGATTCCATCCAGGGCATCAAGAGGGATCAGCCAATGAATTATACTTGTGAGAAAGCACTAGGAGGCCGTATGTACCTTTTCAGTTTGTTTGTCAACTCATAGAAGTAGTAGAAGAAGAATATTGACTACTTCAAAATAAAGATGGCCTTAATGGCGCTGCCTGTACGCTCACAGATGCCATCATGGGATATACACTGAGTGTACAAAACGTTAGGAACAGGTCTACCGGGTGGTGCACTGGTCTAGGGCACTGCCTTGCAGTGCTAGCTGTGCCACCAGAGTCTCTGGGTTCGCGCCCAGGCTCTGTCGCAGCCGGCCGCGGCAGGGAGGTCCGTGGGGCGACGCACAATTGGCCTAGCGTCGTCCGGGTTAGGGAGGGTTTGGCCGGTAGGGATATCCTTGTCTCATTGCGCAATAGCGACTCCTGTGGCGGGCCGGACGCAGTGCACGCTAACCAGGTCGGTGTTTCCTCCGACACATTGGTGTGGCTGGCTTCCGGGTTGGATGCGCGCTGTGTTAAGAAGCAGTGTGGCTTGGTTGGGTTGTGTTTCGGAGGACGCATGGCTTTCCTGTACGGGAGTTGTAGTGATGAGACAAGATAGTAACTACTAACAATTGGATACCACAAAATTGGGGAGAAAAGGGGATAAACATTTTTTTTAAACATTAGGAACCCCTGGTCTTTCAGGTTAAAGAAGGATTTTTAAGCCTTGAGACAATTGAGACATGGATTGTGTATGTGCCATTCAGAGGGTGAATGGGCGAGACAACAGATTTAAGCGCCTTTGAACGGGGTATGGTGCCAGGCGCACCGGTTTGAGTGTGTTTTCACGCTCAACAGTTTCCCATGTCAAGAATGATCCAAAGGACATCCAGCCAACTTGACATAACTGAGGGAAGCATTGGAGTCAGAATGGTCCAGCATCCCTGTGGAACGCTTTCGACACCTTGTAGAGTCCATGCCCTGACAAATTTAGTTTTTTCTGAGGGAAAGATGTTCCTAATGTTTTGTACACTCAGTGTATATAAAGATGATATCTCGATCTATCACTGTGGACAACAACAGAATGATGTGAGTGTATACCGGTCATTAAAAATATTAATGTGTAGACCGCTGATTGGAAAACTCATTCTTCTCTATGAGGAAATAGCAAGCATTTTTTAAATATTCTGTTTGAGATACACGTTTGAGGTGGGGACTTCATGTTTTTTAATTTATTTATGCTTTGGCCACATGAGTATAGAATGAGTTAACAACATTATTTGGGTATTAGTTAACAGAATATGAACTTTTAAGAGTGAGATTTTCACTGGACAGTTACTTTAAATTATAATTGTATCATTTCGTAAAAAGTAAAATTCTGTCAACACTGAAAATTAATTTGTGACCTGTTTACTTCTGTATGGTGTTTAATAGCGAATTTCAATATGGATTTGCTTAACAGTATTTTGAAGCTGTACATTTTATTTATTTTCTGTAATTTATTATAGAACGTGGTCTATTTGCAATGAGTCTTATTTTTTTATACTGAATTGTCTGCAATAAAGTTGCGAACTGTTTCCTGTACAGAGTGCCGTAATGACTGCCAAAAATGCTTCCAATTCAGTGTAGATAGAGCCAGGATACAGATAACAGGCACAGAAGATCTAAGAACACATACCTGGCTTTATCCCTAAATTACATGACCTCAGCGTGACAGGTCAATTCAATCAAGCAATTGAAAACAACACATTGATCGTCCATTTACCTATGATACTGTACCTTCTTTGCTACAAGGTGTCACATTTGTTTGTTGTTTAAAGCATTCTGAATGTCTATTTTCCAGGAGACAAACACCAATGGTTCAGACTTAGCATTTTATACCACCCCTTTTATAGACCTGCAGTCTTTTCTAGCAAGCAATTGTTTCTACATAATTTGAGACTTACCCTTTAAGTTTCCCTGAATCTCTGTGCTCTTATCCCACCATAAACATTTCCTCAGCTCCCAAGCCCCTGAATTTACCAAATAATGCCCGGTGGGTGGAAATGTGACCTGACCCCAACCTGACATAATATCCAGCAGAGGAGACCCCAAGAATAACCTGAAACTAGAGTCCTCACTTCCTGTGGGAAAGAGCTCCAGACAGTTCCCTCCTCAGGTTGACCACACAGGAATGATAGAGCTACTCTGTAACATGCATGTCATCACAACACAAGTTCCCGTAAGATAGCATTGTTAGAACACACCAAAATCACTTGTCATTTTACCAATTGAAAAGTCAGGCCCTGGACAAAACACACAATAAGATAAACCAGCAGCCAGCACAAGGAAATGTAGTTGTCTATACTCTCATTGAGGTTTTCACTGACCTTTGGCCAGTTATTCAGTGCCCTAATCACTGCCGACGAGAATTTGTTCCTGAAGCAGATGGTTTGCTCTGGGAGCCTAATGGTGTGCCTCCAACTCAGTACAACATCATCATAGCTGTGCTGTCAACTGGTACTGATGTGAAACAAATGGGAAGTGTTTACTGATGTATGATGGTCCATAAACAGTCATGCATTCAGATCCGATAAAATATGAGCTAGTGAGCCTGAGGAAACCCATCAGGTTGTTTTAGGAGAGATGTGCAACATCTCTCTTTGGTTGATATTAGTCCTCTATGGCCTTTTATTGGCAGAAATGAAAATGACTGTCCTAACTTTGTAATGAACACAGACAGTTATGATACTCAATACTGCCAGTGACAGGCCTAGTGTGAACCGATAACTATTTACCATTTCCATCTCTAAGGTTGACTGGTTCCTTTTCCCTGGTCACCTGTCACAGTTCAGTGGTAAAAAAGGACTTGGGAGAGGATTTTGATATGTTTTCAGAGGTGATGGAAGTGCCAAGTGCCAACAGCTGGGCCTGTGTGGGCAACAGTGCTTGTGTCACAATGGCAGCTGCCTCTTTAGGGACAGGATGGCAAAAATGTATGCCTGTGTAGACCGGCCTCCATCCTTCCCCAGCTCTGCTGCCTGTTAACATTCAAGTCAAGCTGGCACCACTCCACTATACCATATATCCTTATACAGGCATACAGCGCACTAAGGTAGTAGTCTAAATAGAACCCAAGATTTATACTGTATAAGAGAAAGTGTTATGATTGACTTAAAGAGATATAACTCATTCACCTGCTCTAGTACTAAGAGCACACGTTCTTGTTGCATCGGTGAGGAATAGCTCACTAACTCAATGTGTCAACCATCTGTCAATTTTAGGATATAATTTTTATATGAAAAGAGCCCTACATGGTTTTTAAAGGGAGCCAGTTACACCCAGTGGACAGAAGAACCTGCATCTACCTCATGAAGCAAAGTACAATTAACAAAATAGCAAATGCACCATGGATGTGACCTTATGATATAGCTTTATAAGCATTCAACAAACTGATATGCAATCAGTAAAAAGACAAGACATTTGCTTACGGTGTATGTAGAAAATGTATTCAAAACATGTCATATCTATAAAATCGCTCTCAAAAAAATGTTGATTCATAACCATTTTTGACAAACATAGATCCTTAATTGAGAAACTTAAGGAATCCTAACCATATCTCTTCTTATACTCTTGAAGGCACCATAGATGTGCAGTTAGACCATCTCAGACTTTGACGAGTCCGTTGAAGTATTCTTCCAGGATGCCCTCCACCTCCTCCTCTTTGTAGTCTCGCACCTGGAACAGGGACCCGTCAACCGCCCCTCTGATCATGGCAGACAGTGCTGGACAGAAGCCATATCATACAAGGTTAGTAGGTATAAAAGACTGGAATATGATCAAATCAACATCAAGTTGTGACGGTCTCAAATGTGGGATTGTTTAAAGCTTGCTGTGATATGTGTTATTGAATTCATGTGTTATTGTATTATGATAATTTCTCTCAAAGTCAAACTGTAATCTTACATTTTCCAGAGGAGGGCCGGAAAAGACAGAGGATTTTCTTGTGCATGTCCAGTGCCCTTCCCAGCTCATACCCAACTCCAAGAGAGGGCTGTGTCACTTCAGCTATTATCACTGACATTAGAGAAGAGCAATGTTTAGATCGAAACATTGTGTAGTAGCAAACACTACTAACGTGTCTTGCAACATGGGTATAGATTAGTCACTTTCCGCAATGGGTAACTTTTTTAGCAAGAACAAGAGCTAATATTTAAATACTGTAGGAGTAGCATTATACACCTTTGCTATTCTGAAATAAATCGCTTTCAATGAATAGTGACAGAGTAGATGCACATATTATAAACAAGACAACAGACAACAGACAACAATATTTTCATCCTAAGGCAAACTCGTCCTGACTCTTTCTTACCATCAGACATCATAAGCCATTCCATATCTCGGTCATGGATAAATGTATTGCCTTCCTGCACAGCATCCTCACCTAGGACAGTCAAGATGCAAGGTTCAAGTAAATGTTGACAAGTTCATGACCACCACAGTACAAATTCTAGTCACAATGCAAAAAAAATAGTTTCATAAAACGTAACAGTCCAGCAAACGACAAGCAAGTTGAGCTCATGCTGGTATCCAAATCTACAAATTCTTTACAGGGAAGACACCGTCTGTGGTAAAGAACGTGGCTCACCTTTCTCTGACAGATCACAGTGACTCACGTGCTCCGTCAGAACTTCTCCATATTGCTGTAGTTTTTGCACAATTTTCTGATAAATAACCACATCCTGTCTTCCTCCACGAATACTGCCACAGAAGTAAATTTGCATAGCTTTCCTTTTAGCTTGCTAACTTATAGGTAGGTGTCTGAAAACGTTTTTGATTGAGTCGAGTGAAAATGATGCCTAAAAAAATAATCCAGTGTCCACTAGATAGCACAGGCACAAAGTCAAATGGTTTATATCGTAAAATTTATGATTTTTTTTTTGTTTTGCTTTTTTGTCTTAATTTAAGGTTACGACACAAGGTTAGCAATGCGGTTAAGGTTTAAGTTACGGTTAGGGTTAGTTTTAAAAATTAAATTTTAAGAAGATTCTTCGCAGAAATGGGAGGGGTTTATAACTTTGTGGCTATGGTAACTAGTGATGACCCCACAGTGTGTGATTAGCTAGCCCGTGCATCGTGTCCTTTCGCCTTTTGGCGCCATCTCGTGGCACACATACTGGCGCCAAAACGCGAACGCGATGACGTCAAATCCGCCTCGATTTCCGTTTCGTTGATTTACAGGAACGTCGACAGTGACTTGGTGGCCCAAAAACATTGAGGAAAATATAACTGTGAAGGTTAGTGCAATTAGATGTTATTGTTACACACAGATATATATGTTCAAAAGGTTTATAATACTCTCACCTCTTGCATGGGGTGTGTCCCTCATTGGGCAGTCTGAATCGATATCCTTTGCTAGCTAGTCGTTTAGCTAAATTGCTAACGTTAGCTAGCTGACGTTGTTAGCTTGCAGGCTATCTACATCAGTTTATTTAGCTATTAGATAACAGCAGGTAGGTAGGTGGAGGTCGGCTACTCTAAACTATATATCTGTCTCCATGTTCGTGCATTATTCGCTTCGTGTCAATGTAGTTAGCTAGCTATAACGTTACCTCGTTAGAAAGTCATTTTATTCGTCACTTTCTTCGTAAACAGCAGGTGTTTACTAACCGTGAAGTGCTTACGGTTAGAGAAAGCAAATACATAAATAATATAAAATAACGAAAATAATAAATACACAATGAGTTACGATAACTTGGCTATGTACACGGGGTACCAGTGTCGAGTCGATTTTTAACTAGGCAAGCCAGTTAAGAATAAATTATTATTTACAATGAGGGCCTACCAACATGCCTCCTGCCGGGACGGGCGCTGGGATTAAAAATAAAATACAAAATATAGGACAAAACACATCACGACAAGAGGGACAACACTACATAAAAAGAGACCTAAGAAGACAACATATCATTGCAGCAACACATGAAAACATAGCATGGTAGCAGCACAAAACATGGTACAAACATGATTGGGTACAGACAACAGCACAAAGGGCAAGAAGGTAGAGAAGTGCAGGGTTACGAGGTAATACATACATATATCTAAGAATAAAGTGACTAGACAACAGTATAGAAAACAGTAGCAGCGTATTTTTTCAAATTTATTTTACCTTTATTTTACTAGGCAAGTCAGTTAAGAACAAATTCTTATTTTCAATGACGGCCTAGGAACAGTGGGTTAACTGCCTGTTCAGGGGCAGAATGACAGATTTGTACCTTGTCAGCTCGGGGATTTGAACTTGCAACCTTCCGGTTACTAGTCCAATGCTCTAACCACTAGGCTACCCTGCCCCGTAACGTGTATAAAAAGCGTATAAAAAGGTCAATGCAGATAGTCCGAGTAGCTGTTTGGTTAACTATGGCTTGTGGATAGAAGCTGCACCAGAATTGGTGAGTCAGTACCACCATGCAGTAGCAGAGAGAACAGTCAAGGACTTTAATACAAGCCAAGCGTCCCTAGTTCCATAATAAACATCCATTGCAAAATAATAAGCCACAGGTAGACAGCAAGTACTGTATATAACTGCTGTGTTTATATGCCATTTCTACCCCTCACTCACACACTCTCCCCCAGCCAGGGCTTGTGCCTGAGTCCGGCGTCCGTGAATGGAAGTGGAGATAGCATTCGAGATGGGTCCTGAGAGAATCTTACCAAACTCTGAGGAGGAGCTGGGCCAGGAGCGGCCGTCGGATGGTGGAGTGGGCGGGGAGTGGAGTGGAGAGGACATGGAGGAGGGCGGTGTGGGAGATGATGAGGAGGAGGAGGATGATGGAGGTTACTATTACCAGCCACTAAACCAGGACCCTGATGGACTAAATGCTGCACCTGGAGACCAGCCTGAGGATATGCCCCCAGTAGCAGAGCAACTGCATGAAGTCCAGGAGAGAATAGAGGTATCTAACCCAATGTTCTGAATATGATCTATGCAGTATTTCAATCAGTGTCGTGTATTTATCATTTGGACAAAAGTCAGTAAAATGTCAATTGTCATTGCTTGTTGAGACATTGATGAAACTTAATTGATTCCTCCACAGTCAATGGGCTTACATCTTCCCCAGCCCCCTCCCCTAGACAGTGATGAGGAGGAGGAGCCAGAAGGAGCCTCTGCCCTGAGCAGCGCAGCCTCCATCCCCATGGATGAAGGTGAGGATCCAGTCTTGCTTAGTTCATCCACAGTACCCAAACATACAGGGAATGCTCATACAGCCTTAGAACTGACCATAGCTATTACTACTCCTTTATGGTATTGCTCATTAAGTTGCCATGTAATGCTCACTCTCAATGTAATGCTTTGTACTTATGTCCACTCCTAAAGACCACGTGGAGCTGGTGAAGAGGACAATGGCAGCAGTGGCCCTGCCCTCTCTGGCTATCCCAACCTGGGCTCAGGAGATCTCTGACGACCAATGGAAGGACATGGTCCAACAGACACTCCAGACTCGCCAAAGCTCTGGAGGCCTGATGCTAGAGCGCAAATAAGACTGAATGGGACTCCTTCCCACCGTCTGTCTTAACTGTGCCATGCATTTCACCATCACATTTACCTCAGCTCCTCTGAGCGGGTCATGAGTTCTAGGTGTCTCAAATCTCAAGTTCCAATTCCTATTAGATTAAGATATCTCTCCTAAATGTGTTTGATAGGAGCCTCTGGGTACTCACTACTTCTAAGGGCGGCAGGTAGCTAGTAACCGAAAGGTTTCTGGTTCAAACCCCAAGCCGACTAGGTGAAAAGTCTCTGTGCCCTTTGAGCAAGGCACTTAAAACGAATTGCTCCTGTAAGTCACTCTTGATAAGAACATCTGCTAAATGACTAAAATGTAAACATTTACTTGGTATTTGTAAAGTTTAATGTGAATGAGGTCAAATGAATGAGTATAGTATATTTGTCTCTCAGATCATGCAAACTCTACTGCTTCTGGAAGGAAGAACTTGAATCAGTGTAAAGTATAATGAGGCTCAATTGTTATGACAGGTAAAGCCAATTGGCCTTGAGAACAGAAACACTACTCTACGTGAACTAGGAGTTCCCCCACCCTAAGCTTTTTGAAACGTTCCAGTGTACAGTCAAACCACCTTTCCAACACCAGATCGCCTTTGTTATTTTTGGGTGGTGATTACCATATTGCAATACTGTTTAATCATTGTCTTTGTTGAGCATAATATATATATATGGGCATCCATAGGAAATGAACAATAATGTCCCATGTCTCGTAACGTGTTAATTTCCTGGGGACCCAAAGGGGTGCACATTTTAGACACCTGATTCCACATTTTAGACACCTGATTCCACTCATATGTTTCTGATGAATGGAATCGGGTGTGTAGTGTTAGGGTAAAAACACAAATGTGCACCCCTTTGGGTCCCCAGGATGATGGATATTGACTTGTTTTGTGTGTGAGGGCAACATATTTCCAAACTCGATGGATGTCAAACATGTCCACTTTATTTTTTGCCTTTTTCTTTTGTTCTGTACATACATGAACATCTGTACAAAATGATTTTCATACTATGTAATGCTCTAACTAATTAAAGTACAACCTATGTACATATGACCTGGAAGGCAATTTAAGATTAGTGTCAGAACTGGACAGAGTGGAGAAGGGAGTGGAGCAAGACCCTTTGGTTCAAAATGTAATCTTCAGTTTGTGTGGCTGCTGGACAAACTAAGCACAGTTCCGTGTCATCACTTGACACCCAGCAATGGCATTTAGTGTACAGTAACAATGCTTCCTCTTAGTGAGTCTGGAATGTCTCAACAGGTACCTTTTGGAAGCATGGTCAGTAGGAGCCTTGTTCAGTCAGGTAAGAGAACAGTTACATTCATTCTATTATTATGAACTAATATTTTAAATGATATAGAAACGTCTCATGCACAGCTAACTTTTTCAAACCTCACCAGAAAAATACAATTTAGAGATTGGTTCTTTGGATTTGCCAAATCTTGTCTGCTATCTGAGCCAATGAGATTTGTTCCACGCAGGGTGAGTGTAGAGGTTATCGCTACTTTGAAAACTGAGCACAGTACAAGATACATTTATTTAAGTGTGAGGATAAATGGATTTAAATGTAAGGAAATTGAGATTATATAATAAACAGCTCCAGATAGTTTGGATTAAGACTGCTCTAACATTATTACTGTCGGGGAGGAAACATTGGCAGCCAACTTTTCACTACGGAAATCAAATTTTATTTGTCACATGCGCGGAATACAACAGGTGTAGACTTCACTGTGAAATGCTTAATAACAAGCCCTTAACCAACAATGCAGTTCAAGAGATTGCCTGGGTGAGATGACGAGTCACTTTGCCCAGCAGCCATAGAGGGAGTTGTTCTCCACTGTTGGAGTGATTGACAGGAAGCTCAAACAATAGAAGAGACCCTTACAAAGAAATTATGACATCGTACAGCAAGTGGTAAAAAACAAGAGGGGGGGGTAATTGGGATAAACCTACAGGACAAGGGGTTGCAACCCTAAGCAATATACATTACAATATACCGTAACACAAATATTTGGAACGATAACCGCAGGCTTTCCTTTTTCCAACATAATTATTGTGCCTAATTAGTGAGGCAAGTATATTTTTTTCATCTGTAGATAGTCCTTTAAGGAAGATGATTTGTATATGGAAGTGCACAATACAAAGTGCACTTTGCTTGAGCGCTTGAAAGAACACAATCTACGACAGAGACCTATTGAATCAAGCCGGTTTGGAGGAAGAGAACTAAATAGGATTCCCTACACTTGAACTGAAACAACCCTTACCTTTCTACAATGAAGCTGACTCAACAGAGGAGCATTTTCAAGAAACATACACTGAACAAAAATATAAATGCAACGTGTAAAGTGTTAGTCATGTTTCATACTAACAAAAAGCTTATTTCTCTCAAATTTTGTGCACAAATTTGTTTACATCTCTGTTAGTGAGCTTTCTCCTTTGCCAAGATAATCCATCCACCTGAAAGGTGTGGCATATCAAGAAGCTGATTAAACAGCAAGACTATTACACAGGTTCACCTTGTGCTGGGGACAATAAAAGGCCACTAAAATGTGCAGTTTTGTCACATACTGTCACAGATGTCTTAAATTGAGGGAGCGTGCAATTGGCATGCTGACAGCAGGAATGTTCACCAGAGCTGTTGCCGGAGAATTTCATGTTCATTTCTCTACCATAAGCTGCCTCCAAAGTCATTTTAGAGAATTTGGCAGTACATCCAACCGGCCTCACAACCGCAGACCACGTTTATGGCATCGTGTGGGTGAGCGGTTTGCTGATGTCAACGTTGTGAACAGAGTGCCCAATGGTAGCGGTGGGGTTAAGGTATGGGCAGGCATAAGCTACGGACAATGAACACAATTGCATTTTATCGATGGCAATTTGAATGCACAGAGATACTGTGAATAGATCGTGAGGCTCATTGTTGTGCCATTCAACCGCTGCCATCACCTCAAGTTTCAGCATGATGATGCATAGCCACATGTCGCAAGGATCTGTACACAAGTCCTGGAAGCTGAAAATGTCCCAGTTCTTCCATGGCCTGCATACCCACCTGAAAATGTCACCCATTGAGCATGCTTGAGATGCTCTGGATTGATGTGTACGACAGCGTGTTCCAGTTCCCGCCAATATCCAGCAACTTTGCACAGCCATTAAAGAGGAGTGTGACAACATTCCACAATCCACAAATCAACAGCATGATCAACTCTATGGGAAGGAGAAGTGTCACGCTGCATGAGGCAAATGGTGGTCACACCGATACTGGTTTTCTGATCCACACCCCTACATTTTTTAAAGGTATCTGTGACTAATAGATGCATATCTGTATTCCCAGTCATGTGAAATCCATAGATTAGTGGGCCTAATGAATTTATTTCAATTGACTGATTTCCTTATATGAACTGTAATTCAGTAAAATCTTTGAAAATGTTACACGTTCCGTTTATATTTTTGTTCAGTATAAATCCACAAAAAAACAAATAAAAAAAGAAAGGCAAGAAGAAGGCTAGAGAGGAATAATTAGAGGCTGAGGCGACATTAACCATTTGGCCAGAAACATTAATAAACATATTAACATGAATTTGACGGAAGGAATGGATGAGTTGGGATAACAATCATGGCAGTCAAGAGTCTGTAGACAGAGTAAGAAGGTTATCTTTGAGAAAACGATGGACTAATTCTGCACCAGTTAATGGTTGCTTTTCCTAAAGACCAACCTCTTGAGGACAATATTAACCTGACATTCTATCTAACGGAATTATTTTCGGAGGTTTCTTTTTGACACAGTGACATGATTCGTTTTTGTGCTACACCTCTAATTATAAAAAATACAAGAAACATTTTACAGTTCTATTACAAGTTGAGACATTTGTCAACTCATTCTCTTGTATGGACAATTGCTAATATATCACGTTTTTTATATCTTTAAGTGCTTTTCAAAAGCCAGTTTTGTGAACTACAAAACGCTGTCAAAAACAGATCAAAACAAAAACACAAACCTACACTTATTCATGTGAGCAGCTAGGTCTGAACTAAAGTTATTGTTTTTCCATGGATTCTGAAATAAACCAATCATCAGGATTACAATCATGTTATTAGCATATGACTAATCAACAGGGAAAATGAAATTCAACAGACGGTGTAAGGCCATGATTTTACTCTGCAAAGAGGTGACGAAGACACTAAAACGTGAGCAAAACAGTCTCATGGAAGAGATTGACATAGAGTAAATAATTAAATTATGATAAAGTCAGCCATCTTGATTCCTAGTGCTCTCTCATTTTATTTAATTGCCTTGTCTAAGTTGTAGTGCTGAACGATTAGTGCTTTTTGAGGTTGGTTTGGTTCTGAAAAAATAATCACGGTTTAAATGCTTTATACATTATGTGGGTTGTTGTGCTGAGCGATTAACCAACATTTCATTTTTTTCTCTCCGGTTATTAATCAACTAATTGACCGGCATCAGTTCAATTACAGTTCTTTGTGAGCCCAACGCACCGTTTCTCTAGTGGGAAATCAAATCATTCACGAGAGAACTCAAGTCAAGAACTATGTGGGACGCTGGGATGAAGGGAGTTGTAGTTTTCCTTAAGCAAATGTTCAACCTAGTTCATTGCAGAAACGTGGTAATTAACTACAATAACCACAATCCATTGCACCTGTTTTTTCCAGCTCGGACAGAGACGGATCAGAGAGGAAGAGGCGGAATGAAAGATTTCACTGTCGCCAAAATCTGCCCAATATTTTGAACAAACGCTTGTCGTCTGCTTTCCCGCCTTTGGGACAATGACATTGTTAGGGTGGCGACATGAACATCTCGTCATTATATACAGATCTCTGGACGGATACACTTTTACAGATACACTTTTAAGAGAGAGGAATGTACAGAACAAAACAATGAGAGGGACAGAGACAGTTCGTAAAAGTATGCTTTATCTACTTTGAAGAACTAGTAAAAAAAATATATTTTGCCAGTCAGCTCTGAAGCATACTTTAGGCAGGCTAGCTAAATAAGATGATTGAAGAGAGTACAGTATGGGGAGCACATAGATAACACTAGATGGCCTGGCTGGCTGACTGCTACTGCCTGAGCAGAGATGAGATGATGACTCTAAGGAATGAAAAATAATAAAGTAATCAAATAAAAACTGAAATATTTTATTATTTCATAAAAATGTCCTATTTTTTATTGATGTCGAGACACTGGAATATTTTCAATGTTTTGGCAATTTAATGTTTGGAATTTACATCAAAAAGCTCTAAAATCATTGCAATGTAATTATTCCATAATGAATTTAATATTTAAATAAATAATCGAAACCGAAATTGAAAACCGTGATTACTTTTTAATAATCGAACCGACCTCAAAAATCACTAATCTTCAGAACTAGTTTGTTGAATGCTGTAACACAGAATAAAAATCATTAATAAAAGTCCCATGATGGCAATGACTGCCAAGTGCTGCTTATCACTTATTAACCATAATTTATTCACATTACTTTAATAAAATATTTCAGTTGTGTATATTTCATTCTAAGTCATAATCTCATCCCTAAAGAGACAGCTATGCTGTCTGACAAAATTAATATTTTAATAGTTCTTCAAAGTAAATAAGGCATACTTTTATGACTGCTGAATACCAACTATCAATTACTTAGATCATGTATTTTCAGTGAATTATGGTCATTGTAGGTAATTACCACATTTTCCATGCTAAACTATGTAGAATACTGGCCAGTTGGCAACTACAACTCCCTACCATATCGTACAGTCTGGGCTTGATCTGATTTCTCTAGAAAAACTACACACCGAGCTTACAGAAAAAAATCGAAAGAAATGGAATTCAAATAATAGAACCGACATCGGTCAATTAGTTGTTTAAAAAACATTTTGGTTAATAGCTCAGCACTACTAAATTGTATTGTAAGCTTTGTGTCACAGACTTCGCTTCCTCAACATTTACTATGTTGCCTGGGCATGACCTGACAGCTAGGGGTTTTTACAGAGCAGAACCACTATTTTCACTAGACTTCCAGCTAGACTAAAGCATGGCCTCATCATCCACCAAACCATTCAGATTTACCCACACCCTCTCACTCCAGGCAAGCTAGCAAGAGAATCAATCACAATCTACTGCCCTCTATAGGTAATGCTGGGTTCCAAAAAGGAAACAAAGAAACATGCTTCACGGATGCTTACACTTAATACTACTGTTGTGTTATTGTTGTCCTTGTGCAACGTAATGAACGGCCCACTGTAGTCAAGTATGTATGCATTTCTGTGCAAGCTGGAACTATTGTAGGTCTGTATGTTCCTATATGTGCGCATATGTGTGTTCTTGTCCGTCTCTGTGATGGCCCTGGTTTTCTGCAGATGGGGATCTCCGGCAGAGATGAAGGAGTGGAGGGGGAGGAGAAGCGGAGGAGAAGGGGGGGGCGTAAAGCAGGTGACTGGTTGGATGCGACACGGGGGGGTTAAGTGCAGGGGGTGCCACTGCTCCCTGGTCAGAGGGCCTCCTCGTTGGCCGTCAGGTACTCCTCCGCTCTCTTGTGCTGCTCCAGGGCTTTTATAGTGTACACGTCCTGCGGCAGCTCCGACTTCCTCCGGATCATCACCTTGTCTTTCTTGATGTCCTTCATCCCCTATGGAAGTTTATAGAACAAAGTGTTCAAGACCATATCCAATACAGTAATGAAACGTCTCGAATGGACAGACATGGTCTGGTGAATTCATAAACTGACATGAGTTGGTTGAGGAATACATTTAAAAACTTTAAAAACATAGAAAGATGAAAAGAAGAAAAAAGAAGAAATAAACATGTGAAAAATCAACAGAACAGCGCTGTTTTTTCTTAATCCATTGATTAGTTGGTAGGTGTATTAATACTATCCTGAACGACAGCCTGCAGGTGGGCGTACAGTATGTGGTACGGGTGGTGTGAGTACATACCTGTGATTCAACAAATGAAGGCCTTGACGATTCATTGATTAGTAGGTGTGTTAGTAAGTGATTAGGCTGGAAAAACAGCCTGCAGGTGGGCGTATGTAGGCTAGACAGAGCAGTGTACCTGTGAGTGTGCTGGTAGTTGTACCTGTGTGGCCTCTGTCTCGACAGTCTTCTTCAGCAGCTGAATGTCCTCAGCAGTTGGCGTCTCCGTCTCCATGGAGTACAAGGGCACCCCTCCCGGACTCTCATTGTACATCATGTACTGGAAGATTACAGACACAAATTAGTTGTATCTGGTCTGGATACGGCCTGTGAAATACACCCACGAATGTACAAAGAGCAACATCATACAGCCCATTGAATTCAGTAAGAAAAGAGGCAGACCTCTTCTTGTGGGTGGAGACCAGGTCGGAGGTTGGCAACCTGCAGAGAAAGTATAAGTTACACCATGGCTACATTCACTGAAGCACAATTCCTCTTAATTAAAACTTCAGCTATTTGTGCCTGAGCGCTTGGAGCTGGGAATCAGTCATGAGAGATGATCAACGGTGATAATTAGATGTGTCTGGAACAAAAGGACTTTACAAAGTCTAATTAATTAAAGCATGACCCTGTTTAAAACCCAAAGATCCCTGCCTACACATCTTAATGTGCAGACAATTTCACACGCAACCATAGCAACATAATTGCTGAGGACTGAGGAGTTTCTCCCCCTGTTGGTTGATTTTTTACCCCCTTTTTCTCCCCAATTTCGATGTTGTCTCATCGCTGCAACTCTCCAACGGGCTCGGGAGGCAAAAGTCAAGTCATGCGTCCTCTGAAACATGACCCGCCAAACCGTGCTTCTTAACACCCGCCCGCTTAACACGGAAGCCAGATGCACCAATGTGTCGGAGGAAACACTGTTCAACTGATGATCGGAAGTCAGCCTGCAGGTGCCCGGCCCACCACAAGGAATCGCTTAGAGCGCGATGAGCCAAGTAAAGACCCCCCCCCCCCCCCTCGGCCAAACCCTCCCCTTCCCCCGGACGATGCTGGGCCAATGGGACGGGACTCCCGGTCACAGCCGGTTGTAACACAGCCTGGGATCGAACCCAGGTCTGTAGTGACGCCTCAAGCACTGCGATGCCGTTTGCGTCACGTGTGTGAGCGTTGCAAAATCCTTTTCAACATACATGTTATTCAATTATTGCACCCATACTGCTCGCGTGCCAACGAGCATCTGCGTTGCCAATCGCTAAAATAGAAGTCAAGTAGAAATAGAATAATCACACAAAGGGAATGGACAAGTTCATATGCAAGTTTTCGCTCCTCCCTTGTACTTGATTGATGAATTAAGGCCACTAATTAGTAAACAACTCCCCTCACATGTTTGTCTAGGTCAAAAATCCACAGACACTAGGACCTCCATGGAATGAGTTTGACACCCCTGATATAGGGCCTTGAAACTCAACTCTGGACCTCGAAGCCAGTGCCACTGCTTGTTTTCATTGTTCTCCTCCAATCACGGACTGATTTAGACCTGGAACACCAGGTGAGTGCAATTTATTTTAAGATTGTTTCTGTTCTGAGTTTGAAGGCTCTATATTAACTTGTCCATTCCCTTAGTTTGATTATTTAACCTTGCTTAAATAAGAAATGTTTTTATGGTGAGCGAGTGTTGCGCCTTTTCCTTTGCAATGATGATTACATTTTTTGGTTGCACCTCGACTTACGTTGGTTGAGCACCCTTCTCTACTTCTTTCCAAAATACATGACCCTAAGCATTATGGGATGCTAATTGCTTAATTAACTCAGGAACAACGCTTGTGTGGAAGCACCTGCTTTCAATATACTTTGTATCCCTCATTTACTCAAGTGTTTCCATTATTTTGTCAGTTACCTGTATTTGCAGGATCAGAACAACAGACAGGATGCGTGTTGCTAGGGACCATTCATTTGATACTACATACAGTACACTTTTTGGGGGCAAATCCAATTATGCAGTGTCCATCTACAAATGTGTATATGGAAATAAATTGCAGTGTCTCATTTCCTGAGCCTACTCCCTAGAACAACGTGATGCGAATGTTCCACAATGCATGGGGATAGGGTAGTGGTGTTTTTGACATCCTGCCATAGGGATCACCTGTGGGTTATGCTTGGCCAGCTCCTCTATCTTGTGCCAGACCTCCTCACGCTCCTTCAGCTTGCACTTCTCTCTGAAAACACATCAGCAACAACAAAAACTACAGAGTTGGGGCCAACCAGGAAATCAGCTGGCTTGGCATTTTACTGTACTTTGAGGTAGAGGATCAATAATTTCAGATGGGAATAAAGGAAGGTGCTGATTTACTAGAAGACCATGCAGATGTCCTCTTTGAGCATGCCCAGTGGACTCACTTCTGTTTCTCAGCCTTGTACTGCTGGGTGCAGTCATCAAACAGCTTCTGGTTCATCTCCATGAAGAGCTTCAGGGCGTTGTAGATCAGCCCATGGATTGTCCTGAAGAGAGGAAGGCCATGTAACACAATGCAATATGTGCAAGTTAACATACAATGAATCATTGAAATGCATATTTCAGAGATTGCTGTACATCAAATGTTTTGATGGATTATATTCAAAAGGATCCAGCATCCTATTTTCAGGGGGAGAAAAATATTTCTGCACTATTGCAAATTGTATTTTCTTCCATTACAACAATTCATAGGTTTCTTCTCTCAAATGTGAACCCAGGGTCCTAATAGCCAGGCTTGTTTTGGATGCACGCAAGTTCAGCAGGAGCATTGATCTTTCAATTGACTTGGCTGCAGGGGTCGTACTTGTTCCAGTGGCTCTTGGAGTTCTTGTAGAGAGCAGGGAACATGATGGGGAGGATCTTGGCTGCGTTGTCGCTGATCAGGCTCATAATGTACTCGTTGTTCCAGTAGTACAGCGCCCTCTCTGCCACCTTGAGAGCACAACACAGGAGGCAATCAGAGACAATACACCCCTTGTCAGCTAAGTGGTCTTCTTCTATTGTGGGTATTGTATAGTTCCTGTTCATTACATAATATCGCACTCGTTTCTAATACTAATTACTTTCAATTGACATGACAAGTTATTTTTCCTTCCTGAAGGCAATTTTATATTCTGTTATGTTTGGGGCAGTGAAGCAGAATGAGTAAACACAGTAGTGTGAGTGAGCTTGAGGCAGGCGTAGTGTACCTGGAAGTGTGGACTGGACACACACTTGGCCAGCTGTCTGAACAGCGGCTCCATGATCTTGACGAACTCAGAGGGCTCGATGACGTCCAGGATCTCCTCCAGCTCGTTGAGGAACATCACCTCTTTGGGGCTGTGGGTCTTAGGCCAGAACTTCAGCAGGCCCATGATCACCTCAGGGTCAAATCATTAACACAAAATTAACATTCAACGCCCACAACAGCAAAAAAATTGATGTTTTTGCACCTCCACTGAACATTTTCATAATCCATATATTTTTAGCTAGTTTGGATGAAAAAAAAAACATATCTAACCATTAATAAATGGTATAATTAAGTGATATGATGCATTTTGCAACCCCACTCCCCCGTCGCACCAAGATGAATGGTTTTGCCCACTAAAGTTTTGCTCCACTGCTTTGATTGGTGCAGCTAGAAACCACAAGTGTCTATCCAATAATGAAAAAGGCACCCGTGAAAAATTATTCAAGGAACTTGTTTATCTGTTTTGTTGTGCTGTCGTTACATTTGTATTGGTGTTTTAGTGTTTCGTGTCCAATGCTGATATAATTTGCGGCGTGCATCATGAGCAAAGTCATTGTAGCCTATCATTTCACTTCACCTGTGAGAACCAAGAGCACGGGCTGACTTGGCTTTGAGGTACCGCAGCCGCAAAGCTTATCAACAGCCCAACAAAGGTTTTCACCGTGTCCAATACAACGTAGAAAAATACATCTCTAGCCCAAACCATTCAATAGATATTGCCAGAGCTTCATCTTATTCTTTCTAACAATTTCTAATGCTTCTGACAAATTCAGCTCCAGAACCAACCATAGCCTAGCCAGCTGGATCATTTTTTGAAAATGTGTAGTAAAACCCCCCCAGCAAAAACAGATAACATTAGCTAGCTAGTTAAGGTTAACAAGATAGCTAGCTAGATAAGGTTAGCATTCTAGCTAGCTTCAGCGACTGTCAGTGCCCTATTTGTTGTTGTTGTTTCTCCACTCCACGTGGAAATCATCACGACGTTCCCACCCCCAATTCGTGGATATGTATATATTAAGAGCCTACGTCATTCTTCTGAGGTGGAACCAAATCCAAGCATTTTCTAGAACAGGAATTACGTCAAAATAGGGGTGGCAACTTCCTCTAGAGGGCCCTTTCACTGTGTGATGAGTATTAAACTCACCGGTTCAGTTAGACTGCTGTCCTTTTCCAAGAACTGCACAACACAATATGCCAGCTGTGGAGAGATAAAGAGAGAGACAAGTCGTATAAGTAAGAGCATATCAGCAGGAACTTAAATGAGAGGCACGTCTGAGCCTCATGCTGTGTGGGGGGGGGGGGGCCTTTCAGAGCACTGCGATACCTGGGGGTGGTAGACGCTGAGTGACTTCACTTTGTGAAGCGGCAGCAGCCCTCGGATCAGGAACATTTTGTGCTCCTCTTTCAATGGCAGGGCAAAGCCGTTGATTATGCTGGGGATGAGGGACAAGGGAAGATTTGTTTGAGATGAATGGTAAAAGAGCATGTGTTGAGGGGATAGTACACTGTGCAGTGTGCACTCACCTTCCTAAGATTTCTAAGAGCTCTGCGATTCCATTGTGATGCTCCGTTTCATATATAAACCTGCAATATGAGACCAGACCAAGGTCAACTATCGATTACAATTACACAGATAACAGATATACTGACACATCTTCTTACATACATCAAACACAACCTCAACATTTGACAACCTTGCAGTTTTTTCTTTGTTGTGGTTACATATCGATCCTCCCAAGAACAGACAGACTCACTCAATCACACTCTGTGAATAGATTTCAATGGCGAGAGATGTACCTGCTTGCAAGACAGACGCATAGAAACAGAATAACTAGAACGGGCATCTCCCCAATCAAGTCAGCATCCTGTGTTAGGTGGACCGGCAGCCACATTGGGTGTACCTGTAATTCTATTTCTATGGACAGACATAACTGGTGTAAAAGCCATATCTCACCTGTAGAATATGTTGTTGATCTGTCTGCGGATGTAGGCCCGGAGGCCCAGGAACTTGCCGTAGATCCTGTGGAGGATGGTCTTCAGGAAGTCCCGCTCCCTGGGGTCTTCACTGTCAAACAGCTCCAGGAGCTGTGGGGGTGGAGTAGGGACATGATCAGGCATATGCGTTCAAGAAACTAGCACTACTCAATAAAATAGATACAAATGGGACACTTGCAATTGTAGAGGCAAAACATTTTTCAATCAGGCAAAGGTAGAAAATATACTATTCGTCAGACAAATAGTCCATTCACTGATACACAAAAATGTTCCTGAACATGTAGCACATAGTATTAAGTGGTGCGGTGAAAACAAAATTACACTGCCATGAAATTTGATAGAGGCTGGATTTTGCCATAACATAATGCAAGGCCATGTGTGTTTGGAGCCCAGGCCAGCACTCAGAAAGTGAGTAGGCTGACTCAAGTCCTTAACATTCATTTCCAGCAGCGGTGGATGGGAAGCATCATGTGGTGAGATGGAGCAGAGTGATCCCTGCTAATTCCCTCTCAGCTCTCATGTCTCTCTACTGTGTGGGTGGGAGACGGAAGCTGGCCAAGGTATGAGTGAACACACACACACAGCATAATTCCCAACTGCCTGGACGCCAGGATATTACACATACTGCCAATTAAATATTTTAACAGCTCAGCAGTTACAGGGAGTGAAGTTTGTGTTTTGTTGGAGGAGAGGGATACTTACAGACAGTACAAACTTTTGGTCAATGTATTTTTTAGCGACATTAGGCTGGAAATCAGGTGACTCCAGGAATCGTAAGAAGAATTCATACACCAGCTAGAGGGAAGAAAAATAAGACATTGAGATAAAAGGTTGGTGTGATTTGAGGCTGAAAATACTGAAGGGGGGAAAAAAAGTATTAAAAAAAGTCTAAAAAATGATAGTCTAAATTTCAAATGTAAGAAAATATTCACGCTTACACTCACATGTGCACGCACACACACGTTACCTGTAGGTGTGGCCAGGCAGCCTCCAGTGTGGGCTCGTCCTCCTCTGGGTCAAACTCAGCCCCTGTGGGGTTGGAGGATGGTGGTAGGGTCCTGAACAAGTTGATTGAAAACTGAACAGGGCAGAGGAGAGATGTCAATCAACATGGCAACAATCAACAACTCTAAAGCTGCCATCCGATTGTAAATGTTAGGAAAACACAGCACAGCCCATCTGATAATCTGATACCACACAAAAGGAACGACTTTCATAAGATCAGAGCACAGTGTGCCCTGGCCTCCTCTGCCTACCAATGAGAAAGGCCCTAGTAAGGTCAGTTTATAAGGTAACCCTGGTAACTCTTGTTTAAAGGCTGTTTAGGTTAGCCCTGCTAACACTACCACTGGGAGAGCTGCAGTTGAGCAGCATCCCTCTGCCTGCATCCCTGCAGCTGACGCAACGCAACGCTTCCCCAGCACCTGCTTCTTGTCTCGGCCTGAGGCTGCCGCAGCACAGAGCCCCTTCGGCACTGAGGAGAGAGAGCGAGGCTGGAAATAGCCTGCCTGGCTCCACAGCTCCATCGCCCAACCTCAGCCTCATTACAGAACACTGGGAGAGGGAGAGACGACAGCAGAAAGGGAACAGGAGGTGGTAGTTTTGAAAGAGGGACAGTGATGGACAGCGGGGAAGGGAAAGATATACAGTGGGATGGGGAGAGAGAAAGGAGGGGCGAGGGAGAGAGAAAGGGAGGATGTAGGAGGAAGAGAGGAAGAAGGGGAACGATATACAGAGGGGGAGATCCACATGAGGCCAGTGTTGTGGTGCATGGCCAACAATTCAGAGATGTTCAACGGAAGAGCAGATGTATGGGCTATAATTTGTGATGGATAATTGCTCAACATTTCCCAGTGCACGCTTATTACTCGTTGAGCACAATGCTCAAATTTGTCACAAGCGGAGGGGGAGAGAATGACCCGGGGGGGAGGAGAGAGAGAAAGAAGAGGGTGAAATAATATCCCGGGGGGAGGAGAGAGGGAGGGAGTACCTCAGAGGAGAGAAGAGAGGGAGAGTACAACAGGGGGAGGAGGGACAGAATTCCCCAGGAAGTAAGATATAGGGGGAAGAGAGAGGCAGATAATAGCCCAGGGGGGAAAAGAGACGGAAAAGAGCAGCTTCCAGGGGGATTTGGCTCGATCTGACTTATCACTGATATAAATAACGACCTTTGGGTGCTCCTCAAGGGTTTGATGCTGATTCTCTCACCCTACTGTGCTGGGTGGAATCCTGAGCCAGGCTAAGCTGAAGTCATTATTGAACACAGAGTCAGGATGTGGCATACTGAGGCGACAGGGGGGCCTTGACAGCATGTTAACACCCACAACCTTCCCCTGAACATGGTGATTAAATACAGGCCCAAAACCTTCCACACTTTGTCAGGGTTTATGTACAGTAGGTGCATGGATCTCTTTTTACCATGATCACACCCTCTGGGTAGATGGACTCGGTGACCACATCGCGGTTGTGCGTGATGTACTCCACCATCTCATTCAGGCCAGCACGCTTCACCTCCTTGTACTTCAGGTCGCTCAGAGGGTCCGTGACAAAGTCAAAGAGCACGCAGCACTGCCGCAGCTTCTGCACAAACAGCTCCTCCCGGTCAATAAGGGGCGCATCTGAGGAGGAGAAAGGATGGGAAGATCAATGATATGCTGTATGTCTAGATTAGGGCTCTCCAACCCTGTTCATGGAGAGATACCTTCCTATAGGTTTTAACTCCAACCCTGTTCCTGGAGAGATACCTTCCTATAGGTTTTAACTCCAACCCTGTTCCTGGAGAGATACCTTCCTATAGGTTTTAACTCCAACCCTGTTTATTTATTTTTTATTTCACCTTTATTTAACCAGGTAGGCTAGTTGAGAACAAGTTCTCATTTACAACTGCGACCTGGCCAAGATAAAGCAAAGCAGTTTGACACATACAACAGAGTTACACATGGAATAAGTAAACATACAGTCAATAATACAGAAGAAAAAGTCTATATATAGTGTGTGCAAATGAGGTAAGACAAGGGAGGTAAGGCAATAAATAGGCCATGGTGTTGAGGTAATTACAACATACCAATTAAACACTGGAGTGATAGATGTGAGAAGATGAATGTGCAAGTAGAGATACTGGGGTGCAAAGGAGCAAGATAACTAAATAAATACAGTATGGGGATGAGGTAGTTGGATGGGCTATTTACAGATGGGCTATTTACAGATGGGCTATGTACAGGTGCATTAATCTGTGAGCTGCTCTGACAGCTGGTGCTTAAAGTTAGTGAGGGAGATATGAGTCTCCAGCTTCAGTGATTTTTGCAGTCCGTTCCAGTCATTGGCAGCAGAGAACTGGAAGGAAAGACGGCCAAAGGAGGAATTGGCTTTGGGGGTGACCAGTGAGATACCTTACTATAGGTTTTTGCTACAACCCTGTTCCTGGAGAGCTACCGCCCTGTAGGTTTTCGCTACAAACCGAATCTAGCTGGTTGAGAAGCTGAATCCGGTTAGTTACAACTGGGGTTGGAGAGAAAACCAACAGAGGGTAGCTCTCCAGGAACGGGGTTGGAGAACCCTTGGCTAGATAGTGATTCATAACTTCAGAAAACATTATACACTTGTTCTGTCATCCCACCATTTTGTGTCCAAGGCTAACATTGGGGATAAAGTGTGAGATACAGATTCATACACCTCCATTCATAGACCTCCACGTTATTTACCCTGGCTCAATTGTACCCTTAGTGTTGTGAAACCCTGCTATTCCACACAGCTAGCTACTGTTTTACAATTCAGACTCCCTTATGCAATGAGGCTTTCATGAAACCACAGCACCCCACCTCCTCCTCCTCCTCCTCTTTTCCTGGATAATGAACATCAAGGTCTCCTGTACTTGTCAGCCCCCTCACGGAACTGAGGAAAATGGCATGACACTGTGGCATGGAGGCATGCAGACTCCACCTCACACACAGGTCTATAGGTGTTTCGGCCCTCCAGGACCGGAATTGAACAGCCTTGATCTAGTGTGTTGTTGCTCGTTGCGTAATGTTTAAGCACACTTGGCGTGAGTGCTTTACTATCATGTCAGCTTAAATGAATAGGATTTACATGAATGACCCATTTCAAAGGGTCAGAACATGTTTGGATGTGAGCTATATTGTAGTGTGTTTTGGAGGATGTTGATTTGAGTTGGGATAAAATATCATTATTCAATTTGCATTGTGGGATAAGACCATGCAATCGAGTGGGTATGAGAAACACTTGAAACAAAGGAGGATTATGGTCAAGGACATAGACGTGAGGGTTGAGCCGTTTTTCAAGAACACAAGGAACTGAATAAGAGTGAGAGGCTGGAATCTGGGGCACAGACAACAGTCCCAATAAAACGACATTCGAGAAGAGCCTTAGAGAGTGGCACATAGATTTCTCATTGTACTGGGCAATACAAGTACCAAGACATGAGAAACTGGCTTTAAATTGCCAAGACTTTTAAAAATATTTTTTTAAACCTTTAGGCAAGAACAAAATCTTATTTTCAATGACGGCCTAGGAACAGTGGGTAACAGGATCTATTTTACTGCCTGTTCAGGGGCAGTATTGACAGATTTGTACCTTGTCAGCATGGGGATATGAACTTCCAACCTTTCGGTTACTAGTCCAACGCTCTAACCACTAGGCTACCTTGCCGCCCCACTTGGTATCAAAGGTTATAAAACAAGTTCATAAATATATACAATAGCAGTTGGTAACAGGATCTATTTTACTATAAAAGTAGGGGGTCTAAGTTGCAAATTGTGTGTCTACTGGAGGAATGATTCCATACATTTTTCAAATGAACTGCCAATATTCTATTCAAACAATGCAGTCAATCCACAGCCATAGATACAAATCAACTGATTTCAGCCAGTGGTACCAAGGCAGCAGCTACTCTTCCTGGGGTCCAAACACACTTGCTTCACACATAAACAAAAGATAAAACAGTACATCATACATTATTACACCACTACATATCTACAATACAAAATGTATAATACCACCATACAACAACATTACAATGTACGTGTTTATACAGTGAGTGTGCGTATGTGTGTGTCTAACTGTGTGTGTTTATTCTTCACAGTCCCTGCTGTTCCATTCATTGTATTTTTATCTGTTTTTTAAAATCTGATTCTACTGCTTGCATCAGTTACTTGATGTGGAATAGAGTTCCATGTAGTCATGGCTCTATGTAGCACTGCGCCTCCCATAGTCTGTTCTGTTCTCCGGGACTATGAAGAGACCTCTGGTGGCCTGTCTTGTGGGGTATGAATGGGTGTCTGAGCTGTGTGCTAGTAGTTTAAACAGACACCTCAGTGCATTCAGCTTGTCAACACTTATTACAAAAACAAGTAGTGATGAAGTCAATCTCTCCTCCACTTTGAGCCATGAAAGACTGACAGGTGTATCATTAATGTTAACTCTACACGTGATGATAGGACTTGATAGGATATTTGTAAATGCAACAAGTACTGTAAATGTATCATATAATAACTCACAGCTTTCTAAGAAAACAAACATTTTGATGTATGGTCTGTTTACATATATTGTAGAGGCTATTTAAACAGAAAATGGGTGTAAAACCAGTATACACTGTATTTATAATTATATGACAATATTTTTGGTTGACAATTCTATTACACAATTTCTGAAATATCACACGCCTTACTTTGATTTTCATGCATTAGTAAAATCAGTATTATGCCTCTACTGCCATTCATTCCAATTAGACGGGTTTGGATTTCTCCCTGACCAATATGGCTGACATTTTCACCCCATTATGGAACTTTTAGGGTTATGACATAACCCCTCTAGCAATTTAAAAGGATCTCTATGTATTGCCCCATCTTCTCCACTGACCAGACCAGGGCCTTCCTGGTCAATACAGCCTGCCCCAACCGACACAAAACAGACACTTTGACATCATGCAGTCACATTTCTCACAAGGGGTCTATTTCATTATCTCAATGTTGTCACACTCCCCACAAATCACCCTGGTATGTGACAGTTTCTCTGGGGAAGCTCGCACGCAGTCACACAGACTACTGCAGGGGTAGGCAATTAGATTCAACCGCGGGATGATTTTTTTTGGAGCAGAGGTTTTGCAGAACATCATAATTATATACAGTGGGGTCCGAAATTATTGATACCCCTGAGAAAGAGGAGAAATAACGACTGTCTAAAATAAACAAATCAAAATACTGAGCTATATTGTATGCAAAGAAATTGATGGATTGAAAAAATGGATTTTGTTTAACAAGTAATATCTGTTATTGGTAATGGTGAGAGGTTAGCATGTCTTGGGGATATGATATTTGACCCTCTGTAACTTTCTCATTCATCATTATTCACGGCTCATATGTAATCACAATAGCATCCACGTTAATGTAGAAGTGTTAAGAAATGTATTATATTCTTATTTATAATGAAACTAACTCCAAAATGGCACAATTATGTTATTTACCATCAATTTCTGTTGGACACAACATAATCTGAAACACAACCAAAACAAACTGCAAATGCATCAAAAATATTTGTAGAGTCACAAGCTCGATGTAGTCAAACTTTTGACAACTTTGTTTCCATTAATAATTAATAATAATAATTTAATAATAATAATAATTTTGACCCCTGCAGTTGAGAAAAAAAATGTATATTACTTGTTAAACAAAATCTCTTTCTCTGAGCAATTGTATTAGTATAAAATAATATAATTTCACAAAAAAAAAATAGTTCCAGAGGGATCCGTGACACTCTCCCTGACCGATTCTGTAATACCTACATGTTTCAAACAGACCATAGTCCTTGTGCCCAAGAAAGTGAAGGTAACCTGCCTAAATGATTACCGCCCCGTAGCACTCACATCAGTAGCCATGAAGTGCGTTGAAAGGCTGGTCATGGCTCACATCAACGACATCATGCCGGAAACACTAGACCCACTCCAATTCGCATACTGCCTCAACAGATCCAAAGATGATGCAATCTCAATTGCACTCCACACTGCGCTTTCCCACCTGGACAAAAGGAACACCTATGTGAGAATGCTGTTCATTGACCTCAGCTCAGCGTTCAACACCATAGTGCCCACAAAGCTCATCACTAAGCTAAGGACCCTGGGACTAAACACCTCCCTCTGAAACTGGATCCTGGACTTCCTGACGGGCCGCCTCCAGGTGGTAAGGGTAGGCAACAACACATCTGCCACGCTGATCCTCAAAACTGGGGCCCCTCATGGGTGCGTGCTTAGTCCCCTCCTGTACTCCCTATTCACCCACGACTGCGTGGCCAAGCACGACTCCAACATCATCATTAAGTTTGCTGATGACACAACAGTGGTAGGCCTGATCACTGACAACGATGTGGCAGTCTATAAGGAGGTGGTCAGAGACCTGGCAGTGTGGTGCCAGGACAAAAACCTCTTCCTCAATGTGAGCAAGACAAAGGAGCTGATCGTGGACAATAGGATTCTCTTGATGGTGCAGCTGTTCGAACAGGCCCCCATTACCATCAACAGGGCTGAAGTGGAGCCGGTGGAGAACTATCATGGTCCAAACACACCAAGACCGTTGTGAAGAGGTCACGGCAACACCTTTTCCCCCCCAGGAGACTGAAAATATTTGTCATGGGTCCCCAGATCCTAAAAAAGTTCTACAGCTGCAACATCGAGAGCATCCTGACCGATTGCATCACCGCCTGGTATGGCAACTGCTCGGCATCTGACCGTAAGGCGCTATAGACGGTAGTGCGTACGACCCAGTACATCACTGGGGCCAAGCTTCCTGACACCCAGGACCTATTTACTAGGTGGTGTCAAAGGAAGGCCCAAACAATTGTCAAAGACTCCAGTCACCCAAGTCATAGACTGTTCTCTCTGCTACCGCATGGCAAGCAGTACTGGAGCGCCAAATCTAGGACCAAAAGGCTGCTTAACAGCTTCTACTCCCAAGCCATAAGGCTGCTGAACACTTCATCAAATGGCCACCCGGACTATTTACATTGACCCTCCCCACCTCTGTGTTTTTACACTGCTGCTACTCGCTGTTTATTATCCATGCATAGTCACTTTACAAATTACCTTAACTAACCTGTAACCCTGCACATTGACTCATTACCGGTACCCCCTGTATAAAGCCTCGTTATTGTTATGTAATTTTCATGTGTTCCTTTTTGATTTTATATTTTTTTTACTTTAGTTTATTTCATAAATATTTTCTTAACTCTATTTCTTGAACTGCATTGTTGGTTAAGGGCTTGTCATTAAGCATTTCACGGTAAGGTCTACTACACCTGTTGTATTCGGCGCATGTGACAAATAAAATTGGATTTGATTTTAAGATCACATCTCTTTTTATATTTTGGGGAATACTTGGGAACAGATTTCCAAGACTAAAATAAATTTTTTGCTGAATTCCTGGTGATTTTACAGACTTTTTTTTAACCAAAAAAATACAATCCTACAAAAACTAAAGACTCGCGGGTCTTGACCTGTACTACTCTATAACATCACGGAGGACTTGTAACATAGGCACATCCTCCTCCATAAGATGATATAATACGAGTGCCCAATACCTTTGCCAAAAACAAGCCGTTAAACTGAGTAGCTATGAGGCTCAAGACAACAAAGAATGTCTACTCTAGTCTAGAGCAATGAGAACAAATGGTGGGTTAGAGTGGAAGGGGATACTGGACACTACGGGTTTGGCACTTGAATACTTATGTCAGCCACTATTCCACTAGGAACGTAAGCTGCTTAGTGGTATAATCACAGCAAACAAAATCACTACTATACTGCCAACCTCAGTCTTCCTCCTACCCCTCCTCCTCACAACCGCTGGCTCCATTTTAAAGTGTTTCACTCCAGGCCGGGGCCACGGAATCTATGACACAAAGCTAGATTATATAATTTCAAATTAGTTTTTTTTTTTTTGTGATGGAGGATGAATCATCCAAGGAGGCCAGCGGCATGTGACAACAGGCGGAGGCTCCCTATTGGCCCATTGGCCCGGAGGACCAGTAGAGTGGCTGCATATGCCTTGCATGCGATGAAGTGATGCGAGACCAGTTACAAAACAGCACAACTATCATCAGGCCTCACACAGATGGAGAAAGGCTTGAACGGAGACAGAATTTGTTCAATGTGCCCAACGTGTGACAGTGCATATGGGAGATATAGAATAGGGGAGAGTGGGATAAGTTACCCCTTTTGCTTATTAAGTTTAGCCACCCTTGTTTCTAGGAAACCATACACAAAATGAAGCATTTTTTTTATTTTTTAGAAAGATGGCTTAATTTCATGGAGTCTGAAGGAAGAAACCACATGAAAGAGTGGTAAGCAAATTAGGTATTTTAAAAAAAAACGGATTTTCACAAAGTCAAATGAATTGATTGTGTTAGTGGTTTCATGATGCTTGTATCTAGACCAAATTAGATCATTTAAAGATTGTTCTATACAGCAATTGGGGTCTCTATAAGCTTCGATATGAGGTCCAAAACCTAGCATGACATTGCATCCTTGTAGCTGTGTGGGCTAATATAGGCAAAATGTTTGCCTTGGGGTAATTTGAGCCAATGGCTGAGCCAATAGCTGAGCCAATGGCTGAGCCAATAGCTGAGCCAATGGCAGAGCCAATGGCAAGTTGAGCAAATTCAAGCATTGTCTTCCCAGGTGTAATGCAAGGCATTATAGCTGGGAAATGACGTATGTTAAATGTTAAAAGTGTTTGTTAGGGTTTAAGTCTGTGTTAAAAGATGCTTAAAATGATTAAAAGGCAAAAAAAAGCGATTGAGTGTGTTGAATTGTGTTTGGGAAATAAACAGACATGGTTTTAAAATGTAGTGGTAATACTTAATTCAGTACAGAAACTTGTAGGCAGCTTAATTTACCTTGTCCCGCTGCTCAACTTACCCTGTTTTCAAAACTATCATGTTTACATGGATTCTGATTATTTCCAGGGATACACAACATCCTGAAATATATGTAGATATCTTTATTAGAAATAATACTATATTTATCTTGACAGAGTGATGTTGAATGTAAAAAAAATGGCTCAACTTACCCCACTCTGTATTCTAAATTAAAAAGAGAAAATAGTCACAAGAGGCTGGAGTTCTGGCCATATCTATCGTCTCTCCTTATATACTAGAAGGCTGTTTTATACCTAAGGGCGGCAGTCATCCATCAAAACAAAACAGACCGTATGAATCCCAGTTCTAAGCAGATTCAAGAAGAGACATCTGTACACCTGACCTACTAAGACTCACCTGACCTACTGAGACTCACCTGACCTACTGAGACTCACCTGACCTACTGAGACTCACCTGACCTACTGAGACTCACCTGACCTACTGAGACTCACCTGACCTACTGAGACTCACCTGACCTACTGAGACTCACCTGACCTACTAAGACTCACCTGACCTACTAAGACTCACCTGACCTACTAAGACTCACCTGACCTACTAAGACTCAGTCAGTGCTCCCCCTGCACCCTCCTGAGAGCACGGGGGAGGACACCACTGCATACATCACGCACTCTTACAATACAGCAGCAAGTGCTCCTACATCTATAAATAAGTACACCTTACTGATACCAAAGCATATCTCATAGTTTCCATCAGACTATAGGTTGGACATTTTCTATCGCCCACAGGTAGAAAACATGACCTTCTCAGGATAAAGGTTTACTGAAGATGAATTGGAATCCATATAGCCTTCACTTAGCTAAGAGCAATCTGTTGGACAGTATTGTGCATCTATGCTTTAAAACCCCACTTACTCACTTACTATATTGAAAAAGATCACCAGAGGCTTAACGTCAGATAGATATCAGATTCCTTGAGTTGAAAGACTTAGGGAGTGCCAAAAGAGTGGAGTTCCTTACGAGAACTAATCAATAATCATGTACCCAAGCATATGGAGCAGAACATCAACATCCTTCCTCGAAGCACAGCAGAATCAGATGAGCCTTGTACAACATAGCTAAATAACATTCAACCCTCTGTACCGTCAGTTCAGTTCTGCTTGTCAAAAACCACATCTTGGCAATAACATGTGGCCAAGGCCTTTCAGTAGGGCTGTCATGAGACCAAGCCTTCACCCTAAGGACCAACAATCCCCCACTTCCCTGGAGTAAGATATACTCTCATATACACAGACTTCTATTATCTCCAATAGATATCAAATAAACAAATAAATAAAAGGATATAAATAAAAGACTTGTCTTGGCAAGTTTGAACACGGAAAGAGTACTACAGTTCTGGACATATTTTTGTTGTTGTAGAGAGGTAAATCCTTTTGAATTCAATCACTTTTTGACAGCATCCCTTTTGATTTGAACAAAACCTTCCATACGTATTTGCCCGTTGTAGAAGTGCTCTTCTAAAAAGAAGTTATGGTATAATTCACACTCTGGATGGCATTTTCAAGTGAATGTACTCCGTTATGCTAATACCCTCATATAAAATCCTGACCTTGAAGGCAAACACAGTTTTTTTGTTATTTACTTGTGATTTATTTCAACAGGTAAATTTACCAAACCTAAGCTGAAGAATTTGATGCGTTGAACTATCATAATTACACTACCGTTCAAAAGTTTGGGGTCACTTATAAAAGTCCTTGTTTTAGAAAGTATCGTTTTTTTGTCCATTAAAATAACATCAAATTGATCAGAAATACAGTGTAGACATGGTTAATGTTGTAAATTACTACTGTAGCTGGAAACCCTGATTCTTTATGGAATATCTACATACAGAGGCCCATTATCAGAAATGTACAGCGGCCCATTATCAGCAACCATCACTCCTGTGTTCCAATGGCACGTTGTGTTAAATAATCCAAGGTTATCATTTTAAAAGGCTAATTGATCATTAGAAAACCCTTTTGCAATTATGTTAGCACAGCTGAAAACTGTTGTTCTGATTAAAGATGCAATTAAATTGGCCTTCTTGAGACTAGTTGAGAATCTGGAGCATCAGCATTTGTGGGTTTGATTACAGGCTCAAAATGGCCAGAAACAAAGAACTTTCTTCTGAAACTCAGTCTATTCAGACTATTCTTGTTCTGAGAAATGAAGGCTTATTCCATGAGAGAAATTTCCAAGAAACTGAAGATCTCGTACAACGCTGTGCACTACTCCCTTCACAGAACAGCGCAAACGGGCTCTAACCAGAATAGAAAGAGTAGTGGGAGGCCCCAGTGCACAACTGAGCAAGAGGGCAAGTACATTAGTGCGTCTAGTTTGAGAAACAGATGCCTCACAAGTCCTCAACTGGAAGCTTCATTAAATAGTACCCGCAAAACACCAGCCACAACAGTGAAGAGGCGACTCTGGGATGCTGGCCTTCTCAGCAGAATTCCAGTGTCTGTGTTCTTTTACCCATATTATGGCTTTTCTTTGCAACTCTGCCTAGAAGGACAGCATCCCGGAGTCGCCTCTTCACTGTTGACGCTGAGACTGGTGTTCTGTGGGAACTATTTAATAAAGCTGCCAGTTGAGGACTTGTGAGGCGTCTGTTTCTCAAACTAGACTTGTGAGGCGTCTGTTTCTCAAACTAGACACCACTACAAGACCATGGTAGTTGCCTACTGACAGCAAGAGGAACTTCCCCTCCCTACAGGCTATGCTCAAACCCTACACCCCAACCCGAGCACTCCGTGCTGGTCTCTTGGCTCTCCCACCATTACAGGAGGGCAGCTCCCGCTCAGCCCAGTCCAAGCTCTTCTCTGTCCTGGCACCCCAATGGTGCACCAGCTTCCCCTTGAAGCTAGGCCAGAGTCCCTGCCCATCTTCCAAAAGCATCTGAAACCCTGCCTGTTCAAAGAGTATCTTAAAGGTGGATTGACTTATGACTATCCAATCTACTCATCACTTTTAGGAATAATAGGCTATCTTTTAGTCTGAAAATGTGATGATAAACACATGCAATACTTTATCATAAAGGTGATTTTTTTTCATGATTTATTTATTTGTCTTCCCCTAACTCAGCATTTCCCAAACTATGGGTCACGACCAATGTTCCCTCCCATTTTTTTCTGCACGGAGCGGAAAACTTGAACGAGAGAATTTTGTGCAACTTATGGGGCACATTCACAGTGAACATTGAGGCTGTACTCTTGCTGTTTTAGACAGTAGCCAATATGCTATTGTGGCTATTTGAGCATAATGTAGGCCTACCAACAAAACCAATGGCGCGAATCCCATAACATCACATGGAAATAGATTTTGATTTCTATGATGTAGTCTACAATAGCCTATATGTGGTGTTCAATGCAGGCCTACATTGCATGAGACTTCTTAAAAAGGTTTTTACATTATGAAGGGCTTGATATTAACTCATTATTTTTCACTTGGTGTGCGTGGCAGTCCTGGAGGAACATTGGTCGCGACCCCATGACAGGTCGCCTGATTTGAAAATAGAGTCACGAGAGAAACATTTGCTCCTGGTTATTAGAACCGAGGTTACGTCGGTAACATCTGTTAGCCGCTAGATGTGGTTGTAATAAACAGAGCGGTTTCTGTTTTCTTCCTACACGTGGCTCTATCTTTTAAACGGTTTAAGCAACAACAACAAAAATTATGACACAATCACTGACAGATAAGACTAAGTAACAAGTATGTGTCTTCTGTTCTCTCTACAATACCCACAAGCCACGCATGACTCATTAGAAGTGGACAAGACCAGGCACTAATTCTGACTGGGGGGAAAAATAACATCATCAATGATGGATGTCCTTTTCTACACAGAAAACCTTACAGAATTATGGCCCGATGATCTTTTGAACATCCCAATACCTTTCTGATGCATCAGTCACTTCAAACCATACTTCCTTCAGATTGAAATACGGTCAAAGGTACTGTCAGACTGATTTGTAATAGATTGTCATAGCCCCAGTTAAAAAAGTAAACATTAGCCGTTGATTACATCACTTTTTTAAACTTTTTTTTTTACATGGTGTGGTCACAGATTTTTATTTTAATATCAAAAATGAGAACCTTTGCCCTAACTCGAAACTCACGCGCCACCTATGGATTTGACCTTTGACCTATATGGGCTGAGATCTCAAGTGCTCCGAGCAAACATTATGTATGGATCATTTACTGCATCATCAGTTATCCTAGTTCACGACCTATTCTTTCACAGCCCACATTTTATGATGCACTCAAAGTGGCGAGCTAACCCAACCAATAGGACCGTATAATTCATTCTCTGCATGCATTTGCGTTTGAGAGGTTCAAATCCTTGGTGATCTTTGAATATGCATGCCATGGCAAGTAGCGATCTATGTCTAAACATACTAAATATTAGCAGTTTACAATCCATCTTAGTCTAAAGCACTTCAACACTTCGCAGCACACAGTGCATGCAATGGGGTTAATCCCATTTCCCAGGATAGTCCAATTTTAACATTCCCGGAAAAAGCAAGCTGCTGCGGAGGTCAACGGGTCACCTAACCAAGACACTCGGCCGAATGTGCTGATCACAAGCGGATAGTGATAGAGAGGGAGTGTATGTAACGCCATGTGTAACACACCCTCAAGCACTAGACCGAAACACACAGCAGCGCAGTGCCACTGGACAATATGACTGTCTGTTGGGAGAGAAATAGTCCTCATGCAAACTCCATGGCTGAAGCACCCTGGCGGAGAACAGCTGACAAACACTGACCTTTCTCTGTGAGATCACCGTCATAACACTGCAGTGTAAAGAAGACGTTTGCCGATCAATAAAAGGAAATCAATAAAGCTTATGAAGGGCTAAAGAAGTTCATACACTAACTAATAACTACAGCAACACAGCCTCAACAGTATATACATTATACTCAGCTCTCTGACTACAAGCTAGGAGTTTACTCCTACGGTCATTGGCCTTTTGAATACATGGAAGAGGATGAGGTAGGTTAGTCTGTCCTAACTAGTTTTATTGTCTTTAGCTTGGGATGATGATGATGATGGTGATTTTGACGACGATGTAAATGAGCATTTGGATGTTTTGCTTTTGGTCAGCATGTTTTTTTTTTATGAGTGATGTCTCTGAGAATGTGATGGCGAAATGTAATTACCTACTATTGCTACTGCTAATGTTGATCATAGTATTGTTGTATTTATATTGATGGCTGCCAACCCATGACTGATGCACAAGCACTGTATGTACTACTGTTGTATTCGGTATCATGGGGATTCATGTGTGTTTTTTATGTTTTTTTATGTCTCATGCACTTTTTGCTACAAAACCAATTGCCCTGTATGGAACTGGGAAAGGGCTTCAGTCATGTCTGAACAATAAATCAGAAGTAGGAGGTTTACATCCAATTTGAGAGAGATTTTCTTGCAAATATTATAAATCTGCATCGAAAAATATGTGCATTTCCCCACCAGAGGTGTTTCCATCAAACTGACTTTGTTGCGGATGGAAGGATGTGCGTGAGGACGTAGCGCACATTAAAACAACTTTTGCTCTTAGGTTTTCATGTACCGGATAAAAAAATACATGAGTTTAATCTGTTTCCATTGCATTTTTCATTCTACTGATAAATGGCAAACTTGCCGACGCAAAACGATACCACCATGTCGAACAAACAAATTGTCTGTCAACATGTATTAAATTGTACTGACATTTCCTGTTCATCACACTTTTTTTTTTTTAAAGACGCCATAGGAAACAAGCATCTACTACAAACTACCGGTACACCTATGAATTTTGGTATGACAGAAAACCTATTTTTTCCCCTAAAGCCTGTGCATTTGGTCTATATGCTGTTAAATAGATGCTTTTTATGTCAGATTTTGGCATTTATCTTCTAGAACTATAGTCATAATTTACCAAAATATGCAAATCCTCCAGGTACAGTATGTCAAAAAGCCTGAATTGAAGAGTGAATGTGAGGAGGAGGCTGTGCCTAATCTGCCTGCATGGTGTGTTATGGCGAGGTTTCGCTGTCCTACTTAGCGAAGACACTTGCACTGCTGATCCAATTACTGCCTGTGATCCGTCTGCTCTGCCTCGCTGCCTGGCCAGACAAGGGGAGACTCAATGAGAGGAGAGCCCAGAGCAACAACAGGAGGGACAGGCCGAGAGAGAGAGAGAGAGAGAGAGAGAATGAGAGAGAGATAGAGAAGGAAAGAGATGTGGTGGTCACTGAGAACCTGGGTATTACAGTAGCTTTTGTGCATCCATTTTCATTTCTACGCATTTTATCATGACCATACCTGATAAGTCACACGAATAACAAGGCATTTCTGTACCTTGAATCACATTGTATTAGAATAATAATGTCAAAGTGTAATTATGTTTTTGTACAAAAATACTAAATGAAAAGCTGAAATGTCTTGAGTCAATAAGTGTTCAACCCCTTTTTTATTGCAAGCCTAATTAGTTCAGGAATAAAAATGGGCTTAACAAGTCACAATAAATTGCATTGACTCACTCTGTGTGCAATAACAGTGTTTAACGTTATCATCTCTGTACCCCACACATACAGATAATTGTAAGGTCCCTGAGTTGAGCAGTGAATTTCAAACAGATTCAACAACAAAGACCAGGGAGGTTTTCCAATGCCTCGCAAAGAAGGGGACATATTGATAGATGGATTCTGTATCAATACACCAAGTCACTACGAAGATACAGACTTCCTTCCTAACTCAGTTGCCTGAGAGGAAGGAAAATGCTCACAGATTTCACCACGAGGCCACTCCACAATAGTAACCGAAATTACACCGTGAAAAGAAGGAAGCCTGTACAGAATACAAATATTCCAAAACATACACTAAAGTAAAACTAAAAAAATGTGGCAAATATGTTCTGAATACAAAGTGTTATGTTTGGGGAAAATCCAACACAACACATCACTGAGTACCACTTCATATTTTTAAGCATGATGGTGGCTGCATCACGTTATGGGTATGTTTGTCATCGGCAAGGACTAGAGTTTTTTATGATAAAAATAAACAGAATAGAGATAAGCACAGGCAAAATCCTAGTGGAAAATCTGGTTCAGTCTGCATTCCACCAGACACTGGGAGACAAATTCACCTTTCAGTAGGACAATAGCCTAAAACACAAGGCCAAATATACACAAAGTGTTCAAAACATTAGAAACACCTTCCTAGTGTTGACTTGCAACCCCGTTTGCCCTCAATCGGGGCATGGACTCTACAAGGTGTCAAAAGCGTTCCACACGGATGCTGGCCAATGTTGACTCCAATGCTTCCCACAGTTGTGTCAAGTAGGCTGGATGTCCTGTGGGTGGTGGACCATTTTTGATACACACGGGAAACTTTTGAGCGCCTGGCACCTACTACCATACCCCATTTTAAAGGAACTTAATTATTTGTCTTCCCCATTCACCCTCTGAGTGGCACACATACACAATCCATGTCTCAAGGCTTAAAAATCCTTCTTTAACCTGTCTCCTCCCCTTCAACTACACTGATTGAAGTGGATTTAACAAGTGACATCAATAAGGGATCATACTTCCACCTGGATTCACCTGGTCAGTCTATGTCATGGAAAGAGCAGGTGTTCCTAACTCAGTGTACATTGAAGTTGCTTACCAAGACAACATGGAATGTTCCTGAGTGGCCAAGTTACAATTTTGACTTAAATCTTTTGGAAAATCTATGGCAAGACTTTAAAATGTCTGTCAAGCAATGATCAACAACCAACTTGATAGAGCTTGAAGAATAGTTTAAAGAATAAATGTGCAAATATTGTACAATCCAGGTATGGTGAGCTCTTATACTTACCCAGAAAGACTCACAGCTGTAATCGCTGCCAAAGGTGATTCTAACATGTATTGACTCAGGGTGTTGAATACTTATGTAATCAAGATGTGTTTTAGTTTACATACATTTTTTTTTACAAATGTTAGAATTTTTCTTCCACTTCGAATTTTGTGTAGATCTTTGCCAAAAAAGTACAATTAAATACATTTCAATCCCACCTTGTAACACAACAAAATATGGAAAAAGTCAAGGGGTGTGAATACTTTCTGAAGCCACTGTATATGTGTGTGATTCATTTTAGCGAAGACTATACATGCAGTTCTGCATTTTGAAGTACTGGGATGAAAGGGCCAACATCAATGAGCATCATCATTCCCCATGACTGATGAAAGTGGAAGCGATCTAATGAAAATATGCAGACAAAAGCTATTGCCAGTAACTATTCATATAGATCATATGGAACATTTAAAGAGCGATATGAGTCAGAAACATTTATTCTAGTGTCCAAATTGACTACAAGTGTAAATAGGATCATTTGGGTCATAAAGTCAGTCTCGTCCAAAATGGAGATTTGCGAGATGATAGGAAAAAATGGTGTCAATGAATTAAGAGTACCCCACAGTTTCCTTGGGTTGGGTTTATTTCAATCTTGCCCACATGCCCACAGCTGGCAGCACCCAAGTAAAATCACCAATTTGGAGCGCAGCTGCAAGCAACCCGATCACAATGCCCATGGTAAATTTGGTTTGACTTTGGATATCCCTATGGGGCTAGTCAGAGACCATGAGTAAATTACACAATATACATGGGACAGTACTTAAAATGTCAGTAGCTCAAAATTTCAATGACTTACCTCAAACCAACTATAAATTGTAGAAATTCATATATAATGAGAAAAAAAAGATCTGCGAGCATATAATAAATAGGGAATGCAAGGATTGATGAGGGTTGGTGGATATGACCAATTCATGGTATATGGGTCTAAATGTTTCTTTCCTCTCTCACCCTCTCCAGCCTACTTTGAGTGTTCAAATTATAATTGTATTTTCTGCATGATAGAAAATGTATTTTGAGTTGCAATGAAGGGATGCATGGGCTATAACTTGAAACGCGTGACATGATCTAGTTTATTTGGTGAAGACCGTGGATTATGCTTTCTTCAATTCTGAGGGGTCTAAATGATCCTCCCATGTCCGCTGTGGATGGCATCGGCTGTAGGCCAGCATTTCCCCAAACCTCAGTCCTGAGAACCCCAAGGGGTGCACGTTTTGGTTTTTGCCCTAGCAGCCAGGACCGAGTTTGGAAACCGCTGTTGTAAGCGTTCTCAGCTCCATGCCCGCCCGGGAATCAAGCCGGCCTGGTCTTTACTGTCCTTGGAAAATCCCCTTTGGGCTCGGGGCAGGGGCTTCACTGACGACAATAATTTAGTCTTTTTTTGTTTGTTCCTTTTGGAAATGCTATAGAAATGTTATAATTGTATCAATGCAGTTAGTCAAAGTTATTTTAATGTAATTTTTTAGACAACGTCTAAAATGATTTATTGAGAAATGGAGGGTGGAGAGGGGAATGCAATAAAGGCCTCGCAGTGGGGAAAGCTAGGAGAGACACAGGGAGGGTTATATAGGGCAGAGATTTACATAGGCCTATTGCTATTTGGGATTAGGGATGGAATGTGTGGGGAAAGGGGTTTTTGGTTGGTGTGTTATTGTAAAGGGGGAAATGAAAAGATTATTAGTGACATGGCAATTATGGTTTGTTCCATTCTGGGATTTTACATACTATTTCTTTCTGGGTTACATCACAATGAATATATGGAGCGATCCACTCATTTGATCCTTTTAGTGATGTTTAAGATTATCTCTTTGAATATTAATGGCTCACACTATGAAAAGAAGGAAATGCGTATCCCATCTTAAAACAAAGAAAGTACAATATGAGTCAAAGTTTGTCCACACCTACTCATTCAAGGGTTTTTCTTTATTTTTAAAATTATTTTCTACATTGTAGAATATTAGTGACGACATCAAAACTATAAAATAACACATGGAATAAAGTAGTAACCAAAAAAGTGTTTAAATATATTTTAAACGTAGTAGCCACCCTTTGCCTTGATGACAGCTTTGCACACTCTTGCCATTCTCAAATCAAATGTTATTTGTCACATGAGCCGAATACAACAGGTAGACCTTACCATGAAATGCTTACTTAGAAGCCCTTAACCAACAATGCAGTTCAAGAAATAGAGTTAAGAAAATACTTAAACTAAAATCAAATCAATCAAAAATGAACACAAGAAATGTACATAACAATAATGAGGCTATATACTGGGGGTATCGGTACCGAATCAATGTGCAGGGGTTAGTCGAGGTAATTTGTAAAGTGACTATGCATAGATAATAAACAGTGAGTAGCAGCAGTGTAAAAAAAAAGGGGGGGGGGTCATTGTAAATAGTCCGGGTGGCCATTTGATTAGTTGTTCAGCAGTCTTATGTCTTGGGGGGTAGAAGCTGTTAAGGAGCCTTTTGGTCCTAGACTTGGCACTCCGGTACCGCTTGCCGTGCGGTAGCAGAGATGACTTGGGTGACTGGAGTCTTTGATAATTTGTTGGGCCTTCCTCTAACACTGCCTAGTATGTCCTGGATGTCAGGAAGCTTGGCCCCAGTGATGTACTGGGCCGTACGCACTAGCCTCTGCAGTGCATTACGGTCAGATGCCGAGCAGTTGCCATACCAGGTGGTGATTCAACCGGTCAGGATGCTATCGATGGTGCAGCTGTAGAACTTTGAGGATCTGGGTACCCATGACAAATCTTTTCAGTCTCCAGAGGGGGAAAATGTGTTGTCGTGCCCTCTTCACAACTGTCTTGGTGTGTTTGGACCATGATAGTTCGTTGGTGATGTGGTCACCAAGGAACTTGAAACTCTCGACCCGTTCCACGTTAACGGGAGCCTGTTTGGCCCTCCTTTTCCTATAGTCCACGATCAGCTCCTATGTCTTACAATGAGAGGTTGCACTTATCTTCATCTCTCAACCAGGTTCATCTGGAATGCTTTCCCAACAGTCTTGAAGGAGTTCCCACATATACTGAGCACTAGTTGGTGGCTTTTTCTTCACTCTGCGGTCCAACTCATCCCAAACCATCTCAATGGTCGGGTGATTGTGGAGGCCAGGTCATCTGATGCAGCAGTCCATCACTCTCCTTCTTGGTCAAATAAGCCCTTACACAGCCTGGAGGTGTGTTGGGTCATTGTCCTGTTGAAAAACAAATGATAGTCCCATTAAGCGCAAACCAGGTGGGATTTCGCTGCAGAATATTGTGGTAACCATGCTGGTTAAGTGTGTCTTGAATTCTAAATAAATCACCGACAGTGTCACCTGCAAAGCATCCCCACACCATCACACCTCCTCCTCCATGCTTCATGGTGGGAACCACACATGCAGAGATCATCCGTTCACCTACTCTGCATCTCACAAAGACACCGCGGTTGGAACCAAAAATCTCAAATCAGACCAAAGGACAAATTTCCACAGGTCTAAAGTCCATTGCTCGTGTTTCTTGGCCCAAGCAGGTCTCTTCTTTTTATTGGTGTCCTTTAGTAGTGGTTTCTTTGCATCAAATCGACCACAAAGGCCTGATTCATGCAGTCTCCACTCAACAGTTAATGTTGAGATGTGTCTGTTACTTGAACTCTGTAAAGAATTTATTTGGGCTGCAATTTCTGAGGTTGGTAACTCTAATGAACTTGTCCTCTGCAGCAGAGGTAACTCTGGGTCTACCTTTCCCGTGGCAGTCCTCATGAGTGCACGTGGTTTTTGAAAATGCACTTGAAGAAACTTTAAAAGTTCTTGACATTTTCCCGGAGTGACTAACCTTCATATCTTAAAGTAATGATGGACTATCATTTCTCTTTGCTAATTTGAGCGGTTCTTGCCATAATATGGACTTGGTCTTATACCAAATAGGGCTATCTTCTGTATACCACCCCTACCTAGTCACAACACAACTGATTGGCTCAAACGCATTAAGAAGGAAAGAAATTCTGCAAATTAACTTTTAACAAGGCACACCTGTTCATTGAAATGGATTCCAGGTGACTACCTCATGAAGCTGGTTGAGAGAATGCCAAGAGTGTGAGTGTTTTTATTTGTTTAACACTTTTTTGTTACTACATGATTCCATATGTGTTATTTCATAGTTTGTCTTTACAATTATTCTACAACGTAGAAACAAGTCAAAATAAATAAAAACCCTTGAATGAGTAGGTGTGTCCAAACGTTTAACCGGTATTGTAAGTCTTCACACCTTTTGCTATGAGATTTGAAATTGAGATCAGGTGCATCCTGTTTCCATTGATCATCCTTGAGATGTTTCTACAACTTGACTGGAGTCCACCTGTGGTAAATTCAATTGATTGGACATGATTTGGAAAGGCACACGTCTGTCTATATAAGATCTGACAGTTGACAGTGCATGTCAGAGCAAAAACCAAGCCACAAGGTCGAAGGAATGGTGCGTAGGACTCTGAGACAGGATTGTTGAGGCACAGATCTGAGGAAGGGTACCAAAACATTTCTGCAGCATTGAAGGTCCCTAAGAACACAATGGCCTCCATCATTCTTAAATTGAAGAAGTTTGGAACCACCAAAACCCTTCCTAGACCAGGCCACCTGGACAAACTGAGCAATCGGGGGGAGAAGGGCCTTGGTCAGGGAGGTGACCAAGAACCCGATGGTCACTCTGACTGAGCTCTAGAGTTCCTTTGTGGAGATGGGAGAACCTTCCAGAATGACAACCACAACACTCCACGAATCAGTCCTTAATGGTAGAGTGGCCAGCCAGAGGTCATTCCTCAGTAAAAGGCACATGACAGCCCACTTGGAGTTTGCCAAAAGGCACCTAAAGGACTCAGACCATGAGAAACAAGATTCTCTGGTCTGATGAAACCAAGATTAAACCCTTTGGCCTGAGTGCCAAGCGTCATGTTTGGAGGAAATCTGGCACCATACCTACGGTGAAGCATGATGGTGGCAGCATCATGCTGTGGGGATATTTTTCAGCGGCAGGGACTGGGAGACATGTCAGGATCAAGGGAATGATGAACAGAGAAAAGTACAGAGAGATCCTTGATGAAAACCTGCTCTGGAACTCAGACTGGGGTGAAGGTTCACCTTCCAACAGGACAACGACCCAAAGCACACAGCCAAGACAATGAGGGAGAGGCTTTGGGACAAGTATCTGAATGTCCTTGAGTGGCCCAGCCAGAGCCAGAACTTTAACCGATCTAACATCTCTGGAGAGACCTGAAAATAGCTGTGCAGAGACGCTCCCTATCCAACCTGACAGAGCTTGAGAGGATCTGCAGAGAAGAATGGGTGAAACTCTCCAAATACAGGAGTGCCAGGTTTGTAGCGTCATACCAAAGAATACTTGAGGCGGTAATCGCTGCCAAAGGTGCTTCAACAAAGTACTGAGTAAAGGGTCTGAATACTTATGTAAATAAGGTATTTCTGTTAAAAAAAATACATATACACTACCATTAACAAGTTTGGGGTCACTTAGAATTGTCCTTGTTTTTGAAAGAAAAGCATATTTTTTTGTCCATTCAAATATCATATTGATCAGAAATACAGTGTAGACATTGTTAATGTTGTAAATGACTATTGTAACTGGAAATAGCTGATTTTTTAAATGGAATATCTACATACGCATACAGAAGCCCATTATCAGCAAGAAGGCCATCATCCCGGAGTTGCCTCTTCACTGTTGACGTTGAGACTGGTGTTTGCGGGTACTATTTAATGAAGCTGCCAGTTGTGGACTTGTGAGGGGTCTGTTTCTCCAACTAGACACTCTAATGTACTTGTCCTCTTGCTCAGTTGTGCACCGGGGCCTCACACCCTTCTTTCTATTCTGGTTAGGGCCAGTTTGCGCTGTACTGTGGAGGGAGTAGTACACCGCGTTGTACGAGATCCTCAATTTCTTGGCAATTTCTCGTATGGAATAGCCTTCATTTCTCAGAACAAGAATAGACTGATGAGTTTCAGAAGAAAGATCTTTGTTTCTGGCCATTTTGAGCCTGTAATCGAACCCACAAATGCTGATGCGCCAGATACTCAACTAGTCTAAAGAAGGCCAATTTTATTGCTTCTTTAATCAGAACAATATTTTTCAGCTGTGCTAACATAATTGCAAAATCGTTTTTCTAATGATCAATTAGCCTTTTAAAATGATAACCTTGGATTAGCTAACACAACGTGCCATTGGAACACAGGAGTGATGGTTGCTGATAATAGGCGTACAGAGGCCCATGTTAAAATTCCATTAAAAATCTGCCATTTCCAGCTACAATAATCATTTACAACATTAACAATGTCTACACTGCATTTCTGATTAATTTGATGTTATTTTAATGGACAAAAAAAAGTGCTTTTCTTTCAAAAACAAGGACATTTCTAAGTGACTCCAAACTTTTGAACAGTGGTGTATATTTTTGATAAAATGTCTAAAAAACAGTTTTTGCTTTGTCATTATGGGATATTGTGTGTAGACTGAGGGGGAAAAAACTATTTAATCCATTTTAGAATAAGGCTGTAACGTAACAAAATGTGGAAAATGTCAAGGGGTCTGAATATTTTCCTAATGCACTGAACAATGTGGCTTTCAAACTATCCAATAATGGCTAAGCACTGGAGGGGAAGGTTGAGGAGATTTAGGTTACGTTACAGAGTGTTTTAAAGTGTGTCCTTTTGGACCGTTCCAAATGTTATCCCAAAAAAAAGAGCCAATGATACAGATATGCAGGGAATCAATCAAATTCTATGCCATTCTAGGACAGTGTGGTTGTCATTACATGAAAAGGATCAAAGAGTCTCCACATAGACCAAGATATGCTTCTGTATGTTATAATCCTGCTATTTGTGTGGGGAAGCAGTCAACCATTTGGGGGAAATGGGTAGGAGAAGGGGTTCATACTCTGCACAAGAATTAGGTCTTTTTGGTGTAATATGCTAATTCAAACCTGTGTGTCAACACTAGATGGTGCCATTAGGTCAAAGGGTAACAATGTTCTTTCAATGCCAAGCGCTGTACAATCATCTTATTTATGTTACAAAATACTGTTAAAAGATTAATAATGACACCTGTGAAAAACTTGAATTGTGTGTCAAAAGTATTTACAATGCGAGATAGATAAGAATACATGATTGTATATTATTTCAAATATTGGGCAAAATGTCACAAGCCGAGGAAAAGGGTATACAATTAAACGTTTTTAATAGATTTCACTCCCATAAGGTTACTAACCCAGGACGGGTTAGTCACAGAATGATGTGCGTTGGCGTGAGGGGGCAAAAATAACCCTCCTACATGCCAGAGTTCAATCTTGGTTTCATCAGACCAGAGAATCTATGTATTTGTGTTTTGTAGTTTAATATGTAGGTTTGTTTAGTTTATTATTGTTTTGGGATTGCATTGGTTATGGTGCACTGGGCTTAGATATAGTTTGGTGTACTGTGTGTTTTTTGTTTGTTGTCAATACAGAAAAATACACTGAGAGCACAAAACATTAACACTTGCTCTTTCCATGACATAGACTGACCAGCTGAATTCACGTGTAAGCTGTGATCCCTTATTGATGTTACTTGTTAAATCCACTTCAATCAGTGCAAATGAAGGGGAGGAGACAGGTTAAAGAAGAATTTTTAAGCCTTGAGACAATTGAGACATGGATTGTGTGTGTGTGCCATTCAGAGGGTGAATGGGCAAGACAAAATATTTAAGTTCCTTTGAACAGGGTATGGTAGTAGGTGCCAGGCCCCGGTTTGAATATGTCAAAAACTGCAACGCTGCTGGGTTTTTCACGCTCAACAGTTTCCTGTGTGTATAAAGAATGGTCCACCACCCAAAGGACATCCAGCCAACTTGACACAACTGTGAGAAACATTGGAGTCAACATGGGCCAGCATCCCTGTGGAACACGGTCGAAACCTTGTGGAGTCCATGCCCCGACAAATTGAGCTTGTACTGAGGGGTGCAACTCAATATTAGAAAGGTGTTCCTAATGTTTTGTGTATATAAGTGTATATCGTCCCATTTACATTGTGTCATTTATTGAGGGTTCCTTACTAGCCCCGCATAGATGCTATCCAAAGTCAAACCAATTTTGCCACGGTCGCACACTGGCCAGCTGAAGCTAATTGCCGAAAGAAGTTGACTATTTTCCTAGCTAGTCTAGGCTACTTCCAGACACAATACCCGGTTAGACTGTTTGAAGTTATCTAAAAGGTTGAGTGACTAACTGTGTACTGTTTTGGCAGAATGAATGTACAAACGCTTCCCACATGCAAACACACGAGACACCCACATCAAAGCATACCTCCAAGACACAAATGTCATTCTCAGTCGCATTTCTTAATGAGGATGACTGAAACTGAGGCCAAATCAGTCCGTTCAGCCCCCATTTAAGATCTGGCTGGAGCGAGGGTAGCATAAAGGATCTCTATGAATAGGACAGTGGTTGTGTCCCAATTCTCCACCTTTCTCCCCAAGTTTGCACTTGCACACTTTCCATCATGAATTTCAAATGGTGGAAACCTCCACCAGCCAATGCTTTTAAATGTGTGAAAGGAACAGCACACTTCAGGAGAAAGGTGGAGAATCCGGATGCAGCCAGAGAAGCTGGTGGGTTAGCTGGTGATACCTTTGAGGGCAGGAAGCTTCTGCAGCTCTCTGTTCTTGGCGAGGTTGAATCGTGACGAACTCTGGCGACGCTCCTTCTTGACGATCTGGGGACCGCCAGAGTATTTGATCTTGTTGAGCTGAGTGGGTGGTGGGGTGCTGTTGCTGGGACGCTTGCTGGCAGTTTGCTGCTGCTGCGCCTGTGGACAGCACACACACGAAAATCACAATGAGCTTGATGTTCGGTGAGGCTTGGAAAAGTTGGAACCACTGAAAATAGATTGCAAGATGGATGTTTTATTTGAACTGAATGTATAATATTGCATTTACATTTTGATATCTGTCCTCCTGAAGCCTTGACAGAGTTTTCTATTTGAGAAGATTACAATTTGCATTCCCGAAAACTTCACTGCTATTTCTTGGGATCGACATGTACTTTCACAGTAAATCAATCTTAGTAGACAAAAACCCATTCAATCTGGTAAACATCGTTTCTCACTAGCTGCTAACCCATACTACAGTCACCATGCAGAGAGCAGTAAATGACTCCACAGAAACACTCTGATTGGCTTGATCTAGTGCCACCATTATCCTGGAGTTTTAAAGGGAGCACACAGAGAGATGACTCCTGAACATAGGACTGGTCATGTTGTTGAGAATGAGAGGGGTTTTATTCTGTCAAACACTACAAACACTATAATTCCATGTCCAATTTTTTTTTTTTCTCTAAAGCTTCCGTCTGGGACATTATAGACTAGAGGGAATAGAGTAGTATTGTCAGTGATGTCCTAATTCTGTGAAATCTAATTTGTAATCCTTTCATGACGTCCATGATTACATGCAGAGAAGTTCATCACAAACCTCAAGAGCATTGAACTCCCCTGACAAAATTGATGTCCTCCTCAAGGATTGTAATGAACTTACATATGTGTAATCACAGACCAGAAGAAAGGATTTAGGTTTTCACGTCACTATTAAGTTCCCTCTACAATGCCTCTTGGGAATTGTAGTTCTATGCTAACCTAAAAAAAACTATTTGCAAATCCATGTTCTTGAACAAGCTTGTCATTGGATATGCAGCTGCTCTTGTAAATAGGTTGACTGAATAAAGTACTGCTCTCATGCAGTCCACACTGACTGACTAAGGTCCAGAATCGAGTGGACAATCACATCTTTGTACTTAGTTTGGACTCAAGTATGCATGAGTAACACTGCTCTCCATTCAGCAGTAATGTCAACTACTCCTTTGTAATACTGAAACAGTTCAGTTGAGGTTAAACTGTGTTTTTTAGGGTATTACATAGTTACCCTCTCTTTGCTTTCAGTAGCGGTGCATGGGTAAAATAGCTGGGGAAGCCAGAAAAAAAACAAAATTACAACCTGTGTTGTGATAATTCCTTTGCTTGCTCTATAACCTGTTTGTTCATATGCCTCGCGACCGTGATACAGTGCCTTCGGAAAGTACTCAGACCCTTTTGACTTTTTACGCATTTTGTTAGGTTACATCCTTATTTTAAAATGGATTAAATTGTTTTTTTTCTCATCAATATACACACACACAATACCCCATAATGACAAAGCAAAAACAGGTTTGACATTTTTGCTAATTTATAAAAAACTGAAATATTACATTTACATAAGAATTAAGGCCCTTAGCTCAGTACTTTGTTGAAGCACCTTTGGCAGCGTTAACAGCCTTGTCTTCTTGGGTATGATGCTACAAGCTTGGCACACCTGTATTTGGGGAATTTTTCCCATTCGTCTCTGCAGATACTCTCAAGCTTCGTCAGGTTGGATGGGGAGTGTTGCTGCACAGCTATTTTCAGGTCTTTCCAACAATGTTCGATCAGGTTTAAGTCCAGGCTCTGGTTGGGCCACTCAAGGACATTTAGAGTCTTGGTGGTTCCAAACTTCTTCCATTTAAGAATGATGGTAGCCACTGAGTTCTTGGGGACCTTCAATGCTGCAGAAATGTTTTGGTACCCTTCCCCGGACCTGCGTCTCGACACAATCCTGTCTAGGAGCTCTACAGACAATCCCTTCAACCTCATGGCTTGGTTTGGGACCTTATAGAGACAGATGTGTGCCTTTCCAAATTACGTCCAATCAACTGAATTTACCACAGGTGGACTCCAATCAAGTTGTAGAAACATCTCAAGGATGATCAACGGAAACAGGATGGACCTGAGCTCAATTTCAAGTCTCATAGCAAAGGGTCTGAATATTTAAGTAAATAAGATATTTCTGTTTTACATTTTTATAAATTTGCAAAAATGTTTAAAAAAACTGTTTTCACTTTGTCATTATGGGGTATTGTGTGTAGATTGCTAAGGATTTTTTCGTTTGTTTTATCCATTTAGAATAAGGCTGTAAAGTAACAAAATGTGGAAAAAGTCAAGGTCTGAATAGTTTCCGAAGGCCGAGACAATAAGAAGGCACAGTGGCAGAGTAAATTCAACCACATCTTTGTTTCATCACAAAACCAGAGAGCAACCACTGTCCAGTGAAGTCCGCAAAGAATATTGCAGGTAACAAACAGTTACATGACCTACAGCATGGTCAAGTAAGTTACTGTTTCTGACATTTTCAGACCACTAAACAGCTATTGATTTAGAACCACGGAGTGTTACCGCAAGTCGCAAAGAAAACAGGAGCTGCTTCCACTGTTCTAGCACCATTTCAACATCATCAAATCACCGATGCTTAGTCTAATAGTGACAACTAAAAGATACCAAAAACAATTTAGTTCAATCAACGCAAGCTAAATATCATGTGGCTGTCTACGGTTCTGATTTCTGTGGGTGTGCGTATGTGTGTGCTTGCTTGTTTGTTTGCTCAAGTATAAAACACATGTTGACTCACCCTACTTGTAGACAAACGCCAATGCCATCCTCCTCTCTTTCATGTTGCCTAAAGGGTCTATCACTCTGTCATACAGTACACACTTTTATTTTTTGTTGTCCTAGGCTAACCTGGCTAAAATGCTTGCTTGCTTGCTAGCCTAACTTCCTTTAGTGGGCAGCGTTAGCTAGTTAACATCAGCCTTCTACATCAAGCTACATATTGAACTTCCATCCACAGTGGCAATGTACGAATTAATGGTTGGATCAGAATCTCTGTTACAATCACTATCCAAGACAGGGATTTTACTGGTTTTACTTAACTCTCTATCTCCATCCATGGCTAATTTAGGAAAAGGACCATTTCAGCTAGCTAGCCACTGGAGAACACCACCACAACAAGATGCAACAATTCAAGTTGTTTCTGTCAATGACGTATAGTTGAAGTCGGAAGTTGACAAACACCTTAGCCAAATACATTTAAACTCCGTTTTTCACAATTCCTGACATTTAATCATGGTAAAAATTCCCTGTCTGAGGTGTTAGGATCACCACTTTATTTTAAGAATGTGAAATGTCAGAATAATAGTAGAGAGAATGATTTCTTTCAGCTTTTATTTCTTTCATCACATTCCCAGTGGGTCAGAAGTGTACATACACTCAATTAGTATTTGGTAGCATTGCCTTAAAATTGTTTAACTTGGGTCAAACGTTTTGGGTAGCCTTCCACAAGCTTCCCACAATAAGTTGGGTGAATTTTGGCCCATTCCTCCCGACAGAGCGTGTGTAACTGAGTCAGGTTTGTAGGCCTCCTTGCTCACACACACTTTTTCAGTTCTGCCCACACATTTTCTATAGGATTGAGGTCAGTGCTTTGTGATGGCCACTCCAATACCTTGACTTTGTTGTCCTTAAGCCATTTTGCAACAACTTTGTAAGTATGCTTGGGGTCATTGTCCATTTGGAAGACCCATTTGCGACCAAGCTTTAACTGATGTCTTGAGATGTTGCTTCAATATATCCACATAAATTTTACTTTCTCATTATGTCATCTATTTTGTGAAGTGCACCAGTCCCTCCAACAGCAAAGCACCCCCAGAACATGATGCTGCCACCTGCGTTCTTCACAGTTGGGATGGTGTTCTTCAGCTTGCAAGCATCCCCCCTTTTCCTCTAAACATAATGATGGTCATTACGGCCAAACAGTTCTATGTTTGTTTCATCAGACTAGAGGACATTTCTCCAAAAAGTATGATCTCTGTCCCCATGTGCAGTTGCAAACCGTAGTCTAGCTTTTTTATGGCGGTTTTGGAGCAGTGGCATCTTCCTTGCTGAACGGCCTTTCAGGTTAGGTCGATATAGGACTTGTTTTACTGTGGATATAGATACTTTTGTAACTGTTTCCTCCAGTATCTTCACAAGGTCTTTTTCTGTTGTTCTGGGATTGATTTGCACTTTTCGCACCAAAGTCCGTTCATCTCTAGGAGACAGAACACGTCTCCTTCCTGAACGGTATGACGGCTGCGTGGTCCCATGGTGTTTATACTTGCGTACTATTGTTTGTATAGATAAACGTGGTACATTCAGGCGTTTGCAAATTGCTCCCAAGGATGAACCAGACTTGTGGAAGTCTACAAATTTCTTTTGATTTTCCCATGATGTCAAGCAAAGAGGCACTGAGTTTGGAGGTAGGCTTTGAAATACATCCACAGGTACACCTCCAATTGACTCTAATTATGTCAATTAGCCTTTCAGAAGCTTCTAAAGCCATGGCATCATTTCCTGGAATTTTCTAAGCTGTTTAAAGGCACAGTCAACTTATTGTATGTAAACTTCTGACCCATTGGAATTGTGATACAGTGAATTATAAGTGAAATAATCTGTCTGTAAACAATAGTTGGAAAAATGTAGATGTCCTAACAGACTTGCCAAAACTACCGTTTGTTAACAAGAAATTTGTGGAGTGGTTGAAAAACAAGTTTTAATGACTCCACCTAAGTGTATGTAAACTTCCGACTTCAACTGTACGCTCTTAATGCAATTTGATAGGAGTGACGTCAAACTGGCTTCCCTTGACACTTCTTTTGTGGTGCGCTAGGACCATTCACAGTTGAGCTCACTCAGTTTAGCTCAACGCTGATTGGCTATTATTTGACACTTTTCTTTTATCAAGGGAGGCTAAATGCTCACTTGCTTCCCTTGCATTCAATGCTACAGGCTGCAACGATGTCATACTCTTTATGACCAGTTTGCATCAGATAGATGGCCTACACATACAGAGACAGAGGGGGGCTGTTTCGCTCGCTCAGATGCGTTCTCCGGTGAAATAAATATAACCTTTATTTAACTTGCAAAGTCAGTTAAGAAAAAAAATATTATTTACAATGACGGCCTACCCCGGCCAAATCCTAACCCGGACGACGCTGGGCCAATTGTGCGCCGCCCTATGGGACTCCCAATCACGCCCGGTTGTGATACAGCCTGGAATCGAACCAGGCCAAATTCAGCCTCTTCAGAATTTAAGGAAAATGTTGAAACAGAGAGACAAAATGTATTATTTTATGTTTGTTTTCTCTTGGCATCCATGAATACACACCCCTGTTGGCTTTACAAATCACGTGTAAGGCCGCTGTCCCCTAAATGCCCGTTCCCCATCCTGTTTTGGGCACTAACCCCTCCCTACCCTCTGCCATTACAGGCAGATATGCTTACAGGGGTATTTCCAGTGTAATTGAGAACAGGAGGGATTCCCTCAGGGAATTAGCTCTATGTTAAAAATGTATTTCATTCAATGAAATCACTGAAGTATACTGTTGAAATTAAGTTTAATAAAAAACGCATGGTCCCATGGTCTCATGTCTCAATAGCAGTGTCAAATGATACTCTATTCAAAAGGTCTGGCTAAAAGGTCTGGGTAAAATATCTGGGTAAAAGGGAAATAAGTACTGTAAAAAGTTGCAGGTTGAGTAACTGCAGCACTCTCATTGAAGTACAGTAAGAGGATCTGTAGGATTGATTAGCTGCTGAAACGGCTTCCCCTTTCTTACGAGGCCACGGGAACGGATCAATCCAAAAGTGAACAACAACACGACCATCAAAGGGGAGTCCTTAATGTTCATCCTCAGATAGTGTAAAATACCCATCAAACTGAGCAATACATGTTATATATTGGCCTGCAAAGATCAAGTGCAGCAATTAAGTCTGATTTATCAGACCCCCCCCCCCCCCCCCCCCTTTCCGGTATGACCTTTTGACAGGTGGAGTGACTGGATACGTTTCTACTATGGCTTTCACCTATCACAATCAGTGATCCAGAAGAAAAAGAGATGAAGAAAGGTTGTTTTCTAAACTGTCCCAACAGTTATGATTTCATGTATGTTTGACAGTGCATAGTCTGCATGCAGTGCATTGACACATCTGGGCATGTTTTAGAAAACCTGGGTGGTGATGGTGTATGTTATGGACCATTCCCATATTCCCATCAGACACATGCCGGGGCTTGCCCAAAGGCATGGCAGAGATGGCCGGTTTGCATGACTGAGCTGGTCTCAAAATAGACCCAATCAATAGCCTTTCACCCTACGCAACGTCAAACCCTAAGCGCCCTGCGTTTCCTGTCACCAATACCGCTCTCTGGACTGTGGGATGTTTTGAGAGCGCTAACACTATAGTTTGTTAAGGTACGCAGGCTAATACTTACGCGAGAGGTTAACAAGCCACACTCAGCGACTAATGCAGGGTATCCAGTGTCAAACCAATGTTAATGAGGTGTACAGTTGCAGGACATGGTGATGCAGTATTGGCTTATACTGTACATCAGTGTTTTTCAACCCTGTGCCTGGGGACCCACTTGTGCACACATTTACCTTCTGACCGAGGACTAAGACACATGATTCAACTTATCAACTAATCACTAAGCACTGGATTAGTTGAATCAGGTAGTTGATTAGTTAAATGAGGTGTGTTAGTGCTTCACTGAAAAATAATGATAAAAAAAAACACTGCAAGATCAAAGTAATATATCTATTTAAAACTGTAAGAAGAGCTACATTTGTTTCTGTGAGGATCCAGGTAGCCATAAAGCATGTGCCTACATTGCTATCTTGGAGTAATCTATGGGCACTATATCCTAGAAACCTGCCTAGCAGTCACAACAATGATCTGTTGCATACTGAGTGAAAGGCCATTTGAAACACTTCGAGGCAAAGAGGTCAGTGTTTGTCATCTACAAAGATTCATGATCGTATTTATCTAGCCATACCAAATCAGACATAAACAGCCAGATCAATCATATTCTGAGCTATCTGAACCTGCATGACCTTTTCCACACTGTTTTTCCATCTCAGAGAGCTTGTTGGCTAACCAAAACAAAATTAGAGTTCTGATTAAAGAATGTTAATTTAGATTTGTCAAAAACTAAAATGTAAAATAGGCAGGTTTAACTTCTACTTTGACAGGAGGATATTTTACTGGGCAGTAAACTATGGAGAATGTACTGCCTCTATGGTGGTCTATGCAGAGCTCAGCTGCATACAGAGAGGTCTGTACACAGAGGACAGCCGCTCCATTCCTGATAAAACGGCTAGAGTCTGGATCTATCTCAAGCATCATAATGTTAGAGTAACAATGTTCCCCATAACAATGTTCCCTAGGAGCTGCTGTGAACTCAACCAGCAGGCATATATGGCTGAACAGACATAAGCCATACGTGTCATTATGCAAAGGCCTGACATTATGTTTAGCTTCTCTCTGTAATGTTGGCCTAAGCAGGGCAGGAACAAGTATTGACACTGATGCATTACTATCTAATGTAACATTGAAAACGAGCTACAGAACTAGATTAAGAAACAGGAAATACAGTGTCAAATAGAATTACATGGGGGCATACATAGGCCCCTGATTCAACAGACCATTTATTATTATATTTGGATTTATATAACTAGGCAAGTCAAATTAAACTCAAATTATAGATTAACAGACATACACAAATCTTTGATCAATTCATCTTCAGAAATAAACTGCAGGCTAAAAACGAAAATATAAATACTGTCAAATAACCATCTGGATCTGTCATGTTAATCAAATAATATCTTACCTCATCTGCATTTTCAGTTCCTGTGTCTTTCCCACTAGTGGCATTACTGTTTTTAGTGCTACTTTTGGCAGATTTGGTTGGCTCCTGTGAATGACAACAATAGTTATTTTACTGTATTCATAAAGAAGAACACAATTGATATAGGACCATACACAACTCACATCCTCTGGTCTTTGGAGTGCACAATGCACAGGGATTTAATTTCTGTGGTATTGCCGAATGGGCACGCAGGGCATATGCCCCCAACCAAAAGAAGGTCGGAGGCCCTTCTGGAGGTCGGGGACCCACAGAAAGCATATGAACACGTCATAAGCATTCGCAAAATGTTTTGAATTGCAGGAAATTTGCATTAAAACTGCAAAATTGTCTCTCAGCTTCATGACAAAATGTGTCGAATAGGGGAGGTAGGTAGGTGACCTGGGGCCCCAAATGCGGTAGTTCCACCCTAGGTAGCTACAATGGCCTTGCTTTACCTTCAAAAACAGTAAGAATGCATTCTTGTGGCCAAGACTGCTGCATTTGTAAGACAGACTGTATGGAACTAGACTTGAAATACCCTTTAAGTGGGAAAAAACGGCAATTACTGACCGCTCAGACAACGACTAAGCACAAGCCGATATTGAAACATTGTAGCAAGCGATCTGACATATACAAGACGAGTGCATTCTCTTAGGAAGAACGAGACATTGAACTTGTAGCTATCAACTTGATGATAATCTTGTGTTTATGTAACGAATGTAGTCTAACCAAATGCATGCAAGAATAGCTGTCAACTTACTATCAGAGATCAGCCTAGGCTCACACTAATGCATGTTCGCAGTTCATATTCTGACAACACATTCGGAGAAACATACGACAATATGCCATTACCAAAACTAAACATTATTTTACGCAAAAAATGATTTGAGAATATGAATTAATTCAAGTTAAAACGTATTGTTGCTGTAGGCCTAGGTTAGTGTATCGGTATCACATCCATTACGTCAATTTTCAAATAATGTAATATTCAGGGTAATGTAAACCATTTGATAAGATTACATTTGTATATGTTGTTGGCTACTGATGGTATTTGCACGGTCTGAAAAATTATCTGCTCTGCTAGGCCTTACGATATAATAATACAAAATCTAGTTGGCGAATTAGAATACATCACGAGATACGGTCCACTTCCTCTGAACATTTAGCAACAATATTTTAATTGTTACCATTATGTTGCGATCATTACGTTACCTTTTCCTTTTTAGTTTTATTCGGCATTTTGTGGCTGTTGGTGTTTTTCACGGTGACTCCGCGACAGACTTCGCCGGGACTCGATCGCTGCCACTCGGTTACCTTCAGCTCCCTGCGCCCTTCTAGGCCAAGAAAAAGACCATTGGCCAGTCACACATTATACTGCCTAGTGACGGGCCACTGTAATTATTACATTGGGTGGTTATAGGATGGGCGTATTGCACTCCCGGTCTAGCGGTTTCCACTAGAATACTAGATAGCACAGCCACAAAGTCAAAATTATATTTTTAGTCTTAGTTTAAGTTTAGGGCTAGGCATAAGGTTAGCATTGTGGTTAAAGTTAGGTTCAAATCTAATTTTTAAAAGAGAAAGTGTAGAAATGGGCGGGATGTAGCCATAATTATGACCGTGGTTGTGCTAACTAGTGACGACCACATCTAGGGTGAGGGTAAAAACAATACAGTATGGTGGAGTTGCTGAAATGTACTTATTACCAAGCAACAATTCAAGAATGAATCCCTCCCTAGGCTTATAACATAGGGACATAACCAATAACCTATCAACATAATTAGGACGTAATTGTGAGTTAATTGAAAACATTGTTCAGAAATATAGCAATAGGATGACTAGCTAAATAGTTAACAGTACATTACAGTATAATGGAGATGCAGCCCTTACATTGAGCCACCTTTGCCGTGGTCATGCATGGATTCAACTTTTGGCATGCACGCTACAGCTGAGCACATTGATGCCAGTGCTTCAGTCACATATACTGGCAGTTCTGTAACAGAAAATGATCCACACTAGTTTGTTCATAATATACACAAAATTGTTCTGAAATGGAAGATTAAAGATATGATTATCCAATACCTTTATTCTAAACAATATTTGATCTATAGGAAGATTTGGGGTTTTCCAAAGTAACCCCATACTGTAAAGTGAAAAGTTTGACATGAATTTGGCAATTTGTGCAGCACACCACTGGAAATATGCCTCCAAAACAAGGTTTCAGACATCTGGCGAACTGTACAACCTACAAAACTATAGCACAATTTATATGACCACTTACAATGCGCTTTTACATGACAAAATATTTACTGGCAAAAGGCTGTGGCCTCATATTGTATTGTCAATGCACTTTACCAGCACCACCTGCTGGACGTGATCCATAACCTTCTTAGGGGCTAAAGAGGAATCCCATCTATGTGTATGCATGCCTAAACACATTTGTAAAAACACGTTGGTAAGTATGTTATTGGCAATGATCTGCACCCTTTTTTCATTATCAATATGGACAATGAGCTTCCCTTCAAGATAATTTATTTGGAAAATGAAATGACATTGGTTGAGCAAGGTTTTAAACACATACATAGTAAATAAGCCAAACAGTTTAGGCCATGCTCCAAAGATCTTACAGTGAGCAATAATTCACTGATATGGTACCAGTGGCGATAGAGTATTAACCACAGTCAGTGAAATACATGAATAGAAATGAGCATTTCAGTACAGCTGAATAATTATTCAGTGACAGAGAACAGCAATATCCTATGACATAACATACGTAACAAGTACATAAATTCCCCTCATGTATAGATTGTGTTGCCTTATTCGATCCACATTTCACTGAACATTCACAGGAAAATCAAATCTTAATTGTTTAGAGTGGCCTTACCTTTTTCTGAAGAGAAGACTGATCTACCAGCAGGCATTGTTGAACATAACATTATGCAGAAACTTCAGATATGGTCTTTGCCATACCTTTTGATCTCAAGTCCAATCAATTGCTTTCAGAATTCTATAATTAATTCTTAAAGTAATACTGTTTAACTATGAGCCAAAAGCCTTATTCATGCTGCCCTCAGTTTTGCCATACTACTCATACACAGGTAAGTGACAAAAACATTGTCATCCACACAATTAGAAATAACACCTATGTACATACATAAATACATATAATAACATTGTTCTGTTCCTTTCTGAATTGCTGCCACTGAGGTTTTTCCTTCAGAATTCCTTTCGACTGCAATGGGCATACCCAGGGTTGGGGAGTAACGGATTACACATAATTTTGTAATCCCTTACATGTAAGGAATTACAAAATCGGATTTTTACAGGTAAGGGATTACAAAAACGGTAACTGTAATCCGTTACCTGCAAAACAATATTGTAATCGGAGTAGTTACATTTGAAAAACTAGATGATTACTTTTACATTCAGAAAGTATGTTAGCGAAAAAAAATCTTTGACACTTCTGTTTTTTCAATGACATTCTAACTAGCATTGGGAAAAAAAAGGCACACATTTAAATCCGTTCCACCTGAGCGAGTCTGACCATCTATGCTGACAAACCAAATATGTTTAATGGAACGCGGGAATAGGCTTTTGTTGGCTACAGTCCAAGCTGTCTTCTAATAGTGCGACTGCTGTCGTTATCCAAAGATTATCCAATTTGAATAAACGCTTGGTAAGGGTAACAGCAGTGGTGTAGTCTACGGCGATACGGATATCAGTTATTATTGATATCTACTTAGCGCATTGATGTGATTGTGAATCACACTGCTACTCACTCTCATTTAGCTATTTTCGCTTTACGGATTGTGGTTGTTGTGGATGGCTGTTCACAAATCTAAATGTGTATTTGAACCTAATAATGGTTGAATTCAAGAAGTTTAAGCTGTCTATCAAATCATTGTTTTTGAAACCAGGTGACAGCCAGTGAAAATTGCGCTCTTGAAACAGCTCCGAAGTGCGGATCCCAGCCTAAGGAATAAAAGTTGGGCTTTTATTGCCCAATCGAATGCATGCTTGTCAACAAATAAATCCATAGGTCTAATTGACACACGCTCAAATTTGCACACTTTTGACTGCCCCTTTAAGTCTATCTGTAGTTGCTACATATACACACACATTGATTCTTGAAGAATATAACTTAAAAATGACTCATGAATTAAGTTCAACTGTCACACTCCATGGGAACCCAAAATATAAGCTTGTTTTACTCCAATGTGTGTAAACATTGTGAATGTAAACAAATACGGTATAGCATAACATGGTTAAAAATGTTATATCATGGATGGTCAGTCCCTGCATCCATAGCTGTCTATTTATCTGAGAGTGGTTACATTTCTCCAGGCCCATCACTCAGCTTTTTACCAAAAGAGGCAGGGAAACCATTTTATGGTTTCATCTGTTGATTTGCCCTTTGATATCTTGATAATAGGCAGCTGTTTAAAGTGCCACCAACAAACAAGCCTTTAGCTAACGTAGCATATGACATTCACTTTTCAAACGTAAATAGCACTTTTCAGTAGTGCTCAAAGTATGCCATTCCATGAGCGCAGCATTTATTTTTCAACTGGAATCAATGAGCCCAATCAGTCCTCCATGACAACAAAATCATAAACAGAGTAGGCTGGCTAATAAGCCCTTAGTTTTGAGGTTATGCTCAGGTAAAACAATTTGGCTAATCTATACATCCATATTTCCAAGTCCTATTCTTTAAGATCAAGGGGTATAACATTTATTGGAATGCCAGAAATTCTGATAGATTTTGTCTTTTAATGTTAAGATGATTTATTATATGTAGTAGAAAGCGATGGGTTAGAAGAAGCCTACATAACCAACCCATAAAGAAAGATTTGACATCCATATATGGCCAACTATGTAAACTTGAACATTGATTGATGCTTCAATATATGTCATTCAATTGGTAGCATACATTTTTGTCTTCTTCTATTGCCTTTTAAGGGGAAAGTAATCTAAAAGTAACAGAAGGTAATCAATTACATTACTGATTACGATTTGGGACAGGAAACTAGTAACTAAGGGATTACATTTAGAAAGTAACCTACCCAACCCTGGGCGTACCATAATGATGTTTTATGTTTCCAATGTCTGTATACAAGGTCTGAGAAATAACAGAGAAAATGTTGTGGTCACTGAAATTTATTTGAACTCTACTTTAGCAACAACAGATAAAGGACAACCATTTTTTTTGTATTAATTTTCACTAACACAGAATAACATTGAGCATAGTAAAGTCAGTGAACAAATGAGTTTTTTTTTTTAAAAAGATCAACAATTCCAAGGTTATGTTCATGAGTATCTATATCCACATCTTCTTTTCTGGAGGGTGCTGTAAAGAGTGACAGATATTACATGGTGTAATTGTCAAAGAAAGCCATGTTCAGATATCTTTTGGTCCATGCTGCACTACCTTACCAAATTCTGTTTTCTTCTTAAACGTGAGTTCTTGTTCCTGTATTAAAATACCTTTCAATCATTTAAAGAGAAAATAACACATTTCTTAAGAGTCTGAAGGTGGATATACCAAAAACCATAGTAATCAATAAGCATGGTACAGTACATTACCTTTTAAGAAGTAAAGAAAGGTTTTGCTGAACGAAGAAGTAAAATTCTCAAGACAAAAGGCTTGCAGAACAAGCTTCTAAAGTTCTGAAGAATCATCACTTAATATGAAAGTCAAGTCTTTTAGTGGAAGTTTCACTCCATTCAAATTCGAGCTGCCTGCTACGGCCATCAAGTTAACAGGGCTTAGTTTCCGAATCAGCAGTATTTGTGTGGGTTACTACTTGTTCCCGTCTAATCCCATCAACTACCTAAAAACACAAATTCCCAACGGCCTGCTGTCTAGTGGAGTCTGTTACTCAAGATTAAAATCAAAGAGGTCTAAGCCCAGCACTTCTGTTGGGAGATCCAGGGTCTCTGTTGAGATACCCAGAGAATCTGATGGGTTATCCAGTTGTACGGGGGCATCCTCGGGAGTCTCTTCCTTGGGCTGCGGGTCAGACCCACTCTCAGTCTCCATTGACTCCTGAGTGTTGGTTTCAATGGTGTTACTGTTGTCAAGAGCTGTGAACTCTGGTTGGGTTTGCTCTGTTTGTGGGGCCGTAGCTTCCAAGGCTTCGCTGTTATTTGAGTCATTCGGTGCAGCTTTGGACTCTGCCACTGCTTTAGTGGCCTGTGGGTCAAACCCACTCTCAGTCTCCATTGACTCCTGAGTGTCGGTTTCAACAGCGTTACGGTTGTCAAGATCTGGGAGCTCGGGTTGGGCTTGCTCTGTTTGTGGGGCCGTACCCTCCAAGGCTTCGCTGTTATTTGAGTTATTCAGTGCAGCTTTGGACTCTACAACTGCTTTAGTGGCCTGCGGGTCAAACCCACTGTCAGTCTCTGACTCCTGAGTTTCAGTTTCATGGGTGTTACTGTTATCAAGAGCTGCTAGCTCGGGTTGGGTTTGCTCCATTTGTGAGGCAGTAGTCGCCAAGGCTTCGCTGTTCTTTGAGTCATTTGTTTCACCTTTGGAGTCTACAACTACTTTCGTGGCTGTGCTGGTGATGGATGTGGTACTGGCTGTGGTAATGCTGCTATAGAATATGTCAAATAAATCTTGGGCTTTTGCGGCAGCTAGATTAGACTTTGGTTTTTCTGATTTGTTCATCACCTCACTTGGGGGTCTCTGCATGAAAGGAGGGGGTGTGACCATCACAGGGACATTCTGCTCACTCTCAGGGACTCCTGGTGCAGATACATCAAACTTCATGGTCATCATGGTCAGGGGAGGCAGGGGAGTCTTGAACTCGGGCATCACTGCTGAAGGAGTAGATGTGGAGGCTTGACTAAAAGACTCTGCTGTGGAAGCTTTCTTTTCGTCTGGTGAAGTGGGACCTGGCTTCCCAGTGCCCTCTGCTGACTTCTTCAAATCCACTTCCTCACCACAGAAAGCTTTGGAAATTATGTCTGCTGCCAGTACTGGGTCATTTTTAGGCTGGTTCTGTATGACAGGAAGAGGGGTCACGTCACTGTCACCGGGTGGTCTGATAGAGAGAAAGGTGTTGAGAGGGGCCGGTTTAGCATATACCCAGGGCCCAAGTCCAGAGGGTTTTCTCAGGACCGTGGAAGGAGCAGGAAGGTTTGGGCGTATTTTCCCAGAGTTGAAGGGTACCCATGCGCTAGTTGGGGAGATGACCGTCTTCCCTGACAGTTTGATAGCAATGCTCTTGGCTGCGGCCAAAGACTTTGAAAATGCATCTGGGTCGTCATCCTCTTCAACCTCCTCATCTTCCTTCAGGAACTCAACAGCCACTCTCTCAGCCTCCTTCGCAAGCTCATTTTCTAGTTTCTTTTTCCAGCTGAACTTACCGAAGGCAGATGGAGGCTTCGGTTCCACTTTGGCAGTTTCCTCACTTTTCTTGCGCAGCTTTGCTCTCAATGCTGGATTAGGACCACAGAACACTTTGGGAGGGTCACTGGGTTTCTCAGGCTCAGACTGCTTTCTAGATCCTGACGTCTCCTCCCTTTGACACCCACCCTTCTCTTTTCTTGATTGTCTTTCCTCCTTTTCATTCTTAGGTTTCCCTTCCTCCCTCTCTGATCTATACCTCTCCTCCTCTTTCTTGCTACATTTGGGATTGGGCTCTTTCCACTTCCCATATCTGGACCGGTCTTCCTCTTCCTCCTGCTCATTATCCCTCCAATTAAACTTGGGTCTCTCCTCTACCCTGCTAAACCTAGGCCTGTCTTCATCCTCTCTACGGTTTTTGAGCCGCTCTTCCTCTTCCCTGCGATTTTTGAACCACTCCTCCTCTTCCCTGCGATTTTTGAACCGCTCCTCCTCATTGCCATGCTTGTATCTCTCGTCGTCCTCCTTCTTACTGTACTTGGGCCTCTCTCCTCCCTCCTTACCATGTTTGTACCGCTCCTCCTCCTCTCTCTTGCGGTACAAATACCTCTCTTCTTCCTCATTTTTGCTGTACTTGACCCTCTCCACATCATCCTCCCTTTTGTGTTTAGACTTCTCCTCCTCCTTTTTACTGCGTTTAGGTTTCCCTTCCTCCTTCTCTTTGCTCTTTTTGGACTCTTCCTCTTCGTGTTTACGTTTAAGCTCAGAGTGCTTTTTGTCACTAACTTCCAACGTGAGTCCAGCTTGACGATCCAGGTTCCTTCTCTGTTCGTAGAGCGGATACTCATACATTCGTTTCTGGCAGAAGGACCAAAGAAATATTCAAGTCATTAGAGTGAAATGTAAACAAGCTGTCCCAAAATTTGACTTCAAGGGAACAGTCTACCCAAATTACAAAAACATGTTTGTTTCCTTACCTTGTAAGCAGTTTATGGACAAAGAGACTGCAATATACAATTTGAGTTTGTTTACCTAGCCATTGACACCAAACACTAACATTAGCATTTTCTAACCAAAAACTATTGTGAGCCAATGTACCCAATATTAGCATGTTTTAAAGGTCATGTCCAAATTCTCTTATAACTTCAAACCAAGTCATTGACAACACAATCTGGAGACTTTGGGATGGCTTGGACATGATATTTAAACATGCTAATATCGTTTTTGCGGCGGGGGGGTTAGAAAATGCTTAAGTTAACGGTTTGTGACAGTGGCTAGGTGAACAAAAAACTTGGTTTGCAGATTTGAGGAAATATGTATATAATTTTGTAATTTATGGCTGTGTTTGAACACCTATAGTAACATACTGCATACTACATATTTAATGAGTATATACTACATGTTCATTTTAGTATACTGTAAACTAACAGTACCCTTACTAACGCTTCACCTGTCTACCGGAAGTTGATGCTGCTATGCAACATCTTGCTAGCTTGTTAGAATAACTAACAAATGACTAGCTAGACTTCTTATGACTTCATTAACAATGTCCATTGCAAACGCTGAACGACTATACCACTTAGCTAAGAATGACGTAAATAATCAAGTCAATAAACGTGGGTAGTTCTTTAGATAGTTAATGTACTGGCAAGTTCGATGTATTAGTAGCCAACTAACGTTAGTTAGCCAACATACCGGTATATACAAGCAACTGCTGTAATGATATGCTATGCGGTTTGTAAGGCTAAAGTCATATTTCCGATACCATTTGATCATAGTAAAGCAGAGAATAAAAGACTACTGTGCGCACAAATAAATAAATTCAGTAGTAGTGTTCGGCATGGCCTGGCCGATTAATTAGGGCCGAATTCAATATTTCATCTCAATCGGGAATTGGGATTACATTGCAATCCACGAGGAGACTGTTGCAGGCAGACCACCTGTTACGCGAGTGCAGCAAGGAGCCAAGCTAAGTTGCTAGCTAGCGTTTACACTTATCTTATAAAAAAACAAATCCATCATCAAAAAGCACAATCGTTGCACCAATGTACCTAACCATAAAAATCAATGCCTTTCTTAAAATCAATACACAGAAGTATATATTTTTTAAACCTGCATATTTAGTCAAAATAAATTAATGTTAGCAGGGAGTATTAACTAGGGAAATTGTGTCACTTCTCTTGCGTTCGGTGCAAGCAAAGTCAGGGTATATGCAGCAGTTTGGGTCGCTTGGCTCGTTGCAAACTGTGTGAAGACCATTTCTTCCTAACAAAGACCATAATTAATTTGCCAGAATTTTACATAATAACATTGAAGGTTGTGCAATGTAACAGCAATATGTAGACTTATGGCCCGGCCCGTTCTATAAAATATGCAACAGTTCCGTATTTCACTGAAAGAATGTTTTGTTTTCGAAATGATAGTTTCCGGATTTTACCATATTAATGACCTAAGGCTCATATTTCTGTGTGTTTATTATATTATAATTAGGTCTATGATTTGATATTTGATAGAGCAGTCTGACTGAGCGGTGGTAGGCAGCAGCAGGCTCGTAAGCATTCCTTCAAACAGCACTTTCCTGCGTTTGCCAGCAGCACTTCGCAATGCTTGAAGCACAGCGCTGTTTATGACTTCAAGCCTATCAACCCCGAGATGAGGCTGGCAATACTATAGTGCCTATAAGAACTTCCAAAAATCAAAGTTATATGAAATACAAATGGTATAGAATGAAATAGTTATATAATTCCTATAATAACTAAAACCTAAAACTTCTTAACTGGGAATATTGAACCACCAGTTTTCATATGTTCTCATGTTCTGAGCAAGGAACTTAAACACTTTTAAGTGTTAATTCAGTATTGTTGTAATTGTCATTATTACAAATACATATATAAAAAATAAAATGAAAAAAATATTTAAAAAATAGGCAGATTAATCGGTATCGGATTTTTTTGGTCCTCCAATAATCGGTATCGGCGTTGAAAAATCAAATCGGTCGACCTCTTACTGTTCAACACTTAACTTGAGGACATTGCATGACAAAAGCATTTCCCAAACAAAGCCTTAGGTCACTTTTGATCAGGATCCTGGAGCGTTTGGTACCCTGATCTGCGCTATAAAGTATGTTTGAAACGCAAAAGAACCTTGGCTGAAATTAATCCTGGACCTGAGTAGCAGGTCCAAGATTCAGGACCAGAGTACCAGGTAATGTGACGCAGCAGCACAAGTTGCGTGGAACTTTTTACCCATTGTAAACAAGCTAGCTTGCTAACATCATGTTAAACGTGAGTCTTGCAAATCGCACCCTGAAACAGTTATTTTCAAGAATTCTACAAAACATTTTGTAGAATACTCCCAAAAGCTCCAGGAGTCCAAACCAGAGTGCCGAATTTCAGATTAAATGTACCTCACGGTGAAATAATGCCCTACTCCCAACTAGAAATGGCCTACCTTGTATTTCTCATTGTGAGGTTGACTCGTGGCATGATCTTCAGCGCAAATTGCATCCCCGCAAAACTCCTCGCAAAGCTGGCAATAATATCCCCTCACTGGCACCAAAAACTCAGATCCTATGAGAGAAAAAAGAGACGTTTTTAAAAACACCTAATGGTCACAGGGAACAATCACAGATTTGTACCTTTACTATGCTCCCCATGGAAGAAAACCTATTGTAAAAGTAGATTACTACATTTAGGTCTGTTCCGTAAGCATACATATACACATAACATCAACATTTGTATACATAGTGGATATCATAAGTACTCAACCCCCATGGAATTTTTCAAAATAAATGACATTACAAAGTGGGAATGAAACAGATTTAATTGTGATTTTTTTTGTAATTGACCTAGACAAAATACTCCTTAACGTCAAAGTGGAAAGAAAATTCTACAAATATTTACAAATTATATATATACAAAAAAAAATCTAAGTTCCCTCAGTCAAGAATTTAATTTCAAGCACAGATTTAACTACAAAGACCAGGGAGCTTTTCGAAAGCCTCATAAAGGGCAGTGATTGGTAGATGGGTAATAATAACAAATCAGACTTTGAATATCTCTTTAATAATTATACTGTGGATGATGTACTAAACCACCCAGACACAACAAAGATAGTCATCATCCTGAATTGGGCTGCAGGACAGGAAGGAAACTGCTCAGGGATGTCACCAAGAAACCACGGGTGATTTTAAAACAGCTACAGAGAGTTCAATGGCTGTGATGGGAGAAAACAGAGGACGGATCAACAACATTGTAGTGACTCCACAATAATGACCTAAATGACAGAGTGAAAAGAACAATATAAATATACAGAATAAAAGTATCCCAAAACATGCATCAAGGCACTATATAGTTATAGTGCAAGAAAACACAGCAAAGGAATACACTTTTTGGCCTAAATGGACAACGTTATGTTTTGGCTAAATCCAACACGTCACTGAGTAACGGCCTGGTTATTTTCAAGAATGGTGATGGCTGCATCATGGTATGGGTATGCTTGACATCAGCAAAGACGGGGAGTTTTTCCAGATAAAAATAAATGGGATGGTGCTAAGCACAGGCAAAATCCTAGAGGAAAATCTGCTTCAGGCTGCTTTACACCAGACACTGGGGAGGAATCACCTTTCAACAGGACAATAACCTACAACAAAAGGCCAAATCTACACTGGAGTCACTTACTAAGAGGACAGTGAATGTTCCTGAGAGGCCAAGTTAGTTGACTTAAATATGCTTTAAAATGTATGGCAAGACTTAAATTGCGGTACAGCCATGATCCCCAACACTAACAGAGCTTGAAGAATTTTGAAAATAATAAATTGGCGAATAATGCACAATCCAGGTATGCAAAGCTTTTAATAAAGACGTACCCAAGAAGACTGACAGCTGTAATACCTGCTAAAGGTGTTTCTAACATGTATTGACTCAAGGCGAATACTTATCCAATCAAGGTATATTAGAGTTTAACTTTTCATACATTTAAAATATAATTATTTGACAAATGTTATTTTTTGAAGATCGTTCACAAAATGTTGACAAATCCATTTCAATTCCACTGTGTAGTACAAAATGTAAAGAAATCCAAGGAGGTGAATACTTATGATACCCACTGTCGACATTGGTACTTGACTAAAGGTTGCCCAAAATAGGATCGGCTTTACATTGCATTTAGAAATCAATGCTTATTTCTTATGCATATTTTGAATTCAGTGTCTGCAAACTGTGGCAGTAAAAGATTGCTAACAACATTTAACAGTACATAATAAATATTTAGAAGGGAAAAATAAAAGATTTAAGTTTGTACCTTTAGCAGGTTTAGTCATTTTCTCTCCTGAAGAGTGAATCTTATTCTTCTCATTGTTGGAGGAACTTGACGCCCACGGTCGATTGTAAGGATCCTGAGTCTGCAAAGTGGCAAACAAAAAAGCATAACCAATCTGCTGTAAAAATACAAGGGACTGAACAGTTCAAATGAAAAGGTAAAAATAAATCAGGCCAGTGATGGGGGACAAAAAACAGGAACAGGAGACAGCACTCGTGATAGTAAACAAAAGCTCTTCAATTCACTGAGTATGATCGAATATCCAAGAAGGGTACAGCTCCAGCCGATCAGCCCCTCAGCTCTGTGCTCAAGAGATCCTTGCCGAGAACAGCCAATAGGCTTTCAGCATCATAATCAGGAGTCTGCTGCATTTCTTTTCAAGGTAGCTAGCTAGCTAGCTGACTTCATAGTTAACAAGGCCTGTAAAGAGATGAGTCCATCTGAGTGTTTATCAGAAAGCAATTTAAATATAAAGTTAAAATGTAAACTCGACTAGCTATCTATCATACCATCACCAAACCAGTCACACAATGCTAGCTAATAATGTATTATAAAGCAGTAGTTCTGGCCATGCAATCTAATTGTTTATCTTGCAGTTACCAACATGGCTGGAGCGCAAGTACAGCACAGCTTCCTAACCACTTGCAAAATATATTAATAAGACTACATTCAGCAACACTGTAGCTAGCTCAGTGTTTGTTTACTGCGTGGCTTAGCAAGGATAGTTTGGCTGTTCTCTGTAGTCTGTATGATATGTGACTGGTTCCACAGCAGAACTCCTGAGCACGGAACTGCTGAAGCTGGAGTCTTACTGGGACATTCTACAAATAGTACACAAACCTTTCGGTGCGATTTGCTGTGCAAGTGCGTGAAAAAATCGAACATGGAACCACAGGTGACATTGCAGCTTTTGCACCAGTGGTTCCCAGCGTCATAGTGTTCAAACAGGTCTGCTGGAGTCTCAGGAGGCTGGGTACTGGCAGGGGCTTTCTTCTTCGTTTTTTCAGGAGAGGCTCTTGAGGACGACGATGCTGCCTAATGAAGAACAGAAGTTACACAAGTCAGCAAAAGAGCGAAATAGGCCTGGAGGAAGCAGACAAAAAAATACATTTGAGTGTTAAAAATTAAAACAGATGTTCGATAAAGAGAATTTTACGATGATCCCCAAACACTGAAGTTTTCAAAATCTCTTACCTTGGCAACATAGGCGATCTGTGTTCCAGCCTTGAGGGAGTTACTCGTGAGTTATCAGAGAATCCTGTTTAAGACTAATATAGGACTCATATCGTCGTATCCTTGTACGCTAATCTCCACCAATTAATGGTCAAAAATCAAATTAAGTACTGATTTGTGAGCAGAGCAAAGCAGTCGAGAGAAATGGACTCAATGAGTGCTGTTCACAGACCATGAGTGTAGAGTGGAAAAACATCAAGTATGATATTTAAAGAGATTCACTCCTCTCAACCAAACAGCTAAAATTCAGAGTCGAGTTTCCAATAGCAGAGGTCATAAAGATTGCGGCACCCACGCACTTACAACCAATGCCTTGTTTACCAAGTTTGCCGTATTGTACGTTGCTCTCCGTTACTCTTCTTTGTATCGTCATAAGCCCAGTATACATGATCCAAGTTAAACGCCATGACGCAGGCAATTTGAAAAATCGGGAAAAGTATATTGTGCTGATTTATTGGGGCACTGAACCATGTTGCGCGCCGTAGTTTAAAAAACTCCATGGAATTAGTGGTAAAACCATGACGTCATATTTGAATTCCTACAAGTGTATGCACCCTCACCATTAAAATCCATTTGACTTTTAAGATGCCAAGCCGCTCTACTGTAAAGATAAAATGTTACATTTTGGTGTATTCTTGTCTTCAAACAATACACAGTTTCCATATTTAATAACTTAAATGATTTAAATTGAATACCTTATGATTACGTTTTTTGAATGAGAAATTAGAGATGAGTGACCACCCTATTAACATTCTCTTTTTAAAACACAAATTTGAAAGAATTAGAGCCACTGAAAGGGATTAAAACAGGCCACATAATTAGGATCCCTCTCTGTATGCAAAGTATTCATCCCAACTAATCTCTTATCTTCTAGCTACACGTTGATAGCGAAAAATGCTTTCGATTAAATGAGAGTTAAATTACAAACTGGGGGAAAAGATGGCCGCCTTTCAATTTATGAATGTAAATACCCTATATCCAAGCTTCTAACGCAAACATCTTACTGAGTTTGGCATCTACAGAAACAATTTCAGAGAAAAAGTTTGTTATGGTTGTGGTCTTTCATAAACAAATACAGTGAGCTCCAAAAAATATTGTAAAATGTAGGAAGAGCTTAAGCTTAATCACAACTGTTGGCCATATGAAAGTGAACAGGTTCCACCTATGTTGCAGGTATAAAACACATTCATTTGTAAACATGCATGTATTTGCAGACCAGTTATGAGATCAGTTGGGTCAGACATAGGCATACAAAGAGGGAACTTTTCAATCAAGATCGTGATCCAACTCTGCCTCTTGGGCAACACCAACATATGAGCACACGGAATGTCCAGGTTAGACTGAGTAGTTGCACCAACATTGATTAACCCCATATCTGATGTATAAGCAGAAGGCTAAATGCCAGGTATTCAAAGTAAATACTGCTTACTGGTATTTAATGGATCAGACAAGGGCAAGTAGACATTTGCATCCAAACCAGCCCTTTTGAATAGTTATTCAAGAAGTCATTTAGACTGATATTCTAAAATAAAACGAAGGCTACATGTCAATTTCAGCATAAAAAATATGTTTCTGCAGCAATGAAGGTTTTAAGGTTCTACCAGTACTTCAGCTCTCTGGCTTGTGCCTGGAGCAGCTTACGGAATTCTACCTTAGCAGAGGCATGGGCCACAGGTGATCTCTCTCGGATGTGAGCACGCTCCTGTTTCTTCTCTTTCTCTGGAGGTGGTGGGTGTGTTGGCTGCTCAAGGTCCGCAGAACCCCTACCCTCTCGCCGGGGCTTGTCATTTGGTTGTAGACCGAGAATGAGAGCCACCTTGTCAAGCTCCGATCGTTTCTTCTCTGCTACCTCGTGCTCTTTGCGGAGCTCAGCAATCTGAGTCATGACCTCTTCCTGCAGCCGACTGATCTCAGACAGTAACGGGTCCTTATGGCCATCCTTTTCACGCCGCTTTTTGCGCAGAAGCTCCCCTACCAAGACAATACAATTTTTATCCAACTGTACAAAACCTAATGAACATGTATGACTTAAAATACAAAGAAATATAGGAAAGGAATGAGATGATTGAAGTACCTTGCTGTTTCCTCAATCTCTCTAGTTCCTTCATGAGATAATCTTTCTTTTTCATGCGGATCTCTCTGTCTCGTCTCAGTTTTTCCCGTTCTTCAAGAACCTACAGAATGGAGAATCATTAGAGAACGAGTGTATGGAAAGAAAACAAAACCAGCCAAAACAGTGTCAAATGGCATTTGAATTGAAGTGGATAGCTGAATACTCCACCTTTTGTTTTTGGCTTTCATTATTTCGCTCCTCTAAAACCCTCCTGTCCTTGCCATTATCTTGAGGGGCCATATTGGATGATGCTATACAGGAAAAATGTACAAAATTAGACAGGAGTTATGTGCTGCAGTTTCATTGATCAAAAAATATATATACTCTACCAGTCAAAGGTTTGGACATACCTACTCATTCCAGGGATTCTCTTAATTTTTACTATTTTCTACAATGTAGAATAATAGTGAAGACATCAAAACTATGAAATAACACATATGGAATCACGTAGTAACCAAGAAAGTGTTAAACAAATCCCAATATATTTTATATTTAAGATTCTTCAAAGTAGCCACCCATGGCCTTGATGACAGCTTTGCACACTCTTGGAAATCTCTCGACCAGCTTCATGAGGTCGTCACCTGGAATCCAGATCAATTAACATGTGTGCCTTGTTAAAAGTTAATTTGTGAAATTTCTTTCCTTCTTAATGCATTTGAGCCAATCAGTTGTATTGTGACACAGTAGGGGTGTTATACAGAAGATAGCCCTAATTGGTAAAAAAACCCAAGTCCATATTATGGCAAGAACAGCTCAAATAAGCAAAGAGAAACAACGGTCCATCATTACTTTAAGACATGAAAGTCAGTCAAACCGGAAAATTACAAGAACGTTGAAAGTTTCTTCAAATGCAGTTGCAAAAATCATCAAGAGCTATGATGAAACTGGCTCTCATGAGGACCGCCAGAGGAAAGGAAGACCCAGAGTTATGGCTGCTGCAGAGGATAAGTTCATTAGAGTAACAAGCCTCAGAAATTGCAGCCCAAATAAATGTTTCAGAGTTCAAGTAACAGACATCTCAACATCAACTGTACAGAAGAGACTGTGTGAATCAGGCCTTTATGGTCTTTTTGCTGCAAAGAAACCACTACTAAAAGGACAACAATAATAAGAAGAGACTTTCTTGGGCCAAGAAACACGAGCAACGGACATTAGACCGGTGGAAATCTATCCTTTGGTCTGATGAGTCCAAATTTGAGATGTTTGGTTCCAACCGCCATATCTTTGTGAGATACAGAGTAGGTCAACGGATGGTCACGCTCCACAAGTGTGGTTCCCACCGTGAAGCATGGAGGAGGTGTGGGGATGTTTGCTGGTGACACTGTCAGTGGCTTATTTAGAATTCAAGGCACACTAAACCAGCATGGCTATCACAGCATTCTGCAGCAATACACCATCCCATCTGATTTAGTGGGAGTATCATTTTGTTTTTCAACTGGACAATGACCAAACACACCTACAGGCTGTGTAAGGGCTATTTGACCAAGAAGGAGAGTGACGGAGTGCTGCATCATATGACCTGGCCTCCACAATCACCCAACCTCAACCCAATTGAGATGGTGTGGGATGAGTTAGACCGCAGAGTGAAGGAAAAGCAGCCAAAAAGTGCTCAGCATATGTTGGAACTCCTTCAAGACTGTTGGAAAAGCCTTCTCCATGAAAGTGGTTGAGAGAAAGCATTACACACTCTTGGCAATCATCAAGTGGCGCAGCGGACTAAGGCACTGCATCTCAGTGCTAGAGGCTTCACTACAGACACCCTGGTTCGAATCCAGGCTTTATCACAACCGGCCATGATTGGGAGTCCCATAGGGTGGCGCACAATTGGCCCAGCATCGTCCGGCTTTGGCCATTGTATGCCGTCATTGTAAATAAGAAAAATTTGAAGAATTGTTCTGAACTGACTTGCCTAGTTAAATAAAGGTTAAAGTCAAAGGGTGGCTACTCCTTCAAGAGCGTTGGAAAAGCATTCCAGGTGAAGCTGGTTGAGAGAATGCCAAGAGCGCAAAGCTGTCATCAAGGCAAAGGGTGGCTATCTAAAAATGTGTTTAACACTTTCTTGGTTACTACATGATTCCATATGTGTTAATTCATAGTTTTGATGTCTTCACTATTATTCTACAATGTAGAAATATAGTAAAAATTAAGAAAAACCCTGGAATGAATAGGTATGTCCAAACTTTTGTCTGGTACAGTATATATTGATAGGGAATGAACAAGTCATTAAACATCCACTTATTCAATGCCATCAGTTTATTCTCACCCTTTCTATCACCCCCCTGGTGCAACTCTGGCTGGATAACTTTAAGGTATGGTCTGTCAAAAGGCGGAGCATTCGGAAAATCTTCAATGGGAGATTGAGGTGGCATGCCCATAGATGGAGGTGGGTACATGGGCCACTGTTGGGGCATGTAAGGCCAGTTCCCATATTGCCCATAGCCAGGAGGTGGATAGTTGGGTGGTACCAGACCATGCGCCTGGGCTTGGGCATAGGCAGGCATGGAGAGAGATGGGTGGGTGGGTGGCACTGGAGTAGTTTCAGGGGCTTGTGAAGCCTTCTGCCCCCAGCTACTGTCCTCAGTCCTCACCTCTCTGCCGCCTCGAGTCTTCCCATGGTTGCTGTGCCTGTCAGATGGGGGTGACTTCTTCCGGTTCCTGCTGTTATCACGGCTGCTACTACGGCTCGGGCTGTGGCTGTCGCTACGACTGCTAGAGCTGCTCCCACTGCAGCTCCTACGCCTGCCCCTGCTCCTGTCTGAGCTTCCTGAAGAGTCACGGCGATCCCGCCTCTTGCCAGGTCGACGGGAGGGAGTTTTCGGAGGGGGCTTCTTTCCATGCAGACGCTCCTGAGTCCTGGCAGCCATCTTGCTGATCTCTGTCACCCCCAGGTCCAGCCCGATGGTTTTGAGGAGGTCCTGGATCTTCTCGTACTCTTCCACGTCTTGCTTCTCCTTCCCTTCCAGTGGCCCTGTTCCTGGTGGGTAGTCATTAGGCTCTTCAACCTTGATATTATGGTCAGGGATGGCAGAGGACCTGCTTTGATGCCGATACCTGATGTCCATTTGTTGCTGACGAGAGCTTCTCGGATCTACAATACCAGGATGGCCCTCTAGGTGCGGTGAGGTGCCATAGCGTGCCGGGTCACTCATAATATCACCATATAGCTCTGACAGACTGTGCTGACGGGGAGCTTCTGCTGGAGCCCTGCCCCGCTCTACATCATCTTCATCGCCATAAAGGAACTTCTCCTCATCGTCAATGTCTGGTACCCTCTTCCTTTTCTCCTCCTGCGGTACAGGTGCACCTCCCAACAGGTCAAGGATCCCTGCAATCCCACTGTGGTCCAGCCTACTCTGGGCCATGTGTGGGTCATCCCTCAGCTCCCCCAGCATGGTGGCCAACATGATAGGGTCCATGCCTTTCATAGCTGAGAGAAGACGCTCTGCCTCAGCCTCACCAGCAGGGTCAACTCTTGGAGAATCACTGTTCTGCAAAACAAAAACAAAATAATAATCTATGATAACCAAATTTATCATGAATAGTAATTTGGATGAAGAAAAAAACGCCTTGTGGGATGACAGGGTTAGAGTGAGTATAGAGATGGGTAACACAATACACAGCTATAGGCAACATAATTAATTTAACATAGTAAGAAAATGACATGTCCACTACCTGCACATATGACGGGGAGTCAGTCTCAGAGTCCATGCGCCTCTTCAGGATGGACTTTGTGGGAATATTCAGCATGTCTTCCATCTCTTTGCGGCGACGGGCCAACTCCAGCTCCTTGAACCCACTTGTCTTCTTTAAGTTATTATCACCTCCCCTGCTGCTCCTGCAACTGCTGCTAGTACTGACACTGCGGCTCCTGCGTGGACCAGCAGTCTTTGCTCTGCTCATACCGCGGGCCCGTCCATAGCTCTGGCCATGACTCCCACTCCTGCTTCGGGACCTGCTTGGCGGACGGCTCTTGCTCCTTCCACGACTCTTGCTCCGTCCCCCCATTTCAGGGCTTTTGCTTCGGGCCCGGCTTTTGCTTCGTCCCCCCATTTCAGGACTGCGGCTTCGGGCCCGGCTTTTGCTCCGTCCCTTCATTTCAGGGCTGCGACTTCTGACGCGGCTTTTGCTCCGTCCCCCCATTTCAGGACTGGGGCTTCGAGCGCGGCTTTTGCGCCGTACCCCCATTGCAGGGCTGCGACTTCGGACACAGCTTTTACTCCGTCCCCCGATTCCCGGGCTGCGGCTACGAGGACGGCTCTTGCTCCGTCCCCCGATTCCCGGGCTGCGGCTACGAGGACGGCTCTTGCTCCGCCCCCCGATTCCCGGGCTGCGGCTACGAGGACGGCTCTTGCTCCGTCCCCCGAATCCCGGGCTGCGGCTACGAGGACGACTCTTGCTCCGTCCCCCGAATCCCGGGCTGCGGCTACGAGGACGGCTCTTGCTCCGTCCCCCGAATCCCGGGCTGCGGCTACGAGGACGGCTTCTCCCCCTGCTTGGACTCTGCCTCCTGGGGCCACGGTCATCAGGGCCGTCATAACTGGACCTCTTTGGCAGGTAAGGAGGGTAGTCTCTTGAGGGTAGCCCTACCCCAGGTGGTCCAGTCAACTCATTGCCCACAGTGATGACCAGACTGTGGTCAGGGGGGATGCCACCACGGGGAGATGGAGATCTCTAATGACAGAAATAGATATGTAATCAGTTTCATAACACTGGGATTTTGAAATGATAAGACAGCATTTTGTGCAATTGATGCATTGCTCCAGTAAAAAAGGCAATATGAGCCCGTGCAAGGACTAACTTCCAGTTCTAGCTAACAATTTAACCAGTATCAGGGAAGAAGAGGAGACAATGAATGCCGAGTCTTCTCTCTAGCCCAGGTAGATACCATTCATTTTCCCATTAGACAGCTCTGCAAACATTGTCAAAATACATTCGGTACTCACAAAATATGGAGTTTGTGAGCAACCGATACATCGATACATACTTTCCTAAACATTTATAAGCAACCCCAAAAAATTGTCTGTAAATAATCTATATATTGTTTTTTTATCACGTGCCAAATCCACCTCTTCAGCACCAATAAAATCACTCATTACTGCCACGCACAGGTTGGTACAGTATCCCGAAAGGTTATTTATTTCATTACCTACAACCAGGGCCGCCGGAAAACGTGTGGCGAGGCAGCATTTGCCACAGCACGTTTTAATCAGGTGGCTGCGCCACACCACTTTATACTAAACAGAAATATAAACGCAACATGTAAAGTGTTGGTCCCATGTTTCATGAGCTGAAATAAAAGATCCCAGAAATGTTCCATATGCACAAAAAGCTAATTTCTCAAATGTTGTGCATAAATTTGTTTATCCCTGTTAACAAGCATTTCTCCTTTGCTATGATATTCCATACACCTGACAGGTATGGCATAGCAAGAAGCTGATTAAACGGCACAATCATTAAACATTGTGCTGGGAACATTAAAAGGACAATAAAAGGTGCAGTTGTGACAACACAATGCCACAGATGTTTAAAGTTGAGGGGCCATGCAATTGGCATGCTGGCTACAGGAGTGTCCACCAGAGCTGTTAACAGATAATTTCATGTTAATTTCTCTAACATAAGCTAACGTCGCTTTAACGGTGATGCACCGATATGACATTTTTGGCCGATACCCATATCTGATATTTCCCTTGACAAAAAAAAAACGGGACGGATATTTTCAATTTTAGCAGTCTTTTAAGCATTCCAGTACAGTTAAATAGTTCACACACATTCCCTGGTTCAAATCCAGGCTGTGGCCGTGATTGGGAGTCCCATAGTGCGGCTCACAATTGGCCCGGCGTCATCTGGGCCGTCATTGTAAATAATAATTTGTTCTTAACTGGCTTGCCTAGATGAAGGTTACACACACCAAAAAGTTGGTGTTGGCATTTATTTATGTCCCCATTACCAGTAAAACATAATCAAAACCTATTTCTTTCACTTGCTGTGCTGTTTCGTTGTTCATTTGTTCAGTCGTTTCATTCTCAACCAGGATCTCTATGAAAGCCATTTGGGTCTTTGCATGTCAAAAAAACACGTCAAATACCACTACCACCATCTGTTTCAATAGCTATAGTTAGCTAGCAAATTAACTACAGTTGAAGTTGGAAGTTTACATACACCTTAGCCAAATACATTTAAACTCAGTTATTCACAATTCCTGACATTTAATCCTAGTAAAAATTCAATCTAAGGTCAGTTAGGATCACCTCTTTATTTTTTAAGGATGTGAAATGTCAGAATAGAGAGAGATTTATTTCAGCTTTTATTTCTTTCATCACATTCCCAGTGGGTCATACGTTTACATGTACTTAATTAGTATTTGGTAGCATTGCCTTTAAATTGTTTAACTTGGGTCAAACATTTCAGGTAGCCTTGCACAAGCTTCCCACAATAAGTTGGGTGAATTTTAGCTCATTCCCCCTGACAGAGCTGGTGTAACCGAGTCAGGTTTGTAAGCCTCCTTGCTCGCACACGCCTTTTCAGTTCTGCCCACAAATGTTCTATAGGTGTGAGGTCCGGGCTTTGTGATGGCCACTCCAATACCTTGACTTTGTTGTCCTTGAGCCATTTTGCCACAACTTTGGAAGTATGCTTGGGTTCATTGTCCATTTGGAAGACCAATTTGTGACCAAGCTTTAACTTCCTGACTGATCTCTTGATGTTGCTTCAATATATCCACATAATTATCCTGCTTCATGATGCCTTCTAGTTTGTGAAGTGCACCAGTCCTGCAGCAAAGCACCCCCACAACATGATGCTGCCACCCCCATGCTTCACAGTTGGGATGGTGTTCTTCAGCTTGCAAACCACCCCCTTTTTCCTCCAAACATAACAATGGTCATTATGGCCAAACAGTTCTATTTTTGTTTCATCAGAACAGAGGACATTTCTCCAAAAAGTACAATCTTTGTCCCCATGTGCAGTTGCAAACTGTAGTCTGGCTTTTTTATGGCAGTTTTGGAGCAGTGGCTTCTTCCTTGCTGAGCGGCCTTTCAGGTTAGGTCGATATAGGACACGTTTTACTGTGGATATAGATACTTTTGTACCTGTTTCCTCCAGCATCTTCACAAGGTATTTTGCTGTTGTTCTGGGATTGATTTGCACTTTTCAAACCAAAGTAATTTCATCTCTAGGAGACAGAGCGCGTCTCCTTCCTGAGCGGTATGACGGCTGCGTGGTCCCATGGTGTTCATACTTGCGTACTATTGTTTGTCCAGATGAATGCCTTCAGGCGTTTGGAAATTGCTCCCAAGGATGAACCAGATTTGTGGAGGTCCACAATTTTTTTCCTGAGGTCTTGGAAGATTTCTTTGGATTTCCACATGATGTCAAGCAAAGAGGCACTGAGTTTGAAGGTAGGCCTTGAAATACATCCACAGGTACACCTCCAATTGACTCAAATTATGTCAATTAGCCTCTCAGAAGCTTCTAACGCCATGCCATCATTTTTGGGAATTTTCCAAGCTGTTTAAAGGCACAGTCAACTTAGTGTATGTAAACTTTTGACCCACTAGAATTGTGATACAGTAAATTATAAGTGAAATAATCTGTCTGTAAACAATTGTTGGAAAAATGACTTGTGTCATGCACAAAGTAATGTCCTAACCGACTTGCCACAACTATAGTTTGATAACAAGAAATTTGTGGAGTGGTTGAAAAAAAAAAAAAAAAAGAGTTTATGACTCCAACCTAAGTGTATGTAAACGTTTGACTTCAACTGTATATAGCTAGGTGTCATCATCTAAAATAACCCTAATTTATGAGACAGTTCTTATTTGATTTATGGTGTCGGACCCATCTATGTAAAGCTAGCCACAATAAGGATTTTCCACAATAGTGGACTTTGCGGTTAGCCTACAAAATAAAAGTAAGCCATAATTCTACTATTTGTATTACTGTCTATAACATACTTTTATTTTGAAGGCAAACTGCAAATTTCATTGTTGTGCCTAATACTTATTGTGGCTAGCTTCACGACATAACCCAGTGTGGTCAAGCCTCACTAGCCAGATGAAGCTAGCTGGCTGCTTATAACATTAGCTTTGGGCAACAGGGTTAAGTTGCTGACTAGCCATTTATTTTAATGAACTGAAGCTCAATTTCAACAACAAGTGGCAACCTAGCTAATACCCACTCACAAGGATTCCTAAATCATTGCTAAGAATAATAAATTACTGCAGGTTCTACTGGTCATTGTTTTCAGGCTGCTTGTATTGGTGCTAGCTCAGTACCAAGCTAAAGCTAGCTACCCCAGAATTTGCGGTCAAACAAATTATGCTTTATTACCAACGCGGTATAAACACATCGTTCGTGGCCGGTGTTTGCACAGCTTTAACAGTGCTACTGTATCTTTTTTGACACTCAAAGTCCCAATCGGCATTCCATAATATGCATGTCGTGAAGCTAATAGCAGTGACGCTATTACTGTAACTCCTGTAGCGCAACATCTGAAAAATAGCGCACTTGGTAGTGTGGACCGGTGCTCGACCAGTCGGCGAAAGCAAACATCACCCACGACAGAGAACGGTCGATTGTCAAGGGCAATGAATTCCATTATCTTGACTTTAATAGATTTCACCTTTGAGTTGTCTCGCTGAAATTTTGTTATGCTTTCAAATGACTGCTCGACTTGTTGACTGTCGATCCACACAGCAGACATTGTGGGCTAGTTTAGGAATGCTGTGTTGCACGTGTAGTGCAAAATTTAACGTGGCGTCTTATAGTCATGTACCTACGTTATATAGGTATGCACGTCAGCTTTGACATCGGTTTTGCACATTGGGTCATTGAAATAGACATGCACGATATATCTGTGAACATATCAGAATCGGCCGATATTAGCTAAAAATGCAAATATCGGTATCGGACGATTCTGATATGTTCACAGATATATCGTGCATCCTTATTTTAAAGAATTTGTCAGTACGCCCAAATCGGCCTCACAAGCGCAGACCATGTGTAACCACACCAGCAAGACCTCCACATCCAGCTTCTTAATCTGCGGGATCGTCAGAGACCAGCCACCCGGACAGTTGATGAAACTGAGGAGTATTTCTGTCTGTAATGAAGTCCTATGAAATGCTTAAAGAGTTGCATTCTGTCTTGGAATGGGTGGCCAGTAATAAACTGGTCCAGAACATCTCTAAAACTAAAAGCTTTGTATTTGGTACAAATAATTCCCTAAGTTCTAGACCTCATCTGAATCTGGTAATGAATGGTGTGGCTGAACAATTTGAAGAGACTAAATTACTCGACTTACCTTAGATTGTCAAAACATGTAGATTCAATGATTGTCCATAATAAACAGATGCTCTGCTTTTTGGACACCACACTCCAAAAAGCAAGTCCTGCAGGCTCTAGTTTTGTCTTATTGTGATTATTGTTCAGTCGTGTGGTCAAGTGCTGCAATGAAAGACCTAGTGAAGCTACAGCTGGCCAAGAACAGAGTGGCACGTCTTGCTCTTCATTGTAATCAGAGAGCTGATATAAATACTGTGTGCCAGTCTCTCTTGGCTAAGAGTTGAGGATAGAAAAATAAGTTGCGTAGTTAGGCTAAGAAACATTAATGTGTTGAAATTCCCAAATTGTTTGCATACACTACTTACACACAGCTCTGACACAGACTTACCCCATTTTGGGGAATTTTCAGAGGTGGAAACTTTGTGGGAATTAACAGGAATATGCTAATTAATATTAATACCATTTAAAAGTAGATTATTTTTGCATTGGATATATTTACCATATCATATGGAGACAGAAACATAAACCTGTTACCTTATTATTTACAATTGTCTACTTATGTTTAATTCCTTCTAATAGAAATAAAAACAACTATTTAGTTACAAATTGAACTTTAATTAAATGAGTTGACTCTTCACATAGGATGATTTCACTGAACAACAAAAGGGAATATTGAATGATCCATCTCCCAAAAACATTTTCAATATACATCTGTAAAATGAGTCTAGAAACTAAAGCTTTGGTTGTCTTCCTCCCAGGCTTTCATGTCTTCTCCCTGGACCTCCTCTTTAACACCAGGCTCTGAGGACTCATCTTCACTGTCACTCTCAAATCCTGTTGAGGATGGCTCATTGTCAGGCTCAAAAAGCCTCAAATTTGCTAGGACAGCCACCAATTTTTCAACCCTTGTATTGGTCAGCCTGTTGCGTGCTTTGGTGTGTGTTCCCAAACAAGGACCAGTGGCTGATGTTGGTGGAATTTGGAGGATGATGAGGCAACAGGGGAAAGAGCCTCAGATCCACAAAGTCCACTTCCAACAGGTGGCTGATGAGATATGTTGGCACGACTGCCAAATTGCATCTCCATCCCAAAGCCCTTGCTTGGAAGTGTACATCGCCAGACTGCCAAGAACCTTGCCCTCATCTAAGCCAAGGTGGCGAGAGACAGTAGATGACACCATAGGCCTTGTTGATCTCTGCACCAGACAGGATGCTCTTGCCAGCATACCTGGGGTCCAACATGTACGCTGCGGCATGTATGGGCTTCAGGCAATAGTCTTCATGCTTTTTGATGCATTTCAGAACTGCAGTTTCCTCTGCTTGGAACAACAGTGAAGTGGGCAGGGCAGTATGGATTTCTTCTCTTACATCTGCAAGCAGAGTCTGAACATCAGACAGGACGGCATTGTCTCCCTCAATCCATGCAATGGCTACTGCTATAGGTTTCAGGCTGCTTACCTCTCTCCCCAAATACATCATCAGCATAAACCCAACCAGTCATGTTTTCATTTGATTGTCAAACAATCACTTCAAAAGGGCTCTTTTACTAGGTTACCCACACATGTTCATCCACAAGCAACATATTTCCAACCTCCAAACAGTGGTGAATGGAAAAAGACATCTGTTACACAAAACACCAAAAATGTAATGACATTTGGTGATGGTCAGTAGTCCAGAATGAATGCCTCCACTGCTGTCTGTGCGCGTCTCGTGTCAGTCATTCATCTCTGCCTTGGTAAAATTTCTGTTTTCTTGTCGAACCACATTGCATTTTGGAGCGTAGGCTGTCCACCCGTTTCCATTTGCAAATTTGTCCTGCCTCTGACACTTATGGTAATTATAAATAATGGAGTAATAGCCTACAGTTTTCTTGACATTTGTTTTTATGTATTTTATTTAACCAGGTAAGTTGACTGAAAACACATTCTCATTTACAGCAACGACCTGGGGAATAGTTACAGAGGAGAGAAGGGGGGATGAATGAGCAATTGTTTTCATTATTGTGATAGGCTAAGGTTTTACAGGTATTGCGTACCCCCACTATTGATTTTGCCTGGACACTGTACCAGACCTCCTTACTTTCACCCCAGTATTTAAATAGATTAAGTAGACAATGTTTTTATAGTAATCTTTCTGAAGAGATTTGGTCAAAAACAATACTTTTTTTGGGGTGCTAGTAAATTTAATTTTTTTTGGAAGCACATACCAGGCATGATGTCAGTAAAAGATTAAAGTTGCTCAGCGAAACTCCATATTTGGGGAGTACCAAACGTACTTTGCCTTGCAGAACTGTCTAATGGAAAAATGAATGGTTGCTAACTGGGTTAGAGGAGACTTGTCATACTCATTGTCTCCTCCCCTGCACAGAAGTATATTCCTTATGTCGATTCAGTTGCAAAACGTTTCGCCTGTTGCTTGATTTATTTCAAACAGAAACCGTTTAATCCAAGCGGAAAATGTTTTGTGACGAAAATGAGTTTCTATTGGACAAATTAAGGTCGATCCCACACAGTTACCCACCGATTGGTTCTTAATTAATAAACGGTTTCCGTTGCAAAACGTAATGTATACACACCAGATAACGTTACTGATTCAGCAAACAATAAACAGTGATCAAATGGTTACGCTAATTAGCATAGTAAAGCAAAAAAAATGTATAGCTACGTTTACCAATGTAATTAACTAGTGGTAGGCTGGTCAGGTAGCAGCAGTAACATGCAAATAATGATTGTACTTACTTCTCTTTGGGGAGGGCCGCTGCCCCAGTATTCACCACCTGGTCCTCTGCGACTTCCTGAACCAGCTGAAGTATACCTCCTGCGCGGTGGAGAACGTCTGTACTGGTCTGGAGGTGGCCCGTCATGGTAACCCTCAAACGGCGGTCTGGGCCTGCCCCGTTCTTCTCTAAATGGAGGCCGAGGATACGGCCGGCCAGGCGTAAGACCACGGGGCGGTGGACCACGGCCCTCGTACGGCGGCGGATACCCTCGAGGTGGAGGCCGTCCACGATACATATTTTACTGTTAAATTTTACTTTTCCTATCAATTACAGCCACTTACTACCGAATAGATTTTATACACATTGCCGTTTTATATTACTTACTGTATGTCTGCAGCTAGTGATAATGACATTCTAACTACCATGCAGCTATTTCAGTTTGTTTGACGAACACAGCACTCACTGTGTTACGATTTCCGGCCTGATAAAACCGAAAAACCTTGTCTTCTTCTTTCATATATTAGCGGTCGGCCAACTAACGTGAACTGTGCATGCCGCCACCTACTGTGATGGAGTGTGTGGTCGATTACGGTTAGATTTAAACAAAATTCAACAAAAACCTAAATCGTCCGAGTCCTTCCCAATCCCATACTACTAAGAAAATAAAAGAGCCATGCTAATTCCGACCACAGCCCGTAAATTAACAGACCGTCCTCCCAATCCCCGAAATATATATATATATATATATACACACACACACACACACAGTTGAAGTCGGAAGTTTACATACGCCTTAGCCAAATACATTTAAACTCAGTTTCACAATTCCTGACATGTAAACCTAGTAAAAATTCCTTGTTTTAGGTCAGTTAGGATCACCACTGTATGTTAAGAATGTGAAATGTCAGAATAATAGTAGATATAATTATTTATTTCAGCATTTATTTATTTCATCACATTCTCAGTGAGTCAGAAGTTTACATACACTCAATTAATATTTGGTAGCATTTCAATACATTTTTTTTTAACTTGGGTCAAACGTTTTGGGTAGCCTTCCACAAGCCCCCCACAATAAGTTGGGTGAATTTTGGCCCATTCCTCCTGACAGAGCTGGTGTAACTGAGTCAGGTTTGTAGGCCTCCTTGCTCGCACACACTTTTTCAGTTCTGCATTTGGAAGACCCATTTGCGACCAAGCTTTAACTTCCTGACTGATGTCTTGAGATGTTGCTTCAATATATCCACATAATTTTCTTTCCTCATGATGCCATCTATTTTGTGAAGTGCACCAGTCCCTCCTGCAGCAAAGCACCCCCACAACATGATGCTGCTACCCCCATGTTTCACAGTTGGGATGTGTTCTTCGGCCTGAAAGTCTCCCCCTTTTTCCTCCAAACATAACGATGGTCATTATGGCAAAACAGTTCTATTTCTGTTTCATCAGACTAGAGGACATTTCTCAAAAAAGTATGATCTTTGTCCCCATGTGCAGTTGCAAACCGTAGCCTGGCTTTTTTATGGCTGTTTTGGAGCAGTGGCTTCTTCCTTGCTGAGCGGCCTTTCAGGTTATGTCAATATAGGACTCATTTTACTGTGGAAAAATATACTTTTGTACCGGTTTCCTCCAGCATCTTCACAAGGTCTTTTGCTGTTGTTTTGGGATTGATTTACACTTTTCGCACCAAAGTACGTTCATCTCTAGGAGACAGAACACGTCTCCTTCCTGAGCGGTATGACCGCTGCGTGGTTCCATGGTGTTTATACTTGCGTACTATTGTTAGTACAGATGAACGTGGTACCTTCAGGCATTTGGAAATTGCTCCCAAGGATAGAACAGACTTGTGGAAGTCTACAATTTTTTTTCTGAAATCTTGGCAGATTTCTTTGGAATATCCCATGATGTCAAGCAAAGAGGCACTGAGTTTGATGGTAGGCCTTGAAATACATCCACAGGTACACCTCCAATTGACTGAAATGATGTCAATTAGCCTATAAGAAAGTTCTAACGCCATGCCATCATTTTTGGGAATTTTCCAAGCTGTTTAAAGGCACAGTCAACTTAGTGTATGTAAACTTTTGACCCACTGGAATTGTGATACAGTAAATTATAAGTGAAATAATCTGTCTGTAAACAATTGTTGGAAAAATGACTTGTGTCATGCACAAAGTAGATGTCCTAACCAACTTGCCAAAACTATAGTTTGATAACAAGAAATTTGTGGAGTGGTTGAAAAATGAGTTTTAATGACTCCAACCAAAGTGTATGTAAACTATATATATATAAATACACACAGTACCAGTGTTAAGATATTTTATCTATGTTTAAGATAAATATTTAAATAATTCTACTCAGAAACTTAACCATTAGGGGATTAGAGGTTATGTAGCATGAACAAGGAGTAATTAAAAATAATAAACACAGCTCCAACTCGGTTGGAGGGGGGAAGAGAGGAATACATGTGTGTGTGTTTAACGAAAACAAAGAGGATCCTTAACCTATGTTTGAACCGACCCGGCTATAACTCTGTGGACATAAAATAAGACAGTGAGAGCCCCTCCAGGTTTTCCGTATCTGGGGGGGACTGGAACTGTCTGCTAAGTGGTAATACACTATGGTGGGACTTCAGGAGTTAAGCCAGATATAGTGTGTCATGTATGTGCGCTAGTGGGTTGGAATGAACTTTAGAAGTAGCTTTTTCCTTGTCGGAGAGTAGGAGGAGCCTTCAAGACGCTATGACGAAATGTGTGGTATATAAATCAATGTACATTGTATTATGACCAGCGCTCTCGAGAATAAATGCTATTGGCTAATTTTGGTAGATTGGTCTCTGTCCATTTTATGCAAATAAGAATCTTACAAATTCTTAGAAACAGACAGTGATTTAAATTGAATTGGTTAATGAACACATATAGGAATTGTTAAATTCCTTTAACAACCACTCAAAAGTTTACACACCTACTCATTCTTTATTTTTACTATTTTCTACATTGTAGAATAATAGTAAAGACAAAACTATGAAATAACACACAGGGAATCATGTAGTAACCAAGAAAGTGTTAAACCCTTCAAAGTAGCAACCCTTTGACTTTAACCTTTATCATACTCATTAACGAGGCAAGTCAGTTCAGAACAAATTCTTATTCACATTGATGACCCACACCGGCCAAACCCGGACGACGCTGCGCCAATTATTCGCCACCCTATGGGACTCCCAATCATGGCCGGTTGTGATACTGCCTGGATTCAAACCAGGGTGTCTGTAGTGAAGCCTCTAGCACTGAGATGCAGTGCCTTAGTCCGCTGCGCCACTTCATGATTGCCAAGGAGTTCTTGAAGGAGTTCCAACATATGCTGAGCACTTGTTGGCTGCTTTTCCTTCACTCTGTGGTCCAACTCATCCCAAACGATCTCAACTGGGTTGAGGTTGGGTGATTGTGGAGGCCAGGTCATATGATGCAGCACTCCATCACTCTCCTTCTTGGTCAAATAGTCCTTACACAGCCTGGAGGTGTGTTGGGTCATTGTCCTGTTGAAAAACAAATGATAGTCCCATTAAGTACAAACTAGATGGGATGGCGTATCACTGCAGAATGTGTGCCTTTAATTCTAAATAAATCACAGTGTCACCAGCAAAGCACCCCCACAACATCATCTCCTCATTGCTTCACAGTGAGAACCACATATGCGGAGATCATTCGTTCACCTACTCTGCGCCTCACAAAGACACAGTGGTTTAAGCAAAAATCTAAAATTTGGCCCAATCAAGTCTCTTATTATTATTGGTGTCCTTCAGTAGTTGTTTCTTTCACGCAGTCTCCTCTGAACAGTTGATGTTGAGATGTGTCTGTTACTGCATTTATTTGGGCTGCAATTTCTGAGGCTGGTTACTCTAATGAACTTATCCTCTGCAGCAGAGGTAACTCTGGGTATTTCTTTCCTGTGGCGGTCCTCATGACAGCCAGTTTCATCATAGCACTTGATGGTTTTTGCGACGACACTTGAAGAAACTTTCAAAGCTTGAAATTTTCCGGATTGACTGAACTTCATGTCTTAAAGTAATGATGGACTGTCGTTTCTCTTTGCTTATTTGAGCTGTTCTTGCCATATTATGGACATGTTTTTTTTTTAACCAAATAGGGATATCTTCTGTATACCACCCCTACCTTGTCACAACACAACTGATTGGCTCAAACGCATTAAGGAGGAAAGAAATTCCACAAATTAACTTTTAACAAGGCACACCTGTTAACTGAAATGGATTCCAGGTGACTACCCCTTGAAGCTGGTTGAGAGAATACCAAGTGTGCAAAGCTGTCATCAAAGCAAAGGGTGGCTACTTTGAAGAATCTCAAAAATAAAATATATTTGGCATCAAACTATGTGTTTGATACCATTCCACCGATTCCGCTACAGCCATTACCACAAGCCCGTCCTCCCCAATTAAGGTGCCACCAACCTCCTGTGATGTGAACGCAGCATAACATATGAGGCGAAGCAACGTAACAACCAATGGTTGCGTGCCACGTCATCGACTATCATCGACTGACAAATTGCTATATAACCCTGGTCCCCCAACAGTACACATCGTTATTGTAGCCCTGTACAAACACACCTCATTCAGCTCATCGAGGGCTTGATGATTAGTTGACCATTTTATATCAGGGGTCCTCGAGGTGTCTAGGGGTCCTCGAGGACCAAGATTAGGAAACACTGGTTTAGCTGGTACTTTAAATACCTATCCAGGTGTAGTAAGATGTGTCAGGCGTCAGCAACGTCTCAGCATAGGAACGCATCTCTGTGATTAGCTGATACAGAAAATACCCATCCAGGCTTTGTAATATCTGGCATGCTGCAGTAACAACTGGGTAGAGGAACGCGCCTCGAGTCTGTGAAGGCTTAACATTTCTGAAAGCACTGGTTTTGAGTTGTCTTTTGTGTAATCATCAGCTTACTTTTGTCTGCCTAGTTGAATTCAGACGAGCAGCTTTAGCCATGTCCATTTAAATTGCAATTCATTTGAGTTATGTTCAACAATTTATTAGCATGGCTATACTGAAAATGTGTGTTGCATCAAAAGCTTGGGTCTAAGTAGTGCATACCAATATGGTATACATTTTGGTAGCCTTTCAATCTAATGTAAAATTACCATAATAGGCTGGTGTTTGTCACAGCATAATGATATTTTAAGAGTGAAAAGATAGGAATACCAGTAAGTTTAGTAACAATCCTTATGGCAGCGGGGTACATTTATTTTTAAGAAACATTTCAAACAGAGACTATCCACAAAAAACACACCCCGGTCAAACTTTTTTTTTTTTACAGTTCTGAAAGACAAAGTGGATGCATTTTCATTATTCTTGATACTCTGTCCGCTACGTCTCTTTCCTCTCAACAAGCACACAATGTCATATGTCACAACATGCACACCCCAATGTCACCTATGGTACAGACTTTTATATTTTGATAAATTGAATACAAAAACACAATACACTAACAAAATAATGGTGACATAACTACAAAATATGATACTACAATATGGTACACTGTACATTAACACTTGATTTCACAGATCTTTTATTGATGATGCAGAATGCTGTATCATTTCCAAAGATGTCTCAAATGTAAAATGTACTTAATGTTTGCTCTTGTTGGATGTTCAAAACCTAGTCCTGAGGTCATCCTAGGAAAAGAGTAAAGCGACTCCTGGATAGATTGGAGGAAGAAGCATACCGCTGGTCAGCCACAGGCAACCTAACAGCTTGGAAGCAGTGGGGGGAAAAAACTCAAATGGACAAGTTAGAAATAAAAGGAATTCTAATACATAAGAGAACCTTGGAGTGGCCAATAATCTGCTAGCTAACTACTACACTAGAAAAGCTTTAGCAGGAGTGTACAAATAAACCTTGTTTACGTGTAGAATTTCTGTTGGACGTGTACACTTTGGACAATAACATTTTCTTCAGAAATGAACTTAGAAATCGAGTGAGTATATGTTTAGACAAGACAGAGACTATGTAAGAACTTCCACTAAACTGAAGACTTTTCGTTAGTTCTCTGGTATCCCTTTGGCACACTTTCACCACCATAATTTACAGGCACTACCTAGTAAGAGGCATTCAAGCAGCAGTTTCATATCTCAAAGGATTTGGAGCAGAATGAAAATGCCAGGAACACAATATTTCCCAATTGTCTAGTTTATTTTTTGGGGGGCCAACAAAATGTATACAATAAGTAAAAGCCTGACACTTAGTGGATAAACAGAACATGCTAATCATCAGTATGCTAAAACTAAAAAAAGTAAGATTACATACAGCATTTAATCAAACTGGATACACCGATAACAGAATGTATTATTTGCAATGAAGTTACATTACATCTAAATCAACCCTTAGGTTGGTATCCAGCACAGAGAGGAAACGATTACAATAGAGATATGAAAATACCCCCACCCTAAAAAAAAAACATTAATTGGTCATTTCTTAAGTAATTTCAGGAACATTGTTTGCCTCGGTCTCCCACTTCTCCAAAAAGTCCTGCAGGTTCAAGTTGAAAGTATCAATACCTTTACCAGACAGATGAACCCCATCTGGCCTGTACAGGCCTGCGTCTGAGCAACACGTGATGTTTTCATGGGTCAGAGCAGTGCCACCTAGCTCTGCGATGATGGCGTGAACTCTTCTGTTGATGACGGCCCTAAAATTGTCCACTGCTTCGCTGTCCTCCGTTTGCCTCCACGACATCCGGGGCAAGATGTCGGACCAGACCAACCGGCATTGTGGGAAAATGCTTCTCACGGAGGTCAGGTCCTTCTTCACAGATGACATAAGGGCCTCAGGGCTTTGGGTACCCAGATCGTTACCACCCAGGTGCAGGATGACCACGTCCGGTTTGGGCCACTTGATCTTCAGCTGGTCTAACTGGGGAAGCAGCTGGGCCCACGTCATGCCCTGTGTGCCCTTCCACCACACCCGCACACTGCTGGGGTCCATGCCCAACTGCATGCCAATCTCAGGCGACTTGGCCCTCATCTCTGCCCAATATACAAGCGAGTGTCCACAGATCCACACGTTCCTAGGCTCAGTGTTGGCATAGGTAACTTTGGGAACTTTTCCTGTAAAAATGCAATAATGAGACAGGGTAAATGTATGGGTTAGCTTCACAGGGGCTCTGCTAGGTTGACGTTACTGCGAGGATTGACCTGTGCTCCAGCTCTTGGGTCTCTGCAGGCTGGCTGTTTTTCTTCCACCTTTGGCCCAGAACTGACGGAGCTGACACTCAAGACTACGTCCTCCAGCAGTTAGTTAACTTAGTCTCGTGCTATAACAGAACTCTCCTAATGAACTGAGGTATGAGAAATATTTGACACTAAAGACACCTTACACACTAACTGACCTAGCTTGATCTTGTTTGTGTAGTACTACCAGACCACACCCTCATTGTGCAGGCCCTAGCTAGTCGTCAGATTGACAACGTTTATCCCTGTTTTGGAGTGAAAACAACACTAACAAGTCCCCTATTCAGGTAAAATTCTCCCTAGCAGTAGAGATTCCCTAATCAAGAAACTTACGGTAATTCTAAAAAAGTCCTAAAAGTATTGAAGTATTGTACTAAACAAACAAAAATACAATTCAACAGCTGAAGACCTATTGATGCAAAGTTTGCTAAAATACTTACCTTCAGCTGTTGGAGAAAACATTACATGTTAAAGCTAGCTAACATGAATATCTATATTGAGAGCAACTCCTGTCGAGATTAAAGGAACATGGGAGTCTATGTCAGTCTATTGTTTCTGTTATTATTAGTTTGTCTGTGCAAAAGCACTTGAAGACCACCATGTTCATAAATTGTATTGCACGCAGAGGGCAATACATGTTTTCATCAAAATATTGAATTGCATGCACAGTGGAAGATAAATATATATTTAAATGCTTCTATGTGAGCATAAACCAAGCATGGGCACTTTCTTACTAGGACATACTTGTCTTAAAATTGTGTAATGCAAGCACCAAACTGGTCAATTGTTACAAGGCCAGGGCTTTCAAAGCAAATAAACAGGCATTGATGTGGTCTTCCAAGACACAAGGCTATGCTTTGTGAAGCAACGTGGTAGACATTAAATAAAATGTTACCTAAACTTTCTGAGCGAGACCAAGCCCTAACACAATAATAAAAATGTCATATTTATGTTACAGAAAATATCATAGCTAAAGCAATCTAAGATATCACTTAAACCTGATTAACTATGGCTGTAATAAGTGCAAGTAAAACTGAAGTGAAGACTCAAACCTACCTATATTTCCTCCATATCAGTCTCTTGACACCTATGGTATCAACTCATCCTATACTTTAATTTGTGTTGAGTGCCAGGTATGTACAGCTCTTGACTTGTTCTGGCATCACCTAATCTTAACCTAAGCTACAATTTGTGGCTGGCCATATTGCTACGTTTCAACCTTACTCTAAGGGGTTATCTGGTACCTGTTGTGTTTATCCTAGTGTCACGAGTATCGTTCTTCCTCTCCTGATTCTTCTGTCTCATCCGCAGGTTAAACTGCTCCAGCTACAAAACAGTGACAAATTGAGACACACAAAGTCTATCCAATGTAAATACAGTCAACTCCTAAATTAAGCAGATTGGGACTGACTTGCCAGCGTGCACTAAAACCAGAACATATCAGAAGCAATTTAATAGATTTGGGACTACAAAAATTCTGTACACACTAAACTTTTCTCAAGAGTATTTATGTTGTGTGTAATGGTAAATTCCTGATAACTGCCCTATACTGTAGGCCTATACTGTAATTCAAATGTAAACAACACCAAGGACTGAAGGTGTGGCTTGTATATCATACACAAATGTAACACAATCAGACAGGTAAAATGTTTCCTAACTTCAACACACGGAATGAAAAAAAACACAACATACCCTTTTCTTCTGTTTGGCCTTGATATCGTCTTCTGTCACTGGTGGACCCCGAGTCTCTGGTGATTGAGGGGGAGGAGAGGGCTTTCCACCTATAGAATCAGGGCTTTGTGTTTTGATCTGGAGAGGTATGGTGATATTTTGTCTTGGTGAATCCTGCTGTGCACCAGACACACTTTTGACTGTTTCAATCACCTTGAGGCATCTAGACTGGTTGGTGACTTGGAGGATTTGACTCAAGACATCCCTTGTAGGATTTGATATAGTCACTTGATTCAATATATTTAATTGTTGTGTAAACTGAGTCTTTGCAAACGGTATCATGGGGGAACTAGGCTGCCCATAATAAGTGGAGGAGGGCAAGGCAGTGAGTAGGTCAAGGGATTGTCCCATAGGTGAAGTAAAAGTATACACCCCGGCTGCTTGTTGACCAACTGGAACATCAGGCGTGTTTGTCATGGATGACACTGGGGAAATCTGTTCGGGGGGACCTGAGGAACCGGGTGGCAGTGATGAGAGATAGTTGGTACTACAACCCTTGCTATGCCAACTCTTAGGCACGATGGGCTGGGTCTTCTCAGGACAGTTCCACAGTGTGGTGGAATAGGAGGTGCCAGGCTGTGAGGAGGGGGTGGGGGGCAAGACGCTCACTGTCCTGGTGAGGCTCTGCATCTGCCTGGCCCTCTCTAAGGCCGCCTCCTCTTCCGGGTCAAGGAAACCTCCATATTCCGAGGTGTCTTGGGGGCTGAGGTACACCTCCCGCTGGGAAGACCTGAATGGCGAGGCTGACCGGAAGTGTTTGGAATCAGAGTCGTCGGTGGTGCGGTGCCGATCTCCCCGCCTAGATGAGTGCTTCGTCTCTCTCTCTGAGGATGAGTGTTTGGATGACTTTGTCCCGTAGAGGCGCTCCTGGGTCCTGTCTGCCAGCTTGGTGACCTCTGAGGTGTCCAGATTCAAGCCGATGTCCTGGAGCAGGCTCCTGATCTTGCCGAAGTGCTGCTTCTTTTCCCGACTATCCTGCTCCCTGGTCTCCTCCACCGGGACTCTGGCTGAGCAGGACCTCTTGTTATCCCTGTACCTGTCTGACCGCCCAGGTATCTCACAGTGCTCTTTCTCAGTCGCTGCAGGGGCTTTACCCCCATAGAGGAAGTCCTCTTCTTCCACACGTTCAGATTCTCTCAATAGCTGGCTGTGGGACATCATTCCAAGAATTCCGGGAAAGCCACCACCTTCCTGGATTGCCCTCTCGTGAGGCAGCAGCCGGTCTTCATTTCTGGAGTTATCATAGTCGTCAGAGTTCTTCACTCGCTCCCCGATTATACCCCTGCGTGGGCACTCTGGCTCTTCCTCTGTACAGGGCTCATCTCTGTACTGATCTTCATCCCCACGGTCAAGCAACTCGCAATAAGGCTTTTGAAGTATGGAACTATCTTCCTGAATACCAGCAATCTCCTCTTGAGACTCCTTGACCATAGCTGACAGCAGACCGGCATCCACACCTTTGTTGAGGGTGTTGAGGAAACGGGCGAGCTGGGTGTTCAGGTTAGAGTTCTTTTCCTGAGACTCTCGAATGGGAGGTCGATTTGAAGAATAAGGGTCAAGAGGTGTTTGGCGAACTGGAGAAGGTTGCGACAGGTGCTCTCTAGAAGTCTGCTCATATGGATCATACTTGGCAGATAAGTCAGGAACAGGATGCCCAGCAAGTGAACGTTCATAATAGGACTTCTGACTGGATGTTTGGGTGTAGGGTGGTTGGGCAGAGTGTGGTTTATAGGGCGTCTCAACGTCATAACCGTATTGTTCCACAAGCCTTTGATCAAGAGGTTGAGCTTTAGGGAGTTCAGTCTGGAGAGAATAAACAAAACATTTATAATTGGACTCCCCCCCCCCCCCATTTCATAGAAATGATTTGATTTCACAAATTGCTCATCAGGCTGATGATTTAATGTTTCTTTTGCCAATATATGATAACTAAAAAAAGCACCGGCGCACAGTGGACTATTCTAATGAAATATAACCAGCTCTTAAAAATGATTGAGAGTGAACAAACGATTATCTACATGATTGAAACGTTTAAAAATGACAACTGACCTGCATTGGGAAAAGTGGACCTGCGACATGGTCTGAGCGTATCTTCAGAATGGACTTGGGTTTGATGTCAGTTGGTGGTTTAGGTTGTGTAGGAAGCTCTGCCATTCCATGATTGTAGTCAAAGCAGGTCTTCTCCATAGGCTTCACTTCTGAGAAGAAATTGGGAACTCCACCATGTTTCTCCATGGCAACTATGGCTCTCTTGCGGTATATCAACTCATTTAGCTCCTCTAGTTCCCTCTTCTTTCTTTCTAGCTCATCATTCATTCTATCTGGATATCTACTTACTGGGCTTGAACCATTCTTGGAGCTCCTCTGACTACTTCCATCTCGCTCCTTGCTGCAGCTCCTTTTCGAGGAAGTTCTCTTTTTGCTGCCGCTCCTTTGGTTGTAATCTTTTCTCTCCAGACTGTGGCTTCGTCTCCTGTTCCTCTCCCTGCCCCGGCTCCTGCTGCGACTGCGCCTGTACTTGCATCTACCACCCTGCTCTTTGCGCTCCCTGCTTGTGCTCCGCCTTTTCTTCACCCGGCCAAACTGGTCTAGGCTGGGGCTCCTGTGTCCGTATCTCCGCTGGCTGCTGTCGGAGTCTTTGCCACCAGATCCAGAGCCAGCAGGTTTTGACACCAGAATATTTATGACTGATTTCATCTTGATTGACTTCTCCGAGGCAGGTTTGTCGTTGCTGGTGCACAAAAGAATGAGGGAAATGACTTCGAGCACATCTCTTAACCCTCTGGAGTCTAAGCGGGTGGGGGTGTGGGAGGGGGTGTCCTACTATGCTAACATATGGAATTGTTTATTAAAGGTGGTCGAACCAAGGATAATTTAGCTATTTGATTTTGAGTTTTAGGACCCCTTAACGTATCAAAAAAATATATATTAAAAAAAATATGAAAAATTGAATTTGGCCTTACTTTATTAGCCCATGGAAAAACATTATAAGCATTATAAGCAAAGGAAGTTTGTTCTGAAGTGTCTATCCTATATCTGATATTGCTGATTCAAATAATTAAAGCTTAAAAAAAAAAGTGCACCCCACGGGGTCCTGAGGATTGAGTTTGGGAAACACTGATTTAACCCCTTATTTTAGGCACTAAACTAACTACATTTATACTTCTTAACTATATATATACTTCCATTATTTTTATAAAACTGGTACCTGGCTACCTTCAGACTAGTCTTGTGAGCATCCTAGAGCAAAACAAACGACATAAGTGTTCGTGAGAGACTCATCTTTCCACAGAGGGTTCATATTAGTGTGCAGCCCAAACGGTTCAGACAGAGTACCGTGACGCTTTTGGGGTCGTAGAGAAAAACAGAGAACACCATCGTGTTTGTGAGACCAAAAAGGAGTCATAATAGTTTGCGGGCCAAACTGTTCGGAACGCTACAGACGTTTGTGTGAGAAGACCGATTTTCGGGATGCCTCATGGTCTGACTATCATCGCTCCAGCACTGCCATCTTTCACTGCTGTTGCGGAAGGGCGACATCGGCGGATGCAGTGGATTGAGACGCATCCCATGCAAAAAACTTCAACTGTGTGGTGGAAACTTAAACTGACGGATTTTGATAGGGATTTTTTTAATTATTATGCTAATTCTATTTCCACAGTGGCGAGGACATCGACTCTAGGGGATACATTTTTAGATTTCAGGGTAGTTGTGGCTGTTCCAACAAATGACATCCAAAATCATCACACAATGATACTTTACCTTGACTTCATGTTGGAACCAATACTACTACTAATTACAATCAAACTCACGTGGGATCATCCTCTTTATTCTCTACTTTGACACCTGTGCCCTTGATGAGGTCATTTGGGTCTCTCATCAGTTTGATGGTCATCTTCTTCTGTAATAGACAATAATAGGAAATAGACAGTTAAAGACAACACAGACAGCCACATGTCTATCCCTTAAGTGAATATGACATCCCCCAAAGTCACTGGCCTTTGTTCCATCATAAACCAACCTTTTCCTTTGCCGCCACGCCCCTTAGCTTGGGCACAGCGGTAAGAACAGGGGTAAGAACACTGTCGGTAAGGCGTTTGATCCTAATCGCTTGGTTGCCTCCTTCAGCGGTTTCAAGCTAGGAGAAAATTGAAAGAGTTAAAAGAAAAACATAAAAATAACAAAAATATGAATAAAACAAAAATGTGAGCAAGACAAAGGAGCTGATCGTGGACTACAGGAAAAGGCAGGCCGAACAGGCCCCCATTAACATCAACGGGGCTGTAGTGGAGCAGGTCGAGAGTTTCAAGTTCATTGGTGTCAAAATCACCAACAGACTATCATGGTCCAAACACACCAAGACAGTCGTGAAGAGGGCAGGAGACTAAAAAGATTTGACATGGGTCCCCAGATCCTCAAAAAGTTCTACAGCTGCACCATCGAGAGCATCCTGACCGGTTGCATCACTGCCTGGTATGGCAACTGCTCGGCATTCGACTGTAAGGCGCTACACAGCAAGCGGTAGTGGAGTGCCAAGTCTAGGTCCAAAAGGCTCCTTAACAACTTCTACACCCAAACCATAAGACTGCTGAACAATTAATCAAATGGCCTCCCTGACTATTAACATTGACAACCCCCCCCCCCCCCCCCCACCCCCCTTTGTTTTTATACTGCTGCTACTCGCCGTTTATTATCTATGCATAGTCATCTTACCCGTACCTACATGTTCAAATTACATCGACTAACCTGTATCCTCCGTACATTGACTCGGTACCGGTACCCCCTGTATATAGCCTCGTTATTGTTATTTTGTGTTACTTTTATTTAGTAAATATTTTCTTAACTCTATTTCTTGAACTGCATTGTTGGTTAATGACTTGTAAGTAAGCATTTCACGGTAAGGTTGTATTCGGCACAAGTGACAAATAACATTTGATTTGAAATAGCTAGTTGGATGTACCATGCCTTCAGAAAGTATTCACACCCCTTGACATATTTCACATTTTGTTGTGCTACAAGGTGAGATTAAAATGGATTTTATTGTCTTATTTTTTTAATTTTTTTTTACAATCTACATAAAATACTCTAATGTCAGAATGGAAGAAAAAAATGTAACATTTGTATAAGACCAATGAAAATTAAAACACTAATATACATTATATATAAAAGTATGTGGAAACCCCTTCAAATTAGTGGATTCTGCTATTTCAGCCACGCCCATTGCTGACGGGTGTATAAAATTGAGCATTCAGCCATGCAATCTCCATAGACAAACACTGGCAGAAGAATGGCCTTACTGAAGAGCTCAGTGACTTTCAATGTGGCACTGTCATAAGATACCACCTTTCCAACAAGTCAGTTCGTCAAATGTATTCCCTGCTGGAGCTGCCCTGGTCAACTTTTAAGTTTTGTTATTGTGAATTGCAACACTCTCCACAGAGTTCCAAACTGCCTCTAGAAACAACGTCAGCACAACAACTGTTCGTCAGCGCTTCATGAAATGGGTTTCCATGGCCGAGGAGCCGCACACAAGCCTAAGCCGCACACAAGCGCAATGTCAAGCGTCGGCTGAAGTGGTGTAAAGCTCGCCACCATTGGACTCTGGAGCAGCCATTAAACTCTATAACTGTTTTAAAGTCACCATTGGCCTCATTGTGAAATCCCTGAGCGGTTTCCTTCCTCTCCATCAACTGAATTAGGAAGGACTCTGGACGCCTGTATCTTTGTAGTGACTGGGTGTATTGATACACCATCCAAAGTGTAATTAATAACTTCACCATGATCACCATCTACCAATAGGTGCCCTTCTCTGCAAGGTATTGGAAAACCTCCCTGGTCTTCGTGGTTGAATCGGTGTTTGAAATTCACTGCTTGACTGAAGGAACTTACAGATAATTTTATGTGTTTATTTTACCCTTATTTTACCAGGTAAGTTGACTGAGAACACGTTCTCATTTACAGAAACGACCTGGGGAGTAGTTACAGGGGAGAGGAGGGGGGTGAATCAGCCAATTGTAAGCTGGGGATGATTAGGTGGCCATGATGGTATAGTATGAAGACCAGATTGGGAATTTAGCCAGTACACCGGGGTTAACACCCCTACTCTTACGATAAGTGCCATGGGATCTTTAGTGACCACAGAGAGTCAGGACACCCGTTTAACTTCCCATCCGAAAGACAGCATCCTACACAGGGCAATGTCCCCAATCACTGCCCTGGGGCATTGGGATATTTTGTTTTTTTTAGACCAGAGGAAAGGGTGCCTCCTACTGGCCCTCCAACATCACTTTGAGCAGCATCTGGTCTCCCATCCAGCGGCTGACCAGGACCAACCCTGCTTAGCTTCAGAAGCAAGCCAGCAGTGGGATGCAGGGTGTTATGCAGGGTGGTATGCTGCTGGCAAATGGCACACAAATTAAATGTGTGGGGGACAGAGATGAGGTAGTAATTCAAAAATTATGTTAAACACTATTACTGCATACAGAATGAGTCCATGTAACTTATTATGAGCCTTTCTAAGCAAATGTTTACTCCTGAAATTATTTAGGCTTACCATAACAAAGGGGTTGAATACTTATTGACTCAAGACATTTCAGCTTTTCATTTATAATTCATTCGTAACATTTAAAAAAAAACATAATTCCACTTTGACATTATGGGGTATTGTGTGTAAGCCAGTGACAAAACATCTAAATTTAATCCATTTTAAATTCAGGCTTTAACACAACAAAATGTGGAATAAATCAAGGGGTGTGAACACTTACAGAGGGCACTGAATACCAATTGATATTAATTTTGACGTGCCAATCGGATCACAGCACCATGGAGACTCACCGAAATGACACTGAACTTCACCTTCTCCGAGATGTTCAATTTCTTCTCCTCCATGACCTCGGTCAAATGGAAGAACAGCAGCTGGGGGCTCTGATGGCACTTAATGGTCCCAGACAGATCCCCAGCTTGCACCACCTCACCCTAGAGGGGAAAACACTTCACTTAGACATGCTGTGCAAAGAATATTAGGCATTTTTTATAAAAATTCCATTACATGAAACATCCCACCTTTCTTCAGTGTGTAAAGTTGTCATACATCAAGTGGAAAAACCTAGCCAGACTCCGACTTAATGGCATCCTGTACCACATTCTAAAAGTGATCTTACGGTTCTGCGTTGCTCTGTTGACTCCTCAAACGTCTCTGAGAGAATCTCCACGTTGATGGCACGCTCCTCCTTAGTCTCACGGCTGGTGGAGATGTTAAAGTGAACCTTGTCTCCGTCACACATGGTGGCTTCAGTCAGAACGTCAGCTGCTCCAAACAATAGCTGCTTCTGTGTGCCACCCACCAATGCCTCCAAAAGGCCCTGCTCCTGGAAGGAAAATGAGAAAACACATTCTAAAATATATGATTTGACCACCCAAACTTTTCCCAACAAGAACACAACAATAATATTTGATTTGTACATTCTTTCAGTACCACACGTACCTGCTGCTTTTTGGAGACCTTAATGACCGTTCCTGCATGCTGCGCAGCGCTAATGTCCTCAAACACCACAGTCCTCTGGAGCAGCACCTCCTCCACTGGGGCCACTGGCTTCCACTGGAGACACAGTAATAAGGACATTACTGGGTATGTCACAGATGAGAGTACTCCACTCTGAATGACAGGAGATTTTTCACCAGTTGGCACCTATCATAATTTGCACTGAACTGTGCCCCACCTTCTCGTTTCCTGCAGGGTCTTCAACTATCTTCTCCATGGTTTCTTCCAGTGTCACTGAGCACTCTTTCAGTTTCCTTACTCTGATGGCCTTCTCCTTATTTTTGATCTAATGAAAACAAATGACATTATGTTAACGTCAAATGTATAAATCAATCAACAAATAATTTCAACAACATTGCTATACTTGGGACCAGAACCTGCACAGAGGGTCCTAACATCACTCCCAGGTACAAACTGATCATCATTCAGTGTCAACAAACTCAATTTGCCACTGAATTATGTGGATGGGAAAGACACTATACTCACTGTGACAACTGTAAAGTCCACCTCATCCATAATGGTGAACTCAGTTAGACTCATGTTCTCAGTGGTTTCAAAGGGCAGGTTGTTCTGGTTCGCTGCCATGATGGTACCAGAATCACACTTTACACTCTTTATAACACCCTGGTGGAGAGTACAAAAAATGTATCAACAACTAGCTACAGTGGGGATGGCCAACTCTGGTCCCATAGAGCCGCTATGTGTGCCGTATTTTGTTCCAGCCCAGCTCCAACACACTTGATTTAAAGGGATTCTCAGTTACTTTTGTATACTTTTCAGCCAGTAGCTCTGAAAGTAGCGTTTGAACCAAAAGTGGTCCCTGAAAATTGTCTACTACGTCACATATGTGCACCATGTCATTGCACTCGCGCTGCTGTGGGTGCATCACGTCCATCTTGCTAGCTGTCACTCATATGGTGAGAGGCTGAAGCTCATTAGTTGAACTCAAATTTCTAGGGGGCTGGCCCACGTGGGGGAAAATGGCACATAACAGCTTCCAACAAAACTGCTTCAAACTAGGGGTTTTGTGGCTAATTGAGGTGAGACAGTAATTCTGCTCATAGATTATGCATGTAAGAACTACACAATGACACATCCAACCCAATGTGGGAGGTTTAAAAATACTTAGTAGTCACCAAAGTACGGGAGCATGTCTTTAAAAAATGGTGGTCTCAATTGAAGATCTTGAATAGATTATTATTTGACTCAGGTGTGGTCATACTGAGCTGAATAAAATGGCGTAGAGCTCATCAGGACCAAAGTTTATGTCAGAATTTGTAACCAAAATGAAGATATGCCACTCAGACTTTAGACTCACCACCTCCCTCTTCTCTCCAGTGATCTTAAAAGTCTGTGGTGTCTTTGGCCGAATATTAGTGGCTCTAATTTTTTGGGTAACTATGTCGGTCAACAAGTTGAACATCACATGGTCCCCTTGAAACAGAGTGATGGTGTAGTCCTTCTCCGAGTAAAGCAGTGCTCTTGACATGCCGTCGATGTTGGCCTCAATTTGGCCAGGTTTCGGCTTTGCACCAGGCTGTGTGAGGGCACATAATTATGTTAATAGCAACAAGAACATATTTAAATGAGAAGCCAAATACTAGTCATAACAAGCCAAGCATATAATCAAGTTACCTTACAATAAACATCTAGTTATGGCAGTGATTAGAACTTTAATAAAGTTATGACTGAATACTTTTTCCCCCTGTGTGCTACAGAGTTCTATCACCTGCTGCTCCAGGATAACATTGCAGACAAAACCTTCAATAATGGTGGAATCAATCTCCTCAGTACCCCCTGGAGGTACAGACACACCAGTGGCATACTCCCCGGCCTGGGTTTATTATACAAAGAGGGGAAAAAAACAAGACGCATTATTTAAAATACAATGAAAACTAATGGTTCACAAACTCCTGAAAATGTCTGTATAACTATATATAGCAAAAAATGTCTAAAGTGACCCACCTTCTCCTTGTAAGCTGTAAAATGCACCCTGACCCCAGGTATCATGTTCTTGGGGACTCCGAGAAAAGCATCAAAAGTGAAGGAATATTTATTGAGATCGTCTCTTTCGATGTAGCCATAAGTTGGCTGTGGGGGGAGAGCAAAACTTGAGAATGCAATGTTTACTAGTGGAGATGAAGAACCTTCCCTTCAAGCAGGCTTCTCAGCTTTTGGACTTACCCCTATGAATGAGATGACCCCCTTGGATCTTCCAGGTGGAGGAGGCCTATGATTTATAAATGTTGAGAGGAAAAAACATATGCGTCATGTATAAGCAGAACTTATACATGAAAGCTAATCTCATGTATGGAAGAGCAAACTACTGTATGCAATCAAACACTAATCCAAAGTGATGATGACATCCAAATTGTTGACATAATGATCATTACTTGTCATTATAGCTCTTTTTCTGTCCTGCTTTTTTGTCCTTCTTTGAGTCTTTGGTCTTCTGTTCATCAGTCTGGGGTGGATCAAGCTGAAGAACCTCAGAGTCCCGGCAGTGTCCCCACACATAAGGAACTACAGTCGTCTCAGTCGGAGGGGAGGCGGTTGTCGGGACGGGCTGTTGTCGGGAAGAGAAACGGAGCCTGTGAGAAGTTGAGGCTCAGCAGAACATACATTTAATTAAAATTGTATCACAGAGATGACAGGACAGGACAGAACAGACACAGTGGCACTTACCCACAATGATGGAGGAACAGCGTAAGGGTTGGCCTAAAGGAGGCAGACTTGATGTTAGGAATTACTTTAAAACCATGTTAGGGCCATTTAAACCATGTCATGTTACTATAACACTAAATGAGTTTTTTACAAGTTTAAATTAAGAATTTACAATATGCACAAGGCACAACAAGTTGTCTTTATAAGATTACCTCGCTTTGCCAGGGTGAAGGAAAGACAGGGTTGTCCACCGGAGGCGGAACCATGGGCGGCATATCTAGGGGAGGAATACCAGGGGGCGGGATACCTGGGGGCATTGGTCTGGGTCCATTGCACATCATTGGATCATATGGTCCGGGCATACCTGGTCCATCCATCCGTGGCCCATCTAAACATCCATCCATGGGGCCACCTGGACCCATTGGTCCATAGCCTGGCTCATATCCGTGATAATCAGGTGGCATGGGGCCGTGCATCATTGGATCTCCCATAAAGTTAGGATGTGGACCTGGGCCACCGTGAAAAGGACCAAAAGATGCAGGCGGCCCACACCAACCTGGACCCATGTCAAATGGATCAGGCACCCTTGGGCCCATATCAAATGGAGGTCCATTGCCTTTTCCACGCTTCCGACCACCACCTCGTCCCATTTCGAAAAATTGAACGAAAGCTGCTCTCAAGCTTACGTTAGCAGTAACAACTCTTCAAATGGGGAAGCTAACGTTGAAATGCTGGCTAGATTACCATACTATATATATATATATATATATATATATATATATATGTGTGTGTGTGTGAAGGTACATGTATTCACTATTGCGTATTCACAGTTTGTGGTTTAATAAGTACGTCTGGTTATATCGCAACTATAACATAATACGTTAGCGAGCTAGCTAGCTTCATAACCTCATACTAGACATCAGCGAACTTGTTGCGGATATTATGACTATGGAGACGTGACATATATCCGGTGTAGATAGAGCCAAATCAGAGAGGCGAAAGTTTTCCACTAGATAACGCAGTCAAAATGGTTATATGGTAAACATTTATGAAAACAAAAACGTGCTTTTTGGTCTAAATGTTAGGTTAGGCATAAGGCTAACAGTATGGTTAAGGTTTGGTTTAAAATCAGATTATAATGAGGTAAATTGTAGAAATGGGCGTGGTGTATGGCTTTGTGAATTAGTGATGACCAAAGCGAAGCGAGATGATTTATACCATTGAGATCCTATTGAATTAATAGAGGGTGCTATGTCAAATAAAACCTCAAAGTTTCAAAATAGCGTGAAAATGGCAACCATAGTACGGAACAATATTCACGTAATAATAAGCAATTCAGCTTCAGTGTAAAAAAGCCAACTTCGTCAGATTCTTTGGAGTACAGAAATAACAAAAAATGCCGAAAAATTGCTGTGACATTCAATGAACGTGTAACCAGGTCAAAAGTTCCGACCTACGGTTCGCAATGCTCTCAAGTAGGGAAATTGAGCCTGCGAGAAGAGCCCCGTTGCTTCAGTCTATTCGGTGTGGGGCTCCCGGTGTCCAAGTACGCTACACGTAGCTGTTTGTGGAAAACATTTAATCACAACTAAGCTATTTACGTTATTTTGTATAGTTCGTTTGTAAACACCACTCACTATTGTAACCCATTAGTCTATTTTGTGTTGTTGGTCTTTTTTGGTTTACGTTGCGGTTGGGATGGTAGCTAGCTAGCATTCACTCATGTGGCTGCTAGCGCCATGAAAAGGTGCATGAGGGAAGCCCTATTACGTTTTTCTAAGTAGTGAGGACACGAGAGCAGGCAATGTTGACAAGTAATCTTTATACATGGTTTACTTTGCTTAAAATGTAATTTACTAAAATAAGCAGACAAAAATAATGTATTTGCTGTGAGCCAATGGGGTAACCTAGAAAACCACAGATTGCGTTACGCGGGCGGGGCCGCGACGTTCTATTTACGGAACGCCATTTGGGTGGGTGACTCACCTTGAGTGTCAAAAGCTACACGTCAAATAACATTATGGCCAATATTTGCAATCACAATCAAGGCGCGCGTGAAGCCAGCTATGGGTGCGTTCGTAAATTCGCTCTGGCTATCTACTCCGATTTCAGAGCACTTTAGCCTGAGTGTGCCAGAGCGCAGAATAACTGGATTCATTCACAACACCCGTTGAATATGGCCGGTGTCAGTAAAAAAAGCGTAATGAAATTGTTGTCAGCAGTACAATTAGTCACCAACGCTCTGGATAACATAAACAACCTAACTAGCAGTTAGGACGAGTAAAATGGTCAGAGTGAGGTGTTCTCTCATTTGTGTCTGGAAGAAACTGGCCAACCGTTAGCCAATTATATTGGGTAATTGACTGCTCGTTGTGAGGTCAGAACGCTCGGATTAACCCTACTATGGCAGGCCAAGAGTTTCAAATCGTCTTGATTTGGACGCGTTCATTACACCTGTTCAGTGTGCATTTACAGGTGATTAGAACGCCTGTGTAGTAACGGGCACATCCCATGTGTCTGAAAGTACCACATTGTAGCCCCTCCCACCATAATTTTTGTGAGTTTGACTTCCGGCCTGTTGCGATAAATCGCTTACTCAGGGAGGAGGAGAATATTCTAAATATAGCTCAAATTGTTATTACATTTACAGAATGTAAACGCTGCAGCAAGGCGTTGGTGAGAAAGAAATAGAAACGACTTTTTCCACATAACTACAAATCTGACGCTGGCTATCTATCTTATTTTCATTGAAATAGCATGGCGAGTTAGCTAGCTAGCAATAGTATTCTGTCAAGCCTGTAACTAACGTTAATGGTTGTTACGTTGTGGAACAGAGCAACATAGTTCTTTGTACTTGTCATTTGGTTGAGACACATTAGTTTAGAACATATAATTGTTTACTTTGTGTAGATTTGTGTAATTAGTTGGGTTTGCTAGTTAGCAAGCTGAGATGTATTTGCTCAAATTGGCTAATTTAGCTATTAGCTAATGTTTTAGGAGAACAGGTTAGCTCCCTGCATAATCTAGACCATAAAAGAATGGGGAATAAGGTCTGGCTGTTGCAGTGCCCAGACTAGGTGAGAGCAAACTGCTACAGAGATAAAGGTAAAATCTCTATCTTGACTAGCTATATTTCAAGGTTGAACCAATGCAATATGTATTTTATTGGCTTGCTACGTGAGCTGCTTTTTCTGAACATGTCTGATAAAGCTACACCCTTAGAAAAAAAGGTGCAATCTAGAATTTAAAGTTATTCAGCTGTCCCCATAGGATAACTTTTTGAAGAAAAAAACGACATTAAACAAGTAATATTGACTCAGTTGAATTGTCAACTGGTCTAAATTCGTGTTAGGGAGATGTTGCTGTTCAGAATAACATGTTTATGAATGTCGATGTTCACAGGAATCTACTAATTCTATGTTGAACCAGCAAGACAGATGGAGGGGGAGGAAAACAGACTGCTTCTTTCTACAACACCTTCACCAAATCATACAATGTTTGTTACATCTGAAATAAATACATAATTATTTTAGTTTATTCTGTTTAATGTTTTTTATGCAGGATGTAATTTAGCAGGTCTATAGTATAATGTATTGTTTTGAAACATTTTATTAAATATCTATTCATTCTACTCTATTTTATGTTTGCTAAAATAATGTATGTTTTGTACTGTTACTTTTTACATGCTGAAACAGTTCTGAGCTAGATTATGATTGGGGAAATGTCTACTACCCTTTTTAAAATGTTGATGAATGAAATTAGCACAGTTACTAATCGTTTGTTGCTACTGTCTGGTGAGGAAGTGGGCAATATGGAATACATTGGAGGAGGAAGGGAGAATTAATGAGATATCAGAACTTGGAGAATGTCAGGGAATAAGTAGATAAATGTACAGCCTATCAATGACAAACAGTGCAGAGGTAGCCTTAACATTAGATATGTGCATGTTATGTACTGGACAGACGGCTAGACAGCTTTTTTTCAAAACATTGGATTACCGACTTGAGTGGTGACATCTCAGTTTGCACCGCATTTTCACATGGATGTGTAAATATACACTGAACAAAAATATAAATGCAATATGTAAAGTGTCGGTTTCATGAGCTGAAATAAAAGATCCCAAACATTTTCCATAAGCACAAGAAGCTTATTTATTTCAAATGTTGTGCACCCTGGTCCTTCCTCTGCTGCCCCTGTAACAGTTTATAAATTCATTTTTAGAAAACATTTTAATTCAGCCTTTGTGGTTTGGAAAGTATAGTGACTATTATTGCTTTAATTTATTCATCAAACAAATGGGGTTTTGGGAAAATAGGTAATTTTTGAAAAACTATCCCATCTGGTGGATGGAAAGAGTCATAATTTATATATACACACACACACTTGATACTTGGCTTGATACATCAAACAAGCAAAAATTATGGATAGCTAATGAAATGAAGAAAAAAAAACCCTAATGAATTATGAAGCCTTTGTGCTTTTTTTCTTCAATACATAACAAATCAACGTGACGTCAGCTACCAAATAAGTTATTTTCGGCAATTATCCAAAAACTACAAATACGCCATTCCTTACCTGAACAGGTATAATGCACGCTTGTAAAAATGCCCATAAGCGTTCTAATCACCTGTAAATGCACTCTGAACAGGTGTAAAAATTCATATATATGTTCAAATCGCCTGTAAATAGACACTGGACAGATTTAAAAAATCACGCGTACAACAAAAAGAGACATTTCATACTTGAAAAAGGCAAGTGAAAAATGATAATTACGTGTTCCGGGTAAGACAATTTGAAACTTTTGGGCTTGCATATACTCCTGGGCCAGAGCGTCCAGTGTGCTCTCTGAATGCTCCGAGAGCCGAAACGCTCTGAATTTACAAACGCCCAGAGCGCACTCTGGCACTCCAGATTAAATTTACGAACACACCCATCATCACCAAGAAACTAATAAGTAATGTCAAAGTTTGAAAACATGAGACAGCGTTTTAAATTTTGCCAGCCTAAGTACAACCACCTTAGGAGGATCGGGTGGTTCAATGGTAGGATTCATTCTGGTAGGAGCCAGGTCCAGCCATTCAGAATGAGTTTTCCCCACAAAAGGGCTTTATTACAGACAGAATTACTCCTCAGTTTCATCAGCTGTTTATTATGTCATTAACACTTAGCTCTATAAGAGCTTGAGGTAGTCACCCCATACAAGTATTTGGGAGTATGGCTAGACGGTACACTTTCTTTCTCAGCACATATCTAAGCTGCAGGCTAAAGTTAAATGTAGACTTGGTTTCCTCTATCGTAATCTCTCCTCTTTCACCCCAGCTGCCAAACTAACCCTGATTCAGATGACCATCCTACCCATGCTAGATTACGGAGACGTATTTTATAGATCAGAAGGTAAGGGTGCTTTCGAGCGGCTAGATGTTCTTTACCATTCGGCCATCAGATTTGCCACCAATGCGCCTTATAGAAGAACACATCACTGCACTCTATACTCCTCTGTATATCTCTGTATATCCGTTTCAAGACCCACTGGTTGATGCTTATTTATAAAGCCCTCATAGGCCTCACTCCCCCCATCTGAGATATCTACTGCAGCCCTCATCCTCCACATTCAACACCCGTTCTGCCAGTCACATTCTGTTAAAGGTCCCCAAAGCACACACATCCCTGGGTCGCTCGTCTTTTCATGTTGCTGCTGCTAGCGACTGGAACAAGCTGCAACAAACACTCAAACTGGACAGTTTTCATCTCCATCACTTCATTCAAAGACTTAATCATGGACACTTACTGACAGTTGTGGCTGCTTCGTGTGATGTATTGTTGTCTACCGTGCTCATTGTGCTGTTGTCTGTGCCCAATAAAGTTTGTACTATGTTCGTGATGTGTGTTTTGTGCTATATTTTTTATATTATTATTATTTTTAAATCCCAGCCCCCATCCCCACAGGAGGAATTTTGGTAGGCCGTCATTGTAAATAAGAATTTGTTCTTAACTGACTTGCCTAGTTAAATAAAAGTATACAAAATAAGCAAACGAGATGCAACGGGCAGGGGCGATTTTATCATGTAAATCTTGGTGGGGCAAACTACAATTTTATTTTTTTAGATTCATCCCAGCAAACCCACAACACTAAACAATACACTAATTACGTTAACTAAATTCAGAACATCGCAGTTCTTACAGTATTCTCCCTGTACACCAAGTCAGAACGGTATGATAAATAAAAGGGGCATATAAGCAGACAATGAAAGCCCTGCTCTACCTGCCCTGAATGACGGGTCGTCACCAGGCACAACTATTATATCTCACACATTGAAAAGTACTGCTTTTATTTTTCTAATAAGTCCATTGTATAGTCAGTGCGTTAACTTTTCAACTGTGCTCCAAATCAGTTTGTAACCGGAGCATCTGTAATTTAACATCACGAGCGGAACCTCTATCATTGTCCAGTCTTGCCACATCATTGTGAACTGCGGCACATTGAACCATATGATTGGTGTAGTTATGTAAGGGATCAAGGGGATTGGATGCATGTTTAAAATAAACAGCCCTCAAGATTAGAGTGGAGCTGAATGCAGAGCGAGATTGTTCTCTGCTGAGTTTAGAAAACAGCATGGTAGCGCTAAAGTCTATTTAATCCACAGTTGTATTAGTCCCATCATTTGGTGATTGGGATTTAGGCAGTGACAACAAAAAGGCATCAGACAGACCTACAGTATGTTTTAGCAGAGAGGTTTGGTAGGGTGACCTTATTTGTAACTATGAAAATAATTTTGTCAAACAGATTGTGAACCTAAAAGTGTAAATTGGATTCAAGAGGGGAGACAATGAATATAACAATTAATTGGTTAGGGTGTAGGGGCAGTTTTATGTAATCTTGTCTAGAGTAGATTTCATCTATTCACTTTATTTAGTCTGATCAGTGGAACAATTGTCATTCTTAACAATGGGCTAAAACATAGGGTAATTGCTGTGCTTGTCAGCAAGAACACTACTGTTATTCCCCACACATATTTTACTATTCCACTTATTCCAAATTTTGCCAGTGTAATCATATATTTTAAATCTCATATTAGCCTACTTGTGTCTTTAAAAATGAATGATATGAGGCTATGTATTATTGCAGCCGTTACTGGACAGCATAGGATATTAAATGCTCCAGGAATCAAATATAATTTAACATTTTAGTATTGTGCACAAGCTAGGCAGAGATGGTAAGGGGACTCACAACTCATAAACACATATTTTGTCTATGTAGGCATAAGTAGTAAGTAGCCTTGGCTTATGCAAGCTGGAACGGCTCATAGGACATGAGCCAACCTCCTGTTTCCGTAGCGTGAGGCAGCTTGATGTAAAGTATACCCCCTAGACAGGACGCTAGTCTATCGCAGGACCTCACCCCCCAATCCATCTCTCTTTAGTAGACCTAAACTACCTGAATATTGATATTTATTAGATTTTTCACAAAGCTTGGGTGATTTTGAGAAATTATTGTTATAACAAGGACATTTTCAAACACCCAGCACTTGGGAAACATAAATCAGGGGTGGCTAACCCTTCTGGAGAGCAAGCAGAATTCTCTTCCAGCCCTATTTTGTCCGTGTCCCTATTTAACTTCATTACTGTCTGAATAAATTGTGAAACCACAATTTTTTTTTTGCATTCTTAACATTTCTTCCCCCCAAAGTAACAAAGTCGTCAACTTTTGAGTGTTCATTTAATATTCTAAGCATCATAAATATTGTAATGAAACAGCAGGGAGCAGGTCTCGAACCCTCGACCTTCGAGCCCGCGCGCGCTATCGACTGTGCCGCAAAAGCATGCTCATGCGGCAGGGTCGATTTCCGGGTTTATAAACACAGGGTCGTTAAAAATATGTAGAATTGCAGGAAATTAACTTTAAAACAGTAACATTTTCCTGGGAATCTAGAGGTTGTGCAAGGGGGCAATGAATTCACATAGCAAATCTCACTCCAAGCTTTCTTCAAAAGTTGGCAGCCCTGCATTGGATTTGACTGAACTTGCTAGCAACGATAGCAGCAGCCACGGTGGGGTGCGCGAGAATGGGCGGATTAGATTATGCGGAGTGTCATTATTGTAACTTTTATAACCTTTTGACCTGTCGGAAACATTCCCCCAGATGAATCCAAATGTAGAGGCATTTAAGACAGACAGGAGGAGGAGGTTGGTTCCCCTGCAGCTGGATGACATGTGTCCAGCTACACTCAAATCAGCTGAGCTAAGGAGGTCTGCCCTGTCTATATTTAAGATTTAAGGTATTTGATAGTTTGTGTGTTAGGGAGAGGGAGGTAGATTGAGCTTTATGTCATGTGATAAATGCCAGAGGTCATGAATGGATTGAAAAAGAAACAGGGTTTCCCTCTGTGTACAAAAGTAATGAAGTATTTCAGTAACTCGTGTTTTCTTGTATTTTTATGTTAAAGGAAAGTGTAAGGTAGGAGACAACCTCGGAGGCAGAGACTCTGCCCATGGATAGGCTTACCTGTTGCTTCACCACAAGCTTCAGTGATACTAGAGGTTTGGAATGTTAAATGACCTTTTCCACTTTTCTCATCAAATTGTAATCTGTCCACGAAAATAATTCCACCTTCACATGTCAGTTGAAACTCTGAAATTGCTGACCTGTAAACTGGTTGTAGTCAGACCATATCCTGTATTTAGAGAGTTGGGCCAACTTTTAGAATTTTGAATATTGTTCTAATTCTAGACATTAAATTACATAGCATTGTTTAAATATTTCCCATTTATATTCGTTCAAATAAGCCTCACGTACCACACATTGACCCCCCATATAAAAATTCCACACTTTCTACGGCAGCCATGTTAGTTCCTCTGCAACATTAAATGGGGAGTTAACATGGCTGTCGTAGAAAGTGTGGAATTTAGATTGTTATGAATGCACTGATATAAGTAGACGCACGTGGCATTTCCACAACTTTGAAAAAAATAACGACTTAAAGGTAGACTCAGCTAAAATACATTGCCACGAGCAGCGCCGCAGACATTGAGAAGGGGCACACATGCACATGGAATTTTAATGAGTTTTTATTTTCTGAGTTTGAATTAAACACGTTAATTATTTTGATAAAGGAATGTTCTGGGAACCTGGGATACAACATGTAGGAACTATTTGACTATTGTTTGCAATTTGTCTAATATAGTAAAAAAACACTTCTTTGAAGGGTTTTGTATGACCTATGACCTCAATGATGACCTTCCGTTGTGGCTTGATCAACCGCATTGGAAAGCCATTTGGATAATGAATTTATGGTCATTTGTAATATTGCTTTCAAGATAATTTGTGTAATTGATAAATATGTTTGAGTTTAGAGTTCTTAGCCATATTTGTAATTTGGACCACTGTGAAGAAGGAGAGGGCATTGCTTTTAACTAAGGGTTTGCTGCTTTAAGTCTATTTTCCTATGACTACATGGGTTGAATAATTTTTCTTTGTGGAGTTTTTTCAGTTTAGTGATTTTAATTTGATTAGGTTATTTGATTTTTTTTTTTCTTCCCAGTAGTAGTTTTGGTTTTTACATTACTCTCATGGAGAGATATGTGTAAAACATGGGGGAGGATTCAGTTTTTTGAGGTTTTGAATTGAAGTTTATACACCTTGAGTGATATGTGAAGGAGTGTATTGTATTGTTGTGTTTGTTTTGTTCTATTCCCGAGGGGTATAGGTCTAACGTCTTGATCCTTGGCTCTACGATGGAGTTGACAGTGAGATGGGGAGTATAAGCCAATTTGAAAGAATAGTTTCTTCAATACAATGTGTTGATATTTTCTTTAAAATATGCTTAGATATGTGTATTAAGAATAATTGGTAAAAATAATAATTTATCATGTAGTTAATGAACTGAACTAAACTGTTGTTCTGATCTGTTCTTTCAAGGTTACCATGAAACGTGACATCAGGCGGTATCTTAATAATGCATGGAAGAGATAATTGGACCGACTAGTGTGTGTACCTCAAAACCCCCTCTAACTGGCTGAAGAAGAGTGACAAAGGTGTTGAAGGCCTTCCGCACCACTTCTACCAAGAGAAAGGAACCAAGCCAGAAATCGGTGTACAGTATCCGATATAAGCTGTCAACTGGTTTTCTTTCATGTTTCTCTCGGGAGTGTGAGAGTCCACTTGGAGTGAGCATGGAGAGAGATCTGTTCTAACCTTTTCTTATGATGCTGGTATATTGGTTGACGAATGGACAACACATGAGTGGTAAAGATGAGACATTGAAATTGGGACATTATCATGGGCCATCCACTTTGAACTGTAAAGCTATCTGAAGAAGAACGAAAAAGACGCCAGAAGAATCAGTGCTTGAGAGGGGGGTCAACTGTGCCAATAAAATTGTTTAATACTTTTGTGGTATCAGGTTGATTGGAGAGGTCTACATCATGTAAAATTAGAGTAATTTAGATTACGAATGCATTGAGATACTGATCTGTATTATAATCATGATTAAAAAAGTTAATGGTAGAATTATGGGATAATTATACTGAATGAATGAAAAATCTGCTAATATTGATATTGAGGTTTTTACTTTGAGTGATAAGACCGATTTGAATCACTGAGGAATGTCATTCTAAATTTTGGTTGGATAAATAGTTGGGTTGTTAATTATGATTTGGAATATGAATGATTTCCCTGACCTATTCTCTATTCCTGACTACATCTCTGAGCATGAGGACTTAGAGGGATGTCTGTCCTATATGTTGTGATGAGGCCTGTGTTTAGATACTGGTTCTCATGTAACTTAGGGAGCATTTCTATGTTATGTTTTTATTTTCCTCAAATGGATTATTCTGTGTTATTAAACTTGTGCACGTTTGTCTTGTAGAATAAAGGTTGTAAACTTAGTTTCAGAAGGGAGAAAGCTTACATAAGTTAAGGTATTTGACATTGAGGGGATTTGATTTTTTAAATTTTCTTTTAAATATTGAGTATGTAATTAATGTTCTGATTCTTTAGAAGGGACAATGTCCCTGAGAGGGGAATGTGGTAGCAGAATCAGAATTCTTTAGGTAACATTGATAAGATGTTTTATTAATTTTTATAGTATGCTTATGTGGGAAAAGTTACTTGGGCCCAGAGAGGGGAGAGGTCGGGTTAGTCTAATCTGTGAATGTAACTATTCCTAAACCATGTGAAGGGATGGTGTGATTAATGGGGAACCAGTTAGGTGGCTCCACAATGTCTGTGTGCCAGTCACTTCTCTCTGTAAGCTTGTCCAGGAGGGGTTGTATTTTTTATGGGAGTATCTAGAAATGGACAATTGATATATACCATTGGATGAGGTAATGTCTTGGTACTATGTTGTACCAAGAACGAGACAAGAGCTTCGGTTTAGGAGACCAAACTGAACGATAATATATAGCTAATGCTATAAATTATGGGATACTCTTTTTTCTGGTAAAAGGTTATTTTAAAAATGTTCCTAAGATCTGTTATTCGTCATGTGAGTTTTGATGGGTGTGTCTTGGCTATAAATTATACTAAGGACTGTTTTGTAAGCACTCTCAGAGAATTCATTTAAAGACACTGAATTGATCTGAGAGTCACAGGGCTATGGTGAAGCTCATATAATTAAAGATGGACTTCATGATAACTCTGACTTGTGTGTGGTTTGCTCTCTCATGATTTGGTAATACAGGAAATTTCCACGACAGATGCCAGAAATGTCGCTCTCAGTCATCCACAGTATCGCTTCACGCTGTTCAAAGCGTGGTAGCCAGTGCACCAAAACTGTGGAGAAGTTAAGTCTCGGGCTTCAGTGCTCTAATTGGCCTACTCTGCTCTTTAGATCTACGTAATATCGCTGAGTCAACCTTTAATATTAGAGTTGTGCTTGTTGTTCACGTGTATCTGCAGGGGTGTAGTGCTGCCGGAGGAGAGGAGTGGCACCCCCTTAATTTTTTCAATTTGAGAATACACGGAGCTGGTAAAACTATTTCTGGAAAATTCATACTGATAAATTGTAAATAAATGATTTAATTACATGAATTAAATTTAAAAAACAATAGAATAACAAACCAAATAAACATGTATCGCAACCTAGAGGCCGGTAAATGGGGGTTTCTTCCCTGTCTTCTCTCTGGCGGTGGCGAGAATTATGAACTACAGGTTACGTGTGTGCGCTGCACAATAGTGCTCGTTTAATAAAGTTAGATAAAAGGTAAATAAATGTCTCGCAAGATCACAGTGATTCATTTGCATTTTACATAACATAACCGAATATAATACCATAGCAAAGTAGGCCAAAAACATCACACCAGAAATACCTCATTTCTAATTCGATTTTAGGATGGTTAGCTGAAGCGGAATAGTTTTAAAAAAGAAGCCCATGCGCCAAAAGTCAGAGCGTACCACTAGGCAGGACATATGCTTTGACTGAAACAAATTACAAGGCTAATAGCTTAACGCCATCTGATTTAATTTGCTCATGAAATAGTAATTCAGGAAGATTTAAATGCATATTCTCATGAAACTGGGATGGAGATGCAGTTTGGACATTTCACCAGTAAAACAAAGATTTATCATTCACGATTGATAGTGATTATGGCCTATTTTGAAATTGGGTTGCCTATGCCTAACTTGGTGTTTGAGGTTAAATAGATGTGTGTGGGCATAGGCAGATGTTGCAATTGGAGGATGCATTTTATACATATTCTATAAGGATAGGCTATTCAATTGGCTACATCTGTCGGTACACACAATTTTATTTAACCTTTATCTAACTAGGAAAGTCAGTTAAGAACAAATTCTTATTTACAATGACGGCCTACCAAAAGGCAAAAGGCCTTCTGCGGGGACAGGGCTGGGATTATTTTTTTTATAAAGACATAAATAGAGACCTAAGACGACAACATAGCAAGGCAGCAACACACGACAACACTCAGGAAATGTACTACGCCACTGGTATCTGCACTCTTATTGGCTAAAATGGCCCCACCTGTTCTCCTTCCACCTGCGTTCCATCTTTAAGGACATGTATTTCCATTGTCAATATAATCGATATTCTTTGGGAAAAGCCAGGGAATAACAATCTATTTCCCCCCTCACTACACAGAAGTATTCTCTAGCAGCCTATGATGATATTTATGACGTTAATAATGTCTTGTTTAAATCAGGTAATGTAGTTATGAAATAATACATATACAGTGAAATCACTCCAGCATGATAGCAGAAAGCGCATTTATTTAGTCTGCTGACATTGCACAAGTTCAACATTGAGATCAGAAATATACATTTTTTGAAGATGCACATGGTGAATATTAGTATCTCTCAACAGCAAAGTGGCATGTTGAGATATCAAATACCCCAACCCATATACAGATAAACATTGACAAAATTTCAACAACAATTTTTTTATTTATTTCAAAAGCATGATGTAGCCAAGGCTAGATTAAGCAAGTAGAGTAATGAGTAGGATTATGTTTTTATATGCAAAAGTTATTGCTTTTGATAAAAACGCTTTCTGTGACTTCCCAATGAAAACTAGTTTGAAAATTAAAACATTTAATGGAAAAGAGATGTAGGTTTTAGACTATGCACCATGCTGCCTTGTTGACATGAAAGCGGCGCAGATTACTGTTCCATTTGTGAGGGCGCTCCTCCCTCACCGCTTTTGCCAGTTCACATCGTGGACAATAGAACGGTGCACCACAGCTCAGGTTAATAGAACTCCCTCATTGCCTGACTACCCAGACTCCTTGCTCCGGCCAAATGCTACGCCCACGGACGTTAGTTTAATCTCCGCAATGAGTGGCTCTGTGCTTCTACATCTGCATTGCTTGCACATAGTTTTTTTTAGGATGGGTATCTGTGTAAGCATTTTGTGACAACTGCTGATGTAAAAAGGGATTTATAAAATACATTTGATTGACTGATTGGAGTACCTCCCTGACCCTTCACCGACTTGCGAACACATTCAAGGCCGTCTGATTGGTCCAGAAACCGATGGGTAAAGCAGCGGTTTGAAAATGTGTCACTGGTTTTGACACTGATTGGTCAGAGACGATCCAATCGCTGAATAAGTATGTAGCGAACTACAATGCAGCGCAAGAATGTTGCGAGTTGTCAGCTACTGTTGCCAGGCACACCCAATACCTTACATCCTTTTCCTCACAATCTTCTCCCCCTTGCAGCCCTTTAATAACCCATGAAAAGGTCGCACAAACATTGTATTAACCGCAGTCTTGAGCTTTTAATAGCCTTCTAAAATTAACATACAATATTTCAGTGTTTTAAGTTTCATTATGGAAATATACATTTTCTGAATGAGTACTTTATCGTTATGAATGAAGGCATATATCCATGTATTACAAAAATATATCAAGGCAAGCCATTCGGCAATGAACAACATTCTGCCAATTTAACAGCCTTCCTAGCGCTGGATTATAAAATCCCTTTTCAGTCACGCTGGTAAATGAAAAAGTAGCATTTGTATTACACAAAGTATGGGATTTTTCTCAAGTATATCGTCACACCTCAAATATTTTCTTTACAGGGATCCTTCATTATGTCTGACAGTCATGGTACCCTCATCGGCTTCAAAACAGCGTCATGTGAAAAAGAATGAGGCTCTAGGAATTCAAACCTATGTGATGAACAATAAGTGGAACATGTAAGTGTGCCCATCCAACAATTGCAGTTGTGGCATGGGACTGAAATTGTGAAGGCTAAGCGCAAAGAGGCTGACTGGAAAAATGAAGGATCACACCCAGCCTCACTTCAAACCAGACCATGGCTTTTCTCTGTCCCCATCGCTCTCTCTGATGGATTTTTGTTTGTTTATTAAGTACTGCTTTTTTCCAAAATATATTTTTATGGTGCTTGCAGTGCCTGCACAGATTGAGACTGACATTTTTTTCTTCCTATTTTCAGATGTTTAGTCAAAAGGACTGAAATCCCTCTCTAGGTTTTCGGACTCGTCATCATCAGAAAAGAAGTCATCCTCGTCATCTTCATGCCATTCGGGAACGTACTCATCGTCATACCATTCATCCTCCTCTGCCTCATCTCCACCCTCGTTGTTATGGTTGTCAGACTCAGAGCCCCCAGCCCTGTAGAGAGAGAAGACCCGTGAGCACAGCAAATCAGGAGGAACATTTTCTCAGTAATAAGCTACTAGATCCAGGAACCAATGTAGAGATCCACTTCCCAAATCTCCTGTACTCACACTTTGTTGGCGTCTGTGTTCTTAGAAAGATTTGAAGCTTGAGCAGATTCCAGTTCCTGTCCTGTTTTGGAGTTGTATCCCACTCGGAAGTCCTGTGTTTGGAGAGACCAGACAGGAGGAAACCCTCATGACTTGCTGTTGATTGGACCACAAAGCACCCAATAAGTATTACCGCCACACTTTGTGCTGTGGTCTTCAGTGTGTAAATCCCTCCCTAGTCCCTACCTGGGTCGAGTGTTGTAGAATGGCCACCAGACGCTCCTGAATGCGGCGGATGAGTTCCAGGCCAGTGTTGAGGTGCTCAGGCTTCAGTAGACGGATGCAGGACGCTAGATCCGTACACTGCAACAGGGTCTCCTCTGGAGGGGAAAGACGCAGACAATGAGAACTCATCCATGGTGTATGACACATCCTCAAAAAGTAGGGATGTTCGAATATCCAAAACAGACGTTAGTATTCGATTACTTGGGAGAGTATTTGAGGAATAAAAACATTTTTTTAAGGCTGTGTCTAAAATGACCCTATGTGACATTGCTACATAGCCTACAAGAATAGACCATTGCATACAAAGTTTTAATAAAACAAGAGTTTGAGTTATGAGTGTGCCCCATAAAAGACACACCGGTAGCCAAAACGCATTACACACGTGTAGCTTATTGTCGGTCAATCAAAGTGGCGCAACAGTTATTTTTTACAGAAACTTCCTGTTTCCATCATATCTGTCATTATTTTATATGGTTTGAATTTAGACCTATAAGAACTCTTCTACCCTTCTACTTAAACAAGCAGAGTGCATCGCACTGGCTATCCCTCGAGTCACGCGAGCAAGTCTCCATTGAAGTAAAAACCTCTCTCTAATAGTGAAATCCTTTCAAATGCCAATCTGTACGTAATAGAAATTTGCCTTGACAATCTTACAATGATCCTTTTATTCATACCCCTTGACTCATTCCAAATTTTGTTGTGTTACAGCCTGAATTCAAAATGGATTAAATAAAATAAAAAATCCTCACCCATCGACACACAATTCCCCATAATGACAAAGTGAAAATGTGTTTCACATGTAATGAAATACAGAAATCAAATGTACATAAATGTTAGAATCACCTTCGGCAGCCATTACAGCAGTCTTTCTGGGTGGGTCTAAGAGTTTTGCACAACTGGATTGTACAATATTTGCACATTATTCTTTTCTAAATTCTTCAAGCTCTGTCAAGTTGGTTGTTGATCATTGCTAGACAGCCAATTTCAAGACTATTTAAGTCAAAACTAACTAGGCCACTCAGGAACATTGTGGTAGCCTACAGGGAGGAGGTGAGAGCTCTCGGGATATGGTGTCAGGAAAATAACCTCTTACTCAATGTCAACAAAAACGAGATGATAGTGGACCTCAGGAAACAGCAGAGGGAGCACCCCCCCATCCACCGACAGAACAGCAGTGTAGATGGTGGAAAGTTAAGTACCTCAGCGTACACATCACTGACAAACTGAAATGGTTTGTCACCTAAAACCCTCACAAATTTGTACAGATGCACAATTGAGAGCATCCTGTCGAGCTGTATCATCGCCTGGTACGGCAACTGCACCGCCCACAATCGCAGGGCTCTCCAGAGGGTGTTGTGGTCTGCACATCACATCACTGGGGGCAAACTACCTGCCCTCTAGGACACCTACAGCACCTGATGTCACAGGAAGGTCAAAAAGATCAAGGACAACAACCACCCGAGCCACTGCCTTTTCAACCCGCTACCATCCAGAAGGCGAGATCAGTCTACAGATGCATCAAAGCTGGGACAGAGAGTCTGAAAAACAGCTTCTATCTCAAGACCAGACGACTGTTAAACAAACATCACTAGCACAGAGAGGTTGCTGCCTACATACAGACGTGAAATCATTGGCCACTTTAATAAATGGAACACTAGTCACAAATGCCACTTTAATAATGTTTACATATTTTTCATTACTCATCTCATATGTATATACTACATTCTATATTGCATCTTAGCCTATGCTGCTCTGTCATTGCTCATCCATATTCTTGTTACATTCCTTTACTTAGATGGTTGTGTAATAGGTATTTGTTGTGAAATTGTTAGATATTACTTGTTAGATATTGCTGCACTGTCGGGAACTAGAAGCACAAGCATTTTGCTACACTCACACATGGTTAGCAGATGTTATTGCATGTGACCAATACAAATTGATTTGGTAAGCATATTTGGCCTTGTGTTTTAAGTTATTGTCCTACTGAAAGGTGAATTTGTGTCTGTTGGAAAGTAGACAACCAAGTTTTCCTGTAGGATTATTTTTTATTCTAAACTACCTAGTCCTTGCCAATGACAAGCATTCCCATAACATGATGTAGCCACCACCATGCTTGAAAATATGAAGCGTGGTACTCAGTGATGTGTTGTGTTTGCCCCAAACATAACGCTTTGTATTTAGGTCATACATTTCTTTCCCACATTTTTTGCAGTTTTACTTTAATGCCTTATTGCAAACAAGATGCATGTTTTGTACAGGATTCCTACTTTTCACTGTCAATTAGGTTAGTATTGTGGAGTAACTAAAATGTTGTTTTCATCAAGGACCTCTGTTCTTTGCTCCATTCATCTTTCCCTCTATTCGGACTAGTCTTCCAGTCCCTGCTGCTGAAAAACACCCCACAGCATGATGCTGCCACCACCATGCTTCACCTTTGGGATGGTGCCAGGTTTCCTCCAGACGTGACGCTTGGCATTCAGGCCAAAGACTTCAATCTTGGTTTCATCAGAACAGAGAATCTTGTTTCTCATTATCTGAGAGTCCATAGGTGCCTTTTGGCAAATTCCAAGCGGGCTTGTCATCTGCCCTGAGGAGTGGCTTCCATCTGGCCACTACCTTAATAAAGGCCTGATTGGTAGAGTGCTGCAGAGATGTCCAATCAATTGAATTTACCATAGGTGGACTCCAATCAAGTTGTAGAAACATCTCAAGGATGATCAATGGAAACAGGATGCACCTGAGCATAATGTCTAGTCTAATAGAAAAAGGTCTGAATACTTAAGGTATCCGTTTTAGATTTTTGATACATTTGCAAAAAATATATATTAAAAACAGTTTTTGTTTTGTTATTATGGGGTACTGTGTGTAGATTGAAGATATTTATTTTTGTAATCAATTTTAGAATAACGCTATGACGTAACAAAAATAAAATGGAAGGGGTCTGAATACTTTCCGAATGCACTGTATTTAGGCTCGTCATAACAAAGGGGTTAAATACTTATTGACTTGAGACATCTCAGCTTTTCATTTTGTATTCATTTGTAAAAACATCATTCCACTTGGACATTATGGGGTATTGTGTGTAGGCCAGTGACACAAAATCTAAATTTAATCCATTTTAAATTCAGGCTGTAACAACAAAATGTGGATAGGTTAAGAAGGGGTGTGAATACTTTCTCTAGGCACTGTAATTCCTGCAGGTCTTACCCAGCAGGATCTGTAGAGTATTGGTGTGAAGCTCCAGGGCTTCCATTTGCTGCTCCATCACATCCATCTTCTCTGTGTCCTGGTTGTAGTAGCTGTACACACACGAGTAGGCCAGCACCTACATGGCAGAGTCAGGCAAGGGATCCATATTAGTCATATCTTTTAAATGCTGAAAAGGTAACATCATGAATAGGGCTCTTGAGGTGACCGTATTACCGCCACACTGGCAGTCATGACCGCAGTAAAACGCCATGTGACCGTTGAGTCAAATAATCTCTTATGCACTCTGGACATGCATCGGTAGTACCCAACAAACTAACAACCATAAGGTCACTAATGGCCTGGTACTCAGTGCTCAATTGTCCCTCTAACATCAATAAAAATGCCATCAAACACTCATCAAAACATTATTGTACTTTCTTTAAAAAAAAATTTTTTACACTTGGCTGATTGGCTGAAGCAGTGGAAAACATGGTCGTTGTGGATGTTGTTTCAAAGACTAACAACGAAATGGACAGCGCTTTCTAATGTGATGATTCATAAAAACAATTAAAACATATGCATACTCAAGCTTATCCATACACAGGCCTTTAATATGTGCACAAGCCTGAAAAAACATTGAATTAAAATAATGATTGTTCCATTACAATATATAGCGTACCGCATATTACACACGGCAGAAAAAGATTTTAAACTGACTTAAGATGTTTTTGGTTCAAAATTGGTCTGGCCTATACGCCAAAATTAAAATTCTAGCAATTGCCTTTGAGTATGGACTGTATTATTTTGCATACTGGATGGACTGGTTACCTTATTCTACACTCCAAACTTTCTATCCATGAGTCTGGGAGAGAACGTATAGGCCTAGGAGATGCTATTGATTCATCAATTGTGCAGGGCGACTTAAGAGTTAGCCCACAATTATAGTGAATTTGTATTTGAATAGCCTAGTAATAGGCTTTAGCTACAGAATCTCACCACCATCCATTTCCATCTCTCTGTATCATTCATTCCTTTCTCGAACATGCAGAGAGAGGGGCTGGCAACAGTTCAATGAAATAGCCTGTTTTTCGTTGTGATTTATTTCTTTTTTACTATCAATGTTCATGAAAAGATTTGACTTGGTTTCCCAAATGAAGCACTGGGAAGCTGCAAGAACAGGGTTTTAGAGCCCATGGTATACAGAGTTTGGGCAGAACATCACCTGTCGTGCAAGAGGCTGCATGCTCCACAAAAACAGTAGTTGATGCATGGAGTGTAATAACCCGTCATGATTGAAAAACGAACCGGTGGGAAAGCGGCCTCCATTCGCTATTCGAGTGCATACAGACTACATCTTACTTCCCCTGTCCATTAATGGGCCATTCTAAATCTAAACACATTTAGCATATTGGTAAAGATGGGATTAAATTGAGAACCACATGTGCAGCCTGAGGCAAGGAACAGAGCGCAAGCTTTTTTTGTGACTTTCCCAAAACATCAATAGCCTATAGTGTCACCATGCAGCCCATATACATTTTGATTTCTAAGACAGTCTAAGATTTATTCTCAACAAAAATATACATGCAACTTGTAAAGTGTTGGTCCCATGTTTCATGAGCTGAAATAAACAATCCCAGAAATGTTCCATATGCACAAAAATATTATTTATGTAAAATGTACACATATTTGTTTACATTCCCTGTTAGTGAGCATTTCTCCTTTGCCAAGATAATCCATCCATCTGACAGGTGTGGCATATCAAGAAGCTGATTCTCATCACAAAATTGTCCAAGTTCAACTTTTCCCCTGATGCCTTGAGATGGATGAAATCATACCTTGAAGGCAGAACTCAGTGTGTCAGAGTGAGCAATGAGCTGTCGCCCACTCGTAGCTATGATGTGGGCGTGCCCCAAGGGTCAATACTGGGGCCCCTCCTGTTCAGCCTGTACATTAATGATCTGCCTTCTGTCTGTACTGGGTCTGAAGTTCAAATGTATGCAGATGATACAGTGATATATGTGCATGCAAAGAGCAAACAACAAGCTGCACAAGAACTCACTACTGTAATGGTCCAGGTTACAAAGTGGCTCAGTGACTCGTGTTTGCATCTCAATGTGAAAAAAACTGTTTGCATGTTCTTCACAAAGAGGGCAACAGATGCTACTGAGCCAGATGTCTATGTGTCAGGGGAGAAGCTCCAGGTGGTATCCGATTTTAAGTACCTTGGCATCATACTTGATTCCAACCTCTCTTTTAAAAAGCATGTGAAAAAAGTAATTCAAATAACCAAATTCAACCTAGCTAATTTCCGATTTATACAAAATTGTTTGACTACAGAGGTAGCAAAACTGTACTTCGAAACTATGATACTCCCCCACTTAACATACTGCTTGACTAGTTGGGCCCAAGCTTGCTGTACAACATTAAAACCTATTCAGTCTGTCTACAAACAGGCTCAAAGTGCTTGATAGGAAGCCCAATAGCCATCATCATTGTCACATTCTTAGAAAGCATGAGCTCTTGAGTTGGGAAAATCTTGTGCAATACACCGACGCATGTCTTATATTCAAGATCCTTAATGGCCTGGCTCCCCCTCCACTCAATATTTTTGTTAAACAGAAAACCCAGACATATGGCAGCAGATCCACAAGGTCTGCCATGAGAGGTGACTGTATAGTTCCCCTAAGGAAAAGCACCTTTAGTAAATCTGCATTCTCTGTGAGAGCTTCCCATGTCTGGAATACACTGCCATCAGACACACATAACTGCACCACATATCACACTTTCACAAAATGCTTGAAGACATGGCTAAAGGTCAATCAGATTTGTGAACATGGTCCCTAGCTGTGTGTTGCCGCTTTCCATGTTGTCTGTTGTCTGTAGCTTGTGAGGTGTGGAAACACTTTGTTGCTTTTATGAATTTTGTCTTGCTGCTTTTTGTTTTATGTTACTCTGTCTGTATGCTATGTCTTGCTTGTTCTATGCTGCTATTGTCTATATTGTAATTTTTTTTAATAACCTGCCCAGGGACTGCGGTTGAAAATTAGCCGGCTGGCTAAAACCGGCACTTTTACTGAAACGTTGATTAATGTGCACTGTCCCTGTAAAAATAAAAATAAACTCAAACTCAAACAAGCATGATCATTACACAGTACGCACCTTGTGCTGGGGACAATAAAAGGCCACTCTAAAATGTACAGTTTTGTCACCCAACACAATGCCACAGATGTGTCAAGCTGAGGGAGCGTGCAATTGGCATGCTGACTACAGGAATATCCACCAGAGCTGTTGCCAGACAATTGAACGTTGATTTCTCTTCCATAATCCGACTCCAATGGTATTTTAGAAAATTTGGCAGTATGTCTAACCGGCATCACAACTGCAGACCACGTGTAACCACACCAGCCCAGGACCTCCACATCCGGCTTCATCACCTGCAGGGTCGTCTGAGACCGGCCACCCGGACAGCTGATGAAACTGTGGGTTTGCACAACCAAAGAATTTCCACACAACTGTCAGAAATCGTCTCATGGAAGCTCATCTGCGTGCTCATCGATCTTACCAGGGTCTTAACCTGACTGTAGTTTGGCGTCATAACCGACTTCAGTGGGCAAATGCTCACTGTCGATGGCCACTAGCACGCTGGAGAAGTGTGCTCTTCACAGATTAATCCCGGTTTCAACTGTACCAGGCAGATGGTAGACAGCACGCTTTGCTATCAACGAGTGCCCCATGGTGGCCAGCGGGTTTATGGTATGGGCAGGCATAAGCTACGGACAACAAACAATTGCATTTTATCGATGGCAATTTGAATTCACAGAGATACTGTGACAAGATCATGCTATTCATCCGCCGCCATCACCTCATGTTTCAGCATGATAATGCACAGCCCAATGTCGCAAGCATCTGTACACAATTGCTGGAAGCTGAAAATGTCCCAATTCTTCCATGGCCTGCATACTCACCACATGTCATCCATTGAGCCTGTTTGGGATGCTCTGGATCAACGTTTACGACAGCATGTGCTAGTTCCCGCCAATATCCAGCAACTTCACACAGCCATTGAAGAGGAGTGGGACAACATTCCACAGGCCACAATCAACAGCCTGAGCGAAGGAGATGTGTCGCACTGAATGAGGCAAATGGTGGTCATACCAGATACTGACTGGTTCTCTGATCCATGCACCTACATTTTTTGAAGTATCTGTGACCAACAGATGCATATCTATATTCCCAGTCATGTGAAATCCATAGATTAGGGCCTAATGAATTATCTAAATGACCTAATTATCTAAATCGACTGATTTCTTTGTATGAACTGTAACTCAGTAAAATCTTTGAAATTGTTGCATTTATATGTTTGTTCAGCAACTAAAGTGGCAAACTCAATCTAGTGTATAGGACCGGTTTCAAATGATCACTTTTATGCTCATATGTGCACTCACACCAGAATGGGACAAATACTGTTTATATTTTATTCAGATAAGTTCAATTATATCCTTCTTACTATAAAATCATAGAATATAAAACAACAGCATCCGACTTAAGCATATCTTGTCTGCTTAATGAACAAGCCTACATACAGCCTATGGCATGGTGCATAGATAACATATACTAGGCCAACTCCTATTCTGTTATTCTAAAATACATGTTCTTCATATCATAATGTTTCTTTACACCTGCCTAAAATAAAGGATATATTGTGATGGTGTATATTAAATTGATTTATTAGACTTTTTTAAATGTCAATGTTCCAAAAGCGTGCATGGTGATTGGTGATTGCGTGGTGATTGCTTAAATGTCTCTACCGATTGGACAGTTATTTTCAAATGAGTTTACTACCTCTTACCTTGCGCGCTTGAGCGAGGACTTTGCAGGCATCAATAACAAACGTCAACGTCTTCATTTGCAAGGCTTCATTGATGGAGGAGACTTTGCTCTCTAGACTGATGGCAAAGTCCTTGGCTTGGTTGTGGAAAGTGCATCTCTCGTTGTAGTCTTGGAACTTCTTTTCCTGCCTTGCTGCTTTACTCACCTGCAGTCAGAAAAAAAGTGGATCACTGCATTGGATCACCCCCCCCCCCCATGATTATCCACATAAATGTAGAAGTGTTGAGAAACATTCTATTCTTAGTCACAATAAAAGTGACTCCAAAATGAGAAAATACATTATTCACCATTCAGTTCCCATTGGGCAAAATATAATCAAAACGCAACCAAAAACTGCAAATGCATCCAACAAGTTTGTACAAGCTTGATGTAGTCATTGAGTGAAAAGACAAAATACTAAACCGTTGACTCCTTTAATACAGTAAGCAAATTTGTCCAAATACTTGACTTCCTCAAATGGGGGGACTAGATAGTGCCTTCGAAAAGTATTCAGTCCCCTTTTCCTCAATCTACACACAATACCCCATTATGACAAAGCAAAAACAGGTTGTTAGAAATGTTTGCTCATTTATAATAAAAAATGAAACACCACATTTACATAAGTATTCAGACCCTTTACTCAGTACTTTGTTGAAGCACATTGGCAGCGATTACAGCATCGAGTCTTCTTGGGTATGATGCTACAAGCTTGACACACCTGTATTTGGGGAGTTTCTCCCATTCTTCTCTGCAGATCCTCTCAAGCTCTGTCAGGTTGGATGGGGAGCGTCACTGCACAGCTATTTTCAGGTTTCTCCAGAGATGTTAGATCGGTTAAACTTCCGGGTCTGGCTGGGCCACTCAAGGACATTGAGACTTGTCCCGAAGCCACTCCTGCGCTGTCTTGGCTGTGTGCTTAGGGTCGCTGTCCTGTTGGAAGGTGAACGTTCGCCCCAGTCTGAGGCCCTGAGCACACTGGAGCAGGTTTTCATCAAGGATCTCTGTACTTTGCTCTGTTCATCTTTGCCTCGATCCTGACTAGTCTCCCAGTCCCTGCTGCTAAAAAACATCCCCACAGCATGATGCTTCCACCATCATGCTTCACTGTAGGGATGGTGCCAGATTTCCTCCAAACCTGACGCTTGGCATTCAGGCCAAAGATTCCAATCTTGGTTTCAACAGACCAGAGAATCTTTAGGGCTGTTGTGCCTTTTACTGATGAGTGGCTTACGTCAGGCCACTCTACCATAGAGGCCTGTTAGGTGGAGTACTGCAGAGATGGTTGTCCTTCTGGAAGTTTCTCTCATCTCCACAAAGGAACTCTAGAGCTCTGTCAAAGTGACCATTGGGTTCTTGGTCACTTCCCTGACCAAGGCCCTTCCCCCCTCATTGCTCAATTTGGCCGTGTGGCCAGCTCTAGGAAGAGTCTTGGTTGTTCCAAACGTATTCCATTTAAGAAGGATGGAGGCCACTGTGTTCTTGGGGACCTTCAATGCAGCAGAATTGTTTTTGTATCCTTCCCCTGATCTGTGCCTCAACACAATCCTGTCTTGGCGCTCTACGGACAATTCCTTCGACCTCAAGGCCTTGTTTTTGCTTTGACATGCACAGTCAACTGTGGGACCTTATATAGACAGGTGTGTGCCTTTCCAAATCATGTCCAATCAATTGAATTTACCACCAGGTGGACTCCAATCAAGTTGAAGAAACATCTCAAGGATGATCAATGGAAACAGGATGCCTCTGAGCTCCATTTTGAGTCTCATAGCAATGGGTCTGAATTCTTATGTAAATAAGGTATCTGTTTATTATTTTGTTTTACATTTCTAAAAACTAGTCGTGTCTATTGTGTATAGACTGCGAAGGATGTTTTATTTATTTAATCAATTTCAGAAAAAGGCTGTAACGTAACAAAATGTGGAAAAAGTCAAGGGGTCTGAATACTTTCCGAAGGCACTGTACATAAAGTGCTTTCATTTCTAAACGGTAAAACAGATATGTATGAAAATACCGTCAAATAAAAGGTGACATTCTGTAAAGTGGCCTCATGAAACATTTGCCCAAATCCAAAATGGTGGGGTACAGAGCCAAATAAAAAATTCACTGTCCAAATACATATGGAGGGGAAACCCAAATTCGTATGAAGCACAAACTTAACTTAATCAAGTCAATTGGAATTACCATAGCTGAGCAGTTGAAGTAATCTTTGTGGGTTGGTTTCCATGGCTTGAGACACCTCCAGCAAAATCCATGGTTACATTTGGCACAAGTCATACTGAAAAAAATGTTTTGACACTGAGTGGCAGTAACAGTGATGCCTAGAAATCCCTACAACATACTTCTGGTAAACCATGAAATGTTTTGATGGAAATCGACAGAGAACAAACTGGGCTGAGGATTGAAACGGGTCCAGTGGCTTTATACTTACTGTAGGCACCCTTCGTTCTTCTCTATCTGGGCCTGGCAGCTGGGGCAGCGTTTGGAGATGAGTTTGGCAAGGTGCTTACTCTGAGCTTCCATGGTCATACCCTCGTAGTAGCCACCATCGTCTATCCACTGGGACATGTGACTGCAGCTGGCTGGGTAGTGAGCCTGGGGAGATAGTGGAGGTTAAGAAATCAGCATAAATCTATACTCTATGCTTACTTGTCTCTATGAACAAAATACTGTATGTACTAGATAGATTTACACTACACCAAGTCTGATGGGTATCCGTACAAATATGGATTTCTAATTCAATGCCATTGAAGTAAAAAAAAAAGACAAATAAACCACATGAATGAGGACAGGAGACGTGTATAACAGCTCAGTGCTAACCTCTGGGAAGTTGCAGCTGAAGCAGGAGGACCAGCAGCACTTTGAGCAGGTTCCCATGCTGCCGATGTTCTCCCTGCACAGGATCTGGTCACAGCCCAAGGGGTTGGTGCACCAGGTCAGGTTGGAGCAGCACTCCACATAGCCCCGGAGGAGAGCGTTCTCATACTGGGGAGAAACAGAGGACAGGAGCCTTAGAGGATGGATAGGCGCTACTGTTTTAAACTCACGATCAGTAAACATGTACAACTGGACAGACATAACTTTATGGGTTTATATACAGTACATGAAGTATTTTTTGTTACGTTAGAGCCTTATTCTAAAATGGATTATATAAGTAAAAATGCTCAATCTACACACAATACCCCATAATGACAAAACAAAAACAGGTTTAGAAATGTTTGCAAATGTATAAAAATCAAAAACAGAAATACCTTATTTACATAAGTATTCAGACCTTCTGCTATGATACTCGAAATTGAGCTAAGCTGCATCCTGTTTCCATGGATCATCCAGTGCATGTCAGAGCAAAAACCAAGCCCTGAGGTCAAAGGAACTGTCCGCAGAGCTCCGAGACAGGATTGTGTCGAGACACAGATCTGGGGAAGGGTACCAAAAAAATTCTGCAGCATTGACGGTCCTCCGTCATTCTTAAATGGAAGTTTGCAACCACCAAGACTCTTCCTAGAGCTGGCCGCCCGGCCAAACTGAGCAATCGGGGATAAGGGCCTTGGTCAGGGAAGTGACCAAGAACCCAATGGTCACTCTGACAGCGCTCCAGAGTTCCTCTGTGGAGATGGAAGAACCTTCCAGAAGGACCAACATCTCTACAGCACTCCACCAATCAGGCCTTTATGGTAGAGTAGCCAGGCAAAAGCCACTCCTCAGTAAAGGCACGACAGCCGACTTGGAGTTTTCCAAAAGGCACCTAAAGACTTTCAGAACATGAGAAACAAGATTCTCTGGTCTGATGAAACCAATATGCAACTCTTTGGCCTGAACGCCAAGTGTCACATTTGGAAGAAACCTGGCACCATCCTTACGGTGAAGCATGGTGGTGGCAGCATCATGTTGTAGGGATGTTTTTCAGCGACAGGAAGACTTCTTAGGATCAAGGGAAAGATGAACAGAGTTAAGTATAGCAAGATCCTTGATGAAAACATGCTCCAGAGCGCTTAGGAAATCAGACTGTGGAAAAGGTTCACCTTCCAACAGGACAACGACCCTAAGCAAACAGCCAAGACAACACAGGAGTGACTTCGGGACAAGCCTCAATGTCCTTGAGTGGCCCAGCCAGGGCCCGAACCCAATCAAATATCTCTGGAGAAACCTGAAAATAGCTGTGCAAGATGCTCCCCATCCAACCTGACAGATCTTAAGAGGATTTGCAGATAAGAATGGGAGAAACTCCCTGAATACTTTCCAAATTCACTTTAAGTGTGATGCTCTCGTGTGTGTGTGTGTGTGTGTGGGGGGGGGGTGCAGACCTTGGCGATGGTGTCCTTGTTGGTCAGGATGTTGAAGAAGAACTGAGAAGTAGGTTGTGCTCGGCAGTCTGTTATTGGACAGTTGCAGTTCATCACCAGGTTCTGCTCAATTCTGGCCGTGAGGTACTCCTGCCAGCAAGACTAGGAAGAAAAAATAAATCATCATGAAATGGGAGTCCTGTGACAAACTGTTCACACATAAATTAGGAGCAGATGTTCAGACTCAACATGAACAGTCTAATTCATCCTTAAAGCAGCAATCAGCAGTTGAAATAATAACAAAGCTCCCTCAACCCGGTTTCAGGTAAAAAGCTGAGGGCTGGGGTTGGAGAAATCTAACCGCTCAAATTTATAGACCGAGCTATCCATGAAGGGACTGACCATCCATGATATCAAATTTGTAGTTTAAACCATGCTTTAAGGCTGTAGTGTTTGCTTACAAACATTGTAAAACAATCTTATACACTGCTCAAAAAATAAAGGGAACACTAAAATAACACATCCTAGATCTGAATGAATGAAATATTCTTATTAAATACTTTTTTCTTTACATAGTTGAATGTGCTGACAACAAAATCACACAAAAATGATCAATGGAAATCAAATTTATCAACCCATGGAGGTCTGGATTTGGAGTCACACTCAAAATTAAAGTGGAAAACCACACTACAGGCTGATCCAACTTTGATGTAATGTCCTTAAAACTAGTCAAAATGAGGCTCAGTAGTGTGTGTGGTCTCCACGTGCCTGTATGACCTCTCTACAACGCCTGGGCATGCTCCTGATGAGGTGGCGGATGGTCTCCTGAGGGATCTCCTCCCAGACCTGGACTAAAGCATCCGCCAACTCCTGGACAGTCTGTGGTGCAACGTGGCGTTGGTGGATGGAGCGAGACATGATGTCACAGACGTGCTCAATTGGATTCAGGTCTGGGGAACGGGTGTGCCAGTCCATAGCATCAATGCCTTCCTCTTGCAGGAACTGCTGACACACTCCAGCCACATGAGGTCTAGCATTGTCTTGCATTAGGAGGAACCCAGGGCCAACAGCACCAGCATATGGTCTCACAAGGGGTCTGAGGATCTCATCTCGGTAGCTAATGGCAGTCAGGCTACCTCTGGCGAGCACATGGAGGGCTGTGCGGTCCCCCAAAGAAATACCACCCCACACCATGACTGACCCACCGCCAATCCGGTCATGCTGGAGGATGTTTCAGGCAGCAGAACGTTCTCCACGGCGTCTCCAGACTATGTCACGTCTGTCACATGTGCTCAGTGTGAACCTGCTTTCATCTGAAGAGCACAGGGCGCCAGTGGCGAATTTGCCAATCTTGGTGTTCTCTGGCAAATGCCAAACGTCCTGCACGGTGTTGGGCTGTAAGCACAAACCCCACCTGTGGACGTCGGGCCCTCATACCACCCTCATGGAGTCTGTTTCTGACCGTTTGAGCAGACACATGCACATTTGTGGCCTGCTGGAGGTTATTTTGCAGGGCTTTGGCAGTGCTCCTCCTGATCCTCCTTGCACAAAGGCGGAGGTAGCGGTCCTGCTGCTGGGTTGTTGCCCTCCTACGGCCTCCTCCACGTCTCCTGATGTACTGGCCTGTCTCCTGGTAGCGTCTCCATGCTCTGGACACTACGCTGACAGACACAGCAAACCTTCTTGCCACAGCTCGCATTGATGTGCCATCCTGGATGAGCTGCACTACCTGAGCCACTTGTGTGGGTTGTAGACTCCGTCTCATGCTACCACTAGAGTGAAAGCACCGCCAGCATTCAAAAGTGACCAAAACATCAGCCAGGAAGCATAGGAACTGAGAAGTGGTCTGTGGTCACCACCTGCAGAACCACTCCTTTATCGGGGGTGTCTTGCTAATTGCCTATAATTTCCACCTGTTGTCTATTCCATTTGCACAACAGCATGTGAAATTTATTGTCAATCAGTGTTGCTTCCTAAGTGGACAGTTTGATTTCACAGAAGTGTGATTGACTTGGAGTTACATTGTGTTGTTTAAGTGTTCCCTTTATTTTTTTGAGCAGTGTATTTTGGGTTCTGATGGGGTAAAGACAGTTGAACTAAGCTCATGGGGCATTTAGAAAAGTTCCAGTGCCTTCAGAAAATATTCACATCCATTTACTTTTTCCACATTGTGTTGTGTTACAGCCTGAATTCAAAATGGATTACATTTAGATTGTTGTGTCATTGGCCTACACCCAGTAAATACCCCATAATGTCAAAATGGAATTATGTTTTTAAGAAATGTTTACAATGTAATAAAAAATGAAAAGCTGAAATGTCTTGAATCAATAACTATTTAACCCCTTTGTTATGGCAAGCCTAAATGCATTCAGGAGTAAAAATGTGCTTAACAAAGTCACATAAGTTGCATGGACAACATGATTTTTGAATGACTACCTCATCTCTGTACCCCACACATACAGATGTGGTCTCTCAGTTGAGCAGTGAATTTTAAACTAACCTAAATGAGTGAAAAGGAAACCTATTCCAAAACATGCAACGTTTGCAATAAGGCACTAAAGGAAAACGGCAAACAATGTAGCAAACAAATGTACTTCATTTCCTGAATACAAAGTGTTATGTTTGGAGCAAATCCAAAACACATCACCGAGTACCAATCTTCATATGGTGGTGGCTGCATCATGTTATGGATCATTTTTTTTAGGATAAAACTAAATGGAAGAGCGCGCTAAGCACAGACAAAATCCTAGAGGAAAATCTGGTTCAGTCTGCTTTCCAACAGACGGAGACAAATGTACCTTTCAGCAGGACAATAACCTTAAACACAAGGCCAAATATACACTGGAGTTGTTTACCAAGAAGACAGCGAATGTTCCTGAGCAGAGTTACAGTTTTAACCTAAATCGGCATGAAAATGATTATCTAGCAATGATCAATAACCATCTTGACAGAGCTTGAAGAATTTTTGAAAGAATAATGTGCAAACACTGTACAATAGCCAAATCCACTAATTTGAAGGGGTGTCTGTGGACACTCCCTCAAATGAGTGGATTCGGCTATTTCAGTCATACCCGTTGCTGACAGGTGTATCTAATCGAGCACACAGCCATGCAATCTCCATAGACAAACATAGGCAGTAGAATGGGCCGTACTGAATAGCTCAGTGACTTTCAACGTGGCACCTTCATGGGATGCCACCTTTCCAACAAGTCAGCTCGTCAAATTTCTGCCCTGCTAGAGCTGCCTCAGTCAACTGTAAGTGCCGTTATTGTGAAGTGGAAACGCCTAGGAGCAACAATGGCTCAGCCGCGAAGTGGTAGGCTACACAAGCTCACAGAACGGGAACTCCAAATGCTGAAGCATATAAACATTGTCTGTTCTCGGTTGCAACACTCCCTACCAAGTTCCAAACTGCCTCTGGAAGCAACGTCAGCACAATAACGGTTTGTCGGGAGTTTCATGAAATGGCTTTCCATGGCCGAGCAGCCACACACGCCTAAGATCAACATGCGCAATTCCAAGTGTTGGTTGGCGTGGTGTAACAATCGCCACCATTGGACTCTGGAGCAGTGGAAAGGCGTTCTCTGGAGTGATGAATCAAGCTTCACCATCTGTAGTCCGACCGACGCCAGGAGAACGCTACCTACCCCAATGCATAGTGCCAACTAAGTTTGGTGGAGGAGGAATAATGGTCTGGGGCTGTTTTTCATGGTTCGGGCTAGGCCTCTTAGTTCCAGTGAAAGTAGATCTTAATCCGACAGCATACAATGACATTCTATACGATTCAGTGCTTCCAACTTTGTGGCAACAGTTTGGGAAGGCCCTTTGCTGTTTCAGCATGACAATTGCCCCGTGCACATAGCGATGTCCATACAGAAATGGGTTTTCGAGATCAGTGTGGAAGAATTTGACTGGCCTGCACAGAGCCCTGACCTCAACCCCATTGAACACCTTTGGGATGAATTGGAACGCAGACTGCGAGCTAATATCGCCCAATATCAGTGCCCGACCTCACTAATGCTCTTGTGGCTGAATGGAAGCAAGTCCCCGCATCAATGTTCCAACATCTAGTGGAAATCCTTCCCAGAAGAGTGGAGGCTGATTTAGCAGCAAAAGGGGGAGAACAACTCCATATTAATAATCAGAATGAGATGTTTGACAATCAGGTGGCCACATACTTTGTTGTGTATTTCTCTATCTCACTTCAAATAACTTTGTCATTATGGGGTATTGTGTATAGATGGGATGGGAAAATATATACTAAATCCATTTTGATTTCAGGTTGTAACAAAATACATGAATACTTTGTGAAGGCAATAATCAATGGGTACATATCATTCATTTCTAAATAAATAAAAATATATGTTCCTTTAAAGCATCTATACAAGATTCAACTAGTTTAAAGTTAGAAAAGGATTAGAGAAATCGGTAAAGTGACAGACCCGGCAGCAGTAGTGCATGCAGCAGAGGGTAGGAACGGGCTCTGCCTCCCCTGTTTGAGAGATGAGGCACACAGGGCAGCTGGACACAGGGCTGTGGGGTGGCTGGGGGTTCCAGCCCCTCAGCCCAGCAGCCATGACCAGGGAGTCTGGGTCGTCTGTGTAGCGCTGGATTAGCACGTCCATGTTCCACTTGCAGTGGACCAGCAGGTGCTCAGCCCGGTCCAGGTCCAGAGTCAGGGTGCCAGAGACCTGCTGCACTGTGCGCTGCATCAGCTGCCGGACCTCCTCCTGGTTCATAGTCCGGCCCATGGACAACAGGACAGCCTCCAGGACCCCGTCTTCCACACTCTGAGGGGCTGCAAAGATGCCTTCCAGGCTGGAGGAGAAGACACAGCGGGTCACAAGAGGTAAGTTACATCTATGGAAATCTTAACCTCTAAACGTGAGGAGGGTCACAGTTTAGTATAATTACGTTGGAAATACTCTCATTTCAGAGAACAAGCATGTGTCATTAAAAACAGTGCGGCAGAATAACATCCTTATGGAAAGCAGAGCTTGTAATTATCAGGTTAGTAGTTCGTGTGATTTTAACTGCAAAAAGTTGTAGAGACAAATTGTGGTATCTTTATTAAAAAAAGATCACCCCACACAGCATTTCTAGACTACTGTATTATACCCACACAAAATAAGAAAGCAACACCTCCCGGGTGGCGCAGTGGTTAAGGGCGCTGTACTGCAGCGCCAGCTGCGCCACCAGAGACTCTGGGTTCGCGCCCAGGCTCTGTCGTAACCGGCCGTGACCGGGAGGTCCGTGGGGCGACGCCTAGCGTCATCCGGGTTAGGGAGGGTTTGGCCGGTAGGGAAATCCTTGTCATCGCGCACCAGCGACTCCTGTGGCGGGCCGGGCGCAGTGCGGGCTAACCAAGGTTGCCAGATGCACAGTGTTTCCTCCGACACATTGGTGCGGCTGGCTTCCGGGCTGTGTTAAGAAGCAGTACAGCTTGGTTGGGTTGTGTATTGGAGGACGCATGACTTTCAACCTTCGTCTCTCCCGAGCCCGTACGGGAGTTGTAGCGATGAGACAAGATAGTAGCCACTAAACAATTGGATACCACGAAATTGGGGAGAAAAAGGGGTACAAAAATAAAATAAATAAAAAAGATTTAAAAAATATAAAAAATAAGAAAGCAACAAACATGGTTCAAAGTTCAAATGTTCTTTATTATTTATATTAATAGAACATTCACTAGCATCTTTTGACTGTTTCTCAACATATGGCATAACAGCCTAGATATTTTTTGTGTTGAATGTATTAGACTATTAGAGCCATGGGTTTCTTTGAAGGTTATGGCTTAGATAAACAGCATCAGTAGTCAATGGTCATCCTGTATGTGAAATGACTGACATTGCCATGCAGCCACAGTTTAGGTCAATGTGTATTTAAAAGCTCAACTAGGACAGAGAACAAGTACATATGGCACAAATAAGTGCTGTAACGTCAGGGCTGAAGACCTCAACCCAATTGGTTAGCTATTAAAGCATTTATGCAATGGCTATAGCAGAAAGACATATACATGGAAAATAAGGCCTGTTAGTAATTATTATACTCTCCTTCCCTACAATTCAAAAACAAAGAACTTGCCCTGAGATACAGAATCAACTGAGAGGCCACACCAGCAATTTACATTAAAAACCCTTCCCCCACTAGGTCAAGGGTCATCCGCACACCTGATGTCAGCGTTGCTGCTGCTGGGGTTATTCTTCAGCTCTGCCTTGCTGAAGGAGAAATGCGCCTGGCCCTTCTGGGGAGTGGAGGGGTCTTCAGGCAGGAACTCCACGATGTGGGGGCTGTCCTCGTTGCGCCTGATGTAGCCCTTGCTGATGACGTGCATGACACAGGACAGCACGTCTGTAGTGCTGCAGCTGAAACGCACCGAGCCTGGGGAACGAGTCACCTCCCGCTTCTGACACGTCTCCAACACCTGAGGGAGGACAAGGGATAAAATAAGGGACATAAGACACCCACTGCTAGCTGTCGTTCTCCCCTGAACAAGAATTTGTTCTTAACTGACTTTCCTAGTTAAATAAAAGTTAAATAAAATAAAACATAGGATCAGTTGATCATCTCCATTGGTCACACATGAGGGAACAAGGCCTTACTCTGAACACCAGGTTGTCTATGTTCATCTCTTTCTCAGCCTTCATGATCTGGATGACGAGGCAGTAGATGAAGTTCCTCTTCCTCTCCAGCGAGCAGGCAGCGTCCTCGTCCACATTCAGGTAGGTCTGCTTGGGCAGCAGGTAGCAGTAACTGTGGTTTTCCAAACTCTGAGACAGAGCTTTTATGTTCAACCTCAGGACTCCTATGTGTAGAGCAGGACAAAACCTTACATTCAGTCCAACTCCACAAACGCCAACAGTAAATTCAAAGCTGTCATGAAAATAACATCTAACTGGGGAACAATTCAGGGGATGGAATCTTTTTTTTGTAAAAAATTGCTGGATTGGAAGGATCCACAGTAGCTCCATAGAATGCATTTGTGAAAGGCTCAGAGAAAGAGCTAGCCAGGGAAAGACAGAGCGGGAGCTCACCATTCACAAGATTGTTGTCAGGGCTGTCTGTGGTGAGAATGCCCTTCTCTGCAGTGAGGGGAGACAGTGCATGGGCCAGCACTGTCGGAGAAAGGCCTGTAGCCTGCTGAAGAGCCTCCACAGATACATCCTGAAAATAACAACAGGAGGTAGTTTAGTGTCAATTTAAAACATTTAATTATTAAACTAAATTTCCCCCATCTAGTTACCGGTTGGTGGTTGAACTGTAGGAGGATGTACATCTGCAGGGTGGAGACATAGAGAGTGCAGGAGCCATAGTGCAGCTCTGCATGGCCCAGCCAGGTCCACTGTAGACGCCGGGGCTTACTGTGGGTCAGATTGTACATGCACTGGCCTGCAGACAAAACACACACCACACACCAATCAGCCAATAGCACTTCGTTCTCATAGATGACATTATAACGGACTGGCTCTGATGGAACTTTGCGAGATTTTGGCTTATGAGAAAGATCTAAAATATACTAAAACAAATATTAAAACACAACATGCAATACTTTCAAAGATTTTACAGTTCATATAAGTAAATCAGTAAATAGAAATAAATTAATTAGGCCTTAATCTATGAATTTCACATGACTGGGCAGGGTGGGCAGGCTCAGCCAATCAAATAGATTTCCCCACAAAGGGCTTACATACAGAAATACTCAGTTTCATCAGCTGTTTGGGTGGCTGGTCTCAGACAATCCCGCAGGTGAAGAAGCCAGATGAGGTCTTGGGCTGGTGTGGTTACACGTGGTCTGCAGTTGTGAGGCCGGTTGCACATATTGCCAAATTCCCTAAAACGATGTTCGAGGCGGCTTATGGTATGAGAAATGAACATTCAATTCTCTGGCAACAGCTCTGGTGGATATTCCTGCAGTCAGCATGTCAATTGCACGCTCCTTCAAAACATCTGTGGCATTGTGTTGTGTGACAAAACTACACATTTTAGAGTGGCCTTTTGTTGACCCCAGCACAAGGTGGACCTGTATAATGATCATGCTGTTTAATCAGCTTATTGGAATGCCACACCTGTCAGATGGATGATTTTGACAAAGAAGAAATGCTCACCAACAGGGATGTACACATCAGGTTTTTTTGTGCATATGGAACATTTCTGGGAATATCTATTTCAGCTAAAGAAACATGGGACCAACACTTGACATGTTGCGTTTATATATTTGTTCAGTGTATAATCAATATGAGGAGAGAAACACACAGCCTAAACTTTGTGAAAAGACAGATGACAGAATGGGACTGACTGTTAGAGTAGAAATCTGTGAACTCGGCCAGGTAGGTGGAGAGCTGCTTGGGGAAGTATCTGCTGGAGTTGTCCAGGTAGCAGGGTGAGGAGACTGCCCAGCAGCGAGGAGACAGGACCAGCACCTTCACTTCACTCTCCTCATCAGGCTCGGACGACTGATCATCCATCATCTGCAGCACAGAAAAATACAACATTTTTGGGAGGTTATGGGTTGGATTCCCAATAGGACATATAACATAGTAATGTGTTGTCATGACTCTCCTGTGAGGATCCAAATGATCAGATTACAGTGGATCAGCTCTACAGCGCTCCGGGGAGAGGAATGATGTGGGGGTTTTATGACATGTCACGTAGATCGTTAACAATAGGCAGCAGACAATTCCTTTTGGGGCCTAATTTGGACAAATGGAATGCATCTGTGTTACAGAAGAGTTTGCCACCCAAGAACTTCAACATTAAACCATGGACAATATATTTCAATATCCGAATATTGGGAATGATGAGAGATGGAATATGGAAAATTACTGTCTATGTTGCGATGTCATTAAAAGTTGCATGAAGACGTTATAACGAAAACATTGTAACTTGAAGAGCTTTCATATGTGTATGTCATGTTTACAAACTTTACATTGTGTGGAAAATATCCAGGATAAAGAATGTTTTTATGACGATAAGATTGTGATTTTAGTTCTCTAACGAGATCATATTGTGATACCTTGACTCGTAACTAGCCACGCCCCAGGGAACCCAGAGAGCGTGCCAGCCTGATGTAAACACCTCAATTTTACAAAAAGGTATAAAGCATTTGAGTTAAGAATTAACATATCAGACTAGAAGGGCCACAAGCTGCAGCTGAGGTCTACGATTAGTCACGACCCCGAAACGCAACATTAGGTTGAAGACAAAGGAACCTCTTAATCATTGCTATGGTTAAGTACTGTATCTAAGAAAGTGAATTTAAGCAGGACCATCCGGTTATTCTCTTCAAATCATTGTTTGTCTACATTGCTCTTATCCCCACTCTGGGATCATCTACACGGCTCAGAAGACCCCTCTTCCAGAACGAGTACAAGTAAACAGACAACTAAGAGAAAGGACATTGTGACATCTCGTGGACAATCAGAGACTTACACCGAGGAACAGACCCCTTCTCACCGAGCAGAACTCTGCCCACAGAGGCCTGGGCCCAACAGAGACACCCGACGAAGACCTTCAACACGTAAATACATGCATTACTTCTTACCCATAAGAGCGGCAGTTCGGGGCAAGATATTAGGGCTATTATAAGTATAGTTTCCAAATGTATCCAAGTGTTGCTTCTCTTTGTCGCTTTCTCGCTCTTTAAATTTAAATCTCCATCTTGTGTAGCCAGTGTCATATTGTATTAGTCCGCGAGGGACTTGTCATCGCGTTAAGTTTCTTATCAATAACCTACACCGCGTCTATCATATCTTATCATTTAGCTTCTTAGTAAATAATCAAATCAATATATTGTATAGTACAGAATGATTAGTAAGACTCAGGTTTACGAAGTCAACAACGTTCAGAATGAAACTGATGAGGAAATTATTAATTGGTGACTGGTACGATGTCTATATACTCTGGAGTTAATTCGGGAGATTAAACATACATTTCCCGTGGTGCCCCAAATTCCTAATGAGTTACATACAATTTAAATTGAGAAATAACTATTTGATAAATAGCAGTCATCACAATGATAGTCACGTCACGACAATGTGTATGCAGCTTTGGAGTCGATCATATGTTATATACAGTGAGCTCCAAAAGTATTGTGACAGTGGCAGAGTACATTCTGTACTCCAACACTTTGAAATGATACAATGACCGTGAGGTTAAAGTTCAGACTGTCAGCTTTAAGTTGAAGGTATTTTCATCCATATTGGGTGAACCATTAAGAAATTGGTTTTTGTACATAGTCCACCCATTTTAAACAGATCGAAAGTATTGGGACAAAATCACTTACAGTTGAAGTCAGAAGTTTACATACACTTATGTTGGAGTCATTAAAACTTGTTTTTCAACCACTCCACAAATTTATTGTTAACAAACTGTAGTTTTGGCAAGTCAGTTAGGACATCTACTTTGTGCATGACAAGTAATTTTTCCAACAATTATTTACAGACAGATTATTTCACTAATTCCAGTGGGTTAGAAGATTATACACTATGTTGACTGTGCCTTTAAACAGCTTGGAAAATTCTAGAAAATTATGTCATGGCTTTAGAAGCTTATGATAGGCTAATTGACATCATTTGAGTCAATTGGAGGTGTACCTGTGGATGTATTTCAAGGCCTACCTTCAAACTCAGTGCCTCATTGCTTGACATCATGGGAAAATCAAAAGAAATCAGCCAAGACCTCAGAAGGAAAATTGTAGACCTCCACAAGTCTGGTTCTTCCTTGGGAGCAATTTCCAAACGCCTGAAGGTACCACGTTCATCTGTACAAACAATAGCACGCAAGTATAAATACCATGGGACCACGCAGTCGTACCGTACCGCTCAGGAAGGAGACGTGTTCGGTCTCCTAGAGATTGTCGTACCTTGGTGCAAAGAGTGCAATCAATCCCAGAACAACAGCAAAGGACCTTGTGAAGATGCTGGAGGAAACAGGTACAAAAGTATCTAAATCCACAGTAAAATGAGTCCTATATCGACATAACTTGAAAGGCCGTTCAGCAAGGAAGAAGCCACTGCTCCAAAACCGCCATAAAAAAGCAACTGCACATGGGGACAAAGATCATACTTTTTGGAGAAATGTCCTCTGGTCTGATGAAACAAAAATAGAACTGTTTGGCCATAATGACCATTATGTTTGGAGGAAAAAGGGGTATGCTTGCAAGCCGAAGAACACCATCCCAACCGTGAAGCACGGGGGTGGCAGCAGCATGTTGTACGTGTGCTTTGCTGCAGGAGGGACTGGTGCACTTCAAAAAATAGATGGCATCATGAGAAAGTAAAATGATGTGGATATATTGTGCAACATCTCAAGACATCAGTCAGGAAGTTAAAGCTTGGTTGCAAATGGGTCTTCCAAATGGACAGTGACCCCAAGCATACTTCCAAAGTTGTGGCAAAATGGCTTAAGGACAACAAAGTCAAGGTATTGGAGTGGCCATCACAAAGCCCTGACCTCAATCCTATAGAGGAATGTGTGGGCAGAACTGAAAAAGTGTGTGCGAAGCTTGTGGAAGGCTACCCAAAACGTTTGACCCAAGTTAAACAATTTAAAGGCAATGCTACCAAATACTAATTGAGTGTATGTAAACTTGTGACCCACTGGGAATGCGATGAAAGAAATAAAAGCTGAAATAAATAATTCTCTCCTATTATTCTGACATTTCACATTCTTAAAATAAAGTAGTGATCCTAACTGACCTAAAACAGGGCATTTTAATTAGGATTAAAATGTCAGGAATTGTGAAAAACTGAGTTTAAATGTATTTGGCTAAGGTGTATGTAAACTTCCAACTTCAACTGTATGTCTATTAAAGTAGTCAAATGTTTTTAGTATTAGTTCCCATATTCCTAGCAATCAATGACTACATCACGCTTGTGACTCTACAAAGTTGGAGTCATTTGCTGTTCGTTTTGGTTGTTTCAGATTATTTTGTGCCCAATAGAAATACATGGTAAACAATGTAGTATCGTTTGGAATTGCTTTTATTGTAAATAAGATTAGAAAATGGTTTCTAAACACTTCTATATTCATTTGAAAACTATCATGATTACAGATAATCCTGAATGAATCGTGAATAAGAATGAGTGAGAAAGTTAGACGCACAAATATCATACCCCCAAGACATGCTAACCTCTCACCATTACAATAGAAGGGGAGGTTAGCATTTTCTGAGGGGTATGATATTAATGTTGTCCTCCAGACATGACGTTTGGCATTCAGGCCAAAGAGTTCAATCTTGGTTTCATCGGACAGACTAAAGCCACTCCTCAGTAAAAGGCTAATTAAAGATCATCTGTCCGATGAAACCAAGATTGAACTCTTTGGCCTGAATGCCAAACGTCACGTCTGGAGGAAACCTGGCACCATCCCTACTGCCGTGACTCAGAGTATCATAACTCTGATGACTGCTATTTTACCAACTAACTCAGTATTTTACCAACTAACTAACTTAATTATTACTCAATTAAATGAATCGTGTAACAATTAACTCATTAGGAATTTGGGGAACCACGGGAAAAGTAGTTTAACGAATTACTTTCTCCCGACTTAAACTCTAAAGAAAGATATATATATATATATATATATAAATCTCTGTCATCAATAACAGTCAATTAATCATTACCTCCGTTTCATTCTGAACGTCGCATAATCCTTAGATCCGCAAGAACCCTAGACCTTCTGAATATTCAGTACAACACAAATTGATTTAATTTATTTACTAACTAAATAATAACACAGAATACTCATACATACTTACATGATATAAAAGTCCCTAGTGGACTGGCAAGATATGACGGCTTGTTACACATATGGAGAGGGAAGAGTGGTGCAGCGATCTAAGGCAATGCATCTCAGTGCTTGAGAGGTCACTCCAGACACCCTGGTTCGAATCCAGGTTGTATCACAACCGGCTGTGATTGTGCGCCACCCTATGGGACTCCCAATCGACCCAGCGTTGTCCGGGTTTGGCCAGTGTAGGCCATCATTGTAAATAAGAATTTGTTCTTAACTGACTTGTCTAGTTAAATAAAGATTAAAATAAAATAAAAAAATTAGAGAGAGAACACTTGGAAACATTTGGAATCTACGCTCATGGAAATATTAATACTTAGCACCCTAACCTCTCAAACGGATTAGAAATGCAATATATATTTGTGACCCGATTCAGGAAACTAGACGTATGTCGCAAGTCACAACTTCACAGGAGAGCCGATTGATCATAAAAAATATTTTTATCAAAATGCGTTTTTTGGCAGAAATGCCTTGAACTTGTATGCCATCTGTAAATACGAATAAAATGGTTTAATTACGAGCCTTGTTGGTTAAACCACAGAAAAAGCTGGAAACCTTCCCACAAGCCATGATCAGCTGAGATAATGAGTGGGCTGGACATGCAGAGAGGAGTTCAGATTTTTCTGCCATAGTCAAGGCTTCTGTCTATTTGAGCTCGTCAGTCTGTTGGTAATCCTGTGCGAAAGCGGCTTTTTGAAAAATGTATTGTGTAGTGGAGCTGCATAAGTGTTGCTCTCCACTTTCTGGAGGATCACTTTTTGAAACCAGTGGAATTAGTTTATATGAAACGCAATTACCTCATTTAGAAGGCTAAAATCACATTTCTATCTTCACCAAAGTATTTTCCTATTTATTAATATATTTTATACAACATTTAGATGTAAACTTGATACATAGAATGCGTACACTTTAAGAATTACATTTATTATACCATCCTTAATGACATCACAAAATAATAAAACCATATGACAGGATTATTCTTTAGATCCCCACACACCAACCTTTTTTTTTTTTAAATCTTTTTTTTGTTGTTGAATTTTTACCCCTTTTTCTCCCCAATTTCGTGGTATCCAATTGTTGTAGTAGCTACTATCTTGTCTTATCGCTACAACTCCTGTACGGGCTCGGGAGAGACGAAGGTTGAAAGCCATGCGTCCTCCGATACACAACCCAACCAAGCCGCACTGCGCACTGCTTCTTAACACAGCACGCATCCAACCCGGAAGCCAGCCGCACCAATGCGCCGGAGGAACACCGTGCACCTGGCCACCTTGGTTAGTGCACACTGCGCCCAGCCCGCCACGGGAGTCGCTGGTGCGCGATGAGACAAGGACACCCCTACCGACCAAGCCCTCCCTAACCTGGGCGACGCTAGGCCAATTGTGCGTCGCCCCACGGACCTCCCGGTCGCGGCCGGTTACGACAGAGCCTGGGCGCGAACCCAGGAACTCTGATGGCACAGCTGGCGCTGCAGTACAGCGCCCTTAACCACTGCGCCACCCGGGAGGCCCCGGAGTCGGGAGAGTCATGACACTATGGTGAAGCATGGTGGTGGCAGCATCCTGTTATTGGGATGTTTTTGAACACGGCAAGGACTGGGAGACTAGTCAGGATCAAGGGAAAGATAAACGGATACAGAGATTCTTGATGAAAACCTGCTCCAGAGAGTGCTCAGGACCTCAGACTGGGGCGAAGGTTCACCTTTCAACAGGACAATGACCCTAAGCACACAGCTAAGACAACCCAGGAGTGGCTTCGGGACAAGTCTCAATGTTCTTGAGTGGCCCAGCCAGAGCCCAGACTTGAACCCGATCTAACATCTCTGGAGATACCTGAAAATAGCTGTGCAGCGATGCTCCCCATCCAACCTGACAGAGCTTGAGAGGATGTGCAGAGAAGAATGGGAGAAACTCCCCAAATACAGGTGTGCCAAGCTTGTAGCGTCATACCCAAGAAGACTCGAGGTTGTAATCACTGCTAAAGGTGCCTCAACAAAGTACTGAGTAAATGGTAGGAATACTTACGTAAATGTGACATTTCAGATATTATTTTTGGTATTTTCTGCAAAAATGTCTAAAAACCTGTTTTTGCTTTGTCATTACAGGGTATATTGTGTGTAGCTTGATGAGGGTCTTTAAAATATTTTTTTTTTAGAATAATCCTGTAATGTAACAAAATGTGGAAAAATGTATGTATGCATGCATGTATGTATAGTATGTATTTATATAAAAACATTGCAGTGGTGGTTTTTATTCTCTGCTCACCTCTTCGTTGACATCCTGCAGGGTCTTGTCCAGCTGCTGGAGGCGGTAGAGGTGGAACTCCTGCTGCAGCTCCTCAGACTCACTGAGATTCTTCAGCATCTGCTGGGGGAAGCGGTTTGGGAAGCAGGTGCCTATCTGCATTATGACAGCAGTCTCCAGCCACACCTTGCTTTGGCCCAGCAGCCTGTCACCGAGGTAGTACCTGTGGAGGAGGGGGATGGGGAAAATAGATGGATTGAGACTCTAGACAATGCTATAATATGGTCCTTTTATGAATGATAAATGGTCTTAGGGTCGACTCACGGTACAGAACAATTATATTGCAGGTCGGTAACGTTTTAAATCGAGATAATATTATTTGAACAAATGAGCTTGTTATGTTGAATTGTGTTGCAAATTCTATTATGTGAGCAGTGAGACAGACATAGCCTAGGCTACTAACCACACAGGGAGAGAGTGGAGCAGGGAACTGTCCATTATGTGTGTGGTGTTGAAACATTCCTAAATTGTCCACGTGTAGAGCTTATGTTCCCTTCCACCTCTTGACAATACATTTCCAAGTTTATTTTCCCTGACTCCTTGCTCACATGAACATGGCTAACGTAACAGGAGAAATAAAAAGGTTATGATGGTGGAATACACCATCGTGGAAACAGGTGCTGCACAAATCATTTTTCCAGTCATTGTGGACGAGAACAACAACCCGGTAGATGGATACACAACTGGCAAAATTGCAAGTAGTTATTAGTTTACGATATTTTGGTTAATTATTACATGAATTCAAGTTTTTGTTCATTTAGACCAATACGCAGCCCATATAAAGTTTAAACCTATGAGGCTGGTAAAAGTTTGAGTAGCCAATAATCTACAGCATATTCAATTCTGGGAATTGTTTATTTAAATTAAACAGATTATTAAAAAAATACTAAATGTAAGGGTATTGTTATGTCGGCTATAAGCTTCAGCAGGGACGGAGGCGGCTAATAAGAAGGCTATTTTTTAAAAGCAATTTGAGTTGTGCAGCATTACATTGTGAAAATAACAAGACGGGCATTCCTTCTTAATTCATGACATGGTTTCCTTTTATCCAAATATTGAATAGACATGTAGACTAATTATAATAGTGTACTACTCTGGAGTCATAAAAATAATGAAATAAATGTATGTTATTTGGCGGGTCACAGATCAGCTCCAGGAACAATTCTAGGTAGATATCGGGTAGGGCTTGGAATTTATTTGGCCGGCAGGGGGCAGGTGCGGTTCCAAAAAACTGACCCGTGCAGGAATCTGCTAGAGATAAATAAATGTGGCCTTACCTGTAACAGTGCTCAAAGGTGTTGGCAAGCTCCAGGCCGGAGAGGAAGAGCATAGGTTCTAGAAACTGCTGCAACTGGTTAAGAGTCTCCACGTTTCCAGAGTCCACTCCACTCTCCTGGATCATCATGTCGATGTACTGGGCAAACCGCTCACTCATCTGCAAACACAGAGATAGCGAATGTAACCCACACAGACATGTTACAGGTACACTGTCAGGTCACGTTCATTTGGACTATTGCCGTATTCCGTTGCTTGCCCTAATGAACATGACCCAGGTAGTATTGAGTACAGGTCATTCAGTATAACTCACATGCATGGCGGTGAGGATGGAGAGCTGTAGGAGAGCAGCAGAGAAACCGTGGCGGAGAGCCAGCACAAATGCTGTCTGTTGGCCAAACAGCTCCTCCATGGAATTCTTCAGATGGAGGTACATGTTCCTGTAACGCTCCACAAAGTCTGGCAGACTGCACGTCGAGTCCAAGAACTTCTTCACCTGTTAAACATGGGTTGAGTAATCACTCTCAAGTAAAAAAAGTTTTTTTTAAGAAACTTAAATCCGGCCTGAGATTAATTTACTGATGCCATCTTGACTTAAACTTGAGATCCGAATGAATACGCCTACTTACTTCAAGGACATTAGAATGGAGTAGGTTAATAATGGGCCTCAATGTTTTTAGAGAAGTAAGAGTGGCTAACCTGTCTCTGTACCACGCCCTGCCAACATAGTGCTATCCCTGCAATACTGCTGATGTTCTTCCCCTTCGGCTTGACAAAGTTGGAGGACGAAGAGGACACAGCAGCTGCATCTTTGTTCTTTCCCTCTTTGCCATCTGAAAGAAAATGACAAAATCAGTTATCTTCTAAGCAAAAGGTTTGAGAAATTCAAGGTAAAAATAAATACACTGCATATATTAAAGTATGTGGACAAATGACTGGATTCATCTATTTCAGCCACACCCGTTGCTGTCAAGTATATTAAATTGAGCACACAGCCATGCAACCTCCATAGACAAACATAGGCAGTATAATGGCCTTACTGAGGAGCTCAGTGACTTTCAACATGGCACCATCATAGGATGCCACCTTTCCAACAAGTCAGATTGTAAAATTTCTGCCCTGTTAGAGCTGCCCCGGTCAACTGTAAGTGCTGTTATTATGAAGTGAAAACATCTAGGAGCAACAACGGCTCAGCCGCAAAGTAGTAGGCCACACAAGCTCACAAAATGGGAACGCCGAGTGCTGAAGCACGTAGGGCGTAAAAATGGTCTGTTCTCGGTTGCAACACTCATTACAAAGTTCCAAACTGCTACTGGAAGAAGGAGCTTCAATGAAATGGGTTTCCATGGCCGAGCAGCTGCACAAAAGCCTAAGATCACCATACGCAATGCCAAACGTCAGCTTGAGTGGTGTAAAGCTCACCGCCATTGGACTCTGGAGCAGCGGAAATGCATTCTCTGGAGTGATGAATCACGCTTCACCATCTGGCAGTCTGACGGACAAATCTGGGTTTAGAGGATGCCAGGAGAACGCCACCTGACCCAATGCATAGTGCCAACTGTAAAGTTTGGTGGAGGAGGAATAATAATCTCAGGCTGCTTTTCATGGTTCGGGCTAGGCCTCTTAGTTCCAGTGAAGGTAAATCTTAACGCCACAGCATACAATGACATTCTAGACAATTCTGTATTTCCAACTTTGTGGAAACAATTTGGGGAAGGGCCTTTCCTGTTCCACCATGACAATGCCCTGTGCACAAAGTGAGGTCCATACAAAAATTGCTTGTCGACATGGGCGACAAGTCTTCCACACCTAACATCAGTGCCCAACCTCACTAATGCTTGTGGCTGAATGGAAGCAAGTCCCCGCAGCAAAGTCCCTACATCTAGTGGAAAGCCTTCCCAGAAGAGTGGAGGCTGTTATAGCAGCAAAGGGGGGACCAACTCCATATTAATTCTCATGATTTTGGAATTAGATGTTTGACAAGCAGGAGTCCACATACTTTTGGTCATGTAGCGGATGAAACTGCAGCCAAAAACAACTGAAAGAAACAAAGGAGTAACACATCGTCCCGATCATTTTCAATTCAAACTGGAGGGTTGCGTGAGGGGGGAAAGTGGAACGTCTCAGTGATTAGTAATATAAAAATGGAGATGCTGGAAGAATAACTAAATGCAGTACATTAGCCTCTAAGCTCTTACTTACTCTTTAAAACTTTGCTTCGGTTGATACCTTCTGAAAACAAAAGAAATACGGAGGACGTGATGGGTTGTCGACCAAATATTATGAATAAAGTATCAATACCTTCGCATTTCCAAATATTATACTACCATGCAAAATCTAGTCTTTAGTCTACTGAGATTTATTTGCAGCTCATTTTGATTAGCAATTCCTGTAGGATTTCTGCACCCAATTTTAGGGGCAATAATTGCCAAAATACTATTCAAACAGGTTGAGAGGCCCACATTTTGTCCCACTATGCCTAATGAAATATCAGTCACAGCTGGACAGAGAAAAGACTTCAGTGTTTATCAGAAGTAAAGAAGTGGTAGGGTATAGGGTTACAGGATTACTCACTGCATTTGATGGGCGGCTTGAGCTCCTCTGTGTTCACTCGGCTGGTATCCACGTGGACCAGTAGGTGGGTGAGGCGACGGACGCGGGAGTTGAAGATGGCGGCCCGACTCTTGCAGCGCCTGGCTGACTCTGCGTTGTCCAGGTACTCAGTGAGTAACCAGGAGAGGGGACTGAGGACTTGGGTCTCTGTTAGGAGTGGAGGAGAAAAGCAAGGTTGGCATACTACAACTCTGACAGAAAATCATCTTAGTTGATGACAATGTATGGCTGACAGAACGTAGCTGAATTGCAGGAAGTGAGAGAGTGTGTTTCTCAAAATGCATACTAACGTGCTCTGAGCACGCAAATTGGTACATGGGATGGTCGGAGTATGATTCTAAATCAAAGTATGCGAAACGGAGCACGGAGGGCACTTGTCGAATGCTTACTCCATTTGCTTACTCCATTTGTTGCATAGCAACATCTCATACGTTGCCTGACTACAATATTGTATCTTAATACGTTAATAAATAGATGCTGTGTTAATTTTGGCATGTTTACCTGCCCACAAAACCCACTGTAGTGTGCGTAGATCTTAAGCCCATAAACAGTCAATGGGGCTAACTGGCAATCTACTACTGTTAGCTAGCTAGCCAGATCGCCATGAAGAATTGGTAGCTCGCTACCCACGAAAAGTGTACATCTACCTTGCATAACATTAGATTTAGGTCATTTTTGCCTGTTTGGCTAGCTAGCTAGATTATTATGATTTCCATACAGCTAGCTGATAATTATGAAGTAAAACGTTTGCTTTGTGTATATCTGGTTTCATCTCCATTGTTGCATTGTCCTGGCTGGAAGAAGGTTCAGTGAATGAGGAGGTGCAGTGTGAAGTAATACAGTAGCGGGAGTGCTTCTCAAATGTAATGTTTTATGCGTTCTCCACACTCTCATCCTCACAAAAACGTACTCAGGATAACGTCCTCGGAGAATAAACTTGGCGCATGAGTGTGGCGTACGGTAGTATGCATATTGAGAAACATCCAGAGACTCCGGAAGTTACCAGAGATGGTGATGCTCTGTACGATGGGGGTGATGAGGGCCTCCCAGCAAGTGCGTCCCAGAGCCTCCGCTGCCTCGGCATCGGGCAGGAAGCGGTCAGCAAACATCTGCTCGTGTCGCAGAGCGCTGTTCAGTCTGCAGACACAGACACCAGGCCAGGTTAGAGCAGTCTGGGGGTGAGTGCAGTTAGCACTAGTGTGTAGTAGAGAAAGGTTTACTTGTTGAAGAGCTGCAGCAGTTGGGCCTTGTCCTCAAGGATCTCCTGGCACCAGGTGTGGGCTTTGGTGGTATAGAAGAGGTAGGTGCGGCAGCAGAGCTGCTCCTTGAAAACAGGCCAGAAGGTGGGCTTGGGCCCCAACACCTCAAAACCGTGGACCCTCGTGTCGATGCCACCCTGGTGTGGAGAAAATGATGTTAATGCAGGTTCAACATTTTAAAGTAGACTCCCTGCTGACCAGGGTTGTGATCAATACCATTTCAATTCAGAACTCAATTGAAATTCCAATTTTCATGATGCCACAGCCCACCTGCTGACACCTCTTGATCCTGATCTGCACAATGGACCAGAAGCGGGTCATGTTCTCCAGTAACACAATGCGATTGGCTGACGGAGGCACATTGACCTGTAAATCACAGAGTTGGGGGAGAGGCTTAAACCTTAAAAAGACAAGATCATACATATAACCTACTTCCAAAGATTTTCCTACTCCTGCCTGCATATACAGCTACTTACTGTGTTCAGCTCTGTGTTGATATTTGTGGGGTCGTCTCCTCCAAGTACTACAATGCGGGCAGGCATATAGCTGGAGTCTTCACTGGCCACAAGAACTGACAATTGCCTTGGTTTAACAAGAAAATTAGAAAATGTGCTTACAGTAAGTGCCCAATTGTTACAGTAAGAAATAGAACAACTATGGATGCCATTGAAGTAAACGCAGCAGTTGTTTAAGATACAGCATGCAGTCTAGCATAATAATCCATAGCTGCAAGAACAAGGCAATAACACAAACATTTCGGTATCCAGGCAAGGGAACAGTGAGCAACACAGGTGTGCTTCAATTTCAATTGTCTTTACATATTGTGCATAGATATCAAGAGTAAACATTCCAACATTATAAACCCTCAGTATGGCCAAAGTGATGTGTGGACATACCTAATAGCCACCCCCTTGTGCATGTAGATGTTGATAAAATGGGAACCTGTGCAGCCATTGGACTCCCAGTAGGTTTTAGGGTTCTTGTCAGTGAGCTTGTTCGCTCGATGGTGATTAGAGGAAACCTCCACTTTCTCCCAGCACTTGTCCTCATTGAGTTCCAAACTAGATCCTGTTGTTAACGGTCACAAGATGAACAGGACAGTTTAAGACAAATTGTACTTTAACTTTCAGAAGCTAAATAAAATCTTACGGGCTGATTAGGTCAAGTAAATACTCTACCAGTACTAGTAATGTATTTCTTGATTTTATGAAAACAGAATATAAAAAAAAGGAATTATGATACATGATAATTTGATACATTTTGCAGGGCTCCAGACTGCAACCATTTTGTCACAACTGTATGGTCTGAATCAGACGGGCTATTCTAAAATGTTTCTCTAAATGTAATAGTGTACATAAAGATGAAGGCAACTTCATATCTATTGAACAAAAACAAAATCAGGATTCTGGAGCTCTATTTTGAAAGTAAAATAACAAATAGCCATATTGTCAACCTATGACTTCCATCTCCAGGCCATTAGACTGCTATGCAGTCACCACTAGCCGGCCCGCACAGTACCCTGCCCTGAACTTAGTCACTGTTACTAGCCGGCTACCACCCGGTAATGTACCCTGCACCTTAGACACTGCTGGCCTATGTACATAATATATTGAACACTGGTCACTTTAATAATCGTCACATACTGTATTATATAGTCTAGGATGATAATATCACTACTGCTGTACACATCTTTTCTATTTGGCATTTTATTAGGATCCCCATTAGATGTTGCAAAAGCAGCAGCTACCCTTCCTGGGTCCACACAAAACATGACATAATACAGAACATTAATAGACAAGAACAGCTCAAGGATAGAACTACATAACAAAAACATATTTTAAAAAAAGGCACATGTAGCCTACATATCAATACATACACAATCTATTTAGGTCAAATAGGGGAGAGGCGTTGTGCCGTGAGGTGTTCCTTTATCTGTTTTTTGAAACCAGGTTTGCTGTTTAATTGAGCAATATGAGATGGAACTTAGTTACACGCAATAACGGCTCTAAATAATACTGTATGCTTTCTTGAATTTGTTCTGGATTTGCGAAATGTGAAAAGACCCCTGGTGGCATGTCTGGTGGGGTTAGTGTGTGTGTCAGAGCTGTGTGTAAGTTGACTATGTAAACAATTTTGGCTTTTCAACACATTAAATGTTTCAACTATCAGATGCAGCTTAACTAGGTCTTTCCTTGCAGCACTCGACTTATCAAGATAAGACAAAACTAGAGCCTACAGGATTTACTGTTTGGTATGTGGTGTCAAAAAAGCAGAGCATCTCTTTATTACAGACCGACCTCTCCCAATCTTTACAATCATTGAATCTATGTGTTGACCATGACAGTTCACAATCTAAAACATAACACCAAGTAATTTAGTCTCCTCAACTTGTTCAGCCACACCATTCATTGCCAGATTCAGCTGAGGTCTAGAACTTAGGGAATGATTCGTACCAAATACAATGCTCTTCGCTTTAGAGATGTTTAGGATCAGTTTATTACTGGCCACCCATTCCAAAACAGACTGCAACTCTTCGTTAAGGGTTTCAGTGACTTCATTAGCTGTGGTTGCTGATCCGTACATGGTTGAATCATCAGCATACATGGACACACATGTTTTGTTTAATGCCAGTGGCAGGTGATCGGTAAAAATAGAAAAGGGTAGAGGGCCTAGAGAGCTGCCGCGATACACCACACGTTTCATGTTTGACATTAGAGAAGCATCCATTAAAGAAAATCCTTTGAGTTCTATTAGATAGATTATTCTGAATCCATGATATGGCAGAGGTTGAAAAGCCATGACAAGTTTTTTTCAACAGGTTATGGTCAATAATATCAAACGTCTGCACTGAAATCTAACAGTACAGCTCTTTCTTTCAACAAATCAGTCAATTGTGTCAGTGCAGTACATGTTGAGTGCCCTTCTCTATAAGCATGCTGAGTGTCTGTTGTTAATATGTTTACAGAGAAATAGCATTGTATTTGGTCAAACTAATTTTTTCCAACAGTTTGCTAAGAGCTGGCAGCAAGCTTATAGGTCTGCTGTTAGAATCACTAGGTATGAGGACAAATATTTTCCTCAAGGCTCAGATTAAAGATATAGGAGTGGCTATAGAGTCAGCTACCATCCTCAGTAGCTTTCCATCTAAGTTGTCAATGCCAGGTTTGTCATTATTGATCGATACATTTTTCCACTTTACAAAATTCAAACTTGCACCGCTTTTCTTTCATTATAGTTTTTTTTATGCATAAATAACTGTTCGTTGTTGGCATTTCCTGCCTAAGTTTGGCCACTTTGTCAATTAAGTAATCATAAAAATAATTGGCAAGATCAAATGGTTTTGTGATCGGATTCGATAAAAGATGGAGTTGAATTTGTCTTTCTGCCCATAACTTAATTTAAAGTACTTTTATCTCAATCATTCTTTATATCATTGATCTTGGCTTCATTAAAAAAAAAAAAAAAAAGATTGGAGTTTAGTCACATCATTTCTCAATTTTCAGAAAGCCAGACTTATTAGCCACACCTTCTGTTCCACGATCTCTTTCAACCATACAGTTTTTCAATTCCTCAATCATGGAGCCTTAACAGTTAACAGTCATAAAATAAACAGGTGCATGTTTATCAATAATTGAAAGATGCAATTTCATAAATTCATCAAATTCTTGATTCTCCTTATTAATCAAATTAGACCAACAAATATGTTTTACATCACCCACATAAAATATTAAGCCTTAGAAATGTTAATATGGGCTACTTTCTTTTAATATTTTATTACCCCTTTTTCGTGGTATCCAATTGTTTAGTAGCTACTATCTTGTCTCATCGCTTCAACTCCCGTACGGGCTCGGGTAGGAGACGAAGGTTGAAAGTCATGCGATACACAACCCAACCAAGCCGCACTGCTTCTTAACACAGCACGCATCCAACCCGGAAGCCAGCCGCACCAATGTGTCGGAGGAAACACCGTGCACCCGGCAACCTTGGTTAATGCGCACTGCGCCCGGCCCGCCACAGGAGTCGCCGGTGCGCGATGAGACAAGGATATCCCCTACCGGCCAAACCCTCCCTAACTCGGACGACGCTAGGCCAATTGTGCGTCGCCCCAGGGACCTCCCGGTCGCGGCCGGTTCCGACAGAGCCTGGGCGCGAACCCAGAATCTCTGGTGGCACAGCAGTACAGCGCCCTTAACCACTGCACCACCCGGGAGGCCAATATGGGCTATTTTCAGCCCTTTCCTGGGTAGCTTACCAGAGATCGACATAATATGGAAAAGAGCAAACAAAGCAAGAGAAAAAAGTATATACATTCAGCGCTCCATTAAATCAATTGGTGTGTGTGTTGCGGGGTTGAAGCCAAGCCTGTTGGTTTGTAGCTATCTCGTCCTTTCCAGGCTGGAGGAATGGGCCAAAATACCAGCAACTGTGTGTGAAAATCTTGTGAAGACTTAAAGAAAACATTTGACCTCTGTCATTGCCAACAAAGGGTATATAACAAAGTATTGAGAAACTTTTGTTATTAACCAAATACTTATTTTCCACCATAATTTGCAAATAAAATTCATAAAAAATCCTACAATGTGATTTTCTGGATTTTTTTCTTCTCATTTTGTCTGTCATAGTTGAAGTGTACCTATGATGAAAATTACAGGCCTCTCTCATCTTTTTAAGTGGGAGAACTTGCACAATTGGTGGCTGACTAAATACTTTTTTGCCCCACTGTATATTTATTTTAATATTATTAACCTTTATTTAACAAATTGTGCGCCCCCCTATGGGACTCCCAATCACGGCTGGATGTGATACAACCTGGTTTCGAACAAGGGAATGTAATGACGCCTCTTGCACTGAGATGCAGTGCCTTAGACCGCTGCGCGACTCAGGAGCCCGAATTTGTTTGAATTGTTCTGTCTTAGTAGCTAGAATCTTTGAAATTTTGATTTAATCTTTATTTAACTAGGCAAGTCAGTTAAGAATACATTCTTATTTACAATGACAGCTTAGGAACAGTGGGTTAGCTGACTTGTTCAGGGGCAGAATGACAGATTTTTACCTTGTCAACTCTGGGATTCAATCTAGCAACCTTTCAGTTACTGGCCCAACGCTCTAACCACTAGGCTAACTGCCGCCCCAAACATAAATAGAAACATAAGCATATTGCTGCACCTGCAATAACATCTGCAAAATGTGTAAGCAACCAATAAAATGATTCGATTTTGATTTGATAATCACTGGATTAACTTATTTATTGAATATCATCTCAGTGGTCTATTAATCAAATCAAATGTATTTATATAGCCCTTCTTACATCAGCTGATATATCAAAGTGCTGTACAGAAACCCAGCCTAAAACCCTAAACAGCAAGCAATGCAGGTGTATTACACTTCTTAATAAAGCATTGTGGATTACGTTAGAATTACTTTAAAATATAACTACTTTTTTTGTGGCACTGAAATTATACTATTTTTTGGGGGTGCAATCAAATCATGGGATGGTGCCACCAACTGAAAAAGTTAGGGGAAATGTTAGTTTGGAGCCCTGATTTTGGCACCATTTCTTTGCGTGTCTGGTATTAGCTGTGCTTTGAGTCAGCTAAAAGTAAATATACCTTGGCACAGATTGTGCAGAAAGACGTCAAAGAAGGGGATGTTGATTGGCTGGTGGCTTCGCCGATGCTCCTCTATTTGGCCCAACACCATCTGTATTTGGTTAGAAAGGACAGCACGGGTTACAAATGAGCTATTAGCAACAGAGTGGCATGACACTTGCAAGCCAAAATGTGACATCCCTATTGAAGTCACACTTCTAAAAACAACAAGTAAAAATATAGCAGCGAGCAGCAATGAACTGGGTTCACAGGATGACAAAGGACACAAGATAATTTGGATAACAAAGCAAGCACTATCATGTACGAACTAATATCCTTTATGTTCATTCATGAGTCTAAATACAACATCTGGAGTGAATCTGATATGGTTCATGAAGATGTTTGCAGATGATTGAGCATTAGTGTTACATACGCAAAGAATTAGTTAATAGTTTTCTTCCAGATTTAGTGTGGTTAATCTTAGAGATGTCCATGATAGCGATTGAAGTAAATCCACCGTGAAGTGGATTTACAGTGATTTAAATGTACAAGTAAAACCAGATTTTTGATTTGTCTATAATCTGCCAGCCATATTTTGACCAATCCATTAGCTTTTCTCAAACTAAGTTAAAACATACAGTTGAAGTCAGAAGGTTACATACACCTTAGTCAAATACATTTAAGCTCAGTTTTTCACAACTCGACATAGAGAGAATGATTTATTTCAGCGTTTATTTCTTTCATCACATTCCCAGTACACTCAATTAGTATTTGGTAGCATTGCCTTTAAAATTGTTTAACTTGGGTCAAACGTTTTGGGTAGCCTTCCACAAGCTTTCCACAATAAGTTGGGTGAATTTTAGCCCATTCCTCCTGACAGAACGTGTGTAACTGAGTCAGGTTTGTAGGCCTCCTTGCTCGCACACGCTTTTTCAGTTCTGCCCACAAATGTTCTATAGAATTGAGGTCAGAGCTTTGTGATGGCCACTCCAATACCTTGACTTTGTTGTCCTTAAGCCATTTTGCCACAACTTTGGAAGTATGCTTGGGGTCATTGTCCATTTGGAACACCCATTTGCGACTGAGCTTTAACTTCCTGACTGATGTCTTGAGATGTTGCTTCAATATATCCACATAATTTTACTTTCTCATTTTGCCATCTATTTTGTGAAGTGCACCAGTCCCTCTTGCAGCAAAGCACCCCACAACATGATGCTGCCACCCCCTTGCTTCAAGGTTGGGATGGCGTTCTTCGGCTTGCAAGCATCCCCCTTTTTACTCCAAACATAACGATGGTCATTATGGCCAAACAGTTCTATTTTTGTTTCATCAGACCAGAGGACATTTCTCCAAAAAGTACAATCTTTGTCCTCATGTGCAGTTGCAAACCCTAGTCTGGCTTTTTATGGCGGTTTTGGAGCAGTGGCTTCTTCCTTCTTCCTGCTCCGATCCCGGAGCAAACATCAATTATTCCGGAGCTAACCAGCTGAAGAGTTCCATCAGCCACTCCTGGACTACAATCACCTATCCGGACCGGTTTTACTGCCGATGCGGAGCCCCACCAGGCCTTCCCGACTGGACTACCGACGTTATCTGCCCGAGGGAGTTATCCAACTGGCCCCAACGTTACCTGAAAGCCCATCTGCGGCCCACTAATCGTTAGCCGTCTTATCGGCTGCTATCTGAATAGGTCTATCGGACAATTTTTCTTGGGTCACTATAACTATTTTGCCAATTGGATTGATCCCCTCTACCACACGGAACCCCACTAATCTACCGATGGAAACGCACAAGGTGGCTAAAAACAGACCTCCATCCTATGCCATCTTGCTACCGATGGCCTGGCTAGTTGTGTGAATCGCCGTTACCCTAACCAACCTCACTACTCACTGGACCCTTATGATCACTCGACTAAGTATGCCTCTCCTTAATGTTAATATGCCTTGTCCATTGCTGTTCTGGATAGTGTTTAGTGGCATATTTCACTGTAGAGCCACTATCCCTGCTCATTATACCTTATCCAACCTTTCAGTTCCACCACCCACACATGCGATGACATCACCTGGTTTCAATTATGTTTCTAGAGACAATATCTCTCTCATCACTCAATACCTAGGTTGACCTGCAGTGTATTCACCTCCTACCATACCTTTGTCTGTACATTATACCTTGAAGCTATTTTATCGCCCCCAGAATCTTCCTTTTACTCTCGGTTCCAGACGTTCTAGACGAACAATTCTCGTAGCTTTTAGCCGTACCCTTATCCTACTCTGTTCCTCTGGTGATGTAGAGGCCCTGCAATGCCTAGCTCCACTCCTATTCCCGCTCTCTTTTGATGACATCTGGAACCGTAATAGCCTTGGTTTCATGCATGTTAATATTAGAAGCCTCCTCCCTAAGTTTGTTTTATTCACTGCTTTAGCACACTGCCAACCCGGATGTTCTAGCAGTGTCTGAATCCTGGCTTAGGAAGACCACCAAAAACCCTGGAAGAGTTCTGTCCTACTATCCAGGTCTGTACCCAAACAATTTGAACTTCTACTTTTAAAAATCACCACTCTAAAAACAAGTCTCTCACCGTTGCCGCCTGCTATAGACCACTCTCTGCCCCCAGCTGTGCTCTGGACACCATATGTGAACTGATTGCCCCCCCATCAATCTTCAGAGCTCGTGCTGCTAGGTGACCTAAACTGGAACATGCTTAATTAACCTGTTAAGCCTATAGGGGCGCTATTTCATTATTGGATAAAAAAACGTGCCCGTTTTAAGCGCAATATTTTGTCACGAAAAGATGCTCGACTATGCATAGAATTGACAGCTTTGGAAAGAACACAGTCTAACGTTTCCAAAACTGCAAATATTTTATCTGTGAGTGCCACAGAACTCATTCTACAGGCGAAACCAAGATGAAACGTCTAACAGGAAATGAGCAGAATCTCTGAAGCTCTGTTTTCAAATGTCTCCTTATATGGCTGTGAATGCAGCAGGAACGACCATGTGCTTTCTGTGGTTTCTTCAAGATGTCTGCAGCATTGTGACGTATTTGTAGGCATATCATTGGAAGATTGGCCATAAGAGACTACATTTTCCAGGGGTCCGCCCGGTGGCCTTTATCTAAATTCGTGCGTAATCTCCAGTTGCGGTCATTTTGTCCTGGGATTCAGAACGAAACGCACACTTCCACGAAGGATATATCATCGAAGAGATATGTGAAAAACACCTTGAGGATTGGTTCTAAACAACGTTTGCCATGTTTCAGTCGATATTATGGAGTTAATTTGGAAAAAAGTTCGGCGTAATTGATGACTGGATTTTCTGTTTTTTTTGGTAGCCAAACGTGACGCACCAAACGGAGCGATTTCTCCTAAACAAATAATCTTTCAGGAAAAACTGAACATTTGCTATCTAACAGAGTCTCCTCATTGAAAACATCTGAAGTTCTTCAAAGGTAAATGATTATTTGAATGCTTTTCTGGTTTTTGTGAAAGTGTTGCCTGCTAAATGCTAACGATAATGCTAACGCTAAATGCTACGCTAGCTAGCTACTGTTACACAAATGATTGTGTTCCTATGGTTGAGAAGCATATTTTGAAAATCTGAGATGACAGTGTTGTTAACAAAAGGCTAAGCTTGAGACCTAGCATATTTATTTCATTTCATTTGCGATTTTCATGAATAGTTAACGTTGCGTTATGCTAATGAGCTTGCCGGGATAAATACACTCCTGGATACAGGTTTTTTTGGTAGCCAAACGTGACGCACCAAATGGAGCGATTTCTCCTAAACAAGTAATCTTTCAGGAAAAACTGAACATTTGCTATCTAACAGAGTCTCCTCATTGAAAACATCTGAAGTTCTTCAAAGGTAAATGATTTTATTTGAATGCTTTTCTGGTTTTTGTGAAAGTGTTGCCTGCTAAATGCTAACGCTAAATGCTACGCTAGCTAGCTACTGTTACACAAATTATTGTTTTCCTATGGTTGAGAAGCATATTTTGAAAATCTGAGATGACAGTGTTGTTAACAAAAGGCTAAGCTTGAGAGCTAGCATATTTATTTCATTTCATTTGCGATTTTCATGAATAGTTAACGTTGCGTAATGGTAATGAGCTTGAGTCTGTATTCACGATACCGGATCCGGGATGGGTAGATCAGAGAGGTTAACAACCCAGCCATCCTACAATCTAAGCTTGATGCCCTCAATCTCAAACAAATTATCAATGAACCTTCCAGGTACCACCCCAAAGCCGTAAACACTGGCACCCTCATAGATATCATCCTAACCAACTTGCCCTCTAAATACACCTCTGATGTTTTCAACCAAGATCTCAGCGTTCACTGCATCATTGCCTGCATCCGTAATGGGTCAGCGGCCAAAAGACCTCCACTCATCACTGTCAAATGCTCCCTGAAACACTTCAGCAAGCAGGCCTTTCTAATCGACCTGGCCGGGGTATCCTGGAAGGATATTGACCTCATCCCGTCAGTAGAGGATGCCTGTTTTTTGTTTTTTTAATGCCTTCCTCACCATCTTAAATAAGCATGCCCCATTCAAGAAATTTAGAACCAGGAACAGATATAGCCCTTGGTTCTCTCCAGACCTGAATGCCCTTAACCAACACAAAAACATCCTATGGCATTCTGCATTAGCATCAAACAGCCCCTATGATATGCAACTTTTCATGGAAGCTAGAAACCAATATACACAGGCAGTTAGAAAAGCCAAGACTAACTTTTTTAAGCAGAAATTTGCTTCCTGCAACACAAACTCAAAAAGGGAACTGGAACACTAAAGTCTATGGAGAATAAATACACCTCCTCCCAGCTGCCCACTGCACTGAGGATAGGAAACACTGTCACCAATGATAAATCCACTATATAATTGAGAATTTCAATAAGCATTTTTCTACAGCTGGCCATGCTTTCCACCTGGCTACCCCTACCCCGGTCAAAAGCACTGCACACCCCACAACAACTCGCACAAGCCTTCCCCATTTCTCCTTCTCCCAAATCCAGTCAGCTGATGTTCTGAAAGAGCTGCAAAATCTGGACCCCTACAAATCAGCCGGGCTAGACAATCTGGACCCTTTCTTTCTAAAAAATTATCTGCAGAAATTGTTGCCACCCCTATTACTAGCCTGTTCAACCTCTCGTGTCATCTGAGGTCCCAAAGATTGGAAAGCAGTTGCGGTCATACCCCTCTTCAAAGGGGGGGGGGGCACTCTACCTATATCTATCCTACCCTGCCCTTCTAAGGACCTCGAAAGCCAAGTCAACAAACAGATTAACGACCATTTCGAATCCCACCATACCTTCTCCGCTATGCAATCTGGTTTCAGAGCTGGTCATGGGTGCACCTCAGCCACGCTCAAGGTCCTAAATGATATCTTAACCGCCATCGATAAGAAACATTACTGTGCAGCCGTATTCATTGATCTGGCCAAGGCTTTCAACTCTGTCAATCTCCACATCGGCAGACTTGACAGCCTTGGTTTCTTAAATGATTGCCTCGCCTGGTTCACCAACTACTTCTCTGATTGATTTCAGTGTGTCAAATCGGAGGGCCTGTTGTCCGGGCCTCTGGCAGTCTCTATGGGGGTGCCACAGGGTTCAATTCTTGGACCGACTCTCTTCTCTGTATACATCAATGAAGTCGCTCTTGCTGCTGGTGAGTCTCTGATCCACCTCTACGCAGACGACACCATTTTGTATACTTCTGGCCCTTCTTTGGACACTTAACAACCCTCCAGACGAGCTTCAATGCCATACAACTCTCTTTCCGTGGCCTCCAATTGCTCTTAAATACAAGTAAAACTAAATGTATGCTCGTCAACCGATCGCTGCCTGCACCTGCCCGCCCGTCCAACATCACTACTCTGGACGGTTCTGACTTAGAATATGTAGACAACTACAAATACCTAGGTGTCTGGTTAGACTGTGAACTCTCCTTCCAGACTCATATCAAACATCTCCAATCCAAAGATAAATCTAGAATTGGCTTCCTATTTCGCAACAAAGCATCCTTCACTCATGCTGCCAAACATACCCTCGTAAAACTAACCATCCTACTGATCCTCGACTTCGGCGGTCATTTACAAAATAGCCTCCAATACCCTACTCAATAAATTGGATGCAATCTATCACAGTGCCATCCGTTTTGTCACCAAAGCCCCATATACTACCCACCACTGTGACCTGTATGCTCTCGTTGGCTGGCCCTCGCTTCATACTCGTCGCCAAACCCACTGGCTCCAGGTCATCTACAAGACCCTACTAGGTAAAGTCCCCCCTTATCTCAGCTCGCTGGTCACCATAACAGCACCCACCTGTAGCACGCGCTCCAGCAAGTATATCTCTCTGGTCACCCCCAAAACCAATTCTTCCTTTGGCCGCCTCTCCTTCCAGTTCTCTGCTGCCAATGACTGGAACGAACTACAAAAAATCTCAAACTGGAAACACTTATCCTCCTCACTAGCTTTAAGCACCAGCTGTCAGAGCAGCTCACAGATTACTGCACCGGTACATAGCACATCTATAATTTAAACCAAACAACTACCTCTCCCCCTACTGTATTTATTTATTTATTTTTCTCCTTTGCACCCCATTATTTCTATTTCTACTTTGCACATTCTTCTACTGCAAATCTACCATTCCAGTGTTTTACTAGCTATATTGCATTTACTTCGCCACCATGGTCTTTTTTTACCTCACCTCATTTGCTCACATTGTATATAGACTTATTTTTCTACTGTATTATTGACTGTTTGTTTTACTCCATGTGTAACTCTGTGTTGTTGTATGTGTCGAACTGCTTTGCTTTATCTTGGCCAGGTCGCAATTGTAAATGAGAACTTGTTCTCAACTTGCCTACCTGGTTAAATAAAGGTGAAATAAATAAAAATTAATTCCTTGCTGAGCGGCCTTTCAGGTTATGTCGATTTAGGACTCGTTTTACTGTGGATATAGATACTTTTGTACCTGTTTCCTCCAACATCTTCACACGGTCCTTTGCTGTTGTTCTGGGATTTTCGCACCAAAGTACATTCATCTCTAGGAGACAGAACACCTCTCCTTCCTGAGCGGTATGACAGCTACGTGGTCCCATTTTTTGTACAGATGAACGTGGTACCTTCAGGCGAAAGGAAACTACTCCCAAAGATGAAATTGACTTGCGGAGGTCTACAATTGTTTTTCTGAGGTCTTGGCTGATTTCTTTTGATTTTCCCATGATGTCAAGCAAAGAGGTGGTGAGTTTGAAGGTAGGCCTTGAAATACATCCACAGGTACACATCTAATTGACTCAAATTATGTCAGTTAGCCTATCAGAAGCTTCTAAAGCCATGACAATTTTATGACATTTTCCAAGCTGTTTAAAAAGGCACAGTCAATTAAGTGTATGTAAACTTCTGACCCACTGAAATTGTGATACAGTGAGTTATAAGTGAAATAACCTGTCTGTAAACAATTGTTGGAAAAATTACTTGTCATGCACAAAGTAAATGTCCTAACGACTTGCCAAAACTATAGTTTGTTAACAAGAAATTTGTGGAGTGGTTGAAAAACAAGTTTAATGACTCCAACCTAAGTGTATGTAAACTTCCGACATCAACTGTACCATGGGCCTACATCCCAAATTGTGTTTTTTGGTTATATGGTTCATAAGATTTTTAAAGTATTTTTTTGCACATTTTAGCATGCTATCACGTCTTGCAAATGTCAAAGATGGAGGGAAATCTATACTAATGGACCTTATGGGTCCTTGAGGCAAATTTGACAACTAAACACACCGTTTCAAGTTACTAGGTCAAACGGGGTGGCGGATATGATGATTTAAGTGAATGATCATGACAGCACCACCTATAGTGAATCGATGCCATTCTTTTTAACAAAGTTACTCAAAAGTTACCAATCTATGCTTGAGTTATTTGACCATGTCAAGGTAATTATTATTTTATTTTTAATTAAAGAACAATAGGTTTAGCTGTGGGGGAAAAAAAACTATGTGGAGTTAAAATATAACTGCTGAATAGTTAGATAGTAGCACTTGTACTAAACCTGTATGCAACCAGCCAGAACACTGGTGGTCATTTTCTTGTAGAGATTGGCGTACTTATCACAGTCTGTGATTAAGTCCCGCAGCTCTGTGACCATAAGCAGGTTGACACTGTGCTTGTCCAGCGCCTTGACCAGGGCTTCCTTTGTACCCAGACGACACATCACCACGGCATAGTCTTTGTTCAGAGAGGCCAGGCGATACAGGAAGCGGATGAGCTGCTGGACAACCTAGGGGAAAAAAAGAGAGAAAAAAACTTGTGTCATGACCATTAGCTAAAATAGAAACACAGGATTATAGCTATGCGTTTATAATCATGGAGGATCCACAGGAGGCTGGTGAGGGCAGGTCAAAATAATGGCTGGAATGGATTGAAATCAAACACATTGAAACCATATGTTTGATACCATTCCATTTGAGTCATTACCATGAGCCAGTCCTCCCCAATTAAGGTGCCATCAGCCACATGTGGGAAGATCTTTCTTACCTCACGGTCATTGATGAATGTGGTCATAGAAGACAAGCATGGTTCTATGCTCTCATGCCATGGAAGCAGATCCTCCTGGTAATTGTCCAAGACCTTGTTCAATATTCTACAGGAGATAATATAAAAACAGTCACAACTGTAACCACCTGACACAATACATGCATTGCATATATACAGTGCCATTCGGAAAGTATTTAGACCCCTTGAGTTTTTCCACATTTTGTTATGTTACAGCATTATTCTAAATTTGATTAAATAAAATAATTTCCTCAGCAATCTACACACAATAACAAAGCAAAAACAGGTTGACATTTTTGCAAATGTAATTTTTTGCTTATTTACATAAGTATTCAGCCCCTTTGCTATGAGACTTGAAATTGAGCTCAGGTGTATCCTGTTTCCATTGATCATCCTTCAGATGTTTCTACAACTAGATTGGAGTCCACCTGTGGTAAATTCAATTGACTTGACATGATTTGGAAAAGCACACACCGGTCTATAAAAATGTCCCACAGTTGACAGTGCATATTAGAGCAAAAACCAAGCCATGAGGTCGAAGGAATTGTCCATAGAGCTCCAAGACAGGATTTTGTCAGGGCACAGATCTGGGGAAGGGTACCAAAAACATGTCTACAGCATTGAAGGTCCCTAAAAAAAACAGTGGCCTCCATCATTCTTAAAATGGAAGTAGTTTGGAACCACCAAGCCACTTCCTAGAGCTAGATGCCCAGTCAAACTGAGCAATCGGGGGTTTAGGGCCTTTGGTCAGGGAGGTGACAAAAAAAACCTGATGGTCACTCTGACAGAGCTCTAGAATTCCTCTGTGGAGAGTGGATAACCTTCCTGAAGGACAACCATCTCTGCAGCACACCACCAATCAGGACTTTATGGTAGAGTGGCCAGCCAGAAGTGACTCCTCAGTGACATGACAACCCGCTTAGAGTTAAAGACTCGCAGACAATGACAAACAAGATTCTCTGGTCTGACGAAATCAAGATTGAACTCTTTGGCCTGAATGCCAAAGTCACGTCTGGAGGAAACCTGCCACCATCCTTACGGTGAAGCGTGGCGGCGGCAGCATCATGCTGTGGGGATGTTTTCAGAGGCAGGGACTAGGAGACTAGTCAGGATTGTGGCAAAGATGAACAGAGCAAAGTACAGAGAGATCCTTTATGAAAACCTGCTCCAGAGCCCTCAGGACCTCAGACTGAGGCGAAGGTTCACCTTTCAACAGGAAGACAACCCTAAGCACACAGCCAACAACGCAGGAATGGTTTCGGGACAAGCGTCCGAATGTCCTTGAGTGGCCCTGCCAGAGCCCGGACTTGAACCCGATCTAACATCTATGGAAAGACCGAGAAATAGCTGTGCAGTAATGCTCCCAATTCAACCTGACAGAGCTTGAGGATCTGCAGAGAAGAATTGGAGAAACTACCCAAATACAGGTGTGCCAAGCTTGTAGTGTCTTACCTAAGACTCGAGGCTGTAATCACTGCGTCAACAAAGTACTGAGTAAAGGGTCTGAATAGATTTTTGATTTACATTTGCAAACATTTCTGAAAACCTGTTTTTGCTTTGTCAGTGTGTGTAGATTGAGGATTCATTTTTTAAAATCCATTTTCGAATAAGGCTGTAAGGTAACAAAATGTGGAAAAGGGGTCTGAATACTTTCCATAGGCACTGTACATAACCTACGGCCCTTTGAGGTTCATTACACAGTATTGATGACAGGATCTAGGCACTGACATGGCATTCCAACAAGTAAACCCTGTAGTTAGTGTTGTCACGATACCAGATATTTTACATCGATACTCGATACCGAAACTATACTATGGAGAGAAAAAAAATAAGAAAGCGTTGTAGTTAGTCACAGAATAACCACTGGGCTTTAGTTTTTTTAAACATTGAACAATAGTTTGATTACTGGTAGAGCAAATAAAATATAATTTTTTATTCTATACTGAACAAAAATAAAACGCTACATGCAACAATTTCAAAGATTTGACTAAATTACAGTACATAAGTAAATCAGTAAATTGAAATAAATTCATTAGGCACTAATCTATGGATTTTACATGACTAGGCAGGGGCACAGCCAAGGGTAGGGATCCAGGCACAGCCAAGGGTAGGGATCCAGGCCCAGCCAATAAGAATGAGTTTGCCACAAAAGGGCTTTATTACAGACATTAATACTCCTCAGAACTCCGCCCCATCAGACAATCCCACAGGTGTAGAAGTTGGATGTCAAGGTCCTGGGCTGGCATGGGTACACGTGGTCTGTGGGTGAGAGGCCGGTTGGACGTACTGCCAAATTCTCTAAAGCAACGTTACGGTAGAGAAATCAATGTTCAATTCTCTGTCATCAGCTCTGGTGGACATTCCTGCAGTCTGCATGCCAATTGCACGCTTCCTCAAAACTTCTGTGACAAAACTGCACATTTTAAAGTGGCCTTTTATTGTCCCCAGTCATTATGTTCTGTGACAAAACTGCACATTTTAAAGTGGCCTTTTATTGTCCCCAGGACAAGGTGCACCTGTGTAATGATCATGCTTGTTTAATCAGCTTCTTGATATGCCACACCTGTAAAGTAGATGGATTATCTTAGCAAAGGGGAAATGATCACTAACAGGGAAATAAACACATTTGTGCTGGAAATTTGAAAGAAATAAGCTTTCTGTGCATAATAAAATGTACAGGACTTTTTTTCACCTCATGAAACCAACACTTTACAAGTTGCGATTATACTTTTGTCCCGTGTATACTCAATTTCTTTCAAAAATAAAACATCATATTAAAGAACAGAAGAATACCTTCAATTTCCTTACGCAAAACCATAGAGACTCAGAGCAGACAATACACAATTTTACAATTTCATCTAAACTTTTAAAAATGTAATTTGATACATGTGGACAAGAGGAATACCTATGTGAGAATGCTGTTCATCGACTACAGCTCGGCATTCAACACCATAGTACCCTCCAAGCTCGTCATCAAGCTCGAGACCCTGGGTCTCGACCCCGCCCTGTGCAACTGGGTACTGGACTTCCTGACGGGCCGCACCCAGGTGGTGAGGGTAGGCAACAACATCTCCACCCCGCTGATCCTCAACACTGGGGCCCCACAAGGGTGCGTTCTGAGCCCTCTCCTGTACTCCCTGTTCACCCACGACTGCGTGGCCACGCACGCCTCCAACTCAATCATCAAGTTTGCGGACGACACAACGGTGGTAGGCTTGATTACCAACAACGACGAGACGGTCTACAGGGAGGAGGTGAGGGCCCTCGGAGTGTGGTGTCAGGAAAATAACCTCACACTCAACGTCAACAAAACTAAGGAGATGATTGTGGACTTCAGGAAACAGCAGAGGGAACACCCCCCTATCCACATTGATGGAACAGTAGTGGAGAGGGTAGCAAGTTTTAAGTTCCTCGGCATACACATCACAGACAAACTGAATTGGTCCACTCACACAGACAGCATCGTGAAGAAGGCGCAGCAGCGCCTCTTCAACCTCAGGAGGCTGAAGAAATTCGGTTTGTCACCAAAAGCACTCACAAACTTCTACAGATGCACAATCGAGAGCATCCTGGCGGGCTGTATCACCGCGGGCTGTATCAACTCCAGCCACTTTAATAATGGGAATTGATGGGAAATGATGTAAATATATCACTAGCCACTTTAAACAATGCTACCTTATATAATGTTACTTACCCTACATTATTCATCTCATATGCATACGTATATACTGTACTCTATATCATCGACTGCATCCTTATGTAATACATGTATCACTAGCCACTAACTATGCCACTTTGTTTACTCCCCTCATGTATATACTGTACTCGATACCATCTACTGTATCCTGCCTATGCTGCTCTGTACCATCACTCATTCATATATCCTTATGTACATACTCTTTATCCCCTTACACTGTGTATAAGACAGTAGTTTTGGAATTGTTAGTTAGATTACTTGTTGGTTATTACTGCATTGTCGGAACTAGAAGCACAAGCATTTCGCTACACTCGCATTAACATCTGCTAACCATGTGTATGTGACAAATAAAATTTGATTTGATGTCAGGGTTAATTTTCTATCTATGGCCATAATATTGGGTCAAATGACAGACCTATGATTCATTATAGCTAAATAATTTAATAGTTAAGTTCCAAAATGACAAAAACACAAGCTAACTTCTGAAGCTTGTATATTGCAAGTCTATAGAAATACAATAGATTTCACACAGCATACTACAGTTCCCAGATTGCATTTCACTTCCCAGGGTGCAATGCACCCCCCAGGGCTGTTAGCTGGCTAGTGGCTAGTGGCTACTGCTAGTAACAAGCCCAGAAACTCTAAATAGTGTAAATATATTGCTGTCAAGCTATGAGCACATTTCACATTACTTTTGGGTTGTGTGATCATATTATAATGTTAACATGAATGCCTTGTTGAATACATGTTCATGTCATTGTCACTCCAAAAAAATCTAATTTTGTAGAATAAGGACAACATTACAATGCAAATGTTATCTGTAAAATAGTTTTTTTATGTCGTTTTGGAAATAAAGCTCCCTTGTACTGCACTGATTTGTAACACCTTTTGCTTAGGTGTTTTGGTGGGCTGTCTCATCTGCTCTGTAATCAAAGCATTTGAATAGTTACGTGCTGCAGCCAATTTTGTCAACAAGCTACAGGTGTGGAGGTACTATGTTTTCGTTTGAAGAAGCCATGCTGTCGGCATTCTCTCTCTCTCCTCGAAAGTCTCTCGCACCGAGTCTTCTGCATGCGCAAGCATCCTGGCTAGCTTATTCTGCTCCCTTAAGAAGATCCAGACAAATTACTAGATAGACTCAATCCGTATATGATGTGAGACACACTTTACAGAAGTACCGAAAGTAACAAATTCTAGTACCGAACCATTTTTCATGTTACAGTTCCGAAAAAGCGCCGTCTCACCTGAGGATGGAGAGCTGTGTGGCCCGGTCAGCCCGGTGCTGGTCCATGAGGCGCACCAGGTCCTGGTAGGTCTCTCGGCTACGGGTCACCTGGTTGCACTCCTCCTCTAGCTGGGAGGAGTTGTCACAGAGCAGCTGCTCCAGGGTCAGGATCACCTCCTTGTTGGCTGTCATCTCTTTCAGGCTCACCACCAGCATCTTTAGCTCCGCATCCTTGAAGTCCAACTCCTCCATCAACTCTGAGGGGACATATTCGGAACAGAACTTACTTAATCCTCTTTGTCCAGGGTTGTGCATAGAAAAGTACTGGGCGGCCCACCTAGGTGTTTTTATGGGCCACAAATAACTTTTGACAATTGAAAATAATGGAAAAACATTAATTGTAAACTTAAAGTAAGAATGACACAAATATTAATTTCCACAAAGTCTGCTGCCTCAGTTTGTATGATGGCAATTTGCATATATTCCAGAATGTTATGAAGAGTGATCAGATTAATTGAAATTAATTGCAAAGTCCCTCTTTGCCATGCAAATGAACTGAATCCCCAAAAAACAGTTCCACTGAATTTCAGCCCTGCCACAAAAGGACTAGCTGACATCATGTCAGTGATTCTCTCGTTAACACAGGTGTGAGTGTTGACGAGGACAAGGCTGGAGATCACTCTGTCACGCTGATTGAGTTTGAATAACAGACTGGAAGCTTCAAAAGTAGGGTGGTGCCTTTGGTCATTAATATGATCGAATCCGGAAACTATCATTTCGAAAACAAAACGTTTATTATTTCAGTGAAATATGGAACCGTTCGGTATTTTATCTAACGGGTGGCATCCCTAAGTCTAAATATTCTTGTTACATTGCACAACCTTCAATGTATGTCATAATTACGTAAAATTCTGGCAAATTAGTTCGCAATGAGCCAGGCAGCCCAAACTGTTGCATATACCCTGCCTCTGCGTGCAATGAACACAAGAGAAATGACACAATTTCACCTGGTTAATATTGCCTACTAAACTGGATTAGTAGTTATAACTAGGTATTATGATTTATTGTTTTTTATAATATAAGTTTAATGCTAGCTAGCTATTTACCTTGGCTTCTACTGCATTCGCGTAACAGGCAGGCTACTCGTGGAGTGCAATGGTTGGACTAGTTAACTGTGCGGTTGCAAGATTGGACCCCTGAGCTAACAAGGTGAAAATCTGTCGTTCTGCCCCTGAACAAGGCAGTTAACCCACAGTTCCTAGGCCGTCATTGAAAATAAGAATGTGTTCTTAACTGACTTGCCTAGTCAAATAAAAAGGTATACAAAAAAATCATAATCGGAGCCCAAAAATACCGATTTCCGATTCTCATGAGAACTTGAAATCGGCCCTAATTAATCGGCCATTCCGATTAATCGGTCGACCTCTAATCTGCACGCACAGTGAGGCAAAGACTTTTGGAGGATGGTCTGGTGTCAAGAAGGGAAGCAAAGAAGCCACTTCTCTCCAGGAAAATCACCAAAATAAAAGCAAGACAGTCAGGGAGAATCCCAAATTGTAGTATTTTTGTCATGGCATGGGGCCCCTTTGATTTTGCTTTAATGTTTGAGTCACTCTGATAGCCATGGCAAAAGGTGTAGAATTGCAGGAAATTTGCTTTAAAACTGCACATTTTCCTCTCAGCCTCATGGCAAGGTGTAGAATTGCATGAAATTGGCTTTAAAACAGCAAAATTGTATTACTGTGGCCAACAGGAGAGCCTCTAAAATGGCCATGCCCCCACCACAACCAACACCTAAACCCAATTTTGATCCCGAAAAAACCCTGTTGTCCACATTGGGACATAAGCCCATAAGAAAGGGATGTCATATTTTCTTTGTTATTTATTGTTAGAAGGAACTATCATAGTAATACAAGAGGCGTGGCAGAAAATGCTCATGTGCAACTAGCCAGCTAGGAACGCTGACTCAGCACTTATTGCTGAGTGTGTTCAGATGAGCAGTGAAATCGCACCTTTTTTCTCCAGCTTGTGGTCCATGGAGATGTGGTTGAGGGCGATGATGGCCAGCCATTTCTCTGGCCGCGACGCCGCGAGGCACTTCTTGAGCACGGTGCTGACATCACAGGCCACCAGCTGCTCCGCCAGGCTCTTACTACTAGAGATCAGCATGATGATCACCAACAGACCGTTCCTTACCGACAACATACACCTGGTAGGAGAGAGAGAGCAGATATCCCTTAGCCTCTACTGTAACAAAAGCAGTCTCATTATAGGAGTTGGGCATGTTAACATTCCCTTTGAGAGCCGGTCGAGGTGCAAATTACATACCCAGGTGTGTTGAGCATCAGTTCAATGGCAGCAGGGATGGCAGCCAGCAGTCCCTTGGAGCCCTCGGGGGTGGCAGAGCCAATACTGGCAAAGACTCCGAGCATCATGGGTGTGGCAGACTCAGAAAGAGGAAGACAGCAGCTGCTCATGCTGCTAAGGTTATACTTACTGGCGCCTGTGACGACCATCAGAGTCTAGAGCGGAGGGAAGAAATCAATCGTGGACAGAAACATGATAGAAAGCTTCTCCTTTACAGCTATATAGTTCTCATTACTTGTCATCCCCTAAAACTGCGTAAGAAATCTAGCTAGATTACATAACTGGCGGGAGTAAAAACAACTCACAACAAAGTGATTGGGAACTCACCGCCAGGGCAACTTGCTGGATCTGTGGAACAGTGGGGTATTCCTGCATACAAGAGAGGATGGCTTTGACGCCCCCCTCCGTGGCAAAGGAGACCCTCCACTCGTACTTGACCATGAGGGTGCGGGTGAGACGCAGGGTGCTGACCACATTCTCCTTGGGCTGCCCAGACAGCATGTCGACCACAAGCTTCAGGACTTTATCCCTGTGGGGAGGGAGGGGGGGCAGAGAAAAGTCAAAGATTGTGTTGGGAGGACACAAATGTCAAATGTGACCCTATAAGAGAGGAGGTGTGCAGGCAGCAGCCTTACCGGATGGTCTGGACAGCGTCTGTCCTGAGGGTGCTCCTTTCCTGAGGCCCCTCGTCCTCTAGGACCTTGGTGATAAACTTGATCCCAGCCAGCTGCTGGACTGGATCTGAGCCACTCTTCTTCATGATGTCCACCACCTCCCCAAGCTTCTCCAGGGCCGTCTTCTTGCCCTGCACCTTGGAGTTGTTGAACACTGGTGGGAAAAACACAAGGCAAAGCATGTTAGAGTAAGAATGGCTGTCATGAAGTAAATCATCCTGTATCCTGGGGTGTATTCACTAGGAACCAAACGGAAGCAAATGGACTGAAATTGGGAGGGATCTACCTGAATTTGTCAAATAAACACTTGTTTTCATTTTCATTTTCATTTGCTACAACAACAAAAATGGTTTCACTTGTCTTTCAATGGAAAAAAGGTGTTGGCTACAGCTAGAGGTAGTTTTCCAACTGAAAAAACAAACAAAGCTCAAACACACTGACTGCCACACCTTTCATCTTCTCCTCCAGGTCTTCTGAGTAGTTAGACTCTTCCATGGGCAATTCAGACTCGGTGTCAGAGATATAGTCTGTAGGACTCTCCTTCTTAGGCTTCTTAGAAAATGAGCCCATGACAGAGGAGGAGGAAGCAGTGCCAGCAGATGAAGAGGTGCCCTGTCCTCCTCCCAGGCCAGAAGAGCCCGGGCAGCCGTCGGGCAGCAGCTCGTCATCCTCCAGGCCTCCCCCACCGCGCCGCATGTAGTGTTTAGAGAAGGAGTGGGAGCAGAGCAGGTCCCACAGACTCGAGTTCTGCAGGGTCTGCTTCAGGTAGTGGAGCAACTTACGGGCCACCTCGCCTGGCACCGACAGCCGGATAAGAGTGGCCTCATCTGCGTCTGACATCTGACAAAGTAGAGAGAAGCAAGTCAAAAAACATTACATCTACGGTCAACTTGCATGGGGGCTGAGAGTCATGAAAAGAACAGGAAGAATGATTAGATTAGAGGGTGAGGGATTTGAAGCCAGAGGGGAGGATGGAGTGATGGACACTTGCCTGTTCATCGAGGCTCTGACGTAGGATGTTGTTGATCTCCTGCTGTTGCTTTGGTTCCAGCTTCTTGATGAAGAAGAGCACTTCCCACCACTCAGCCCGGCTCAGGGTGGCGCCATCAGCATGCAGCCCCTCAGCCAGGTAAGGCAACGAGTACAGCCCACCAGGAGGCTTGGAGAAGAATGTCTGACTCACTACATACAAGGGAGCACAACACCAACAATATTAGACAGTTACTAATAAAACAATATTTGGGCATTTTGTTGAGTTTACAGAATAACCTGCAAGTGCATTAGGGCTCAAAGTTCATGCACCTTGATGCTTTCGGAGCCACGCTATTGTTGAAAGTCACTTACTTAAGTGCGAGTCTGTGGGTGCAGGTGACCCCCTCTTACCAGCCGTTAGCTTGATGGTCTCAGTCAGGGAGGAGGCCTTCTCCTGGACGTCTTTCTCACCCTGTCCACTGGTGCCCGCGGCCATGATCTCAACCATGTGCCAGTGCACCCAGTAGGTCCGAGATAGGGAGTTCCAGTACACCTGTGCCCACAAAAAGAAGCAGACCGCAATAAGCCAATCACATTGAAGCAAATGTGAGCTTCTATTGTTAATAAAAGTTTTTGTAACTCCGTCATCACTCTAAACCCTTAATCAGATCTCAGGAGCCAGCTGTGTGCTGATACCAGGTGTGATGTTTTGTACCTGCACTGGTGGCGAGCCGTCGTTACTGTAGCGGAAGTCCCCCTCATCACCAGCGCTGACTTCCTCATAGTCCTCCAGCATACGGACCAACATGCCGCTCTTCAGGTTGTCCTGCACGTATTCCACGTAAGCAGAGCGGCTGGCAAAGTCTGTGCGTGTCCTGAAGCCGCTGCCGGTCTTCTTCTTGGGTGGTGTTGTGGCTGCCATGCTTGAGGTGGTAAAGACAGGAAAGGCAGAGGCAGAGAAGCGGGGCTGGAATATGGAGCGCAGCATGCGGCGGGGCGGCACGTCCTCCTGGTCCTCCCCGCAGGCCCTGCTCTGGGCCAGGCTGCTGGACTGTGGCGGTTGCCGGTTGTGGTCCCAGCCCATGACGTGAACCAGCTCAGAGATGAGGTTAGCCATGGCCATGGTGAACTCAAACTCTCGCTGGACACGTAGGTTCTCTGGCTGGTGGCCTGCCCCTGAGGAGGAGCCTGGTGCGTCTTGCCGCTCAGAGCTTGACTCCACCCCTGCCGTGTTGAGCTTGTCCATCAAGGACGTCACACACAGGTACCGCTTCACCAGGGAGAACAGTAGCTTCCCTGGGATCTGGAGCACACGGAAAAAGTCACATTCCATCTTAGCAATAGGTAATTTACTGGTTTGATCTAGGACAGGGTTCTCCAACCCAGTTCCTGGACAGCTACCCTCCAGTTGGTTTTCGCTCCAACTCCAGTTGTAAATAAGCTGATTCAGCTTATCAACCAGCTAATTATTCAAATCAAGTGTGTTAGATTCAGGTTGGAGCGAAAACCTACAGGGCAGTAGCTCTCCAGGAACATGGTTGGAGTGAAAACCTACAGGGCAGTAGCTCTCCAGGAACAGGGTTGGAGTGAAAACCTACAGGGCAGTAGCTCTCCAGGAACAGGGTTGGCGTGCCCTGATCTAGAGGTACATGTAGGAACACATTGGTGAGTAAAAGTACTGTACATAGACATAGAATGTGATTTGGTAGCTACCTGAGGGAGGTGGATTCCCTCAAAAGAGATGCCATGCTCCTCAGAGGAGGTGGTCTCTGCAAACAGCTCCAGGAGGGTGTAGCGATTGTCAAAGTCCATGTGCTGCTCAATACCGTCCTGCTGGCTGAGTGACAGGAGCACATAGGCACGGCTCCCTGGGGGAAGACAGAAGCACCATTGTTATTTTATGTGGACACACTCTCCCTCGTGCTCTCTCCCCCTCTGAGCTTTCACTGGTTGGTCTGTCATGACACCTAGTATTAGGGGTGCGAATGTTTAAATAAAATTGGGATCCTTAACGTTAAGAAAACATCACCCCCCCCCACACAATTTAAAATCACAGTGCAGCTGGCTCGCCTGCACTTTTTCGACGCTAATGATGCGAGATGTAGAATGTTGCATGTAGAATATCCTAGCCTATTCAATGATGATTGGCCCTGCTTTACTGAAGTTGTGTGACGGCCCTCCCACTTGGTCTGCCGTATTCTTTCTCTTTGCTCGTTTCCCTTATTAGGATGTTCGGCGGTTTGTTTGCTTTGGCACCTTTCAACACATTTATGCACGCAACCACTCACGTACACTACTGATTACACATACCATTGCTAATTGTATTTACATTACCTCAGTTAATAAATATATTTTTGTTATTCCTAATCTCCACGTTGTCTCCCTTTTTGTTACAGACTTCGAGCCGGTTTGGGACAGTTGCGAGACATTGCAAGCCAATTAATTGCAAAATACAGCATTCCATTGCGAGATACAGCGTTTGATTGCCGATAGACAGCCCTAGTGCACGGTTCTAACTGTCTGCCTGGTGGCCGGCCTGCTTCTACTGTGCCCCTCCCCTCTCCCTCAGTCCTTTGCTAACTTGCTATGAAAGATATGAGTGTTTGTGTTCTCAGAAGTACAGAACTAAATCAGTCTCCTCCATTCCAAAAATAGGGAATCGTAGGAGCCAGTTCCTAACAGAAGATGTGTTTTCTTTCAACTAAATATTATCTCACGACCTTCAAAGTACTTTTTTAGGTCTGGTCTGCAGGCAGGCGTAGGTAGCTCAAGATTATTTGATTGACAGTTCTGGCCACCTAGTGATGGACGTCGGCCCCGCTTCAGAAGCGGCCTTATTTTACAAACAAGTAAAATGCCCATTCAGTGGCGCTTCAAAACCATCTCCAGAGAAGGTTCCGTGTCGGCATTTAAAAAGCTGTAGTTTCCCCTAGACATAAAAAAACATGCCGTACCCGAGGCACTTTCAAGGGTATATGACTGCAGTAGATAAAACTTATTCACCCAGTTCTAGCGGTCATACATATGTCATAGAACCATTATTCTGCATTATTAATTGAAGTGGAATTTTATGATTTTTTTTATTTAAAAAAATGTGTGTTTAAACATTAAGCAAAATTGTCATCTAGTATCTAATGAGGTGGTTACCACTGTCCCAGGAGAGTTGAGATATACCAGAGCTTAATCATCTTAATCACCTGATTAACAATACATTTCAGTGTCACTCAATTTGCACTTACAAGACAACCTAAAATCCTGGCATGGTAATAGTACTTAAAATGATGTGCTTTGTTTTTGCACTCGCACCAAGAAATCCATGTGAACAAATATATTTAAGTGCAGACGTGTGTGACTAGGATTACAGGCAGCCCAATTATGTTTTCCACTAATTGGTATTTTACCCAATCACATCAGATCTTTTCACATCAAATATTTTTCAGAGCTGACCTTATTGGTCAAAAGACCAATTAGTGAAAACGCAACCTTTGTGACAAAGCAAAGGCCTTTACAACCATATCAGCTCCCATTCACCTCAGAATATGTCAAAAGTATAAACACAGACACAGGGTTCAAGAGATCTCCTGTGTACTCACGCATTTCCTCAACAGGGCTCAGCAATGAAAACAAACATCAGTCAGTGACAGACACTGACGGGAATGCAGAGCTGCCCTTAGCGTCATGTCAAAGGTCTCAGCCCTTCCTGATAGGAGTTACATCGAATAAAATTCCACAAGATTGTGAGCCTCATAGCCTAAGGAGAGGGAATTAAACATGTACAGAAACCAAGAGGCAATTCTATACAAGACAGCAGAGCACACACATTCAGATCTTCATATTTTTTTTATATTTTGGCCTCCCTAGTGGCACAGCGGTCTAAAGGCACTGCATCGCAGTGCTATAGTCGTTACTACAGACCTGGGTTCATTCCCAGGTTGTTCCACAACCTGCCATGGCCCCAAAGGATTGCGCACAATTGGCCCAGCATCGTCCGTGTTAGGGGAGGGTTTGGCAGATGGGGCTTTATTTAGCTAATTGCACTCTAGCGACTCCTTGTGGCGGGCCGGTGCCTGCAGCCTGCCTACGGCGCCAGTTGGACGGTGTTTCCTCCAACACATTGGTGCGGCTGGCTTCCGGGTTAAGCTAGCGAGTGTTAAGGAGCGCGGTTAGGCAGGTCATGTTTTGGAGGACGAATGGCTCCACCTTCTCCTCTCCCGAGCTCGTTGGGGAGTTGCAGCGATGAGTCAAGATCAAAAATTGCAGAGAAAAAAGGGGTTCAAATTGTTTTTTTTAAATAAAAACATTGTGAGTGGCTTAATAAAGAAAAAGTAGCCTACAATAGCCAAATTCAATGAATGTTCTACTGTTTTCATAAAGCATGTTAGAAAATATACATTTCAGGCCTCCGGAGTGCGCAGTGGTCTAAGGCACTGCATCGCAGTGCTAGCTGTGCCACTAGAGATTCTGGGTTCGAGTCCAGGCTCTATCGCAGCCGGCCGCGACCGGGAGACCTAAGGGACGGCATACAATTGGCCCAGCATCGTCCAGGTTAGGGGAGGGTTTGGTCAGCAGGGATGTCCTTGTCCCATCACGCACTAGCGATGCCTGTGGCATGCCAGGCGCAGTGCACGCTGACACGGTCGTAGGTGTACGGTGTTTCCTCTGACACATTGGTGGGCCTGGCTTCCGGGTTAAGTGGGCATTGTGTCAAGAAGCAGGGCGGCTTGGTTGGGTTTTGGAGGACGTACGGCTCTCGACCTTCACCTCTCCCGAGTCCGTATGGGAGTTGCAGCGATGAGACAAGACTAACTACCAAATGGATATATTTCTACATTTCCTCCCCAGCAGAAAGTTGCTAAGAAAGCTTAAAAGGTGGCAGTACAGTTAAAAAGATTATTTCTCTTTGTCAATATAATTCATCCACCTGACAGGTGTGGCATATCAAGAAGCTGATGAAACAGCATGATCATTACACAGGTGCACCTTGTGCTAGGGACAATAAAAGGACACTAAAATGTGCAGTTTTGTCACAACATAATGCCACAGATGTCTCAAGTTGAGGTAGTGTGCAATTGGCATGCTGACGTCAGGAATGTCCACCAGAGCTGTTGCCAGATAAATTAACATTAAAATTACCATAAGCCGCCTCCAACGTGTAACCACGCCAGCACACAACCTCCACATCCGGCTTCTTCACCTGCGGGATCGACTGAGAACAACCACCCAGACAACTGATGAAACTGAGGAGTATTTATCTATGTAATAAAGCCCTTGTGGGGAAAAACTCATTCCGGTCACAACTTGCAGACTTGTTTATGTGCTGCTGTGCGTTTTGTTGCTAACCTTACTTTGCTACCTGACGGTTTTTACTTTTTAATTATCGTTTATAATTTTTTGTTTTTCCCTTGCTCTACTTTTTTTCATTGAACTTCTTCACTCCAGACACTTTATCTGGACATGGTTTGACAGCATAGCAAAGGATTTTGTTGACCACATAGGAAATAGGATGATGTATGTTTAAATTAATGCTTCTTTTTTTGCAAAAATAAATATTTTTTTTGCTTAAATTCTTTCCATTTTTTTGTTAGCCAGCCTGCCAGCTTAGTTGCATCTGCCACTAGCAGTCAGTGTAGTCAGTTCAGCTATCCCTGACTATCCCCATTGAGACCGTGTCTGTGCCTCGACCTAGGATGGGCAAAACTAAACATGTCGGTGTTCGCCTTAGCAATCTCACTGGAATAAAGACTTCCTGCCATTATTGAAAGAGATTGTGATACCTTACATCTCAAAATAGGGCTACTTAATGCTAGATCCCTCACCTCCAAGGCAGTTATAGTCAATGAACTAATCACTGATCATAATCTTGATGTGATTGGCCTGACTGAAACATGGCTTAAGCCTGATGAATTTACTGTGTTAAATGAGGCCTCACCTCCTGGTTACACTAGTGACCATATCCGTTGCGTATCCCGCAAAGGCGGAGGTGTTGCTAACATTTATGATAGCAAATTTCAATTTACAAAAAAAAAACATTTTCGTATTTTGTTACTGTTACATAGGCACTTTAGTATTGCCAGTGTAACAGTATTGCTTCCGTCCCTCTCCTCGCCCCAACCTGGGCTCGAACCAGGAACACATCGACAACAGCCACCCTCGAAGCATCGTTACCCATCGCTCCACAAAATCCACAGCCCTCTGCAAGGGGAACAACTACTCCAAGTCTCAGAGCGAGAGACGTTTGAAACGCTATTAGCACGCACCCCGCTAACTAGCTAGCCATTTCACGTCGGTTTCACCAGCCTAATCTCGGGAGTTGATAAGCTTGAAGTCATAAACAGCTCAATGCTTGAAGCACAGTGAATAGCTGCTGGCAAAACGCACAAAAGTGCTGTTTGAATGAATACGTACGAGCCTGCTGCTGCATACCACCGCTCAGTCAGACTGCTCGATCAAATTTCAAATCATAGACTTAATTATAACATAATAACACAGAAATACGAGACTTAGGTCATTAATATGGTCGAATGCGGAAACTATCATTTCGAAAACAAAACGTTTATTCTTCCAGTAAAATACGGAACCTTTCCGTATTTTATCTAACGGGTGGCATCCCTAAGTCTAAATATTGCTGTTACATTGTACAACCTTCAATGTTATGTCATAATTAAGTCAAATTCTCGCGAATGCGCACCGCATCGATTATATGCAAAGCAGGACACGCTAGATAAACTAGTAATATCATCAGCCATGTGTAGTTAACTAGTGATTATGATTGATTGTTTTTTTTATAACTTACCTTGGCTTCTTACTGCATTCGCGTAACAGGCAGGCTTCTCGTGGAGTGCAATGAAAGGCAGGTGGTTCGAGCGTTGGACAAGTTAACTGTAAGGTTGCAAGATTGAATCCCCGAGCTGACAAGGTACAAATCTGTCATTCTGCCCCTGAACAAGGCAGTTAACCCACTGTTCCTAGGCTGTCATTGACAATAAGAATGTGTTCTTAACTGACTTGCCTAGTTAAATAAAAGTGTAAAAGAATATATATGCATGCTTTTTTTAAATTATTATTATTATTAATTTTTTTAATCGGCATCCAAAAATACAGATTTCCGATTGTTATGAAATTGGCCCTAATTAAGCCTCCCGGGTGGCGCAGTGGTTAAGGGCGCTGTACTGCAGCGTCAGCTGTGCCATCAGAGTCCTGAGTTCGCGCCCAGGCTCTGTCGTAACCGGCCGCGACCGGGAGGTCCGTGGGGCGACGCACAATTGGCCTAGCGTCGCCCGGGTTAGGGAGGGCTTGGTCGGTAGGGGTTTCCTTGTCTCATCGCGCACCAGCGACTCCTGTGGCGGGCTGGGCGCAGTGTACGCTAGCCAAGGTGGCCAGGTGCACGGTGTTTCCTCCGGCGCATTGGTGCGGCTGGCTTCCGGGTTGGATGTGCGCTGTGTTAAAGAAGCAGCGGCTTGGTTGGTTGTGTATCGGAGGACGCATGACTTTCAACCTTCGTCTCTCCCGAGCCCGTACGGGAGTTGTAGCGATGAGACAAGATAGTAGCTACTACAACAATTGGATACTACGAAATTGGGGAGAAAAAGGGGTAAAATTATAAAAAAATAAAATAAAATTTTTAAAAAAAGAAATTGGCCCTAATTAAATCGGTCATTCCGATTAATTGGTCAACTTCTACTCACTACACAGGTTCCCATTGTTAGGTGCAGGATGATGTGTGTTGTCATAAATCTTGCCCTTGGAGGCAGAACTGAGCAATTTCCGCTAGATGGGCAAGCTGCAGAGTCAAATTTGGCTATATTGTAAAAATTCAGGAAAACCAAACCAAGCTTTTTGGTCTGAATTTAAGGTTAGGCATTAGGGTTAGCAGTGTGGTTAGGGTTAAGTTAAAATAAGATTTTATGACATAGTGGCTGTGCCAGCTAGTGACTATCCTGCAGAGCTGCATCCAGGGCAAGATTCATGACAATAAATGCCAACCTGCTAATTAGGCTTACCATTGCCCACAGACTCTCAATTTCAAAATTAAAATGGGAAGTATTGTCAGTCAATGACAATAGAAAATGCTAGGGAAACTAAAGCTAAAGGAGAGATTAATCAGTGGCTAAATCAAGAATTTAAGCCTTTTTTGGGCAAATAAAGCTACGAGTCATGCAGAAATACCATTATTCAGGTCAATGATGCTTACAGACGAATATTACACATACGTAGTGACTGATTTACCTAATAGGGGTCTGTGTTTTACATTGCAGCACATGCTCAGTCATTCAATAAACAACCACACTCAACAAACTGCGTAACCGAAAACAAACTGTGTCCTGCACTATAAACGTGTTTTGTATAGTAAGGGGAGTGGAACTCCAGGCAGATGGGTCATGTTTCACACCAACACACCAAAAACATCAGGTATCATTGCCTAACTAATAAACAGACTACAGGACCAGTGTGCAGATGTAAAACAGACAGGGGCCAAGTCCTCACATATTAAGTAGACTACACAAAACATTTCCCCTTACTTTTCACAACTCATCAGTGATAAAGAAATATTAATAGTGGTAAAGGACAGTCTAGGTGAAAGCAAAAGGGCAGAAACACTGCCTAGCCTACTAGTAAGCCTGCTTGTCTTGTCAGTTAAGATCAGTGGTCTACATAGAAAGGAAGGTGATAAGTATAGAATGTATTACCACCATGCCTCAGTCTCTCTACTCTCATTTCCAATATGGCTGACACTGGGACAGTGTAAGAATGAAATTATCAAAGCCCCACCATACCTGCGTCATGAGAGGCCAGAGCCCGGAGCATCTTCCCAGCACTTCTGCGGGTTTGTTGCTCCTTGTTGCAGAGCAGCTCCATGAGCAGGTCCAGGGCACCCGTCTCCTTGAAGACACCCACCAGTGAGCCGATGCTGGCGTAGGCACTCAGCACATGGATGGTGTGTGTGATGCTGATGGCAAAGTCGCTCTTCTTGGTCATCTGCTTGCGGGCCCTCCTGACCAAGTTCTTGACATCGTCCTTCATGTCAGAGAGCTCCACCTCATCAAAGGTGACATCATTAGGGAAATCTCCACCGGGCCTCTCCTCTGCCTCCTGGAGGGGCCGCTGGGCATCTGCCTTGCGCTTGCCCAGCAGCGTGGGGCAGTTGGCGTAGACGTCCTCCATTGACATCCACATCAGGATGTTCTCCGTTTTGCTCTCGCCTGAGTTTGAACCGCCCACCCCTGAACTGCTTCCCACTTCTCCTCCTGTCTCATTGCTCCCTCCACCTGAGCCACTACCGTCGTCTATGGCCAGCAGGCACCAGCGGATCAGGTACTCTGTCTGGCCATCATGAGTCCGCCGCTGCCGGATCAACTCCTCTGGGTAGGCCTGTAGCTTCGGGCCCAGCTGGACAAGCAGGTTTCCATTGCGGCGTTCGCCTAACATGATCGCTGTAAGGAACAAAATTAAGAATGAATGACTAATATCAATACTTGTGGTGATACTTTGACCATAATAAGATCAAATTAAAATAACACTGTTGGACAACTTGTAGCCAGGCTGTATCTTGTTAGCTGTGCACCTCTATGGAAATTAAAGTGAGATACTGGATCAGTGAGGTATAACAAAAACTACTGGATGGGCAAATCAGCCAATGAATGAAGACTTGGCTGTTGACATATAATAAAGCTATTGGTGAATGGCAAATATAGCTAACGTTCGCTAGTTTGCAATACATATCCAGAAACTTTAGTTTCCTTTTCATTATGACCGATTTGAATATACATTTTTCGAGAAAAAAAAGGTACCTTATCAACACATATGTAGCTAGCTACTATAGTTAACTAAATAACGGCAGTCATTTGCATAAGAGATTGAGTAGCAGTTAGCTAAGCTATTATACAGCAGTTGCAAATTCTAACGACGGTCGGTAAACGCTGGCTGCTGCTATAGCGTTTGTTAGCTAGTAACGTTAACTTAATTACATTTTATCCATTTTGACTATCAAAGCCCTCTTCAAACATCTGATTGTATCAGCTGGGACGTTAACGTTAGTCAGCTCCACTTTTTAACACTAGCGAACGTTATCGTCCTATTTACTATGAAAAAGGTGTGGCTGCCAATGTCGCTGAATAACTCCAACAAGTTTACACTACAGACTGCCTCATCAGCAGGGGCCCTTTTTGACAAGGCAACACTGCCTCAAATTATTAAAGCTACATTACCTAGCTAGCTTGCTAACGCCTGACTCTGTTTCTAACGTTAGCAAGAAGATTTTACTAGCTACCAGTAACTAACATTAGCTACACTTTTTTGTATATGTAATTTGCGGGTAATAACTGAACTAGAGCGGCCTAATAACACCAACATAGCAGGGGATCGATAACTCGTTTACCTCCAGTGTTACAGGGTTTCCCCTTCACTTCTTCCCCGTTCTTCTGTCGATGGAGCTTTCTTCTCCGTTTTAATGTATCGTTTCCCAGCCTGGAAAAAGTTTGTAGGCAGCGTTTGATACTACGGGGCACACCTCACGGTGACAGCAACGTATGGTTTAGAAACTGAGGTGACGGGTAGGAATTTCCCTGTGAAACGAACGGGTGTTACTAGTTACCACAGCCACAAAGTAAAAATTGGCTATATCGTGAAAGAAAAAAAAAACTAAAAATAGCCTTTTGGTCTTAATTTAAGGTTATGGTTAGGCATAAGGTTAGTAGTGTGGTTAGGTTTAAAACCAGACTTTATTAAGACACATTTTAGAAATGGGCGGGGTTTATAACTTTGTGGCTGTAATAACTAGTGACGACCGAATGAAACCGCTTCACTTCCGCTTAACTTTCATATCATGTCCCCTAATGTCAAAGAGGAAGCGGCGAAGCGAGAGGTTTTACTCCAATCAAAATATGTCCACCAAAATAAGCCCACGAAGTGAGTCATTTTTATATGGAGGCCAATGAGAGAGTGTCGAATTTGGTCAACAAAAATGTAGTTGGTAATTTTCTATTATTTAATTGAATATAAATGTCGTAATGGCTAGGTTGTTACCAATACACTGATATAGTGGCCTGTCGGGTCATTTTGGTAACATTGAAAAAAAACGACTTTATATCAGAGTTTTGACTCTTTTCATAAACATAGAGGATTCATCATGGATATGACCCGTTTTAGCATGCCCATTGCCAGTGAGGGCTTCCACCATTTTTAAGTAGGCAACTGGGTGGGGATTCCTATGAGTTGGGAGCAATCAGAAAATTAATAAGAAGATAATTTACTAGTTTAGAATTGAGATAGCCTCAATGATGTTGTCCATGCGGTTACAGACGCTATAGTGGCACAGATACAAAGATGAGCCCTCTATCCATCTCTATGGACTATTGTTCAAACGTGTATGTGCCCTCTCATTGGCTAGATTCACAGATAGAACAATGAGACAGATATTTCACTGGATGTATAAATGTGAAGTATCCGGTTGGCGTTCCCACTCACTACTAAATATCATAGTGAGAGGAACCCCAGTGACCGGCAGTGGGAGAAGATGAAACGAGATGGATTCTGTTAATTTACTCATCAATGAGACATTTGATCTCAATACAGTTCTGTTCCAAACAGAGTGAACTAAGTTTTGTAGACTTGACCCTTTGCCAAAGTTTTAAGAAATTGTGTTGTTGGGCCTCCCGAGTGGCGCTGCGGACTAAGGTACTACATTGCAGTGCTAGAGGCGTCACTACAGACCCGGGCTCGATCCCAGGCTGTATCACAACCGGCCGTGATCGGGACTCCCATAAGGTGGCGCACAATTGGTCCAGTGTCGTCCGGGTTAGGGGAGGGTTTGGTGGGGGGGTTTACTTGGCTCATCGCGCTCTAGTGACTCCTTGTGGCGGGCCGAGTGCCTGGAGGCTGACCTCGGCAGTCAGGTGAGGGGTGTTTCCTCTGACACATTGGTGCCGGCTAGCTTCCAAGTTAAGCGGGCAGGTGTTAAAAAGCATGGTTTGGCGGGTCATGTTTTGGAGGATGCATGACTCGACCGGTTGGGGAGTTGCAGCGATGAGATGAGATCAAAATTGGGGAGGAAAAAGGGGGTTTACAATCAGATCACTGTCAGTTTGGTATTTTATTAGGATCCCCATTAGCTGTTGCAAAGGCACACGTAGCATATATATCAATAGATACACACAAACTTTCTAGGTCAAATAGGGGAGAGGCGTTGTGCCGTGAGGTGTTGCTTTATTTTTTTTTTTAAACCAGGTTTTCTGTTTATTTGAGCAATATGAGATGGAACGGCGTTCCATGCAATAATGGCTCTATATGAAACTGTACGCTTTCTTGAATTTGGGGACTGTGAAAAGACCCCTAGTGGCATGTCTGGTGGGGTAAGTGTGTGTGTCAGAGCTGTGTGTTCTTATAAAAAATAAGTGATGCAGTCAGTCTTTCCTCAACTCTTAGCCAAGAGAGAGACTGGCATGCATAGTATTTATATCATCCATCTGATTACAATGAACAGCAAGATCTGTTCTGGGCCAGCTGCAGCTTAACTAGGTCTTTCCTTGCAGCACTCGACCACACGATTGGACAATAATCAAGATTAGACCAAACTAGAGCCTGCAGAACTTTCTTTTTGGAGTGTGGTGTCTAAAAAGCAGACCATCTCTTTATATCAGACAGACCTCTCCCCATCTTTACAACCATTGAATCTATATGTGTTAACCATGACACCACTGCCCAGCTCCAGGTGTCCCTCACCTCTATGAACTGGGATGCACTCGTGTCTGGTTCCAACAACAATATTGATCAAATGGTTACCACAATAACGGACTATATCAAGTTCTGTATACACTGTGTGATCCCCACGAGAACAACCATGGATAAATGGCGAGATCAAAAACGCATTACGTATGAAGATTGCATTCTTCCATTGAGATATGCAGTCCCTACACCAACTGAACATGCCATTCAACAAGCCAAACTAAGGTACAAGGACAAGATGGAGGAGGAATTCAGTAACATGAATGCTAAGCATGCCTTTCAAAAAGTCAGGAAGTGTGCAGGCTACTCCGATAAACCATCTCCACAAGCTCATGATGACACAAAGCTAAGTGCAAGGCAGCGGGGCCACACGGGACACCGGGTCGAGTCCTAAAAGCCTGCACTGCTGAGCTCAGCCCCATCCTACACAGACTGTTTGACCTATCACTATCCATTAGCACAAAAACATCTACCATTGTCCCCATTCCCAAAAAGTCTCCTCAGACTGAGTTCAACCATTACCGACCTGTTGTCCTCGCTTCACTGATCATGAAATGCTTGGAAAGACTGGTTCTTAACATCCTACTGCCCACCATTCACTCCTCCCTTGATCCCTACCAGTTTGCTTACAAAGCAGGGGGAGGAACAGATGACGTGGTGGTCTGCATGCTGCACAGGCTCCTGGAACACTTGGAGGGAACAGGGAATTGCGCACACATCTTGTTCGTGGATTTCAGCTCTGTCTTCATCACCATCCAACGCCACACTATAATCCAGAAGCTCAATAACCTGGACATATCTCCCACCATCGACCTCAGGCCGTGAGGATAGATGACACCCTGTCCTCTGTGCGCATCACCAACACCGGCGAGCCACAGGGTTGGGTTCTTAGTCCGTTAATCTACACCCTGAATACCAATGACTGCCAAAGCATGGGCCACAATACACTCCTTTTCAAGTACCCTGATGACACAGACATCCTGTCCCTCCTAAACGTCACCCCCTCTCCTTCCAGCAATATCAATAATCCGTTACCCAATTCAGTGAATGGTGATGCAATAACTACCTGGATCTCAACATCTCCAAAACAAAAAATAAATACCAACCAACTTCCGCAAAAAAAACATGACAACCCTTTCCTCATCACCTGAGAGGCCATTGAAATGGTTCCTTCATTCAAATATCTCGGAATAACAATAGACCACAAACTCACCTTTGAATAACACACCACTGAAATAACTAAGAAATCACAGCAATGTCTGTCTGTCATCAGACGTATGTGCAACCTGTCCGTCAAACTCAAACTCCTTCTGCTACTAATACCGGAGCATAATTGAACCACTACTCAACTACGGCAGCATCTGTTATCACAATACGCTCATAGTCTTACAATCCAACAAACTGAAGAATTTAAACTGATTGGCCTCCCCAAGTCCTCAACTCTCCCTTCTGAATAATCGCCCTTTCCATCGCAAAAGCCCGCCACATAATCTCCAGCCCGGACCACCCACATCACCTTTGCTTTGATCATCACCTTTGCTTTGATCTCTTCCCCATTAGGTCAAAGAAACCGGTTGATTCTGTGGTGCACTGAACATTTCAGGAGGAGTTTAATTCCGGGGGCTATCACCATAGTGAACAATTCCATGTAATTTCTCCCAAGAAAGGGGGGGCACAATTTACGCCTGACTGTTTATTTTGTGTTATTACATGCCACCAGGTGGGTAGGGCTGCCACACTGCGTCCGAATCAGGTCACCTGAATATAACGAAAACTACCAAAACACAGCACACCCATTGCCACACAATAACATTAACCCTGGAGCAGTACTCATAGTTTTTAGTTCAATTTGCACTTAATGTCCAATAACTACTCACTATGTCATGTTGAAATGTTATGTTGCAGCTGTGACAGTCACACCAGGATCCATACAGTAAGCAGTCCTGCAGAAGGGAGAGGGACTGGGCTAAAGGGTAGAGCTGCCGCTTTCAAGGAGCGGGACGCTAACCCGGAATCTTATAAGAAATCCCGCTATGCCCTCCAACGAACCATCAAACAGGCAAAGCGTCAATATCATACTAAGATCAAATCGTATTACACCGGCTCCGACGCTCGTCGGATGTCGCAGGGTTTTCAAACTATTACAGACTACAAAGGGAGGCACAGCCGAGAGCTTCCCAGTGACACAAGCCTACCAGACAAGCTAAATTACTTATATGGTGGCTTCGAGGCAAGTAACACTGAAACATGCATGAGAGCATCAGCTGTTCCGGACAACTGTGTGATCACGCTTTCCACAGCCGATGTGAGTAAGTCCTTTAAACAGGTCAACATTCACAAGGCTGCAGGGCCAGACGGATTACCAGGACGTGTACTCCGAGCATGCGCTGACCAACTGGCAAGTGTCTTCACTGACATTTTCAACCTCTCCCTGTCTGAGTTTGGAATACCATCATGTTTCAAGCATACCACCATAGTCCCTGTGCCCAAGAACACTAAGGTAACCTGCCTAAATGACTATCGACCCGTAGCACGTAGTCTGTAGCCATGAAGTGTTTGAAAGGCTGGTCATGGCTCACATCAACACCATTATCCCCGAAACCCTATACACACTCCAATTTGCATACCGCCTCAACAGATCCACAGATGATGCAATCTCTATTGCACTCCACACTGACCTTTCACACATGGACAAAAGGAACACCTATGTGAGAGTACTATTCATTGACTACAGCTCAGCGTTCAACACCATAGTGTCCTCAAAGCTCATCACTAAGCTTTGGACCCTGGGACTAAACACCTCCCTCTGCAACTGGATCCTGGACTTCCTGACGGGCCGCCCCAGGTGGTACACGGGGGACCCTCAGGGGTGGGTGCTCAGTCCCCTCCTGTACTCCCTGTTCACTCCTGATTGCACAGCCAGGCATGACTCCAACACCATCATTAAGGTTGCCAATGACACAACAGTGGTAGGCCTGATCACCGATAATGACGAGACAGTCTATAGGGAGGGGGTCAAAGACCTGACCGTGTGGTGCAAGGAAAACAACCTCTCCCTCAACGTGATCAAGACAAAGGAGATGATTGTGGACTACAGGAAAAGGAGGACCGAGCCTGCCCCAATCTTATCGACGAGGCTGTAGTGGAGCAGGTTGAGCGCTTCAAGTTCCTTGGCGTCCACATCACCAACAAACTAACATGGTCCAAGCACAACAAGACAGTAGTGAAGAGGGCATGACAAAACCTATTCCCCCTCAGGAGACTGAAAAGATTTGGCATGGGCCTCAGATCCTCTAAAGCAGGGGTGTCAAAGTCAAATGGACGGAGGGCCAAATAAAAAAATCAGCTACAAGACGAGGGCCGGACTGTTCGAATGTTCATTGAAAATTTTTTAAATGACGCATATAGTCTAGTGAACCTAATTGAACCTACTGAAAACCTAACAAATATATTACAATATGATCAGATAAATAAAGCAATATTTTCTTATGGCTCTGTCAGTAATCTTTAATTTTCAACAGACACAAAAGACAAATTTCCTTTATATAAATATCCCCATAACATGAACATTAAATGAAAGAAACCGGTATTCAAGGCACCATCAGTAGACTATATTTTCTATTTTAGCAAAAGTGGGCTAAATTTACTTCAAAGAAAAAACAATAATAGCAATTTTCTATCATCCACTCAACTGAAATATTTGTAAAATATAATTGGATTGAAATACAAAAAAATAAAGTGCAAAAATCTATTAATCAAAAACAACACTTTGTTTAAGGAGAAGTAACATGCAGTGAAAACAAATATTAAATTTTAACTTTTAAACTTGAACTGAGTAAAAACTCTAAATATGTGATTGCACAGTAATGTTCACTTGTTTGAGGTTGAGGGTGATACTTGGTGGTGTCCCATCTTTTCCACAAGTTCATCAATGTTCGGGGTAAGGCTCTGAGCTGAAGAAATCCTCAGAATTGAGTGGAGGTGTTCAGCAGTAAGTCGACTTCTGTGTGATGTTTTGTTCAGGTTCATCAAAGAAAACAGTTGTTCACACAGGTATGTGCTGCCAAACATAGACAACGTTTGAGCAGCCTGGATGCGCAGCTGGGGCATTGTGCCGGGGAGGAAACGGGCGAACTCCGCAGCACCCACTGCCGCATATTTTGCCCTCAGTGCATCATTGCATTGGAGGTCAATCAACTCCATTTGGAGGTTTGGTGGTGAGCTTTCCACGTCAACAGCAAATGGGTTACCGAGCAGTTCCAACCTGCTTTTTTGTGCTTCAAAGTCAGCAAATCGGCGTCGAAAGTCAGCGGCAAGCATACCTATTTTATCAGCCAACTGTGTGCTCGGGAACGCACTGGTAGAGAGCTTCTCTTTCATGGTCTGGCAGCTGGGAAAGTGGCTCAAATTTTCTTTCCGCATCTGCGTCTCCCACAGAGTCAGTTTGGTTTTAAATGCCTTCACTGTACTGTACATATCAGAGATGACACGATCCCGACCCTGCAGCTGCAAGTTTATTGCATTCAGATGACTCGTAATGTCACACAGAAAAGCCATTTCACACAGAAACATTTCGTCTCGGAGTTGTGTTGTGTCTTTCCCTTTGCTGTCCAAGAACAGACAAATCTCCTCACGAAGCTCGAAACATCTTTGAAGCACCTTTCCCTGGCTTAGCCATCGCACCTCTGTGTGATAAGGCAAATCACCATGCTCCGTTTCTAACTCCGTCAGAAATGCCTTGAACTGGCGGTGATTCAAACCTTTGGCTCTGATAAAGTTAACTGTGCGCGTGATGATGCTCATTACATGCTCCATTTTCAAGGCTTTACCGCACAACGCTTCCTGGTGTATGATACAATGATAAGCTGTCAGCTCACCTGTCGCGTTTTCCTCTTGCATCTTTTCCCGTATCTTCGCCACCAGTCCGCTCCTGTGTCCACACATCGCAGGTGCTCCGTCGGTTGTCAAACCCACGAGTTTTTCCCAAGGCAGCTCCATCTCATTTACACATCTTGACACCTCTTCATACAAATCATGCCCCGTAGTTGTGCCATGCATAGGACGTAAAGCCAAAAACTCCTCTGTCACGCTTAGGTTGGAGTCCACTCCGCGGATGAAAATTGACAACTGGGCAATGTCAGAAATGTCGGTGCTCTCATCCACAGCCAAGGAATATGCAATAAAATCTTTTCCCTTTTTCACAAGCTGCTCTTTTAGATTGATGGACAACTGGTCTACTCTCTCGGCAATGGTGTTTCTGCTCAGACTCACATTTAAAAAGAGTTGCCTTTTTTCTGGGCAAACTTCGTCACAAACTTTAATCATGCAGTTTTTGATGAAATCCCCCTCCGTAAATGGCCGGGCTGATTTAGCGATCTCTTCTGCCAAAATAAAACTGGCCTTGACAGCAGCCTGGCCTTGTGATTTGGCTTTTTTGAACAGAGCCTGTCGAGATTTGAGGCCTCGTTTTAATTCCTCTGCCTTTTGTAGCCTTTGTTCCATGTCCATATTCTTGTTTTTGTCCGCGTGTTTCGTTTCATAATGTCGTCTCAGATTATACTCTTTCAGTACCGCCACACTTTCTCCACACAGAAGACACACAGGTTTTCCAGCTACCTTCGTGAACATATACTCCGACTCCCACCTTGTTTGAAACCCCCGGTTCTCAGTATCCACCTTCCGTTTTGCCATTTTTGATGGGTATCTGAAAGTTAATTTTACTGTGATGCTGACGACTGCTGTGCCAATAAATATTGAAATGAAGCAGCCTACTGCTCGGTGCGTCACCTTTGCATTGTGGGAAATGTAGTATTGGTGCGTGTAAAAGATCTGCGGGCTGCCGGCTTGCTGCGGGCCGGTTCTAATAATAAATCAAGATCATCCCAGGGGCCGTAAAAAACCTTCTTGCGGGCCGGATGTGGCCCGCGGGCCTTGACTCTGACATATGTGCTCTAAAGGGTCTACAGCTGCACAATCGAGAGCATCCTGATGGGTTGCATCACTGCCTGGTATAGCAACTGCTCGGCCTCTGACCGCAAGGCACTACAGAGGGTAGTGCGTACGGCCCAGTACATCAATGGGGTCAAGCTTCCTGCCATCCAGGACCTCTATACCAGGCAGTGTCAGAGGAAGGCCCCAAAAATTGTCAAAGGCTACAGCCACCCTAGTCATAGACTGTTCTCTCTGCTGCCTCACAGCAAACAGTACCGGAGTGCCAAGTCTAGGTCCAAGAGGCTTCTAAACAGCTTCTACCCCCAAGCCATAAGACTCCTGAACACCTAATCAAATGGCTACCCAGACTATTTGCATTGCTTCCCCCCCCCCCCCCCTTTTACGCTGCTGCTACTCTGTTATCTATGCATAGTCACTTTAATAACTCTATCTACATGTACATACAGCGCCTTGCAAAAGTATTCGGCCCCCTTGAACTTTGCGACCTTTTGCCACATTTCAGGCTTCAAACATAAAGATATAAAACTGTATTTTTTTGTGAAGAATCAACAACAAGTGGGACACAATCATGAAGTGGAACAACATTTATTGGATATTTCAAACTTTTTTAACAAATCAAAAACTGAAAAATTGGGCGTGCAAAATTATTCAGCCCCCTTAAGTTAATACTTTGTAGCGCCACCTTTTGCTGCGATTACAATTGTAAGTCGCTTGGGGTATGTCTCTATCAGTTTTGCACATCGAGAGACTGACATTTTTTCCCATTCCTCCTTGCAAAACAGCTCGAGCTCAGTGAGGTTGGATGGAGAGCATTTGTGAACAGCAGTTTTCAGTTCTTTCCACAGATTCTCGATTGGATTCAGGTCTGGACTTTGACTTGGCCATTCTAACACCTGGATATGTTTATTTTTGAACCATTCCATTGTAGATTTTGCTTTATGTTTTGGATCATTGTCTTGTTGGAAGACAAATCTCCGTCCCAGTCTCAGGTCTTTTGCAGACTCCATCAGGTTTTCTTCCAGAATGGTCCTGTATTTGGCTCCATCCATCTTCCCATCAATTTTAACCATTTTCCCTGTCCCTACTGAAGAAAAGCAGGCCCAAACCATGATGCTGCCACCACCATGTTTGACAGTGGGGATGGTGTGTTCAGCTGTGTTGCTTTTACGCCAAACATAACGTTTTGCATTGTTGCCAAAAAGTTCAATTTTGGTTTCATCTGACCAGAGCTCCTTCTTCCACATGTTTGGTGTGTCTCCCAGGTGGCTTGCGGCAAACTTTAAACAACACTTTTTATGGATATCTTTAAGAAATGGCTTTCTTCTTGCCACTCTTCCATAAAGGCCAGATTTGTGCAATATACGACTGATTGTTGTCCTATGGACAGTCTCCCACCTCAGCTGTAGATCTCTGCAGTTCATTCAGAGTGATCATGGGCCTCTTGGCTGCATCTCTGATCAGTCTTCTCCTTGTATGAGCTGAAAGTTTAGAGGGACGGCCAGGTCTTGGTAGATTTACAGTGGTCTGATACTCCTTCCATTTCAATATTATCGCTTGCACAGTGCTCCTTGGGATGTTTAAAGCTTGGGAAATCTTTTTGTATCCAAATCCGGCTTTAAACTTCGTCACAACAGTATCTCGGACCTGCCTGGTGTGTTCCTTGTTCTTCATGATGCTCTCTGCGCTTTTAACGGACCTCTGAGACTATCACAGTGCAGGTGCATTTATACGGAGACTTGATTACACACAGGTGGATTGTATTTATCATCATTAGTCATTTAGGTCAACATTGGATCATTCAGAGATCCTCACTGAACTTCTGGAGAGAGTTTGCTGCACTGAAAGTAAAGGGGCTGAATAATTTTGCACGCCCAATTTTTCAGTTTTTGATATGTTAAAAAAGTTTGAAATATCCAATAAATGTCGTTCCACTTCATGATTGTGTCCCACTTGTTGTTGATTCTTCACAAAAAAATACAGTTTTATATCTTTATGTTTGAAGCCTGAAATGTGGCAAAAGGTCGCAAAGTTCAAGTTGTATTTTTCTTAAAACTGCTTTGTTGGTTAAGGGCTTGTAAGTAAGCATTAAGGCTGGTAACTCTGGGAACAATTTACAGATTTCATTTATAAAAAAATACATACAGTATAAGTAGAAGCAGATCAGCCTATAGTTAACAGCAACATGAACATGACCATATCCCCAGCCAACTGCAGTAGGTCAGACAGCTACATCCCAACGCCGATGTCCATGTACCCCAGAACTCCCTCATCCCCATATCACTCCTCCTCCTGTATGAGAAGTCGCCCATCAGTAGGGCCCCCTAAAGCCCCCTTGTCTTCTCCTGCATCACCCCAGGGTGCCAGTGGAGGGCTGGAAGGCCAACCAAAATAGACAAAGCAAGGACATTTCTAAACAATGTGCTAAGAACATTTGGTTATGGGTTGGTGAAGGTACTGGGTAAGCCATCCTCACATAAAACATAATAGCCATGGCCTAATTCTGCGTGGCATTGTTTATTTCACCCCTTTGGGCAATTATATATTTTTTAGATGTCATCCTCCATAACCTTCAAGTTAATATATATAGAGAAGCACATCATAGACCAGGGCTATACACAGAGTATACAAAACATTAAGAACAACTGCTCTTTCAATGACAGACTGACCAGGTGAATCCAGGTGAACGCTATGATCCCTTATTAATGTAACTTGCTAAATCCACTTCAAATCTAATTTTATTGGTCACCTACACATGGTTAGCAGATGTTATTGCAAGTTTAGCTAAATGATTGTGCTTCTAGTTCCGAAAGTGCATCAATATCTAACAAGCAATGTCTAACAATTCCACAACAAGTACATCATATACACAAATCTAAGTAAAGTAATGAAATAAGAATATATAAATATAAATATATGGATGAGCAATGTCAGAGCGGCATAGGCTAAGATGCAATAGATAGTATAGAAGACAGCATATACATATGAGATGAGTAATGCAAGATATGTAAACATTATTGAAGTGGAATTATTAAAGTAACTAGCGTTAAATTTATTTCAAGTCTGTATGTAGGCTGCAGCCTCTCTGTGCTAGTGATGGTTGTTTAACAGTCTGATGGCCTTGAGATAGAAGCTGTTTTTCAGTCTCTCGGTCCCAGCTGCACCTGTACTGACCTCTCCTCCTGGATGGTAGCGGGGTGAACAGGCAGTGGCTCGGGTGGTTGTTGTCCTTGATTTTTCGGCCTTCCTGTGACATTGGATGCTGTAGGTGTCCCGGAGGGCAGGTAGTTTACCCCCGGTGATGCGTTGTGCAGACCGCACCACCCTCTGGAGAGCCCTGCGGGGGGGGGGGGGGGGGGGGGCAGTCGCCGTACCAGGCGGTGATATAGTCGGACAGGATGCTCTCAATTGTGCATCTGTACAAATATGTGAGGGTTTTAGGTGACAAGCCTTCTTCAACACACTGTCTGTGTGGGTGGACAATTTCAGTTTGAAAGTGATATGTATGACGAGGAACCTAACTTTCTACCTTCTCCACTGCTGTCCCGTCGATGTGGATAGGGGGGTGCTCCCTCTGCTATTTCCTGAAGTCCACGATCATCTCCTTTATTTTTATGAGTGAGAGGTTATTCTCCAGAGACCACACTCCGAGAGCCCTCACAGTCTACTACTGTCTGAAAACTTGATGATTGAGTTGGAGGCGTGCATGGCCACGCAGTCATGGGTGAACAGCGAGTACAGGAGGGGGCTGAGCACGCACCCTTGTGGGGTCCCAGGCTTGAGGATCAGCAAAGTGAAGATGTTGTTTCCTACCTTCATCACCTGGGGGCGGCCCGTCAGGAAGTCCAGGACCCAATTGCACAGGGCAGGTTTGAGACCCAGGGCCTCAAGCTTAATGATGAGCTTGGAGGGTACTATGGTGTTGAACGCTTAGCTATAGTCAATGAATAGCATTCTTACATAGGTATTCCTGTTGTCCAGATGGGATAGGGCAGTCTGCAGTGTGATGGAGAACGCATCGTCTGTGGACCTATTGGGGCGGTAAGCAAATTGAAGTGGGTTTAGGGTGACAGGTAAGGTGGAGGTGATAGGATCCATGACTAGTCTCTCAAAGCACTTCATGATGACAGCAGTGAATGCTACGGAGCGATAGTCATTTAGTTCAGTTACCTTTGCATTATTGGGTACAGGATCAATGGTGGCCATCTTGAAGCATGTGGGGACAGCAGACTGGGATAGGGAGAGATTGACTATGTCCGTCAACACACCAGCCAGCTGGTCTGCGCATGCTCTACAATCAGTGTAGATGAAGGGAGGAGACAGGTTAAAGAATGATTTTTAAGCCATGAGACAATTGAGACATGGATTGTGTATGTGCGCCATTCAGAGGGTGAGTGGGACAGACAAAAAAATGTAAGGGCCTTTGAACTGGGCATGGTAGTAAAAAATAAAAAATAATTCCTAATGTTTGGTATCCTCAGTGTATGTGTAGATTTTTTTTCTCTCCATTTAATAACATTTCTTGCTCTTCGTTATGTAAATATTATTTGAACCATTCTTACTTTGATTAAGCAATTGTGGGTTGTTTTGAATAGCAGGACATAAAGTACCTAACGCTGTACTTATGTTGAAGAGACAGGTTGAAGAGATCTGGCTGGGGTTATAGAGAATTGTCCCCATGTAGTCACAGAAAACCATACATCAGACATCGCTTCTATTATTGGTTTGACATCACACAAAATGTAAGTGGCTATACATGATTTTGTTGGTAGCGTCTTATAGAATCCTTGTGTCATTGATAAACTAATAGTACAAAACTTTTATCAAATACTGTCTATGTCTATTTTTTGGCTAATTTTGTTATACAAGGTGACTGTACTGATAGCTCGACTGATTAATTGGGACACAGCTCGAATTATAAGCTTGCTTTGTTAATAGGTATATCATAACTGCATACGTTTTTAGTAACATTTTCAACATTTTCATGTCTCTGTGTCCAGTATGAAGGAAGTTAGATGTAGTTTTTCGAGCCAATGCTAACTAGAGTTAGCACAATGACTGGAAGTCTATGGGTATCTACTAGCATGATCACAATGACTGGAAGTCTATGGGTATCTACTAGCATGCTAGCAGATAACCATAGACTTCCAGTCATTGTGCTAATGCTAGTTAGCATTGGCTCAAAAAACTACCTCTAACTTCCTTCATACAAGACAGAGAGATATGCCATCAAAATTAACATAAAATCGACATACCAATTAGGATCTGGCTGAAAATACTTTAATCAGTTGTAGAGCTCATTGTCCTTCATGGTTGTGAGGTCTGGGGTCCGCTCACCAAACAAGAATTCACAAAATAGAACAAACGGCAAATTGAGACTCTGCATGCAGAATTCTGCAAAAATATATTCTGTGTACAACGTAGAACACCAAATAATGCATGCAGAGCAGAATTAGGCCAATACCTGCTAATTATGAAAATCCAGAAAAGAGCCGTTAAATTCTACAACCACCTAAAAGGAAGTGATTCCCAAACCTTCCACAACAAAGCCATCACCTACAGAGAGATGGATATGGAGAAGAGTCCCCTAAGCAAGCTGGTCCTGGGGCTCTGTTCACAAACAAACACACCCCACAGAGCACCAGGACAGCAACACAATTAGACCCAACCAAATCATGAGAAAACAAAAAGATAATTACTTGACACATTGGAAAGAATTAACAAAAAAAACTGAACAAACTAGAATGCTATTTGGCCAGAATGGAATACCTGACCACTGTGACTGACCCAAACCGGAGGAAAGCTTTGACTATGTACAGACTCAGTGAGCATAGCCTTGCTATTGAGAAAGGCCGCCGTAGGCAGACCTGGCTCTCAAGAGAAGACAGGCTATGTGCACACTGCCCACAAGATGAGGTGGAAACTGAGCTGCACTTCCTAACCTCCTGCCCAATGTCTGACCATATTAGAGACACATATTTCCTTCAGATTACACAGATCCACAAAGAATTCAAAGACAAACCCGATTTTGATAAACTCCCATATCTACTGGGTAAAATGCCACAGTGTGCCATCACAGCAGCAAGATTTGTGACCTGTTGCCACAAGGTCAACCAGTGAAGAACAAACACCATTGTAAATACAACCCATATTTATGCTTATTTTATCTTCCCTTTTGTACTTTACCCATTTGTACATCGTTACAACACTGTATATATACATAATATGACATTTGTAATGTCTTTATTCTTTTGGAACTTCGGTGACTGTAATGTTTACTGCTCATTTTTATTGTTTGTTTCACTTTTGTATATTATCTACTTCACTTGCTTTGGCAATGTTAACATACAGTGGGGCAAAAAGTATTTAGTCAGCCACCAATTGTGCAAGTTCTCCCACTTAAAAAGATGAGAGAGGCCTGTAATTTACATCATAGGTACACTTCAACTATGACAGACAAAATGAGGAAAAAAATCCAGAAGAATCACATTGTAGGAATTTTAATGAATGTATTTGCAAATTATGGTGGAAAATAAGTATTTGGTCAATTTTAAATTTAAATTTTACCTTTATTTAACTAGGCAAGTCAGTTAAGAACAAATTCTCATTTTCCATGACGGCCTAGGAACAGTGGGTTAACTGCCTGTTCAGGGGCAGAACGACAGATTTGTACCTTGTCAGCTCGGGGATTTGAACTTGCAACCCACCGGTTACTAGTCCAACGCTCTAACCACTAGGCTACAGAAGTTTATCTCAATACTTTGTTATATACCCTTTGTTGGCAATGACAGAGGTCAAACGTTTTCTGTAAGTCTTCACAAGGTTTTCACACACTGTTGCTGGTATTTTGGCCCATTCCTCCATGCAGATCTCCTCTAGAGCAGTGATGTTTTGGGGTTGTTGCTGGGCAACACAGACTTTCAACTCCCTCCAAAGATTTTCTATGGGGTTGAGATCTGGAGACCGGCAAGGCCACTCCAGGACCTTGAAATGCTTCTTACGAAGCCACTCCTTCGTTGCCCGGGCGGTGTGTTTGGGATCATTGTCATGCTGAAAGATCCAGCCACGTTTCATCTTCAATGCCCTTGCTGATGGAAGGAGGTTTTCACTCAAAATCTCACAATACATGGCCCCATTCATTCTTTCCTTTACACGGATCAGTCGTCCTGGTCCCTTTGCAGAAAAACAGCCCCAAAGCATGATGTTTCCACCCCCATGCTTCACAGTAGGTATGGTGTTCTTTGGATGCAACTCAGCATTCTTTGTCCTCCAAACACGACGAGTTGAGTTTTTCCCAAAAAGTTATATCTTGGTTTCATCTGACCATATGACATTCTCCCAATCTTCTTCTGGATCATCCAAATTCTCTCTAGCAAACTTCAGACGGGCCAGGACATGTACTGGCTTAAGCAGGGGGACACGTCTGGCACTGCAGGATTTGAGTCCCTGGCGGCGTAGTGTGTTACTGATTGTAGGCTTTGTTACTTTGGTCCCAGCTCTCTGCAGGTCATTCACTAGGTCCCCCCGTGTGGTTCTGGGATTTTTTGCTCACCGTTCTTGTGATCATTTTGGTGAGCAAAAATCCCAGAACCACACGGGGGGACCTAGTGAATGACCTGCAGAGAGCTGGGACCAAAGTAACAAAGCCTACCAGATCGAGGGAGATTATCAGTGGTCTTGTATGTCTTCCATTTCCTAATAATTGCTCCCACAGTTGATTTCTTCAAACCAAGCTGCTTACCTATTGCAGATTCAGTCTTCCCAGCCTGGTGCAGGTCTACAATTTTGTTTCTGGTGTCCTTTGACAGGTCTTTGGTCTTGGCCATAGTGGAGTTTGGAGTGTGACAGTTTGAGGTTGTGGACAGGTGTCTTTTATACTGATAACAAGTTCAGGTGCCATTAATACAGGTAACGAGTGGAGGACAGAGGAGCCTCTTAAAGAAGAAGTTACAGGTCTGTGAAAGCCAGAAATCTTGCTTGTTTGTAGGTGACCAAATACTTATTTTCCACCATAATTTGCAAATGCATTCATTAAAAATCCTACAATGTGATTTTCTGGATTTTTATTCTAATTTTGTCTGTCATAGTTGAAGTGTACCTATGATGAAAATTACAGGCCTCTCTCATATTTTTAAGTGGGAGAACTTGCACAATTGGTGGCTGACTGAATACTGTTTTGCCCCACTGTATGTTCCCCATGCCAATAAAGCCACTTGAATTGAATTGACATACAAATGGTATCCACGATTTCATCTGACTCTGGGGAACTAGATAAAGGGCCTCATTGCCAAAATCCCAAAGTGTCCCTTTAAACAGAAAATATAATACAACTGTCTCCCATTCTTTTATTTTTAGATTTGTGTGTATTGTTGTGAATTGTTAGATACTACTGCATTGTTGGAGCAAGGAAATCAAGCATTTCGCTACACCCGTAATAACATCGGCTAAATATGTGTATGTGACCAATAAAATTTGATTTGATGTGCACAAATAGAGCAAGCGAAAGCACTGTCCTCATACACAAAATGTTCTTCATGTTTTCAGTGGTTATGTGGTGGTACTTCGTGCCTACAGACTTCTTCTCCCTCACTATGCTGCTGCACACACTGGGCTCCAGGCTGTGCTCCAGTGCTAGTGCACATGTATTAATGGGCTCCTGAAACCGGAAATAGCAAGATGTCAGCCCCCACAAATTGGTGTATGCAACCATGAGTAGATTAAATTGAAAACAATGGTCGGCCATCTTGGAGGCTGTCTCTAGTTCTCATTAAAGCTCAATGTTCCAAACCTGGGACCTGCAGTACATCAACCCTTATTATTTGTCGGAAGTGTAGCCTACACCTGGGGGCAGCATTGGATTATTTGATAGGACAAACAACAGCGAGGTAGAGACCGAGGTCAATCACTCTTCAACATTCACGACATTAAATTGTCATATTTGTGAGTCGATATACAATTCAGTATAGGATTTACCTATAGTACCAGATGGGTTACTAAACCATAGTTTATTGTAAACCTTTGATATTATAATCCCCTTGAAATATGGCATAAAATCCCTATTTCAGCACAAAAATATGTTGAAATAACAGGGATTCTTTAGGACCATGGGGTGAACTGTTCCATTTGATTGGTACCTTCACACTCACCCAGCACTAGATTGATAGCCGGTAAGGTCTGAAATGCTGCTATTTGACACTTTTACATACAAAGCACAGTGCAGCTGCCTTCACTTCACAAGTAAGAACTGTGGTAGCTATAGCCGGTGGTGTGTGTCTGTCTGTATGCTGCACGTGGTCCCCGCTGTATTTTTTCCCATCTGAGCAGAAGACAAAATGCAACTCCCCCATTGCAGGCACACAAAATACAAATGTCATTGATGTTTTTCTTCAGGTTGGACATCAGACTATTGAGGCTTTGGTTTAACACTTTTTGTTAGATTAGGTGGAGACTGAGTCCTGGATAGATTTATATGGGATAGCCTGTAGAGAATTCCTACTGAAAGGGAAGGATCGCTGACGGATTGTTAAACCCTCGGTCCACTTATGTTTCCGACCGGATCTAGTCTACTCGCCGCAGAACGCGCTTTCACGTTGGAAGGTAAGTTTGTGTGATTGCCTTGCCAGTCAGATCACGAACTTGCAGGTTACAGCAACAATAGAAGAGACTGCGGAGAACACAAGCAAGCTAATAAATGTTATTTTCATTGATTCGTTTTGGGTGATTCTGGTGAATTATAAAACGATAAAGGATATGCATGTAGACTACTAGTTTAAAAAAAAAATGTATATATGTGTCAATGTTTCACTTACAAACATAGCCGTTTCTCCGCGTGGGCCATTGGGCCATAGCCTATAAGGCTATTTTTTTTAAAATTATTTTTGGAGTGAGCTGTTTGGGAACCGTTCAGTGCTCATTACAAACACGGCAAATAAAGGACCTTGAATGACAGCTCCATGGACAACTCCTCCGTTCACCCGTAGACTTATTGCAACTATTTTGATCCGCCGCTGACCACGTTTTAGCCCACTTCTCTGTTTACATTGTGTGATAGCCTACACTTGGGCTCTTCGACCCTGTTCCCGGAGAGCTAGGTTTTGGCTCCAACCCGAATCTAGCACACTTGAATCAGGTTAGTTCAGCGTTTGTCCAAACTCTGTGCTGGAGACCCCAAGGGGGGCACGTTTGGGGTTTTGCCCAAGTACTACTCAGTTGATTCAAATAAAAGCTTGATTATTTGAATTAGCTTAGTAGTGCTACGGCAAAACAAAGTGCGCACCGAGTTTGGCAAACGTTGGGTTAGTTTAGTCTGGGGTTGGATTGAAAACCTACAGGTGGGTAACTCTTCAGGGACAGGGATGGAGAGCCCTGCCCTACACTGTAATTCATTCAACTGGATTCCTTTACTTTACCAGCATTGCAATCCAGTGCTTGCACGATTTTTGGAATTAAAATTCTAGGAAATTGGGCAACCCGTAGGCGTATTATGTTACCCATTGCACACAACCCACAAAGTTAGAGTGCATTCGGGAAGTGTTCAGACCGCATTCCTTTTATTTTTGTTTAACGTTACAGCCTTATTCTAAATCGATTCAATGATTTTCTTCCCTCAATCTCAAATCAAATCAATCTACACACAATACCCCATAACGACAGTGAATACAGTTTTTTTTGTTGTTGAAATTTTAGCAAATGTATTTGTTTTTATTTTGAATACCTTATTTACGTGAGTATTCAGACCATTGCAATGAGACTGGAAATTGAGCTCAGGTGCATCCTTTTTACACTGATAATCCTTTAAACGTGTCTACAACTTGATTGGAGTCCACCTGTGGCAATTTCAATTGATTGGACATGATTTGGAAAGGCACACACCTGTCTATATAAGGTCCCACTGTTGACAGTGCATGTCAGAGCAAAAACCAAGCCATGAGGTTGAATGAATTGTCCGTAGAGCTCCAAGACAGGATTGTGTCGAGGCACAGATCATGGGAAGGGTACCATTGAAAGTCCCCAAGAACACAGTATCCCCCATAATTCTTAAATGGAAGAAGTTTGGAACCACCAAGACTCTTCCTAGAGCTGGCCGCCGGGCCAAGCTGAGCAATCGAGGGAGAAGGGCCTTGGTCAGGGAGGTTACCAAGAATCCAATGGTGACTCATACAGAGCTCCAGAGTTCCTCTGTGGAGATGAGAACTTTCCAGACGGACAACCATCTCTGCAGCACTCCCAACAATCAGGCCTTTATGGTAGAGTGGCCAGCCAGCTTGGTGTTTGCCAAAAGGCATCTAATTCTCTGGTCTGATGAAACCAAGATGAAGCTATTAGGCCTGAATGTCAGGTGTCACGTCTGGAGGAAACCTGGCACGGATTTGAACCCAATCAAACATCTCTAGAGAGACCTGAAAATAGCTGTGCAGCGACGCTCCCCATCCAACCTGACAGAGCTTGAGTGGATCTGCAGAGTAGAATGGGAGAAACTTCCCTAATATGGGTGTGCAAAGCTTGTAGTGTCATACCCAAGAAGACTCAAGGCTGTAATCATTGCAAAAGGTGCTTCAATAAAGTTCTGAGTAAAGGGTCTGAATACTTACACTACCGTTCAAAAGTTTGGGGTCACTTAGATATTTCCTTGTTTTTGAAAGAAAACACACTTTTTTTTTGTCCATTATAATAACATCAAATTGATAAATACAGTGTAGACATTATTAATAATGTAAATGATTATTGTGGCTGGACACTGCAGATTTTTTTATGGAATATCTACATAGGTGTACAGAGGCCCATTATCAGCAACCATCACTCCTGTGTTCCAATGGCACGTTGTGTTAGCTGATCCCAAGTTTATAATTTTAAAAGGCTAAATGATCATTAGAAAACCCTTTTGCAATTATGTTAGCACAACTGAAAACTGTTGTGCTCATTAAAGAAGAAATAATACTGGCCTTAAAACTAGTTGAGTATCTGGAGCATCAGCGTTTGTGGGTTCGATTACAGGCCCAAAATGTCCAGAAACAAAGATCTTTCTTCTGAAACTCATCAGTCTATTCTTGTTCTGAAAAATTAAGGCTTTTCCATGTGAGAAATTGCTAAGAAACTGAAGGTCTCGTACAACTCTGTGTACTACTCCCTTCACAGTACAGCACAAACTGTCTCTAACCAGAATAGAAAAAGGAGTGGGAGGCCCCGGTGCACAACTGAGCAAGTGGACAACAAGTACATTGAAGTGTCTAGTTTGAGAAACAGAAGCCTCAAGTCCTCAACTGGCAGCTTCATTATATCATGCCTGCAATTCCCATCCAACCTGACAGCTTGAGAGGATCAGCAGATACAGGTGTGCCAAGCTTGTAGCGTCGTACCCAAGAAGACTCGATGCTGTAATCGCTGCAAAAGGGGCTTCAACAAAGTACTGAGTAAAGGGTCTGAATAATTATGTAAATGTAATTTCATTTTTGTGTTTTATAATTTAGCAAACATTTCTAAACCTGTTATTGTGTGTCGATTTATTGTGGGGACAATTTAATACATTTTAGAATAAGGCTGTAACTTAACAAAATGTGGAAAAAGTCCAGGGGTCTGAATACTTTCCCGAATGCACTGTATATTGCTTTCATGGGAAGTTAGGATAGCCTACCAGTCGATAACTTAACACTAATTTTAAAATGTAAACGTTATATGGCCTGATTGATTACTTCCTTCCCATTGTCATCGCTTGTAACCAATATGTGATACCGTTGTGTAAGGTGACGTTGTAATTGTTCAGATTTATAGGCTATAGTCCCCAGTTCCCATTGCATTTTTTTCCCATTGTTCCCCTTTAATCAAGGACTGAAAAGTGCAGTAAGCGCTGGCAGACACAACACCTGTGAAAAAGCCATGTGAAAATGTGATTAGCATTACATGGCAGGACTATAGCCTAACAACTGACAATAATGATTTCTATCAAACCTACTGAAATTCATATTTTACAACTTCATCTTCTTTACATGGAATCCGACCTCCAACAAAACTGTCATTGGACTTTAGGGGAAAATAATCTTTTAAAAAAATAACCGTTTACATTGTATTTTAGTGTTGAGAGGTGGGACATCACATTGTAGGATTTTTAATGAATTTATTTGCAAATTATGGTGGAAAATAAGTATTTGGTCACCTACAAACAAGCAAGATTTCTGGCTCTCACAGACCTGTAACTTCTTCTTTAAGAGGCTCCTCTGTCCTCCACTCGTTACCTGTATTAATGGCACCTATTTGAACTTGTTATCAGTATAAAAGACACCTGTCCACAACCTCAAACAGTCACACTCCAAACTCCACTATGGCCAAGACCAAAGAGCTGTCAAAGGACACCAGAAACAAAATTGTAGACCTGCACCAGGCTGGGAAGACTGAATCTGCAATAGGTAAGCAGCTTGGTTTGAAGAAATCAACTGTGGGAGCAATTATTAGGAAATGGAAGACATACAAGACCACTGATAATCTCCCTCGATCTGGGGCTCCCCGCAAGATCTCACCCCATGGGGTCAAAATGATCACAAACACACCGCCCGGGCAACGAAGGAGTGGCTTCGTAAGAAGCATTTCAAGGTCCTGGAGTGGCCTAGCCAGTCTCCAGATCTCAACCCCATAGAAAATCTTTGGAGGGAGTTGAAAATCCGTGTTGCCCAGCAACAGCCCCAAAACATTACTGCTCTATAGGAGATCTGCATGGAGGAATGGGCCAAAATACCAGCAACAGTGTGTGAAAACCTTGTGAAGACTTACAGAAAACGTTTGACCCTGTCATTGCCAACAAAGGGTATATAACAAAGTATTGAGATAAACTTTTGTTATTGACCAAATACTTATTTTCCACAATAATTTGCAAATAAATTCATTAAAAATCCTACAATGTGATTTTCTGGATTTTTTTTCTTCTCATTTTGTCTGTCATAGTTGAAGTGTACCTATGATGACAATTACAGGCCTCTCATCTTTTTAACTGGGAGAACTTGCACAATTGGTGGCTGACTAAATACTTTTTTGCCCCACTGTATATGCATATGTTGGTCACAGATGCCTTTAAAAAACAGAAAGGTGTGGATCAGAAAACCAGTCAGTATCTGGTATGATATGACCACCATTTGCCTCATGCAGCGCGATACATCTCCATTGCATAGAGTTGATTGTGGAATGTTGTCCCACTCTTCTTCAATGGCTGTGTGAAGTTGCTGGATATTGGCGGAAACTGGAACACACTGTCGTACACGTCAGTCAAGAGCATCCCATACATGCTCAATGGGTGACATGTCTGGTGAGTATGCAGGCCAGAAGAACTGCGACATTTTCAGCTTCCAGGAAATGTGTACAGATCCTTTCGGGAATGAGGGGCCGTGCATTATCATGCCGTAACATGAGGTGATGAGGTCTTGTAACATGAGGTCTTGTCACGGTATCTCCGTGCGTTCAAATTGTGACGACCCTCCCACTCTGTCTGCTGTATTCTTTCTCTTTGCTCTTGTTTTACTTATTAGCATGTTCGGCAGGAGTTGCTGGGTGGGTCGTCAGCGACATGGGGACACACCTGGTCCCGTGATAAATACACCTCTTCCCCATTCATTGAGGAGACTCTCTCCATGCAGACACACTGTTAGATTTTGGTTATGGCATTTTTGTGGCTGTTTTGTTTGTTTACTTTGGCACCTTTCAACACCCATCATAATCACATTTTTATATACACAACCACTCACTTACACTACTGATTACAGACTACACACACCGTTGTTAATTGTATTTACGTTACCGCTGATAATAAATATATTTTTGTTATTCCTAATCTCCACGTTGTCTCCCTTTTTTTGTTACGGACTTCGAGCCTGTTCGTGACAAGTGGGGGCTCATCCGGGATCTTGAAGGTATTGTGTTTGGGAGAAAACGTGGCGTTAATGTTTGAGAACTCTGTAGGTGCTTTGTTTGCATCTTTTGTTACAGCTTGTTTGAGTTGTAATGTTTGATGCCCAGTATTGGTTGCCTTTGTTTGTTTGGTAAACTTGCCATTGTGGTGGATAGTTGGTTGTGTGCTGCATTGAAGAGAGTACACTGGTTAGTTTCCAGGCCCCTGCCCAGGCTGGAGACTCTTGCTTTACTCACTGTTGGGACAGCGGTCTGAGGAAGTTAGTACAATTGGCTGTGTACCTCAGTGGGAGATTTGAGTAGGGTAGTGACACTTGCTACCTGGAGCTTTAGCTTTTCTTTTTCTCCTGTTAGGCTTAGCGACGTGTTTCACTTTGGAATATGTTGGGCGTGGTTATTTTTGTGTGGTGTCCGTGGACTGAGCAGTTGTCTCGGGGGCACATCTGTGGCTTGGAGGGAATCAGCCAGCATGCTGTGTGTTTTTTTTATTTTTTAAATATATTTTTTTACCTTGCCAGCGGGCTACAGTGCATAATTACCCACCGCAAATCCGCACGAAGACTAGGGTTGAGTTATTGTGGGGTTTGGGGAATCTCCATATATATTTCATCTCTCTTCTGTGGTGCCCAGTGTGATTGTCATTTCTCTTGTTGTGGTCTGGTCTGGTGTGCTCAGCAGAGGGGAAGAGCGAGATGTTTTTTGTTGTTGTATTTACCTGTGACTGGCGTCTAATGTAGACGAGTTCATTCGCTTTCCATCAGAGGAACTGTTCGAATTATGTACTAAAGAACAGCTGTTGAAGATCGCTGAACACTACAAGATTGAATTTAGTGATAAATGTTGTTTTTTAAATTCTGTTATGTTGATATTGAAAGCCAATCTGATTGAGAGTGGTATTCTTGAAGTTTAACACTGGGGAAGCCTCTGCCGAGGACTCGCCGTCTCCCCGTTTCGCTACAATGGCCTAGTGGTCTGCCTTTTGAACAACAGAAGGAACTGCTGGTTGGTTGCTACAGTTGGTTAGGGAAGTAAAGCTCTCAGGGGAGAGTTTCCTCTGGGAAGGTGACCCAGATTTACCTAGGGGTCGCTCCTCTCTCGGTCATGCCCCTGACTCATTTGATATTGTTGGAAACCTAACGTTGTTGCCAAAATTTAATGAGAAGGACCCTGAGACGTTCTTTTCGTTGGAGCTTATTGCTTGTGCGCCCTCTTTCTGAACGTCTACGTGACTGACCATTGTTTATTTTGTTTGGTATTGTCCTGTTCTGTCGCTCCGCTCCTTCTGGTCTCATTTTCTTCTTTCCTCTTAAAGGTTGCTTCCTGTGCGCAAAGGTTGCTGAGGTCTGGGGAGGACGAGGTTGGCTGGGGCAAGTGGAAGTGTGAACACATGGCTTTGGGATGCTGGTTTGGTCAATTTGGGATGCAGGCTGGGTCTTCTGCTAGTATCCAGGGCAGTATTTTGTTTGTGTGACGGCCCTCCCACTCTGTCTGCCGTATTCTTTCTTTGCTCTTGTTTCCCTTATTAGGATGTTCGGCGGGAGGAGCTGGGAGGGTCGTCAACGACATGGGACACACCTCGCCCCGGGTGTGTCCCGGGATAAATACACCTCTTCCCCATTCATTGAGGAGACTCTCCATGCATGGCATTTTTGTGGCCATTTTGTTTGTTTGCTTTTGCACCTTTTCAACACCCATCATTATCATATTTGTGCACGCAACCACTCACTTACACCTACAGATTACTGACTACACACACCATTGTTAATTCTATTTACGTTACCTCAGGTAATAAATATATTTTTGTTAATCCTAATCTCCACGTTGTCTCCCTTTTTGTTACGGACTTTGAGCCGGTTTGTGACAAAATGGCCATATGTAAAATGCAATTGTGCTCGTTCTCCATAGCTGATGCCTGCCCACACCATAACCCCACCGCCACCATGGGGCACTCTGTTCTCAATGTTAACATCAGTAAACCGCTCGCCCGACACAATGCCATACACGCTGTCTACCAGCTGCCCGGTGAAGTCAACCGGGATTCATCTGTGAAGAGCACTTATCCAGTGTGCCAGTGGCCATCGAAGTTGAGCATTTGTCCACTGAAGTCGGCTATGACGCCAAACTGCAGTCAGGTCAAGACCCTGGTGAGGACGACGAGCACGCAGATGAGCTTTCCTGAGACTGTTTCTGACAGTTTGTGTTAATTCCTTTGTTGTGCAAACCCAGTTTCATCAACTGTCCAGATGGCTGGTCTCAGACAATCCCGCAGGTGAAGAAGACTGATGTGGAGGTCCTAGGCTGGCGTGGATAGGGCTGGGCGATATGATGATATACAGTTGGAGTCATTAAAATTATTTGTTTTTCAACACCTCCACAAATTTCTTGTTAACAAACTATAGTTTTGGCAAGTCTGTTAGGACATCTACTTTGCATGACACAAGTAATTTTTCCAACAATTGTTTAGACAGATTATTTTACTTATAATTCACTGTATCACAATTCCAGTGGGTCAGACGTTTACATACTGTTGACTGTGCCTTTTAAACAGCTTGGAAAATTCCCCAAAATGATGTCATGGCTTCAGAAGTTTCTGTTAGGCTAATTGACATAATTTGAGTCAATTGGAGGTGTACCTGTGGATGTATTTTAAGGCCTACCTTCCAACTCAGTGCCTCTTTGCTTAACATCATGGGAAAATCCAAAGAAATCAGCAAAGACACAATTGTAGACATCCATAAGTCTGGTCCATCCTTGGGAGCAATTTCCAAATGCCTGAAGGTACCACGTTCATCTGTACAAACAATAGTACGCAAGTATAACACCATGGGACCGCGCAGCCGTCATACCGCTCAGGAAGGAGATGCATTCTGTATCCTAGAGATGAATGCACTTTGGTGCGAAAAGTGCAAATCAATCTCAGAACAACAGCAAAGGACCTTGTGAGGATGCTGGAGGAAACGGGTACAAAAGTATCTATGTCCACAGTAAAACAAGTCCTATGTCGACATAACCTGAAAGGCCGCTCAGCAAGGAAGACGCCACTGCTCCAAAACCGCCATAAAAAGCCAGACTATGGTTTGCAACTGCACATGGGGAGGAAGATTGTACTTTTTGGAGATATGTCCTCTGGTCTGATGAAAAAACTGTTTGGCCATAATGACCATTGTTATGTTTGGAGGAAAAGGGGAGATGCTTGCAAGCTGAAGAATACCATCCCAACCATGAAGCACGGGGGTGGTAGCATCATGTTGTGGGGGTGCATTGCTGCAGGAGGGACTGGTGCACTTCACAAAATAGATGGCATCATGAGCATTTACATGTGGTCATTTAATATAAATTATTTTTTCATTGAAGTTACTGAAAATGTGCTATATCGGGATATGAGATTTTGTCCATATCGCCCAGCCCTACTTGTGGTCTGTGGTTGTTAGGCCGGTTGGACGTACTGACGAGTTCTCTAAAATGACTTAGGAGGTAGCTTGTGGTATGAGAAATTAACATTCAGTTCTCTAGCAACAGCTCTGGTGGACATTCCGGCGCCAGCATACCAATTGCTACTTCCGGCGCCGACAGAGATGGCCGCCTCGCTTCGCGTTCCTAGGAAACTATGCAGTTTTTTGTTTTTTTACGTGTTATTTCTTACATTAGTACCCCAGATCATCTTAGGTTTCATTACATACAGTCGAGAAGAACTACTGAATATAAGATCAGCGTCAACTCACCATCAGTACGACCAAGAATATGTTTTTTGCGACGCGGATCCTGTGTTCTGCCTTACAAACAGGACAACGGAATGGACTCCATGCAGCGACCCAAAAAAACGACTCCAAAAAAGAGGGAAACGAGGCGGTCTTCTGGTCAGACTCCGGAGACGGGCACACCGTGCACCACTCCCTAGCATTCTTCTTGCCAATGTCCAGTCTCTTGACAACAAGGTTGATGAAATCCGAGCAAGGGTAGCATTCCAGAGGGACATCAGAGACTGTAACGTTCTTTGCTTCACGGAAACATGGCTCACTGGAGAGACGCTATCCGAGGCGGTGCAGCCAACGGGTTTCTCCACGCATTGCGCCGACAGAAACAAACATCTTTCTGGTAAGAAGAGTGGCGGGGGCGTATGCCTCATGACTAACGAGACATGGTGTGATGAAAGAAACATACAGGAACTCAAATCCTTCTGTTCACCTGATTTAGAATTCCTCACAATCAAATGTAGACCGCATTATCTACCAAGAGAATTCTCTTCCATTATAATCACAGCCGTATATATCCCCCCCCAAGCAGACACATCGATGGCTCTGAACGAACTTTATTTAACTCTTTGCAAACTGGAAACAATTTATCCGGAGGCTGCATTCATTGTAGCTGGGGATTTTAACAAGGCTAATCTGAAAACAAGACTCCCTAAATTTTATCAGCATATCGATTGCGCAACCAGGGGTGGTAAAACCTTGGATCATTGTTACTCTAACTTCCGCGACGCATATAAGGCCCTGCCCCGCCCCCCTTTCGGAAAAGCTGACCACGACTCCATTTTGTTGATCCATGCCTACAGACAGAAACTAAAACAAGAGGCTCCCACGCTGAGGTCTGTCCAACGCTGGTCCGACCAAGCTGACTCCACACTCCAAGACTGCTTCCATCACGTGGACTGGGATATGTTTCGTATTGCGTCAGATAAAAATATTAACGAATACGCTGATTCGGTGTGCGAGTTCATTAGAACGTGCGTTGAAGATGTCGTTCCCATAGCAATGATTAAAACATTCCCTAACCAGAAACCGTGGATTGATGGCAGCATTCGCATGAAACTGAAAGCGCGAACCACTGCTTTTAATCAGGGCAAGGTGTCTGGTAACATGACCGAATACAAACAGTGCAGCTATTCCCTCCGCAAGGCTATCAAACAAGCTAAGCGTCAGTACAGAGACAAAGTAGAATCTCAATTCAACGGCTCAGACACAAGAGGCATGTGGCAGGGTCTACAGTCAATCACGGACTACAAGAAGAAATCCAGCCCAGTCACGGACCAGAATGTCTTGCTCCCAGGCAGACTAAATAACTTTTTTGCCCGCTTTGAGGACAATACAGTGCCACTGACACGGCCTGCAACGAAAACATGCGGTCTCTCCTTCACTGCAGTCGAGGTGAGTAAGACATTTAAACGTGTTAATCCTCGCAAGGCTGCACGCCCAGACGGCATCCCCAGCCGCGCCCTCAGAGCATGCGCAGACCAGCTGGCCGGTGTGTTTACGGACATATTCAATCAATCCCTATACCAGTCTGCTGTTCCCACATGCTTCAAGAGGGCCACCATTGTTCCTGTTCCCAAGAAAGCTAAGGTAACTGAGCTAAACGACTACCGCCCCGTAGCACTCACTTCCGTCATCATGAAGTGCTTTGAGAGACTAGTCAAGGACCATATCACCTCCACCCTACCTGACACCCTAGACCCACTCCAATTTGCTTACTGCCCAAATAGGTCCACAGACGATGCAATCTCAACCACACTGCACACTGCCCTAACCAATCTGGACAAGAGGAATACCTATGTGAGAATGCTGTTCATCGACTACAGCTCGGCATTCAACACCATAGTACCCTCCAAGCTCGTCATCAAGCTCGAGACCCTGGGTCTCGACCCCGCCCTGTGCAACTGGGTACTGGACTTCCTGACGGGCCGCCCCCAGGTGGTGAGGGTAGGCAACAACATCTCCTCCCCGCTGATCCTCAACACTGGGGCCCCACAAGGGTGCGTTCTGAGCCCTCTACTGTACTCCCTGTTCACCCACGACTGCGTGGCCACGCACGCCTCCAACTCAATCATCAAGTTTGCGGACGACACAACAGTGGTAGGCTTGATTACCAACAACGACGAGACGGCCAACAGGGAGGAGGTGAGGGCCCTCGGAGTGTGGTGTCAGGAAAATAACCTCACACTCAACGTCAACAAAACTAAGGAGATGATTGTGGACTTCAGGAAACAGCAGAGGGAACACCCCCCTATCCACATCGATGGAACAGTAGTGGAGAGGGTAGCAAGTTTTAAGTTCCTCGGCATACACATCACAGACAAACTGAATTGGTCCACTCACACAGACAGCATCGTGAAGAAGGCGCAGCAGCGCCTCTTCAACCTCAGGAGGCTGAAGAAATTTGGCTTGTCACCAAAAGCACTCACAAACTTCTACAGATGCACAATCGAGAGCATCCTGGCGGGCTGTATCACCGCCTGGTACGGCAACTGCTCCGCCCTCAACCGTAAGGCTCTCCAGAGGGTAGTGAGGTCTGCACAACGCATCACCGGGGGCAAACTACCTGCCCTCCAGGACACCTACACCACCCGATGTTACAGGAAGGCCATAAAGATCATCAAGGACATCAACCACCCGAGCCACTGCCTGTTCACCCCGCTATCATCCAGAAGGCGAGGTCAGTACAGGTGCATCAAAGCTGGGACCGAGAGACTGAAAAACAGCTTCTATCTCAAGGCCATCAGACTGTTAAACAGCCACCACTAACATTGAGTGGCTGCTGCCAACACATTGACACTGACTCAACTCCAGCCACTTTAATAATGGGAATTGATGGGAAATTATGTAAATATATCACTAGCCACTTTAAACAATGCTACCTTATATAATGTTACTTACCCTACATTATTCATCTCATATGCATACGTATATACTGTACTCTATATCATCGACTGCATCCTTATGTAATACATTTATCACTAGCCACTTTAACTATGCCACTTTGTTTGCATACTCATCTCATATGTATATACTGTACTCGATACCATCTACTGTATCTTGCCTATGCTGCCCTGTACCATCACTCATTCATATATCCTTATGTACATATTCTTTATCCCCTTACACTGTGTATAAGACAGTAGTTTTGGAATTGTTAGTTAGATTACTTGTTGGTTATTACTGCATTGTCGGAACTAGAAGCACAAGCATTTCGCTACACTCGCATTAACATCTGCTAACCATGTGTATGTGACAAATAAAATTTGATTTGATTTGAATTGCACGCTCAACTTGAGACATCTGTGGCATTGTGTTGAGTGACAAGCATTCTAGTGGCCTTCTACTGTCCCCAGCACAAGGTGCACCTGTAATGATCATGTTGTTTAATTAGCTTGTTGCTATGCCACACCTGTAAGGTGGATTGATTATCTTGGGAACTGAGAAATGCTCACTAGCAGGGATGTAAACAAATTTGTGCACTAAATTTGAGAGAAGTTTTTTGTGCGTATGGGACATTTCTGGGATCTTTTATTTCGGCTCATTAATAACATGTGACCAACAGTTTACATGTTGCATTTTATATTTTTGTTCAGTGTAATATATCTTCAGGAAAAGGACTGTGCCATTATTGTCCTTATTGCAATTAGGCTCCGTTAATCCTGTAAAAGCTTGTTCTTGTAATGGCCACTTATGTTCATATGCTCAGAAATAGCACTATGTCATTGAGCCAAAATGTGACCAGCTAGATATTCTCATAATGTAAATAGAGATTTTGTCATGTTGAACAGTTGTCCCTTCTATAGGCTTTAGCTTTGACCTTAGCTTTGATTTTTGAAGGGGATAGAAATGGAATAGTGGCAGTCCATTTTAATTCCACTGGAGCCTTAATTTGCTAATGAACCATTCATTTACTAATGTTTTGATATGTGCTTAAAGGCTGTTGGTTTACTGTCCCTGAGGCATTGAATACAAAGCAGCACGTTGAACTCTTTTGCAAAATACATAAAAAGCAAACAAATAAAGGATTGAACTCGAGCCAAGGGAGTCCCAATACCTCCCACATTCAGCGAGGTGTCTAATTAGTCACAGGATGCTGCACAAGAAGCTGCTCTCACACACTGTGGCAATACAGTTAAAAGCTGACTTGGACATGGCATCCATTAAAGCCTCATCCTGCACACACAGTTTACTGCTGAACCTAGCAAAAATAGTATTACTGTTCCAGGCCTTGGCAAGGTATAGCATGCAGATAGATAATGCAATGGTGGAAACTATGGCTCTGACATGCAACGTTACTGCTTACGCAGGGACTATTTTGGCATGGTTGAGGACCAAAAGCTTGCAGGGCTGAGAGGGAATGAGGGGGGTGAGGTGTGTGCATGTGCACATGCAGTCATGTATGTGTTTGCCAACAAAATGCATTTGTTGGTACACACCCCACCAGATGAAATGCAAAGTGATGTAGGCCTGGGAGTTAAAGTGCCTTAGGCAGCACCAAACCTCTCAGGATTTAATGCTTGGCAGGGTTGATGTTTTGTAACTGGCAGCTGTGCAATTAAATCTTCATAGAGATGGTGGATGTTAATTGATAAAACACTCTTCACTTTTTGATAACCCCTTTACCTGAACATGTTTCTGACTGAGCTGGATTTACCAAAATAACTCTGCACAATTAAATACATTTACAACTGAGTGCAAGATTACACGAAAATAGGCAGAAAGCCAATCACTGATTAAACCCCCTCAAAAAACTCTGTTTTTCTCATCTGAATTACCAATTCAGTAACATGAATAGAGGAAGCATGTACAGGCTTTAAGCTCTGTCTGTGTTTTATACTGCTTTTGATGGAGGAAAAAACAACAATGTAAATCGAATACAAAAGCCCTTTTTTATCTGATAAGCCATTTTAATCTGACCTCCCACAGGAGAGTGCAGCCTACCATCCCATGCCTTCCCCAACCCAAGGCCCCTATGAGAGAGGCCTTTAAAGAGGAGGGGATTTGACCAAACAATCCAGCTCTGTAAGTCGGGATGGAGGGTGGACAGGGAGCAGGGTCGTGCTCCAGCCAGGCTGTGGAGGCTGAGTACCCCGCCCAGGGGACAACTTCTCCAGCCAGGGGAGGAGGGGATGCAGGGCTAGGCTCTTGCAAACACAATGGACTGATCAATACCCACAGCTTGGTGGTGGAGACTAAGGAAGGGCTGGTGTCAGTGTACTCGGGGTCACAATACCAGGGTCACATGGTGGTCAACCTATCCCCCCAGCAGGAGCAGAATGGCCAGGGAGTGGGCGGAGGAGGGGGACACCCACAGCTGCTCAACCCCAGCGCTCTGCCCCAGGGCATGGACCCATGCTTCAGGCCCGACCTGATCCTGTACTCTGAGAACACGCTGCGGGCCTGGGGGGATGGAGGAGTCGGGGATTGCTGTGAGACCACCTTCATAGAGGACTTGGCATCCGGTTCCTCTGCCGCCTCCAAGGATACGCTGATGTTTGCCGATGGCAAGTTCCTGGACATGTCTGTGGAGGATGCAAAGATCCAGACCCTGTCCTATGACGATGATGAGTTCCAGGACCTAGAGGTAAGGCTTGGAGCTCTGTCTTTTATCATAACACATTACGCTGTAAGAAATGTAAGAAACGCATGAATATATTGCTGTATGGTTAGACGTTTGTGTTATTGCATTCAGGGACAAATAATAATGGACCAGATGGATTTCTGAGGTTTTTGTTTGAAGGAGAAGGATCTCTTGGGTTCTTTAAGATGTTTCACCACCTCTGATTCAGCAGGCATTTCCCTGCTCAATAGGCCTCAGGACAGACCAGGCAGGAAAAAACATGTACATTATGTGGGCTCAGGTGGCTGTCTTGGGGATATATTGTTTCCCTATCCCTGGGTCTATGTGACCTTCAAAGACTAGTTATTTTAATACTAAATGTTTGCAGGAAACATTTGAGTCCACACTAAATTGTTGGTTTCTGGTGTTGCCATGGTTTCTGGTGGTTGTCACTGGAGCAGTCAAGGTATGCAACATTTCTATAGCTCATTCTTAATTAATATGATCTTTGTTACAGTATGTTGTAAAATTCTAGAGAAAGCAAAAAATACCTCCCCTGCTTTATTTGTTCTTTTATTCACTACAAAAGTAGCTCGTTGGATTCTCAACGTGGGTTGTTTGAAATACACAGAAATTTAATCATATGTGAGGTTCCCACAGAATATTTGTAGATGACGACCATCCTTAAAATGTATTGCACATACTGTACCTCATACTTAGAGATTCTCTGGTAGTTTTCTATACTTAGCCAGTAGCCGGCCTTCACAAGCCAAAAGTGGTCCTCGAAAATGGCATACTACGTCACGTGTAGATATGTGCACACCGTTATTGCTCTGTCTTTCACTCTGCTGTGTGTGCATCTTGCTAGCTGTGCGCTCAAATAGCAAGGGGCTAAAGCTCATTGGCTGGAACTCAAATTGCTTGGGGGCTGGCCCACTTGGGGGAAATTTTTGGGAAAATGGTGCTGCACAGCCTCCAGTAAACAGTCACTTTCCAACTAGGGATTTTGTGGCTAATTGAGGTAAGACAGGAATTCTGCTTATAGATTATGTTCTTACAGTACTTTCGGAGTAAAACATGTCTAAACCTTCCAACTTTACATAGGCTGTCTAGGTTACTATTTAAGTCCTTTCAATATCTTATAATTTACTGTGCCCTCTGACCTTTTTATTAGCGTCAGATTTAGGCACTGTGTGTGGAATGAGATTAGTGAATTATACATTTTTGGCGTCTTGTTCAGTACCCATCTGAAGTTAATCAGCAAGTCTGAGGAGGTGCAATGATTTGTAGTGTCTTACTAATCCACCCTCCAGGGCAAGAATGACCTCATAATTAGGGCCAAGCTTTTTTGGGGGCATTTTGCTTTTACAGGCATTTCAAGCATGATCCACTAGGTTTGCTCAAGCTGATTGTAGCTAAAAAAAATAGGTCAATTTAGGAGCAATTTGGGAGAGTCAATGAAACCAACCATGGAAGTATAATGTTGTGAATTCGGGGGTAGCCCAGACCGGTTTGAGATACCCTGTATTGGCTTGGCAGTCGTTGGACCCGGGTTTGAGTTTTCCCATCATTGTCCAATTGGCATGACTGGTCGTGCCCCAGTCTGGTTGAACATACGTACAGTGCCCTCTCGGTGCAAATCGACTGCTAGAGAGCACAGCGGTGCAAGCTCAGTGCCTGAACAAATGTGTTGAGGTGAGGAAAACCAGAGCCATCTGAAGTAAAAGAGAATGAACATTTATTTCAACAACACATCAGCAAGACCACCATATGCTGCGATATAGTGCAGTCTTCTGTAAACCTCTAACCTTTTCTTGACCTGCATCTAAAGTAGTCACTCTTTGTGCTTTCACAGAGCGAGTACTCGAGCGACTCAGAGAGTGAAGACAACTTTCTCATGATGCCACCGAGGGACCACTTGGGCCTGAGCGTCTTCTCCATGCTGTGTTGCTTCTGGCCCTTGGGGATCGCTGCCTTCTACTTGTCCCATGAGGTAAGGACTACTACACTGTCAATGACACTACACACACCACGGTTGCGTCACCACTAGTAGTTACAGTAAATATCAAGGCAGTCTTAGGAGAATGTGCATACTCTCACACAATAAATAACCTAAAGACGTAAATCATTTATAGATTTAGGTCATCATTGTATTAGGTGCAAGGCTCAAAAGTACAGTGCCTAGTGAAAGTCTACACAACCTTGGCACACATCTTCATATTTTGCTGCCTTAAAATTTAATCTAAAAAGGATTACATTTTTATTTTATTTTTTATCTACACATTTTCAAAGTGTCGTGATTAATTAATGTCTTGATTGTGTATGTCCTCACACCCCTGACTTAATACTTGGTGGAAGCACCTTTTGGCAGCCATTACAACAGACAGTGCCTGCAGAAAGTTTTCATACATTTAGTTGTTACAGCCTGAATATATATATATATTTTGTTTGCAGATTTATTGAAAATAAAATCAAAGAAATATCTAATTTATATCTAATTTAACACAACTGAGTTATTACTTTGTAGAAGCACGGTGATTACAGCTTTGACTCATCTTGGGTATGTCTATATCAGCTTTGCACCTTTAGATTTGGGGATTTTCTCCCATTCTTCCTTGCAGATTTTCTCAACTCATAATTATCAGCTTCCATTCAGTCAGCGCATAAAACCGCCTCGCCAGGCCAAATGTATACAATATTAACAGCCTTTATATCTATTATAGACATAGGCTTTCAGTGTGTGACAGGTTGGTGATTCTGAAAGGACAGCAACCGTAATACCAGCCGACTCATGTAGGAGAGTGCACTTTCTGTTAAACACCAAGGGCCAGTGGAGGGTATACGCAGGTATAAGCCGTATACCCACTTTTTCAGTGGGCATTGCTTATACTCACTCCGTATTCCCTACTGATGCATATCAAAATAGTGAAGTGGAGGTATACGATTTATCAATTATGTAGAACAACAGGGAAATCATGCACAAAGTAACCTACACAATCGCAAAGCATGTGAAATATATTCACATAGCCTAGTTTCAGCGGAATATCATCTGCAGGCAGCAAGAGTGTGCATCTCTCAACTGGTTTTGGCATAGAGCAGCTCACCGAAGAATGACATCGGTAGCTGGTACGGTAGCAAAGATGTTTGAACTCATATCTACCAGTAAATGCTAACTAAGGCAACAATGGGAATGCAAACCAGGTATGGAAAAAGTTAAGTCCGAAGTGTTGGTTAGTAGGCTATTTGTGATGTGTAACTGTCATGTGCTGTTTGCGTCAGGGGCCTAGTTATGGATCGGGCCTAGGTGGCTTGGGGAGCCAGGCCCTGACAGCCCCCCCCCAATCAGATTGATGTGGTTTAAGGGGGGGACGGGGGACTTTTGGGCAAAATTAGAGTATACCCACTTCTCCAGGCACCACTGCATAGGGCCGATGGAAAGACAGCAGTCACACACATAATAAGCCAGTAGGTCCCAATTAAAAGAATACAAAAACACAACTTAACCAGCTCGGCTACAGCGGGTGAAAAGGTCAGACTGAGATGTTCTCTCATTTGTGTCTGTAAGTAACTAGCTAGCCAACTTTAGCCAGTCAGCTTGAGTGATTTGGTTGGGACAAGCATGCTTTGGCTGAAAAGCTGCAGAAGGACGAGTAGGCTATAATTCCCCATCGTTTATCAGTGCAATTGTGATGGCCAATTAGCTGAAATTTCAGAGTGTTTGTTCCTTTGTTAGATTTGAGCTCATCTTGCTCTGGCTAGCATTAGTAGTTGATCTTGTTGATATGCATAACTGAGGGAGAGCGAGAGTCTACCTTTTCATGGTTGTTTGTTCAATAGGACTGTAAAGTTCCCAAATTTAAGAGGACTCCCGTGGTGTTTACATTTTTGTAGAAATCCATTCAGGTGTATTTTGTTGCTTTTGGCAAATGCGTTCTAATGATCTAATGTCGTGCTGTTGCAACTGCCTGTAAACGCAGTCTAGTTCAAAGTGAATGATGGCAGGCCCATGTTGCAAATGACTTATTTGTATAAAGGTCTATTGTAGATCTGATTGGCTATAGGACTCTGTGTAGACTCCGGTACTGGACGAGACATATGTTTTTATTTGATTTCTGAGGTTGTATATGAACATATTTCAATAAGATTTTATGTTGATAAAATGCTGTCAGGTCCACTTTAAATGCAACAGTGTTTCACACACACAAGTTATTTTCAAAGAAATGGCTAACAGCAAGGGCGTTGCAATAAAACAAAGTTCCACTCACCAGGTGATGATCATTTGAAACTTAACTTCTTGTTGAAAGTTCTTCTTGAAAAGAGAGAAGATAACAAATTAGCAACAACATCCTCTTTGATAACACCTGCTACAGCCGCTGCAAACTAGCCGACAACAAAAGCTAGCTAGCTGGACCGTGGGAAAACTACTGCTCGCTATTGCACAGTGACTTGTTGGCCTTTAAGAAGGCAGAAGTTTCCATAGGTTTTAGTAAAAACTTGAGATTAAATCAGAACAGCATTGAAAATAATATAATTATCATTATTATAATCCTTATTTTATAAATCCTTCGCCCTTCTCTGAAGGCGTAGAAAGCCCATTGTTCCCCACTGTGTTTGGGGTTAGCAATAATTTGTAGAGTGGCTCTTTTCCCTCAGCATGCATTTTTTTCACTCTTCCGAATTTCTAAAGAATACATATGTTCTGAAATATGAATATAGAAATCCTGGACATTTTGAACTTGATTTGACACAATTACAATCATGGTCTTGAATTGGGCTCGCATTCTTCTGGTCTCAGTCTCGCCCCTCCTCCGGTCTTGGTCTTGACTTGGATTCGATTTGCCCCGGCCTTGGTCTTGAATCTGTCTCACTTTAGGTGGTCTCGAACACAACACTGTTTCATGGTAGTGATGGTGTTGGACGGTTGATGAACTGTGATTGGTTTTCTCCAGACATAGCGCTTTGCATTCAAGCAAAATAATCATATTTTCGTCTCATCAGACCACAGAATCTTTTTCCTTATTAGCTCAGTCTTTCACAATCCTTTTTTGCAAACTTCAAGTTTGCTGTCGTGCTTTTTTCTCAGGTGTGGCTTCCGTCTGGCCACTCTCCCATAAAGTTCAAATTGGTGAAGTGCTGTAGTGACTGTTGTCCTTCTGGCAGGTTCTACCATCTCAAACAAGGAACTCTATAGTTCTGTCAGAGTGGTCATTGGGTTCTTAGTCACCTCCTTGACCAAGGTCCTTCCTGCCCTGTTGCTCAGTTTGGGCGGATGGCCAGCTCTAGGCAGTCTGGGTAGTTCCGTATTCTTTTCAGTTTCCCCTTTGATGGAGACCACTGTGCTCTTGGAAACTTTCAACACTTTTAGAAATTGTTTTATACCTTGTATGCCTCATCACAATTCAATCTCCGAGATCTACAGACAGTTCCTTGGACATTATGGTATAGGTTCTGCTTTGACATGTACTGTCAACTATGGGACTTTATATAGGCAGTGTTTCCAAACTATCATGTACAAACAATTAAATTGGCCACAGGTGGACTCCAATCAAGTTGTAGTGACGGATGATCAAAGGAAATTGGATGCACCTGAGCTCAATTTAAAGTGTAATAGCAAATTACATATTTCTGTATTTAATATTCAATAAATGTGCAAATATTTCTAAAAATATTTTTTCACTTTGTCATTATGGGGTATTGTGTGTGTAGATGGGTGATAAATTAATAATATTTTTAAAATAAATAATTTGGCCATAACACAACAAAATGTAGAATAAGTCAAGGGGTATGAATACTTTCTGAAGGCACAGTGCCTTGCTCAAGCTCAGTAAATTTGGTTGCGAAGCAATGATGGACAGCAATGTTCAAACATCTCAGATTTTATAGGACATTTTAGTCAGGACTGAAACTGAACACTCAACCCCTTGTAGAAAGCCATGCTGGTGTGTCTTTGGCATGAACATTTGTGTCATTTTCACAATGAAAAATTAAACTATCTGGGGGTAGAGTGAGGAGGGTTTTCCTCTAACCTTTTACCTGGGCTTTGCTCCCTATTTCTTTTGATCCTGACAAACTCCCCAGTCCTTGCCGGTTACAAGCATACCCTTAACATGATGCTGCTAACACAATATTTGAAAATACAGAGTTTTTTAAAAGTGTTTTATTTATTTCACCTTTATTTAGCCAGGTAGGCAAGTTGAGAACAAGTTCTCATTTACAACTGCGACCTGGCCAAGAATAAAGCAAAGCAGTTCGGCACATACAACACAGAGTTACACATGGAATAAACAAAAACATACAGTCAATAATACAGTTGAAGAAAATCTATATACAGTGTGTGCAAATGAGGTAAGAACAGGGAGGTAAGGCAGTAAATAGGCCATGGTGACGAAGTAATTACAATTTACCAATTAGACACTAGAGTGATTGATGTGCAGAAAATGAATGTGCAATTAGAGATACAGGGTTGCAAAGGAGCAAGATAAATAAATAAATACAGTATGGAGATGAGGTAGTTGGATGGGCTATTTACAGATGTGCTATGTTTAGGTGCAGTGATCTGTGAGCTGCTCAGAAAGCTGGTGCTTAAAGCTAGTGAGGGAGGTAAGAGTCTCCAGCTTCAGTGATTTTTGCAATTCATTCCAGTCATTGGCAGCAGAGAACTGGAAGGAAAGGCGGCCAAGGAGGAATTGGCTTTGGGGGTGGCTAGAGAGATATACCTGCTGGAGCACGTGCTACGGGTGGGTGCCGCTATGGTGACCAGTGAGCTGAGATCAAATCAAATGTATTTATATAGCCCTTCGTACTTCAGCTGATATCTCAAAGTGCTGTACAGAAACCCAGCCTAAAACCCCAAACAGCAAGCAATGCAGGTGTAGAAGCACGGTGGCTAGGAAAAACTCCCTAGAAAGGCCAAAACCTAGGAAGAAACCTAGAGAGGAACCAGGCTATGTGGGGTGGCCAGTCCTCTTCTGGCTGTGCCGGGTGGAGATTATAACAGAACATGGCCAAGATGTTCAAATGTTCATAAATGACCAGCATGGTCGAATAATAATAAGGCAGAACAGTTGAAACTGGAGCAGCAGCACGGCCAGGTGGACTGGGGACAGCAAGGAGTCATCATGTCAGGTAGTCCTGGGGCATGGTCCTGGGGCTCAGGTCCTCCGAGAGAGAGAAAGAAAGAGAGAAAGAGAGAATTAGAGAAAGCACACTTAAATTCACACAGGACACCGAATAGGACAGGAGAAGTACTCCAGATATAACAAACTGACCCTAGCCCCCCGACACATAAACTACTGCAGCATAAATACTGGAGGCTGAGACAGGAGGGGTCAGGAGACACTGTGGTCCCATCCGAGGACACCCCCGGACAGGGCCAAACAGGAAGGATATAACCCCACCCACTTTGCCAAAGCACAGGCCCCACACCACTAGAGGGATATCTTCAACCACCAACTTACCATCCTGAGACAAGGCTGAGTATAGCCCACAAAGATCTCCGCCATGGCACAACCCAAGAGGGGGCTCGAACCCAGACAGGATGACCACATTAGTGAATCAACCCACTCAGGTGACGCACCCCTTCCAGGGACGGCATGAGAGAGCACCAGTAACCAGTGACTCAGCCCCTGTAATAGGGTTAGAGGCAGAGAATCCCAGTGGAAAAAGGGGAACCGGCCAGGCAGAGACAGCAAGGGCGGTTCGTTGCTCCAGAGCCTTTCCGTTCACCTTCCCACTCCTGGGCCAGACTACACTCAATCATATGACCCACTGAAGAGATAAGTCTTCAGTAAAGACTTAAAGGTTGAGACCGAGTTTGCGTCTCTGACATGGGTAGGCAGACCGTTCCATAAAAATGGAGCTCTATAGGAGAAAGCCCTGCCTCCAGCTGTTTGCTTAGAAATTCTAGGGACAATTAGGAGGCCTGCATCTTGTGACCGTAGCGTACGTGTAGGTATGTACGGCAGGACCAAATCAGAGAGATAGGTAGGAGCAAGCCCATGTAATGCTTTGTAGGTTAGCAGTAAAACCTTGAAATCAGCCCTTACTTTGACAGGAAGCCAGTGTAGGGAGGCTAGCACTGGAGTAATATGATACATTTTTTTGGTTCTAGTCAGGATTCTAGCAGCCGTATTTAGCACTAACTGAAGTTTATTTAGTGCTTTATCCGGGTAGCCGGAAAGTAGAGCATTGCAGTAGTCTAACCTAGAAGTGACAAAAGCATGGATTAATTTTTCTGCATCATTTTTGGACAGAAAGTTTCTGATTTTTGCAATGTTACGTAGATGGAAAAAAGCTGTCCTTGAAATGGTCTTGATATGTTCTTCAAAAGAGAGATCAGGGTCCAGAGTAACGCCGAGGTCCTTCACAGTTTTATTTGATACGACTGTACAACCATTAAGATTAATTGTCAGATTCAACAGAAGATCTCTTTGTTTCTTGGGACCTAGAACAAGCATCTCTGTTTTGTCCGAATTTAAAAGTAGAAAGTTTGAAGCCATCCACTTCCTTATGTCTGAAACACATGCTTCTAGCAAGGGCAATTTTGGGGCTTCACCATGTTTCATTGAAATGTACAGCTGTGTGTCATCCGCATAGCAAGGCGGGGCCTTACCTATCAGAGACTTGTAGATGACCTGAAGCCAGTGGGTTTGGCGACAAGTATGAAGTGAGGGCCAGCCAATGAGGCTGTACAGGTCGCAGTGGTGGGTAGTATATGGGGCTTTGGTGACAAAACGAATGGCACTGTGATAGACTGCATCCAATTTGTTGAGTGTTGGGGGCTATTTTGTAAATGACATCACCAAAGTTGAGGATCTGTTTCAATCTGTGTTGTATTAGATTTGACCCAAACGTGTGTGTGTGTTTGAATTTAGGCCAAAAAGTACATTTCTTTGCCATATTGTAGGGCTGGGCAGTATACTGTATTTTACGAAATACTGGTATTGAGGCACGGACCAGTTTTGGTTTTTATGTTACCTTCTATAACAGTGTTTGAATGTTTGGTTTGTTAAACGTGATACACCATGTGTAACATCCATTTTTTCCCCCAAGCGTTCTATAATTACACTTAGTTTGTGTTTCTTACATCTGCAAACAGCTAGTTTGTCTTTTCTTAGCAAGTTGGGCCTAAATCGTGTTAGCCGCTAATGCTAATCGCTAGTTAACCTGCTAGCTTGCTAATTAATGTACTGAGACAGAACAAGCGTAACTGGCTATACAGCCTGATAATACCAATGATGGAATAGACCTAAATCAGTATGTTGTTTGTGCGACAGTATCTTCTAAATCGAAGAGGAATATGCGAAGCATGAATATGTTAGCTACATGAAGTATTATAGCCAAATATTATAGGGTCCCTTAGGAAACACTTATTAACACTTTTCTTCCTACCCTGTCACAATAACTCCTCCTGACATTTTCATTCGTTGTCATGTCAAACAACACTGTATTCAAAGTGCCCACTATTATATTCTAACTATAGAATTGGAACAATCATTCTATTTTCATGATTCCAACAGTTCACCAAATTGTTTTGCTCTAAATTGCAAGTCAAATCGCAATTTCAACATTTGGTTAAAAATAAGGCCTAGATTGTTTACCATTGTGCAGACCTATGTGGCAGTGTGGACATTACCTCAAATGAGTGTAGTAAATGCTGAAAATTATTTTTGGTTAAATTGAACAGTAAAAAAACAATCAGAATGGAGAAGAACACATTCTAAGTGATTTCAATGGATGTGTTGCCACCCTAGGGTCACTCACTACTCATAAAGCAAATGTAGAACTTTTATTATTCAAAAATATAAAATACAGTCAGTCATAACGTGATATAATCTCAGCAAAAAAAGAAACGTCCCTTTTTCAGGACCCTGTCTTTCAAAGATAATTCGTAAAAATCCAAATAATTTCACAGATCTTCATTGTAAAGGGTTTAAACACTGTTTCACATGCTTGTTCAATGAACCATATACAATTAATGAACATGCACCTGTGGAACGGTCGTTAAGACACTAACAGCTTACAGACGGTAGGCAATTTTTTTTATTTGACCTTTTTATTTAACTAGGCAAGTCAGTTGAGAACAAATTCTTATTTACAATGACGGCCTAGGAAGAGTGGGTTAACGGCCTTGTTCAGGGGCAGAACGACCTTGTCAGCTCGGGGGTTCGATCTAGCAACCTTTCAGTTACTTGTCCAATGCTCTAACCACTAGGCTACCTGCCGCAATTAAGGTCACAGTTATAAAAACTTAGGACACTAAAAAGGCCTTTCTACTGACGCTGAAAAACACCAAAAGAAAGATGCCCAGGGTCCCTGCTCATCTGCGTGAACGTGCCTTAGGCATGCTGCAAGGAGGCAGATGTGACCAGGGAAATAAATTGCAATGTCCGTACTGTGAGACACCTAAGACAGTGCTACAGGGAGACAGGAAGGACAGCTGATTGTCCTTGCAGTGGCAGACCATGTGTAACAACACCTGCACAGGATCGGTACATCTGAGCATCAGACCTGCGGGACAGGTACAGGATGGCAACAAAAACTGCCCGAGTTACACCAGGAATGCACAATCCCTCCATCAGTGCTCAGACTGTCCGCAATAGGCTGAGAGAGGCTGGACTGGGGTCTTCTAGGCCTGTTGTAAGGCAGGTCCTCACCAGACATCACCGGCAACAACGTCGCCTATGGGCACAAACCCACCGTCGCGGGACCAGACAGGACTGGCAAAAAGTGCTCTTCACTGACGAGTCGCGGTTTTGTCTCACCAGAGGTGATGGTTGGATTCGCGATTATCGTTGAAGGAATTAGCATTACACCGAGGCTTGTACTCTGGAGTAGAGATCGACCGATTAATCAGCAAGACCTATTAATTAGGGCCGATTTCAAGTTTTCATAACAATCGTAATCTGCCTTTTTGGATGCCGATTATGGCCAATTACATTGCAATCCACTAGGAAACTGCATGTCAGGCTGACCACCTGTTACGCGAGTGCAGCGTCAAAAGGACCCTGTGGCTGCAAGGAGCCAAGGTAAGTTGCTAGCTAGCATTTAAACTTATCTTTATAAAAATAAATAAATCGTCACATAATCACTAGTTAACTACACATGGTTGATGAGATTACTAGGTTAACTAGCTTGTCCTGCGTTGCATATAGTCAATGCAGTGCCTGTTAATTTATCATTGAATCACAGCCTACTTAAACTTCGCCAAACGGGTGATGATTTAACAAAAGCGCATTCGTGAAAAAAGCACAATCTTTGCACAAATGTACCAAACCATAAACATCAATGCCTTTCTTAAAATCAATACACAGAAGTATATATATTTTTAAACATGCATATTTAGTTAAAAGAAATTCATGTTTGCAGGCAATATTAACTAGGGAAATTGTGTCACTTCTCTTGCGTTCAGTGCAAGCAGAGTCAGGGTATATGCAACAGTTTGGGACGCCTGGCTCGTTGTGAACTGTGAACTAATTTGCCAGAATTTTACATAATTATGACAACATTTAAGGTTGTGCAATGTAACAGCAATATTTAGACTTAGGGTTGCCACCCGTTTGATAAAATACGGAACGGTTCCGTATTTCACTGAAAGAATAAAAGTTTTGTTTTTGAAATGATAGTTTCCGTATTGAACCATATGAATTACCAAAGGCTCCTATTTCTGTGTTTATTATATTATAGTTAAGTCTATGATTTGATAGAGCAGTCTGACTGAGCGGTGGTAGGCAGCAGAAGGGTCGTAAGCATTTATTCAAATAGCACTTTACTGCTTTTTCCAGCAGCTCTTAGGAATGGTTGATGCCCAGCGCTGTTTGAGTTACAGCCTTTCACCTCCCGAAATTAGACTGGCAATACTAAAGTGCCTATAAGAACATCCAATAGTCAAAGGTATATGAAATACAAATGGTATAGAGAGAAATAGTCGACGCGTCATAATTCCTATAATAACTACAACCTAAAACGTCTTAACTGGGAATATTGAAGAACTGGGAATATTGAACCACCAGCTTTCATATGTTCTCATGTTCTGAGCAAGGAACTTAAACATTAGCTTTTCTACATGGCACATATTGCACTTTTACTTTCTTCTCCAACACTGTGTTTTTGCATTATTTAAACCAAACTGAACATGTTTCATTATTTATTTGAGACTAAATAGATTTGATGTATTATATTAATTTAAAAGTGTTCATTGTTCATTTAGTATTGTTGTAATTGTCATTATTACAAACATATAAAAATCGGCCGATTAATCTGTATTGGCTTTTTTTGGTCCTCCAATAATCGGTATCGGCGTTGACAAATCATAATCGGTCGACCTCTACTCTGGAGCGGGATCGATTTGGAGGTGGAGGGTCTGTCATGGTCTGGGGTGGTGTGTCACAGCATCATCGGACTGAGCTTGTTGTCCTTGCAGGCAATCTCAATGCTGTGCGTTACAGGGAAGACATCCTCCTCCCTCATGTGGTACCCTTTCTGCAGGCTCATCCTGACATGACCCTCCAGCATGACAATGCCACCTGCCATACTGCTCGTTATGTGCATGATTTCCTGCAAGACAGGAATGTCAGCGTTCTGCCATGGCCAGCAAAGAGCCCGGATCTCAATCCCATTGAACACGTCTGGGACCTGTTGGATCGGATGGGTGAGGGCTAGGGCCATTCCCCCCAGAAATGTCTGAGAACTTGCAGGTGTCTTGATGGAAGAGTGGGGTAACATCTCACAGCAAGAACTGGTAAATCTGGTGCAGTCCATGAGGAGGAGATGCACTGCAGCACTTAATGCAGCTGGTGGCCACACCAGATACTGATTGTTACTTTTGATTTTGACCCCCCCCCCCTTTGTTCAGGGTCACATTATTCAATTTCTATTAGTAACATGTCTGTGGAACTTGTTCAGTTTATGTCTCAGTTGTTGAATCTTGTTATGTTCATACAAATATTTACACATGCTAAGTTTGCTGAAAATAAACGCAGTTGACAGTGAGAGGACATTTTCTTTTTTTGCTGAGTTTATTTGGCCATATTCCCCTACCATGTTTGTTGCCCTAAGAGTAGTGTAAAGTTGATAGACTCTTAATTCAAAAATTTTCACAGCTGTAATGGCTGCCAAATGTGCTTCCACCAAGTATTAACCCAGGGGTGTGAAGACGTACACAATCAAGAAATCTTTTTTTTTTATGTATTTGAAGGTGCAATATGCAGAAAACGCTCCGCCATTTCCTGGTTACTAGAATTCAAATAGTTTTCCTAATTTCAGTTTGTGACAAAACAAGCAATGCGTAGTGTAGAGAATCATTGTACAATTTTAAACAGCGGTGAAGTTCCTTTTCAATAACCACAAATATAATATTTTCAGCTGTTTGAAGCTAGTGTACAAAACTGAAAGTAAAAGATGCAAAAATAGAACTGAAAAACGCAAGCATAGAAATAGTGCACATAGAACAGATCTACCGCTTCTTGGACTTGCTTTCAATAAAACTGATAAAAACTCTACATTTTATGTGAATTTGGTTGGGTTGCCCAAAAAGTGACATATTGCTGCTTTGATTTGGAACATTCAAAAAATATTTCACTTTGAAAATGTGGAGTATGATGTGAATATCAGTAGGGGGGGAAAAACACATTTTCATAAATGTTTAGATTTTTTTTTTTAAAGCAGCAGAATGTGACGACTGCAGGGGGTGTGTGGACATTCACTAGGCACTTTTTTGTCAAGATCTACTGGCAGGAAGGTTCATTGTTAAAATGGAAATAAAGTAGCTCAATATGATTTATTCCTTTCCAATGTGCCAGACAGTGGATCTGCTGCCTGTGTGCCTGTTTTTTAGTTGGATGCATCATGTATTCAATATCAGTATTCAATATTCCTGTGTGTTTCAGTATAACATTTTGTAATATAGGACAGCAGAGCTACGGTCCCAGGAGGCTGCCTAGTAGGTAGAGAGCGTGATGAAATCTCTGCATTAGCTGTTGCTTTTTTTCAACTCACAGGTCACCAATGGCAGTTAGAAGAACAGATGAAGATGCTTTGTTTTCATATAAAATAAATCAGGGACCTGATTTTAAGCTTTTTTTCAGTCCATCTAATGTTGGAAAAATAGGACAATTTGTTTACAGCCAAAGCATGCGCCTAGACAATGTTATTTTCTCTGTAATGTAAACCATGGGTTTGTTATGGCACCATGGGGACCACTAAGGACACCATGAGATTGAATCCTTGCTATTTGCAGGAAGGGCTTAGCTGTAATAACAGTATAACACAAAAAAACATGCCTTTAGTGAAAAGTCCCTGTTGTTTCAGACCATGTACAACATAAATCCTCTATAAAAACATGTAACCTTGTACTTTGTATAGTGTCACCATCTTGATTGCGTCTTAGAACCAGGAAAATGAGCAAAAGGACATTGATTCAGTTGATAGATGAGAGTGGGCTTGATGAAGATGTTAGACAGTTGTTTTCCGTATGTGTGTAATGATCTCATATCTCTGTGAGCTGCTCGAAGCCTCTGGCAGCAGCCTGCAACCCACACTGAATCACTCTGGTCTGACTGCACGTCACGACTCAAACACCTACATCTCTCTCTTATGCTCCAGGTTTTTATAAAATCTGCTCGGTTGGCATGGGCAACACAGCCCACGCTAAAATCAATTTCCTAAAATTCAACTACAAAGCCTTGTAGGCACAGGATACAAAATGTTGCAGGCTGAAATTAAAACAGAAAGCCACATCGCCATGGTGGTAGGTTTTAAAGAGCTTTAGGGCACGTTTCAAACTCAATCCACGGAGGGATTGTCTGCTGGCTTTTGCTCCTCACTTGTACTTGATTGATTAATTAAGGTCACTAATTAGTAAAGAACTCTCCCCATCTGGTTGTCTTAGTTGACAGGAAAACCCCACAGACACTAGGCCTTCCATGGAATGAAATTGACACCCCTGGTTTAGGGTATCATCAAAGATAAGCTATTCAAAGCAACCATTATAAGTTCCTGAAAGGAACAGGAAAACGTTTTGAGTCTCAGTGAATTGAAAACCCATCCACAAGCATGTTAGACATGCTCCAGAACTTTGGCAACTAGTAAGTATTTTTTGAAACCTCCCACTTTGGGCTGGATGTGTCGATTCTATAGTTCATATTTTATTTATTTAACTTGTATTTAACTAGGCAAGTCAGTTAAGAACAATTTCTTATTTACAATGACTGCCTAGGAACAGCCTTGTTCAGGGGCAGAAAGACCATTTTTTTACCTTGTCAGCTCAGGGATTCGATCTAGCAACCTTTCAGTTACTGGCCCAATGCTCTAACCACTAGGCTACCTGCCGCCCCGTATCTGCATAATCAATGAGTAGAATGACTGTCTTTCCTCAATTAGCCACGAAGTGACTGTTTTCTGGAAGCGGTGCAGCGCCATTTTCCCAAAATTTTCCCACACTTGGGCCCGCCCCCCCTAGCAATTCGAGTTTCAGCCAATGAGTTTCAGCCCCTCGCCATTTGAGTTCCAGTTAGCAAGATGCACACAGAGCAGAGGGAAAGAGAGCGCAATGCACATACGTAGTACGTCATTTTCTGGGTCCACTTTTGGCTCGTGATCGACTACTTTCAGAACTATTGTCTAAAAGGTATACAAAATGACCGGAGGAATCTCATGAATTAAATATCTGCGGATCATCTTCTTCCTATGAGTTGTCCACGTTGGCGTTTTAGGAAAATCGAAGGTGGTCTGCAAAACATAATGAAATCAAGGAAAATGCAGTCTTGAGAAAGCCACCTACCTACACACAAAAGCTGTTGAAATCATCTCTTCAAAAAATGTATAGACCCAACTTCCTGTTTGTGCAGAATGGATCGGCACTGACATGTTTTTATTGGATCAAGAGGTAGAAGCCAGAACATAATTAAGAACATTATTTGTATTTACATTTATATAAATTGGGTAATGTGACAATGTGATAATTGGATGGAAAACCATGCATAGATTGACAAAGGAACTGCTTCAGTAAGGCTCAACAATTTTCTTCTCCAGCCTGTATTTGTGTAATATAAAGATAATCCATGTTGTCTACAGCCCACACATACAGAGTGTGAGCCATAGCATAGATTTCCTTTCAACACCTCCCTCGGGAGTTTGTTTCAAATATCAATCACCTTGAGTGCACTTTAATCAAGATCAGGTTATTGCTTATGGGCTCTCTCTGTGAAGATGTGCCTCAGTCTCACGCTCAAAGCAGAGCGGAAAGCAGCTTCTGTGTCGATTGGTAGAACGTTAATAAGAGCTGTGTTTTGAGTGGTGCACTTGGTTTCTGCATCTCAAGAGCAACTAAAGGCCGTTGCCCCATTTTAATTGGTTCCCGTTACCTTTTGTTCAGCTCAACACTCCAATTAATTTCCTCCTTTTGAGGAGGAACGAAGCAATCAATACACAGCTCTTTGGGGCGACGTGGTGTAGGGGGAAAAAAGCTTTAATCACAACCAATCTAGATTTCATGGGTGAGATTGCAGGGGACCCACCCCCCTCCCCCACCCCCTCCCCCACCCTCTCTATTAGATAGGTAACTGTATAGCTACTGGGTTGTTTGTTAAAAGGTACATTAATCTGTCAGAATGACTTGGATTTCTGCACAGTATTAGCTGCAGTTTTTGCTCATTAGTATTTTTCTTCCTCCTATTCTGTTGTGACGACGTATCAATGTGATAAACTGACTGGCTTTCCAAAAAGTAATCAATGTAAGAGAATTTTGTCTTTTGTTCACCCAACTTTGAACATAAATCCAATGCCATAGTGACATTTTTTTTTTTATTTCATGTTAGTTGACAAGTCAACCAAATGTCATTAAAAAAAATAGACGTTTAACTGACGTCTGTGCCCAGGGGATCCTTACTCTCTACTGTTACTGTCTCAAACTCAAAGGAGAAGCATGAATTGGCTTTCATCAACGCGAAACTCCCAGACTGACTCTGACAGAATTGATGGCAATTAGGCTGAAACTTAAGCCTGTTTTGTATAATAATAATACATTTGAATTTGTATAGCGCTTTATATTAGTTATCTCAAAGCTCTACTGAGGAGTTTTATATATATATAACATCATACATTTAGAATGAAAGCAGGTAAAATGGCAATAGTATGCTAGGTGCTAAATACATTTTAGATTGTGACTAGGACTCAGAAATATATTGTCTGTGGTAGTGGATTTTAAGGCCAGTTTTAAAAGTTCAGAGTGATGGAGTGGCTCTCAGATGGTCAGGGAGACCATTCCATGGGCAAGGGAGCAGAAGGCTCGGTCCCCCATAGACGTGTCTTGGGGACATGAAGCAGTAGGGAGTGGCTGGAGCGGAGAATGCGAGGTGGCTTGCTGATTGAGATGAGGTCGCTGATGTAGGTGGGACTCCGTCCATTCAATGCTTTAAATACAAGCATGAGACTTTTGAAGTTGATCCGGTGGTTGACCTGTAGCCAGTGGATTTGGGCCAGGATTGGGGTGATGCGGTCTGACTTCTTGGTCCTGGTCAGGACACTGACAGCACTGTTCTGGATTGGTTGGAGCCTCTGGGGGTCTCCCAGCCAAATCACTACAAACAGTGCTTTGTCGTAGTCGATCCGAGAAAAGATGAAGGCGTGGATGAGTTTCTCTGCGTATGTCCTGTCAATAAATACTCAGATCATTGCAGACACAGTTTCTGTTTTTCTTTTCCTGGAAGTTTCCTGGGGTAAGGAATGTTTTGGGGATTTTCAAGTCCCTCAGTTGCCTGATTCTCTTTTTTTTTTGTTCAAGCTGGACTGAAAAGTGTTTGGGTCCAGTTTCTTTCCAGTTTCATTACTGTTACCTGCAGTGAAACAGTTGAGGATGACTATGTCCCTCTGACTCATCTGGCAGAGTGGAGAGCTCCGTTGATCATGCATATTGCAACCACCACCACACTACTTCCCATCTCTTCTGGGACTTAGAGGGAACTATCAGAGCGAGTAAATTGTGAAATACATATTCAAGCAGGGGTTGATCTCATCTCTAGTTAGGCACCAACCCAAGGGAAACCTGGAGGAGAACGGGCCGGTTTGGAATGAAATCCTTCCATTTATCTCTGGGGATGCTATTTGGGGAACATGCATAACTCTTTCGACATTTTAAAGTGCATTTCTATGGGGGTATTTCCCTGGTTTGAATATGCCATTTAGTATTTCATTTTAGTGCTGGGCTATATATCGAATTAATTAGAGTTTATGTTTTAGGCCGATATTCCAAATGCCTGTATTGTAAGAATCAAGTTTATTTATGTTATCTTTTAGTTTTTATGAACCCTTGTGTCTGCTTGTTCTCATGTTGTCTTTTTGGTCTTGTCTCCTTCGCTCCTTCTGCTGTGACTGTGCACCTATGCTGTGCACCTTCCCATTTACACACACACACACACACACACACACACACACACACACACACACACACACACACACCAAGCCCCTCCCCCTGCCACTCATAACAACAAAGATGAAAGATCACCTCTTCCTCTCTTAACAACAAGCGGATTCCACTCGCTATTTGCATTTGGGTTGGTCCAACAGAATTGGTTATATGGACACCGAAACACATTGAGCCAATATTTTACTGTAGTAGACGACAACGTAACCTTTCTAACAAATACTCTTTTTCTGTTTCAACTCCTTAAATGTTGCAAAGAGCACACCCTACTAAAACGGTAGTATCAATGAACATTGATTCTGGAAATGAATGAATACACAGTTTATATCTGCACGTGTGTACTGCTGGTAGCATTTTAGCCACATACTATTATACTGTCTAGTTAGTTTTTTATAAACGTGCATAAGCATAAAATACTATTATATAAGGAATTGGGAACTTGTTCTCATTCTGAAAAACAAGGTAGGCCACATGATTTCAACATCCTGAACAAAGTAGACAGGCTAGCATGCTGTTCAAACAGTTGGAGACGGACAGAAGGATGTGTTCAGGGTTGCCGGGTCTAGCTAAAATTGAGCCCAAGGACCACTCAACCTGGCCAAAAGGCCTGAAAACTAGCCCCATTCTTTTTCACAGCAAGAGAGGAGTTGATGTGTTTATATAATAAATCATTTTTTCCCCATAACGTTATCGAGCCAATTAAGAAGGAATATCGTAGTAACTTGTAATGTAATTAAGAGTAAAAAGTATTATTTTTCAGAACTGTGATATATGGTCTGATATACCAGGGCTTCCAACCAATTAGCATTCAGGGCTCGATCCAGTTTTATAATTGTAAATAAATCCCCTCTGCGGATGTGCATAACTATAGAGAAATCGGACAGGAGAGTTTGAGTGATGAAAGTTGGACAGACGATCTGAAAATCTCTGATCAAGAAACAGAGGAAGAACATAAAAAATCTGTTTGGCTATTTTCTGACAATTGGGATGTTATTATGTGCCAGATGTTAAGACTTTACATCGTTATAAATGGCCTATTTGTGAGATTGACATTTCAATAGGCATAGGCTACAAACTAAAATCTGGCTTTAGGATTGTAATTGAATTTTGACATGGGTTTGCTAAGATAAAGGCAGGTAGTTTATAGCCCCTGATAGGCCTACATCTTTATCCAATGTTTATTTTTTAGATTTATTTTACCTGTAGTCTAATCTGTTACCATCAATCTAATTCTTTCTAACAACTGATCTGCAATTGCGATAGAGTTTGATAACTTCCAATTGAATGAACGAAACATGTCCATTAATAATTGCATAACAGTAATTGCATAACATAAGGCTACAACAACAATAAACGGAAGTTATAGGCGATTTATTCAATTGGTTTGCCTGCTCCAGGTAGGCTACACAAGTGGCCCAAATTTATTTGAAATGACTCCAGTGATATCGCCATGTCAACATTTATCGTATCAAATGGTAGCCTACAATGGCATATACATTAATAGGCTACTTGATGGCCAACAGAGGCAAATGTAACATTCTCCACATGTAATGTCAGTTTCATTGAGGACCCCCACCCATAAAAAGAACCACGCAAGGGTGTTCCATAAATTCAATTTCAAATTTCCACTCGGGCAGCCTAGAGATCCAAGAACTGAGCATGCATTAAACACTTTGCTAGATACAGTTTTCCTTATCCTCTAATGATATATGACATTCCTGGGAGTGTGTAAATGTGCTTTTTTTTATCATAGCATTTTTGTATGCTCCCTATAGTTATGTACTTGAATATGTATAAATTGTGCACATTATTTAGGCAGACTGTTGTCTAGTAATGTAATTCTTCACAGGAACTTTGCACACACACTGCTGCCATCTTGTGAACAACATCTAAATTACACCTAGAATCCTATCTAATGTATAGCTTTTCGCTTACATTTCAAAGATGATTAAAAAAAACGTGTTTAATTCTTATTTTTTTTGTATTATCTTTTACCAGATCTAATGTGTTATATTCTCCTTCATTCATTTCACGTTTCCTTTCAAATGGTATCAAGAATATGCATATCTTTGCTTCAGGTCCTGAGCTACAGGCAGTTAGATGGGTTGGGTATGTAATTTTAGGTGGAAATTGAAAAAAAGGGTCCGATCTTTAGGAGGTTTTGGAATGCAGTTTAGACTCCCTCCGAGCGAATGTATGTAATGCGCTCTAGTGTGCCCGAAGTCATTATTTCCATTATTTTATGATGCGCATCAGTTCTTGTTAATTAATATGTTTTACTGAAAAGGTATTGGAAATAGGTGCCTACGTAATAACAATCTAAATACCACGTTTGCGCATGCTGTTCCCTCTCCTCTCACTCACGTGACTCAATAGCTGTAGTGCTCTCTCAACACACACACACCCCCCTCCGGCCCTCCCCACCACTCACTCAGCAACAGCCTGACTCACTGCCTAACAGTCAGCAGCAGATCACAGTGAAATATGTGTTTTTAAGAGAGATGCCATAGCGGCCGCGGTGCAACTTAGAAATAGCCCAAAAACCCGCCACGTGCGACAAATACATTTTCACCCGCGACATAGTTTTCAAAGTAGCCCAAATGTGGGAAAACAGCGAACATGGCAACACTGGGTGTGTTCATAACAATTCAACTGTTCTATCTTGTTAGCTGGCAAATAGATCCAAGTTAGCTAGACTTGAAATATAAACAATTGTTGGCTACTCACTAGCAGGTGGGCTTGTGCTTGAGTGATTGTTTATGAGACCTATAATACCTGCTACAGGAAGTTTGTTATTATTAGTGAATGTGCATTATGCATGGTTCTGGCTAAATCTGTAACAAAATGGGCATTTTCATAGACGGACAGTGATTATTGCAACAACAACAAAAAGCAGTTTCAACTATTGGTAGTACACACGTTGTACAAGATCTTCAGTTTCTTGGCAATTTCTCGCATGAAATAGCCTTCATTTCTCAGAACAAGAATAAACTGACAAGTTTCAGAAGAAAGGTCTTTGTTTCTGGGCATTTTGAGCCTGTAATCAACCCCACAAATGTCCCGATACTCAACTAGTCTAAGAAGGCCAGTTTTATTGCTTCTTTAATCAAAACAACAGTTTTCAGCTGTGCTAACATAATTGCAAAAGGGTTTTCTAATGATCAATTAGCCTTTTGAAATGACAAACTTGGATTAGCTAACACAACGTGCCATTGGAACACAGTGATGGTTGCTGATAATGGTCCTCTGTACACTATGTAGATATTCCATTAAATATCAGCAGTTTAGAGCTACAATAGTCATTTTCCACATTAACCATGTCTACACTGTATTTCTGATCAATTTGATGTTATTTTAATGGACAAAAAATTGGTTTTTCTTTCAAAAACAAGGACATTTCTAAGTGACCCCAAACTTTTGAACGGTAGTGTATATGTGAACAGTTTAGAAATTACAGCACTTTTTGTATGTAGTTCCCCTATTTAGGGGGGATATGTGTGTCTAAATTTCAAAAGCATTATTCACGATTCATTCAGGATTATCCGTAATCATGGTAGCATCCACATGTAATGTAGAAGTGCAGAAGTGCATGGGTCCATTTACTGGCCCAAAGATTGATTAAACTGGGAGCGCACCGTCCAAACAAATTGAACAGCCTAAACACGGGATCTGCTGGAGATTAAACTGGTCATTTAACTGCTGTGTAAGAATACTGTAGGTAACACCTCATTTAGTTTAGGTCGAGACTAGTGTAGTGTGTCTCCACAGGATTTCCATTATCAAAGCCACAGATGCATGGATAAACAAGAATAGTCATCTAGGATTCCGTTTCAGTATTTAATAGTCACATGTACAGGGTTGCAGGTGTGATTGCAGGGTACAGTGAACATCTTAGGCTTTGAGCTCCAACATGCAGGACCAGGCTAAATAAAGAACATGGTAATAAAAAACAACAATGGAAATATAACTATATACACAATAACAACTGTGGCAGTGATGAATAAATAAATGTCCATTGAGGTAGAGGCAGAGTAAAGACTGTTTAGGGGGTGTGGGAGAATGACCGTAAGGGGAGAAGCCTGACCATTGAGGGGGTGTGGGGATCAAGTGAAAAAAAATCAATAACTATTTTAAATTAAAAAAGTTATAATATACATATTAACAACCGCAACAGTGACTGTCGTTGGGGTGGGGGCAAAAGTCTGTGGGGTTGGACTGTCCATCGGGAGAGACATATGTAGCAGGGGGAAGAGCTGCATGAGAAAGACTGTTCATAGGTGGAGCAGCAGGTAAGGTAAGTGACCGTTGAGGGTGTGAGGGGAAATGTCCATAGGGGGAGTAACAGGAGCAGGTGGTGCTCCTGTAGAACACTGTGCGGGCCCTCTGGGACAGGCCAAATTTCTTCAGCCTCCTGAGGTTGGAGAGTCGCTGTCGTGACATCACTACGTTGTCCGTGTGGTTAGACCATTTCATCTTCTCTGAGATGTGTATGGCGGCCCTGTTGATGGGGGCGTGTCCAGCCGTGTTCCTCCTGAAGTCCACAATCGGCTCCTTTGTTTTGCTGTTAATGTTGAGGGAGAGGTTGTTTACCTGGCATGTTTACTATCACCTGTAACACTCAACCGTTTCTTCTGTCATTGGCTGATTTTGTGGATTCATTGGTGTCGTCAAGGAGGATTGTATTGGGATTTTTATAACTACTCTCCTGAGCATAATTTTTTGCCATGTAGTTGTTATTCTTTAAATAAGGTGGTGGTGTATACAGATGGTGAGATGGAAAAACACAGGATTATATGTGCAGCTTAATAATGACCTTTTTTTTGTCACAAGATGATTATTATTACTGTAGATCTTACTTAAATCAATCTCCGTCATCTCACATGGGCAAAGTTGCATAGGTCCCGACACCCTAAAGAGAGGTCTCAATGTTACGTTACCAAACTGCAACAATCTGTTTTTGCTACGCCAGTGTGTATAATCTGATTCAATGCTTTTAGAACATGCCCCACACAAATTGGCTAAGCTTTTTACATAATATTTTGGCACGATTGTGTGAGAGTGGGCCTTGTATGGAATAAGCCAGGAACGAAAATCCTCCTTGAGCGATGGCGGACATATTCCACAAAGCAAAGGTTTTTTTACCATGTATAAAAATGTTTCACTCATAGATACAGTGGCAAGAAAAAGTATGTGAAGCCTTCTGCATAAATTGGTCATCAAATTTGATCTGATCTTCATCTAAGTCACAACAATAGACAAACACAGCGTGCTTAAACTAATAACACACAACTTGTTGTATTTTTCTTGTCTATATTGAGTACATAATTTAAACATTCACAGTGTAGGTTGGAAAAAGTATGTGAACCCCTAATGCCTAAGGCTAATGACTTCTCCAAAAGCCAATTGGAGTCAGGAGTCAACTAACCTGGAGTCCAATCAATGAGACAAGATTGGAGATGTTGGTTAGAGCTGCCTTGCCCTATAAAAAACACTCACAAAAATTGAGTTTGCTATTCACAAGAAGCATTGCCTGATGTGAACCATGCCTCGGACAAAAGAGATCTCAGAAGACCTAAGATTAAGAATTGTTGACTTACATAAAGCTAGAAAGGGTTACAAAAGTATCTCTTAAAGCCTTGATGTTCATCAGTCCACTGTAAGACAAATTGTCTTTTAATGGAGAAAGTTCGGCACTGTTGCTACTCTCCCTAGGAGTGGCTGTCCTGCAAAGATGTCTGCAAGAGCACAGTGCAGAATGCTCAATGAGGTTAAGAAGAATCCTAGAGTGTCAGCTAAAGACATACAGAAATCTCTGGAACATGCTAACATCTCTGTTGACGAGTCTACAATACGTAAAACACTAAACAAGAATGGTGTTCATGGGAGGACACCACGGAAGAAGCCACTGCTGTCCAAAAAAAAAACATTTCTGCACATCTGAAGTTTGCAAAGGTGCACCTGGATATTCCACAGCGCTACTGTCAAAATATTCTGTAGACAGATGAAACTACAGTTGAGTTGTTTGGAAGGAACAGACAACACTGTGTGGAGAAAAAAAGGCACAGCACACCAACATCAAAACCTCATCCCAACTGTAAAGTGTGGTGGAGGGACCAACATGGTTCTAGGCTGCTTTGCTTCCTCAGGGCCTGGACAGCTTGCTATCATCAACGGAAAAATGAATTCCCAAGTTTATCAAGACATTTTGCAAGAGAATGTTAGGCCATCTGTCCGCCAATTGAAGCTCAACAGAAGGTGGGTGATGCAACAGGACAACGACCCAAAACATAGAAGTAAATCAACAACCGAATGGCTTCAACAGAAGAAAAAACGCCTTCTGGAGTGGCCCAGTCAGAGTTCTGACCTCAACCTGATTGGGATGCTGTGGCATAGACCTCTGCGCCACCCAGGAGGCCCTAAGGCGCTGCATCGCAGTGCTAGCTGTGCCACCAGAGACTCTGGGTTAGGGAGGGCTTGACCGGCAGGGATATCCTTGTCTCATCGCGCACTAGCCGACTCCTGTGGCGGGCCCGGGCGCAGTGCACGCTGACCAGGTCCCCAGGTGTACGGTGTTTCCTCCGACACATTGGTGCGGCTGGCTTCCGGGTTGGATGAGCGTTGTGTCAAGAAGCATTGCGGCCTCGGAGGACGCATGGCTCTCGACCTTCACCTCTCCCGAGTCCGTACGGGAGTTGCAGAGATGAGACAAGACCGTAACTACTACCAATTGGAAACCACGAAATTGGGGAGAAAAAAGGGGGTAAAAAAAAAGAGATGCTGTGGCATGACCTCGACAGCAGTTCACACCAGACATCCCAAGAATATTGCTGAACTGAAACAGTTTTGTAAAAGGGAATGGCCCAAAATTCCTCCTGACCGTGGTGCATGTCTGATCCGCAACTACAGAACATTTTTGGTTGTTATTGCTGCCAAAGGAGGGTCAACCAGTTATTAAATCCAAGCGTTCACATACTTTTTCCATCCTGCACGGTGAATGTTTACACGGTGTGTTCAATAAAGACATGAAAACCTATAATCGTTTGAGTTATTAGTTTAAGCAGACTGTGTTTGTCTATTGTTGTGACTTAGATGAAGATCAGATCACATTTTATGGTATTTCCAAAGGGTTCACATACATACTTTTTCTTGTCACTGTATATCCACAATGACCTATACTTTCATGTAGTGTATACAGTACATGTATGTCCCTGTGGATGATAGTGTAGGAGCACTAAGTGTTTTGTTGAAATGTGAAAGATTATTTTCAGTCAACGCCCCCAGATCTCAAGGGTAGAAGATAATTGTCTAATGTGTTTGTAAAACACGTTTTTCATTCTGAAAATGGTTGTTTTCTCTTTCTCCTTACTGCATCTGAGGAACTGCGGTTGCTCCGTGGTTAATTCGTTTTGGTTTTGATTTGAGTGTAATTTCATTAAGCCAACTTAAATTGAACCAGTAATTACAAAGAACTGTTTCTCGCCTGTGCAGAACAATAGGGTTGTTAATCATATTTACATACTTAGTATGCTCATTAACTGCTGGGGAGGGCTAGGTGGAAAATGGTAGTGTCTGTAAGACTCAACAACACCCTATGTGGCATCCTGTAGTTAAAACTGAGATAGTTAGAATAACGAGACACAGACTGGGAGCAATGTGGCATTTTGTTACATTTGTCCGTCATCTGAAACAAACAGTCTGTATTTTTGAAGGGCTCATGAGAGTTACTAATACATCTTGATCTCAGTATGTTATCCTCCTCTTATCCTTTACATAATAACATCGAAGCCATTCTATAGAGATATCTCTCATACACTGAGTGCACAAAACATTAGGAACACCTGCTCTTTCCATGACACAGACTGACCAGGTGAAAGCTATGATCCTTTTTGATGTCACAATCAGTGTAGATGAGGGGAGGAGACAGGTTAAAGAAGGATTTTTAAGCATTGAGACAATTGAGGCATGGATTGTGTTTACCATTCAGAGGCTGAATAGGCAAGACAATAGATTTAAGGGTTCCCAAGTGGCGCAGCAGTCTAAGGCACTGCACCTCAGTACAAGAGGCGTCACTACAGTCCCTGGTTCGAATCCGGCTGTGATTGGGAGTCACACAGGCCCGGTGCACAATTGGCCCAGCGTCGTCCGGGAATGGCCGGGGTAGACCGTCATTGTAAATTAGAATTTGTTCTTAACTGACTTAAATAAAGGTTAAATAAAAACGAAGTACCTTTTTGAATGGGGTATGGTAGTAGATGCCAGGCGCACCAGTTTGAGTGTGTCAAGAACTGCAACACTGCTGGGTTTTTCACACTCAACAGTTTCCTGTGTGTGTCAAGAATGGGCCACCACCCAAAGGACATCCAGCCAACTTGACACAACTGTGGGAAGCAGTGGAGTCAACAGGGGCCAGCATTCCTGTGGAATGCTTTCGACAACTTGTAGAGTCCATGCCCCAAGAAATTGAGGCTGTTTTGAGGACAAAATATTAGGAAGGTGTTCCTAATGTTTTGTACACATTCATCAACAGTCATTTTCATATCCACCTGCATGTTTCATTGTCGTCATTTACAATTCTGCTGGCAGCCTAAACAACCATGTCCGCTGACCTTTTCAAGTATGCAGAAATTACTCATATACTGTTTTGTACACTGTATGTAATGTGATAGACAACACAGATCTATTATGGTTCATTGTCATGTTAACAAAGGCCTATATTACCTTCGCATAACTCTGTGAATGATTATACTGTGCATGTGTACTTACAACTTGGAGATAGTGAAGGTCATTGTTTGTGCCATGCCCGACTCCCCCTACTCCCTGCGTAAATGTGTGTTACATCAAACACAGAGACTAGAGTAATAAAAAAAGCTTCAGATTTGAGTTCTTTAGTTCAGTTTTCTGCGTTCGACAGCGTTCAACAACAGCAAACATACGTTGTGCTCCGGTGACGTAGTGAAATCTTTCTCAGACTTCCACTATAACTATGTTGTTTTTCGGGTTTGGTTTATTTTTTGGTTTATTAGAATCCCCATGAGCTTTTTCCGAAGCAGCAGCTATTCTTCCTGGGGACCACAAAAAAACACTAAACATGGCAAGCAACAAAACTCTGATACAGTGACAGACAAGGAAAGTCACACAGATGTAAAATACAACGATATACAAAAATGATGGTACAAACGATACAACTAAAATGTGTGTTTGTGTGTCCCCACAGTCCCAGCCGTTCCATAAAATTTTGTTTTGTCTTTTTTTCAAAGGTAATTTTGCTGTTTGCTTGAGTAATTGGAGATGGGAGTTCCGTGCAGTCATGGCTCTGTATGTTGGAGGCAGTGGGTGGGAGTTTGATCTCTTCAAATGAAATAATACAATCAAGCCCAGATTAACCATGGATCAGGGATCCCCACGCAGGGGATGATAATCAGCCTTTGGTCCTCATGGTAGCATTGTTTGGAGTTGGGCAGTGTGTGCAGATTTGTGTGTGTGTGTTAGGGGTGGGTTGTAAAGATGATTACCTTGTTTTGTATATATCCTTATCTCTTATCTCTAATGAGTACTAGGTTTAAGTGTATATTACCAATTTTCAAGTAGGAGGATTTTTAGTCGATCTGAAAATGAAGAGATTATTGCGTAATATATTATTGGCCTTCTTCTCTCTTGTAAATACGTCTTTAGTATATTTGTCATTGAGGGACGTAGGCAAGAGGGTGAAATCACATCTTCAATAAAAAACTTTTTACAGTTTGGAGTACCATTAAGTTCTTCAGAGCTAGGGTTAGTCTTGTTGACATAGTAAGTCATTAGGTAATGTCCTCATTGATTCAAGCACATTTTATCCGCGGTGAGTCAAATGAAAAACAAGATAATAGCCTTCCATGAAAGCTTCTAACTGAGGCTGCAGACAGGACTGAATCCAAAAACCGAATTCTCTGTTCCTCAGGCCTAGACATACGCCAGTAATATAAATAGAGCACAGAACTCCCTGTGCTCAAGGACTGAAATGTATGTCCTGACAGGAACCATTACATACATCTATTTGACTTGAGTTTGCATTGCAGGGCCACAGGGGTAAGTGTACAGAGGAACCTTATGTAGACTAAGGAGGCATCAGCACACACCGTGGACGTGTTTGCTTTGTTAACAATGGCACTCCACGATCATGTGTCAGTGGAAAGATATTCGATCACATTGACTGAATTCGATTTTTCTGTATTACAGAAAGCAGTGGACTGAATGACAGCTGTGTCTCTCCTCCAGACTACATTAAAACTGCTATTGTATTGATCATTGTAAAGGAAAACATTTGTCCTCGTGACAATATTTATGTTTTGGCATGGCGTGTGCATATTTAATCATTCTAGGCATCATGAGAACTATGAGAGAAAATGCATGTTCACTTAACCTATTAGGTTTATCTAGTTTATATGATGGAGCAAGAGAAGAATCCTGGTTCTTTTAAACATAAAAGCCTGGAATTTATGAACGATCTCACAACTTGGGTCACAAGTTACACAGATCCTAACACAAAGGTGGTGTTATCCCTCCCTGTGATTCCACATGATTGGTTATGGTCTTTTCACACACTGGTAACACATTTGAATTGAACTATGTGTCAATTATTCCAACACCTCTGTTCTTTGGCACTGTTTGGTGTGAAAATGAAATTGTCATGACAGGACGGACCGGTTCCACTGAATGACATCTCCGCTGCCAGCCTGGTGTTCACAATGATCAATTAGCCCCAACTCTGTAACCTTGAACAGCATAGGCTGTTACACAGGCAGCCCAATTCTGATCTTTTTACCAATTATTGACAAAAGAGCTGATATGATATGAAAAAATAGCAATTAGTGAAAAAAATATCAGAATTGGGCTGACTTGAAAAACACAGCCTTAAATCAAATCAAATTGTATTTGTCACATGCGCCGAATACAACATGAAATGCTTACTTACAAGCCCTTAACCAACAACGCAATTCAAGAAAGAGTTAAGAAAATATTTACTAAATAAAATAAAAAGTAACACAATAAAATAACAATACCGAAGCTATATACAGGGGGTACCAAAACCGAGTCAATGTGCGGGGGTACAGGTTAGTTGAGGTAATGTGTACATGTAGTTAGAGGTAAAGTGACTATGCATAGATAATAAACAGTGAGTAGCAGCAGTGTAAAAACAAAGGGGGGGGGGGGTTGTCAATGTAAATAGTCAGGGTGGCCTTTGATTAATTGTTCAGCAATCTTATGGCTTCGGGGTAGAATCTGTTACCTCTTAAGTATTTGCCCCTTTTTTTCAATTTTCCCCTAAAATGACATACCCCAATCTAACTGCATGTAGTTCAGGCCCTGAAGCAAGGGTATGCATATTCTTGGTACCATTTGAAAGGAAACACTTTGAAGTTTGTGGAAATATGAAAGGAATGTAGTAGACTATAACACAATAGATCTGGTAAAAGATGATACAACAAAAAAAACTGTACTTTTGTGTTTTTGTACCATCTTTGAAATGCAAGAGAAAGGCCAGCCCAGGTGCAATTTAGATTCTGGCCACTAGATGGCATCGGTGCATGTGCAAAGTTTTAGACTTGAACCATTGCATTTCCAATGAACCATTGCATTTCTGTTCAAAATTTTGTATCAAGACTGCCCAAGTGTGCCTAATTTGTTTATTAATAACTTTTCATGTTCAAAATTATGCACTCTCCTCAAACAATAGCATGGTATTATTTCACTGTAATAGCTACTGTAAATTGGACAGTGCAGTTAGATTAACAAGAATTTAAGCTTTCTGCCATATCAGATATGTTCTGGGAAATGTTCTTGTTACTTACAACCTCATGCTAATCGCATTAGCCCACGTTAGCTCAACCGACCCGTGGAAGGGACACCGATCCCAAAGAAGTTTTTTAAGGAGCCTTTTGGCGCTCCGGTACCGCTTGCCTTATGGTAGTAGAGAGGACAGTCTATGACTTGAATGACTAGAGTCTTTGACAATTTTTTGGGGCCTTCGTCTGACACCGCCTAGTTTATAGGTTCTGGATGGCAGGAAGCTTGGCGCCAGTGATGTACTGGGCTGTTCTCACTACCCTCTGTAGCGCCTTATGGTCGGATGCCGAGCAGTTGCCATACCAGGCGGTGATGCAACCGGTCAGGATACTCTCGATGTTGCAGCTTTAGAACTTTTTGAGGATCTGGGGACCCATACCAAATCTTTTCAGTCTCCTGAGGAGGGAAAGGTGTTGTCTTGCCCTCTTCATGGTGTGTTTTGGACCATGTTAGTTTGTTGGTGATGTGGACACCAAGAAACTTGAAATTCTCGACCCGCTCCACTACAGCCTCGTCCATATGAATGGGGGTTGTTTGGCCCTTTTTTTCCTGTAGTCCACGATCAGCTCCTTTGTCTTGCTCACATTGAGAGAGAGGTTGTTGTCCTGGCACCACACTGCCAGGTCTCTGACCTCCTCCCTATAGGCTGTCTAATCATTGTCGCTGATCAAGCCTACCACTGTTGTGTCGTCAGCAAACTTAATGATGGTGTTGGAGTCATGGTTGGCCATGCAGTTGTGGGTAAACAAGGAATACAAGAAGGGCCTAAGCATGCACCCCTGTGGGCCCCCCATGTTGAGGATCATCGTGACAGATATGGTGTTGCAGAGGGAGGTGGGTGGGGGTGGGGGGTGGGGGGGTGGGGGGGGTGTAGAACGCTGAGATGTTTGCACATGTGACATGCTGGTAGAAATTAGGTAAAATTGATTTACGTTTGCCTGCATTAAAGTCCCCAGCCACTAGGAGCCCTGCTTCTGGATGAGCATTTTCTTGTTTACTTATGGCTTTATACAGATCATTGAGTGCGGTCTTAGTGCCAGCGTTGATTAGTGTTGGTAAATAGATGGCCACGAAAAATATATAGATGAAAACTCTTGGTAGATAGTGTGGTCTACAGCTTATCATGAGGTACTCTACCTCAGGCGAGCAATACCTCGAGACTTCCTTAATATTAGACATTGCGCACCAGCTGTTATTGACAAATGGACACACAGCACCACCCCTCGTCTTACCATACATAGCTGTTCTGTCCTGCCGAAGCACGGAAAACCCCAGCCAACTGTATATTATCCGTGTCTTCATTCAAAAGTAATCATCCCCCTTGGCGTTTTTCCTATTTTGTTGCATTACAACCTGTAATTTAAAATGAATTTTTATTTGGATTTCATGTAATGGACATACACAAAATAGTCCAAATTGGTGAAGTGAAATGAAAAAAATTACTTGTTTCAAAAAATAAAAAAATATGGAAAAGTGGTGCGTGCGTATGTATTCACCCCCTTTGCTATGAAGCCACCAAATAAGATCTGGTGCAACCATTTACCTTCAGAAGTGACATAATTTGTTAAATAAAGTCCATCTGTGTGTCACATGATCTGTCACATGATCTCAGTATATATACACCTGTTCTGAAAGGCCCCAGAGTCTGAAACACCACTAAGCAAGGGGCACCACCAAGCAAGCGACACCATGAATACCAAGAAGCTCTCTAAACAGGTCAGTGACAAAGTTGTGGAGAAGTACAGATCAGGGTTGGATTATAAAAAAATATCAAAAACTTTGAACATCCCACGGAGCACCATTAAATTCATTATTAAAAATGTTTAAGTATATGGCACCACAACAAACCTGCCAAGAGAGGGCCGCCCACCAAAACTCACGGACAAGGCAAGGAGGCCATTCATCAAAAAGGCAACAAAGTGACCAAAGATAAATCCTGATGGGGCTGCAAAGCTCCACAGCGGAGATTGGAGTATCTGTCCAAAGGACCACTTTAAGCCGTATACTCCACAGAGCTGGGCTTTGAAGAGTGGCCAGAAAAAAGCCATTTGCGTAAGAAAAAAAAATTAACAAACACGTTTGGTATTTGCCAAAAGGCATGTGGGAGTCTCCCCAAACATATGGAAGAAGGTACACTGGTCAGATGAGACTAAAATTGAGCCTTTTGTCCATCAAGGAAAACTCTGTCTGGCGCAAACCCAACACCTCTCACACCCATGGTGGTGACAGCATCATGCTGTGGGATGTTTTTCATCTGCAGGGTCTGGGAATCTGGTTGGAATTGAAGGAATGATGGATGGTGCTAACTACAGGGAAATTCTTGAGGGAAACCTGTTTCAGTCTTCCAGAGATTTGAGACTGGGACGGAGGTTCACCTTCCAGCAGGACAATGACCCTAAGCTTACTGCTAAATCAACACGTGAGTGGTTTAAGGGGAAACATTTAAATGTCTTGGAATGGCCTAGTCAACGCCCAGACCTCAATCCAATTGAGAATCTGTGGTATGACTTAAAAATTGCTGTACACCAGCAGAACCCATCCAACTTGAAAGAGCTGGAGCAGTTTTGCATTGAAGAATGGGCAAAAATCCCAGTGGCTAATTGTGCCAAGCTTATAGAGACATACCCCAAGAGATATGCTGTCATGGCTGTTGAAGGATGAGGAGCAAGGTGCAGCGTACATTTTACTTTATTTAAGAAATGACGCTGACAAAACAATAAACCAAACAAACCGTGAAGCTTAAGGCTATGTGCCATCAAACAAAGTTAACTTCCCACAAACACAGGTGGGAAAAGGGTACCTAAGTATGGTTCCCAATCAGAGACAACAATAGACAGCTGTTCCTGATTGAGAAACACAAAACATAGAATGCCCACCCCAACTCACACCCTGACCAAACCAAAATAGAAACATAAAAAGGATCTCTAAGGTCAGGGCATGACACTTGCAGCTGTAATTTCTGCAAAAGGTGATATTGACTTTGGGGGGCTGAGTAGTTATGCACACTCAAGTTTTCTGTTTTTTTTTCTTATTTCTTGTTTGTTTCACAATTTTAAAAAATTGCATCTTCAAAGTGGTAGGCATGTTGTGTAAATCAAATGATACAAACCCCCCACAAATCTATGTTAATTCCAGGGTGTAAGGCAACAAAATAGGAAAAATGCCAAGGGGGATGAATACTTTTGCAAGCCACTGTACTCGTGATACGTTAGATATTACACTTGTTAATGTCACGTCGGTGAGATAGTCTCGAACGGTGCTCATCCATTTTATTCTCCAGTGATTACACGTTGGCCAATAGAACTGATGGTAGAGGCGGGTTACCCACTCGCTGCCGAATTTTCACAAGGCACACCGTCCAGCGCCATTCTTGGTCGTACGGTTACAACTCTATTATGTGTGGCCTGCAGTAGTACTGCATGGCCGTGAGGCATAACCTTCACAATTGCAATTTGCATATTAAGTAATCATAGGTTCCTCTAAATGAAAACACATTCGTAGCTACCTTGAGAAGAACGTGAGCTAAAACGAACAGACCATGAGTACCTCTTGTATGCTATAAGTACTATGGTTTAATTGACTACCACAGCACCACTTTAGTCATTCCTTGTTACGACTACCCTTTCATCACTCTCCCTCTTTCTTTGTCCTCTCTATCACTGACGTACTGTGTCTGAGTGATGGTGTAAAGCTAACGTCTCAGCGGGGCTCCCGTGGGACTCTGGGGTCGGCTACATGCATTAATATTTCAGCTACCCTGTCACTGGCCACATTCACACAGAAAAAAACATGGCATCAAATTCCAATCATTTTAGAAGAAAAAAAAATCATAATGGAGCTTTCAATAGCCCGCAGGACTCCATCTCCTCTGACGCCCTTCCTCCCTCTGCATCAGTTGTTTCGCTGTAACATTGTGTTCACTCTACATTAAAATGTGAAATAAAGTTTTCTTGCCCCAGGGAGCCCTCCACATGAGTCCATGTTATGCTCCTGTCTGAACATAGAAAATAACAAGATAAAAACATCACAATCCCTTAATCTCCTGTCTTCACCCTCCATTTACCCAAAGGACAGTTTTTTTTCAACCTTGGGCCAAGCACCAGTAAGGTTATCAGCTTTCAGCCGCTACCCACCTCGTGATGAACTTTGTCTGGAATCTTTAAATGAGGATTGGGTTCATTAATACATGTTTTGGTATTCAAACTTGCACAATTAACAATGTTAGAGGGGGCCTGTCTACAGGCGGCCTTTTGATTGCTACCCCATAATGCTGAAGATAAAAGGACTGCTTGCTAACAAACCAAGAATGGTCCTCAGCAAGGTAATAGGGGAGGTCAGGGCGGTATATAGATGATATAATAAGGAATACTTCTAGGGTATTGAGCTATATTAATCAGAATATCCCTCTTTAGTCTTGATAATGTCTCGTGGACTTCAGAATTATACAGGCCCAGTTGGAGAGTTGAGTCACAGCGGATTTAGTTTTTTATCCATATTTATCCATTTCACTAGAAAGGGCCAATTTACTGTTTCATTTCCTCCTATTAATTGGGTAATTCTGTCTCTCTCTCCCCTTTGCCCTCGGTCTCTCTCTCTCTCTCAGACGAACAAGGCGGTGTCTAAGGGGGACTTACACTTGGCCAGCTCCAGCTCCAGACGTGCCCTCTTCCTGGCTGTGCTGTCAATCACCATCGGCACAGGCATATATGTGGGCGTGGCTGTAGCGCTCATTGCATACCTCTCCAAGAACCACCACTTGTAGCCTTGCCCTGCCCCCACTGCACCGTACTGACTGCGCTGGGGGTATGGTTCACTTGGGGGCAATTGAACAATGGAATATGGGCCTGCAAACTATGGGACTATCAGGATGGACAGAACCTGGCCATATGGTTGACACAATTCGTGAGCTCTAACATGAGGTTCTTGATATGGATAATGGTATTTTAACGGTCAAGTTATTCTCTCATTTTCACCAAGAAAAAACGGAGACTGTTAGTCGTTCCATACACGACTGATTTTCTTTTCTAGATGTTTAAAATTGGTTTGAGTTTTACCAAGGCATAACACAGCCTGTGAGAGGTCAAACCAACATGCACTAAATATTACCAGTACCAAGAGCATATTGTACGTTTACGGGGCATGTTCAATGCTCAGTTAACGGTGAGTTGTGGATGTCCAGCTACATTTACCACACTAACAGTCACATTTGGCAGCTCCTGTCGTGGATCAAAGGGCTGCTAAAGATGTCACTCATCCAAACATTCAACCTGTATACATTTATTCTACGTCACATTGAATTGATCCGTGGATGTCACATAGTGCAGCTCAAGTGGATCATTTCTCGGTTGAATATGACAAATTCTATAAAGTAATGGGATGGTTAATATACAGTGCCTACAGAAAGTATTCACACCGCTTGATTACAGCCTGAATTTAAAATGCATTCAATTGAGGTTTTCATTGTCACTGGACTACACACAATAACCCATAATGTCAAAGTGGAATTATGTTTTTCGAAATTAACAAATAATAATAAAAAAATTAAAAGCTGAAATGTCTTCAGTCAATAAGCATTCTACCCCTTCTGTTATGGCAAGCCTAAATAAGTAGAGTAAAAAATATGCTCCCATAATAAGTTTCATGGACTCTGTGTGCAATAATAGTGTTTAGCATGATTTTTGAATGACTACCTCATCTCTGTACACCACACGTAAAAGTATCTGTTGAGGGGGAGGGGGGAGGGGGGGGGGCAGACATTGAATATCCCTTTGAGCATGCTGAAGTTATTAATTACACTCTGGATGGTGTGTCAATACACCCAGTCACTACAAATATACAGGCCTCCTTCCTAACTCAGTTGACAGAGAGGAAGAAAACCTCTCAGGGATTTCACCATGAGGCCAATGGTGACTTCAAAACAGTTATAGAGTTTAATGGCTGCGATAGGAGAACTGAGGATGGATCAACAACATTATAGTTACTCCACAATACTAACCTGAGTGAAAAGAAGGACGCTTGTGGGGTATTGTAGGTAAATGTGTGAGAAAGAAAATCTATTGAATCCATTTTGATTTCAGGCTGTGTAGCAACAAAATGTGGAATAAGCCGAGGGGTATAAATACTTTCTGAAGGCACTGTACATTAAAGTGCCACCACAATCCAATACAGTATCTTGGTGGCCCTATTATCTCAAGGGAGAACTGATGTTTCCTCGCAGCACAATATTTTTTAACACGTTTCACACCTGAAACGTGGAGCTTTTGTTGTAGCCCTACGACGACATGCCTTTGTGTTCCGTCAGGGATAGGAAGTGCACAGGCTGCAGCTCCCCAACAGAACCAGCATACACAGAGATACAGTACCTCAATGTTGATAGGCACAAATAAGGGGGGAGGGAAAGCAGACGGGTCCTTGGAGGCAGAAGCCATGCTGTAAATACCTCTATGCTTTTTGTTTATAAACATACTGGAATAGATGTGATACATCATTTATTTTTGCAATATTTTTTTTTCTTCTCCTGCTGTATACTGCTACTATGTCGACTGTCAATGTTTTGGAGACTCATTGGAGAGTCAGTGTTTGACATAAAAGTGCTTGCAAATTAAATGTAGTGTTATGTCTGACGTGCCTGTGGTTTCACAATCTGACTTTGGTTGGTTCAGCTGCAACTTTCTTAAAATGATTGTATGTTTTCTTCATGGCACAATAGCTTTGCTTATTAAAACATTTACAGTATTACCACATGAAATAATCTGGTTAAAATGTTTTACAGGTTAGGCTATTTTGTTGCATATGCTGTCCATTATAAAATATGTAAAAATAAAATAAATGATAATATGCACAACATAAAGGCTTCTAAAAAAACAAATATTATTAGACACACAAAAAATTATTGAGTGTTTATTGAAGTCCGCACAGATCTAAATTATGGACACTGCTCAAGCATCAGGTTTCCCCACTCACTCCCCTAATTCCCTCAGCTCACCTCCACTGCACATACTAGTACAACTACATTCAGCCTTTCCCCAAGAATGACTAATGACCTGCACGCACTGCATATTTCATGGCAGCAGAAACCTCTCGCTGCCTGTCAAATATTAGCTTGCCAGACGATTCATCCATTTTACATGACATTGAGGGCGCCGTAGTAGTTAGCGCGGCTCTAAGTGCATGCCAAGACTTCCATGTCAGAGAGGTGGGTTGGGAGAGGGTGGGATTTAGTTGTATCATATCTATATGTGACATGAGAGAGACTCAGTGATAAAGGCCTATTGTACTGTAGGCTTTTAAGTACTGAATGACTTTCATGCCTTTTCTATGAATCCTCAGTGGGTCTGATCCAGGTGCTTTACACTGTGTGTCCTGGGCTAACCACTGGGAGAATAGACACACCTGCTCAGTGAATCCCGGGGGCCAGGCTGATTCATACCAATAGGCTATAAGACTCTGAGTCACAGGGTCTGGAAACCCAGCAGAGGCAAAAACAACAGCTAGGCTGTAAATGCAAGGATTTTGATGGTAAAGAAGATATCTACCACTTAACATTTATGGCTATAGACAGGGTTGGGGAGTAACTATTTACATGTAATCTGATTACAAAAAAAAAAACGAATTCACATTAGCAGCACATTTTTTAGTCTAGACCTCCAAGGTGTTATAATACAATAAAGAAGCAGAGACAGTCTTTTGCATTTGGCCGTTAACAATGAATTAGAGCTCTCACTGTTAAGCAGAAGACACGTTATCACCAGAAACCTCAAACTAGCAACTCCCAGGCAAAGAGCTGCCATTAGCGACAAAGCAAACCTAGCCTGCTGTAAACAGCTGTGTGCTAGGAGCAGGCCAGTGAGCCCACAACTCTATCTAATAAGGATTTGGAGAGCGGGGGACTGACGGAGTGGGGGAAGATGGGTTATTAGCTTAATGCACGTGGCTTCCACCATGTTTATGTTAACTGGTAGGACATCTGATCTGAAAAGCAGGGATGATGATAGTGCAGTCTATTCATATGCATTGCTGTCGTCGGTATCCTCCTAAACAAGTGAAGGGCATTGATTATGGTTGTGTAAGACTGCACTTTGAGGCCGCATCGACTTCCCCAAATTTGTAATGCTGTCATTTGTAGCCGAGTATCACATCATTGTCGTTTAGCTTATCAGTTGGCAGGGTAAGATATAAAAGGCGATACATTGTAATTCAAATGTCGATTAGCACAACACCCCCCATTTGACACTTAACTCTCAATGTCAATCATTGAGTCAAATAGAGCGTGTTCGGCTCCAGAGTTTTGATAGGTCAGACAAATTACATAGCACAAGCAAAAATCATTGCTGGTCTGAACCAGCAACACAAAGTGAATGACATGGGAAGATGCTACCATTCATGTGGGTGTGGTTCTTGTGCAGTGGCATAGAGAAGTTAGAGCAGTAAATATTAGCTTGAGCATAGAGCAGTAAATATTAGTTACAACATAGAGCAGTACATATTAGTTACAACATAGAGCAGTAAAAATTAGTTACAACATAGAGCAGTAAAAATTAGTTACAACATAGAGCAGTAAATATTAGTTAGAACATAGAGCAGTGAATATTAGTTAGAACATAGAGCAGTAAATATTAGTTAGAACATAGAGCAGTAAATATCAATTACAACATAGAGCAGTAAAAATTAGTTACAACATAGAGCAGTAAATATTAGTTACAACATAGAGCAGTAAATATTAGTTAGAACATAGAGCAGTGAATATTAGTTAGAACATAGAGCAGTAAATATTAGTTACAACATAGAGCAGTAAATATTAGTTACAACATAGAGCAGTAAATATTAGTTACAACATAGAGCAGTAAATATTAGTTACAACATAGAGCAGTAAATATTAGTTACAACATAGAGCAGTAAATATTAGCTAGAGCATAGAGCAGTAAATATTATTTAAACTCACAGAGGCTATTGCAAAAAACTACATAAAATATTTTTTCAGTTAATATAAATGATTGCCCGTTTTTAGAATGTTTTTTGGAGAGTTTGAAATTGGGATCTTTTGCTACAGACAAAGGCATTTCCAGGCATAGAGCCGGCATGGAAATGAATAATATTGAAAGCTCGTGGGCCCCCCTGCTCAACACTGCTACGTCAGTGTTCTTGTGGCGAGGAGGAATCTAGTCGATGAATCGCAGCAGCCGTTTTTCCTCCAAGGCCCATTAATCAGAAATTAACAGTGATTGAGTTTTCTTCCACAGAAACACTGGGCCTGGCTGAACTGGGCTATGATGAGGAGGAGACACAGAGGGACAGACAAGCTTACTGAGATTTTGCAGCAGTGAGACATTTACACCTGTTATGTTCAAGCAGGAATAATGCAGGAAAGCAATATATACAGTATATAGATTTATTTTTATGTATTATACATTATGATATTTGGTCATGCAAAATGTATGCAAACAAGAAAACCAATTGCTGTGGGTAACTGAAAATATACAGTGTTTATATCGTTGCCCTTAATAAAGTACATTACGGGAGGTATGAGATCTTCTTTAATGATCTTTTCTATTGATGCACCACTGCGGTTTGGGCTGCAGGTAAATAAGAAGAAACGTCAACCGAGATCTGTAGAGTGTTACATCCTCTCCCCTGAGCCAAAAGGTTAATTGTGTCGAAATACTGTAGACATCTTGTCCCTAAGATCCATGTTAGAGTCACATCGCAGAATATCTGCCACGTGAATAAGGTATGAATAATGGCCACGCATGTACACACGTGAACACACGCACGCAGGCACGCACACACACACTGTGACATGCTATGCACTACCTGCATAGGACAGCACATAAATCATTTCACAGAAGAAATAGATTGTCTGTATAATACTGAGCCAGGTTTGCATCTCAACCCTCTACTCAGATGTTTCACCAAAAATTCAATATGATCATCATATGGGTAAATTGAAGATTGCTGAGATTAAGCTGGTCATAATACAGCACAAAAAGGAATGAAAAAGGCCCTGGTCTTACCCTATTCGATTAACTCTAAAGGGTTCGCTCTCGGGTTTCCATGAAAGCTGAAAATGTTAATTAATGTGCAAGTTAATTTAGAGCCCACCTTCTGTGACACGTAGCAGTGATGACTCAACCCACTCTCATCTCTGAATGATTTATTCATCCAGCCTTCTCCGAGGCCAACAGCTCTCTCGACGGGCCAGTAGTGGGGAGAAGTGGTTGGGGAGCAAGGCAGGTCAACAGGAGGTTGTTGCGTACTCTGATACAGAATCGGACTCTTGTGTTCCAACTGGGACATCATGGATAGTGTCATATTATCTAATAAAGAATACAGGGACTGTGGCTAATCAGATCCTGTAATGAACAATCAGAGTTGGGTCACCTCACATAGACAGAGTGTTACTGTCTCTCCTCCACTGTTGTGTTCGCCCGGCTTATGCCATAGAGAGTTCTTGTGCGATCACACAGACTCCAAGCTGTTCCGTCATACAGTAGAGAAAAATAAAGGAAGAAGGCAATCACGGCCTGGTCTCACAGGATCGGCGCAGCAGACCCAAACACTTTTGACTGTGAGATGGTGTTCCTATCAAGCCCTGCCTCTGGGGGGGGGGGGGGGGGGGGGGGGGGGGTCGAATCAAGCGTGTCTGCACATTGAAGATCATGCTTGAGCCACTCAGCATACCGCACCATCGTTGTAGCTACATATTTAACAAATTCTACATTGACCCTTCAGTGAGCGGAAGTCTACTTCCGAACAACTGAGAAATTTAACACATCTTTGGTGGTAATGCAGTTATTTGTGTGTAATGAGGTAATCATTTCACGTGGGTGTTTGAATTCAATTATAATGTACTGATTACTAAGTTAATTAGCAATATGAATGCAATTGACCACAGGTTAGATGGAGACTTCAGAGACAATAATGAGGATTTATTTTCAGTGATGCAGAAAATGCCACCTGGTTAAGAAGGAGACCACAGCAGTGCTCTGCTAGTTACCCACTGCCATTAGAAACTGGAGCCTGAGGAGAGACCAGACAGGAGCAACCGCAAACCAAAATGGACTTCAGATCGAGAAGTGGCGCAGAAAACAGAACGATAGTTTTGAGAAGTTGAGAAGGAAAGAGGCGGGATGATGAAGGCTCAATAAAGCAGACAGTACTGTAGAATAAATCAACCTTTAAAAAAGGACATTTAATGCAGTCAAAAGAAAATCACCTAGAAATGGAGTTTTAATTGCTATGCAAATGCTGGCTACGCCTCCTGAGGCTCCATATGTGGGCCCTGGTTCCCACTGCTGCAATCCCACCACACCAGAGCAGACACCCTCTCCCTCCTTTAACAACTGTGTACTATTACTGGTGTCTCTGACACATTGGCTTCATCATTTCCACTGTTCCCGTCATTACCAATCTGTCGCTCCTATCATGGCCACCTAATCATCCCCTGATTAATTGGTATGCATCACTCCTCACCTCCCCACTGTGATAGCTAATGTGTGTTGATAAACTCTGGCACAAAAATGTCTGCCGTGGCACCACTCTGGTGGGTGCTACACATTGATAGTGGATGATGTGAGTTTCCCCATACAATGTAAAACCTTTTGAGCAGCTGGTGGAAAAGCTATTTACGGTGATATAAATTGCTAATATTTATGACTCTATGCCAACAACACGGTCAGATATCCTTTCATTCCTTGCCCATAGAAGACACTGTACAATACAGCGACAAATTCCTCTTTAAGAGCATTTTAAAACAATGAAAAAGGCCAATAAAAGGCCATATAACTTTATTGAGCAGTGGTAATGCAGTTAGTAGATCTCGTATCTATTGGTTTTTGAGGAAGTAGTTACCATTTTGTGCATGTATTGGCAGCCATCCATCAAGTAAGCAGCAATAAGCAGTCAAGACCAGGAAGTGATGTTCTGTATCAGTGAGGTCAGCTGACAGAAAATCCATCTCCCAGGTTATAGCTGCCCTACACGGGACCTTAATAGAGAAGAGGAAGAAGTAGAAAAGGCACACAGAAAAGGGTAGGAAAATTAAATGCAATCACATAATTAAATCCAAATGTGCAAGTTCAATCCCTAGCATTTCTAATGTCAAGCTTGTTACCAAATGTGTTTGCTGGACATTGTTTTAGCCATTTACTCAAGTAAACAAGCATCCATGCCAAAGGCAGAGCCAGGGGTTACAGACAAGCAACGAGTAACTCTTACATTGTGGTGGACATATTTTGATACGGGAGTTTTTGTGTGTATTTTTTTTACAGCTTTTAAATGCTAATTTCTAGTGACTTTTGAGAAAAGGATACAGACAAATCTTAACTCCCATGCTTCTGACATTAATCAAGGTATAAAATATCATGGCTGCATCTCTCCTGCATGAAGTTAACACATGCAATACACCCTCTAGACTTAAGCTGCTATTATTTCATCAGAGATCAGATATGATAATTCAGATAGATTCACACTAGGTCCGACTCCAGGATGCTGGCCTTCTAGGCAGAGTCCCTCTGTCCAGTGTCTGTGTTCTTTTGCCCATCTTAATCTTTCATTTTTATTGGCCAGTCTGAGATATGGCTTTTTCTTTGCAACTCTGCCTAGAAGGCCAGCATCCAAAGTCGCCTCTTCACTGTTGACGTTGAGACTGGTGTTTTGCGGGTACTGTTTACTGAAGCTGCCAGTTGAGGACTTGTGAGGTGTCTGTTTCTCAAATTAGACACTCTAATGTACTTGTCCTCTTGCTCAGTTGTGCACCGGGGCTTCCAACTCCTCTTTCTATTCTGGTTAGAGACAGTTTGTGCTGTTCTGTGAAGGGAGTAGTACACAGTGTTGTACGAGATCTTCAGTTTCTTGGCAATTTCTTGCTTGGAATAGCCTTCATTTCTCAGAACAAGAATAGACTGACGAGTTTCTGAAGTTCTTTGTTTCTGGCCATTTTGAGCCTGTAATCGAACCCACAAATGCTGATGCTCCAGATACTCAACTCGTCTAAAGAAGGCCAGTTGTATTGCTTCTTTAATCAGAACAATAGTTTTCAGCTGTGATAACATAATTTCAAAGGGGTTTTTAAATTATCAATTAGCTTTTTAAAATGATAAACTTGGATTAGCTAACACAAAGTGCCATTGGAACACAGGAGTGGTGGTTGCTGATAATGGGCCTTTGTAGATATTCCATAAAAAATCTGCCGTTTCCAGCTACAATAGTCATTGACAACATTAACAATCTAAACTGTACTTCTGATCAATTTGATGTTATTTTAATGGACAATTTTTTTTTGATTTTCTTTCAAAAACAAGGACATTTCTAAGTGACCCCAAACTTTTGAACGGTAGTATATGTTTCCCATGCCAATAAAGCCCTTAAGTTGAATTGAAATTGAATGGTGATGGGAGGGCCAGAGGGGTGTGTGCACTGAGAGCATTGGTTGAGAGAGTGCTGCAGCAGAGGCAGCTGAGACACGGAGACAGAGCAGCATTGGAAAAGGACTTTAAACGCACTAGAGCTCTTTAGATAACTCCTAGGTGGTTTAAAGTAAACTGCATTCTAATGTCGACATTTCTTATGGATAACCGTATCAAGCGAAGGGATTTAATCATGCTAATTTCTAGGGTCTGGAGCACTGAGCGAGTGGAAATTTGAAATGGAAGTTATTTAACTCCCTCCCATTCTTCTGACATTAAATGTGGAAAATGAAAGGCTACATTTAAATCTGTTGGCCATCACGTAGGCTATTCATTTCTAAGCCATTGTAAGTTACTGTAGCCCTACCAGGAACAACAAACGCAATTGCATTTTATCAATGGCATTTTGAATGCACCAGATACTGACTGGTTCTCTGATCCATGCCCCTTACCTTTTTTGAAGTATCTGTGACCAACAGATGCATATTGTTTCCAGTCATGTGAAATCCATAGACTAGAGCCTAATGAATTTATTTCAATTGACTGATTTCCTTATATGACCTGTAACTCAGTCAAATCGTTGAAATTGTTGCGTTTTGCGTTTCTATTTTTGTTCAGTATAATTACTTGTCAGCCAGCAGCGTTCGTCTGTAAAACAAAAAGCAGACAGCCAGCTCTAGCAAACACCATAAAACGAATCCACTAATTGCAGGCAGGAGCCAATATTTAGGTTATTAAGCCCAAGGACACACACAGACACACAGCACATGGGGATTTTTAATTATATCAAGACACAAATGGGAGAATCTGCTACCTGCTACTGTTCATAGAGAGTAGAACATAATCAGTTCCAAATAAACTGTCATATGATAAACCAGCTAAACTCAGGTTAACATGTCAGAAACAGCTTTATTCACCAAAGATATTTGCATGTACAGGAATGTAACTCTGTGAAATGGTGCTGCCACAATAAACAGACTATACAGACAAAAAATATATATATAGATGCAGAATTTCCACAGATCCACATACTGTATGTACACTATATGAACACTATAAGCTAAATGATGCATGTAAGAGATGTGCAAAGAGACATTGTGCAGTTCTGGGATTAGTAGTGCAGAGTGCAAAGTCCATGGATGAGAGGATCATCGTGGACCAGGTGGCCAGTTGGTGAGGAGCGTGCAGGGCCTCGATGGAGGGCAGGTGGCAGCCAATGATCCTCTCAGCAGACCTGCACAATCCATTGCAGTGATCGAGGAGGTGAGGATGGATTTTATAGTAATTGTCTCATTGGGAACTACCATTGTCTATTAATTACACAATCTCAAATGATTTCAATTTGGCACTGGAGGTTTTATTGTATACAGTCAGTAATACAGGAGTCAAATCGCAATCGGGAGTATAATCGGATCAGGTGTTATCAGCAAGCCAGAGCCATCTGTGGAAAGAGCACAAGTAGAACAAAGACATAAGTGCAAACAGATAATAAATGTATCATTTAACATAGAATCCACCTAAAACAATGGCCTGAGCTCTGTCCCAATTAATTTCTGTTCAACTCCTCACTTCCTCTCTACACGCACCCTTCTCAAAACCCATTGGAGGAGGTCTGAGGCGAGGAACCTTGGGTCATCTCCTTCAATGGGGTCTTGGAAGGAGGCGCGATGGTCAGTCCTTGCATCAATAGCTCTGTGTATGAATTTGAGAGTGGTTACATTTCTCTGGCCCCATCCCTCAGCGTTTTACCAAAACGGCGGCTGCTGATTGCCACTTTAAGAAACACATACATGAGCATACATCTATGTTTAATTACACATTAACTAATAGGAGTGCGGTGCCATACCTTTAGCTCCCAGGTGCAGCAGAGCTGACACACTGAAGATGAAGTTGCAGAAGATGTCTTGACCACCCTCTGGCTGTTCTCCAGTGTCCCAAGCACAGTGGAATTGCCCTGTTCCAATCCATGCCATATGTAATTCAGAATGACTTAGTATTGAACAGCCTGCTGTCATTTTATGCCCAACCCACCTCGTGGAGAGCTATCTTCCTATAGGTTTTCACTTCATGCCTTACCTACACTACTCATATTGTTTGGCAATGACTATCACATACAGTACATTCAGTATAGAACCATCCTCTGTATAGAACCATCTTTTTAACCAATAGACAGCAGCTGGTCATTATCCTCTCTACGTGAAAAATGTCCTATGCACACTGCCTCCATACAGTGTCCAAGAAATTAGAGGAACTCTCAGTACCACTCATGATTAAGTTACGGGGGTGATTGGTGGATGTCACGGTTACCTGCAAGAAGTCCCCAGACTGCTGTGCATAGAGGAGAGCCAAGGTAACCGACTTGGAACAGCATGGACTCCTCTATCTCCTGTTTCTGTCATCTGAGCAGAGAACAACTTCACTGCCACATATTAGTGACAGTGGACCTGCATGGAAACAGGGATGGAGATAGAATTGGTTTGATGTCATTCTTATTTATTGTAACTGCACAACAACTGATAAAGTAAAAGTGATCAAATCTTTATTTCAGTCAGATTCTATCTCAAAGTATGTGGTTCACGGTTTACAATATTGGCTATTATTTGGTTCAGAAGCTGACTGGCTCCCCCTCCTCAATCACTGACCTCTTCCCCAGTGAGGGTCTGCCCTAGCTGTTCTCACCCTGCCTCCTCCCTCTTCTGCCACCCAGTCATGTTGGTCTTCCAAGTCCTCCTCCTCTATTAAACCCCTCCTAGACTTACATTGGGGCAAAAAAGTATTTAGTCAGCCACCAATTGTGCAAGTTCTCCCACTTAAAAAGATGAGAGAGGCCTGTAATTTTCATCATAGGTACACTTCAACTATGACAGACAATGAGAAATAAAATCCAGAAAATCACATTGTAGGATTTTTAATGAATTTATTTGCAAATTATGGTGGAAAATAAGTATTTGGTCAATAACAAAAGTTTATCTCAATTATTTGTTATATACCCTTTGTTGGCAATGACAGAGGTCAAACGTTTTCTGTCTTCACAAGGTTTTCACACACTGTTGCTAGTATTTTGACCCATTCCTCCATGCAGATCTCCTCTAGAGCAGTGATGTTTTGGGGCTGTTGCTGGGCAACACGGACTTTCAACTCCCTCCAAAGATTTTCTATGGGGTTGAGATCTGGAGACTGGCTAGGCCACTCCAGGACCTTGAAATGCTTCTTACGAAGCCACTCCTTCGTTGCCCGGGCGGTGTGTTTGGGATCATCGTCATGCTGAAAGACCCAGCCACGTTTCATCTTCAATGCCCTTGCTGATGGAAGGAGGTTTTCACTCAAAATCTCACGATACATGGCCCCATTCATTCTTTCCTTTACACGGATCAGTCGTCCTGGTCCCTTTGCAGAAAAACAGCCCCAAAGCATGATGTTTCCACCCCCATGCTTCACAGTAGGTATGGTGTTCTTTGGATGCAACTCAGCATTCTTTGTCCTCCAAACACGACGAGTTGAGTTTTTACCAAAAAGTTATATTTTGGTTTCATCTGACCATTTGACATTCTCACAATCTTCTTCTGGATCATCCAAATGCTCTCTAGCAAACTTCAGACGGGCCTGGACATGTACTGGCTTAAGCAGGGGGACACATCTGGCACTGCAGGATTTGAGTCCCTGGCGGCGTAGTGTGTTACTGATGGTAGGCTTTGTTACTTTGGTCCCAGCTCTCTGCAGGTCATTCACTAGGTCCCCCCGTGGGGTTCTGGGATTTTTGCTCACCGTTCTTGTGATCATTTTGACCCCACGGGGTGAGATCTTGCGTGGAGCCCCAGATTGAGGGAGATTATCAGTGGTCTTGTATGTCTTCCATTTCCTAATAATTGCTCCCACTGTTGATTTCTTCAAACCAAACTGCGTACCTATTGCAGATTCAGTCTTCCCAGCCTGGTGCAGGTCTACAATTTTGTTTCTGGTGTCCTTTGACAGCTCTTTGGCCATAGTGGAGTTTGCAGTGTGACTGTTTGAGGTTGTGGACAGGTGTCTTTTATACTGATAACAAGTTCAAACAGGTGCCATTAATACAGGTAACGAGTGGAGGACAGAGGAGCCTCTTAAAGAAGAAGTTACAGGTCTGCGAGAGCCAGAAATCTTGCTTGTTTGTAGGTGACCAAATACTTATTTTCCACCATAATTTGCAAATAAATTCATTAAAAATCCTACAATGTGATTTTCTGGATTTTTTTTCTAATTTTGTCTGTCATAGTTGAAGTGTACCTATGATGAAAATTACAGGCCTCTCTCATCTTTTTAAGTAGGAGAACTTGCACAATTGGTGGCTGGCTAAATACTTTTTTGCCCCACTGTAGGTACAATGCTCGTAGTGTCACATTCGTCGTAACAAGGAGACCAAGGGGCAGCGTGATTGGAATACATTCTTCTTTTATTAAAACGAAGAACACTTAAACAAACGTGACACTATAAACAACTAGTGCTGACATGCAACTACACATAGACAATAACCCACCAAACCAAAATGGAAAATGGCAACCTAAATAGGATCCCCAATCAGAGACAACGATAAACAGCTGCCTCTGATTGGGAACCAATTCAGGTCACCATAGACCTACATATACCTAGACATACAAAAACCCCATAGACAAGACGAAACACACATACCACCCTCTTCACACCCTGGTCAGGGAGTGACACTTAGTTAAACCACATTGGCTTTGATTAAACCACATGGTTAAATGTTAGCTAGCTAACGTTAGCTAGTTAGCTTTCTAGCCTGCTTTAATAAAATAAGACCAAATAACTACCTACTTCCATTTCAATAGTATATATCATAGTTGATAAGCTAGCTAGATGGTTAGCTAGTTTCTTTACTGAAAAACAATCGAACTTACCTCTTTATAATTTTCAGTCATCATTCACCTTTAATCGTTCCCTTTCATCTCTATTGTAAAAAAATCAAGTTATAGAGAGCAGTCAAGACTTGATTGGTACCAACTGCATTTTAGAAGACTGCTAGCTACAGGCTATGTTCATTGGCTTGAATTTCTCCCCATTATAAAATTATATATTTTCAGGATATCTTCCCTTTGATAGCAGCAGGGTACAAAGTCCAAGCTGATGCCCATTAGGTCCAAATAATTGATGTTAGGGTCACGTCAGGATCAAGTCACACACATTTCTTGTGTTCCTACTCCTAGAGGGATAACCTGTGATGTTATCAAATGTCAACCTCAACGAAAGATAGGTTTCTGCTTTGCAAAACATGCAATGTGATCACAGATCTATAATGAAAACCATCACAGAATGACATTTGCTGATTTTATCACCAGCTTGACAAGCCACAAAGCTCCCGCTCAGTCATTTTAACCAACCAGGTCTGTTGTTCCACAGTAACAGGGGGCTTTGGATGCAATTCTCTCTACAGGTACAGTATTTTCTAAGCAAAGAGAAAACAATGCATGGTTGGTTGGCTTTTTCCTCCTACCTCCCGCAATGCACTCACAACCTACTGTAATTTACTGCAATCGTTTTGATTTTTTCTGCATCAAAAGCAGCTTGAAGCAAGTTGTGGAGTTGTGTGTGGCAGGGGGCTCATTTATATGTATGGTGCAGCAGCCTATCTGTGTTCTCAAATGGGGAAGGCAAGGGACAGGGGAGGGAGGGTGACTGCACCACTCCATGCCTGGGAGTTATCAATCACAAACCGTAGTCAACTGGATGAGCAACACAGGGATTCCATTCTCAATCAGTTTGCCCCAATGCCTCTCTACCTTACTCTCTACCTTACTTATATATATATATATATATGCTCATACTGAACTAAATCTGATTCAATTAGTATACAATTAACAATCACACAGACAAAATAGTAATGTAAAAAAAAGCACTGCTATTGTTGATGGTGTGGTGATGAACAGGTTGGAGTTTAGGGGACCTAGACCCGGGGAATAAAAATGAATCCACTTTGGGAGCCGTTGCTAGGTTACATTCAGTTTAACAGAATAATGATCCGTCCTGGTTTAAACTGTTGAGAAATATGCCTCTACTATTTCTATTTTAAAAAGTTTTTGAAGATGTGGCATATGCCAATGATGTAACAGATAGGTATCCACAAAAGACTGCACAAAAGACAGGAATTTGTATGTTTTCCTTGCCTCCTCCAAGCTGTCGCATTGCAAGGCAAAACAAAGACCGACCATGGACAGGACAAAGTGTGACAGATACTATACGTTTTAATGGGTATAAGCATAACATTAGTTAGGCTAAAGCCTGGTTTTGATTCGTGGCTGCATGGGTATCTGCCATCAAGCACATCGGATGATGGGAGATGACACCATAAACGTTACTTAATTACTGCATTGTCGGAACTAGAAGCACAAGCATTTCGCTACACTCGCATTAACATCCGCTAACCATGTGTATGTGACCAATACAATTTGATTTGATTTGATTTAAAGAGCATCCCTTTATCTCTGAACATCACATTACACCTTTGGACAGATGACCTTGGAAAAGAAGGATAGAGGCGAGAGTAAATAAATAACAAAATGTTGGTCTATCTTACGCCTCCGGACTGCATGACTAGCTGTATTGTGTAATGCTCATTTGTAGTTGGAAAAGCACACTTTATTACTCTTAAAATAGTCAACCAGATAGTTGCTGTTTAGCACAAGCCTTTTGTGAGTCATCATACAACACACTGCACCACAGAAGGGTTAAACAAGTCCTCTTAAAAATGTTAGTAATTAGGCTATTTTAGTCACTGTAAGTCAAACATTTGTAAAATAACTTGAGACATTCACGCCATGACTGAATAAATAGGCAAATGAACCTACATTACATCCCATCCACTTGATACACTAAAGAGAAGCACTTTCACTGCTGATGTCTACGAGGTGAACAAATGTTTCATGTTGACACTTCAGATGTGGAAAAACTGTCAGGTCTCAATACACGGAAAGAAATTGAGAAGAAACTAATAATCTGTCTATTGCCATACTTTTAGGAATAGAAATCATGATATTTGATATTAGACTTATATGAGGGAGAAAATCTATTATCTCAATTTGAGATCAGTTAAGTTATTTCATGTTGTCTACAGCTCTCAGTAAAGTAATCCTATTTTCTATCCTGTGTATTGAAAAGGGTATTAGGCTATGCATAGCCTATATTACATAATCCACTCACTAGGGAGTCAGGCTTTGATCTGAATGCCAACCCATCCCTAAATTCTCATCTACTGTAGCATTGTGATGTTCCTCACATTGCACACTGTGGTCACATGGTTAGGGCCATGATTTGAAACAAAAACTATTGATGTCCCTGACTGATGTACAAATAAAGCAGTCTAAATGGAAATGGTTCTTCTTCAACTGGCAGGGAGGTGAAGACATATCTTCAAATGTCTAGGGTGGAAATAGCATTGAAATCTTTCTATTGCATGCAATCGTCTGGCAGCTTTAATAGAGAAATGTTTGGGACAGACAGTTCAAACATTTGGAATTTACAAAATCTTTCATATCTACTTTATGAACTGACTGATCATCTATTTACCTGGAGATATTCCCACGGGACTCAACCATGACACAGCTGATAGAACATCTGATTAATCCAATTATCCAATCTGATTCATCCAATCGTCCGATCTGATTAATCCATCTGATTAAGTCAGTTGACATGTGTTCATCAATGGATTTTGCACACCCTGTCTCCACACATTGCATTGAGGTGTGTGTTATTTATACACAACTCAATATTGTACACATGGCCTATAATACTGCTGTCGCTGTCTCCTGGGAGGGCTTAGAGGCTGCCTATGCTGGAGTTAAAGCATGGTATTAATATTGCAATGTGGGAGGATCATTGCAGGAAGACTCAGCTCTATTTTAACCTCAACTGTACTTTATTATTTACTCATTTCTGCAATGTGAACAAATTATTACTATGTTTAAAAGATGAGCTGAACAGAAGTGAAAGCAATATAATAAGCTATGCTTCTGTGGTTGGAAGTACAACCGCTACAAAAATTGGGACAGTACTGACTGAGTCATTGGGCTTTATCTTGCAATCGATAAATAAACACAGAGAAATTAAGTGACAGAGATTTCCATCCGCCTATTGACAGCAGCAATTATAGAATGTATCCTCCTGGAAGGGTCAGCGACGGTGTGAGATAGAAGGAGCTGGCTGATGATTGGCACAATGCACTTCGGCACACATTGTCAATGGTGATGTGAAGGACGAACCGTTTGACATTGATGCTGGGCTGGGGGGATAGGGGAGGGGGCAGAGGCGGTGCTGTCCCTAGACAGCACAGGTATTCTGTATGAGACATACAGAATCATACAGTCATACAGATTTAACAATGAATAGACCCCAGATGTCAAATTCATAATCTGCGGTCCTGTTTCCATCTACAACAATGAACATAATATGGCATTCTAACTATTCAAGAGTGTGGACAGCAAGTCTCAAAAAGTGTGTACAAAATTAAAGAGCTGCAGGATATAACAACATAGAACACCTTATCACTTCCTCTAAAGCGAAAAACATTCATTTATAATGACTTTTCATGTCGACAGGCAGTGTGGTTTGCAAAACCCCCGAAGACAGAGTTTAGAAAATGCCAAAGCCTTAATTTCCTGAGTAATTTGATTCACCACATGCACATTGTGCACATTAATATAAAAAATGCTCTCCAAAAGGGCTGAAAGGAGTCCATTAATTGTAGACAAGGGAGTGGGGGTTGCATGGTTCAATACCTCTGGCTTATTAAAAAGGCGTCTTACCAGGAATCTAAATGTCAAAAGCCCTACAGGGAGGATCATGAGGATCCACAAGGAAAACAGGTGAGGAAACAAAGATGAGGGAAATGCAGCAGGAAAATAATATTAATGTTGTCTGATGTTTGTTTACAGGATATGAGGCAGACGCTCTGTGACTGGAGGCGTTAACTAACCAGTGTCTGGATGAACAAACACAAGGTGGTTTGTGAATGCAATCTGAATAGTGCTCTGTATTACACATCACTAATGCAGTATGCTTGTGTGTTAATTGTGTTTATTGTTTCAAGCTTTTCACATCTACTTGATGGATTAAATACAAGAGGAGGCATTATGTTGCATCTAATTGAGGGTAACCAAGGAAACTAAAACAGACCCATCCTCTGAATGTTTCCACCCAGTTCTGAAAGCACTAAAGTTGATTATCAACAACATGCTCAAATAGATACTGATAAAAGCCACATTTCTAGAGGAGAGAAATATATCCTAGATCTAGACCAAATACAACTTTCCAGGGAGTTCAAGAGTTCATAAGAAGTTGGCAAAATATGAGGATGCATTCCGTATCAGTGTGCTGCTCAATTTGAACTTTGACCATTCCGACTGATAGCTTTTGGTGGTACAGTATTATGACAGGTCTTCAGGCCTATGACCTTGGCACTAAACAACCATATTTTCTTACTGCGTATTGCTCTGCTGCCTCTCTCGTCATCTGGCAGCCACTGGCAGGGTCACATTCAGAACTCAAATCCACTGATGACAACATGCACACACAGAGCAACGCCTGCAGTATATCAGCTGTATGTGCACAGTATAAAACTTTGCACCCCCAAGCTGCACATGGCTCCCCGGCTGCCAAATCAAGTCATATTTACACAACAGCCATTTTGTGATATAAAAACAACATCTCCTTTTCAAACTGAATCCTCCTGCAAAAGCAACATGAGCTCAGAACGAACGCTCACATTGTTGGGCTGAGACCAATTTAGAGAACTCCATCAAAATGGCGGGAACCACTCAGTCTATTTGATCGTTTACCTCTTCCAACAAGGTTGGCCTGCAAAAGGTCCACAAATCAATACAGTATTTTTTGACAAACCCATTTGCATCACGTTACTGTAGCAGTTTTGGCTACACAGAGTGTTCATAAACGCTGATTTTGATCTGATGGGCATTTTGTTTATCCAGAAATAAAGATTCTGGACCATGTGAGTATGTCTCTTTGTAATGCAGGAGAAGTCCCACATCAAAGTCAATGTATATTCAATTACACATCAAAGTCAATATTTCAAATCTATCATGGTTTCTCACCTTGACCTAGAGCAATAAGATTATTATTATTTTTTTTACAGATCAGTATGGCAAAAAGCTATTTCATGTTGAAGACAAATCTCATCTCACATAACAAGTAGTTAGAATACATGCATTTTTGATCTTGGGAACAAATTAAAGGGTATGAAGAATGAGTTTTTACTCTCAAATGTAACAACACAGTGTAGTCAAAGACTTAGTAACTTAGTTGTCCTGATCTGGTTACAAACATAGTTATGTTTTTGGGTTATTACCACTGGGTTATTACATATTTATTCACACATTTTCGGATATCTTCTAAACTACCCACAATGCACTATTTGTGTCAACGTCATATGGAGGATCTACTCAGTGCTACCAGATATTTGGATATAATGACGAGAAACTTGTCTCCACCCTAACAATGGGATGAGTTGTCCACAGAGGGGACCGGTGGGTTGTCAAGCTCCCGCCTATTCCTCTCTTTGGATTGGTGGATATTTTAATACTTTTTTGAATATTCGATGAGGGGTGTTGACATCAGCCGCCTGTATTCAATTGATAGAGATACTATGCTACTAAAAAATAAAGATACTATGCTACTAGCCATCTCGGATATAAAGTGTTTTTTCTCAAAGTTGCCGGAATGTCACATTTCCTACTTATATCAGCAGCTCGTAACAACCTAGCCATTACGAAACCACTGATAAAATAACCCATTCATTTTTTTTGTGGATCGAATTCGACACGCTCATTGACATCCATGCAACAAGCAACAACCACCTGATGGAAAAGACAGATTTTTGGCCCAGTTGTCCCTCGCTTCACCTTTATCTCTCTGGTGCTACCGAGTTCTTATCAGTGATTTGTATACTAGTTCGGTAGCTAGCTCAAGCTGGCTAACGTTAGCCACTAGCCATACTAGCATGTAATTATATTTCAGACCAAATGTTTGAGGTGGTGAGCTACAATTCACCAATCACAGGAAGTGTGATCTGAACAAGAAGCAGACGTGGCAGGGGCGGCCATTCAGTGTGCTTGTCATTGACTTTGTAGCTGTGTTATCTAGTTAGCGCTGCAGGCTATGGTGCCTTCTCGTGGGCTCAAAACGAAAGAGAAAATCGTATCTTCTGCCTCTAATTTTCTAGTACCTCGTCTGTTCTCCTTTAAGTTTTGTCAACTCTCCGGCATGTTCGATGTGAAGTAGGCTACGGGAGTTTTGTAACATTTCCACATTATGCAACCCAAGGTCACTATTGCAGGGAATTTCTGACAAAATGTTACCCTATTCTAGGACAGGGAAGTGAGATTGCAGTCAGTGCACATCAGACATCCATACTAGCAGAACGGACCTGATTTCTGGTCATGCGACTTGTCTAAACGGTCAAATCTGATTTACTTTCCCTCAAGGTGTTTTAGGCAATTATTTGTCTTGTTGCTTGCTATCTACTCAATTTGACACAAACATGTGGTAGCTTGTTAATTGTTTACAAACAAATTAGTAAATGTACTAGAAAGGTATCAGCTACCTAGCTAGTTGACTGCTGTGGCTTGCCAAAAAGGACTACTTTGAAAGTTGGATTGTCTTATCCTTTGAGGTTTTAAATGTTCTTACACTATGATTTTGAACATTCAAAGGGGAAACGTTCATTGCAGGCATTGCCACCGTAGCTTGCTGCATAACTGAGTGATAAGACATACGAGCACCACCAATCAGCCTACACTGCTGAGCACACACCCTCGTTTATATGACAACTAGCGTAGACACGTCAGTGTCGTCACGTCACGTCACTGTTGTCTGAACCAATGATTAATATATACACTAAATGACTGGGAGGGACGCTGTGTTGAAGCCACCGTGCCTCCATATTTTCACTCCTCCACCATTGTAAAAATTAGTTTGGAAGCTATAGAAATGCATCTATTAATGTCTACATTCGTTTTTTGACGTATGTATTCTATTACAGACACCTTAATACATGCAGACAAAGCGCCTGGAAAAGCAAGCTACATGTACCACCTGCTGGTGGTATTTATACTACAGTATACAGTGCATTCGGAAAGTATTCAGACCCCTTCTCTTTTTCCACATTGTGTTACTTTACAGCCATATTCTAAAATGGATGAAATACAACATTTTACTCATCAATCTACACACAATACCCCATAATGACAAAGCAACAGCAGATCCTATCAAGCTCTGTCAGGTTGGATGGATAGCGTTGCTGCACAACTATTATAAGGTCTCTCCAGAGATGTTTGATCGGGTTCAAGTCTGGGCTCTGGCTGGGCCACTCAAGGACATTCAGAGACTTGTCCCGAAGCCACTCCTACGTTGTCTTGGCTGTGTGCTTAGGGTCGTTGTCCTGTTGGAAGGTGAGCCTTCGCCCCTAGTCTGACGTCCTGAGCGCTCCCAGTCCCCACAGCATAATGCTGCCACCACCATGCATCACCGCATGGATGGTTCCAGGTTTCCTCCAGATGTGACGCTTGGCATTCAGGCCAAAGAGTTCAATCTTGGTTTCATCGGACCAGAGAATGTTTGTCATGGTCTGAGATTCTTTAGGTGTCCCAAGTGGGCTGTCATGTTCCTTTTACTGAGGAGTGGCTTCCGTCTGGCCACTCTACCATAAAGGCCTGATTGGTGGAGTGCTGCAGAGATGGTTGTCCTTCTGGAAGGTTCTCCCATCTCCACAGAGGAAATCTGGAGCTCTGTCAGAGTGACCATCAGGTTCTTGGTCACCTCCCTGACCAAGGCCCTTCTCCCCCGATTGCTCAGTTTGGCCGGGCGGCCAGCACTAGGATGAGTCTTGGTGGTTCCAAAATTACATTTACAGTGCCTTGCGAAAGTATTCGGCCCCCTTGAACTTTGCGACCTTTTGCCACATTTCAGGCTTCAAACATAAAGATATAAAACTGTATTTTTTTGTGAAGAATCAACAACAAGTGGGACACAATCATGAAGTGGAACGACATTTATTGGATATTTCAAACTTTTTTAACAAATCAAAAACTGAAAAATTGGGCGTGCAAAATTATTCAGCCCCCTTAAGTTAATACTTTGTAGCGCCACCTTTTGCTGCGATTACAGCTGTAAGTCGCTTGGGGTATGTCTCTATCAGTTTTGCACATCGAGAGACTGAAATGTTTTCCCATTCCTCCTTGCAAAACAGCTCGAGCTCAGTGAGGTTGGATGGAGAGCATTTGTGAACAGCAGTTTTCAGTTTTTTCCACAGATTCTCGATTGGATTCAGGTCTGGACTTTGACTTGGCCATTCTAACACCTGGACATGTTTATTTTTGAACCATTGCATTGTAGATTTTGCTTTATGTTTTGGATCATTGTCTTGTTGGAAGACAAATCTCCGTCCCAGTCTCAGGTCTTTTGCAGACTCCATCAGGTTTTCTTCCAGAATGGTCCTGTATTTGGCTCCATCCATCTTCCCATCAATTTTAACCATCTTCCCTGTCCCTGCTGAAGAAAAGCAGGCCCAAACCATGATGCTGCCACCACCATGTTTGACAGTGGGGATGGTGTGCTCAGGGTGATGAGCTGTGTTGCTTTTACGCCAAACATAACGTCTTGCATTGTTGCCAAAAAGTTCAATTTTGGTTTCATCTGACCAGAGCACCTTCTTCCACATGTTTGGTGTGTCTCCCAGGTGGCTTGTGGCAAACTTTAAACAACACTTTTTATGGATATCTTTAAGAAATGGCTTTCTTCTTGCCACTCTTCCATAAAGGCCAGATTTGTGCAATATACGACTGATAGTTGCCCTATGGACAGAGTCTCCCACCTCAGCTGTAGATCTCTGCAGTTCATCCAGAGTGATCATGGGCCTCTTGGCTGCATCTCTGATCAGTCTTCTCCTTGTATGAGCTGAAAGTTTAGAGGGACGGCCAGGTCTTGGTAGATTTGCAGTGGTCTGATACTCCTTCCATTTCAATATGATCGCTTGCACAGTGCTCCTTGGGATGTTTAAAGCTTGGGAAATCTTTTTGTCTCCAAATCCGGCTTTAAACTTCTTCACAACAGTATCTCGGACCTGCCTGGTGTGTTCCTTGTTCTTCATGATGCTCTCTGCGCTTTTAACGGACCTCTGAGACTATCACAGTGCAGGTGCATTTATACGGAGACTTGATTACACACAGGTGGATTGTATTTATCATCATTAGTCATTTAGGTCAACATTGGATCATTCAGAGATCCTCACTGAACTTCTGGAGAGAGTTTGCTGCACTGAAAGTAAAGGGGCTGAATAATTTTGCACGCCCAATTTTTCAGTTTTTGATTTGTTAAATAAGTTTGAAATATCCAATAAATGTTGTTCCACTTCATGATTGTGTCCCACTTGTTGTTGATTCTTCACAAAAAAATACAGTTTTATATCTTTATGTTTGAAGCCTGAAATGTGGCAAAAGGTCGCAAAGTTCAAGGGGGCCGAATACTTTCGCAAGGCACTGTAAGAATGGTGGAAGCCACTGTGTTCTTGGGGACCTTCAATGCTGCATACATCTTTGGGTACCCTTTCCCAGATCTGTGCCTCGACACAATCCTGTCTCGGGGCTCTACGGAAAATGCATTTCACCTCATGGCTTGATTTTTGCTCTGGCATGCACTGTCAACTGAATTTACCACAGGTGGACCCCAATCAAGTTGTAGAAACGTCTCAAGGATGATCAATGGAAACAGGATGCACCTGAGCTCAATTTCGAGTCTCATTGCAAAGGGACTGAATACTTATGTAAATAAGATATTCCTGTTTTTTTGTTTTTTTATACATTTGCAAAATTTTCTAAAAACCTGTTTTTGCTTTGTGATTATGGGGTATTATGTGTAGATTGCTGAGGATTTTTTTGTGTTTAATCCATTTTAGAATAAGGCTGTAACGTAACAAAATGTGGAACAAGTCAAGGGGTCTGAATACTTTCTAAATGCACTGTTCATCAATTGGCGCACTAGCGCGCATTACATAAATTCGCTCGGAGGTGGTTTAAACTGCATTCTAATGTTGACTTCGCTTAAAGAAAACGATATCAAGCGAAGCGTTTTATGCATAAAGAAAACAGTATCAAGCGTTTTATGCATAAAGAAAACAGTATCAAGCGTTTTATGCATAAGGAAAACAGTATCAAGCGTTTTATGCATAAGGAAAACAGTATCAAGCGTTTAATGCATAAAGAAAACAGTATCAAACCTTTTATGCATAAAGAAAACAATAGCAAGCGTTTTATGCATAAGGAAAACAGTATCAAGCGTTGTATGCATAAAGAATACAGTATCAAGCGTTTTATGCATAAAGAATACAGTATCAAGCAAAGTGTTTCATGCATGCTCAGTTTTGGGGTCTGGGGGCTGATCGAGTGGAAATTGGAATTGGAAGTTAAGGAACGTCCCCCTTGGGGTTTTTTTATGGGGAAAATTCTGCAATGAAACTGACATTAAATGTGGAGAATGACACATTTGCATCTGTTGTCCATCAAGTAGCCTATTAATTTACTGTATATGCAAATGCATTATCACTGGAGTCATTGCAAATCAACTCTGCCACTTGTGAAGCCTACCTGGAGCTGGCAAACCTATTTAATAAATAGCCTATAACTTCAGTTTATTGTTGTTGTAGCCTTATGTTATTATGCAATTATAATGGACATGTTTTGTTAATTAAATTGGAAGTTATCAAAGATCTATCGCAATTGCCGATCAGTTGTTAGAAAGCATTAGATTGACTGTAACAGTAGACAGATTAGGCTACAGGAGCAAAATTACGACCCCATCCTCAGTAGCCTATTCCAGCATGCTATTGGGAAACACAAGCACTTCTTACCTCGTAATCACCTTGCTAATAATGTCGAATACATGTGTCTGTTAATTTGAACTAAGCAAGCTGCTACGTCGTTGAGTTCACATCTTGCCTACATCTTGCCTAGCCTACTGCAGACTATCTGAAATGAGTGAAATGAGATGTAGGCCTACCAGGGGCTATAAACTATCTGCCTTTATCGAAGCAAACCATGGCAAAATTGAATTACAATCATAAACTCAGATTTTAGTCTGTAGTCTATGCCTATTGAAATGACAAGTCAATCTCGCAAATGGGCCATTTATAACTGTTTAAAGTCTTAACATCTGGCACACAATAACAGCACAATTGCCAGAAAACAGCCTAACATTCGTTTTTTATTTTTTCCCAAGGGTTTTTTGCTCAGAGATTTCGAGATCTTCTGTCCAACTTTCATAACTTCAAACTCTCCTGTCAGATTGATCTATAGTTATGCACATCCGCAAAGGGGATTTATTTACAACTATAAACCTGGCTCGAGGCCTGAATGCTGATTGGCTGAAAGCTGTGGTATATAAAACCATATACCACGGGTATGACCAAAAAAAAAACGTTTTACTGTTTTAATTATGTTGGTAACCAGTTTATAATATGAATAAGGCACCCCGAGGGTTTGTGGTATATGGCCATGCTTAAGAACAGCCCTTAGCCGTGGAATATTGGCCATATATCATAACCCTTTGTGCCGTATTGCTTCATCATAGCAACCAAATGAGTTAAGTTAAATTAACTTCCAATGATGGAAAACGATCTGACGAGTTTAATAAGGGCGATTTGTCTTTTCTCTTACGACATTTTCAAATGCCTTTATTACATCATGTCATAGCTCGTAATTATTAATATTTTGAGGAAAACCTCATTTTGCTTCTAACGTCATTACATGTTACTACGATATTTCTTTTTATTTGCCTCAACAGCGTTATTGAAAAATGGTTTATTGTATAAAAATGGCAACTCCTCTCTTGCTGTTGGCCTAGTTTTCAGGCCTTTTGGGCTGGTTTAGTGGTCAATGGGCTTGAAATTATAGCTAGACCTGGCAACTCTCCTTGTAACTTGCTGTTTGGACAGTCAGTATTCTGTTTGGACAGTCAGTATACTGATATATATATATATATATATTATAGTATATTAGCATTAAGGCATGCAGTGTGAACAAGGCTTAAGTAATGTTTGACATCCAAAGCCACTGAAGCGTAGGAGAAATTGAGTGTTGTACAGTAGCACAGTGAATTTAGACCAATTTCTTCCAACATGAAGAGTGAAAATCAGGATTTTCCCTGAAGGGGGCAGCTGTGAAAAACAAGACGAAGTTCTCTGTCAAGTGTGTGAGCAACAACAGACGGGGAGGGACTTTGATGACAGAGGTTCAACTCGAGTGCATCAGCATCTCTCTTCTCTGCAGTAGAACGTCTAGAGAGCTGATTATTTTGCCGCACAATGACTAAGTTGTCAAAAACAGAATGCAATTCATGGTCAAGTGATGTGATAGGGAATGAAGAGACAATGATGATACAGACAATGAAGACCAAATATGCCAGACATAACAAAATGTGTAGAGGTTCCCATGCTATATCCAATGTATGGGACCAGATCACCAGTTGACTGAAAGTATTATGAATTGAGTATTAACGTTAGAATTAACTTGATTTTACTTCTACATACTGAAAGTGCAGTGCACTTCTTTATAGACAAGCCTGTGGAAATAGCCTAATAAACGTCAAATAAAAAAAGTAATCACACATTTTGAGGAGTGCAGCTTGGTCACTCAAAACTGGGCTGTAATCCTGAAGACAGAAAATGTTCCGTTTCCATGCAAAAATGTATCTACAGGGTATAGTTAACAGAAATGTCTCAATTTAAGTCACTCTGACATGGCCTACCCTGATTTCCCCACTCAGTGTAATCGTCAAAGTGCTAAAGTTGAGCTTCTCTACAACTCTGTGCCATTTCCCAACATGTATTTCTAATTAACAACATCTGGATCCTACCTCCTTGTGGAATATAATACATTATTTTTGTCAGTTCAATGCAAAAGCGAGCTACATATACCACCTGCTGGTGGTCATTTGTACAACAAATAATGTACATTCGGAAAGTATTCAGACCCCTTGACATTTTCTACATTTTGTTACGTTACAGCCTTATTCTAAAATGGATTAAATATTTTTTTCCCTTCATCAATCTACACACAATACCCCATAATGACAAAGCAAAGACATGTTTTTAGAAATGTACATACACTACCGTTCAAAGGTTTGGGGTCACTTAGAAATTTGCTTATTCTTTAAAGAAAATCAATTTTTTTGTCCATTAAAATAACATAAAATTGATCATAAATACAGTGTAGACATTGTTAATGTTGTAAATGACTATTGTATCTGGAAACGGCAGATTTTTTATGGAATATCTACATAGGCGTACAGAGGGCCATTATCAGCAACTCCTGTGTTCCAATGGCACGTTGTGTTAGCTGATCCAAGTTTATAATTTCAAAAGGCTAATTGATCATTAGAAAACCCTTTTGCAATTATGTTAAGCACAGCTGAAAACTGTTCATTAAAGAAGCAATAATACTGGCATTCTTTAGACTAGTTGAGTATCTGGAGCATCAGCATTTGTGGGTTCGATTACAGGCTCAAAATGGCCAGAAACAAAGATCTTTCTTCTGAAACTCATCAGTCTATTCTTGTTCTGAGAAATGAAGACTATTCAGGGCACTGCACTGCAGTGCTAGCTGTGCCACCAGAGAGTCTGGGTTCGCGCCCAGACTCGGTCGCAACCGGCCGCGACCGGGAGGCCAATTGGGCGATGCACAATTGGCCTAGCATCGTCCGGGTTAGGGAGGGTTTGGCCGGTAGGGATATCCTTGTCTCATCGCGCACCGGTGGCGGGCCGGACGCAGTGCACGCTAACCAAGGTCGCCAGGTGCATGGTGTTTCCTCCGACACATTGGCTGGCTTCCGGGTTGGATGGTTGCTGTGTTAAGAAGCAGTGCGGCTTGGTTGGGTTGTGTTTCGGAGGATGCATGACCGCTGCGCACCTGGCGACCTTGGTTAGCGTGCACTGCGCCTGGCCCGCCACAGGAGTCACTGGTGTGCGATGAGACAAGGATATCCCTCCCGGCTTGGTTGGGTTGTGTTTCAGAGGACGTTTGACCTTCATCTCTCCCGAGCCCGTACGGGAGTTGTAGCGATGAGACAAGATAGTAGCTACTAACAATTGGATACCATGAAATTGGTATCTGGAATTGGGGAGAACAAAAATAACAGTGTTTCTGTTTGAGAACATGACTTTAATTTGAGAACATGACTTTAAATAGAACCATGAGGAAACTTGTAGGAAATGTTATGCTTAAGTACTGAAATTCCCACAGAAGATCACTGTTTCTTAATGTTCTCTGAACTATTTGAGAAAATTCCCAATGTCAAACCATTTGGGAAAAGTTTCTAGAACATTACCAAAAATGTAATTAAATATAACCATGTTTGAACTCTTAGGAAACGTTTTGTTAAAGTAATGAATACCAAGAAAATAATGTTTATTTTGTCAAGTTCCTTAAATTTGTGAAGAATGCTCCAAAGACAAGCAACAATTCTCTACCATTCCTAGAAAGTTGTGGGACGGTTGTATGCAAAATCGCCATAGGAGAACCCCACTCTTACCAAACTCTAGAAACATATGATTTTCAGAACGTTATGTGCTAGCTGGGTCATTTCAGATTAAAGTCTCCTATTGGACTGTTGGTAGTACTTCTGTGGCTTTCAGTTCAACTAACACAGGAAGTGATGTCAACCAACCCAGGCTCTGCCTTTCTGCTGTCTTCATAATGATGCTATCACACAGGACTCTGTTAAAAGACAGCTTTAAACCAATTTAAAGCCAATTAAAAATTGCTTGTGGTGCTTTCCCACTGGGTATACACGGGTTGAATCAACGTTGTTTCCACGTCACTTCAATTAAATTCTGTTGAACCAACTTGGAATAGACGTTGAATTGACATCTGTGCCAAGTGGGTTTCTTCTCTTATGTACTTACTGTACGCACCACCTTTCCAAGTAAGCACAATTAATTAAAATAATGTTCTGTTGCAAAAAGATTAGAAAATGTCAATCAAAAGATAATGAAATAATCCAACTATCTTGTTCAGTTTTCACTATTGACTGTGCCTGCTAGTTGTAATTGGTTGAGGTCATGTCCTGTGGGGGGTGGGGGGGTGGTGGGGGGGGGGCATGGTAAGTTTTGCTAGGCTGCAATGTGTGGTGAATGTGTTGCCTTACAGGAAGTAAAATAAACAGAACAGTGTTGAGAAAGCTCCAACAGGTATTGGCAACATGCTTCTGCTCTTCTCTGGCTTGTGCCTGTGCTCAATTGGTAAGCTCTTTTAATTAACAGGATGAAATTGTGTGTGTTCAATTGAAGTTGGAAGTTTTACGTGTCATGTTTGTGAAGCCAATTGGTTGTCTTGCTTTTCTGAGGATCTGAGGGTTTTGTCAACTTCTTCAGTTTAACACTTCTGATTACTTTACCATAACATAACTACACCAATATCTGTTATTACGAAACATTTAAATAACGAAGTGCCTATTTGATCAGTAGCAATGCATGACAGTTAATGATCATTCTTATGCAATGTAATGGATTTATATCCTGCTTGATTTCTGTGATCGTGTTCGGGTTAGGCCCTTATGGCTTGGCTTCAGTTTGTTTATGAGGAGTCAGATTTCTCTGCTCATGTTGACTGACTATTTATCAGTATGAGAAAAATATATTGTGTGCCACTTGTCTTTGGCTACAGTTCTGACTGTCAGTAGTAGCACACAGTCTAGTGTGTGTGTGTGTGCGTGTTTCTCGCGCAAAGACTGTGAAAATGCAGTGTAGATAGGGATGCCAACACCACGTAGATGAGTTACAACCAACAAAAAACAAGTAGGTCTATATAAATGAAAACAATAACACGCCAGGTACAGTACATGTCCACTGCCCGAGCCAAACCAAACAATGGATACCTTGTTTATTTTTATTTTTCATTAGTATTAGTCTTTTTTTTAGTATTAGTTCTTAGGGTCAACAATTACCTGTCTCATGTTACTAATTATATTGCCTTTCAATATGCTGATTGTTGGCCTGTTATGTTTATTTAAAATATATATTTTTGTTTATTATGTTTTGTTTTTCAGGCTAATTATTATACTTGTTTTGGGGTGGGGCATATATTTATTTTGTTGTGATTTTGTTGTGATCTAAAAGCATTAAATACAAAAATATAATATATATAAAAATGATTTACTGTTTGTAGGAGTGTAAACAGACTGTTACTCTAATTTAACAAACATTTGTGAATGGTGTTGAGTAAGCACTTTTATTTGTTTCTAGTCAGTTGCCAAAGGTATACGTCTGTGCCTGGCTCTCCCTATAACATCAGCACGGATAACAAGGGGGTCCTAAAGGCGGTGCTTCACGGGGCCTATTCATTTAACAACCAGACCAATGATGCTTTTCTCTTCAAGCCATCTGCAATTGAGAAAGCAGAAAGACAGGTATGGGGGGGCAGACAATAACTTTGACCTTCATGCTGAACTTCTTTGGCTAAAAACCTGTTAGTGATCATATGTAAAATGTGTGGCATATGGTATGGTTCACAATATACTGTAGTTGGACTTTACCAGCGAGGCATAAACGTCTTCAGTTCAACATAGCTTTCTGTTACAGCTTGTGAAGGGGTTCAAATACATTCTGGAAGTAGACCTCTCACGGACTGTGTGCCTCAAAAAGGTGCACAAAGAAGCAGACCTGGCCAACTGCAAGTTCCAACCAGATGGTTTGTTACAGCAGGTATTGTACGGTACACATTATGTTTTTAGTGCAGAATTAACAAATGTTGGAAGAACCGCAGTGTGAATTGAATTTAAATATGATACAGTATGTCGAAGTTGTATGTATAGCAATTGGGTAAAGACCAGCACTCATTTTGGCTGACAAGTGGAATGGATCATGGCTAAAAGTCATAACATTGTAGATTATTATTTTTAATAGAGGGCATGTTTGTCTTTCAGACATTCCACTGTGACTTCGAGGTTTGGACTATGCCTTGGCTCCGCTTCATGAAGACTACCTATTTTGTTTGCAGTCCATCTGACCGACCTTCCACTTCTTCATGAAACCCAATCCTTCCTCATTTCAATATTCTGAGAAAATTACTAAACTGGTTAGGTGCCTTTCGGTTGTTGAAGCTGTGTAATTTAGACTTGAAAGCCCTGAAAATCATATTGCTACTCAAGACATGGAAATTGCCATTGTTTGACTATACGTTAAAGGAGTAGTTCACTATTTTACAACTTGATGTTAGATGGTTCCTCACCCTGAAAATAGTATACAGGCCAAGAGAAACTGTAATCCATGGTTAAGTTTTCTTTAAACAGCCACTACAAACTTCAGCTAAGTTTATCCACTACAAGATAACAATCAATGGAAGTGATGGGGTCATGTGAGCATGTTTTTTTGTTTGTTGAACTGGCCAAATCACCTTTAAGTAACATCAGAACAAATATGGAGTTGATTTGAATTTGGACATTTAAAAAATCTTCCATCACTTCCATTGATTGTTAGCTTGGGGTTGGTTAAGGTTAGCTGAAGTTTGTAGTGGCTGTTTAAAGAAAACGGAACCATGGATTACAGTTTCTCTTGTCCCATAGACTACTTTCAGGGTGAGGAACTGTAGTATGATCTAAAATAACCTAACCCTTGCATGTCCTACATAGGTACGGATACCCCCAAGGGACATCCTACTACAGGAACCATCTAACATCAAGTTGTAAAATAGTGAACTACTCCTTTAACGTATAGTCAAACAATGGCAATTTCCATGTCTTGAGTAGCAATGTGATTTTCAGGCCTTTCAAGTCTAACTTACACAGCTACAACAACCGAAAGGCACCTAACCTTGTATTTTATCCTATAATAAAATGGTAGACTGCTTTGACCCTTGCAATTTATATACTGAATTATAAATAATCACATTTTGGCCTGAGTTAGGGTCTGCACAGACTCTAATCAACAAGCTCTGATTAAAAAAAACATAACCTTGTGAACAAGGATTTGAGCCCATGTAAACATAAACCTTCTACAGTGTCCATCTGAAGGCTTGCTCCACCGGGCTGGTTTAACAGCTAGGGTTATCATTCTTCCTCAGCACTCAGTGACCTGAACCCTGACCTTGTGTCTAATAGTCTGTGATACACCTTAATTATTCAAAGGCTCTTATGAAACCAGTGCAGCAGCATCTGATCTTGAGGAGCGAGTAGAGAGCAGAAGAGGCTGACAACTGTAGCAGCTGGCGGCTCTTGGGGTCGGCACTCTCCTCTCAGAGCTCCCAGCACCCTCTTTGATGCAGCGCTCTGAGCACCCTCTTTTAATGAGCTTCACTGGCTCGGAGGCAGGGGCAGGTTTCGATCTGCTCTCATGTAGATGTCTCCTGTACTAGACATTGCTGAGGCGTACACCGACACTGGTTTCTCTCATTTAAGACATGTAGTCGGTCAGTAACAGGCTAATCTTGTATGGCAGTAGTATGTAAACACTGGTAAGTGGCTAAACAAATTGTAGAAATGTGGCACCATGTTTTTCATATTAGACAAAAGCCCGTTTTAAAACATTACTGTTTTAATTCAAAGGAAACTCAGCTGAAGGCCAGCAGCATTCAACATCGAGCAAAACATTTACATTATGTAAGGTAGTTGACAGTGCAATATACAAAAGCAGATGAAATGTATCACAACAAGGGGAAATGATTCATACTTATTTTGGAATCTTTTTGCATCACCTTTATTATGATGAACAAGATCTTGGATTTCTAAATACACACAAAATAAATCAGTTCAAAGTGGCACTCCTAAAATAATACTCGGTGTGTATTTCAACTGATAAAATTAACTCTTTGAAATTCTCCAAGTACAATAATAACATTGTCAGTTATATTTAAGGGTGAGATGAGAGCTTAGTGCAAAAATGAAATTAAAAGTTGAGATACTGAATGGTTTAAACAAACAAAACAAAAATAAGAACAAATTTGGCACATTTCAACAACCTAAAACACAGACCTGAAAGACAATGTACTTACATGGGGATTTTTGGGCAAACTATTTGGCCCAAAGACTGTTTGGTTAAATAAAAAACATTCCTTGAGAAACTACTGAGATGCACTGTCAACAGAAATTAAAGGGTTAATAGTTAATTGTAGGCTGATAAGACTAGAAAGGATGGATATGCATCCCAGTCAAATGCGCCTTAATAGTGCAGATACTTAATGAAGACTAGTCCATTTTTTCCTGAAGCTGGTGAAAAGCAATGCAAATGCAGCATATCAAGCATGAAGCCATTCTTTTCAATTCTGATGTATTTGCTGTTATTGGAAAACAGACTAGGTAGTGAGGTGTTAGGTAGGCAGACAGCAGTCTCATATATGGGTCGTGTCTGAGAAAGTGGTTGTGCTCAGCTCTCAGCTCACACCTTGCTGAGATCCAGCTTGCAGAGGTAAGGGGAGCGGAAAGAACCTAAGTAGAGGTGGCCGTCGTGCTCGTGTGCCTCACTGACGTAGGCCGCCACCATGCCGTGGGGGTCATGGAAGCTACGCACGCACGTCCCGCTCTCCTGCAGCTCTATCACCAGGCTGTAGCGAGGCACAAACTTCATCAGCATGTCTTGGCTGAAGAGCTGCAGGGAGAGGGAGGGAGAAAGGAATAAGTCATAGCACCAAAACATGACTGAAATAGACAACATCACACATAAACAAACAAACTGGTCTCATGGTCACAATGAATGAGGTGTGTGTATCCCTTTAATATTTGTTAGGCAAGTTTCCAGCTGGCAAGATCCTACAGTGGCTTGCGAAAGTATTCACCCCCCTTGGCATTTTTTTTTTAATAGATTTTTGCGGGGTTTGTATCATTTAATTTACACAACATGCCTACCACTTTAAAGACACAAAATATATTTTATTGTGAAACAAGACAAAAAAACAAAATAATGACAAGAAAACTTAAGCATGCATAACTATTCACCCCACCAAAGTCAATACTTTGTAGAGCCACCTTTTGCAGTGTTTAAAGCTGCAAGTCTCTTGGGGTATGTCTTTATAAGCTTGGCACATCTAGCCGGTGGGATTTTTGCCCATTCTTCAAGGCAAAACTGCTCCAGCTCCTTCAAGTTGGATGGGTTCTCTGGAAGACAAGCAGGTTTCCAACAAGAATTTCCTTGTATTTAGCGCCATCCATCACTCCTTCAATTCTGACCAGTTTCCCAGACCCTGCCAATGAAAAACATCCCCACAGCATGATGCTGTCACCACCATGCTTCACTGTGGGGATGGTGTTCTCGGGGTGATGAGAGGTGTTGGGTTTGCACCAGACATAGCATTTTTCTTGATGGTCAAAAAGATCAATTTTAGTCTCATCTGACCAGAGTACCTTCTTTCATATGTTTGGGGATTTCCCACATGCCCTTTGGCGAACACCAAACATGTTTTCTTATTTTTTTCTTTAAGCAATGGCTTTTTTCTGGCCACTTCCATAAAGCCAATCTCTGTGGAGAGTACAGCTTAAAGTAGTCCTATGGACTCCAATCTCTGCTGTGAAGCTTTGCAGCTCCTTCAGGGTTATCTTTGGTCTCTTTGTTGCCTCTCTGATTAATGCCCTCCTTGCCTGGTCAGTGAGTTTTGGTGGGCGGCCCTCTCTTGGCAGGTTTGTTGTGGTGCCATATTCTTTCAATTTTTTAATAATGGATTTAATGGTGCTCCATGGGATGTTCAAAGTTTCAGATTTTTTTTATTTTTATAACCCAACCCTAATCTGTACTTCTCCACAACTTTGTCCCTGACCTGTTTGGAGAGCTCCTTGGTCTTCATGGTGTCAGTTGCTTGGTGGTGTTGCAGACACTGGGGCCTTTCAGAACAGGTGTATATATACACTGAGATCATGTGACACTTAAAGTCCACCTGTGTGCAATCTAACTAATTATGCCACTTTGAAGGTAATTGGTTGCACCAGATCTTATTTAGGGGCTTCATAGCAAAGGGGGTGATTACATATGCACGCACCACTTTTCTGTTTTGAATTTTTTGAAACATGGAACTTTTTTCATTTCACTTCACAAATTTGGACTATTTTGTGTATGTCCATTATATGAAATCCAAATAAAAATCTATTTAAATTACAGGCTGTTATGCAACAAAGTAGGAAAAACGCCAAGGGGGATGAATACTTTTGCAAGGCATTGTAAACCCTTGTATGCAAAAACACCGAAAAAAATCAGACTAACAGGAATGAATACCAGACTCACAGTAAGTTGGACATGCAAATTGTTCTCCCTGTAGTATTTTTTTTACTTCCATGTAAATGGACAAAGCTATTGGTTTTATATAATATAACACCATATGATATCACGTCTTGTCATATCATCTACCTTAAAGATGAGCTTCTTGATCCAGGGCTTCTGGGACAGGAAGTCCAGCATGGAGAAGCCAGGGTTGGGCCGCACCGCTGACATGGCCACCCAGTACCCTCCAGAAGAGCTGCGACGGATATTGTCAGGGAAACCAGGCAGGTTGTCAACAAATGTGTCCATTCCTCCTTTATTTAGACCTGACACATGGACCCTAGGAGGGACACGGACACACAGTCAATTGAATGGAAATTCAGGAGAAGAGGGAAAGAAAGTCCATTGCCTCATGCTTGCGGTGTGTGTGACAGACAGAGGTATTATGGGAAACAATTCAAAACAATTTGACATAAAATTTTAAAATAAAACTCTTGTACGAAGTCTTCACAATATTTTGAAGTCTGTGTTATGGAAAGACCACCCAGATTCAGAGTTTTCAGCAGCACCAGGGTATTTCTCTCAGCCAACTGCCTGCATTGATAAACCAAAAGAAAAATGTATGACTTATGACTATTATAAACTAGTTATGGGAGGGAGGAAAGAATCTACTTGCTGAGAAAACCGAAAAGAACATTTCAAATAAATACAAAATAATGCCCCGTTTTTCAAGGAATCAATTTACTGATTTCCATTCTGCACGGTCAGCAAATAGAAAACGTCCCCAAACAGTCTGTATTACCATACAGGCTGAAATGAACAAAGAGTTATCACCTCCCTTCCACTCATTCCCCCTCACCCCCAAAACAAATTCAGCAGGAAGGAGCTGCCTCCCCCTTTCTCCCCCCTCTACCCACACTAGCATTACTACAAGAGAAAGGACAAGCTAATTTTGTCTTTCTACTCAGGCAGCTTGGTGAAGGGGCTCAGTTACAGAGGCAACAGTCTGCTTGCATCATTTATCCAGGTGAGGCTTGGGAGAAGTGACTGTGTTCCTTGCAGGTTTTAAAAAGTGTGATATTACAAAGGCGAAATATACCCATGAAATATTGTTACGGTGGAAGGAAAATAATGAAAACCAGATAAGAAAAAAACCTTGTGGACGCACTTTGAGTACGTTCAAAAAGCGGCCACCACAACAACTTAGCATCTGATGAAACATGAGATCGTTCCAAAGGAGGAAGAGAGAGAGAGATACGGGGGGGATCCCCTGTGGGTAGCATTTCTTCACTCAGTGAATTAGTTAAATAAGGCTGGCCGTGTTGCTCAGGAGGATCAACTACAGTACCTGCGAATCCTAGCCATGGTAGTCTCAGTCACCAGCACAGACTCCTCATCAGGGAAAAGCTGGATCCCGTTGGCAAAACGAAGGTTCTCCATCAACACGGTTACCTCCTTGGTCTCTGTGTCGTACTCTAACACACTGAAAGACAGAGGGTTACATATGGACAGCTTTTCTCAGACTTTAGGTTGTTGTCTTTATAAACAGTTCCTTTTCTTAAAAATGAAAAAAAGTACCCACATCATGTATGAACACACATGCTTTTAAGGCCCTATACTGATCTAAAATCTATAATCAACTATCAATAGAAACTATTTACAAAAGGAGACAAGACCTTGCTATTAGAATGTGCTCAAAGCTCTCCCTAAGGCACATATGTCAGAGTCAAGGCCCGCGGGCCACATCCGGCCCGCAAGAAGGTTTTTTACGGCCCCTGGGATGATCTTGATTTATTATTAGAACCGGCCCGCAGCAAGCCGGCAGCCCGCAGATCTTTTACACGCACCAATACTACATTTCCCACAATGCAAAGGTGACGCACCGAGCAGTAGGCTGCTTCATTTCAATATTTATTGGCACAGCAGTCGTCAGCATCACAGTAAAATTAACTTTCAGATACCCATCAAAAATGGCAAAACGGAAGGTGGATACTGAGAACCGGGGGTTTCAAACAAGGTGGGAGTCGGAGTATATGTTCACGAAGGTAGCTGGAAAACCTGTGTGTCTTCTGTGTGGAGAAAGTGTGGCGGTACTGAAAGAGTATAATCTGAGACGACATTATGAAACGAAACACGCGGACAAAAACAAGAATATGGACATGGAACAAAGGCTACAAAAGGCAGAGGAATTAAAACGAGGCCTCAAATCTCGACAGGCTCTGTTCAAAAAAGCCAAATCACAAGGCCAGGCTGCTGTCAAGGCCAGTTTTATTTTGGCAGAAGAGATCGCTAAATCAGCCCGGCCATTTACGGAGGGGGATTTCATCAAAAACTGCATGATTAAAGTTTGTGACGAAGTTTGCCCAGAAAAAAGGCAACTCTTTTTAAATGTGAGTCTGAGCAGAAACACCATTGCCGAGAGAGTAGACCAGTTGTCCATCAATCTAAAAGAGCAGCTTGTGAAAAAGGGAAAAGATTTTATTGCATATTCCTTGGCTGTGGATGAGAGCACCGACATTTCTGACATTGCCCAGTTGTCAATTTTCATCCGCGGAGTGGACTCCAACCTAAGCGTGACAGAGGAGTTTTTGGCTTTACGTCCTATGCATGGCACAACTACGGGGCATGATTTGTATGAAGAGGTGTCAAGATGTGTAAATGAGATGGAGCTGCCTTGGGAAAAACTCGTGGGTTTGACAACCGACGGAGCACCTGCGATGTGTGGACACAGGAGCGGACTGGTGGCGAAGATACGGGAAAAGATGCAAGAGGAAAACGCGACAGGTGAGCTGACAGCTTATCATTGTATCATACACCAGGAAGCGTTGTGCGGTAAAGCCTTGAAAATGGAGCATGTAATGAGCATCATCACGCGCACAGTTAACTTTATCAGAGCCAAAGGTTTGAATCACCGCCAGTTCAAGGCATTTCTGACGGAGTTAGAAACGGAGCATGGTGATTTGCCTTATCACACAGAGGTGCGATGGCTAAGCCAGGGAAAGGTGCTTCAAAGATGTTTCGAGCTTCGTGAGGAGATTTGTCTGTTCTTGGACAGCAAAGGGAAAGACACAACACAACTCCGAGACGAAATGTTTCTGTGTGAAATGGCTTTTCTGTGTGACATTACGAGTCATCTGAATGCAATAAACTTGCAGCTGCAGGGTCGGGATCGTGTCATCTCTGATATGTACAGTACAGTGAAGGCATTTAAAACCAAACTGACTCTGTGGGAGACGCAGATGCGGAAAGAAAATTTGAGCCACTTTCCCAGCTGCCAGACCATGAAAGAGAAGCTCTCTACCAGTGCGTTCCCGAGCACACAGTTGGCTGATAAAATAGGTATGCTTGCCGCTGACTTTCGACGCCGATTTGCTGACTTTGAAGCACAAAAAAGCAGGTTGGAACTGCTCGGTAACCCATTTGCTGTTGACGTGGAAAGCTCACCACCAAACCTCCAAATGGAGTTGATTGACCTCCAATGCAATGATGCACTGAGGGCAAAATATGCGGCAGTGGGTGCTGCGGAGTTCGCCCGTTTCCTCCCCGGCACAATGCCCCAGCTGCGCATCCAGGCTGCTCAAACGTTGTCTATGTTTGGCAGCACATACCTGTGTGAACAACTGTTTTCTTTGATGAACCTGAACAAAACATCACACAGAAGTCGACTTACTGCTGAACACCTCCACTCAATTCTGAGGATTTCTTCAGCTCAGAGCCTTACCCCGAACATTGATGAACTTGTGGAAAAGATGGGACACCACCAAGTATCACCCTCAACCTCAAACAAGTGAACATTACTGTGCAATCACATATTTAGAGTTTTTACTCAGTTCAAGTTTAAAAGTTAAAATGTAATATTTGTTTTCACTGCATGTTACTTCTCCTTAAACAAAGTGTTGTTTTTGATTAATAGATTTTTGCACTTTATTTTTTTGTATTTCAATCCAATTATATTTTAAAAATATTTCAGTTGAGTGGATGATAGAAAATTGCTATTATTGTTTTTTCTTTGAAGTAAATTTAGCCCACTTTTGCTAAAATAGAAAATATAGTCTACTGATGGTGCCTTGAATACCGGTTTCTTTCATTTAATGTTCATGTTATGGGGATATTTATATAAAGGAAATTTGTCTTTTGTGTCTGTTGAAAATTAAAGATTACTGACAGAGCCATAAGAAAATATTGCTTTATTTATCTGATCATATTGTAATATATTTGTTAGGTTTTCAGTAGGTTCAATTAGGTTCACTAGACTATATGCGTCATTTAAAAAATTTTCAATGAACATTCGAACAGTCCGGCCCTCGTCTTGTAGCTGATTTTTTTATTTGGCCCTCCGTCCATTTGACTTTGACACCCCTGCCCTAAGGTATGTGGTAACAGTTACCGTCCATCTGCTGTGGCCTCCATGATGAGATGAAGGTAGTCTCTGCGCTGCCACCTGCTGCTAGAGTCGGTGAAGTACACTTTTCTCCCATCCTGTGTTACATCCAGGTCATTGACGAAGGAGAGCCTCCGGCCCCCAACCATCTGCCCAGCCGACACCAGGTTGGTCACCTCACCTTTACAATGAGTCAAGGAGTGAGAGTTACATCACTAAAATGTCTTGCATAATACCACACTTTTATTTGGAAGATATTATATGCAACGAAATTGATTATACTGAGTAAAAGGTGAAATTGTTGGGAAATTCATAAACAAATATTTAATTCCTCGCAACAAAAAAAACGGTCTATGTCACATTACTGATATGAAAATCTATCCTATAAAGGAAATAGAGCCATTGCTATGTAGAAGCTTGCCCTTGGCTGTGTGTGCTGCTGACCTGTGACAGGGTTAACCTCGAACAGCCCCAGATAGGCGTCAGCTACAAAAAGGGTACCGTTAGGACCCACTCTGATACCCAGGGGTCGTCCACAGCTAGGCTCCTGCTCACGGGATCCATCTAAAACATACCACACAATCCCAGTGGATATCAGGTATCTGAAGTAATTCCTTATTTATTGGGTGCTATTTATTATTTCAATCATTTTGAACAGGCTAATCTGATTAATATGAGCAAATACTCGAGTTCAAGCTCAGCTTTTTCTTGACATGTCATTTCAGTTTTGAGCCACACTGCTAGGCCTGTTGTGCATTAAGCCATCCTTGTTGTGCAAGTATAAAAACAATCCATAAAAAGGCATGTGTGAAATGTAACTGCTAAGAGTTGCTTATGATTGAACTGTTGGGTCATTTCTGTCTAAATCATGTCATGTTGAGACAACATTGTGAAATTACAGCTTGTGAAATCAGGACTAACGCAATGAGTGAGGAATCAATCACAGCTCTAGTCCTTGCTCACTTACCACACGGTGGCTTGCCAAGTCTGGCTATAACAGTGATGCTCTTGCCTTCAATCTTCACTATCTTCCCGTCAGCCGTACCTGTGTAAATTACATCTAGAGAAAGGAGATAGACAATAACAATGAGCATTTAGAAACTGAAAAAAAAACGCCAGGGCAATATGTTGGACACGGTTCACCAGTATGACCTCAGAAAAGCAAAACAGTTGCAGAGGAATACCAGTCAAGCACAAGTCATGTCATGTGTGAATACATGTGTCATCTCAAATATCCGTCTGTCACTAAGAAATCAAATCAAATGTTATTGGCCACAGACACATGTTTAGCAGATATTATATCTAACAAGTAATATCTAGCAATTTCACAACAATACACACAAATCTAAGTATAGGAATGGAATTAAGAATATATAAATATATGGAAGAGCAATGTCAGAGCGGCATAGACTAAGATACAGTAGAATAGAACATATGAGATGAGTAATGCCAAATATGTAAACATTATTAAAGTGACTAAGTGTTCCATTATTAAAGTGGCCAGTGATAAGACCACGCTTATCATAGCTCATTTGGAAAACCTAAACATCTGCTATTATTGGTCAACAGCGTGTCTGCAATCCAGACGACATTGCCCTATCACTTTTGATATATCAGGCTGCGTTACTGTGGTCACACCATACATCACACAAGCCCAAACAAACTGGGTGAAGGACATTGTCATGTGGCGAGACTCCAGCTGGAATGCTTTACCCCCATACTGACCTCCGAAGTTGGCAATGGACTCTGGGCCAACAAGCTGGTCCTCAAACAGCCGCTGTGCTTCCCTCAGCTTAAAGTTGGGCTCGTAACACCCAGACATAAGGGGAGGCTCATTGAGGCTAAAAAAACAAACAAGAGAAAACAAATTAGGAAACAGAATCAGTATGAATCACTGATCAACACCCTTGCCCTAGACTAGCCTGTACCCTGAAGCCTAGTGCTGTGGAGAAAAGGGAGAGAGGAAATCCTTGGCCCCAAGACCTCAGAATGGATCATTAACTGTGGATGCAAAATTTAGAAATGAATTCTAATGAGGACAGGGAGTCGCATGCTATTTGTTCTGAGGGGCAGACACTGGTGACAAATGAGATCAGCCACTGTGCAAGTTGGGGCAGCAAATCACTCAATCTAATAGCATTAGTAGAGAATGCAGTACGGAGAAATACAGCTATGCAGTTGTGGAGAGATCAGGGTTGTGGCAGAGGAGTGGACAAGGGGGATTCTGAACTGACTGGTCTGAACTGACTGGAGGCGCCTAAAAGGAAATCGCACCCGTGCATTCAGACTATGAGCAGAGTGCCTTATCAATCTTTCCTCAATCAAAAATTAATCAATTATTGATATAAGATCATGTTTGGCTAAGCATTTTGTATTTGCATCAGAACACTACATGATGAACTATATTGCTTAGGGACGATTGAATCCATTCTACTTACTAACGTATGCATGTTATACAATGTATCTTATACATAATCTATGTTATACAAGTAGTATAAGCCTAGTCATTCAGTGGCGTAACATCTGTGAGAGGGACTTGTGGTAGAAATGTACAGAACAGTTTCCACAAAACTATTTCCAAAAGCTGAAAAGTAAGCAGAAATGTTGACTATGCAGACTGACTAAAGTATTTTGCAGTAAAGCTGATTAGTCCAAACATTCCTTGAAGTCCATACATTTCTGAGCTATTAGAGTTAACATGATTCTAAAGACCAGGAGAAAATAAAAAGAGAGGAGGATTTCAATTCTTGACATCTCACCTGAGCAGCTCAGGGTGAATAGGAGACTCGAGCAGAAAAAAGACTACAAGCAATGGAACGATCAGGCATCCTCCCAGGGTCACCAGGGTCACACGGAATACCTTTCCACTGTAGGTACTGGGAAAACCAAAACATAGATCAATCAAACCCGCCCGACACCTTTCTATAGAGCTGAGGGATGAGGCTGAGGAAATGTAACCTCTCAAATTCATAGAGAACTCTAGATGCAAGGAATGACATCCACATGATAAATATTAGGATGCTTTACAGTACCAGTCAAAAGTTTGGGCACACCTTCTCATTCAATGGTTTTCTTTCTTTTTTACTATTTTCTACATTGTAGAATAATGGTGAAGACATCAAAACAATGAAATAACCCATATGGAATCATGTAATAACCACAAAAAAAAGTGTTAAATAAATCTAAATATTTTAGATTCTTCGAGAGATTGCCAAGAGTGTGCAAAGCTGTCATCAATGCAAAGGGAGGCTACTTTGAAGAATCTCAAATATAAAATACATTTGGATTTGTTTAACACTTTTTTGGTGACTGCATGAGTTCATGTGTTATTTCATAGTTTTGATGTCTTCACTGTTATTCTACAATGTAGAAAATAGCAAAAATAAAGAAAAACCCTGGAATGAGTAGGTGTGTCCAAACTTTTGACTGGTACTGTACATAGCTTATGTTCTTGTTGTTTGTAAACAATGGAGTAGGCTTATAACCTTTATGTTGTTGGTTAAATACAGGTTGGATTGCTGTGTTAAACTCCTGAATCATAGGCCTAAGTGAAATTCTTCAAGAATCAGTGGGTATTTTGAACAGATTTCCAGATCTCAAACTGTAGTTTTAATAATATCAATATGTTATTGGGTGTTTGAAGAGATCCATGAGGTCAACTCAGGTCAACAGTGGATGATGCAGTACACAAACATACACACAGAATGCAAATGCATATATATTTTTTCCAGAGAGAATGCATCTACGACAAACCTGAATAAGCCTTACCTAGCGCATGCTGGCCAATGCTCTCTCCGCTGACTGGTTTGGTTCATACCATGCACGCATAATGCAAAGTAATTAATCCACTGTTACCTGTCAGTGAGTGGAAAACTGACCTAGAAATGGATTGTGTTTACCTCTGCATCTGTCATCAGCTAGCAAGTGGAAATGCGAATCATGCAGTCTGAAACACAGTGGTTGTCTGCATCTGTGCGTAAGGCAATACATACTACATAGCAAGGAAAGCAGTATCTGATGTTAATATGAATAGCGTATTATTTAGAATAGGCTAGTTTACCTGGTGCCCTTGTATTGGGGTTCCTGTAATTCGTCTGTGATAATTTGTGGTCTGTTCAGCCTCCTGAACCGCAGTCCCTCTGGCTCATTCATACTGAAATGAGACTTCTACTATCACTCTATCCAAAAATGAGGTTTCAGGTAAGCAGCTTGCTACATGAGAAGGTTGATAATTCGATTGCTTGTAAAGACAGACACATGCAGGACATCGTAGTGATAGCTACAGCATTCAACGACGGGCTTTCCCGGCCGTGGACAGTTTTTACGCAATACGCATTTTTTTATTCTACGTCAGACGACAGGTGCTGTCTCTAATCATTGATATTCAACGCCACCTGCTGTTGTGGAGTGTGCGCTACAGACCATTTTTAAAGGTCATATCAAACACGAAAGAGGAAGCGAGACATCCCACTCCCTCATTGTTTCTATTTTAACGGAAGTCCAGACCCTGCTACTATCGCATTGGAGTCTATGGAGAGCCACCGCCTTTTTTTCAAATGGTTTACCACCTGAGTTAACGATCTTAATTTAGCCACCGTCTTTGGTCATATGATCTGAGGAAGGTCTACATTGGTCCAAGGAGAACACAGGGATAAGCGTGGTCTATAGAGTACCACAGTACGAGTCATAATACCCCCCAAAACCAAGCATTCAAACAAGGAAATTGTTCCAATCGTTTTTTCACAATTTATTTTTCCCATATGGGATTTTAGAAACACTTAAAATAATGGCTGTGTTTAGTGTAAGCTTACCCTGGCCTGACGTTTTGACAACAGTGTCAACCTCTCTAAAACAAGGTGACTTTTATCAATATATTCGCCTCTATTTACCAAATTTTGTAATGAATAAATTGGCTACATTAAAAAAAAAGAAGATAATTCTGTCAACTGTCTTTAAATTGAAGTGTATGCTGTCGTAATTCTACTTCACCTACATGATTTAAATTAATGAATATCATGATAAGTATCATGATTAGATACCAGACCAATGTTTTTGTAACATTCACAATACTTGTTTTGTATTTTTGTGATGATTTTCTCAAAATATAACCAGGTAGTGAGTGCATGACCAAAAAGTTACTGAGTTACAGTTCATATAAGGAAATCAATCAATTGAAATAAACGCATTTGGCCCTAATCTATGGATTTCACATGACTGGGAATACAGACATATATCTGTTGGTCACAGATACCTTTTTAAAGTGATGTTACTTTGATTGACGCATGGGTGGGTGGGGGAGGGGGGGGGGGGGGGTGTACTAAGATTACATATGGAATTGTTTTATTCAGCTATTTGATTTTGATTTTTAGGACCCCTTTAGGTCTCCCCCCCCCCCAAAAAAAAATGTTGGTAAAATACTGAATTTGGCCATTACTACTATAGAAATGCTTTGAATAACACATTCATAAATGGCAAGAAATACAGTCACAAAATATATCATAAGGAATACGGTTTTGAACTGTCTGTCCTACATCTAGGAGATATAAGAAAGCTCAGGAAATAAACTCAGCAAAAAAAGAAACGTCCTCTCACTGTCAACTGCGGTTATTTTCAGCAAACTTAACATCTGTAAATATTTGTATGAACATAACAAGATTCAACAACTGAGGCATAAACTGAACAAGTTCCACAGGCATGTGACTAACAGAAATTGAATAATGTGTCCCTGAACAAAGGGGTTGTCAAGATCAAAAGTATCAGTCAGTATCTGGTGTAGCTGCATTAAGTACTGCAGTGCATCTCCTACTCATGGACTGCACCAAATTTGGCAGTTCTTGCTGTGAGATGTTACCCCACTCTTCCACCAAAGCACCTGCAAGTTCCCAGACATTTATGTGGGAAATGGCCCTAGCCCTCACCCTCCGATTCAACAGATCCTAGACATGCTCAATGGGATTGAGATCCGGGCTCTTCGCTGGCCATGGCAGAACACTGACATTCCTGTCTTGCAGAAAATCACGCACAGAACGAGCAGTATGGCTGGTGGCATTGTCATGCTGGAGGGTCATGTCAGGATGAGCCTGCAGGAAGGGTAACACATGAGGGAGGAGAATGTCTTTCCTGTAACGCACAGTGTTGAGATTGCCTGCAATGACAACAAGCTCAGTCCGATGATGCTGTGACACACCATGACGGACCCTCCACCTCCAAATCGATCCTGCTCCAGAGTACAGGCCTCGGTGTAACGCTCATTCCTTCGACGATAAACTCTAATTCAACCATCACCCCTGGTGAGACAAAACTGAGACTCGTCAGTGAAGAGCACTTTTTGACAGTCCTGTCTGGTCCAGCGATGGTGGGTTTGTGCCCATAGGCGACGTTGTTGCCGGTGATGTCTGGTGAGGACCTGCCTTACAACAGGCCTACAAGCCCTCAGTCCAGCCTCTCTCAGCCTATTGCGGACAGTCTGAGCACTGATGGAGGGATTGTGCGTTCCTGGTGTAACTCGGGCAGTTGTTGTTGCCATCCTGTACCTGTCCCGCAGGTGCGATGTTCGGATGTACCGATCCTGTGCAGGTGTTGTTACACGTGGTCTGCCACTGCGAGGATGATCAGCTGTCCGCCCTGTCTCCCTGTAGCACTGTCTTAGGCGTCTCACTGTACGGACATTGCAATTTATGGCCCTGGCCACATCTGCAGTCCTCATGCCTCCTTGCAGCATGCCTAAGGCACGTTCATGCAGATAATCAGGGACCCTGGGCATCTTTCTTTAGGTGTTTTTCAGAGTCAGTAGAAAGGCCTCTTTAGGGTCCTAAGTTTTCATAACTGTGACCTTAATTGCCTACCGTCTGTAAGCTGTTAGTGTCTTAACAACTGTTCCACAGGTGCATGTTCATACATTTTTTTATGGTTCATTGAACAAGCATGGAAAACATTATTTATACCCTTTACAATGAAGACCTGTGAAGTTATATGGATTTTTACAAATTATCTTTGAAAGACTGGGTCCTGAAAAAGGGACGTTTCTTATTTTTCTGAGTTTATATTTGTATTTTTGTACACACATTTAACCCCTTATTTTTGTTGGCATAAAACTACCTCCATTTGTTTGTATGGGTTACCTTCAGACAGTCCCGTGACAGAGAACACCATTGGAGAACATTGTGTTCATGAGAGTCTCCCCTTTCCAAAAAGTGGTCATAATAGTTTGTAGGCCAAACCGTTCGGACGCTACAGACATGTATTCCTCAGAAGACTGATTTTCCAGATGTCTCATGGTCTGACAAACTGACTGCTGTAGCTTGGTCACCATCCACTGCAGATGCGGAGGGCCGGCATAGGCGGATGCGGTGGATTGAGATGCATTGAAGAGTTTGATGGGGATTTTAAAAAATATGTTACTTATAGACTCTTAAGGACTTAATCTGTGTTCGGGAAACTGTCCCTTAATGTCTTATCTGCATGACATTTTATCCATTCAAGTGAAACAACATTTTATTTTATTTAACATTTAGCTGTAGGATACAATTTTACGATATAAACTTCTTCACTCTAAAATTGGCAGTGTAGAAATCCCCTACAATAACCCATGTGTATAAATGTATTGCATTTTATTCACACTTAAGACAATCAACAATAGTTGAATTTGTTTGACAACAATGTTACAGACACAACAAATTACAGGCTTTAACATTACAGTGGCACCTACACTGAGTGTACAAAACATTAGGAACATCTGCTTTTTCCATGACAGACTGACCAGGTGTATCCAGGTGAAAGCTCTGATATTTTATTGATTTAATTTCTTAATTAAATCCACTTCAACCAGTGTAGCTGAAGTGGAGACAGGTTGAAGAAGAATTGTTAAGCCTTGAGATAACTGAGGCATGGATTGTGTGTGGCATTCAAAGAGTGACTGTGCAAGACATAATATTTAGGTGCCTTTGAATGGGGGGGGGGGGGGGGGGGGGGGGGGGGGGGTATGGTAGTAGGTGCCAGGCGTACCTGTTCGAGCGTGTCAAGAACTGCAACGCTGCTGGGTTTTTCAACCTCAACAGTTTCCTGTATGTATTAAGAATGGTCCACCACCCAAAGAACATCCAGCCAACTTGACACAACTGGAGTCAACATGGGCCAGCATCCCTTGTAGAGTCCATGCCCTGACAAATTGAGGCTGTTCTGAGGGCAAAAGGCAGTGCAACTCAATATTAGGAACGTGTTCCTAATATTTTTTTACACTCAGTGTATAAATTAATGTGATATGAGACACACTAATTTATTGTAAAATGTACACACATTTGATTTCAGTTTGTGAGTATGTGATATAGATAGGGGTTGGAGGCATGTTTATTTCGACATTATAAAATACAACTTTTATACACGTTTGACATTGCAGGCGACTGATCTACAAATCACCATAAATAACTACACATCATTATTTGTAGATCAGTCATTCCTTTTTCTCCCCAATTTCAATCTTGTCTCATCGCTGCAGCTCCCCAATGCGTCCTCCGAAACATGACCCCCCCCAAACCACGCTTAACACCCGCTCAAACCACCAATGCGCCTACAGGCGCCCGCCCCGCCACAAGTAGTCGCTAGAGCGCGAAGAGCCAAGTAAAGCACCCCCGGCCAAACCCTCCACTAAACCCAACAGCGCTGGGCCAATTGTGCGCTGCCCTATTGGACTCTCGATCACTGCCGAATGTGATACAGCCCAGCATCGAACCAGGGTCTGTAGTGACACCTCTAGCACTGTCATGCAGTGCCTTAGGGCTCCCGAGTGGTGCAGCGGTCTAAGAGTGGTACAGAGAAGCTGTATCTTCCACCATGAGACTATGATTTGAGGCCAGAGTGAGTCTGTTAGTGTCTGCGGAGGTTGGGTCCTAAACTGAAACATCTGCCGCAGATCTCACAGCGAAATCCTTTCTCACCGGTGTGAACTCTGTGGTGGGAATTAAGTGCACTTTTCAGGCTGAAGCCTTTTCCGTATTGATCACATATGTAGGGCTCCTCTCCTGTATGGGTCCTTTGAGCCTTGAGGCCACTTCTCTGAGTGAATCTATTGCCACATATGTCACAGCTGAAAGGTCTCTCTCCTTTGTGTACAGTCAGCACATGTACATTTAAACTGCGTCCAGCTGTAAAAGACTTCCCACACGTTGTACATTTTAAATGGTCTTCCTCCTGTGTGTACACATTGTATTATCAGGTCTCTCTGCCTGGCAACAACCTTCCCACACTGAAAGCACTTGAATCTCTTCTCTCCTCTGTGTACAGCTATTATGTGAGCTATTATGTGAGCTTCGAGGCTACATTTGGCTTGGAAAACCTGAGCACACAGAGTACATTTTAACATCTTCTCTTTATGTCTTTTGAAAACCACCTGGTGTTATTTAACCTGGTTCTGGGTGCCAAATATCTTCCCGCAGTACATGCACTTGAATTCTTTCTCCCTTTTGTGCACTATAATGCGGTGTACTTTGAGACTGCACTTTGCTGTGAAGCCCTTCCTGCACTGTGTGCACTTAAATGGCCTCTCACCCATGTGGACAACCTGGTGGGCTTTCAGGTTACATAGTTTACTAAAAGCCTTCCCGCACTGTACACAGCTTAAATGATTGTCTCTTGTTACAGATTTCTGACACTTTGTGCATCTCACCACACATGTCTTACGGTGAGAACCACTATCTTAGCATCACTGGATATGTCTGTAGGTGCATTAGGCTGTAAGTCTTGGTCGTCTTTGGTGTCTGCTGGTGAGAGTGGTGTAGTGATTTCCTCCTTCAAGTTGTGGTGAATAGTAGCATTCTCCCCAGCCACTGTCCTGGATTCTCCATCTGGGCAGCAGAAGGTTAAAGATGAATATCACTGCTGTTGTGCTGCAGGTTCAGCGTTTAATTTCAACAAAGTTCTGAATATGAGATGTAACAATTACCCATACAATGTATTCCATGTTACACACACCTCTGTGCCAACACAAAGCTAGCTGGCTAGCTAGACAAATGTAAACACTACTTGTAACCCACTAACGCATAGTAGACCATATAGCACCAACCTCTGTCCCGGGGCAAATGCTCTGCTCTGTGAATAGGTGTCAACGTTTTGACTTGTGCACTTGTCAAACAATTGACTTATTTCCATCACTACTGCATAGTTTAAAAGCCCCATGACGGTGACCAGTTGATCCTTTAAACGTGACATTTTCCTTGAGATATAAAGTCAACATTTACACAAATAATACGTTAGGATTATGCAATTGATCCTGTCACGTTTTGATTTACTAGCTAACTATTATAGTAAACTAAACTCAGCAAATAGAAACGTCCCCTCACTATCATCTGCGTTTATTTTCAGCAAACTTAACATGTGTAAATATTTGTATGAACATAACAAGATTCAACAACTGAGACATAGACTGAACAAGTTCCACAGACATGTGACTAACAGAAATTGAATAATGTGTCCCTGAACAAAGGGGGGTTCAAAATCAAAAGTAACAGTCAGTATCTGGTGTGACCACCAGTTGCATTAGGTACTGCAGTGCATCTCCTCGTCGTGGACTGCACAGAGATTTGCCAGTTCTTGCTGTGAGATGTTACCCCACTCTTCCACCAAGGCACCTGCAAGTTCCCGGACATTTCTGGGGGGAATGGCTCTAGCCCTCACCCTCCGATCCAACAGGTCCCAGATGTGCTCAATGGGATTGCGATCCGGACTCTTCACTGGCAATGGCAGAACACTGACATTCCTGTCTTGCAGGAAATCACACACAGAACGAGCAGTATGGCTGGTGGCATTGTTATGCTGGAGGGTCATGTCAGGATGAGCCTGCAGGAAGGGTACCACATGAGGGAGGAGGATGTCTTCCCTGTAACGCATAGTGTTGAGATTGCCTGCAATGACAACAAGCTCAGTCCGATGATGCTGTGACACACTGCCCCAGACCATGATGGACCCTCCACCTCCAAATCGATCCCTCTCCAGAGTACAGGCCTCAGTGTAACGCTCATTCCTTCGACGATAAACGCTAATCCGGCTAGTTGATCTGGACATTTCTGACATTTCTGACAAGTTATAAATAGCTCTCTAAGGTATGCAACGACTAACACGACAAGAGGAACTGATGATGCACTTCCACATTTCGAAATGGCACCTTGTGCATTCTACTATTACAACTATTACAAATCAAGAGTAAGTTTAAAGCTGAGTTCCACTGATTTACTGGACCTTTCCTCCCGAAGCTTCTGCCACAGATTATTTAATTATATTGACTAGATATTTAGTGGCCGTTCTAACAATGAAAATAAATGTCTTAAAAAATGGAAGGCAGTCGGGCAGAGGTAATATCAGGTGCGACCATTCTAGCTATACGCGTGTGGAACAACAGGCACAACTCCGATATAAAGTGTTTTTTCTCAAAGTTTACCGTGATGTCACGTGTCGTACTTATATCGGTACTCTCACAACAACCTAAGCATTACGAATCTTATATTCGATCAAATAAGCCACACGTAGAAAATAAGCCATTACATTTTTTTGTTAACCAAATTCGACACTCATTGACCTCCATACATAAAACAATCGCTTGATGAGCGCAAGCAACGCCACCTGCTGGAGAAGAAGATTTTGGGGCCAGGTACTCAAATCAGAGATATTAGGGAAAGGAGGAACGTAATAACGCCTCATCCAGCACTCTGTTGACCAATCACGTTCACGTTATCATGCTGCGTCACACGGTTGCTAAAACAATCGTCACGCAATCCCCACAAAGTCAGTGAATGAGTTAAGAAACCTGCCTATTTTCATCGAAAGTACGTATTGTCACGATTCAAAAGCTATAGCATATTACAAAGAACCAGTTAATTGTTTTATATCTAGGAAATTATTTGTAATGTTGCAGTTCTTATTGACAAAAGACATGCTAATGTTGCGTTTTTGAGCTAGCTCCCAATTGACTCCCATTTACTCCACGAAGGAGAGCTCTCCTTGTGCCAGAATAGCCCAGAAAGAACCGCGCGGTCCATTGACGAGGCATTGGCAACGCACACAATGGCTTCAGTGCCTTTCAAATAATGTCCCATCTCCTCAAAATTATCTCTGCCAGTTATCCCTCTCGCTTCGCCTTTCCCTCCGCTTATGCGCATTTGCGGAATTCTCTACTTACGCAGTCTACTCTACTCATAGAGCGTCAATCAATCAAATGTATTCATAAAGCACTTTTTACATCAGCAGATGTCACAAAGTGCCTAAACAGAAACCCAGCCTAAAACAGCAAGCAATGCAGATGTAGAAGATTTAAAGAACAGGCTACTCTGGCGAATGATGGTTGTTAAATAAAGTTAGATCAAAGTTGAATCAATGTCTGCAAGATCACATTATGATAGTATTGTACATATAACCAACCGTATATAATTGCATAGTATAACATTACTGTAAGAGACAAAAAACAGCACCTTATATTTTATGATGGAGCACCTTGCCATTAGGCAAAAGTGTTCACTAAGTGGCTCGGGGAACAAAACATTGATATTTTGTGTCCATGGCCAGGAAACTCACCAGTCTTAATCCAATTGAGAATTTATGGTCAATTCTCAAGAAGCAAAAACCGACAAACACAAATTCTGACAAACTCCAAGCATTGATTATGCAAGAATGGGCTGCCATCAGTCAGGATGTGGCCCAGAAGTTAATTGACAGCATGCCAGGGCGGATTGCAGAGGTCTTGAAAAAGAAGGGTCAACACTGCAAATATTGACTCTTTGCATCAACTTCATGCGATTGTCAATAAAAGCCTTTGACACTCATGAAATCCTTGTAATTATACTTCAGTATTCCATAGTAACATCTGACAAAAATATCTAAAGACACTGAAGTAGCAAACATTGTGGAAATTAATATTTGTGTCATTCTCAAAACTTTTGGCCACGACTGTAAACAAAAACAAATAACAATGAAATTAAATATCCATATAAATATCTATTAATGTTTATTTTCCCCAATTAAAACACTCACATATATGTCTCGGTTGGAACTGTTGCTGTTTAAATACAAATAATTTTAATTCTGAACTGGAATAAACAGATTGATCACATCACACAGATGAATAACAGAACACACACATAGAGCAACCCTAAGTAACAGTATAGATGAAAAGTGATTAGGCCTACTGTAGAAATTATTGTTGAAAGAAAGTCTAATTTGGAAGTGTTGCTGTTAAAATACAATACATCTTTTTTATTCTGAACTGGAATAAACTGATTGATCACATCACACACACAGTCATTTTCTGGTCTATATCTGTGTGATGTGATCAATCAGTTTATTCCAGTTCAGAATAAAAAATGTGTATTGTATTTTAACAGCAACATGCCTATTCTGGGCTCTGTTTTTGACAGTGCAACACAGACGTCATGCTCAGCCTTGAAACTATTTATGTACTTGTTTTTTAAGTATGTCAGAGTTGAGAACCCTGACTCACATAGGTATGTGGTGCCAAACTGGACCAGAACATCTACTGCTTTCTCAGTCAGGCAGGAGACCGCTTCCTGTTGTAGATGAGCAACCCAGAACTGTGTGAGTGTGTTTGCCACAGTTTATTCCGGTTATTATTATTGTATTTTAACAGCAACAGTTCCAACCTAGACTAGTTTTCAACAATAATTTCTATAATAAGATGTACACTAGTAGGCCTGATCATTTTTCATATTCATCTGTATTGTTACTTACGGTTGCACTATTAGTAGCTAGCTTGCTTTGGCGAATGTTAGCTGTGTACAAGGCCAGGGGATTGTTTGAAAGAGAAACTCACATCTACTACTATGAGAGTTAGTTAGTACTCCCATAGTTCTGCTATAAAATAACAATGCCTTGCTAGCGGACATACTTTTCCACTGTCGAGGCACTGTTTCCTGAAGCATTCTTCACTGTTCTGAAAGAACTCCCTGGGTTTACCATCATGCTGTGGATGTTTGGTCAGGACGTGTCGTTTTATTAATTTGTTCGTAATACGAGACTCATTACTAAGCACTTCCACACTGACAGCGTAAGTGTTTCAATCAAGTGAACACGTCCTTGAGCATTTATTTTTATTTCATAACATTTGTTAAAATAGGACCTTTATAAAGATAACATATATAAAACACCATTATTCTGGATGAATTATTCATAATTTATTACAGCGCCTTTTCTTATTTAAAATATGTACTATGCAGAAATCGCCATTTCCTGGTTGATAAAAGTCTAATTGTTCGCCTAATTTCAGTTGATGTGACAAAACAAGCAGGTAAAGTAATTTTACCATCTAAACCCCTGTGAAATATATTTTTCATAAAAATATATTGTATTTTCAGCTGTTTGAAGTTGGTGAACAAAACTGAAAGTTAAAAGACCCAAAAACGAAACTTAAGAAGGGGAAGCATAGAAATAGCGCACAAAGAAAAAATACCACTTCTTAGACTTACATATTGCAGCTTTAAAGATAACTAACTGCCTTTAAAAAGTAATAATCCATTTGAAAACTGCATATGTGACATCTATATGAGTAAGAAACAGTTATTATAGTGTCAAAATTGACTACAAAGTGTAAATCTGATAATTTTGTTCATAAAGTCAGTCTCTTCTAAAACAGAGTTTGGAGCATCGGTGCATCACAACATGTAAATAAATGAAGGTTGTGTTTTGATTTTAAAATGTCCATTGGCCTACTAACATGGGCTGAACAACGGTCAGGAAACATACATCCCAGACTGAAATCTTGTTTTTCTAATGAGCAACAGAAAAACACCTGTGCCAATCGGCGTGGCTCTTTAAAAAACAAAGTAAAAAAATACTGTGCATTTGATAATCTTAATCTCTCACGAGAGATTAGCCTTATGATAATGATTCTTAAAGGGAAAGAAAGGGGTGTACTGTGTATCTTGAGTGTCTTGTGTCTTATATAAATGAGCCATACGTAGTGAACAACTGAAGGACTGTGGTCAAAAAACTGACTCAGCTTCAGCACAGTATAAAATTCAGAATGGAGTGAGTGAAGTGAGCTGTTACTCAAGTGATCAGTGCCAAGTTGCCAACACAACGTCTTAGCAGTGATAAAGCCTACTTCATTATTTATTCTGAGATGTCAGGCTCTTGTACTGGGCATGGGCCTTGATGATCTCTGCGACAACAGATGGGTCATCCAGAGTGGACACATCGCCCAGGTCTCCTGTCTGCTCCATAGCCACCTTCCGCAGGATTCTCCTCATGATCTTCCCAGAGCGTGTCTTGGGAAGTCTCTTCACTACCTGAAAGAGGTCAAACGACAGATAGATGAAAGAAACCATCTATTATTAGTTTAAAACAAATGCCATTTCCATATAATAGGATCTTCAACAACAGCAATTTTACATACTGCCTTGAATAACAGGAATGCACAGTTTAGTAACCACAAACAGCGTGAATGTCCTCACCAGAAAGTGGTCAGGGACAGCTTACTTTGTTTGTTATCTTAGTGGCCCCAGGCCTCTCAGATCTTTAACGACTGCTGTCTGGTTCAGGGCATATACTAGGATCTTCAACAACAGCAGTTTTACATACTTATCATAAATGCACAGTTTAGTAATCACAAGCAGCATGAATATCCTCACCAGAAAGTGGTCAGGGACAGCATACTTTGCTATCTTAGCGGCCACCAGGCCTCTCAGCTCTTTAACGACTGCTGTGTGGTTCAGGGAAGGGTCTTCTTTCAAAACCACAAAGGCAAAGGGAACTGTTGTACAAGGGAAGGAAAACATGCAACAAAGCGTTGATAGAATGTGCCAATAACTATGAATTGCAAGTTGTAAATAAGCTTCAATGCACTTGATCATCATATAGATGTACACATATGTAATTTCAGTGTACATAGATATATACATATGTAATTTTAGCAATCTTGATCTTCTTTTGGTTAGTATGTGGGTTGGTTTAATCTCATGAAGAGCACCACATATTCCCTTTACAAGGTGGTGCTGAGTGTCAAGAGTTTACCAAGAACAAACTTCTAAGGACTTTCTCAGGGTATATCATTGACCTCAGTAACAAATCGTACTAAGAGGCTGTTCGTTTAGTTTTGGGTATATTACACTAGTATTGACACACCTGAAGGCTAGTGCCTATTCCACTCAAGGGGAACAGTGGCTAGATTCAAGGAGAGAATTGACTCAAAGCTAAGAAGCTTTCCATTTCCTGGTGTACTGTTATTCAACGGTTTAGAAGCCATTTCAAAGCTCCAGAAATATCCAATTCACATACATACTGTAACAAATGTGTATTGTGCGTGGTAATGTGGGATGATAGTGGTTTTGCACTGTATGTCTATATTTTTATTCTTACCCTCTCCTTTGATATCATGGGAAATACCAATCACCGCAGTCTCAGGAACTGCTGGGTGTTCATCCTAAAAGACAGAAGACAACCATTCAAGAAATGTATAAGAAATCCCCATTGACAACAACAGTACAGTGACTCTTTCACATAATCATGATATTGATTTTATTAGTGAGTCAACTGAACATACAGCTGCCATTCATGTAACAAATAGGCTAGGTGTGTTAGTTCTTACCAGGGCATCCTCAATTTCAGCAGTACCCAATCGGTGGCCACTAATGTTGATTACGTCATCCATACGCCCAGTTATCTGGTAGTAGCCTTCTTTAGACCGATATGCTCCATCCCCAGTGAAGTAATGACCTGGAATAGAGTCAACTCCAAAGCTCACACTTGGGTAATAAACAGTGACCTAAGGTGTCTTAGTAATCGTTATCCTAACAATGTCAACACTGTTTGCCATGTTGACAAATATACTGGTATTATTTTTTAGCCCGCTATCTCAAATCAAATCCAAATCAAATTTGATTGGTCACGTACACATATTTGCAGATGTTATTCGCAGGTGCAGCGAAATGCTTATGTTTCTAGCTCCAACGGGGCAGTAATACCTAACAATACACATACATTTAAATAAAACAATTAAGAAATATCAGAATTAACAAGGAATCCAAAATATAAATATATTGTATACACTGAGTGTACAAAACATTAAGAACACATTCCTTTAACCCGTCTCATCCCCTTCATCTACACTGATAGAAGTGTATTTAACAAGTGACATCAATAAGGGATCATAGGTTTCACCTGCATTCACCTGGTCAGTATATGACATGGAAAGAGCAGGTGTTCATAATGTTTTGTGCACTCAGTGTATAATTGTGTAAATAGACATTATGGACAGCATATGAATAAAAAAAAAGTTGTGTAAAGCAGTAGTTATATAGGATGAGCGTAGACTAAAATAAAGTATATAAACTCAGCAAAAAAAGAAACGTCCCTTTTTCAGGACCCTGTCTTTCAAAAAATGCGTAAAAATCCAGATCTTCATTGTAAAAGGTTTAAACACTGTTTCCCATGCTTGTTCAATGAACTATCAACAAGTAATGAACATGCACCTGTGGAACGGTCGTTAAGACACTAACAGCTTACAGATGGTAGACAATTAAGGTCACAGTTATGAAAACTTAGGACTCTAAAGAGGCCTTTCTACTGACTCTGAAAACACCAAAAGAAAGATGCCCAGGGTCCATGCTCATCTGCGTGAACGTGCCTTAGGCATGCTGCAAGGAGGCATGAGGACTGCAGATGTGGCCAGGGAAATAAATTGCAATGTCCGTACTTTGAGACGCCTAAGACAGCGCTACAGGGAGACAGGAGGGACAGCTGATCGTCCTCGCAGTGGCAGACCACGTGTATTGCCGTACCAGGCGGTTATACAGCCCGACAGGATGCTCTCAATGGTGCATCTGTAGAAGTTTGTGAGGGTCTTGGGGTGCCAAGGCAAATTTCTTCAGCCTCCTGAGGTTGAAGAGGCGCAGTTGCGCCTTCTTCACTAAACTGTCTGTGTGAAATTTACCATTTCAGGTTGTCAGTGATGTGCACGCCGAGGAACTTGAAGCTTTTTACCCTCTCAACTGTTGCCCCGTCGATGTGGATGGGGAGGTGCTCTCTCTGCTATCTCCTGAATTCCACGATCATCTCCTTAGTTATGTTGACGTTGAGGGAGAGGTTATTTTCCTAGCACCACTCCACCAGGGCCCTCATCTTCTCTTTGCCACTGTAGATTACGATCTACCATTTTCAAATTGATTTCACAAAAATACCTATTTTCTAAAGCTATAGACTTCTGTAACCATAAAAGCGTTGTTTTCATGCATGTTAACATTAGAAGCCTCCTCCCTAAGTTTGATTTATTCACTGCTTTAGCACACTCCGCAAACCCGGATGTCCTAGCCGTGTCTGAATCCTGGCTTAGGAAGGTCACCAAAAATCCAGAAATTTCCATCCCTAACTATAATTTTTTCTGAGAAGATAGAACTGCCAAAGGGGGCGGAGTTGCAATCTACTGCAGAGATAGCATCCAGAGTTCTGTCATACTATCCAGGTCTGTGCCCAAACGATTCGAGCTTCTATTTTTAAAAATCCACCTTTCCAAAAACAAGTCTCTCACCGTTGCCGCTTGTTATAGACCCCTCTCGGCCCCCAGTTGTGCCCTGGACACCATATGTGAATTGATTGCCCTCCATCTATCTTCAGAGTTCGAACTGTTAGGTGACCTAAACTGGGACATGCTTAACACCCTGGCCGTCCTACAATCTAAGCTAGATGCCCTCAACCTCACACAAATCATCAAGGAACCTACCAGGTACAACCCTAAATCGGTAACCATGGGCACCCTCTTAGATATCATCCTGACCAACCTGCCCTCTAAATACACCTCTGCTGTCTTCAACCAGGATCTCAGTGATCACTGCCTCATTGCTTGCGTGTGTACTGGGTCCGCGGTCAAACGACCACCCCTCATCACTGTCAAACGCTCCCTAAAATACTTCAGCGAGCAGGCCTTTCTAATTGACCTGGCCCGGGTTTCCTGGAAGGATATTGACCTCATCCCGCCAGTAGAGGATGCCTGGTTGCTCTTCAAAAGTGCTTTCCTCTCCATCTTAAATAAGCGTGCCCCATTCAAAAAATGTATAACCAAGAACAGATATAGCCCTTGGTTCACCCCAGACTTGACTGCCCTTGACCAGCACAAAAACATCCTGTGGCGTTCTGCATTAGCATCGAGTAGCCTCCGCGATATGCAACTTTCCAGGGAAGTCATGAACCAATACTCAGTCAGTTAGGAAAGCTAAGGCTAGCTTTTTCAAGCAGAAATTTGCTTCCTGTATCACTAATTCACAAAAGTTTTGGGACACTAAAGTCCATGGAGAATAGGAGCACCTCCTCCCAGCTGTCCACTGAACTGAGGATAGGAAACACTGTCACCACCGATAAATCTAAGCATAATAAGCATTTTTCCATGGCTGGCCTTGCTTTCCACCTGGCTACCCCTACCCTGGCCAACATCTCAGCACCCCCTGCAGCAACTTGCCCAACCCCCAACCCCCCGCTTCTCCTTCACCCAAATCCAGACAGCTGATGTTCTGAAAGAACTGCAAATCAGCTGGGCTAGACAATCTGGACCCTTTCCTTCTAAAATTATCCACCGAAATTGTTGCAACCCCTATTACTAGCCTATTCCACCTCTCTTTTGTGTCGTCTGAGATCCCCAAAGATTGGAAAGCTGCCTCGGGCGTCCCCCTCTTCAAAGGGGGAGACACTCTAGACCCAAACTGTTAAAGATCTATATCCATCCTGCCCTGCCTTTCTAAAATCTTCGAAAGCCAAGTTAATAAACAGATCACCGACCATTTCGTATCCCACCGTACCTTCTCCACTATGCAATCTGGTTTCCGAGCTGGTCATGGGTGCACCTCAGCCACGCTCAAGGTCCTAAACGATATCCTATCCTCCATCGATAAAAGGCAGTACTGTGCAGCCGTCTTCATCAACCTGGCCAAGGCGTTCGACTCTGTCAATCACCGCATTCTTATCGGCAGACTCAATAGCCTTGGCTTCTCAAATGACTGACTCGGGCCGACTCTTTACTCTATATATATATATCAATGATGTCGCTCTTGCTGCTGGTGATTCTCTGATCCACCTCTACGCAGACAACACCATTCTGTATACATCTGGCCCTTCTTTGGACACTGTGCTAACAAACCTCCAAACGAGCTTCAACGCCATACAACACTCCTTCCGTGGCCTCCAACTGCTTTTAAATGCTAGTAAAACTAAGTGCACGCTCTTCAACCGATTGCTGCCTGCACCCTTCCGCCCGATTAGCATCACTACTCTGGACGGTTCTGACCTAGAACATGTGGACAACTCTAAATACCTAGGTGTCTGGTTAGACTGTAAACTCTCCTTCCAGACTCACATTAAGCATCCCCAGCATCCAAAATTAAATCTAGAATTGGCTTCCTATTTCTGAACAAAGCCTCCTTCACTCATGCCGCCAACATAGGATAGTCAGTAAAACTGACTATCCTACCAATCCTTGACTTCGGTGATGTCATTTACAAAATAGCCTCCAACACTCTACTCAGCAAACTGGATGTAGTCTATCACAGTGCCATCAGTTTTATCACCAAAGCCCCATATATTACCCACCACTGCAACCTGTATGCTCTCGTTGGCTGGCCCTCACTACATATCCGTCGCCAAACCCACTGGCTCCAGGTCATCTATAAGTCTTTGCTAGGTAAATCCCCACCTTATCTCAGCTCACTGGTCACCATAGCAACACCCACCCATAGCACGTGCTCCAGCAGGTATATTGCGCTGGTCATCCAACAAAGCCAACACTTCCTTTGGCCGTCTTTCCTTCCAGTTCTCTGCTGCCAATGACTGGAACGAATGGCAAACATCTCTGAAGCTGGCGTCTTATATCTCCCTCTCTAACTTTAAGCATCAGCTGTCTGAGTAGCTTACTGATTGATCACTGTACCTGTACACAGCCAATCTGTAAATAGCACACCCGACTACCTCATCCCCATATTATTACTTACACTCTTGCTCTTTTGCACTCCAGTATCTCTACTTGCACATCATCATCTGCATATCTATCACTCCAGTATTAATGCTAAATTGTAATTATTTTTGCCTCTAGGGCCAATTTATTGCCTACCTCCCTACTCTTCTACATTTCTGCTTTGCTTTATCTTAGCCAGGTCGCAGTTGTAAATAAGAACTTGTTCTCAACTGGCCTACCTGGCTAAATAAAGGTGATATAAAATAAATGTAAAAAAAGAGAGGAGCCCACAGGGAAATGGAATTAGGCCAACTCACCAGGATATGGTTTGAAGTATGCATCCACAAATCTCTTGTGGTCCCCAAAGATGGTCCGGGCCATTCCAGGCCATGGTTGGCCAATACAAAGGGCTCCACTGACATCATTTCCTGATATAGGCTTACCCTGTTGGTGATAAAAGAAAAATGAATCAAACATTTTAATAACTTATTAGGTTCTCACACAATAAAACATTTGAATTAATAAAATGAATCAGTATAGAATGTAAACAAACATTACAAGTGCATTAAAACAAATCATGCAGCAAGCATGTCACAACAATAATAACAATAAGAATGTGTCTGTTCATAAAGATCAACCTCTACAGTAAAACACATAGCTAACAACAATACATAGAAATTCAGTGCATGAAGGTCATACAGTACTGCGTGTAGTTTTACTGTTAACTGAAATTACTAGTAAAAGACACGGAGAGGGGAAATAAAGTTGAGGTCACGTTACCACTCCAACAAAGCCCTGTAAATGTGTTAATCAAGGAAAGGGAAGCATATGCTGGCTAGTTTTAATTGCAATGTGAAAGGCGGTAAGGCGGGTGTGACCCATCTACCAGTGTCCCACAATTAGTGTCTAACGTACAGTACTTAGTGCTTTAAAATACCAGTTCAAATCCAAATCTAATTTTATTTGTCACATGTGCCGAACACAACTGGTGTTTACCGTGAAATGCTAGCTTACGAGCCCTTCCCAACGAGGCAGAGTTTAAAAATAATGGTACAAATTAAATAGTAATAAAATGCACTAGAATGGAGCTACATACAGGGAGTACCAATACCAGGTCAATGTAGAGCTACATACAGGGAGTACCAATACCAGGTCAATGTAGAGCTATATACAGGGAGTACCAATACCAGGTCAATGTGGAGCTATATACAGGGAGAACCAATACCAGATCAATGTGGAGCTATATACAGGGAGTACCAATACAATACCAGGTCAATGTAGAGCTATATACAGGGAGTACCAATACCAGGTCAATGTAGAGCTATATACAGGGAGTACCAATACCAGGTCAATGTGGAGCTACATACAGGGAGTACCAATACCAGGTCAATGTAGAGCTACATACAGGGAGTACCAATACCAGGTCAATGTGGAGCTATATACAGGGAGAACCAATACCAGATCAATGTGGCGCTATATAAAGGGAGTACCAATACCAGATCAATGTGGAGCTATATACAGGGAGTACCAATACCAGATCAATGTGGAGCTATATACAGGGAGTACCAATACAATACCAGGTCAATGTAGAGCTATATACAGGGAGTACCAATACCAGGTCAATGTGGAGCTACATACAGGGAGTACCAATACCAGGTCAATGTAGAGCTATATACAGGGAGTACCAATACCAGGTCAATGTGGAGCTATATACAGGGAGAACCAATACCAGATCAATGTGGAGCTATATACAGGGAGTACCAATACAATACCAGGCCAATGTAGAGCTATATACAGGGAGTACCAATATCAGGTCAATGTAGAGCTATATACAGGGAGAACCAATACCAGATCAATGTGGAGCTATATACAGGGAGTACCAGATCAATGTAGAGCTATATACAGGGAGTACCAATACCAGATCAATGTGGAGCTATATACAGGGAGTAACAATACCAGATCAATGTGGAGCTATATACAGGGAGTAACAATACCAGATCAATGTGGAGCTATATACAGGGAGTACCAATACCAGATCAATGTGGCGCTATATAAAGGGAGTACCAATACCAGATCAATGTGGAGCTATATACAGGGAGTACCAATACCAGATCAATGTGGAGCTATATACAGGGAGTAACAATACCAGATCAATCTGGAGCTATATACAGGGAGTACCAGTACCAGATCAATGTGGAGCTATATACAGGGAGTACCAATACCAGGTCAATGTGGAGCTATATACAGGGAGTGCCGGTACCAGATTAATGTGGAGCTATATACAGGGAGTACCAGATCAATGTAGAGCTATATACAGGGAGTACCAATACCAGATCAATGTGAAGAGGTAAATATGTACATGAAGGCAGGGTAAAGTGACTAGGCATCACGATAGATAATAATAATAAGAGTAAAATACATAACAGAGCAGCAGCAGCAAATGATGAGTGTAAAAGTGTGTTTGTGTTGTGTGTGTGTACGTATGTAGTGTATGTGAATGTGTGGGAGTGTCAAGGTAGTGTGTGTGAGTGAGTGTATATATGGTGTGTATATATAGTCTAGTGGGTGTGCGTAGAGTCAGTGCAGATAGTTCTGGTACCATTTAATTTACTATTTAGAAGTCTGGCTATAGCAATCTTATGGCTTGGGGGTAGAAGCGGTAGCAGAATGAATAGTCTATGACTTGGGTGGCTGGAGTCTTTGGCAATTTTTCAGGGTTTCCTCTGACACCGCCTGTTATAGGGGTCCTCGATGTCATGGAGCTTGGCCCCGGTGATGTACTGGGATGTCCCTACCACCCTCTGTGGCACTTTGCGGTCAAGGGCGGTGCATTTGCCATACCAAGCAGTGATACAGACAGTCACAATGCTCTCGATGGTGCAGCTGTAGAACTTTTGGAGGATTCGAGGACCCATGCCAAATATTTTCAGCCTCTTGAGGGGGAAGAGGCTTTGCCATGCCCTTTTCACAACTGTGTGTGTGTGTGTGTGTGTGTGGACCATGTGAAGTCCTTAGTGATGTGTACGCCAATGAACTTGAAGCTCTCGACCTGCTCCACAACAGCTCCGTCAATATGGATGGGGGCATGCTCTCCCCTCTTTGCACTATAGTCCATGGTCAGCTCCTTGGTCTTACTGACATTGAGGGAGAGGTTGTCGTCCTCGCATCACACTGCTAAGTCTCTGACCTCCTCCCTGTAGGCTGACTCATCGCCTTTGGTGATCAGGACTCCACCGTCATGTCATCAGCAAACTTGATAATGGTGTTGGAGTCATGTGTGGCCACACAGTCATGGGTGAACAGGGAGTACAAGATGGAACTAAGCACACACCCCTGAGGGGCCTCCGTCTTTACGGTCAGCGTGGCGATGGTGTTGATGCCTACCTTCATCACCTGGGGCCGAGCCGCCAGGAAGTATAGGATCCAGTAGCAGAGGGAGGGGTTCAGTCCCAGGGTCCCTAGCTTGGTGATGAGCTTGGAGGGAACTATGGTATTGAACTCTGAGCTGTAGTCTATGAACAGCATTCTCCCATTGTTATTTCCCCTCTTGTCCAGGTGGGAGAGGGCAGTGTTGAAGTGCAATTGAGATTGTGTCATCTATGGATCTGTTGGGGCGGTATGCAAATTGGAGTGGGTCTAGGATGTCTGGGATGATGGTGTTGATGTGTGTCATGACCAGCCTTCAAAGCACTTCATAATTACAGATCTGAGTGCTACAGGGTGGTAGTCATGTAGGCAGGTTACCTTGGAGCTCTTGGGAACCAGGACGAGGGTGGCCAGCTTGAAACATGTTGGGATTACAGACTGGGACAAGGAGCGATTGAAAATGTCCGTGAAGACACTAGCCAGCTGGTCTGTGCATGCTTTGAGAATGTACCCTGGTATTCCGCCTGGTGGCCTTGTGATTGTTAACCTGTTTTCAACTTTTGAACGACGAACAAGGTCACACAGTTGAGGAGGGGAAGAGTGGAATTTCCTTGGAGCAGTTGGACATGGTCCAGCTTGAATTGTTATACTTTTTATGGCTTCTGAAGAACGAGAGTCCAAAGTCCCAGAATGCCGTCAGAGGAGAATGCGGTAATACCACTGACTACATTTCACAAGGACTTGATTCACAAAAATGGAAGGTAAAACATTTAAGGTTGTGTCTTAATGATGAACATAGAACAAATACATGTGATCTTTTTCTCTTAAGTTTTCTCTTAAGTAAAATCTGTTAAAAAAATAATACAAATTGACCATTTCATTCAGAAAAAGCAAGACAGTTGAATTGAGCACAGACAGGTCACCTTCTCCTCCATGAGAACAGGCTGAATGCCAAAGAAGGGCCTCATGGCCATGGCCGGAACAATTTCAGCACCCTTTTCAGATGGCCTTGGAGCAATACACACACCTCCCGTCTCTGGGGACAGAGAGAGAGAGAGAGAGAGAGAGGAGATGCATGGAGAAGTGCAATAAGGAGGGTTAAAGGGATGTGCAGCTGACATATTGGAGAGTAGTTGATATGTACTGCATTTGACCTAAGTCTGGCTGCGCTACAGATTGTCTATGTTTTGCTGATGGGGAAGAGGGTGAGGGTTGAACCCCTGTGGTTATGGCAAATTAGTAATAAGTGATAATCACCTTAATAAAAAAGGAATTGCAGTACTGTACAAGACAATTACACTTCATTTTGATATTAAGCCTTTGGAAGAACCCCACTCTCCAGCCCCCCTCAAAAGACTTAGCACATACGCCCATGGAGAAAACCCCAGAAAGTGATTTTTGAGGAATTAGGTCATGACCCTCCCCACTTCACTCCTGCCAGTCCTCACTGGAGAGCCTCCACCCGCTGGCGGTTGGGAGAGTCGGGGAGAAGGGGGTAAGTGTGTTGGGGGTGAGGGGGGGGGGGTATTTTAATTCATTTTCAGTGCAGATGTACCTTGTGCTAATCGCAAATTAGGGTTAAACCACCAGTAAACAGAGTATCAGACAGACTTATTGTCTAGATCAGCACAGAAACCACCATAACAAATCAAGATGCGCCTTAGAGGCAGAGCTTTCTCCTCCACCAGCATGCAACATCAGAGCACAGGCGTTGGCATTCATTTGATGCACAAAATAAGCTTGCTTTTCAAGTCATGATTGTCTCCTTCTTACAAACGTAACTTGACCTGATTTTTATATGCCTTTGATAAGCCCTTTGTTCCATGTCATGTAATGTAGCGTATTATGATGTCCTACATGGTAGTGCAATAAAACATGTTAGCTTAATTGTGCATTATAAAACCTCTAAGGCAATTAAAGTTGAAGCATTTACCACATCAGACAACCTTGGCCAAGACATTCAGCCGCCCTGATGTTACCTGTCTGCCACCATGTATCCACTAGGGGGCATCTTCCATCTCCCACCACGTTGTAGAACCACTCCCATGCCTCGTGATTGATAGGCTCCCCCACTGCAAGAAGACAGGTACATTCAATACAGTACACCCAGCTCTGGGCACACTCAGAGCTAGTTTAAGATATTGTGAAATGTACTCTAGGCATAAACATTCTGTATTATTTAGATAATGGGCTACTTTTTTACTGATAGAGTATTTCCGTAATAAGACAATAATAATAAAGATATGAAATGCTTTGAACTGATATGACTTATGAGCATGTTGGCCTATGAATGTGATGATAGCTATAGCCAAGAACTCTGAGATGAATTGCTTATTAAGGTCATTGTAACACTGACAGGAATCACTGGAACCAAGTCAAGTTTCCATAATGCGCAAAGCCACTGACTTTGAATTTGTAATTGAGTTGCAACAATGCAACTCAATTGCATACAGAGCAGTTGATCAGTTATTTCATTCATCTGGTAGGATCAACTGTGCGCTCATTGGCAAATTATTATGCAGGGGGCACTGATCTAGTGTCTCACCAGAGCCGAGGGTCTTGAGGGAGGACCTGTCGTACTTTTTGACCCAGCTCTCCTCATATTTCAGCAGCAGCCTGATGGCAGTGGGAGCACCGTAGAACTGGTTAATGCCCAGACGCTGCACTGTTTCCCAGTATCGCCCTGAGGGGACAAAGGCACATGGTCATTATGGTAAAGGAATACACACGCACGCAAATATCAGCAAAATATATCCTTCCTGTTTCCATAATCCACTAAATAGTGACACAGAAACAAGAACAGGAAATGTCCTATTTTGCCAAGGCTATTGAGAGCATTGGCCAATGTCATATCACTACAAAGTTGACAGCAAACCTTAACAATTAACTTATATCACTTTGAAGCACTCCTTCAGTCGACAAGCCTTGGTAATAAACAAAGAAGAAAATTGTCATCAAGACAGTTAATGAGTCACGCAACACTGGAGAAATGCCAGCGAAGCCAGTTACAACTACAGTGATCTACTTTATTCACATTTCTAAAGTTTTCTTGTTGTCCCAAACACTATATATACAAGTTATCCGCGGGTTATAGAAAGAAAAATATTGCGTATTGCGGTAATAGTTATACATTAGTTCTAGCACACATAGCAACAGAACGTCTTAACACCTGCATAAATAATATAGAACTTCTAACTTGTCTATAAAAATAGAATCAAAAACAATAATGAATTTTGTCCCTTATTGCCCCTAGCCCAGTGAATAAGTATTCCAATACTGCCAAAAGCTGTGACACCCACCCAGCTGGTAACAAGTCACCTGGCTATCTCTCTGTGGATACGACCTGTAAAACTCTATGACCTCTGGTAAAGAGGACAAGTGAGTAAAAAGCACCAGAAAAGAAGGGACAAACTTTGATGCTGTATGTCAAAGTCTCCTGCCAAAGTATCCTCTGTCTCAATGTAACAGTTGTAGACACATCTTAATGATTAATAGTGGACGATTACGTCAATCAGATATTGTCAGGGTGCAGCCCTTGTACTTGTACTGTTATAGCTCACCGGGGTCTGGGTACACAGGAGTGCTCTCAAAGAGGACCGTGGTGGCACCATTACACAGAGGACCATACACCACATAGCTATGACCAGTCACCCAGCCAATGTCTGCCACACAGCCAAACACATCGCCCGGATGGTAGTCGAAGACATACTGCAAGACCAAGAACACGTAAGGTTAGAGACAAAGTCCATTGAGCAATGCTGTACTTTTCCAGACAATGAAATCATCAAAATTACAAGATTGCGAAATTCTGACTAATTCTGGCTAACAGGCTTTCCCACACAACATGGCTGCCACATTGATAGTTCTCTGAGCAGAACTGCTTAACAGCCTGGCAACAGCAACAGGTCTCTCTTTGGCATGGTCCCAAGAGGCCCAGTCTGTTTCAGGGGGATACAGATATAAAGCAGCTTTGTCTGTTATTTGAATCTAAACAGCCAACATGCCAAAAAGAGACAGTGCGAGCAATTGCCAAACGTCTGTTCGGGTCTGAGCTGGTAAGCTACTTAGAAATTAGCAGCACATCTCGTGCAGATTCATAGCTGTGTTTTTTCATTCTATTATTATCACTAACAGCATGTAAGCTTTGTGTCTGTCAATCCCACCAAGCACAACATGCTCACCAGCATCGAAAAGCAGGGAGAAAACAGATGTTTTTATTTGTCAGTCAAAGGGAGCTAATTTTGACCCAGAATATGGAATGGGGCTTCTCTCACGAAAGGGGAACACTGAATTCATTGTTCTGATCTAAGCTATGCCAAACCATGTGGCAGAATATTTATATTGTTCAAACTGCCCTGTCTGTAGCCCCCTTTCTGTAGCCCTCATCAAAACATTCTCAGACAACACAGTAATTGGGCCTTCCTCCTCCTTTTATAGTTGGTTCTATTTATCAGCTAAACAGATGCATATTTTCTGCCACATCACCATTTTAAGGAAGGCACCATACCTGTATTTGCTTCTCTAAAGTAAGAAGTATTCCATAGAGGGGTTAACTGAAGACATACCTGGTGAGTCAGTGCAGCATAGAGCAGATAGCCAGCCTGTGTGTGGACAATGCCCTTGGGCTTGCCTGTACTGCCTGACGTGTGGAGCATAAAAAGCATCTCCTCACTGCCCATAGGCTCTGGAGCACACTGTGCCGACTCACTGGCCATCGCCTGAGACAGAGAGGAAAAGAGTGGGAGACTGGAGGTATGGTTTGGTGATAGGAATGTTTCTTGCAGTGGAATTACTAAATGCAGTGGGATTACACTTGATTTGCTTCAAGTTAAATGTGTGTTATGTCATCATGCTCCTCTCATAGTAGATCTGTCTATGCGCTTTGTTCAACGGGACTGTACACAGGTTGTTCTTGAAGACAAAACACCTCAAGGTGTTTCATCTTGTCAGTGACAATGGCAGATGAAAGGACAGACAAATAAAGAGATCTTTCATAACAGATCTTAACATGACAGATAACATCGCAAAACCGTTCTCTCAGTTCCCCACTTCCATCTGTGAGCAGAGCTTGGCGGCAATGCAATCTGATCCCGTTACAGGACTGCCACTGGCTTGTCCCGCTACTCAGACTCAGTATTACCTCCTCCATGGCACAATAAGAAGAATGAAGAACAAGTATTACCTCCTCCAATGGGATGTCTAGTTTGCCCATGGGAGTTGGGTTAGTGGTCCTCTGGGCCACAAACACATGCTGGACATTGGGGCAGTTCTTCACTGCAGCATCTACTGTAGGTTTCAGGTCTATGAACCGGCCTCCCCTCACACCTTGGTTACACGTGATCACAGCTTTACACTGGGCTGCAGGGAGATGGGGAACACAGTCTGAGAGATCTGAGATCATGCGGACACATCACTACACAGTCTAATTGAGAATATGAAGTACTTTGAGAAAATGCAAGCAGCTTCTAACAATTGCAAGATGTCAATAGGCCTAATTGCTATCTGTTGGTTCTCTTTGAGGTTCCACCCCGTTTTTCCTCAGAACAGCCTCAATTCGTTAGGACATGGACTCTACAAGCGTTCTACAGGGATGCTGGCCCACGTTGACTCCAATGCTTCCCACAGCTGTGTCAAGTTGGCTGGATGTCCTTTGGGTGGTGGACCATTCTTGATATAGACAGGAAACTGTTGAGGGTAAAAAACACAGCAGAGCTGCAGTTCTTGACACACTCAAACCAGTGCGCCTGGCTACCATACCCCGCTCAAAGGCACTTAAATATTTTGCCTTGCCCATTCACCCTCTGAATGGCACACATACATGATCCATGTCTCAAGGCTTAAAAGTCCTTATTTAACATGTCTCCTCCCCTTCAAGAAGTGGATTTAACAAGTGACATCTATAATGAATCATAGCTTTCACCTGGATAGTTTGTCATGGAAAGAGCAGGTGTTCCTAATGTTTTGTACACTCAGTACTGTACTGCACATGTTATAAAGGTTTGAGATGACATGCTGCTCCTAGCTTTCTGTCTCATCCTTCAGTTTGTGTCCTAAACTGCTGGCCTTGTGTTTGATCTTTCTAAATTGGCCTGGTTTCTGTCTGACCGCAAAATGCAGCTTGAAATTAAACAGCCCTGCCTAGTCTCATGATGTTAGTAGCATTTGAGTAAAACAGGTTAGTTTCTCACTGGAGTTAAGTTGGGAAAAAGGGGAGGAAACTTGATGACTGGTGTATCCCAGATACAATGGCCAAGAGCATGTTCAATTAAAAAAATCTGACATTGCTCTATGCATAATGACTCACTTGGGAGTGCAGAGAACTTGGCAGCCATTCAGTCGAGCCATTTTAGGGGTCATGGCCATTGGAGCTATATCCTGTTTAACTATCAGACATTCATCCCGTGCCTTTGAATAGAAAAGCTGAAATTCCTGTAAACTCTATGATTACGCTTTATTTAAAGGCGCAAAGCTCAAGTATTATGTCAGCTTTGTATGATTACAGATAACAACCTCGAAAATCTCTATTTTTTTATTTTAACTTGAATAGCTACATGCATGCACAATTGAAATGCCCTTGTGCCCTTCCCTTGTGTTCAGTCAACCATTCAAATGTCATGTTTGGGCTTTAAAGGGAGCATCTGTATACAAAACACAAACGTCCTTGAAATACATTCTTGGGTTACCAACTGGACCATGAGATTAGGAAAGCTAAGGCTAGCTTTTTCAAGAAGACATTTTCTTTCTGTAGCACTAATTTCCAAAAGTTTTGGGACAATGTAAAGTCCATGGAGAATAAGAGCACCTCCTCCCAGCTGCCCACTGCACTGAGGATAGGAAACACTGTCACCACCAATAAATCTATGATAATCGATCATTTCAATAAGCATTTTTCCACGGCTAGCCATGCTTTCCACCTGGCTACCCCTACCCTGGCCAACATCTCAGCACCCCCTGCAGCAACTAACATTTCTAAAGAGTTCATCTCAGTCAAACATGAGTCCAGGCCCAGTATCACTCACCATCCTGAATCCTCCCAGCCAGGGCCTCTGAGCTGAACCCAGCAAACACCACCGTGTGCACAGCACCGATACGAGCACACGCAAGCATGGCAGCCACAGCGATGGGCGACACTGGCATATAAATGGCCACCCGGTCACCTTTGTTGACCCCATGCCTCTTCAGGGTGTTGGCTAGGCGGCAGGTAGTCTCAAGTAGCTCCCTGTAGAAAAGTTGTATAAAGTTCAGACAGAAGTTATTACTTGGAGCAATAGTTACCTCAACTATTGTTGCGTATGTAAGTTATGTATTCTGTATTGATTCCATCAAACACTATCTGAAGTGTACACTCTTAGGAAAAAAAGGTGCTATCTAGAACCTCAAAGGGTTCTTCGGCTGTCTCCATAGGAGAAGCATTTGAAGAACCATTTTTGGTTCCAGGTAGAACTTATTTGGTTCCAGGTAGAACTTTTTGGGGTTCTATTTAGAAGCCTTTCCACAGAGGGTTCTACATGGAAGCCAAAAGGGTTCTCCTATGGTGACAACCGAATAAGTATTTTGTTGTAAAATGAGAGTCTTTGAGAACTACTTTAAATCCCTACTCCTTGCAAGCCATATAGGAAGATGTATATTAGTGACTTTGAGGCTCCTTTGAGGCACTGAACAATGGATAACTATGATTAATAATTTTTGGGAGCACTGAAATTACCTTCCAGTACACTTTCAGTTTCATGTCTAGTGAACGTTCAGTTGGACACCCCACAGCTTCCTGTTTACATTCTGATCCAGGAAGCAGCTTTATTGCTGAAAGGCCTCATTTTGAAATCTCACACTACCACCTTACACAATAACTGTGACACCCAGCCAAAAATAATTTTGCAATTTCAACAGCACTTCCTTATAATTTAATCTCATCAACAATAAAGTACATATGGTGTCTCATTCATAATGCAAATTGTAATGGGAGTATTGAAGCCTTCGTGATTTGCTGATTGTTGTAACACAGGACATCATTGAAAAAGAGACCCTGGTATCAATTGGTATTCCCTGTATCAATAAAGGTTCAATGTCATGCTATTTATGTACTATACAATATTAAAGTTAACAATATATCCATACAGATCCAGAACATGGTTCTTATCCAGTTCTTCTTTGGCACAGCTGAACATCTCACTGTGCATATCTAGAGAACTATTTGGAATATTGTAAATATTTAGATATTACTGCTGAATCTCTGCCATGTTTCCTCCTACCCTTTACAGTATAGCATAAACTAAAAACAAAACAGAACCTAACATGGATACTTGACAGAGGACAAGATTATCTTTTTACAGGATACAGATGTAGGATCTTAATGTGATTACCCAGGACATTTTAAACTTGTAGTGTATTTGAGGTTAATAATTCACAATTCCTGTTGCCGCAGGATTATTTTCATGCTGTAGCAAACTGGCTGAAATGAAAATCCTACATCTGGAGGCAATCATCTCTGGTTAAACATCAGTGTGGAATGTGGAGTATTTTGGTTTGATACCTCCTACTCTGTTGCACAGATCAGTATAAATTCCAGCTCCTCTGCTGAATGATGTGGATTAATTCATTCAGATGACTCTAATCTATATCATATCTCAAGCTTTCCAAGATAAGCATTACTTTATAATAGTCCCCCACCCTGTTGAAGGTCCTTGCATAGGCATGAACTTACCTATAGGTGACCTTTACCTCCGTCCCAGGTTCATCCCTCTCCCAGACCAGGGCGACTCTGTCAGGATGCTTGGCAACATGCACATCCAAACAATTCACTGCCAATTAAATGGATGAACTAATGTAACTTACTGTCCAGTATTTGGGGGGCTGTCCAGTAAGCATAATGTACATTAAACATAGTTAGCAAACCTTAAGATCCACACAAACAAAAACAATACAATAACTTAATCCTAGAAGAAAATAAGTCTTGAGCACGCACTTCCGGTCTATGTAGAAAGGCTGTAATGCAATGGGGTAGTAAATATTTAGTGTTGCCAATAATAATAATAAAAGGGGATGGCAATTCTTACCAGAAACGTTCAACTGTCCCCCAAGAAACCAATTGATTTTCCCACTAGTAATTTCGCAGTCCCTCACTTGATCGAATGGTTTATTCCATGTAAGCCTCTCTTTAGCAATTGATCCCCAAAAGGTTTCCGGATCTTTCACAGACAATTCGTATAACTCGTTGTATGACCATCCAGCGAGATTTGAGCTCAAGTGCGGTGTCAAGTTCGTGTTCCTATCGCCGATACTGGAGACTGTTCGCCTCTGACACTGAACAGGTTTCAGAGAGGTCAATAAAATTCTCTTTCGGTAACTGCCGTTTTTGAAGAATACACTGGCTCTGTTTATTATATGTATCAAACTCCCGTTTTTATGTGCAGCCATATTCTGCTCCCCTGCTGCACGCAGAATTTGACCAGAGCCGGATCCTTTTCTTTCAAGCTTCCTTGAGTGGTACAGAAAGGGTGGGAACAAGTCGTTGATGAAAATGTATTATGTAAAGGTCAGTGTTCATGACAGAGGACAGTTAGTTTCAGCACTCACTATCACTAAAGTGTAGCCTAGCCCACTGTTTTCCAAACTGTGGGTCGGGAGTCGGGACATTTTTTGTGCATTGCAACCCCAAAAGTAATAATAAAAAAAAAAGAATAGTTAAAATTGGGATGGAAAAACGCTTTCAGTGTAAACTTAAACCACTAAAACCAAATAGAAAGTATATAGAAATAATAAGGGACCTATAGAATTGCAGGAAATGTGCTTTAAAACTGCTAAACATTCTCTCTGCTGCCAAGACAGGTTTTACTTATTCTTTGGTCTGTGCATGTGTTTTTAAATGTTTCTATTTCATGTATTGATATGTCCTAGTAGATTGTGGTACATTGTGGTACAAGACTCAAAACTCATCATATTAAAAACAATGTGTGAAACAAATCATGATTAGCCTATTGAATTTCTGCATATGTGTGATAGTACATTTTCCTTTGAATTTTTCATCATCTCTTGTAGTCCCCTATAATTAAAAAATAACAACTTTTCAATTTAAACTCTTAAAACATTTTCATATTGGCCACTACTCTGTTATTACATGTATTCTCAAATCCAAGAATGATGCTGCCTCCTAGAGGACCATACAGAAGGGTGAAATTATATTTTTATTTCATCCTGAATGAAATCTCAATCCCATCATCTGGATTAGGGGAAAACAAATGCAATAGTTTCAATGTAACCTGCAAACACACTCCAACACATTGTTCAACAACACTTCTCTGTTCTGTGTGTGATAATATTAGACTGTTTACTCAAATCCCCAGTTGAAATATGAAACTGTATTGGGTTTGGCAACAGTCATATTGTCTAAAATACACTAATATATTATGCTATGGACAATTATTTCCAGATCTTGCATTAATAGTATGAATTCTAATTAAACCAAAGTGAATAGTTCATTTGTTTAAAAAAAAAAACTTTCCAATTTAGACAGAAACAAACTTTTCATCAACACACTGCATAGGCCTATCTACTAAATACGCTTTAGGCCCATCATCTCTTTATAAACTATGTATGTGATATAAAAACACACCATAAAAGATGAATGCTTGTGAACGGAGTAAAACAAACATTTGACAGGCGGTTCCTGCTTGACAAAACAACAGATATTCTGATTACATTCTGTTCTATAAACGAACACTGTTTTCCATTAGCAGACAATTCCAACAAAAGGCCAGATTATTTGCCCTGTTTTCTATAATGCTCTAACATAGTACCATCATATAATTGTAGTTTAGTTTGGGCGAGGGGGTGTAAAGGTATGAACGTGACTTGTGCGATAAATTCTGATTGATGACATTTTAATAGATTTTAATACCCCTCATTCTTAACAATGAGGTGTCTCTAATCTCTTTGTGCTTTGTTTTTCTCCCTACTGCTAATCTGTTTGTTCAATCCATGGGAAAAGCAATCACTCACATAATGTGACCACTGATTGGTTCACTGAACATGATCAATGGTCTAATACTAATACAATGGTTGTAATTGTACTGAATAATATTATTCTGAGTTACTCAGCCTGTGTAGCCTAGCTGTATTGTTTTTGCACGTTTGCTAAAATTCAGAGGTATTCTATATTGATGAGGCTGTGGAGATAAACATAACATAATGACATTTAAAAAAGATATATACTAACACCCTTTCCTTTCATGAACTCACACTTGACCTTTCCCGACTTGACTTTACTGACTTTGCTGATAGCTACTTCATTGAGGAAAAATGTACTTACTATGACTGAGATATGTGGCTATCTCACCTGGCTATCTTAAGGTGAATGCACTAACTGTAAGTCGCTCTGGATAAGAGTGTCTGCTAAATAACTAATGTAAACGTAAGTATTCTGCTTGTTGGATTGCAGACAGAAACAGAACAACAGCATTGTTTGATGAACTCTCTCCATTACTCACATGCAGGATTTTTTGACACCCAATTTATCATGTTATAATCCATCTGAGTAGTATTTGTTTATAACTATTGTTTGGAAATGTGTGTTATTTATCATATTAAAGCTGTTGTTGTTGATATTGTTAATCATGGGATTAATATTACAGGATAAATAAACCATTATTGAGCCCAAACCAAAATACAATTTCATTTGGAAATCTACTACCCTATTTGCTATTCAAAAACATTGTAATCTCAAAACAATATCAGATTAAAGGCAGTGGGCCATTAGACTATAATGTGGAAAATAAGGATAAGGCAGTAGAGCAATTATATGGTTTGTGAACCATTAAGTGGGAATTATATGTGATTAAGCAGGGTTTTAAGGCTTAAACTAGACATGAAATAAACAACTAGATATTAATATGAATCTTAAGAACCATTAACCAAATAGGGCAACTGTGATGGTGTTTTGCATTTCCAATACCCACTCAAGCCATCACGATGAGGCATATAGGCGAAGCAAAGCAATGTCAACAAGATACCTGTTTGACTAATTGTATTGCTGTTTTCTCACAGAAAAAGGTATCTAAAAGTAAGATATTGAAATAAAAAGACTGTTTGAAAATACAAACTGTATTTAAATATGTGTAATTGCCAATGGTGTGCGTACTGGTAGCGGAGTCAGGTGCAGTAGAGCAGAGAGTTGTGAACAGGCGCACACTTTATTGAGACAGGAGAAACCAACAGACGGACGCCACTGTGTCAAAACCTTCAGCCGATTGGCAAAAGTGCAAAACGCGCAAACAGTCACAATAATTATGTTCAAACAAATAAACATGCCTCGTGACAAGATACGGAATCTACGAACACCAGTCTGGCGCGTCAAAAAATGACACGTAACACAAACAATATCACGCAAAAACATGAGGGGGAACAGAGGAATAAATACATGCAGTGTGATTGGGAAATGCAAACCAGGTGTGCAAAACAAGACAAAAACAAATGGATCAATGAAAAATGGAGCCCCGATGGCTAGAAAGCCGGTGACGTCGACCGCGTACGCCGCGCGAACAAGGAGAGGAGCCGACTTCGGCGGAAGTCGTGACAGTAATAACAATTCATTAAAATGTTTATTGACATGCACTTAGACCCTAGAAAATATACATAGGTTGAATTTAATAAACAATTAACTTTATTTTATTTTTAGTAATGTAGTAGTAATGTTTTAGTAATGTAAAGTATTTACTAATTTAACATTCAGTAACCATAGTAGGCATACTGTACATATCTTCACCTGAAAAGCTAAAACAATTCTACTCAAACTGTGGACCTGCCTGTGGGTTTTCTTCAAGCTTATTCATCAGTGTGAGCAGTCCTCATCTTCTGTTTTGTGTGTCTCATAATGAGTCTTCATACCTGACAGAGACGTAATCTATTTCCACAAGGGCATTTCACCTGTGTGAATACTGCTGTGCCTGGAGATTGACATCTGTGAACCGAAATCCTTCCCACAGGTGGCACATTTGTATGGGTTCTCAGCTTGGTGGACATTATGGTGCTCCTTGAGATTCCAACAGAGACTGAATTGCTTACCACAAACATCCCAAGGGTGTGGCTTTTCCCCTGTGTGAGTAAACATGTGTCGCTTGAGGCTGAAGGCATGACAGAATATCTTTCCACAGGCTGCGCAGGTCAGTGTCTTTCTGGGACACTCTGCGTGTTTTACAATCATGTGTAACTTGAGTTCGGAAGGTTGGTGGAAATGCTATCCACAGACAGAATCTCTTCCCACAAGTCTCATAGCCGAATGCGTTCTCCTCCTTGTGTGTATCTAGATGTCGGTTCAGATGGGCAGCATAACCAAAACCAAAGTTTTTATGCTGCGGTGAGTGTGCTGGTGTTATTTGAGGGAATGGACTTTGGCAAAACCTTTTACACATACAGTTGAAGTCAGAAGTTTACATACACTTTGGTTGGAGTCATTAAAACTAGTTTTTCAACCACTCCACAAATTTCTTGCTAACAAACTATAGTTTTGGCAAGTCAGTTAGGACATCTACTTTGTGCATGACACAAGTCATTTTTCCAACAATTTTTTACAGACAGATTATTTCACTTATAATTCACTGTATCACAATTCCAGTGGATCAGAAGTGTACATACACTTTAAACAGCTTGGAAAAATTCCAGAAAATTATGTCATGGCTTTAGAAGCTTCTGATAGGCTAATTTATATAATTTGAGTCAATTGGAGGTGTACCTGTGGATGTATTTCAAGACCTACCTTCAAACTCAGTGCATCATTGCTTGATGTCATGGGGAAATCAAAAGAAATCAGCCAAGACCTCAGGAAAAAATTTGTAGACCTCCACAAGTCTGGTTCCGTGTTCATCTGTACAGCGGATAGTACGCAAACACCATGGGACCACACTGCCGTTATACCGCTCAGGAAGGAGACGTGTTCTGTCTCCTAGAGATGAACATACTTTGGTGCGAAAAGTGCAAATCAACCCCAGAACAACAGAAAAGGACCTTGTGAAGATGCTGGAGGAAACATGTAAAAAAGTATCTATATCCACAGTAAAACGAGTCCCACATCGACATAACCTGAAAGGCCGCTCAGCAAGGAAGAAGCCACCGCTCCCAAACCACCATAAAAAAGCCAGACTGCGGTTTGCGACTGCACATGGGGACAAAGATCGTACTTTTTGGAGAAACTTTCTCAGGTCTGATGAAACAAAAATAGAACTGTTTGGCCATAATGACCATCATTACCCCGTGAAGCACGGGGTTGGCAGCATCATCTTGTGCGTGTGCTTTGCTGCAGGAGGGCCTGGTGCACTTCACAAAATAGATGGCATCATGAGGAAAGAAAATTATGTGGATATATTGAAGCAACATCTCAAGACTTCAGTCAGGAAGTTAAAGCTTGGTCGAAAATAGGTCTTCCAAATGGACAGTGACCCCAAGCATACTTCCAAAGTTGTGGCAAAATGGCTTAAGGACAACAAAGTCAAGGTATTGGAGTGGCCATCACAAAGCCCTGACCTCAATCCTATAGAAAATGTGTGGGCAGAACTGAAAAAGTGTGTGCGAGCAAGGAGGCCTACAAACCTGACTCGGTTACACCAGCTCTGTCAGGAGGAATGGGCCAAAATTCACCCAACTTATTGTGGGAGGCTTGTGAAAGGCTACCTGAAATGTTTGACCCAAGTTAAACAATTTAAAGGCAATGCTACCATATAATAATTGAGTGCATGTAAACTTCTGACGCACTGGGAATGTGATGAAAGAAATAAAAGCTGAAATAAATCATTCTCTCTGCTATTATTCTGACATTTCACGTTCTTAAAATAAAGTGGTGATCCTAACTGACCTAAGACAGGGAATGTTTACTCGGATTAAGCGTCAGGAATTGTGAAAAACTGAGTTTAAATGTATTTGGCTAAGGTGTATGTACATTTCTGACTTCAACTGTGTATTACATTGGCACACAGTCTCTCTTGTGTGATTGATATCGTGTCTGGCGTGATGCCGCTTTAGACAAAACCTGTACCACAGTAACCACAGACGAATGATTTGGCCTTAAATAGGTGTACTATTCACTGAAGATTCCTGAGCAAAAAATGCATTCCACAAAGTTAGCATGAATGCCGTTTTTTTTGTGTTGACTGTCGTCTTGCTTCTGCACTTTTTGCTCTGCTCTACGGTAATACTATCCTTGTCTTTGGTGTCTGAGGTTGGGCCTGGGGAGGGCAGCAGTGTGTCTGGTTTTTCCAGGCTCTCTGTAGGGGTGAGCTGAGATGTTGATCCCTTTTCATTGTGCTGAGGCTCATTGACCTTCTCTCCTCCATACGAACTGGACTCAGCTCCCCCTGTGAGGTTAGAGGAGCAAAAACATGAGCAATCATAACGTAATAGCATTTCACTTTTCAAAATGTTTGACTTTTCTTTGGTATGAAAGACAATATTTCTAATAAATATGTATTCATAAGTCAGGATCAGGATTCTCCACATTTTGACCTGAGATCCACACCAGTCCTCATTTATGACTGCACTCCCCAAAAAACATGTTATGATCATTTCAGTCATACAGAAACCCTTCACTTCAACACTTTCGGTCTTGCAAATAACATATTCTAATGAGTAGCTAGTGCATGAACTGACCCCACTAATCAGAATGAAAGTCTGGTAGTCCTCTCCACGGCTCCAAATATTTTGTTCTTTAACTTAAACAGAGGGAGAGATGGATTGAATGAAAACCAGTAAAAGCTAGGCTTTGCCTGTAGAAAAATCTCTTATTGTTAATAGTATGGAAGTGTATAGTCAACCGGCAGCAGGAACATTACATTTCGGCATAGGGGTAAACATTTTTTAAGGTAAGGTTTAAGGTTAGGTTTAAGAATGAGGGTTAGGTTAAAGTTGTTAGGTATAGTTTCAGTGGTTAAGGTTAGGATTAGGGAAAGGCGTAACAAAATAAAATGGGTTAGCGATAAGCCATCCCCCGCCATTCATTTCCTGCCAGTCGAATATACACTACTGGCAAAAAATATTGAAAAGGCAGATGTAGGAGTATTTCTCAGGCTAATGATTACAACTTGTAGTATCATAACAAGGTTGAATAAGTATTAGAAAGTTACATGGTTAGCGCTCATAGCTGTCAGCTAAGCTATCCCTTAGCTAGCCTATTCGTCTCAGTTCGGATGTTAACAGTTACTTCTGTTAATATGAACATTGGTAATTGTGGTCCTATAACTAAACTATGAGCTATGTAGTCAGTCCTACATTTCCCCCTTCTTTAACTAGGACCCTAAGTCAAGATAAAGTCATGGAGTCTAGCAGGTATTCTTCTTTCACGAGCTGGTCACAGCTCTGCTTGATGTTCTTTTTGTGCTCTTGCTTCTGGCATATCTCCATGAGCAACTTCTTGCCTTTGACCTTGAAAGTTCTGCTCTTGACCTTGAATATGATCAGGTTGTGAAATGAACACCTCAGCATCCATTTCTTCTTTGGTTTTTGGTAATGGTGTGATGGTGATAAGTTGTGTAAGCCGTGTGTTTGTTGTTGCTGGTAGCATTATCCGTGCTGGTGCTGTCTCTGTGTGATTGGCACCCTGAAGCATGCCTCAGGCCCGTTTGATTCAGTTGGGCACATTAGCTACAGTATGTTTATGTTCTTTTTCTTGATATTTGAGTTTGGTACATGGTCCAATAACCATGGTTGACCACTGCCTACTACCACTGAGTAGCTAACATTTTTTGTTACAATTCAACATTTTAGTAATACTGAAATATTTATTTGTTCTCAATATAAAGCTTTTAATCCGGGGCCAACCTACCACAACGCATCGCCCAATCATTTTGCCTCAGCCTAATGCTGGGATATAATTGTCACCTTTTAGCAGAACAATAACCCAAAATAGAAGGCTAGGCTACACTGGAGGGTTACAATTAAGTTGTTGAATGTCCCTGAGTGGTCTCAGTTCTGACTTAAAACTAGGTCAAGACTTGAAGATCATTGTCCACCAATTTCACAAAACTTGAGTCAATTATTCAAGAATAATGTATGAATATTTCCCGAATCTCGTGGGCAAAGGTGGTAGAGATTTGTTTGAAAATACTTAATTGCTGCTAATGGTGCTTTCATCAAGTACTCACTCGGGGGTTTACATAGGCCTACTTATTCACACAACACTCATGTTTTTTTTTCACTTTATCATTGTGGAGTAAGTTGTGTAGATAGGTAAAATATATATATATATATATATATATACAAATAAAATGTGGTCACTTTTCAGACCATAACACAACAAATGTGGAAAATATGGAGGGGTTCACGTACTTATAGGGGCTTGAAAATTGAGAGGATTACTTGAGATCCATTAGGCCAGTTGTGTTTGTTTGACATCTCCGCAATGTGGTATCCTTACATCAAAACAACCACTTACATTTTGAGTATGAGGCACATCAGATAGATAGGCCAACATCTGATGAGTCTGTGGTCTAGAATAGATAGAGCAGATGCACTGAGCATTCCCTCCAAGATCCAAGGACCATGTGGTTGATGTGTTTCAAATCAAATCAAATCAAAGTTTATTTGTCACTTGCGCCGAATACAACAGGTAGACCTGACAGTGAAACGCTTACTTACAGGCTCTAACCAACAGTTTCAATTTCTAAGTAAAAAAAATAAAAATTGGTGAACAATAGGTAAGTAAAAAAATAAAAACAGTAAAAAGACAGTGAAAAATAACAGTAGCGAGGCTATATACAGGAGCGAGGCTATATTTGATACCATTCCACTGATTCCACTCCAGTCATTACCACGAGCCCATCCTCCCCATTTAAGGTGCCACCAACCTCCTCAGTCCATGTAACTAGCTCACTATTAGCGAACTAGTGGTCAATCAATTTCAAACTAGCTTCTAAAATAAATAAACACACCCAATACCATGTGTAAGCAGATAAGCAGATTTCCTGCCAGTTGCCATCCAAATGATGAAAATTATTAGTTAGTTTGCCAGTTGTCAGCTCATCATTATTGATAACTCTAGCCAGTGTTCTTATTCAGGGTTCAGTCTGCAATATTTATTGATTTTCACGGGTCATTTAAGGTGGTCATGTCACGGGAGTAAACTGTTGCACATGTAAATTAAACGATGTTAAACTACCCAACACACGAGTGGCGGCTGGTGGGTGGAGCTATAGGAGGACGGGCACATTGTAATGGTGGGAATGGAATAAATGGAATGTTATCAAACACGTCAAACATATGGAAGCCACATGTTTGACTCCGTTCCATTAATTCCATTCAGCCAGTGGAGGCTGGTGAGCTCCTCCCACCAGCCTCCACTGCAACACACATAGGCTTAAAATAGTGCTATCTGCAGAGAAAATTCTGGACAGTCTTGCCCCATCACCCAAAATGTTGATGTCGATCTCATGGACTATCATTAATTGCATCCTTGGCTACATGTACTCAAAAGTGGTTATATTTCTGTTGCCCCATCCTTCAGATTTATTTAGTGTCTACAGGCGAGAGCTCTGTGTGTGTGTGTGTGGGGGGGGGGGGGCACCTGAGCTCTCGCCTAGGACCCCTCGGACCCCCCGCCAAGGACTACAACATGTGATCAGTCAGTCTTACACTATGGCTTCAACAAAGGCCACCAGTACCATGTGCTCTTTTTCCATCTCACCCAGCTCAACAAGAAAACTGTTCAAGAGGACCTTGATCATTCTGGCAAATCCCTTCAGGGAGACCATTTATATTTTTTATTATTGTCATTTTTTTTGCTGTTGACTTTGCTGGTGAACAGCCGCCTACTCATTGGTAGCCGTCCTACACATTGTTTCTGTGGTCTGTGGTCTTTTACAATGCTTTGTTATAGCCTTCTCTGTGCTGTAGTCCTATTAATTTCTGCCCAGATGTACTGGAATTTTCGGGGGATGGTGCAATGCACATCAGGTTCATTTTTGGTTCTGAATGAAAGTTGAAAAGACATAATTTACAGACGTTGAAAATACCTCTTTTTGAGTAAGCATTATATCACAATAATAATTATTACATCAATTTAATATGGGAAAGAGGAGCCACCTTAAGATTCCAACATAGAATAGTTATTATAGCTCCCATCTGTCACATGCACTTATGTTAGCTTGTCGAAAGCTTTAAAACTGGCAGAGATTATGTTCAAAGTAGTCCAACCTATAGAACAGGGGTCAGCAACAGGGGGTCCGCGGTGGTCGTCGAGTAATTAAAAACATTATAAGAATGGATTTTTGGGGCATTTTAGTTTTTGGTCAAACAAGACTGTAAAATCACCAGTCAATTTAATTTAGGAAGCCTGTTCCCAAGTATTCACACAAATCAAATGAAGAGACCTATGTGATTTGTAGCTCAGCGTAATTAAGGTATGAAATCTCTTTTTGGAGAATTTATTATAATTATTATCCAGCCCCCCACCAACCATTTACTCCAACAAACAACATCATTAGGTGGATGGATTTAGTTGCATACCCCTGTCACAGAATAAACCAACAGACCACTTCAACTAGAATAACATTCTCAGTAATGATTACAGAAATATTATTTTCTTGCTATGACTGTGATATGTTGTTGTTTATCTACTTTAGTTTAATACAGTGACTGTAAGTCGCTCTGGATAAGAGCGTATGCTGAATGACCAAAATGAAAATGTAAAAACAAACACTTGCAAAGCATGCTAGGTATTATTATAATGAGCTCTTCCCCCAAACAAGTGAAAATGTGGTCAGTCTGGACCAGACCAAATATGAACAAATCATAGACGTCTAAATTCGGTTTCACAAGTTTGAACAGCACAGCACAGTTTGGCACAGTTCAGTACAGTAGAGCACAGTAGAGCAGTGGTTCACAAACTTTTTGGGCATCGGAGACCCATTTTGTCATAGCACATTCATCAGGGACCCCCTCATAATACATTACATGACCAAAAGTGTGTGGACACCTGCTTGTCGAACATCTCATTACAAATCATGGCATTAATATGGAGTTTTGCTGCCCCTTTGCTGCTATAAAAGCCTCCACTCCCCATTTGCTGCTACAACAGCCTACACTCTTATGGGAAAGCTTTCCACTAGATGTCGGAACATTGCTGCGGGGACTTACATCCATTCAGCCAAAAGAGCATTAGTGAAGTCGGGCACTGATGTTGGGCGATTATGCCTGGCTCGCAGTCGGAGTTCCAATTCATCCTAAAGGTGTTAGATGGGGTTGAGGTCAGGGCTCTGTGCAGAACAGTCAAGTTCTTCCACACCAATCTCAACAAACCATTTCTGTATGGACCTCGCTTTGTTCATGGGGGAATTTTCATATTGGAAGCACAGAATCGTCTAGAATGTTATTGGATGCTGTAGCGTTAAGATTTCACTTCATTGCAACTAAGGGGCCTAGCCTGAACCATGAAAAACAGCCCCAGACCATTATTCCTCCTCCACCAAACTTTACAGTTGGCACTATGCATTGGGGCAGGTAGCGTTCTCCTGGCATCCGCCAAACTCAGATTTGTCCGTCGGACTGATGGTCTAGTGAGTGTTGAAACCGAGGACAGACGATTTCTACACGCTACATGCTTCCGTACTCGGTGGTCCGAGCCGTTGTTGCTTCAGAGCAGCTCTAGCAGGGCAGAAATTTCACAAACTGAATTGTTGGAAAGTTTGCATCCTTTGACGGTGCCACGTTCAAAGTTAATGAGCTCTTCAGTAAGGCCATTCTACTGACAATGTTTGTCTATGACACCTGTCAGCAACTGGCTGAAATAGCAGAATCCACTAATTTGAAGGTGTGTCCACATACTTTGTATATATAGTGTATCAGAAAACAACTTCTACTTTAAAGTGAGATTAAATTGAATACAATAAGTTTTACAATGACTTCTGCAGTGCATGGCTGGACTAACCAAGTCTCGGGCCCTGGGAAAGAACATTTTAAAATCCCCCCTCTTGGCATCAAAGAGAAATGTTTGCAGTTTTAAAGCAGAAATCAGCAGTTAAAACATAACAAAGCATTTTCCCTGCCACTGTTTCACTAGAAAGCTGAGGGATGGGGCTGGAGAAATGTAGCCACTCTCAAATTCATAAACAGAGCTATGGATGCAAGGACTGACCATCCATGATATCAAAATTAGAATTTTAATCATGGTTTGAGGCTATATAATGTTTGTATAGAAACATTGCCGTAAAACAAGCTTGTAGTTTGGGTTCTGATGGGGTATACCAGTTGAACTAAGCTCAAGAGGCATTTCTAAGTTGTCCAGGTGCCTTTTAGTTCTAGACTTGGCACTCCAGTATTGCTTGCTGCGTAGTAGCAGAGTGTACAGTCTATGGCTTGGGTGGCTGGGGTCATTGACAATTTTCCGGGCCTTCCTCAGACACCTCCTGGTATAGAGTTCCTGGATGACGGGGAACTCGCGCCCCAGTGATGTACTGGGCCGTCCTTCAAACTCTTAAGGGGGAAGAAGTGCTGTCTCGGCTTCTTCACGACTATGCTGGTGTGAGGACCATGTTAAGTCCTTGGTGATGTGGACACCGAGGAAATTGAAGCTCTCGACCCGCTCCACTACAGCCCAGTCAATGTGGATGGGGGCGTGCTCGCCCCTCGATTTCCTGTAGCCCACGATCAGCTCCTTTGTCTTGCTGACGCTGAGGGAGAGGTTGTTGATCTGGCACCACACTGCCAGCTCTCTGACCTCCTTCCTGTAGGATGTTTCATCGTCGTCGGTGATCAGGTCTACCACTGTCGTGTCGTCAGCAAACATGATGATGGTTTTGGAGTCGTGCGTGGCCACACAGTTGTGGGTGAATAGGGAGTACAGTAGGGGACCAACCACACACCCCTGAGGGACCCCCGTGTTGAAGGTCAGTGTAGCAGATGTGTTGTTACAGTGCCTTGCGAAAGTATTCGGCCCCCTTGAACTTTGCGACCTTTTGCCACATTTCAGGCTTCAAACATAAAGATATAAAACTGTATTTTTTTGTGAAGAATCAACAACAAGTGGGACACAATCATGAAGTGGAACGACATTTATTGGATATTTCAAACTTTTTTAACAAATCAAAAACTGAAAAATTGGGCGTGCAAAATTATTCAGCCCCCTTAAGTAATACTTTGTAGCGCCACCTTTTGCTGCGATTACAGCTGTAAGTCGCTTGGGGTATGTCTCTATCAGTTTTGCACATCGAGAGACTGACATTTTTTCCCATTGGATGGAGAGCATTTGTGAACAGCAGTTTTCAGTTCTTTCCACAGATTCTCGATTGGATTCAGGTCTGGACTTTGACTTGGCCATTCTAACACCTGGATATGTTTATTTTTGAACCATTCCATTGTAGATTTTGCTTTATGTTTTGGATCATTGTCTTGTTGGAAGACATATCTCCGTCCCAGTCTCAGGTCTTTTGCAGACTCCATCAGGTTTTCTTCCAGAATGGTCCAGTATTTGGCTCCATCCATCTTCCCATCAATTTTAACCATCTTCCCTGTCCCTGCTGAAGAAAAGCAGGCCCAAACCATGATGCTGCCACCACCATGTTTGACAGTGGTGATGGTGTGTTCAGGGTGATGAGCTGTGTTGCTTTTACGCCAAACATAACGTTTTGCATTGTTGCCAAAAAGTTCAATTTTGGTTTCATCTGACCAGAGCACCTTCTTCCACATGTTTGGTGTGTCTCCCAGGTGGCTTGTGGCAAACTTTAAACGACACTTTTTATGGATATCTTTAAGAAATGTCTTTCTTCTTGCCACTCTTCCATAAAGGCCAGATTTGTGCAATATACGACTGAATGTTGTCCTATGGACAGAGTCTCCCATCTCAGCTGTAGATCTCGGCAGTTCATCCAGAGTGATCATGGGCCTCTTGGCTGCATCTCTGATCAGTCTTCTCCTTGTATGAGCTGAAAGTTTAGAGGGACGGCCAGGTCTTGGTAGATTTGCAGTGGTCTGATACTCCTTCCATTTCAATATTATCGCTTGCACAGTGCTCCTTGGGATGTTTAAAGCTTGGGAAATCTTTTTGTATCCAAATCCGACTTTAAACTTCTTCACAAACGTATCTCGGACCTGCCTGGTGTGTTCCTTGTTCTTCATGATGCTCTCTGCGCTTTTAACGGACCTCTGAGACTATCACAGTGCACGTGCATTTATACGGAGACTTGATTACACACAGGTGGATTGTATTTATCATCATTAGTCATTTAGGTCAACATTGGATCATTCAGAGATCCTCACTGAACTTCTGGAGAGAGTTTGCTGCACTGAAAGTAAAGGGGCTGAATAATTTTGCACGCCCAATTTTTAAGTTTTTGATTTGTTAAAAAAGTTTGAAATATCCAATAAATGTCGTTGCACTTCATGATTGTGTCCCACTTGTTATTGATTCTTCACAAAAAAAATACAGTTTTATATCTTTATGTTTGAAGCCTGAAATGTGGCAAAAGGTCGCAAAGTTCAAGGGGGCCGAATACTTTTGCAAGGCACTGTACCTACCCTCACCACCTGAGGGAGGCCCGTCAGAAAGTCCAGGATCTAGTAACAAAGGGAGGGGACTATGGTGTTGAATGCTGAGCTGTAGTCAATGAACTGCAATTTCATATAGGTAGTCCTCTTGTCCAGGTGGGAGAGAGCAGTGTGCAGTGCAATAGAGATAGCGTTGTCTGTGGATCTGTTGGGGCAGTATGTGAATTGGAGTGGGTCCAGGGTGTCTGGGATGATGGTGTTGATGTGTGCCATGGTCAGCCTTTCAAAGCATTTCATGGTTCCAGATGTGAGTGCTACGGGACAATAGGTTACATTTGAGTTCTTATGAACAGGGACAATGGTGGTCTGCTTGAAACATGTTGGGATTACAGACTGGGACAAGGAAATGTTGAAAATGTCCATGAAGACATTTGTCAGCTGGTCTGCATATGAACTGAGAATGTGCCCTGGTATTCCGTCTAGCCCAGTGGCCTTGCGAGTGTTATCGTATTTAGAAGTCTTACATCGGCCACGGAGAGCGAGATCACACATTTGCCCGGAACAGCAAGGGCTCTCATGCCTGACTCAGTGTTGTTTGCCTCGAAACGAGCATAGAAGACATTCGGCTTGACTGGGAGGTTTGCGTCACTGGGCAACTCACGGCTAGGTTTCCCTTTCTAATCCGTAGTAGTCTGCAAACCCTTTCACATCCGATGAGTGTCGGAGCCGATGTATTATGATTCTGTCTTTGTCCTATATTGACCTTTTCCATGTTTGATGGCTCGTCGGAGGTTGTAGCGGGCTTTCTTGTAAGTGTCTAAAGCATATACTGTATTGTACTGCACACTCACCTTCCACGGATCCCTTGTCCAAAATGCATTTAATTTAAGGTGCAACAACAGATTAATGCAGACCCCACTTTGAAAACCCCTGCAGTAGAGTATGGTACAATAGAGTGTAGAGTGTCATATAGTGTCATTCAGTGGAGTCAAGTAGAGTACAGTACAGTAGAGTTTAATTCACTAGCTGGCCTCCGCCCAGTACCTTGCCCTGAAACTTAGGCACTGTCACTAGCCGGCTACAATCCGATACTCTACCATGCACCTTAGAGACTGCTGCCCTATGTACATAGAGTCATTGAACACTGGTCACTTGAAAGATCCAATGCATACGTTTTATCTCAATATCAAATCATTTCTGGCAAAGAATTAAGCACCTTACTGTGATTGTTTTCAATTAAAATGATCAAAAAGGAACAGAAGTAGCTTTTTAGCAAAGAGTAATTTCTCAAGCAAGAATTTTGCTAGGACTGTCTGGGAGTGGTCTGAGGGGGAGGGGGAAACTGAAAACTAGCTTTTATTGGCAGAGAGGTTTGGAACTCTCTTTCTTATTGGTCTATTAACTAATATACCAAATGGTGATGTCAAAACTCCATCCCACCAAAACAGGCTGACATTTCAGGTGGTCTTTTCAAATAGCTCTTCAACTAAAAGGGCATTACCATCATTTTCACAATTTCACAGAATTATTCCTAATGTGGAAAATATACAGTTGAAGTTGGAAGTTTACATACACTTAGGTTGGAGTCATTAAAACTCGTTTTTCAACCACTCCAAAACATTTCTTGTTAACAAACTATAGTTTTGGCAATTCGGTTAGGACATCTACTTTGTACCTGACACAAACTCAGTGCCTCTTTGCTTGACATCATGGGAAAATCAAAAGAAATCAGCCAAGACCTCAGAACGAAAATTGTAGACCTCCACAAGTCTGGTTCATCCTTGGGAGCAATTTCCAAATGCCTGAAGGTACCACGTTCATCTGTACAAACAATAGTCTGCAAGTATAAACACCATGGGACCACGCAGCCGTCATACCGCTCAGGAAGGAGATGCGTTCTGTCTCCTACAGATGAACGAACTTCGGTGCGAAAAGTGCAAGTCAATCCCAGAACAACAGCAAAGGACCTTGTGAAGATGCTGGAGCAAACAGGTACAAAAGTATCTATATCCACAGTAAAACGAGTCCTATATCGACATAACCTGAAAGGCCGCTCATCAAGGAAGAAGCCACTGCTCCAAAACCGCCATAAAAAAGCCGGACTACGGTTTACAACTGCACATTGGCCAGATCAAGAACACCCTACAGGAGGTAGGCATATCTGTGTCAAAGTCAACTATCAAGAGAAGACTTCACCAGAGCAAATACAGAGGGTTTACCACAAGATCTAAACCCTTGGCAAGCCTCAAAAGCAGGAAGACCAGATTTTTTTCAAAAAATTCTGAAGTGTTTAATACTATTTATCTGCTCAGATTCAGCCAAATGCTTCAAAACTCATTGGACGGCGCTTCACAGTGCAGCTGGACAATGACCCGAAGCATACTGCGAAAGCAACCCAATACTTTTTTAAGACAAAGAAGTGAAATGTTCTGCAATGACCAAGTCAATCACCTGACCTGAATCCAATTGAGCATACATTTTACTTGCTGAAGGCAAAACAGAAAGCAAAACGGTCCAAGAACAAGCAGGAACTGAAGACAGCTGCAGTAAAGGCCTGGCAGAGCATCACCAGGGAAGAAACCCAACATCTGGTGATGTCTATCGGTTCCAGACTTCAGGCAAAGAATTTGCAACCAATTATTAAATCTAGCAATTTAATTGATGATTATGTTAGTTTGTCAAATTACATAATATTGACTAAACCCTTGAATTAATGATGCAAGTCTACACTTAAAGCACATCTTTATTGTTTCCTTTCCAATCCATTGTGGTGGCGTACAGAGACAAAATGATGCAAATTGTGTCACTGTTCAAAAACTTCTGGACCTGACTGTATATTTATATTCCGGACTCTGGTCTGGAAGCTAAATTCCTGCAATTCTATCCATTTTGCCATTGGGTTTTGTACTGTGTGTTTAAATAATGTATTCTCGCTCATTCTATTTTTTCTACTACTGTACATTGCCTTTTAGTTACACTGTTTATACGCACTGCATATTTATTTATATACTGGATTCTTGACATAGCTCACTCTAATATATTTACTGCTGTACATATCATACTTAGTATATCTTGTGTCAATTCCGGTGTATATACAGTGGGGCTAAAAAGTATTTAGTCAGCCACCAATTGTGCAAGTTCTCCCACTTAAAAAGATGAGAGAGGCCTGTAATTTTCATCATATGTACACTTCAACTATGACAGACAAAATGAGAAAGAAAAAATCCAGAAAATCACATTGTAGGATTTTTAATGAATTTAATTTGCAAATTATGGTGGAAAATAAGTATTTGGTCACCTACAAACAAGCAAGATTTCTGGCTCTCACAGACCTGTAACTTCTTCTTTAAGAGGCTCCTCTGTCCTCCACTCGTTACCTGTATTAATGGCACCTGTTTGAACTTATTATCAGTATAAAAGACACCTGTCCACAACCTCAAACAGTCACACTCCAAACTCCACTATGGCCAAGACCAAAGAGCTGTCAAAGGACACCAGAAACAAAATTGTAGACCTGCACCAAGCTGGGAAGACTGAATCTGCAATAGGTAAGCAGCTTGGTTTGAAGAAATCACAACTGTGGGAGCAATTATTAGGAAATGGAAGACATACAAGACCACTGATAATCTCCTTCAATCTGGGGCTCCACGCAAGATCTCACCCCGTGGGGTCAAAATGATCACAAGAACGTGAGCAAAAATCCCAGAACCACACGGGGGGACCTAGTGAATGACATGCAGAGAGCTGGGACCAAAGTAACAAAGCCTACCATCAGCAAGAGCATTGAAGATGAAGCGTAGCTGGGTCTTTCAGCATGACAATGATCCCAAACACACCGCCCGGGCAACGAAGGAATGGCTTCGTAAGAATCATTTCAAGGTCCTGGAGTGGCCTAGCCAGTCTCCAGATCTCAACCCCATAGAAAATCTTTGGAGAGAGTTGAAAGTCCGTGTTACCCAGCAACAGCCCCAAAACATCACTGCTCTAGAGGAGATCTGCATGGAGGAATGGGCCAAAATACCAGCAACAGTGTGTGAAAACCTTGTGAAGACTTACAGAAAATGTTTGACCTCTACCATTGCCAACAAAGGGTATATAACAAAGTATTGAGATAAACTTTTTGTTATTGACCAAATACTTATTTTCCACCATATTTTGCAAGTAAATTAATTTAAAATGATACAATGTGATTTTCTGGATTTTTTAAAATAATTTTGTCTGTCATAGTTGAAGTGTACCTATGATGAAAATTACAGGCCTCTCTCATCTTTTTAAGTGGGAGAACTTGCACAATTGGTGGTTGACTAAATACTTTTTTGCCCCACTGTATGTATAGATTGCATTTCTATTACTGTTACAGTGCTATTTGGGTTAATTGGAATTGTTCCGACATTCCAAGATTTGTTGTTACAATAAAAATGACTAAGAAAAATCTATGTATTATTTGTGTATTTGCCGAACATTTTCCTGCATTGTTAGGAGCTAGTAACATAAGCATTTCTCTGCACCCGCTATAACATCTGCTAAACTGTATACAGGACAGATACACTTTGATTGGATTTTGATTTGATTACAATACAGTATCATTTAATTCAGTACAGTACAGTACAGTTTTGTTCAGTAGAGTAGAGTGCATGAGAGTAAAGGAGGGTATAGTACAGTACATTATACTATACTATAAAAAAAATATATATTTTCACATGAATTAGCCACACTCAAAAAAACACAAAACTGACCATATCCCATATCTGCTGAAATACTTTTTGTACATATTTGCACGAATTAAATGTGAGGTTGTGTTGCTGTGGATGTTGAAATCATGGCCCATCCAGACCTGACCCAATTTGAACCAAACATAAACGCCTATGATTCAGATTTCATCGCCCGGACCCCACCCCCAAAAAGATGTCTGGACAGGACCAGGCGTCGGTCCGTGCTTAGTGGGAATGACCGTGACCTGCTCAACCTGGGACAGGGTGCGTTAAATAGAGCCACTGCAAGGATGCTCCCATTACCATCATAACTCTTTCAATCATCATCGTCTTCTGCTACTCTTATGCGCATACATATACAATGAGGCATCCAGGGCTGTTACGGCGCTTCAACTGAACAACCGCCGTCTTGTTTGCTTGTTAGAGGTTAAAAGGTTACACGTTTAATGTACAGGAAATATCATGTGCCTTTCAATCTTCAAAATTGGTCAGGGTGCTATTTTGTTTTTGGAATCTTTTTAATACTTTTATTGTATTCCAAAAAAAGATAAATAGCCTACATTTTCAACATTGGCAAAACATTGTGTTTTGATACCCATGTCGTGAACTAATTAGTTGTTTTTTTAGAGTAATTTTGATTTATGTCATTTCTGTTAAATATTTAATGTAGTCTTAACATTTTTGGGGTGAATAAGGCGGTGAGAGAACCAACTGTGTAGGCCTATCTCCATCTCTGTTTTCTTCTAAAAAATATGTTTTTAGGTCAACAGGAAATCTCATCTCCTGAGGGGAAAGATGCGCTGTCTCTCTCTGTGTGTGTTTGTGTGGACCATGTTAATTCCTTAGTGATGTGGACTCCGAGGAACTTGAAGCGATCGACCCGCTCCACTATACAGCCTCATCGATACACTGATTCTGTTGGTTGTCCTCTTCTGTCAGAATTTCCCAACATTCAATATTTATTTTTGACTATAAATAATAAATGGGAAAAAAGCAACAATGTGGAACTGTGTGTTAGTGGTAAGTGTACCAACATAGCAACGATAGCAGGTGTCAAAGATGTGTGCTAGAAAACATTTTAAGTGCATACGCAAAGTCTACCTTTTGGAATGTAATTTATTTAATAGAAGTTAGTTATATCAGTGTACGCTATAGTTAGTACCTTATTGCATCAGCGTATGTCTTTTTTTAACCCATTTAAATGGTACATCAAGTGAATGAACGAATACGAACAACTCAAAGAAAGACAGAATTTAAAAAAAAAGATTTTATTTATTTGACTGTTTTCATGATATTGCTGTTCTTATTTTCGCTGTCATTACAGTGGAATTGACCTCTGAATGCAGCATGACATTCAGTATCAACACAACTAAAGTGCTTAATTTCGCCCATTGATAACGATGATCTGTGTATTTTAGTTGATGTTTTATACAAAATGCAGGCGGTGGGGCTTACACCCTAACCATCAACATTCAAAAATATGAAATAAGATGTAAGGTTGGTAATTTTCAGTAATTGTTTTCAGAGAAATGTGTTTGTGTATGTGTATTTCTGGTGGTCCTTTCTCTTCTTTCTTGAAATATTATTTCAATACCACAAAAAATGTAACAAAAGTATAGAAAGGAATAAAACATTAAATAGTATCTTATTTAAAACCAGACAAGGTTATAAAACATATGTTCAAATACAAGTATTAAGAAATAAGACAAGTACACTGTACACTCCTAAATTGATGGGACCGTTGCACATCTTTGGAAAATAACCCACAAGGCGCACACTGGTTGAATCATCGTTGTTTCCTCGTCATTCAGTGAAATTACGTTGAACCAAGGTGGAATAGACGTTGCCTTGACGTCTGTGCCCAGTGGGAATTGTCTTCGAGGTGAGCATCATTTCCACGCAAATGTCCGAGCTCACTGTCTGCAACGGGGATTGACGTCTATTTAGCTCTCATCGTCTGAATCACTGTTGGGAACGAGATCCCTCTGCGGCGACAATGATTTGAAAGTGCTCTTGTTGCTGTCCTGCTTGGAGGTGCTGGATAGGTCTATTGCCATGTCCTCACTGTCGTCTACAGCACTAGCGCGGCTGGGCCAGGACATGTCGCTGTCTTTCCCTTTAGTTTCCTCCGAGTAAGTTTCCGAGTGGGAAGACTCTGGCGTACCTGGGGATTTCTTTACTATCTCCATGGACTTCTTGTGCATTCCTGCGTAAAGTGATAAAAATGAAGGAAAAAAAACAATTCGTCTCGGCGTACACGTAGCCTATAGCTAAATAAATCCATATAAGTAGAGGTTAGCCCTATTGGTAAACGAAAATGTAACATTTAGGCCTACTTCCTCGTTATCATGTCTATGTTATGTTGTAGGCTACATCTAGGCCTATATCAAACATTGCACAGATACAAAACACATCTCAGCTATGTATTCAATGGATTAAATACATATTTGAGTCTTATATGATGAATAAAGCAAACAACCTGCTGGCTCACCTAGAAGCCAGGGAGCACAGGAGCCCATCATCCCGCTCTTGGCGGAGTTGATGATTGATTCTGGCAGAGGGATGGAGTGGCGGACCATGGCACCGTAGAGCCCATACTCTGCCATCACACTGCTGCGTCCCCAGCACTTCTCACGTTTTCTCCACTTGGCCCGACGATTCTGGAACCATACCTGGAAAAAAATAGGCACAAAATGTTAGATCTTTGGAAAACTTTCCGGTATTAAACCATCAATATGGCCGTTTATATAGGCCTACATGTTTATATAGGCCTACATGTTTATATAGGCCTACCTGTATTCTGTCCTCGGGCAATTCTGTCTTCATTGCTAACATTTCCCTGGCATATACGTCTGGGTAATGTGCTTCATGGAATGCCTTTTCGAGCTCCTCCAGTTGATGCGATGTGAACACGGTTCTGTAAATAATTTTTTTAAAAGTTGGAAGCATTGATAAAGCAGGCTTCCCAAAGGCATTCATTGTACTAGTTTAATGTAATAGTCTACTCAATGTCTCTATTTTTTTGCTCTGGAGCAATAAAACTGTCATCATTATGTACCAACCTGTGCCTCCTTTTCTTTCTCTTCTGTGAGTTCCCTGAGTGTTTCGAATCGTTTCGATCACCAGAGAGACATTCATCATCTGAAAAGAAAAAGGAAAAAATATATTAGAGACAAAATAATCTATTCAAAATCAAAATTCAAAATGTGCTGAACATAGCTTATACATGCTATATAGACGAATTGAATAAAATTATATGTATCAAAAGTTACACGTTGGAATGTTATCCAAAATAACAGCTCCCATATTAGTCTCGCGCTAAATCAACCTTGAACGCAATCAAATTTGAAATAAATTGAGCTACATGAAGAAGTGGCTGTTTCAGGACCCCTGAGAAGAAATGCAAAGTGGACCGCTTCCCTAAAGCACTAACTTTAAAGTAAACTATTTGAAGTGAGCTGTACCAGAGTATGGGTCTCTTTGTTGCTCCAAGTTCTGCATGAAATGACTCTCGGTCCTGGACTGAAGGAGGGGTATGTGACTCGGTAGGAAGCAGGGGGCTCCCGCAGGTTGCTGAGCCGCCAAACTGCACAGAAACCCTAGACCAAGCGGCAAGGATCCTCCAGCGAAAGGGAATCCCATCCCAGTGCTCTGAATATCCCCGTTACCCCCTACTCCATGAGGTCCGGATGGGCGAGGCTGGAGATCCGTTTCAAGACCCAGTAGGTCCGTGATGGCAAAGCCTTTAGACCTAAACCCAGATCCATGAAGTCGTGACTTATCGATCCCAAATGATGGAGCCAGCATCTTGACTTTGGGCTTTTCATCCGAGCCATCATCTCTTCCTGTCATGGTTGTCATTGTAAAGCGCTACTTTCTCTTTCTCCTGTAGCTCGGGGTGATGAGGCGGGAGATGACAAACGGCAGGACAATTTATCCCTGTGTCATATCCAGGGATAACCTCTAGTGACCAATCAGAGCAAAAGGCACCCGTCAAACCGAAAGGAGGCGTTTCCCTTTTTCAATCCCAAAGGATTAATTGCCACCAATTTCCCATCAAATCCGATAAGGATTTTCTCCTCTGTCCCCTCTATCCGAATTGGTCCTAAGTGTTTTTCTCTGATGGCAAATGTCACTTATGTAGCCAGGTCTGCAGGCCAAACAATAATGAATGCTTTACAACTTTCAAAATCATATTTTGAAGGAATACAGGCCTTCATGTCATATTTTTCAATTATCAACCAAAACTGAAATAGAGTTTTTTAGCAATCAAACGTTTATTAACTGTATCTCAATCTGAGGTTGTTGGGCTATGGTCATTGCTCAGTGATGCTTCAATGTCATTGTTGTATTATTTGTAAATGTCAAAACATATTATATCCCAAAGAAAATCTTTGTTTGCCCATGTAGTGAAAATGAGAGAATAGCTTGTTGATTTGGGACTAGCCTATTTAGCGTGACAGCCTATAGCCAAACTGGAAATAGGTTTAAAACGCAAAAAGATTAACATTTGAAAATAAGTTTAAATCGTTGGTTTATTATAATCGCTCTGGGATTTAATAAATTGCATGTTAAATTCATTTTGGCAAATAATATTATATAATAGGCTATAGCAAACTAATGATGCAACCTGCAGAATAGAGAACATTTAAATAGCCATTTAAATAGCCTGGAAACGTGGCCTGGCGATGTCAGTTGTCAATGCATAATCACGATACTTTTTTATGTTTCCCACGATATAAATATTTTTTTCTAATGTTCTTTGCACTACAACGTTTTTTTAGGCTAGGCCTATGGCTAACTGAAAAATATGAACAAAGAAAGTCCATCATATGCATGCACATCACATCATGCATTCAAATTACTTTTACAAACGACAGTTTACCACATCTGATTCAATATTTACAACTGATTTCGACTCTTTCCACTCTAGTCTATTAGACACTCCTGATGAATAAAAAGGAAAGGCATTCATTTCATATTCAAGAAAGGTCAAAATCTCCCTGACAATATGTTATCTGGATTAACAAAGCATATTTTTCGTTTGGGTAATTGGCCTTTGAATTACAGGGTTGAAAATTCAACACAAGGTCTGTAGACCAACGTTTTTCTCTATTTAAATTTATTTTAGAAGTAGGGAATTCTTTACGAAAAGTACAAGGGTGTCTATTGGTCCGCAACTGTATTTGTCCCTTGCAGTATAGCCTAAAATATTTTGCTCTCAGGGTCTTTATTGACCTAGCCCATAAATTGTCAGAAATGTGTGTGTGTGGTTGTCCTATTGCCAGCAGCAAACGAGGCGCCGATCTTAATAGTATTTCATATTCATCATGATGACGTGGATGACACATGTCCCTCTAAATGCACTTTCACTAGACCACAGCAAACTAACGTGGAGAAAATCTCCCGGTGTAATTAGAGTTCGTAATCCGGCCCTTCACCAAATTTCCTGTCTGTACAGATATTAGGATAAACCCGTAATTGGTTTGACGTAGACGCAGAATCAGCTTTATTTTGTAGGCTAAATAAAGTTAATAACGAGGTCTCGGGAGAAAATGAAGCTCCTTGTGTAAAAGTAAATCTGGACATTAAAACCAAATGATGGTAATCCCAAGGGATTGAGCGGAGGGGGTGTGTTGCTGCCTGCAGGTACTTTGTCTAAAAAAAAAAACGGAGTGGCAACGAATGCCACTTTTCATGGACCTTTATCATGACCTCTTAAGATCCCGACGCTTCTGCGCATGTGCGGGATTCTCTACATATGCATCTGCTCTACTCCTAGGGGCGATAACGAAGAAGGAAATTGACGCCATACAAACGCCATTCCTACACACTTCTCAGTAGTTTGTATTCAGATTTACCTTATGGAGGCGCACAATGAGGTTTAGTGTGGTTCCTTTGTATACATTGAATACATGCAATTAAACCACAGAAAACACCCACTGGGTCGCCTACCAATTTGATCAGGGAGTTTTTGTTCAATTCGTTTTACTATTAATTTCTCTCAAGCAACCCTTTTAAAATGGTGTACCTTTCATTTGAATTTGATCGGCACAATACTTGAATGTAGACTATATAGAATGCGCTCAGAATATACAAAGATAGCCATGAAAACATGTTCATATTTTTCTCTGTTTCAGAACCCATGGGTAGATTTAAAAAAGAACACTCACGTATGGCGGAGCGGTCAAAGGCACTGCATCTCAGTGCAAGAAGTGTCACTGTAATCACTGGTTCGAATCCATGATGCATCGCATTCGGCTGTGATTGGGAGTTCCGTAGGGCGGCGCACAATTGGCCCAGCGTCGTTCAGGGTTTGGCCGGGGTAGGCCGTCATTGTAAATAACCATTTGTTCTTAACTGACTGGCCTAGTTAAATAAAAATAAATAAAGATTTTAGTCATTATTTATGTTTAGGGAATAATCGTGAATCGTATCCTAATAGAGCCTTTACTCACAATCGGAAAAAAGTGGTTTGATTCATTCTGAATGTTGTCACATTCTGGTCATCAATGGTAAGGTTGGAAGTAGTGTAGACTACAATATCATTATAATATGGAGAATAGTATATAATAGTATGATATAATAAAAATATACCCTAATTGCCCATACTGATCGTGGAACTGTGTGATGGCTAGTGCTAGTCACATTCAAAGTAACGGTTTGAGCAACCACATGGATGTGACAGCGTTTACAGAGTAAATAAATAAAGGTAGCTAAGTCAAAAAATATAGTCTTAATGGAATGCAATGAATGTAGGGAAAGGAATGAACACTAAATTGGCAGTTAAATATATGTGGTTATTACTTAGGGTCGTTCTCCTGCCATATGACTCGTTCACATTCATCTCCAGCCATCATCAGGTAAAAATATATATAAAACAATAACCTATATTTACAATCCCCTTATCCAAACGGATTACTCAGTTACCTAACTCTTATCAATAGCTCTGATCAATTTATAAATAACATCGCATGGAGAATGCTGTTATTTCTATAGGAGAAAATACAGTAGATGCTTTTTCCATTTGGAACCGGCCGGTTCGCTCGACCTTATTCATGGTTTCCTGTTATGTAAAGGTGGTGGACATATTAGGGAATTAAGTCAAGGTTAGAATATTTCATATCTGTAGACACACCTCCATTTATTTTATCTCCACCCCCAAACGCATACATTGCTGGCACTGGCCCTGCTTGAATTCAAGGTCAGAATACTCATAGAGAGGAAAGTGCATGTTAAGGGAATAACGACAACAGGTTACTCTGGCAAATGGTGATCGTTTAATAAAGTTAGATCATCCCCGTCTGCCCTGTGACTTTTCATTTAAGGAGGTGGTATGGAGTCGGTCTCTGATTTTTTTTTAAATTAGAGAAATCTTCTTAACCAAATGCATTAAATTAGTTTAATCTATCACTTGAATACAGAGCCATGTGAAATATGCTTTTAGGACACATATCCATCAAAGAGCATGTGGTGTGTTTTTCACACGGGTTTAGAGCGATATGGTCGTAAATAGCTAATAGTTTATGGGAAATCGTGGGATTCTAACATGATAGGCTCAGTTATTGGACATAATAAGTGGACCATCCTAACATTGAACTATCCGAATTTAAAATTATATAAAATAGTAAAAGATTATTCAGGATAATCCACAGTTAACATCAGATAAGTGTTTTCAATGTCAATTATAAGAGGTAAGTAACATGAATTATCCCTCATCCCTTAAAATAAAATATAAATTGAATAAATCATCACCATTACCATCATTAATCTCCTCAACGAGTCAATGCATTAGACTAGAGGGCATGCAGTAACAATTATTAGGCTTACAGCATTGCCAATAACTAAGACTCTATACAGGCCCGTTTACCCAGACTCATACACCAGCGCCAGCATTAGTAGGCTACCAGGCGTGGTATTCAATTTGTTTCACCCGTTTCTAAACCCACATAGCAGGATATTTAATGAGTTAATGTGTGGGTAAATTGAGGAAAATGAGATAAACACAACATCCTCTCTAATTTGATGGAAATAATTCCCTTAAAATAGGCAGAAAAAACACTCCTTTCATTCTTAAACGAGTGAGTGCTTGCAGTGAATTGAGTGGAGGGAGGAAAAAACATTATTTTAAGGGCCAGATTACAAGGCTGGGTTTCATGGTGTAATCAAATGGGATTATCTGGGATGAAACTAAAGGTTAAATAATTTTTTTAAATTAATAATAATCATAGTCAATGTTTCTCTGCTCATTATTTTCCAGATAATATTTCAGGGCGATTCTCCACCACCAAGATTATTAATCTCTTAAAGAGCACATCAAAAAATCGCTTTTTGCTCTAATTTTCTCTGTCTAACCCTGGAACATGGGGGTTGTTTGGCTAATAGATGGGCCACGTGCCCTACATCTGAATAGGATCCAGCCACTAGGGAATCCGAGCACCAAAGATGGTTTAGTATGCATTTAGTTGAGAAACTCTGTGAGAGCACTCTGAAGTGTTGACAGGTGTCATTTTAATGCTCCATCCATGCCCCAACCAAATGCTCACTAAACATGGGAAGAAAAAAAAAACTTTAAATCTCAAGTGATTTTATGGTTGATGTGATTTATTTTATTCGTGGCTTAATGATTTATACCCATTGATTGTCTCATGCTCTTAATTCAGCTGTTGTAACTCATCAGAACCCAAAATATGAGCTTGTTTGACTCCAATGTTTGTAAGCAATGTAAACATAAACAAACAATGTATAGCCTCAAAACATGGTCAAAACTATCATTTTTATATCCTGCATGGCCAGTCATTGCACCCATAGCTCTGGTTATGAATATGATAATTGCTACATTTATCTAGCCCTTATCCCTCAGCGTTTTACCAAAAAAGGGGCAGTGTCCACTTTGTTATTGTTTATTAAACTGCAAATTGCCACTTTAATAAAGTAGGGCAACCGCAAACTGCCTGCCTACAGCATAAAATCATACGTCTAATATAATATATGATAGTATGTAAAAATCATATTATGTGTGATATATAACAGTAAGATCAATGTATAATGTTCTTGAGGCGCATTTTTCATTGGTAGGCCAAGGTGAAGTTTTAAAGATGGCTGCACATTTTAAAAGGAAATCCTTCAATTTCTCTATTCTAGGTAATACTGTAAACTGAATGATGTCCATCTGAAAACGGAGACCTTCCATAACACAAATGATGTCATTTCAGCAAAAAAAGGCCAGATTGGACCAAAAAAAAAAAGATTGTTCAGAGTAACTATTACTACACTGAGCAGTGCTGTGCCCGTAGGCTACTTCACTGGCCTGGTTACACATTACATCTGGTTACACATTTGAGCACTAGTTGCTCGTACTGTGCTGGAAAGGACTGTGTAAAAAGAAAATATCCAAGCCAGCACAATACGGTTCAGGTCAGCATCATAGTTTGAAAATGGTATGCGGATGTTCTCACATGAGGTCATCAGATAGGAGCCGAGATTCCTCAGAGTTAAACTCTTGATCACAAACAGTCTTCTTCCTTACCGACCCACGGTACTCTACACCAGGCATACTGGGCAGATGGACAAATTCTCTCTGGGGTGGGGCATAGATAGATGGGGTGTGACTGCACGGTGCACACTTGACGAACATGTGTTGTGCAAGCAGATGGACTGGACTGAGTCCAGATGTTTCAGACTCTCTATTAACGTTCTTCAGGATTCGTAATCACCAAGAACGTGAGACACCACTGTTGTAACATATTAATGGAGAGAGCTACTTATTCCCTCATCAGCCAATGTGAGGGACCTCATGCTGTTCCCTTCTTGATCTCATTGTCTCTGCATTAGGACAGTCTCTTATGCCACTGCTGTTCTGTTGCTGATTTTGTTGTCTCTGCATTAGGACAGTCTCTTATGCCACTGCTGTTCCCTTCCTGATCTCATTGTCTCTGCATAAGAACAGTCTCTTATGCCACTGCTGTTCTCTTACCGATCTCGTTGTCTCTGCATAAGAACAGTCTCTTATGCCACTGCTGTTCTCTTCCTGATCTCGTTATCTCTGCATGAGGACAGTCTCTTATGCCACTGCTATTTCCTTCCTGATCTTGTTGTCTCTGCACCAGGACAGTATCTTATGCCACTGCTGTTCCTTTCCTGATCTCGTTGTCTCTGCATCAGGACAGTCTCTTATGCCACTGCTGTTCTCTTACCGATCTCGTTGTCTCTGCATAAGAACAGTCTCTTATGCCACTGCTGTTCCCTTCCTGATCTCGTTGTCTCTGCATAAGAACAGTCTCTTATGCCACTGCTATTCCCTTCCTGATCTTGTTGTCTCTGCAGCAGGACAGTATTTTATACCACTGCTGTTCTCTTCCTGATTTCATTGTTTGCAACAGGACAGTGTTTTATGCCACTGCTGTTCCCTTCCTGATCTCATTGTCTCTGCATCAGGACAGTCTCTTATGCCACTGCTGTCCCCTTCCTGATCTCGTTGTCTCTGCATCAGGACAGTCTCTTATGCCACTGCTGTTCTCTTCCTGATCTCGTTGTCTCTGCATCAGGACAGTCTCTTATGACACTCTTTTTAAGCCTTGAGACAATTGAGACATGGATTGTGTATGTGTACCATTCAGAGGGTGAATGGGCAAGAAAAAAAATGTAAGTGCCTTTGAAAGGGGTATGGTAGTAGGTGCCAGGCGCACCAGTTTGTGTCAAGAACTACAATGCTGCTGGGTTTTTCCACGCTCAACAGTTTCCAGTGTGTATCAAGAATGGTCCACCACCCAAAGGACATCCAGCCAACATGACACAACTGTGGGAAACATTGGAGTCAACATGAGGGGAGGGAGTATTCAGTATTCAGAACCTTTGCTATGAGAAAGGCACACACCTGTCTATATAAGGTCCAATAGTTGACAGTGCACGTCAGAGCAAAAACCAAGCCATGAGGTCGAAGGAATTGTCCGTAGAGCTCCGAGACGGGATTGTGTTGAGGCACAGATCTGGGGAAGGGTACCAAAGCATTTCTGCAGCATTGAAGGTCCCCAAGAACACAGTGGTCTCCATCATTCTTAAATGGAAGAAGTTTGCAACCACTAGACCTGGCCGCTCGGGCCAAACTGAGCAATCTGGGGAGAAGGGCCTTGGTCAGGGAGGTGACCAAGAACCCAATGTTCACTCTGACAGAGCTCCAGGGTTCCTCTGTGGAGATGGATGAACCTTCCAGAAGGACAGCCATCTCTGCAGCACTCAACCAATCAAGCCTTTATGGTAGAGTGGCCAGACAGAAGCCACCCCTTGGTAAAAGGCACATGCCAGTCTGCTTGGAGTTTGCCAGAGGCACCTAAAGACTCTCAGACAATGAGAAACAAAATTCTCTGGTCTGATGAAACCAAAATTGAACTCTTTGGTCTGAATGCCAAGCATCACGTCTGGAGGAAACCTGGCACCATCCCTACGGTGAGGCATGGTAGTGGCAGCATCATGCTTTGGGGATGTTTTTCAGCGGCAGGGACTGGGAGACTAGTCAGGATCGAGGCAAAGATGAACGGAGCAAAGTACAGAGAGATCCTTGATGAAAACCTGCTCCAGAGTGCTCAGAACCTCAGACTTGGGGCGAAGGTTCACCTTCCAATAGGACAACGACCCTAAGCACACAGCCAAGACAACGCAGGAGTGGCTTTGGGACAAGTCTCTGAATGTCCTTGATCAAACAACTCTGGAGATACCTGATAATAGCTGTGCTGCAACACTCCCCATCCAACCTGACAGAGCTACTCCCCAAATACAGGTGTGCCAATCTTGTAGTCCCCGAGACTACACTTCCAGCAATCTTTATCTCCAGGAAACTTGGCCACTAAGAATCTGGACATGATAAGAGCAGGATCTTAAGGTGATGCAGATGTTATAGTTGTACTAACCTCACTTAAAGCACACTGGGTTGCACATAACACACATATGCATGCATGTATGCAAGCACACACACACACACACACACACACACACACACACACACACACACACACACACACACGCACACACACACACACACACACACACACACACACACACACACACACACACACACACACACACACACACACACACACACACACACACCCACATTTCCCATCCCCTTACTGTGCACATTAATCGAGTGCAAAATGAATTGTTTAATCCATTTTTTATTCATTTCCATTCAAGTACAGTATAATCTTCTGTAAAATCATAATGAAACAATGATTAATCTACAATGATTGCTAAGCTTGTGCAGATTTACAAAGGGTATACAAAGTGTCAACATCGGTTTTGATTGTATGATAATAAAAATTGTGCTTAACAGTGTTAAGGTTTAGTGCTCATCCAATATCTACTAAAGTGTGTGTGTGTGTGTGTGTGTGTGTGTGTGTGTGTGTGTGTGTGTGTGTGTGTGCGTGTGTGTGCGTGCGTTTGGCATGGGGTGAACTTGTATAAGCTGCTGCTCACTTGAGCAAACTATGTCATATTTAATTTATTTCCAACATGGATTATAATTATATCAAGAAGAGGATTAATTGATTTGGGGGGATGAATAATATGTCCAGATTAAGGTTTTTAGATTCTTAGCCCTTCAGAGCTTTTATCCTGATCCAGATTTCTGCTGGTTTATCTCATTGTTTCACATCTTAACATTCTAAGGGTTTCTCGGTTATGTCTGGTACTATTATATAGACTTCTGTAATCGTAAAAGCCTTGGTTTCATGCATGTTAACATTAGAAGCCTACTCCCTAAGTTTGTTTTATTCACTGCTTTAGCACAATCTGCCAACCCGGATGTCCTAGCCGTGTCTGAATCCTGGCGTAGGAAGACCACCAAAAACCCTGGAATTTCCATCCCTAACTATAACATCTTCCGACAAGATAGAACTGCCAAAGGGGGCGGTGTTGCAATCTACTGCAGAGATAGCCTGCAGAGTTCTGTCTTACTATCCAGGTCTGTACCCAAACAATTTGAGCTTCTACTTTTAAAAATCCACCTTTCCAGAAACATGTCTCTCACCATTGCCGCTTGTTATAGACCACCCTCTGCCCCCAGCTGTGCCCTGGACACCATATGTGAATTGATTGCCCCCCCATCTATCTTCAGAGCTCGTGCTGCTAGGTGACCTAAACTGAGACATGCTTAACACCCTGGCCATCCTACAATCTAAGCTAGATGCCCTCAAATTATCAACGAACCCACCAGGTACAATCCCAAATCCGTAAACACGGGCACCCTCAGAGATATCATCCGAACCAACTTGCCCTCCAAATATACCTCTGCAGTTTTCAACCAAGATCTCAGCGATCACTGCCTCATTGCCAGCATCCGTAAAGGGTCTGCGGTCAAGCGACCACCCGTCATCACTGTCAAACGCTCCCTAAAACACTTCAGCCAGCAGGCCTTTCTAATCAACCTGGCCCCAGTATCCTGGAAGGATATTGACCTCATCCCATCAGTAGAGGATGCCTGGTTATTATTTATAAGTACCTTCCTCACCATCTTAAATAAGCATGCCCCATTCAAAAAATGTAGAACCAGGAACAAATATAGCCCTTGGTTTTTTCCAGACCTGACTCCCCTTGACCAGCACAAAAACATCCTGTGGCGTTCTGCATTAGCATCAAATAGCCCCCGTGATATGCAACTTTTCAGGGTAGTTAGGAACCAATATACACAGGCAGTTAGGAAAGCTAAGGCTAGCTTTTTCAAGCAGAAATTTCCATCCTGTTGCACAAACTCAAAAACGTTCTGGGACACTGTAAAGTGTCATTGTAAAATCATTGCATGAATCTACCATTGTATTTGCCTGTACAATTGTTTCTTGTTGCCTTTTATAAACATTTCGTGCAATGTTTTTTAATACCACCCAAATGCAGAAATGACTGGCTAAGAATGGACAGATAGACCAATGTGTTCATCATATCATATTTATCCAATGACAAATCAGTGTGTCTTGTTCGCAATGAAAATGTCCCTGTTTGCAAATAATTCAATCTGAGAAGTCAGTAGCATGGTGCTTACTATCAAAAGTTAGGCCTACCTTTCCACCCCAGACATACAGTGCATTCGGAAAGTGTTCAGATCCCTTCCCATTTTTTTAACGTTACAGCCTTGTTCTAAAATATATTAAATAAAAATTTCCCTCATCAATCTACACACAATACTCCATAATGACAAAGCAAAAACAGGCTTTTATATTATTTAGCAAATATATAAAAAATGAAAAACTGATACTTTATTTGTATTTAGACACTTTGCTATGAGACTCGAAATTGAGCTCAGGTGCATCTTGTTTCTATTGATCATCCTTAAGATGTTTCTACTTGATTGGAGTCCACCTGTGGTAAATTCAATTGTTTGGACATGATTTGGAAAGGTACACACCTATCAAAATAAGGTTTCAGAGTTGACACTGCATGTCAGAGCAAAAATCAAGCCACGAGGTCAAAGGAATTGTCTGTAGAGATCCGAGACTGGATTGTGTCGAGGCACAGAACTGGGGAAGGGTACCAAAATATTTCTGCAGCATTGAAGGTCCCAAATGAACACAGTGGCCTTCAAGACTCTTCCGAGAGCTGGCCGCACGGCCAAACTGAGCAATCGGGGGAGAAGGGCCTTGGTCACGGAGATGACCAAGAACCCGATGGTCACTCTGACAGAGCTCCAGAGTTCCTCTGTGGAGATGGAAGAACCTTCCAGAAGGACAATCATCTCTGCAGCACTTCCCCAATCAGGTATTTATGATAGAGTGGCCAGATGGAAGTCACTCAGCCAGCTTGGAGTTTGCCAGAAGGTACCTAAAGGACTCAGACCACGAGAAACAAGATTCTCTGGTCTGATGAAACCAAGAATGAACTTATTGGCCTGAATGCCAATAGTCACATCTGGAGTAAACCTGGCACCATCCCTACGGTGAAGCATGGTGGTGGCAGCATCAGGCTGTGGGGATGTTTTTCAGCTGCAGGGAACGGGAGACTAGTCAGGATCGAGGGAAAGATGAACGGAGCAAATTACAGAGAGATCCTTGATGAAAACTTGCTCCAGAGCGCACAGGATCTCAGACTGGGGAAAGGTTCACCTTCCAACAGGAAGACAACCCTGAGCACACAGCCAAGACAATGCAGGAGTGGCTTCGGGACAAGCCTCTGAAGGTACTTGAGTGGCCCAACTAGAGCCCGAACTTAAACCAGTTCGAACATCTCTGGAGAGACCTGAAAACACTGTGCAGTGACACTCCCCATCCAACCTGACAGAGCTTGAGAGGATCTGTAGAGAAGAATGGGAGAAACTCCCCAAATACAGGTGTGCCAAGCTTGTAGTATCAAACCCAAGAAGACTCAAAGCTTTCATCGATGCCAAAGGTGCTGTAAGAAAGTACTGAGTAAAGGGTCTGAAAACGTTTTTATTTTATACATTTGCGGTTTTTGCTTTGTCATTATGGGGTATTGTGTGAAGATTGATGAGGATGTTTAAAAAAAAAATCTATTTTAGAATAAGGCTGTAATGTAACAAAATGTGGAAAAAGTCAAGGGGTCTGAATACTTTCCGAATGCACTGTATTTGGCCTACCGATGCAGCTTTAACTGATGGCTACTCTTCTTCCATGGCTTAACCCAACGAGGTCACAAGTGTTTCCCTAAAAGCTGTTTGGGTTTAAACATATTCTATTTTACAGAAAGTGAATAGCTTAATCAATTGATCAAGACGGAATTAGATTAAATCCCAGCTCTATTTTTTTGTCTCCTCGGGTATAGAAGGTTGGAGCTCAGCCTCTGACTGTCAAAGAAATTAAACAATGATATCCCCATATGCATTGGCGTCAGGTCTTTCCCAGGTATTTAACAGTTTGTTTCTAGCATAAAGTATTGCGGACCAAAAGGCTGTTATATTGTTTTCTTTTATTCAAAATCGTAATGTTTGATGTTTTGGTGCCTCTAGTGTAATTCGGAAAGCTGATTGAGACCTTATTGCTGATGAATGTGTTTGTTTTTTATGACCATGTTTACTTTCTGCTTGCATTTTGCATTTGTATTCTGATATGTATATTTCTGTAATTTCTGTAATTCAGAAATAATTCATCTGTAAAAGGGACATTGGTCTCAGTATGAGTCCCTGATTTAAAAAAAAAGAGGTTCATTAAGCAATTAGGCCCAAGGGGGTGTGGTATATGGGCAATATACCACGGCTAAAGGCTGTTCATATGCACAACGCAACGCGGAGTGACTGGACACAGCCCTTAGCCGCGGTATATTGGCCATATATCAAGATACTGTCCTGATGCAGAGACAACGAGATCAGGAAGAGAAAAGCAGTGGCATAAGAGACTGTCCTAATGCAGAGACAACAAGATCAGCAACAGAACTGCAGTGGCATAAGAGACTGTCCTGATGCAGAGACAATGAGATCAAGAAGGGAACGGCAGGAGGTCCCTCACATTGGCTGATGAGGGAATAAGTAGCTCTCTCCATTAATATGTTACGACAGTGGTGTCTCACGTTCTTGGTGATTACGATCCTGAAGAACGTTAATAGAGAGTCTGAAACATCTGGACTCAGTCCAGTCCATCTGCTTGCACAACACATGTTCGTCAAGTGTGCACCGCGCAGTCACACCCCATCTATCTATGCCCCACCCCAGAGAGGATTTGTCCATCTGCCCAGTATGCCTTGTGTAGAGTACCATGGGTCGGTAAGGAAGAAGACTGACAACGAGATCAGGACGAAAACAGCAGTGGCATAAGAGACTGTCATGATGCAGAGACAACCAGATCAGGAAGAGAACAGCAGTGGCATAAGAGACTGTCATGATAAAGAGACAACAAGATCAGGAAGAGAACAGCAGTGGCATAAGAGATTGTCCTGATGCAGAGACAACGAGATCAGGAAAGAGAACAGCAGTGGTATAATAGACTGTTCTGATGCAAAGACAACAGGATCACGTAGAGAACAGCAGTGGCATAAGAGACTGTCCTCATGCAGACACAACGAGATCAGGAAAGAGAACAGCAGTGGTATAATAGACTGTCCTGATGCAGAGACAACGAGGTCAGGATGAGAACAGAAATAAAGTGAGGAGGTCTAAGGCAGTGCTTGAGGCGGCACCACACCCCCGGGTTCAATCCCAGGCTGTGTCACAGCCAGCCGTGACCGGGAGACCCATGAGGCGGTGCACAATTGGCCCAGTGTCGTCCAGGTTAGAGTAGGGTTGGGCCGGCCAGGATTTCTTTGTCCCATCGCGCTCCAGCGACTCCTTGTGACTGGCCATGTGCCTGCAAGCTGACTTCGGTCGCCAGCTGTATGGTGTTTCCTCAGATGGCTTCCAGGTTAAGCAAAGCATGTGTCCAGAAGCAGCGGCTTGGGAGGGTTGTGTTTCAGAGGACGCATGGCTCCCGACCTTCGCCTGTCTCTAGTCCGTACAGGAGTTGCAGTGATGGGACAAGACCGTAACTACCAGCTGGGGAGAAAAAAGGGGAAAAAGTACAAAACAGAAAAAGAAATAGAGTAATGTGGCCACACACGCTGTGACCTTTTGAGGATGGCCACCTGTTATTGGTGATGATTACAGACAGGAGCTGGTTTTAAAAGATGCAAGCACGGACCCCTTTTCAATCCATCATCAAGCCATCCAATGGAATTAAACGTGGCTGTGCTTACAGAACACATGCAATTAATTACAAAACCAAAAACCGAGAAACCCTTAGAATGTTAAGATATGAAACAATGAGATAAACCAGCAGAAATCTGGATCAGGATAAAAGCTCTGAAGGGCTAAGAATCTAAAAACCTTAATCTGGACATATTATTCATCCCCCCCCAAATCAATTAATCCTCTTCTTGATATAATTACAATCCATGTTGGAAATAGGTTGCTTAAGTGAGCATCGGCTTTTACGACCTCCCCCATGCCACACGCGCACACACACACACACACACACACACACACACACACACACACACACACACACACACACACACACACACACACACACACACACACACACACACACACACACTTTTGTAGATTTTGGATGAGTAGTAAACCTAGCACAAATCATACAATCAAAACCGATGTTGAATCTTTGTAAATCTAGAAGTTTAGCAATCACAAATAATCTGAACTCATCATGAGGGGCTGCAGTTGCTTGCGGGTTTGCGTACCCACATCCCCAAAACATTTTTTTAAAGATTGATGAAATATATAACACTAATATACCTTGATTAGATAATAATTCACCCCCCTGTGTCAATACATGTTAGAAATACCTTTGACAGTGATTACAGCTGTGAGTCTTCTTGGGTAAATCTCTACGAACCTTTCACTCCTGGATTGTGCAACATTTGCCCATTATCTTTTTCTAAATTCTTCAACCTCTGTCAAATTGGTTGTTAATCATTGCTAGGCAATCATTTTCAGATCTTGCCATAGATTTGCAAGCAGATTTAAGTCAAAACTGTAACGTGGCCACTCAGAAACATTCACTGTCTTCTTGGTAAGCAACTCCAGTGTAGATTTGGCTTTGTTTTGTAGGTTATTGTCCAGCTGAAAGGTGAATTCCTCTCCCAGTGTCTGGTGTAAAGTTGACTGAAGCAGGTTTTCCTCTGGGTTTTTGCCTGCGCTTAGCTCCATCCTGTATCTTTTCATCCTGAAAAACTCCCCAGTCTTTGCTGATGTCAAGCATACCCATACCATGATGCAGCCACCACCATGCTTGAAAATAAGGAAGCAGTTACTCAGTAATGTGTTGTTTTGGATTTTCCCCAACATAAGGCTTTGCATTTAGGCCAAAAAGCGTATTCCTTTGACTTTTTTTTTCAGTACTACTTTAGTGCCTTGTTGCATGTACAGTTGAAGTCGGAAAGCACCCCCACAACATGATGCTGCCACCCCCGTGCTTCACGCTTGGGATGGTGTTCTTCGGATTGCAAGGCCCCCCCTTTTTCCTCCAAACATAACGATGGTCATTATGGCCAAACAGTTCTATTTTTGTTTCATCAGACCAGAGGACATTTCTCCCAAAACTATGTTTGTCCCCATGTGCAGTTGCAAACCGTAGTCTGGCTTTTATATGGCGGTTTTGGAGAAGTGGCTTCTTCCTTGCTGAACGGCCTTTCAGGTTATGTCGATATAGGACTCGTTTTACTGTGGATATAGATACCTTTGCACCTGTTTCCTCCAGCATCTTCACAAGGTCCTTTGCTGTTGTTCTGGGATTGATTTGCACTTTCGCACCAAAGTACGTTCATCTCTAGGACACAGAACGTGTCTCCTTCCTGAGCGGTATGACGGCTGCGTGGTTCCATGGTGTTTATACTTGCATACTATTGTTTTTACAGATGAACATGGTACCTTCTGACGTTTGGAAATTGCTCCCAAGGATGAACCAGACTTGTGGAGGTCTACAATTTTTTTCTGAGGTCTTGGCTGATTTCTTTTGATTTTCCCATGATATCAAGTGAAGAGGCACTGAGTTTGAAGGTAGGTCTTGAAATACATCCACAGGTACACCTCCATCTGTCTCAAATGACGTCAATTAGCCTATAAGAAGCTTCTAAAGTCATGACATCATTTTCTGGAATTTTCCAAGCTGTTTAAAGGCACAGTCAACTTAGTGTATGTAAACTTCTGACCCACGGGAATTGTATACAATTTTTGGAAAAATTACTTGTGTTCTAACTGACTTGCCAAAGCTATAGTTTGTTAACTAGAAATGTGTGGAGTGGTTGAAAAACAAGTTTAATGATGTAATGTATGTAAACTTCCGACTTCAACTGTATATGCATGTTTTGGAATATTCCGTATATTTGTATTATTTTTTTCACTCTGTCATTTTGTTCATTATTGTGGAGTCACTACAATGTTGTGGATCCGTCCCCACTTTTCTCCCATCACAGCCATTGAACTCTGTAGCTGATTTAAAATCACCAATGGCCTCATGGTGACATCTCTAAGCAGTTTCCGTCCTGTCATGCAGCTCTGTTCAGAAGCAAGACTGCATCTTTTATGTGTCTGGGTAGTTAATACATCATGCACAGCATAATTATTCACTTAACCATGCTTAAATATATATTCAATGTCTAATTTGTTATTGTTACCAAACTGCCCTTCTTTATGAGACTTTCGAGAAGCTCCCTGGTCTTTGTCTTTGAGGTTGAATCTCTGCTTGAAAGTCAGACTAAGCAACCTTATAGAATGTTGTCTGCATGGGAGACAGAGTTAGGAGTAGTCATAACAAAAAAGAATGTCAACCCCTATTATTTCACAGTGTGAGTCAATATAACTTATGTGATCTGTTAAACCAAACTTGACTTCTGAACTAATTTAGGCTTGCCTTAACAAAGAAGATGAATGCGTATTCTACGACTATGTTGTAGTTATTAGATTCGTAAGATTTCTCTTTTCACGTTGACATGATGGATTATGTTCTGTAGACCAATTTAAAAAATGACAACTAAATCTATTTCACTCCCAAGTTTTAATGCAACAGGTAAAAAAGGTGAAACATTTTCAAGGGGTTGTAGACTTTCTATAGGCACTTTAATTCCATTGGATGGCTTCATGATGGATTGAAAAGGGGGCGGTGCATTGCATCTGTTAAAACCAGCTTCTTTCTGTAATTATCACCAATAAGGGGAGGCCATCCTCAAAAGGTCACAGCGTGTGTGATGGTGGCATTAGAGCAACATTACATTGTTTCTGTTGTCTTCCTGCTCTCACGATGACATATAAATTAAGGTATTTTTCTCTATTATTAACAATGCAACCCCCAATGATTGCTTTTTATTTTCCATTATGATTTTTTTGGGGGGGGGTACAAAAACATATCAGACATGAAGGCAATCACTTTATTAAAGGCTCTTAACTACAAAAAAACGACTAAATGTTCATTTTAACAACAGTTTTATTTCCCATCTCTGAATAACAAACTGTAATCTACAGTAAAGGCTATATATTCTTATTAATGCTAAGAAAGAAGACAAATTGTCATACTCTGATCTGTTTTACCTGTCTTTGTGATTGTCTTCACCCCCCTCCAGGTGTCACCAATCTTCCCCATTATCCCCTGTGTATTTATACCTGTGTTCTCTGTTTGTCTGTTGCCAGTTCGACTTGTTTGTCAAGTCAACCAGCGTTTTTGTATCAGCACCTGCTTTTCCCCAGTCTCTCTTTTCTCATCCTCCTGGTTTTTGACTCTTGCCTGTCCTGAGCCCACCCGCCTGACCACTCTGCCTACCCCTGAGCCTGCCTGCTGTCCTGTACCTTTGCCCCGTCTCTGGATTACCGACCTATGCCTGACCTGGCCCTGAGCCTGCCTGCCATCCTGTACCTTTGCCCCTGTTGCTGTAATAAACATTGTTACTTCGACACGGTCTGCATCTGGGTCATACCTTACTTATCCTGATACAAATGACAACAACAACAGTACACCAAAAGGCCCACACACCCTTGAGGCTCCCAATTCAACGCTTTATTGATTACGTTTCAATCCGAAATGACGAAGATCGAAACGTATTTAATAAAGCAGTGAATTGGGAGCTTAAAGAGTGTGCAGACCTTTCTGTTTTTTACTGACAACAGTACAACCAAAGTATATAGTCTTTCAGCTGGGGGCTGCAGAATTGTTAATCAGGACGGGGTGTGACGTTAAAGCGTTGGGAAGCTGAATGAGAATGGAGACATTGTCCTTTAAGTACCCACCTGGGAACAAGACAGTGAGGCTGATTGATAACATAGTTTACACACTTCAGAACATCAATAGAGGAAAAAAGCAATCAGTTCAGTGCATCTGTAAAAAAAAAGACAAAAAGCTTAATTTTGTTTAATGGTACATTTGTATTAAAGCATAAGCAAGTGTGATTGGAAATGCTAATCAAACGTGTTTTGTGCAATATATATTCAGACTAGCTCCTGTCATCTTATTGTGTGGTGTAGTTCAAATCGTTGGAGATAGTTGCTAAGGTGGAAGAAGGCACACAATATCTACAGTATGACAAATGACATAAGATTTTCTCCAACCTTGCTAATTGTATTCGTACAGATAATAAAACACCCATACTGTACAGTGGTTACATGGTTAAGAGAATGATTGAAAAACATGAATCGACAATGTTAATTGAAAACAATGACAAGCACTAATGGATTCAAAGAAATAACAACAAAACAGTACAACAATGTTTCCAGCACAATATTTTCACACATTATCATAAAACCCTTTTAATTTAATCAATGAAACAATTAACATACAGTTATTTCCTCACATTAATTCTACTTTGCTACCCAATGACCGTACTGCATATGACTGAAATAATTTAGTCTAAAGGGCATTGTAAGTGATAGCAGTAATTGGAGCCCAATAATTCTCCTCCCAGGCAGTGATAATGCCCAAGGTCACCAACACAAAGGATGCTGGTCAACAGGCCTTCTTGGTTGTGTTGTAATTGTTTTGCAGGTCCATTGTTTATCTGAGACAACGGCACAGGAGACAACAGTCTGGCCACACGTCATCCACCCGCAAATCAACCCACCACAGTCGGACTTGGCCCAGTAATTATTTAAAAAATCACATTTATGCAAATAGCCCAGGATAGATTAACCTAATTCTGTGATGTAAACAACTCCTCGACTGGGATTAAAGTTTTGTCAATTAGACAAGGGTATATAATGACCCCTAGTAGTCTGGAAGTCTGGGTGCAGTCTTCCAATGGGCGTTTCCCCTCATTATATATTCCTAATCTCACCCTTAAAGTGAGGCCAAGCCAGACATGACATACTCAGGATATTTCTCACAAACACAATACAATACAATACAATCACACTGTCTACTGGCATTAGCAGTAATGGCTAATGATTAAAGTTTAACGGTATACTGACACCATGTCTGGGCCATTTCTTAAACACCAGGCAGCAACCGCACGTGTCCAGTCACGCTTTTGGGGAGCCATGTGGTCACACAAATCATAATTGGTGCGCGTGCCAATCTGACAAATGAACTACACAGCACACACATACACTATTTTGCAATCTCTTAACCTCCATTTTACTCTAAAAGTGACTAAATAACAATTATCCATGCAAAATGCTATTTGGGACGTAGAACTGACATTCGAGGAAACAATACGGAAATGTATGGCCACATCCAAACTGACAGTACTACCACAACTGTCCTTCATAACATTAGAATGAGGTCAGGTAAGAAAACAAAATGATATTGGCATGAAGGCTGCCTTTGAAACGGAACAGCATTCTATAATACATTTCACATGCACTTTACGTCAAGAAAAGTGGTTTATCACTGATAATATAATTCATAAGCAAGTACATTTCTGGGATTAATACAAAGTAACATTCTTCTACTATGTTTGAATGTATATGAATTTGTAAATGCTTTGAGTGTATGGATCCAAAAGGTGCAGTCCTTTGTTGCTATTGACTGAAATCACAAAAGTTTGATTGAATAGGGCCCTAAAATTATATTTTCCGACCAGCTGGATCCAACATTTCCTTGGACTTCAAACAATGGTTCATGGTTTTCCTAAAATACTTGGTACAGTTTGATAATTACATCAGTATAATATAAAAAAAATATAAATAAACTGCATATACATAGAACGTTTTACAAAAGTAAATTCATAATACACCAATTTATCCGAAACTCACAGCAAGAATTCTTGCTTTTCTTTCCTAACAGTGTTGACATCCTGCCTTTTTGTTCCCATCTCTCGACAGATGATCTCTGTGTCTTTCTTCTTTCCATCGGGCAAGTTTCTCTTTCTTTGTGGATAAACAGTACATGACTGTTCTGGTTTAATTTGAGTCGGAAGCTTTTCCCACAGTCAGAACAGTTCTAGTAAAATAATGTATCCACTGTGTGAGTCATTATGTTCAGTTATGTGTCCCTTCCTCTTGAAGCTATTTCCATAGTCAGCACAGTTCAATAGTTGTATCTCCTGTGTGAGTCAGTATATGCCTGTTCTGGGTCTTCTTGCAATTGAATCTTTTGCCACGGTCACCACATTTTCAATGGTTTGTCCTCTTAGTGAATCCTCGAGTGCATCATCAGCTGGCCAGCATTCGCCACAGTCAAGGCAGCTGTGAGGTTTTTTAGACGTGGGCCTGGGTTTAGTGCTGGTTCCCTCAATGGTGTGTTGGGATCCAATCGTGTGTTGGGATCCAATCGTGTGTTGGGATCCAATGGTGGGTTGGTCAAGATCGAGTGGTGGGTTGATGTCAAGTCCTGTTGGGTCGCTGCTTACGGCAGACCTGTTACTGGAGGCATTATTTTGATTATCAGGAGGGTCACAGGCAATGTTCCCTCTAAGTTGCGCTAGTGCGCGGGTGCACAGCTCCCTGGGTCTGCCTCGCAGAAGAAATATCAGCCCGTGCAGAGAATCATGAGATTAAACTTGAACATTTCCCTTTACTGTGGGAATTGTGATCGAATCAATGCAATATTAGCCACTTCCAATGCAACATACCGATACAAAACAAACTATGCAAGAGATTTTGTTGTAGGTAGAACGCATCAGAGTAGGATTCTATTGTATTGAAAGGAACCAGTGCACCAGTGCACAGACCAGTGCACCTTCAACAATCAGTGCTGCAGTAGGCCTATATGCAAGTAGAGTATTGCCATATATGGATCTGTGCCATTCACTTTGAACTGGACTGTTGTTACAGCATAAGCGGTAGTAAGTAGAGTTTTTTTTTTGTCTTAAAATGTGTCTTAAAATGGAGTTGTATTTTGAGACAGGCTTGAATAAGCCCAATAGGCAGAGGGTAGTAATAATTTGCCTGATTTTCTGCAATATGGGAATAATGATGAATTTTATTTTGTAAAGTGGTTTCTTGAATCAAACAACACAACAACATTTTCAGTTAATGTCAAGCCCTGCATGTTTTTTTCGAAAGTCAGATGGAATTTAAGCATACACTGAACACCATGCATTGGCTGCTACTGTAGAATGAACGATAGAAAAGCTATTTTCATGTTAAAATGATATGTGATGCATTTTCTCCATTGTTTTTGATGGTAGGCCACTCTGGTAGGCCTATATTATGATCAGCCACAGTAGCCTACTTGACCACTGTAAAAGCTAACTTAAAGCAGGTACAACCTCTGTGTTCACAGTAAATGCACACCGGAAGTTGCGCTCAGCAGACCTAAAATCTGCTCAGTGATGATGAAAAAAATTAGCGGGAATATTGGCCACAGGAAATGTGGAGACCAGTGTCAAAAGCTTTGAGAATTAAATGGTTAAGAGTCACTCGAAAAACCCTCTCTGTTCTCCACAGTCTGGGTTTGGGGAAGAGTCAAGGACTGAAGTGGGTTCTCCTGATCACATTCACTTTTCACAAAGGGAGTAGTGAATATGGAGTCTTTGGTGTCAAAGAGCCCATTAAGCTGTTCTTCCTCCTGACAGGTCATGAGTTCCTCCTGTTCTTTCTTAATCTGTGTGGGCTCTGAGTCCTCCTGCACCAGACTGGGGCTCCAGTCCTGATCATAGTGCTGCTGCTCAGGGGTAACCTCCTCCTCAGAGACAGCAAGAGAGAACTAGAGGGAGTCTTCTCTACATAGCTTCATCTCCGATAAAGCAGCAGTCTCCGTAGCCAGTTATTCTCCTCTTTGGATCAGGAAATCTCCTCCTGGTACTACACTACCGCTTTCTCTACTACCTCAAAAAGCTCCATGCCCGCCATTAAATGCTCATTAAAAAAACACACTCAAAAGACTGGAGGTTAGCCATTTTGAGTGGATCCTTGAGTTTGGTATTCAGCTGAATGGTGAAGAGATCCAATGGTGGTCTACGGGGTCGCTTTGGGCCTGTCTGTATGGGTCGCAATAGGCTGCCTGAAGCCAACGGACTCCCCAGCCTTCGCCCCCCAAAAATAAAGTATTTCAGTTAGCAAGTCTCACAACGCTGCCATTATCTTCTCAGCCAAAAGCCTGTCTGTTTGACTCAGTTAATTCCAGGGTGATCGCTCTCCATCTCTCCTTCGTTCCCTCTTCCCTCTCTCCCCACCTTCTCAAAGTGTGCTAATTAGACACCGAGATCATCAAGTCAATTATGGAGAGACTCATTAATGGGCCTCAGCTAGGGAATGTTGGGCAAGACTGACAGTCAACCGCTGTCAACGATGCTTTCTGGACACAAAAAAAGAACCAGTCATCAAGTGGCAGTCTAGAGTGTGCCGTGCTGGCGCACCAAAAATTATTTTACAGGCAGAGTCCAAGGTTCTGCTCCTATGACCAACTTCCCTCACTGCTCCTGTCATTAGTTTAAATACAGCACAATACGTTTGTAGCATTCTCTATATCTCTTCATTTGTTTTTTAAATCTAAGGCGGAACTTTTTTGTAAATTGCCAGAATTTAGCCTAGAAAACAATGTAATTGTAATCAAATTAACACTGTAGGGCCTATAGCCTCAACACATGGTTAAAACTATCATTTTCATCTTATGGATGGATAGTCCTTGCATTATTAGCCCTGTGTATGAATTTGAGAGTGGTTACATTTTTCCAGACCCATTCTTCACCAGTGGCAGGGTGATCGCTAAACAACAATTTGTTGTTTAAACTACAGATTGAGCCCTATAAGTAATCATTCAAACCAAGATTGATACAAGTAATCGTCTTTCTACAAACTATTGAAACATCAGGTGGTCATAAGGTTAGAGATATGTCCACCTGCTTTGAAAGAAATCTTCTCTAAACTCAAGGGACGAGAGTCCAGCTTTAACTGGGTGAAGACTGGTTGAAAGTGTTATGGAGAAACCTTAAGAGTGATACAAAGAAAATTAAAACAAAATCTGCCCTTGATTTAAACAATAACTGTGGTATAAAAATCTGCAGATTAATACAAAAAAATGCTATTGCACTTTTTTTCTGGTAGAAAAGATCACATTTGGTACAGAATCAGGCATATGGTCCATGTTGAGAGGGAAGAATAGAAAAGTGCAATTATTCTGATGGATTACCTAGTTATTAGTATCTAATATTCCATTCTCTGGCAATGACAAAAATGTGGGTTTTGTTCCGCATCTATCAGGTTGCATGCAAAGACTAAGCCATGTGTCTTTATTCTTAACGCCATGATAAAAAAAAAATCTACCTCTCTTTTATCCAAAACTGAACAAATTCATTGTGAGGTTGGGGGATTTATTTTCTCAACAGATTGCACCAGTCGTATATTTTTGGGATAATACCTGTATCTACAGCAGTATTTACACAAGATTATTCAAGAGTGTGCATGGGGGGGGGGGGGGGGGGGGGGGGGGGTTATGTATTGGGATTAAGCTGTGAATACGCAGGAACAGAGGAATAAAGCAATTCCTTGGTGCGAATTACGGTAGCCTGGCATACTCATCAACGTGACGCCAGGCCAGTGCCGCTGTGGCCTTGGAAGCAGATGTCTTGTGTTATCATTTGATGATTAAAAACATTGACCACATTTAGCTATTCCTCCTCTTCTTCCTCCTCCTTAGTAAATGAAGACCCGTGCCCATCAGACATTCCCAACGTGGCAACAGATGCAAGACAGGTGGGAGGTATATGTGGGGAGAGTGGGGAGGCAGTAGTCCCCACATAGACAGACTAACCCAGGCCAAGGGACCTGGGTTAGTCTCCAGGGAACCATGAAACAATGTAAACTCAAGGGGAGTTCTGAATATCATGACACAAGGTGAGACCCAGATGCAGACACAGGAGGCAGATGGTTGGAGTCTTACAATGTTTAATAATCCAAAAGGAGTAGGCAAGAGAATAGTCGTGGACAGGCAAAAGGTCCAAACCAGATCAGAGTCCAGGAGGTACAGAGTGGCAGACAGGCTAGTGGTCAAGGCAGGCAGAATGGTCAGGCAGGCGGGTACAGAGTCCAGAACAGGCAAGGGTCAAAACCGGGAGGACTAGGAAAAAGAGAATAGCAAAGCAGGAGTACGGGAAAAGATGAACTGGCACAGAGAGACAGGAAACACAGGGATAAATACACTGGGAAAAACAAGCGACACTTGGAGGGGATGGAGACAATAACGAGGACAGGTGAAACTGATCAGGGTGTGACACTGAAAAGTAGCAGGCCTGAATTTGTTTTAGTCTTTTGCAATAATAAAGCATCTACTAAATGGCATATACAGTTGAAGTCGGAAGTTTACATACACCGTAGCCAAATACATTTAAACTCAGTTTAACAATTCCTGACATTGAATCCTAGTAAAAATTCCATGTCTTAGGTCAGTTAGGATCACCACTTTATTTTAAGAATGTGAAATGTAAATTATTTATTTCAGCTTTTATTTCTTTCGTCACATTCCCAGTGGGTCAGAAGTTTACATACACTCAATTAGTATTTGGTACATTTTTTAACTTGGGTCAAATGTTTCGGATAGCCTTCCACAACCTTCCCACAATAAGTTGTGTGAATTTTGGCCCATTCCTCCTGACAGAGCTGGTTAGAGCCGAGTTAGGTTTGTAGGCCTCCTTGCTCGGACATCACATTGCTTTTTCAGTTCTGCCAACAAATTTGAGGTCAGGGCAACTTCTGGTGAAACTGGAACGCAATTCAAATAATCATAAATATTGTGGCTGAAAGCTTAAATTCTTGTTAATCTAACTGCACTATCCAATTTACAGTAACTATTACAGCGAAAACATGCCATGCGATTGTTTGAGGACGGCGCCCCACATAATTTTCCACCGGCACAGGTTTCATAAATTCACATTATCTTACTTTCTTTTAGTTGTTGTTACCCCCTTTTCTCCCTAATTTCGTGACAAGATAGCTACTATCTTGTCTCATCGCTACAACTCCCATACGGGCTCGGGAGAGACAAAGGTTGAAAGTCATAACCCAACCAAGCAGCACTGCTTCTTAACACAGCGTGCATCCAACCTGGAAGCCAGCCGCACCAATGTGTCGGAGGAAACACCGTGGTTAGTGCGCACTGCGCCCAGCCTGCCACAGAAGTTGTTGGTGCGCGATGAGACAAGGACATCCCTACTGGCCAAGCCCTCCCTAACTCGGACGACGCTAGGCCAATTGTGCGTCGCCCCACGGAGCTCCTGGTCGCGGCCGGTTACGACAGAGCCTGGGCGTGAACCCAGAGTCTCTGATGGCACAGCTGGCGCCGCAGTACAGCGCTCTTAACCACTGCGCCACCCGGGAGGCCCTTTAACTTACTTGTTTGAACATTTTACAAACTGATTTGTCATCCAAAGGGTCCCAGCTATAAAATGTAGTATCGTTTTGTTAGATAAAATCCTTCTTTACATCCCAAAAAGTCAGTTTAGTTGGCGCCATCGATTTGAGTAATCCACTCGTTCAACTTACAGAGAAAGGAATCCGAAAATCTACCCCTAAACCTTTCAACAAGTCAAAATACATGTATATTTACTCCTCAGATACCATAAAATGTAGTCAAACTATAATATTTCTTAGGGAAAGTAGTATGTTCAATAGGAAACCGATTTTAGCAGGTGCGTAATGTCTTCATGGCATGAGCAGACACGAATTTCCAAGACTGTGTCCTTCTGCTAAAACTGATATTTCTTATTTGTTTTTGAGGTTTTGAACATAGACTGTTGACACCCTGCTGACACCCAGGGAGCAAATTCTCAATATGACACTTCTCTTGCATTTCTAAGAGGATGGTCTCTCTCAAAAATAAAATTCTGTTGGTTTTTCTTTGGATTTTCTTCTACCATATCTATTGTGTTATATTCTCCTACATTATTTGAACATTTCTACAAACTTCAAAGTGTTTTCTTTCCAATGGAACCAGTTATATGCATATCCTGGCTTCAGGGTCTGAGCCACAGGCAGTTTACTTTGGGCACGTTATTCAGACAGGAAGTGGAGAAAAGGGGGCATAGCCCTAAGAAGTTTAGCCATTTTGCCACAACTTTGGAAGCATGCTTGGGGTCATTGTCCATTTGGAAGACTCATTTGCGACCAAGCTTTAACTTCCTGACTGATGTCTTGAGATGCTGCTTCAATATATCCACATAATATTTTTTCCTCATGATGCCATCTATTTTGTGAAGTGCACCAGTCCCTCCTGCAACAAAGCACCCCCACAACATGATGCTGCCACCCCGTGCTTCACGGTCAGGATGGTGTTTTTTGGCTTGCAAGCCTCCCCCTTTTTCCTCCAAACATAACAATGGTTATTATGGCCAAACAGTTCTATTTTTGTTTCATCAGACCAGAGGACATTTCTCCAAAAAGTACGATCCCCATGTGCAGTTGCAAACCGTAGTCTGGCTTTATAAGGCGGTTTTGGAACGGTGGCTTCTTCCTTGCTGAGTGGCTTTTCAGGTTATGTCGATAAAGGAATCGTTTTACTGTGAATATTGACACTTTTGTACCTGTTTCCTCCAGCATCTTCACAAGGTCCTTTGCTGTTGTTCTGGGATTGATTTGCACCTTTCTCACCAAAGAATGTTCATCTCTAGGAGACAGAACGCGTCTCCTACCTGAGCGGTATGACGGCTGCGGGGTCCCATGGTGTTTATACTTACGTACTATAGTTTGCACAGATGAACGTGGTACCTTCAGGCATTTGGAAATTGCGGAGGTCTACAATTTATTTTCTGAGGTCAAGGCTGATTTCTTTAGATTTTCCCATGATGTCAAGCAAAGTGGCACTGAGTTTGAAGGTAGGCCTTGAAATACATCCACAGGTACACCTCCAATGGACTCAAATTATGTCAATTAGCCTATCAGGAGCTTCTGAAGCCATGACATCATGTTCTGGAATTTTCCAAGCTGTTTACAGGCACAGTCAACTTAGTGTATGTAAACTTCTGACCCACTGGAATTGTGATACAGTGAATTCATCTGTCTGTAAACAATTGTTGGAAAAATTACTTATGTCATGCACAAAGTAGATGTCCTAAACGACTTGCCAAAACTATAGTTTGTTAACAAGAAATGTGTGGAGTGGTTGAAAAACGAGTTTTAATGACTCCAACCTAAGTGTATGCAAACTTCCGACTTATTATTATTATTGTCTATTTAACTATAATGACTATATAAACAACATAATTAAGCTATGTCTGATGTAGTAAAAGTATAAAAGTACATTAGGCTTGAATATAGCTCATTTACACCTTTTAATACACTGAAGATAATCCTTGGTGGCTACTATCGGCAGTTCGTGAGCCATTCGTCATGCCCTGGCTTGGTACAGACCAGAGGGAGGGAATGAAGGGGGGATAAGGCAAGCAGGGGCGGGGGGGGGGGTTACTGGGTGATGTGTGGAAAGTGTCCAGGGCAGTAATGCCTCCCATTAACGTTTGCTTCTGTCTTACAGAAGTGTGCCCGCTTCGTCCTGCCCCACCAACTGTGTGGCAGGATTAGAACAAATGAGGCTAAGAACAGATTAGAAAAAAGGGGAAAAGTAAAAGAAGAAGAAAATCGGTTTAAAATGCAAACGTTTAATTCACAATTAATGACAATGAATTTAACCTCCATGTGGGCGTTCAGGTCAGTGTTTCCTAAAAGTCAGTGAAATATGTAACAAAACTATGAGCTGATTGGTAGATGCCTGGTGGCCAATGAGTGGACATGGCATTTTTTTTGTGAACTACTGTATGCTAAAATTGGTCAAAAAATGAATGCTGCATAGAATAGAGATTGCAGAGGACATGTTATGGACATTTATGAATTATATTGTTTGCACTGGCAAACACTACTGTCAATACAGTTGCCATTCTCATTTAATTTTCTCCAGACCACATTTGACTGTACAGTATCATCATGTCATCATATAAATAATGTTGTATCCTTCTTCATGTTTTTTTCTTAAATGTTTTCTCCATATACACATTACACTGTCCGTGGCTGAACTGGATTGTCTGACAGAGATGTCAGAGTGCATCGCCATCTTCGACCATCCATGCTCAGAGTAGCATTGGCCTGTGTTCCTGAGTGTCTCTGTTGTGAGCCTCCAAAGAGGGTAGCCTATGTGGCTGTGCAGTGGGGCGTGCAGTCCTCTGACAGGGGGAACAGAAGTAGCCTGGTTGGATCTACGACCTCCAATCCCTCCCCGAGGTGAAACAGTTGCTCCCTAATGTAACGCATATGCTCCTTGACATCCTCCCGGTGCCCTGCCAGATGCCTGGTCAGAATTGGTTGTATCCTTGATAGGATAATTTATTCTTTATTAGGGTCATTCCCTAGTGACTAGATGTGTTTTAGTAATGAATATATTATCAATGAAGCTACAGCAGTGACAAGACCACACAGACACCACATTGTGAACGTCTGCACACAAGACAATTCATTGTGAATTTCTTTCACACCATTTTACACTGTGAAAGTTGAATGGGTCATGTCCATGCATTTCCCAATGGTTGATGGTGCAGCATGCAGGCACACACAAAAGATACAGCCTACACATGAGTACACTCTTAGAAAAAAAGGTGCATCTAGAACCAAAAAGGGTTCTTCAGCTGTCCTCATAGGAGAACCCTTTGAAGAACCCCTTTTGGTTCCAGGTAGATCCATTTTAGTTCTAGTTAGAACCCTTTTGGGTTCCATGTAGAACCCTTTCCACAGAGGGATTGACATGGAACCCAAAAGAGTTCTACCTGGAACCAAAACGGGTTCTACCTGGAACCTAAAAGGGTTCTCCTATGGGGACAGGAGCAGAACTATTTTGGAACCCTTTTTCTAAGAGTGTATGTGACATAAATGGGGACCTCAAAAATAATTGTTTTTCCTAAATACAGTGTCACCTCAGAGCTGTGAGCTACAATGACTGACAGTAACACACATTACAAATTAAGCACATTTAATGCCTCCAGTGGAATTACCATAAATTACAAAAACAATCATCCTCTGTGAGATCAGACAACAAAAGCCAGGACCCACACCACAGGTTGCATCAGGAGGCATCTTATTTATTTGGCCATCACTTAATATTTGCTGCTTATCTCATTGTAGGTCCCAAATCCAAGTTAACTCGGATTATCCTTCATGAAAAAGGCATTAAGGGGAGGATAACCTCTGCTTCAAATTAGTTAATCTACTGGCACGTTAATGAGTCTTGTACTGGATTGGAATTGCTTAAATTAAAAGCAAATATCAACAGTCATTTGACTAAAGGAGGGTGAGTGCCTGGCCTGGCCTCAATAAATCATTCTGTATAATGCTTTAAGTGATTTGATTCCCTGGGTCATTGCTGTAATCATGTAATGTAAGCAGAAAACAATAAAATTAACAGGTTATCAGTCAAATTAAACAACTCTAATTTAAGTGGGGGCAGTCTTACCTGGCATTTAAAGGGGCTCGACTTTAAGTTGAATCAAGGCCCTTGCTTATTGGGGAAGAGGGGTGTCCCATGCTGATCGACACTTGGGGTGACAACTTTGACCCTTGACCTTTAGGCAACACAAATCATTTAAGACTTTTCCTGGGGAAAGTTATGTTTTACAGTTCCTTAAATCAGCTTTTCAACCACTTCTCACAAATCTGATTGAAAAAGATTTATCAGTGAAATGTATTTTCTGGTAACGTTCTGATATTCAAGGTCACAAAGCTGTTACTGTCTTTATAAAAACTCATCTCCTGTAAGTTGTTGCAATTGTTTGCATAGGATATATGCTATGTGGAAATATGTATTCTTGCAATATCTACTTTATGATTAAACTGGGGGAGTTTTGATTACTGCAGCTTATTTTACCAATTGTATTTTCTGAATTTCATATAAGCCTAAAAGAGCATGTGAAAAGGATTTGGGTCTACAGTCTCAGAGCCCAATAAAACTTTTTTTTTTAATGAATGCTCATAATGTTCCTGCTTATACACTGAGTATACAAAACATTAACAACTACTGCTCTTTCCATGACACACTGACCAGGTGAATCCAGGTGAAAGCTATGATCCCTTATTGATGTCACTTCTTAATTCCACTTCAAATCAGTGTAGATGAAGGGGAGGAGACAGGTTAATTAAAGAAAGATTTTTAAGCCTTGAGACAATTGAAACACGGATAGTGTATGCCTGCCATTCAGAGGTTGAATGGGCAACACACAATATTTAAGTGTCTTTGAACAGGGTATGGTAGTAGGTGCCAGGTGAACCGGTTTGTGTCAAGGACTGCAACGCTGCTCGGTTTGTCACGCTCAACATTTTCCCGTTTGTATCAAGAAGGGTCCACCACCCAAAGGACATCCAGCCAACTTGACACAATGGGAAGTATTGGAGTCAATGTTGGCCAGCATCCCCTTGGAATGCTTTTGACTCCTTGTAGAGGCCATGCCCCGGCGTTCCTAGTGTTTGGTATTTTCAGTGTATACCATGTATGCAGGGTTGGGAAGTAACGGATAAGATGTAATCCTTTACATGTAACTTGATTAAAAAAAAAACTGTAGACCTAACTAATGCGTTACGTTAGAAGCAAACATATTGTAACCAGATTATAGATACTTTTGCAAAAACTAGCTGATTACTTCTAGGATTACTTCCACATTCAGAAATTCTTTCTGTTTTCTGAATGACATTCAAATCAGCATTGAAAAAAGGCACACATTTAAGTTTGTTCAGCCTAAACGAGTCTGACCACAAGCCAGAGACAACTATGACGACACACCAAATGCGTTTGATGGATCACGCGAAAAGAACAGGAATGATCTTTTGTAGGCTTATTACGGAAACCTGTAATTAACACGGTCATTTGAGAACAGTAAAGTACTCTGAAACATTTTCCTGCAACATACTGTAAATGATGATGCATTGTGGGAAAATTTTGTGGGCAAGGAAATAATGGTACTGTAATTCAACCCCACAGATTACAGCCCCGTACCGTATCTTTGGAACGCTAAAAACCTTATCACCATTAGTGGTTGCATGGTATTGTAGTGTCTGGCTCATTAACCTATTTTGAGGCTTGCCTTGAAAGAACCTGCATTTGTTGCTCCCGTGAGTGAGAATACTGTAACAATTGAACTCTTATGTGTTTATAGTGCCCCATCAGTTTACCTTGTGTAAAGAACAGATTGGAGTAGCAGAAATTCTTAAACCTTAAATGGTTGAGCATTTTGCCATGTCCTTTTGGTCTGTTTTGCCCTGTAGTTGCTGCCAGTTTGGAAGCTGTTGTTATGGCCTCGAGAAGTGCCACCAAATACTCATTAATAATATGCTGTAATGTGTAAACACTTTACCTAGCACCCAATTTGCTTGCACAAATCCCTTGTAATTACATGAAATATTGTGAAATACAACCCCCTCCCCTCAATGAATTCATCACGATTATGGGAGCATTTACTTTTTATTTTTTATTTTTTTTACAGTATAATAGAGTCAATTTTAAGGTGGCATAATGTACTCTGTGTCATTACACAATACTTGCTTTGATACCATATTTATATATTACAGTATGTGAACTGTAATATGAAATACAGAATTTTACTGTAAGGTACTGTCAAATGCATGCTAAGCCCTTTAAAGTTTACAGTCCAAGCTATGTCTTCTAATGGTGCGTCTACTGTCTGCATCCAAAGACTATCAAATTTGAATAAATGTTTGGAGTTAAGTACGACAGCAGTGGTGTAGTAGGCCTAGCCTACTGGTGATATGAATATCACTTATTGATATCTACATAGCACATTGATGTGAATCACACTGCTCCTCTCTCATTTAGCTATTTGTGCCTTACGGATTGTGGTTGTTGTGGATGACTGTTCACAAATGTATATGTGTATTTTATCCCAATAATGGTTGAATTTAAGAAGTTCAAGTTGTCTACCAATCATTGTTTTTGCGACCAGTGGACTTGATGTGTCGTGATGTTTGAAAAATTGTGCAAAACATTGCACAGGTCTTATTTTCACGATTTGGACATTAATTCGCTTTCCAAAGCTAATATGTGGAAATGTGAGCAGCATTCCGTATTCCTAGTTTAATTAGTTAGGGAGCGTAAACAAAGTACAAACCTTTTTTTACATTCGAATTTCAAGAGCTCCTTGGTCATGTGACCTACTAAACTCAAACAAGGTTCAGAATGTACACTCAGTGGGCCTACACATTGCACACTCTTTAGTTTGTCCATTTTCATCTCACATGTTTTTACATGAATTTTTCTAACTTTAGAGTTTCAATTGCTCCTTGGTCATGTGACCTACTGACCTCAAACAAACTTCAGAATGTCTACGGACGAGCCGTATATATTGCACACTCTTGTTTGTGTACTGTAATCTAACGCGGTGTTACGTACATTTTTCATAGTTTGGAATTTCAATAGCTCCTTGGTCATGTCAATTACACACCTAAGAAGTGTGTAGTGGATATATACCCATATTGCATAACCTCTAGTTATGTATCTTCTATATTGATGTACATTAATATTAGTTTGATAATTAGGGGGTTCAGTCCAGTGTTGTGTTTACCCTTTTCTTTAATGTTTACCTATAATAATTGGTAGTTCTGAGTGATTATTTTCCCTTTCCTTAAGGCTTTATTTTGCCACAGTATTTATTTATTTTATCTCCTTGTTAATATCAACCAATATCTTTGTTAATATCAAAGGGTAAAGTACGAGAGTCATGTTATTAATTGTCCAAAGCAGGGATGGAGAGTGAACTGCACAGCCAGTGAGGTTTTTATGTTGCAAAGACAAATTAAACAGAACTAGTTAGTTGTCAGGTGTGTGCGTACTGGTAGCGGAGTCAGGTGCAGGAGAGCAGAAAGTTGTGAACAGGCGCACACTTTATTGAGGCAGGAGAAACCAACAGACGGACGCAACTGTGTCAAAACCTCCAGCCCATAGGCAAAAGAGCAAAACGCGCAAAACAGTCACAATAATTTATGTTTAAAAATATACATCTTTGTGAACAACACGGTATACGCAAACCAGTCTGGCACGTCAACAATTAACACGTAACACAAACAATTTCACACAAAGACATGAGGGGGAACAGAAAAATAAATACATGCAGTGTGATTGGGGAATGAAAACCAGGTGTGTAGGGAACAAGACAAAACAAATAGATCAATGAAAAATGGAACAGCGATGGCTAGCCGGTGACGTCGACCGCCGAACGCCGCCCGAACAAGGAGAGGAGCCGACTTCGGCGGAAGTCGTGACAGTAGTATACGTTTATGTACCAGGGAAAAGAAGGCTTTTCGACTTGAAATGACTTTCCATAGTCACATTTAAAGCTTAGTCTTTGATATTTCAAAATAGCAAGGACAAAAACGCAACAAGCTACATTGAAGCTTCAGACTATGTAGTTTCTGTGGGCCATGTGACAGATAGTTGTTTACATTAACATGGAAAAGCAAGGTCTCCAGCCCGACTGGGTAAAAGCATTTGGTTCAAGCATATTGTTAATGAAAATTCATAATAGAAGAACCTGTGTTGCTTTCTTCGTTGACAATAAACACTGCCAGATTGTTTCCATGATGGTGCCTGTATCATTTAGCAATAGCAACTGTTATCTCTCTGGAGGCAAACAGACTTGTTGTCTCCAGCTGACCATTTGCTTAAATGGCCTGGGCAAATGTGCATCTCAGCTTACCCAAGGGAAAAAAACAGTCATAGAGACATTCTAAATGACTCATAAAACGTTTCAGGAATTCTAGTTTTCTTCAAAGACAACATGATTCCCTCTAAGATAGTCACACAAATGTAAGGATTTATTAGTGTATTCCTTCTATTACCTTGCAAAAGTTGAATGTAGTTACAGGTGAAGATGGGCCTGCTATGTCATTGTTACTTGTGTAGTTCTAACTTTAATAACAATTTTGTGACATAGAATAATTAATCATTTATGACAAAAGATTACCGCAAATACCCAGATTGTGGAAGTTTACAGGTTTATTCAAGAAATTGGATGTAAGAAATCTGCAGGTTGTCCTCCATGAAAATAACTATTGGTCTTTGAAGTACTAGTGGCCTGCTTACATGAGCACACGTTTGAAATAAATATACCACTGGTGAAGAATGAGACCTGTTGAACCAAACATAAGGACCTATGATTAATAGAGAAGAAAGAAAGGTGTTTTGGGGAAAAGCTTCAGGATGAGTTCTGGATTTTGTTGCACAAATACACACAACATTCCTAAATGGACAGACAAACTGGCAGAGCATATACCCTCTACCGAAGTAGATCTGATCTGGTAAGAAAACGTGGCAATCTTTAATGTCAGCCATCAAAGAAACAAAGGGCATGTCAGCACTTTTACATACAGAACAAAGTGATCCTGCAGGTAGTGTTACAATACAGTACATATTATCTCTGCAGGGGTCTCAGACAACCTGGCCCCCGATATTCCTTTTGTATTGTGCGGACACGTGAGTCTTTACCCATCCTTCCTCTCAGGTTAATAGACGTGACGGTGTCTCTGGGAAGAAGGCTGTGGATTGGGAATCTCAGTTGTCATGGATCTGGGGGCGTCTACAGCTAGAGGGCTCTCATGGTTCTTGAAGTGTAGACAAATGGTAGAAGGTGATAGGCTGTTATGAAATGGGAGAGGGGTGGCGTGGTGCTTGTAACATAATGACACCTGACTGGAGCTAGACTGAAAAGGCATCAATACCGTCCACTCAACAGGACCTGAGAAAGCAAGAAACTGGAGATAACATTTTATGCCCGACCATAAGACTTACAAAAAGTTATAACATTAACTCTGAATTTCAACAGCTACACAGTATTTGACCATCCTATTTGACCATCCTATTGAAGCTTGAGGACTGTTAGAAAGGAGTCTAGGGACCATGGAATATCCTGCATGGTGAGATTGTAATGTCCTGAAAGGGTTTGAGGGTACAAGAGGTTCAGACAGATAATAGTAATCACTGTTAACTACTCTGTCAGTCAGATACTCTCTTTTTACCCAAATTACTTCTGAGTGTGGGTGTCCACTGTGCAGCAATGTCCACACCTACTGGGTCTCAGGCTTACAGATTTAAGTCTAATAGCGTGAGATGAAAGTAGACAAACAACAGAGTGTACAATATGAAGGCATAGTGAGTGGACAATCTAAAGCATGTTTTAGGGTGGTAGGTCACATGACCAGGGAACTATTGAAATTAAAAAACTTTAAAAAATTAATGTAAAACTGCGTGAGATAAAAATGGACCAACTAAATGGTGTGCAATATACAGTGGCAATAAACTCTTTCTGCATAAATTAGTCATCAAATTTGATCTGATCTCCATCTAAGTCACAACAATAGACAAACAGTGTGCTTAAACTAATAATACACAAATTATTGTATTTTTCTTGTCTATATTGAATACATAATTTAAACATTCACAGTGTAGGTTGGGAGAAGTATGTGAACCCCTAGGCTAATGACTTCTCCAAAATCTAATTGGAGTCAGGAGGCAGCTAACCTGGAGTCCAATCAATGAGACGAGATTGGAGATGTTGGTTAGAGCTGCCTTGCTCTATAAAAAACTCTCACGAAATTTGAGTTTGCTATTCACAAGAAGCATTGCCTGATGTGAATCATGCCTCGAAACAAAAGAGATCTCAGAAGATGTAAGGTAAAGAATGGTTGACTTGCAAAAAGTTGGAAAGGGTTACAAAAGTATCTCTAAAAGCCTTGATGTTCATCAGTCCACGATAAGACAAATTGTCTATAAATGGAGAAAGTTCGGCACTGTTGCTACTCTCCCTAGGAGTGTCCATCCTGTAAAGATGACTGCAAGTTCACAGCACAGAATGCTCAATGAGGTTAAGAAAAATCCTAGTGTCAGTTAAAGACTTCCAGAAATCTCTAGAACTTGCTAACATCTCTGTTGACGAGTCTACGATACATAAAACACTAAACAAGAATGGTGTTCATGGGAGGACACCACAGAAGAAGCCACTGCTGTCCAAAAAAAAACATTGCTGCATGTCTGAAGTTTGCAAAAGTGTACCTGCAAAATGCAAAATATTCTGTGGACAGATGAAACTACAGTTGTGTGGAAGGAACACACAACACTATGTGTGGAGAAACAAAGGCACAGCACATCAACATCAAAACCTCATCCCAACTGTAAAGTATGGTGGAGGGAGCATCATGGTTTGGGGTTACTTTGCTGCCTCAGGGCCTGGACAGCTTGCTATCATCGACGGAAAAATGAATTCCCAGGTTTATCAAGACATTTTGCAGGAGAATGTCCGGCTATCTGTCCGCCAATTGAAACTCAACAGAAGTTGGTTGATGCAACAGGACAACAACCGAAAACACAGAAGTAAATCAACAACAGAATGGCTTCAACAGAAGCCATTCAGAACATACGCCCTCTGGAGTGGCCCAGTCAGAGTCCTGACCTCAACCCGATTGAGATGCTGTGGCATGACCTCAAGAGAGCAGTTCACAGCAGACATCCCAAGAATATTGCTGAACTGAAACAGTTTTGTAAAGAGAATTCCTTCCTGACCGTTGTGCAGTTCTGATCTGCAACTACAAAAACGTTTGGTTGAGGTTATTGCTACCAAAGAAGGATCAACCAGTTATTAAATACAAGGATTCACATACTTTTCCCACCCTGCACTGTGAATGTTTACACGGTGTGTTCAATAAAGAAATGAAAACATATAATCGTTTGTGCGTTATTAGTTTAAGCAGACTGTGTTTGTCTATTGTTGTGACCTAGATGAAGATCAGATCAAAATAGATTTAAACCAATTTATGCAGAAATCCTGGTATTTCCAAAGGGTTCACATACTTTTTCTTGCCACTGTATAAGGCTAGTCCATCAACATTCTGAAGTTTGTTTGAGGTCAGTAGGTCACATGACCAAGGAGCTATTGAAATTTGAACATTTGAAAAAGTCAAGTAAATTTGTGTGAGATGAAATGTACAAACAAAATGGTGTGAAATATATCAGGCTTGTCAGTGTACATTCAGACAGCAGTTTGAGGGTTGTAGGTCACATGACCTGAGAGCCATTGAAATTCAAAACAATGAAAACATAGATAAATTCATGTAAAATCACCTGAGATGAAAATGGATGAACAAAAGTGTGTGCAATATATGAGAGTAGTGAGTGGATGTTCTGAAAGTAGTTTGAGAGTTGTAGGTCACATGACCAAGGAGCTATTGAATTAGAAACATTGAGAACTATTGAAAATTAATGTAAAATCGTGTGAGATTAAAATGGACAAACAAAAGGTTGTGCTACATATAAGGCTACTCCGTGGATATTCTGAAAGTAGTTTGAGGGTTGTAGGTCATATGACTAAGGAGCCATTGAAATGTGAAACTTCCAAATTCTCGTAAAATCTTATTAGATGCAAATGGACAAACAAAAGGGTGTGCAATGTGTAGGCCCAATTAGTGTACATTATACACCTTGTTTGAGGTGTGTGGGTCACATGACCAAGGTGCTATTGAATTTCAAACATTTAAATAAATCATTTTAAATAGCACGAGATGTAAATCGACAAACAATGTGTGAGCAATATGTGTCTCTGCCATCGGGTTAGCTAGAATCTGTTTTGAAAGTTTTAGGAGTAATGGTTAAAGAGCCATTGAAAATTGAAAAATTTGATTTTCACTATGTTGACGGTCCCTAACTGCTGTTGGTGGACGTAAGGAAAACCACAGGTTTTGAATCTGAATCTGTCTTTACCTCAGTCTAGCACCGATCCTTGCCTATGGAATAAAAGTTTGAGGGTGTTCCTCCCTTCTAAATGTGCTCCAAACTGTCAAAAACAAGTTTAATTTAAGAAGACCACGAGTGGGGCTTTTATTGCTCAATCTAATTTGTGCTGCAAATTTCATAGGTGTAATGGAAACCATTGATAGACTTAAACAGCTGCAAATTATCTAGATATTAAAGTGTTACCAACAAAAACGTACACAATAGGTCTATAGCAAATGCAGCATGTGGCAATAATTTTCATATGCAAATAGCACTTTTTGGTAGTGATCAAAGCATGTCATTCCATGACACCAGCATTTACTTTTCAAATCAATGAGCCCAGTCAATCCTCCATGACAACAAGACAAGCTAATAAATCATTTGTTTTGGGTTATGCTCAGGTCAAACAACTTTGATAATCTATATTTCCATATTTCCAAGTCCTATTCTTGAAGATCATGAGGTATTAAATTAATTGGAATGCCTGGACATCTGACAGGATTTGGTTTTTAATGTAAAGATATAGCCTAATCATATAGTTAATCTGTAATTAAAAGCAATGGGTTAGAAGAAGCCTACATAACCAACCCATAAAGTAAAATGCAACATCCATTTATGGTCAGCTATATAAACTCTTGGACCTAGACTTGGCGCTCCGGAACCGCTTGCCGTGTGGTAGCAGAGAGAACAGTCTATGACTAGGGTGGCTGGAGTCTTTGATGATGTTTAAGTCCTTCCTCTGAAGACCGAGCAGTTGCCATACCAGGCAGTGATGCAACCCGTCAGGATGCTCTCAATGGAGCAGTTATCTTTTGAGGATCTGAGGACCCATGCCAAATCTTTTTTTGTCTCCTGAGGGGGAATAGGTTTTGTCGTGCCCTCTTCGCGACTGTCTTGGTGTGCTTGGACGATGTTAATTTGTTGTTGATGTGGACGCCAAGGAACTTGAAGCTATCAACCTTTTCCTTTTCCTGTAGTCCACAATCCTGTCCACAGTCCTGTAGTCCTCCTTTGTCTTGATCACATTGAGGGAGAGGTTGTTGTCCTTGCACCACATGGTCAGGTCTCTGACCTCCTCCCTATAGGCTGTCTCATCGTTGTCAGTGATCAGGCTGTTGTGTCATCACTGTTGTGTCATCAGCACACTTAATGATGGTGGAGTTGTGCCTGGCCGTGCAGTCATGAGTGAACCGGGAGTACAGGAGGGGACTGAGCACGCACCCCTGAGGGGCCCCCGTATTGAGGATCAGCGTGGCGGGTGTGTTGTTACCTACCCTTACCACCTGGGGGTGGCCCGTGTGAGGGGAAAATTATGTATTCACCTTATTTGTTGGATATGTAACAATTATTTACTTAACAAACAGTAAGATATTTCTATCCTGTTAATGCTGTGTTTTATGGTCTTCACTCTAGCACCCTGCAGCTAGTCTGGGTGTTGAGGACATGGGTTCTACTAGAGATAGCTTGAAGCTGACCTCTATAGACTAGATGTGGTGTGTGTGACTCGAGATAGAGAGAGCCTGGAAGAGTTGAGAACAATGCCTCATTGTCTCATCTTCTTGGCATCTGGGAAATTAAGTAAAATACCATCCTGTGTAGATAACCGACGTGGCTTATGGGAAGGTTAGAAATGACTAACTAAGCAATCTTGGTATGAGCTATATAAATACTTTGCATCATCTGTAAAGGCTAGACTCTCAGACTAACAGTCAGTCCAGACTGGTGGGCTGACGGTCTCATTATTGCAATGATTAATCAATATTAAATAAAGAAGATTGTTTGAAGAAATGCCCAAGTCTCTCTCAATACTGAATTTCCACGACAACCATCAGGAAGTCTAGGATCCAGTTGCAGAGGGAGCTGTTTAAGTCCCAGGGTCTTGTTTTGAGGGCACTATGGTGTTGAACGCTGAGCTGTAGACAATGAAAAGCATTCTCACATTGGTGTTCCTTTTGTCCAGGTGGGAAAGGGCAGTGTGGAGTGCAATAGAGATAGCATCATCTGTAGATCTGTGCGGTATGCAAATTGGAATATAATGGTGTTGATGTGAGCCATGACCAGCCTTTCAAAGCATTTCATGGCTACAGATGTGAGTGCTACGGGTTGGAAAGTGTACCTAATGTTTTGTACACTCAGTGTATATTGCATGCTCCAAATTGGTTTTAAATTATATTATTTTATACTGATACAATTGCTCAGAGAAAGAGATCTTGTTTATCAAGTAATAAAAACAAATCTTAAAAAGATAAGGGTCAAAATTATTCGCACCCCTGTTTTTAATACTCTAGCACCCTCCCTCACATGGATAAAAACACTTGAGCCTTGTGTAATGTGATTTTTTAAATGTTGTGGCGGTATGCGTCTGCATGTGTTATGTGTGTGTGTGTATGTAGTGTATGTGAATGTGTGCATGCAGGTTTTGTGTGGGAGTGTCAACGTAGTGTGTGTGAGTAGTTGTGTATATGGCGTGTATACACTGAGTGTACAAAACATTAAGGACACCTGCTCTTTCCATGACAGGTGAATGACCAGGTGAATCCAGGTGAAAGCTATGATCCCTTATTGATGTCACTTGTTAAATCCACTTCAATCAATGTAGATGAAGGAGAGGAGACAGGTTAAAGAAGGATTTTTAAGCCTTGAGACAACTGAAATATGGACTGTGTATGTGTGCCAAGAAAAAAGATTGAAGTGCGATTTATCTGTGTTTTCCCATTAAACAGATTCCCATGTGTATATCAAGAATGGTCTAACACCCATAGGACATCCAGCCAACTTGGCAGAACTGTGGGAAGCATTGCAGTCAACATGGGCCAGCATCCATGTCGAATGCTTCGCCACCTTGTAGAGTCCATGCCCCAACAAATTGAGGCTGTGGATGAACAGGGAGTACAGGAGGGGACTAAGCACACAACCGCGAGGGGTCCCCGTTTTGAGGGTCAGCCTAGCGAAGGTGTTGTTGACTACCCTTACCACCTGGGGCCTGTCCGTCAGGAAGTCCAAGATCCAGTTGCAGAGGGAGGGTTTAATTTCAGGGTCCCTAGCTTGGTGATGAGCTTGGATGGGACTATGGTGTGGAATGCTGAGCTGTAGTCTGTGAACAGCATTCTCACATTTATTCACCCTATTGTCCAGGTGGGAGAGGGCAGTGTGAAATGCATCTGAGATTGTGGCATCTGTTGGAGCAGTGTGCGAATTGGAGTGGGTCTAGGGTGTCTGGGATGATGGTGTTGATGTGTGTCATGACCAGCCTTTCAAAGCACTTCATAATTACAAATGTGAGGGCTACAGGGCGATAGTCAATTAGGCAGGTTACCTTGGAGCTCTTGGGAACAGGAACAATGGTGGTCAGCTTGAAACATGTTGCAATTACAGACTGGGACAAGGAGAGATTGAAATTGTATAAGAAGACACTTGCCAGAGGAATCACTACAAAGATACAAGCATCCTTCCTAACTCAGTTGCCAGAGAGGAAGGAAACTGCTAAGCATTTCCCCATGAGGTTAATGGTTAAAACAGTTATAGAGTTTATTGACTGTGATAGGAGAAAACTGAGGATGAATCAACAACATTGTAGTTGCTCCACAATACTAACCTAAATGACAGTGAAAGAAGGAAGCATGTACAGAATAAAAATATTCCAAAACATGCATCCTGTCTGCAATAAGACACTAAACTAAAATATGTTTGGGGAAAATCCAATACAACACATCACTGAGTACCACTTTTCATATTTTCAAGCATGTTGGTGGCTACAACATGTTATGGGTATGCTTGTCATCGGCAAAGACTAATTCGTTTTTTAGGATAAAAATAAATGGAATGAGAGATAAGCACAGGCAAAATCCTAGAGGAAAACCTGGTTCAGTCTGCTTTCCAGACAAATTCACCTTTCAGCCAGACAATAACATAGAACATAAGGCCAAAATATACACTGGAGTAGCTTACCAAGACAACATTGAATGTTCCTGAGTGGCCTAGTTACAGTTCTGACTTAAATTGGCTTGAAAATCTATGGCAAAACTTGAAAATGGCTGTCTAGGAATGATCAACAACCAACTTGACAGAGCTTGAAGAATTTTTTTAAGAATAATGTGCAAATATTGTACAATCCAGGTGTGCAAAAGCTCTTAGACTTACCCAGGAAGACTCACAGCTGTCATCGCAGCCAAAGGTGATTTTTATGTATTGACTCGGGGGTGTGAATACTTACAGTATGTAAATTAGATATTTCTGTATTTCATTTTCAATAAATTTGCAAACATTTCTAAAAACATGTTTTCACTTTGTCATTATGGGGTATTATGTGTAGATGGGTGAGAAAAATAAAATAATTTAATCCATTTTGAATTCAGGCTGTAACAACAAAATGAAATAAGTCAAGGGGAATTAATATTTTCTGAAGGCACTTGACCTGTTATGACTGTCCCCTTCTCCTTATACAATACAGTTCAATTTTGTCATTTAGCAGATGCTCTTATCCAGAGCAACTTACAGGAGAAGTTAGGGTTAAGTGCCTTGCTCAAGGGAACATTGACAGATTTTTCAGCTAGTCGGTTCAGGGATTTGAACCAGCATCCTTTCGGTTACTGGCCCAACGCTCTTAACTGCTAGGCTACCTGCCACGGTAAAATAAGCTAGGTTAGGTTAATTTAATTTTCCCTAATTGAAAGTCTCTTGGTGAATTCTAAATATATCATCCTCAACTGCTCCCCAACAGGACATTGGCTGAGGGATTAGCCATAGTTTGGATTCTTTCATTTTTTAATGTATTAAACAATGTCTGCAGATTAGCCTGACGATTCAGAACACATCAAATATTGAAAATTGCATTAAATTATCCCAACATTATTATAGTTCCCCTGCCTGCACCCCCTGAATTCATTATATAATGAATTAAAGTGGTATTACCCAAGTATCCCTTTAATTTTCCATCTAGAAAGGACCTGCGCTAGAAAATGGAATTGAAACTGCATAATGCAATCGGCTACAAATGAAATAGTTGGGACCGGACTATAATAGCAATAGCCTCCACAAAGGGCAACTAAGGTCCTGTGCCTACATGGGTTGAGAAATAGTGGAGGTGTATGGTTACTTTTGTATACAATTTCAAGGTTTGCTGACATGGTTGATGCTTTAGAACACTTTCTGTTCAAGCTTTGAATGGGTTTTACTTACAACCTGAAAGTCACAGAAGTTTGCACCTGCACCATTTAGCTCAGTTAGCACAATTAGGGTTAAGAAATTAGGGTTAAGTGACTTGCTCAAGAGAACATTGACAGATTGTTCAGCTAGTCGGCTCAGGGATTCGAACCAGCGACCTTTCGGTTACTGGCCCAACGCTCTAAACTGCTAAGCTACCTGCCACGGCAAAAAAAAAGCTAGGTTAGGTTAATGAGCATAAGAAATTGAGGGACACTAGTGTCTGCCAATCATTATGATTATGCAGTAAATTCCCATTTATGAATTTGAGCTTTTTTTTTGTAATTTGAGCTTTTGCATTTTGTATTGTCTCTGATTTTACAGTTTGGATTATAGTATCGCACTTCAAACAATCAACCATTATTTATATTGGTAAAAGCAATTAAAAAACCAAGAGGGAGGTGTATACGTGAGGATTCGGTTGACAACCACTTGCTATATATCTAGGCCACGTGATACTATAAGGAGAATTATTAGGAAATAACTTGAAGGATTTATAGGCATATAATTCAGTGTAAGTACAGTATATTAGAATAACAATTAATAGAATATTTCACTTTTCATATTTTAAATCAGGGTTCTCCATGGATTACGAGATGAACAGCATGGACATCTGGTCTGAGCTACCTTTAATTTTTCCAAGTAAATATTTGTCTCTTATGCATGTCCTTATGTATTTCATTGGTTGTTTCGTAAAGTCCTTTGCTCATATACCACTGACCCAAGACGTGGACATTTTGACTATGCAAGAATGATGTATTGTTATGTACTATTATCTTTCATCCTCTTCAGTAATTGGGATCATAATATTCAGAAAAGCCGTTTTATTCAACAATCTCAAACCCAAGACTGAAAGACTGTACTCCAGCCTTTCTTGAACCATACCAAACTCTGCAAAAATAAATAGTATACTGATTAATCTCATTGGATTATTTACGTTGCCTTCAACATGATTGAGCTGAAGAAATTAAATTAAAATGTGTGTTCAATGGGATTTTCTAGGAAAGTCCTGTTATGTTAGTTGAAAAACCACTATGGTAATAAGGAATGACTAATTCTCCCAAAGTCGATTAAATGTAATCTCATCCAATGGTGCTCTGTCCCCATGAAATACAGCAGGTCGTGGATTTTGCTGAGGTTATGTGTATTTAGAATAACCAATAAGAGCTGGATTAGACAACTGTTTGGTACTTTATAAGGAGATTAATAAGGGGTTTTCTTATTATTTCAGGGTGTACTGCTCGCAGGGCTTAACTATGTGCATGGAAAACCAGCCATTAGAGAAACATAAATGGTCAAATAGGCTATACACTGGAGGTCTCTCTGATAACATAATATCTAGTATTGAGTCATTCTAGTTTTAACAGTAAACACACAAAGCAGTGTCAACCTGCTGTTTTGATGTACTGGGGCTCAAGTGTTTCATAGAAGAGACTATGATGCTATAATTGTGAAAAGAGGGGAATTTGGCTAACCCGTTTCTATCCACAATGGAGGGAAGCAAAGTCTGTGCATTGAGATATTTATTTGACAATATTTCTCTCAATCATCCTCTGTGTTGAGCTTATTGGTTTTACTGTATTTGGAATTTGAAAGGAAAGAGTGAAATTCTTAGAATTCAGCCCTCTAGAGATCAAGTGGGCCATCCTTAAAATATAGCAATATACACATGCTTTGCACTGTGTATTCTCTACTACTACAACTACTACTATAGTCTATTCTAGTGTTACTAGTACTACTACTCCAACAACTACTCGATATTTAGAACCTTGAGAAAACACTACCATTACTTTGGACATACTGCTACTGGTGATCACAATAACTTGTAAGCAATTTAGTAGCATGTAGTAGTAGTAGTGGTAGTGGTGGTAGTAGTAGTAGTGGTAGTGGTAGTAGTAGTAGTAGAAGTGGTAGTAGTAGTAGTAGTAGTAGTGGTAGTGGTAGTAGTAGTAGTGGTAGTAGTAGTAGTGGTAGTAGTGGTAGTAGTAGTGGTAGTAGTAGTAGTAGTGGTAGTAGTAGTAGTAGTAGTGGTAGTAGTAGTGGTAGTAGTAGTAGTGGTAGTAGTAGTAGTAGTAGTAGTAGTGGTAGTAGTAGTAGTAGTGGTAGTGGTAGTAGTAGTGGTAGTAGTAGTGGTAGTGGTAGTAGTAGTAGTAGTAGTAGTGGTAATAGTAGTAGTAGTAGTAGTAGTAGTAGCAGTAGTAGTGGTAGTAGTAGTAGTGGTAGTAGTGGTAGTAGTAGTAGTGGTAGTAGTAGTAGTAGTAGTAGTAGTAGTAGTGGTAGTAGTAGTAGTAGTGGTAGTAGTGGTAGTGGTAGTAGTGTTAGTAGTAGTAGTAGTAGTAGTAGTAGTAGTAGTAGTGGTAGTAGTAGTGGTAGTAGTAGTTGTTCACAAGTGGTTAAAAGATACCATATAGAACTAAGGGGGCAAAGACCTTCCTTGAGATTCCAAGATCATAACCATGATGTGAGCAGAAGCAGGTCAGAGGGGCTCTTTTCTCAACACATAGACAGTTCTGTCTCGCTTAACAACTTAGTTGGATTCGTCATCTTTCCATTGGAAGTGCTCCTTAACGATCTGACGTAATTGTTCTAAATGTCATTTGTATGTAAATCTATGGGCCGATTAGGATACACTCAACATACTTTTGTTGTTATTATCATTATTATTAAAATGTTTGCTCGTATGAGGAGAAAGATTACAGAACCATCAAGCATGTTGTCTGACCCACTGACTGACAAAATGCTATTAGGGGTTTAAAGATTAAATTACATACAGTACCAGTCAAAGGTTTGGACACACCTACTCATTCCAAGGTTTTTCTTTCTTTCTTTACTATTTTCTACATTGTAGAATAATAGTGAAGACATCAAAACTATGAAATAACACATATGGGATCATGTTAAACAAATACAAATATATGTTATATATGAGATTCTTCAAAGTAGCCACCCTTTGCCTCGATGACAGCTTTGCTCACTCTTGGAATTCTCTCAACCAGCTTCATGAGGTAGTCACCTGGAATGCATTTCAATTAACAGGTGTGCCTTGTTAAAAGTTACTTCGTGGAATTTCTTTCCTTCTTAATGCATTTGAGCCAATCAGTTGTGTTGTGACAAGGTGGGGTTGGTATACAGAATATAGCCCTATTAGGTAAAATACCAAGTCCATATTATGGCAAGAACAGCTCAAATAAGCAGTCCATCAGTCCATACATTATGAGTCCATCATTACATTAAGACATGAAGGTCAGTCAATCCAGAAAATTTCAATTTTGAAAGTTTCTTCAAGTGCAGTCGCAAAAACCATCAAGTGCTATGATGAAACTGGCTCTCATGAGGACCGCCACAGGAGAGGAAGACAGAGTTACCTCTGCTGCAGAGGAAAAGTTAATTAGGATTACCAGTCTCAGAAATTGCAGGCCAAATAAATGCTTCACAGACAAGTCTCAACATGTGCATCAGGTGCATCAAAGCTGGGACCGAGAGACTGAAAAACAGCTTCTATCTCAAGGCCATCAGACTGTTAAACAGCCACCACTAACACTGAGTGGCTGCTGCCAACACACTGACACTGACTCAACTCCAGCCACTTTAATAATGGGCATTGATGGGAAATGATGTAAATATATCACTAGCCACTTTAAACAATGCTACCTTATATAATGTTACTTACCCTACATTAATTATCTCATATGCATACGTATATACTGTACTCTATATCATCGACTGTATCCTTATGTAATACATGTATCACTAGCCACTTTAAACTATGCCACTTTGATTACATACTCATCTCATTTGTACATACTGTACTCGATACCATCTACTGTATCTTGCCTATGCTGCTCTGTACCATCACTCATTCATATATCCTTATGTACATATTCTTTATCCCCTTACACTGTGTACAAGACAGTAGTTTTGGAATTGTTAGTTAGATTACTTGTTATTACTGCATTGTCGGAACTAGAAGCACAAGCATTTCGCTACACTCGCATTAACATCTGCTAACCATGTGTATGTGACAAATAAAATTTGATTTGATTTGATATCAACTGTTCAGTGGAGACTGCGTGAATCAGGCCTTCATGGTCAAATTGCGACAAAGAAACCACTACTAAAGAAACCAATAATAAGATTAGACTTTCTTGGGCCAAGAAACATGAGCAAATGACATTAGACCGGTGGAAATCTGTCTTTTGGTCTGATGCGTCCAAATTTCTGATTTTTGGTTCCAACCGCTGTGTCTTTGTGAGATGCAGAGTAGGTGAACGGAGGATCCCCACATGTGTGGTTCCCACCGTGAAGCATGGAAGAGGAGGTGTGATGGTACTTTGCTGGTGACACTCAGTGATTTATTTAGAATTCAAGGCACACTTAACTAGCATGGCTACCACAGCATTCTGCAGCGATACGCTAGCCCATCTGATTTGCGCTTAGTGGAACTATCATTTGTTTTCAACAGGACAATGACCCAACACACCTCCAGGTTGATATTTGACCAAGAAGGAGAGTTGATGGAGTGCTGCATCAGATGACCTGGCCTCCACAATCACCCGACTTCAACCCAATTGAGATGATTTGGAATGAGTTGGAACACAGAGTGAAGGAAAAGCAGCCAACAAGTGCTCAGCATATGTGAGAACTCCTTCAAGACTGCTGGAAAAACATTCCAGGTGAAGCTGGTTGAGAGAATGCCAAGAGTGCGCAAAGCTGTCATCAAGGCAATGGGTGGCTACTTTGAAGAATCTCAAATATATTTTGATTTGTGGTTACTACATGATTCAATATGTGTTATTTCATAGCTTTGATGTCTTCAATCTTATTATACAATGTGGAAAATAGTAAAAATAAAGAAAAACCCTTGAATGAGTAGGTGTGCCCAAACTTTTGACTGGTACTGTATATGGACCACAAAGTGATGAAACTGCTATTTCTCTACCTCATGGAGAGTATAAATGCTTTACACTGGAGAAAGCTCAGAAAAACAACCTGCAGGAGAGACAGATAAAAATAATGATTTTTTGTTTTTTTATAATTTTCTTCTAATGTAAAAGTTGAATATCAGTTGGCATAAATCCTGACATCATGCAACACAATGAATTTTTGAATTTTCATCTTATGCACCATTTTATATCCTTTGAATAGCTATGACAAATTGAGCCTGAAGCAGCCTGCAAACCGCCACTTAACAAATTAATTGTGTTAAACAATGCGCGCAGTAGGTCGCTGATTCAGGGGATCCAGGGGGTGTGGTCTTTTGTGCAGAAACTGTTGATGGGCATATGTAATGACTGGTAGAAATACAATAGATCTACTCATGTGTGTATCCATTTGGAGAGAGAGGGGCCCAGTCCCTCCTCCAATAGCAGCAAGTGTGCAACAGTTTGACGGTAGGGTTGCTCACACTAAACCCCATTCAGCCCTTATTGATCTTTGATAACAGAGAAAGGCCTCTGGGTCAGTCGGTCCTTCAGAACCTTGTGACCTAGATACACACACACACACACAACTGGGCATATGGTCTTTTCAAAGCGTCCTCTGCATCTGCAGACAATTTGCATTAGGGCCTCTAATTGAATATTTACAAAACCATCACCAACCTCCTTTCATATTCCCAAGACCCCTAAATGTCAGTCATTTATTTACTTATATATGTATGAGTGTGTGTACACTAGCGCACTCACACTCCTTTGTGAGTGAGACGTGTGGGTGGGTGTGTGGGCGGGTACGTTAAGAGCGTTGCATGTGTGTGTGTGTGTGCATGGGAAAGCACACCAAAAGAAAACAGATTGGCCCATATATCAAGACTAATGATCGTTAATTGAGGTAATGAATAGAGAGTAGCAAGAGGGGCCTATTGCCACAGGCTAGTAAACGTTAACAAAACTATTGATTGTTGGAGAGGGAGGTGAAGTGCTTCTGACACGAGCTTGCCAGAGGCAGACCAGCTGGTGCCATATTGTCAACAAGGACAATGAGAATGTAATTGGCTTCTGTATCTCTCTTTGAAAAAAGGGTGGGAAACGTTGGGTAAAGGAAAAATGTTAGGCTTTTGAACTGTCCGGTTGAGTTAAGATCCCTTATTACAGATTTTAGTAACACCCTGTGTCTTCATATAATTATTTTTAGATGATTCATTTTGGGATATTGGGTAAAAGCAAATTAGTATTACTTTGATTTAAAAAAAAAAAAATTTACACTTCCATTTATTAACAATGTTGAAAAATATAAACATGAATATTGAAAACATAAAATGTTTGATTTGGGCAATTTTGTCAATATATTGTTGAGTATAATTCCAGAAAAAAGAGCATAAACTCAGTCCTCCGGACCCCAAGGGGTGCATGTTTAGTTTTTTGCCCTAACACTACACAGCTGATTCAAATGATGATGCTGCTGCTTAGTTTATTATTTGAATCAGCTGTGTAGTGCTAGGGCACAAACCAAAACGTGCACCCCTTGGGGTCCCAAGGACTGAGTGGGAAACACTGCTCTACGGGCATATCAAATGATCCAATTTGTGATGATCCAATTCGTAAGCATTAGAAACAGAGTGAATGTAAAAATGGATTCAAAATGGCTGCCCTCTGCTGGTGATTTTCAGGATGTGCAATGATACAAGTAAAAGGAGAGCTGTGATTGGTTATATTGCCTACAATGCCAATTTCTCTGTATCATATGGGCACTAACTTTAAAACAAGCAGAGATCTCATTCTGGAACTTTGATATGCCCGTAGAGTAGATTATCTTCAACAGTATATTGAAAAATTTGCCTTTTTTATTGCATAAAACACATTTGTATACTTCCGGAAACAGGAAGTATACAAACGTCTCAAACTCCATATAGAAAACAGTAGTATTTTTTATTAGTGAATATACATACATTCACATGTATGAATATGACATTTTACCATTAGCATAACTACATTTAAGAGGAAAATGTGTTTTCTTTACCCTTATTATAGTTAAGGAAACCGAGCAGTACATTTTCCTATAATAAACAAAAGTCATCAAGAATATTTTCAATTATACATCTACAAATATCTTGCAAGAATCTCTTCACATGCAGACAATGCCAAAATAAAATGCCAAACTGTTTCTGGATGCTCAGTAGGCAAGTCAGTTAATTACAAATTCTTATTTACAATGACTGCCAACACCAGCCAAACCCGGAAGACGTTGGGCCAATTGTGCGCCGCCCTATGGGACTCCCAATCACAGCCGGTTGTGAAACAGCCTGGAATCAAACCAGAGTGTCTGTAGTGATGCCTCAAGCACTGAGATGCAGTGCCTTAGACCACTGCGTCACTTGGGAGCGCTGGGTAATGTAAATGTGTTTTTTTTTAGTTTCTTCAAGTAATTTTTTGCAGGGTTATACTTATGGATAATTCTGAAAGAGACCTGTTTGACCATCTTATTAACAAGCAAGTATTTGTGTGCTAATGACCAAACCCTTTTCCAACAGACAAAAGTAGTCCAGTAAATTGGGACTAAGGAATAGATATGACATCCATTTGAAATAAATAACCTATAGATATGTTATTGTTCTGAGGGAGCAAGGAAAAACAAATTTTTCCTACTGGAGAGACTCAACTGGACTAAGCAAGGGTCTCGAGAAGGTGAGGGCTGGTTACACTTTTAAACAGCATGGGAGTTCCGGATGGAATAGGATCAAAGACTATTTATTTAAACGTTTTATAATGAACAATTCTTATTTGTAATGACGGCCTACCCTGGCCAAACCCTAAACCAGATGACACTGGGCCAATTGTGCGCTTATGGGACTCCTATTTAAGGCCGGTTGTGATACAGCCTGGAATCAATCCAGGGTCTGTAGTAGTGACGCCTCTACCACTGAGATGCAGTGCCTTAGACCACTGCGCCACTCGGGAGCCCCTGACTATGGCGAACTGTCTAGCTAACAGGGATTTTGTAAAGAGATACAAATTCTTAGTGATTGAGTAACAACCCTTATGCATTATACATTTGTTTTACCAGTAAGATATCATTATAATCAAATCAGTTCTTAATTAAAAAACAAATACTTATTTCTATAAGAAATATACTTATTGTTCTAAATGAAATACCTCTGCGAGAATTTGTTTAATTTTAATTACCACGCTAAGAACACTTGTCTGCAGATCATTTTGTAGGAATCTTATCAATATTACAGTTACAAAACGAATAAAATTGAAGCTACCAAAACGGGAGAAGATATTGAAAAACAAAACAAATTGAAACTCAAAAATCTGACTACTCTGTGTTCAAAAGAACTGCGAACTCTGAGAAAAAAACGAGTTCCGACTGGGAAAAATCGTTTTGAACAGTTATCCAAGTAACTGAAATTCTGGCATCTTTATAGAACTCCGTCTTTTCGACATGAAGATCACTGATGTCATGATTTGATCTCGTTTTTTTCAGAGTCCGCCGTTGTCTTAAAAACACCAGGGAGCTCTTTGTTTTTTTCTTCCCACATCATCACCACACACTGACATAATTAAACAGACACTCTTGTGTTTTCAATACAACTGGGGTTCCCAGTTGCCATGAACGCATTTAAGTCGGATATTTCCGAGTTGTTTTGAACGCGGTATCGGGGGTTGGTTTGAGGCAGCGATGATAGAGAAAGGATAGAGCGATATTAGAGAAAGAATAGGGCAGAACCTGTTCTCTTTTTGTTTAAAAAAAAATCCATTCCATTGGCCCTAAGGTGCAAACTGCTTTCCGATGAGACAAATTAAGTGTGCCTGATGTTTTTCTGTCTTTGCTTTTTCAAACTTTACTTCTGGGCAAAACGGTGGCAGTATGAACAAGGTGGAGGACAACCTTTTAAGATGGCACATAGTTTTCAAAACAAATTTAACCTTGGATGGAGTTTTTATACATATTTAAGCCAGTGTGTCCATGATGTGTGAAATGGGTGAAACATACTAATGAATTTTGAATACAATGTAAGTTGCTCTTTTTGAGAGTAAATTAACTGTGTACATAGACAAATCTGTTCATAAATCTGGCCAGCATGGAAGCACATTTTGCAAAGCATAGAAAGGCAAGCTTATTAATATTCAGACGTGCAACAGTCCAGCATCATTGTATGAGTATTTCACACCGTGCAACAGTTTAAATATATTTGGCGTGGTTTTATAACAGTAAAAAAAAATAAAGGATAGGGCAGTGGAGGAACTTACCACGCCTCACCCAGCAGACTGTCGACCAATTGCGTTCACGTTCTCATGTTGCGTCACGCGGTTGCTAAATTAATCGTCAAGCAATCCTTTTTAAAGTCAGGGTATGAGTCAAGAAACCTGCCTACTTTCCTCAAAAGTACGTAATGTCACGATTCCAAAAGCGATACAATATTAGAGAAATTAATTCTCCCACATCCGGGAAAATGTTTAATGGTGTAGTTCTGTTAACTAAATTCATGTAAAGTTTTTTTGATAGATCTCCTTGTCCCATAATTTACCAGAATGCACCGCGCATGAGCAACGTACACTATGAGCGTTCATAAAATTCCAATAGTTTCCCCTTCTCCTCAAAATTCTCTGGTTGAGTTTCGTGCACCAAACTAATTATTTGACATATCGTGAGTATTAGTCAAGCCATCGTCCGAAATAGGAATATCGAACATGCAACTGGAATCAAAGTAAGTAACTACTTATGATCCACGCATAGGTATGTATCCATCTTTTGTTTTGTAAGTTGTCAGTTACGCCAGTTACAGTAGCTTGCTAGCTGCGAATACATTTTCTGACATCTCACAGCCCTAAAATACAGTGACAGTTAGCCTGCCACTATTCTAGGTACATACGAATTCATACTAGCAATGCAAAAGTGAGAAACCCACCCCATGTCTTGTCTTACAGAAGTCACAGGTCAAGAGAAACTTAGCCTTTGATAATGACTCTCTGTTCCATTACACATTGTGTGTCATTGTTGGACAAAGGCATCTTCTGTATGGCTTTAGGAAGTTTTTGTTAAAATTCCCGACGCTTTGTCTGAACACTAACATGGAAGCATAAGGACCTTATCCTTCATATCAGTGAGGAAACGTATTCAAAACGTTATATTAATTCAAACATTGAAAAGATGTTCTCACACGGCAATATCTCCATGTTACAGCGCTTGTTTACGGAAGACAAAGCGACCACCTGTGCTAATTACCTTTATAAACTGTGTGGTTCGAGCCCTGAATGCTGATTGGCTGACAGCCGTATACCACTGGTATGACAGAACATGTATTTTTACTGCCCAAATTACGTTGGCACCTCAGTGGTTTGTGGTATATGGCCAACAAACCACGGCTAAGTCCAGGCATGCCGTGATGCGTTGTGCCTAAGAACCCCCCCACACACACACTTGTGTTATGTCATGACATACCTGGATCATCTATTGCAATGTGCCTGGATCACCTATTGCAATGTGCCTTTTTGTTATGTAAATCGAGTGTTAAATGATATGAGGAGGAGACTGGAGTGTCACTAACACCTGATATACTTAACAAAAGGCACAGGTAAGTCATGACATAGCACAAGTAGATGGGGCGGGCTTTCCTTATTTGTTGTCTATTGCGCCTCTATTGTTCCTCAAGCAAGGGGGAGGCTGGTGATATCACGAGCAAGGTACTTAATTTAGATTTCGTTTACCTAGTCGGCTGGGGGATTTGAAACTTGACCTTTCAGTTACTGTCCCAAAGCTCTTAACCGCTAGGGTACCTGCCACTCTTTGAATGCAATACCACTTGAAGTTTAGTTGTCTAAAAAAACACACATTTGCTAAAAAAATGTTTTCTCCCATTAGTGTGTGTACTTTTTATATTTGGGATATTGCTTTTCAAAAGAAAAAGTTCCAAAATCACTAGAGGGTGTCTTTTTAAATGTAGTTATGTAGCTAGCTAGTACTAGTTGGAAAAGTTTCTACATTCTACTGATTTTTTAGTTTAGTTTAGTTTATTTTTTTTATTTTTACAGGGACAGTGCACATTAATCAACGTTTCAGTAAAAGTGCCGGTTTTAGCCAGCCGGCTAATTTTCAACCGCAGTCCCTTAGGATAGAATTGAAAATCTTAAAATTACGAGTACAGGTGGCCTAGCTAGCTAAACCTTGATGTCAGTTATTTAACAGCTTTCTATCAGATGGCTAACTGCTGCATGTCTGTTTCATTTATAGGAGGAACACCAGAAATGACAGCCTTTAGTTCTGTATGGAACTGCAGAATGTGCCTTACATACACCAGTCACCATGAGGTTACCGAAGATCAGTGTTTTTGTCTTCTTGGGCTGCCTGGTGGCTTACCTGATGTTTGTTAAGCACCACTATGATGGTGTAAGGCCAGCCATCTCTAAAATACCACCTCACTTCCACTCCAGATTGGGCTTGTCGGGCAGCCTAAACAGACCAACCTCCTCAGAAGTGGTCAGTGGACGTTTCCAGTATGGCGTTATGTTTGATGCTGGGAGCACAGGGACAAGGATCCATGTCTTCAAGTTTCAACTAGAGGACAAGGGTACGGTACATGTGATAACAAATATTACACCCCTTGCCTGGGAGAGGTAGAAAATAATATAGAACGTTTACTTCCATACCTCTCAACCCGAAAATGTATATAGGCTCTATTCCATCCATCCATGGACTTGTTTGGGTGCATGTACATATAATAAGCTGCATCTGCAAATGTAGTTTACCAAACGGAATCAATTAAATGTAGCTTTTTGCATTGTTTTTAGCATTTGTCAGCCATGTTCAGGCTTAATTTGTATTATGTGATGTTGCCATTACAAAATGCACAAATTCATTACTCCATTTAGAGCCTCATATTAGGCTTACGATGCCTCCTATCAGGAATCCTAAAAATAAAAAAAAAGTTTCTGTAAAGCTTTGCCAAATGGCTTAGTTATCGCATTATTTCAACATTAAGATAAATCACATAAGTGCTGTTTTGGCGTTATTGTTAAATCTATGATTGTTATGCTAATGGTTTCCAAGCACCTGCTGTTTGTTGAAATAGCCTTAATCGTTTTGCAGAGACATGTCAGTAGGTAATAAGCATCACAGAAGAAATTTATAAATTCTGACAAGATGGAACAAGTCACTTGTTCAGGCAGTGTTATGTAGGCTACTGTATAATAGCACGCAGCTTGCCATGGATCTCTGCCTTTGGTAACTATTAGCATTAGTTAAATCTACATTATCACCCTACAATTCCCTTTAAATTGTGAATTAAATAAGTAGATTTCTGCAGTGGTCTTTATACAACTCTTTTGTTGTTTTTGTCTCTTTTTTTTCTCCCACAGAGGCTCCTAAATTGGCACATGAAACATTCAGAGCAATAAAACCAGGTCTATCTGCATATGCTGATGATCCAGAAAAGGGAATCAAATCAAATCAATTTTTTATTTATTTTTTATTTGTCACATACACATGGTTAGCAGATGTTAATGCGAGTGTAGCGAAATGCTTGTGCTTCTAGTTCCGACAATGCAGTAATAACAAGTAATCTAACTAACAATTCCAAAACTACTGTCTTGTACACAGTGTAAGGGGATAAAGAATATGTACATAAGGATATATGAATGAGTGATGGTACAGAGCAGCATAGGCAAGATACAGTAGATGGTATCGAGTACAGTATGTACAAATGAGATGAGTATGTAAACAAAGTGGCATAGTTTAAAGTGGCTAGTGATACATGTATTACATAAGGATACAGTCGATGATATAGAGTACAGTATATACGTATGCATATGAGATGAATAATGTAGGGTAAGTAACATTATATAAGGTAGCATTGTTTAAAGTGGCTAGTGATATATTTACATCATTTCCCATCAATTCCCATTATTAAAGTGGCTGGAGTTGAGTCAGTGTCAGTGTGTTGGCAGCAGCCACTCAGTGTTAGTGGTGGCTGTTTAACAGTCTGATGGCCTTGAGATAGAAGCTGTTTTTCAGTCTCTCGGTCCCAGCTCTGATGCACCTGTACTGACCTCGCCTTCTGGATGATAGCGGGGTGAACAGGCAGTGGCTCGGGTGGTTGATGTCCTTGATGATCTTTATGGCCTTCCTGTGACATCGGGTGGTGTAGGTGACCTGGAGGGCAGGTAGTTTGCCCCCGGTGATGCGTTGTGCAGACCTCACTACCCTCTGGAGAGCCTTACGGTTGAGGGCGGTGCAGTTGCCATACCAGGCGGTGATACAGCCCGCCAGGATGCTCTCGATTGTGCATCTGTAGAAGTTTGTGAGTGCTTTTGGTGACAAGCCGAATTTCTTCAGCCTCCTGAGGTTTAAGAGGCGCTGCTGCGCCTTCTTCACGATGCTGTCTGTGTGAGTGGACCAATTCAGTTTGTCTGTGATGTGTATGCCGAGGAACTTAAAACTTGCTACCCTCTCCACTACTGTTCCATCGATGTGGATAGGGGGGTGTTCCCTCTGCTGTTTCCTGAAGTCCACAATCATCTCCTTAGTTTTGTTGACGTTGAGTGTGAGGTTATTTTCCTGACACCACACTCCGAGGGCCCTCACCTCCTCCCTGTAGGCCGTCTCGTCGTTGTTGGAAATCAAGCCTACCACTGTTGTGTCGTCCGCAAACTTGATGATTGAGTTGGAGGCGTGCGTGGCCACGCAGTCGTGGGTGAACAGGGAGTACAGGAGAGGGCTCAGAACGCACCCTTGTGGGGCCCCAGTGTTGAGGATCAGCGGGGAGGAGATGTTGTTGCCTACCCTCACCACCTGGGGGCGGCCCGTCAGGAAGTCCAGTACCCAGTTGCACAGGGCGGGGTCGAGACCCAGGGTCTCGAGCTTGATGACGAGCTTGGAGGGTACTATGGTGTTGAATGCCGAGCTGTAGTCGATGAACAGCATTCTCACATAGGTATTCCTCTTGTCCAGATGGGTTAGGGCAGTGTGCAGTGTGGTTGAGATTGCATCGTCTGTGGACCTATTTGGGCGGTAAGCAAATTGGAGTGGGTCTAGGGTGTCAGGTAGGGTGGAGGTGATATGGTCCTTGACTAGTCTCTCAAAGCACTTCATGATGACGGATGTGAGTGCTACGGGGCGGTAGTCGTTTAGCTCAGTTACCTTAGCTTTCTTGGGAACAGGAACAATGGTGGCCCTCTTGAAGCATGTGGGAACAGCAGACTGGTATAGGGATTGATTGAATATGTCCGTAAACACACCGGCCAGCTGGTCTGCGCATGCTCTGAGGGCGCGGCTGGGGATGCCGTCTGGGCCTGCAGCCTTGCGAGGGTTAACACGTTTAAATGTCTTACTCACCTCGGCTGCAGTGAAGGAGAGACCGCATGTTTTCGTTGCAGGCCGTGTCAGTGGCACTGTATTGTCCTCAAAGCGGGCAAAAAAGTTATTTAGTCTGCCTGGGAGCAAGACATCCTGGTCTGTGACTGGGCTGGATTTCTTCCTGTAGTCCGTGATTGACTGTAGACCCTGCCACATGCCTCTTGTGTCTGAGCCGTTGAATTGAGATTCTACTTTGTCTCTGTACTGGCGCTTAGCTTGTTTGATAGCCTTGCGGAGGGAATAGCTGCACTGTTTGTATTCGGTCATGTTACCAGACACCTTGCCCTGATTAAAAGCAGTGGTTCGCGCTTTCAGTTTCACACGAATGCTGCCATCAATCCACGGTTTCTGGTTAGGGAATGTTTTAATCGTTGCTATGGGAACGACATCTTCAACGCACGTTCTAATGAACTCGCACACCGAATCAGCGTATTCGTCAATGTTGTTATCTGACGCAATACGAAACATCTCCCAGTCCACGTGATGGAAGCAGTCTTGGAGTGTGGAGTCAGCTTGGTCGGACCAGCGTTGGACAGACCTCAGCGTGGGAGCCTCTTGTTTTAGTTTCTGTCTGTAGGCAGGGATCAACAAAATGGAGTCGTGGTCAGCTTTTCCGAAAGGGGGGCGGGGCAGGGCCTTATATGCGTCGCGGAAGTTAGAGTAACAATGATCCAAGGTCTTTCCACCCCTGTACATTGCATGTACATTGCAATCAGAAAGTTTTCAGACCCCTTTTTCCACATTTTGTTACGTTACAGCCTTATTCTAAAATGGATTAAATTAACATCTTTCCTCAATCTACACACAATACCCCATAATAACAAATTGAAAACGGGTTTATAATTTTTTATACCTTATTTACATAGGTATACAGACCCTTTGCTATGAGACTTAAAATTGGGCACAGGTGCATGCTGTTTTCATTGATCATCCTTGATGTTTCTACAACTTGATTAGAGTCCACGTGTGGTAAATTAAATTAATTGGACATGATTTGGAAAGGCACACACCGGTCTATATAAGGTCCCACAGTTGACAGTGCATGTCGGGGCAAAAACCAAGCCATGAGGTCGAAGGAATTGTCTGTAGAGCTCCGAGACAAGAATGTGTCGAGGCACAGATCTGGGGATGGGTAACAAAACATTTCTGCAACATTGAAGTTCCCAAGAACACAGTGGCCTCCCTAATTCTTAAATGGAAGAAGTTTGGGACTACCAAGACTTCCTAGAGCTGGCCACCAAGTCAAACGGCGCAATCGGGGGAGAAGGGTCTTGGTAAGGGAGGTGACCAAGAACCCAATGGTCAGTCTGACAACTCCAGAGTTACTCTGTGGAGATGGGAGAACCTTCCAGAAGGACAACAATCTCTGCAGCACTCCACCAATCAGGACTTAATGGTAGAGAGGCCAGACGAAGCCACTACTCAGTAAAAGGCACATGACAGCCCGCTTGGAGTTTGCCAAAAGGCACCTTATGGACTCAGACCATGAGAAACAAGATTCTTTGGTCTGATGAAACCAAGATTGAACTATTTGGCCTGAATGTCAATAGTCACATCTGGAGTAAACCTGGTACCATCCCTACGGTGAAGCATGGTGGTGGCAGCATCATGCTTTGGGGATGTTTTTCAGCTGCCGGGACTGGGAGACTTGTCAGGATCGAGGGTAAGATGAACAGAGAAAGTACAGAGAGATCCTTGATGAAAACCTGCTCCAGAGTGCTCAGCACTTCAGACTAGGGCGATGGTTCACCTTCCAACAGGACAACGACCCTAAGCACACAGCCAAGACAACGCAGGAGTGGCTTCGGGACAAGTCTCAATGTCCTTGAGTGGCCCAGCCAGATCCTGGACTTGAAACCGATCGAACATCTCTGGAGAAACCTGACAATATCTGTGCAGCTACGCTCCCCATCCAACCTGACAGAGCTTGAGAGGCTCTGCAGAGAAGAATGGGAGAAACTCCCCAAATACAGGTGTGCCAAGGTTGTAGCATCATACCCAAGAAGATTCGAGGTAGTAATCACTGCCAAAGGTGCCTCAACAAGTACTGAGTAAAGGGTCTGATTACTTATGGAAATGTGATATTTCCGGTTTTTATTTTTTATTTTTGATAAATTTGCAAAAAATTCTAAACCTGTTTTTGCTTTGTCATTATGGGTGTGTAGATACATTTTAGAGTTTGAGGGAAAAAAATATTAAAAAGGCTGTAACGTAACAAAATGTGGAAAAAGTCAAGAGGTCCGAAAACTTCCCGAGGACACTGTATATTGACAAAAAGCTTTGTGCCACATCTACAGCTAACAGTCCTGAATGTAGGCAATTTCTTATTGCCCTGACAATATCCTTTGAAATCTAATCCCTTGCCTTCTCTGTGGGTTGTTTCTCAGTGTAAAGAAGGGATCTTGGAGCTGTTGGAGGTGGCCCAGGACGGCATTCCCTCCTCTGTGTGGAGCAGCACTCCTCTGGTCCTCAAGGCCACCGCAGGCCTTCGCCTTCTGCCTGGGGATAAGGCCACACACCTACTGGACAGGGTGAGCCTTTCGCCGCAGGTCACTGTCTGTGGACACTGCATAGATAGATAGATGACCAGACCACAAACACTCTGCACAAACTCCACAGGGTGAGAGTGGGGATATCTTTATCTTTCGTTTTAGCCGTCTTGTTACATTTCACTCTGATTTCTGACGTTACACTGTAAAAGTTGTGGTGGAAAGAGAATGTAGGTTGGCAGCGGTCAAGGCATGAGTTTCCCACTTAGAAATTAGCTAAGCAATGTATTTGCATAACATGTCTACATTCACCGCTAACTGTAATACTGTAATACTATCAGCTGAAAGCAATTGTCATGAGTTTATTGCATAAGTGACCTGTTATTGTCTAGTTTTATCGCCTGTCGGTGTTCCGGATCCTCCACTACTCACACATCCTCCTCTCCACTGCTCTCTTTCTCCATTTAGTAGCCTATAACAGATTCAAATAAGGACGACACATCCTAAATCTATAATACTGCTATTTAGTTGTTAATTGACCTGTTGCATTGATCCCTCTACCTTCTATGTGGCAGTGTTACCTCACCCAACCGCTTTGTACAACAAAGGGAGGTGTGGCTTGAATTCAATCTAAATAGTCAATTACGTAAATAGTCTACATGCATGTATTGAAACTAGTTTTATTATAGAAAGAATGTACCTGGAGTAAGCATGTGGAAAACTGCTTCCAAACATGATTGTGGACTTACCTAAAGTTTTCTATCAAGGTGAGAGAGGTGTTTGTGGAGTCTCCATTCCTGTCCAGAGGGGACAGTGTGTCTATAATGGATGGCACTGATGAGGGTATGTCTAGCCTTCAACCACATGTCGTTTCACAAAACACTTCCTTCCTGTGCAGGTATTTCTACTGTCATGTAGGGCTTTGACGGCCGTGGAATTTTGGATGACTGTTATTGGTCAGCCAAATGATCTTGGTCACCGTTTGACTAGTACAGAAAGAGACATTGTCTGCTCTCCTGACTGACTGCATGTGCTGCAGGGAGGGGCGCCTTGCCTAGGCAACCAATTCCTTGTTTGCTACAACACCATGTTGTTTTGCTTGTTTCAGCCAGGAGCAACAAAGTTTAATCGAAGATACTGGTAACTATCCCAGCGTCGTTTCCAATGCGAGCAAATTTAACATAGTGGGCAGAAAAAGCACAGAGGTGGGTAGAGTTAAGTACAAGCTAGTGAGATCCTAGTGGCATGTGTTAGCATGTATTTGCATATTTCCTATATGCAAATACAGTGAAGTCGTGCGCGTGCAATAACTCAATTCACCCTTACACTTCTAAAGAATGCAATTTTGGCAAAGGATCAAGTGGACAAAACGCAGTGCACTCTGTTTGTAAGAGATTCTAGTTTTGGGAACAGAACTGAATTGAGATCTAATGTTTCATCAATGTGAAAATTTGCAGAACGTCGGCCAAGTTTCCTCTAGCTCCATCTTCTCCCACTTCCCGCCACTGGACTTTCTCTCATCACCATATTTGGTGGTGAGTGGAAGTTTTAAACCAGTGGTCACCAACCGGTTGATTGCGATCGACTGGTTGATCTCCAAGGCATTTCTTGTCTTATCACCAAACTTTTCTGGGAAAAAAAACAACCACGATAAAGCCTTGTTCCTACTTTTTCCTTTGTTTCACACTGTTGACAGTAGGAGCACTTGATTCAGCAGCCCTAGTGCCGGGAAGGCAGTGTTTCTTTTCTTTAAACCATTTTAATGTGTCTGAATGTTGAACTCTGCCTACCCGGCAGTCCCAGAGAGCAAATCAAGTGTTCCTATAGGCCTACCGGTGGCCAATCAGAGCTCAGATCAGTGTCTGCACTGTTTCCTCAAGCCATAGACTGTAAAAAGAAGCCTTGAACGCACAGCAAAGTTGATACTGTGAGATCAAAGCTTTTACAACTATAACTAGAGGGACTCAACAAATACAGCAAAGAGCTTCTGTTTTTATGATTAAGTTCATGTTTAAGTTGTTATTCAGCACTGTTGACACTTTGTTCAACACTTTGTTCAAAACACTTTTCTAAGCCATGAAATGTTTGTTCTCCCTAATTCAACTCACCTACAGTGCCAGTCAAAGTTTGGACACCTACCCATTCAAGTTTTTTTTTTTACTATTTTCTACATTTGTAGAATAATAAGATATCAAAACTATGAAATAACACATGGAATCATGTAGTAACCAAAAAAGTGTTAAACAAATCAAAATATATTAGAGATTCTTCAAAGTAGTCTTCCTTTGCATTTATGACAGCTTTGCACACTCTTGACATTCTCTCAACCAGCTTCACCTGGAATGCTTTTCCAACAGTCTTGAAGGAGTTCTTACATATGCTGAGCACTTGTTGGCTGCTTTTCCTTCACTCTGCGGTCCAACTCATCCCAAATCATCTCAATTGGGTTGAGGTCAGGTGATTGTGGAGGCCAGGTCATCTGATGCAGCACTCCATTCTCCTTGGTCAAATAGCCCTTACACAGCCTGGAGGTGTGTTGGGTCATTGTCCTGTCGAAAAACAAATGATAGTCCCACTAAGCGCAAACCAGATGCGATGGAGTATCGCTGCAGAATGCTGTGGTAGCCATGCTGGTTAAGTGTGCCTTGAATTATAGATAAATCAGTGTCACCAGCAAAACACCATCTCCTCCATGCTTCACGGTGGGAACCACACATGCGGAGATCATCTGTTCACCTACTCTGTGTCTCACAAAGACACGGTGGTTGGAACCAAAAATCGCAGATTTGGACTCATCAGACCAATGGACAGATTTGTACCGGTCTAATGTCCATTGCTTGTGTTTCTTAGCCCAAGCAAGTCTCCTTCTTATTTGTTTTCTTTAGTAGTGGTTTCTTTGCAGCAATTCGACCATTAAGGCCTGATTCACGCAGTCTGTGTTTGCACCTTAGAGTTCAAGTAACAATCTAAGGTGCAGTTAATTGCCATTTTCTGAGGCTGGTAACTCTAATGAACTTATCCTCTGCAGCAGAGGTAACTCTGCGTCTTAATTTCCTGTGGTGGTCCTCATGAGAGCCAGTTTCAGCCAGGTTTTTTGCGACTGCATTTGAAGAAACTTTCAAAGTTTTTGAAATTGCTTATTTGAGCTGTTCTTGCCATAATATGGACTTAGCCTTTTACCAAATACGTTTGAAATGGTAGACCATTCCATTCTTGTGGGCCGGCTAAGGGGTTTTGGTGTCTCTGAGGGGTCTTTGGCCTGGTTTGCTAACTACCTCTCTCAAATAATGCAGTGTATAATGTCAGAACATCTGCTGTCTCAGCCACTGCCTGTCACCAAGGGTGTACCCCAAGGCTCAATCCTAGGCCCCACTCTCTTCTCAATTTACATCAACAACATAGCTCAGGCAGTAGGAACCTCTCTCATCCATTTATATGCAGATGATAGTCTTATACTTACCTGGCCCCTCCCCGGATTTAGTGTTAAACGCTCTAAAACAACGCTTTCTTAGTGTCCAACAAGCTTTCTCTGCCCTTAACCTTGTTCTGATCACCTCCAAAACAAAGGTAATGTGGTTTGGTAAGAAGAATGCCCATCCCCGCAGGTGTGATTACTACATCTGAGGGTTTAGACCTTGAGGTAGTGACCTCATACAAGTACTTGGGAGTATGGCTAGACAGTACACTGTCTAAGCACAAATCTAAGCTGCAGGCTAAGGTTAAATCTAGATTTGGTTTCCTCTATCGTAATCGCTCCTCTTTCACCCCAGCTGCCAAACTAACCCTGATTCAGATGCCCATCCTACCCATGCTAGATTACGGCAACGTAATTGATATATCAGCAGGTAAGGGTGCTCTCGAGCGGCTAGATGTTCTTTACCATTCGGCCATCAGATTTGCCACCAATGCTCCTTATAGGACACATCACTGCACTCTATACTCTTCTGTAAACTGGTCATCTCTGTATACCTGTTGCAAGACCAACTGGTTAATTCTTATTTATAAAACCCTCTTAGGCCTCACTCCCCCTGAGATATCTACTGCAGCCCTCATCCTCCACATAACACCCATTCTGCTAGTTACGTTCTGTTAAAGGTCCCCCAAAGCACACACATCCCTGGGTCGCTTGTCTTTTCAGTTCACTGCAGCTAGCGACTGGAACGAGCTGCAACAAACACTCAAACTGGACAGTTGTCTTAGGTCTCTCTTTATGTACTGTAGTGATGTGTGTTTTTGTCCTATATTTTTAATCCCAGCCCCTGTCCCTGCAGGAGGCCTTTTGGTAGGCCGCTATTGTAAATAAGAATTTGTTCTCAACTGACTTGCCTAGTTAAATAAAAAATATGTGTGCCACCCTTACCTTGCCACAACAACTGATTGGCTCAAACGCGTTATGGAAAGATATTCCACAAATTAGCTTTTAGCAAGGCACACCCGTTAATTGAAAAGCATTCCAGGTTACTACCTCATGAAACTGTTTGAGAGAATGCCAAGAGTGTGCAAAGCTGTCAAAAGCAAAGGGTGGCCACTTGGGAAGAATCTCAAATATAAAATATTGACATAACACATATGTAGTAACCAAAAAAGTGTTGATGTTTACACTATTTTACAATGAAGAAAATAATAAAAAATAAATAAAAAAACCCGGAATGAGTAGGTGTCCAAACTTGACTGGTACTGTACTTCTCCCTACAACCAGCATGATAGCTGCAATGAATGAGTATCGCAAAGTGTTTTCAATTAAGCTTTTTTTATTTAGCGGCTTGTCTTAGCGGTATTATTAGTGGCTTGTCTTTTTTAATATCAAGGAATAATTCAAATTTTTTGGTCATAGGAGTAGCGACATGAATTGGTGCATGAGGCAAATAATGCAGTGCGACTTGAGTTTCGCTGTGAGCTGGAAGACTTTCCCTTTTTCTCGGCGGAAGGATGGAGGGCGGCCGGACACTGATTAGGGTGAGAGGCAGCCTGATTGCTGCAATCTCCCTCCCCTTAGACTGCATCTGATGGTCAGTCAATCAGTCCAGTAAAAACAATAAGCAAATTATTATGTTCTCAGCTGTGCTTCAGAAGTAATATACAACAAATTATCTAAACGGATGCTTTTGATTTATACATCCTGAGAGACATCTGGCTCCTATCTGTGGTTTCAGCACGTTGTAGTGGCACGTAGTGGCATTGCAGCACCATTTTCCTGCAGAAACGGAAAGAATGCCCAGGCGTCCTGTCTTCAGTCAGCTGTTGTTTTTTTTTCCCCCCACGGTTATGACCGTTAATTTATTTACTACGTCACATATGTGCACTACGTCATTGCTCTCTCGCTCTGTTGGGTGTGCATCTTGCTGTTTGTCACTCAAAGGGCGAGGGGCTAAAGCTCATTGGCTGGAACTCTAATTGCTAGTGGGGTGGCCCACGTGGAGGAAAATGGCACCACACAGCTTCCGGTAAATAGTGTCTTTCAAACTAGGGATTTGTCACTAATTGAGGTAAAACAGTAATTTTGCTTATAAATTACGCATGGTATGAACTACACATTCACACATGCAGCCCAAAGTGGGAAGTTTAAAGAATACTTACTAGTCAACCAAAGTTCCAGAGCATGTCTTCAACACTACACTTATGGGAATTTGCCTATATGGATAGGGCTAGATTTAAATGTTTATTACAGCAGAAATGGGTCTTTCTATAAATGAAGGGGCCAATGTGTGACATCAGGGTCAACATTTCTAAATGGTTTGATACACATTTAAATATGATTTTCTTGCAGCTTCACGTGTAGTTACAAGAATAAAAGTCTAGGTAGGCACAATGAAACTGTAAATCCACCTAGCAGCAACAAAACATCTACATGTCATTCAAAATTTCACAAGAAACATGGACACAGCATGTTTATTTCTCATGTGTAGTTGCCAGGTCTTTTTGTTTATTTATAGCCATGCTAAACATAGCTGAATAATTTTTTTTATTTGAATTTTTTACCTTTATTTAACTAGGCAAGTCAGTTCAGAACAAATTCTTATTTTCAATGATGGCCTAGGAACAGTGGGTTAACTGCCTGTTCAGGGGCAGAACGACAGATTTGTACCGTGTCAGCTCGGGGGTTTGAACTTGCAACCTTCCGGTTACTAGTCCAACACTAACCACTAGGCTACCCTGCCGCCCCAAACCACCATGAAACCACCATGAAAAAGATCAACAGCATTTATGTTTTAATAGTTGATATAATACAATCATTATTCAGTAAACTCTTCAAACATTGTGTGTCTGTCTTAGAAGACTAACAGTCAAATTCTTGCTTCCTCTGTCCTTGTTTTCTCCACTCCTTGCCTCTTCTTGAAAGTGCATTGTTGCCTGAGGGGAGGAACTTTCACTCCTCTCCCCAATGTGCTTTGAGAAGGCAAGGAATGGGGGAAACCCATTGGATAAGGTGAGAGGGGAAGGACCTCTGACCTTCTCATAAAATGATTTTTGAGAAAGAGATGAGGAAAGCAGATGCAACGAATCAAGGAAATGCAAGGACAGGGGAAGCACTTGACTGCTATTAAAGCCCCGATGCAGTTGTAATTTTATTTTTAAATCATCACTGTATGTCTAATAAATCACTGTTTATTTAATGAAAATAACTCATTTGTAATAATTTTTTTCCCTGAGCCTCCTTTGGCCCTTCAAATGCTCAGTCTGATCGTGTGGGTGTTGGGAAACAAATATTTACATACACAGCCCCGATTGGCTGATAGGATGGTCTAGAGCCCACCCCCTTACCCAGGCAGTATCACTCCAGCTCTATCACTTGACTGTAATTTAGAAAATTATTTCCAAAATTGACAATTTCCCCACATAACTAAACAGTCGGAGATCATATGCGCCTCAAACAACTATTATGCAGAGTTATTGAAGAACCCTGTTAATGACCGTATCAATTTGTCTTGATTCATCATGTTAAAGTTATGCTTTGTGTTAGAAGCATTCGATTTTCAATCCATACATTATTTGGGATATGTGTGCACACCATAACATAGGGAGCATCCCAAACATGCTCAATGGGTGGTGACATGTCTGGTGATTATGCAGGCCATAGAAGAACTGGGACATTTTCAGCTTCCAGGAATTGTGTACAGATCCTTGCGACATTGGGCCGTGCATTATCATGCTGAAACATGAGGTGATGGTGGTGAATGAATGGCATGACAATGGGCCTCAGGATCTTGTCATGGTATCTCTGTGTATTCAAATTGCAATCGCTAAAATGCAATTGTGTTCGTTGTCTGTAGCTTATGCCTGCCCAATACCATAACCCCAACCCACCATGGGACATTCTGACAACGTTGACATCAGCAAACCACCCGCCCACATGACAACATACACCTCGCCTGCGGTTGGAGGGACTGCCAAATTCTCTAAAACAACGTTGGAGGCGGCTTATGGTAGAGATATGAACATTCAATACTTTGGCAACAGCTCTGGTAAACATTCCTGCATTCAGCATGCCAATTGCACAATCCCTCAACTTGAGACATCTGTGGCATTGTGTTGTGAGACAACTGCACATTTTAGTGGCCTTTTTATTGTCCCCAGCACAAGGCGCACCTGTGTAATGATAATTATGTTTAATCAGCTTCTTGATAATCCATCTACCTTACTGGTGTGGCCTACCTTGGCAATGAGAAATGCTCACTAACAGGGATATAATTTTTGCACAATATTTGAGTTATTTCTAAATGTTTTATTTCAGCTCATGAAACATGGGACCAAACTTTACATGTTGCATTTAGATTTTTGTTCAGTGTTTATCTTTAATGTATTCATGTGAAGAAGAAATAAGGTAAATTATTATGATTGACTTTGTAAAAGCTCCAAACAGTTGTCCACTACAAGAAATGCTCACTGGTACCCACATTTATAGAAAGACCCAAATCTGAAATACATATGCATAGGCATGGTAGCAATTAAAAGGAAACAGTTTGGAGATTATGGGTAAATTATTAGACCAAAATTGAGGACACAACAATTCACCTGAAACAAGACTAAATCCAAACATCACATTGTTGATTTTATTTGCATTCTACATTTACTGTACTTTTTGACACTTTTTGTTAATGAAATCTGAAAATACTCTGGATACATTCAGTAACATAAGAATATTCCTGGAAAATGTGGGATAGGTGCAACAGACCAAAAAATGACAAGGGTTTGAGTGAGAGGACACACACCTCTCCAAAGTGTGCACAGCTCTTAAGTAATTTAAATGCACTTTTAACTCGAAGGGTCTTCAACTATAGGGTGCTTTTTTTAAATTTGTAGCTCTCCTTGCTCTGCTGTTGAGGAACTAAAGCAAGCACACTTGTAGTTTTGTTTGGAACACAACCCTGAATCCCCGCCATCACACAATTATTGTTTACGCAATCCAAAAACATCCCGTTAAAAATCACAATCTGGGTCAGGTGGGCAACATTTGAAAGCTTGTTCATTTGCGAACATGACTAGCTAAGTTATAAAATACTATCTTAGTGTTAGGCTTTCACAGGGCAATTCAGAGAGATGTATCATCATTTTGGTATGCTTAGAAAGAAGTTCCACTGCAAATTTGTCACAATAGACAGGCTCATTCTGTTCAGAACAACCCAGGTTATGACGCCATGTCATCTTGTAACTGTACATGAAACAAACCTTTCTAGTTTTTTCTTTATCTTGCATGATGAATTGGCATCAAAAGAAAATAAAGCCTTTTTAAGTGAGCAGAAATTGATGAACAGTTATCATAGGACTGGATCCTTGAGTAGGATTTTTCCGCACCACTCACTAGGTTTCCATCCAAGTGGCAATAGATTTTCATGCGAATATATAAAATAAAATCTGCAGAAAGAAAAGATGCCCATTTTCCCACCAGTGGTGTTTCCACCAGACTGACTTGTTGCAAATAAAAATCAGTGTGTGACGTAGTGCACTCAATGTGTTTTCATGTACCGAATAAAAAAATCTCAATGTGTTTCCATTGCATTTTCAACTCTACCGATTTAGTTTTGTTACAAACTGTTGAGTTAAATAGCAAATGTGCCTACTCTGGTCTTGACACGTACTCTCTAGCCAACAGCATGCAGATACAGTGCAGGTTAGTGCTTTTTGAGTTCTGGTTCAATTATAAAAATAATCACGGATTTCGGTTTCTGTAAAAATAAAATTAAAAAAAATACATTAAAATGTACATATTATGTGGGTTGAATGATGTAACAACACTGAATAAATGAATTCATAAAAGTTCCATGATGGTAGTGACTGCACATGACTTCTTATTACTATTAACCATAATTTATTCACATTTCTTTAATCAAATATTTCAGTTGTGTATTTCTCGTTCTTTAAAACATGCAATATACTCGCAGTGACACCGCTCAACAACTACATCACATTAGTCATCTAAGACTCTCATCCAGAGCAACACACAGAAACAACCACGGTCAACGCCCTGCTCAAGGGCACGTCGGCAGATCTCCCACAAGGTCAAAAACGGGGACCCGAACTAGCGATCCATCAGTCACCGGCCCAAGCTCCCAACCGCCAGGCCACCAGCCCTCCAACACCCCTCCCACAGTTCCCCAAGAGCTGCCCCTCAAGCATCCAAGATCCTCTCCCCCCACAGAATTATATATTTTTAAATAGATTAATATTCCATTCCCCACCCCCAAGACCCCCCCACCAACAAAATTAAAAGACAAAGGAAAACAGAAAACAACAATGCAAAAAACTAAAGACATCAAGGACAACAAAAATCATAACAGCAAGGCCAACTAAATTTGTTTGAGTGCATGTATTACAGTATTTACGTGTGTGTGTCCGTGTATGTGCACGTGAGCATTTGAATGAGTGTGTATATGCGTGTACAAACACCTACACGGCATCAGCCTCAGGCAAACCGGCATTAGCTGTAAAAATACTGCCCCTCATTGTCATTCAAACTTACTTTTTGTTATGTTTTAATTTAAAAAAACTTACTACATTTATTTTATTTGATGACTTTATTATTTCATTCCAAGTCATCTCTATATAGCTGCTGCCTATGCTGTCTGATAAAATCACAATTTTATTAGTTCTTCAAAGTAAATAAGGCATAGTTTTATGACTGCTGAATACCAATTATCAATCACGCAGATGATGTATTTTCAGTTAGACAGCAGTTGCGTCACAAAGCATCTCTATCTCTCGATCACGCGTTCTCTGTCTGTCTTACATGAAGCAGGTGTAAAAGAAACACAGACCGGACAAGTAGATGCACAATGGATTATGGTCGTTGTAGTTTATTACAATTTTTTTCTGCGCTACAATATGTAGAACCTTGGCCTGTTTGAAACTACAACTCTTTACTACATCGCACAGTTTGGGCTTGATCTGATTTATCTCTAGAGAAACTGCACAATGTGTGCATTGAGCTCACAGTTCCAACCTGGCTGTTGGAACTGATCTCAGTCAAATAGTTGTTTAAAAACCGACAAAGATTTTAGTTAGTTGCTCAGCACTATTGTGGGTAGGCTAGTCTATATGATGATGTTATTATGGAAAGAGCGAGAATATTTTTGTCAAACTGCAAGCATCGATCATCATGTCAAAAGAATAAGATCCTCGATATGTATTGGAAAGGGGCATTAAGCTCATCGTGCACTTTAACCACCCTGTGAAGTTCATAATTTATTTAATCTGTCGCCTAAAACTGCATGGTATCCCGAGTCGAGGACCACACACCATCATCATGTGACTCCAAATTTACTTCGATATGATGGTTTATATCAATATTTGCACATAAAGGCGTCTCCACCTCATGTAATTTATTTTACAGACACAAAAAGATCCCACCATGTCGAATGAACAAATGATCTTTCTGCACTTATTAAATTGTACCAAGACTTCTTGTTTCCATCACAACTGTTGTGTTTAAAAAAAAAATGTATGCAGTATGACTTTACTCATATGTAAATGTGGTTAGTGTTGCATTGTGCCTGAGAGAGATAGAGAAGTCACTCAGTTTCACCTGACCCTGATTTTACCAATGCATACCGAGGGACTTAGCGAATTATGGAAAAGCAAGTTAACTTCATGTCAATCTATGCTTTAACCTCCATGACTAATAATAGCAAAACTTTGACTTGAGTGCAGAACTACAGAAATACATTCACAACTAATGGAGTTGGGCCTGGACTGGGACCCTCTTTGACCTTTAGAACCACACAGCTACTATTCCCATCTGTCCAGTGGGATGGCCAGATGATAGAGGCCAGGCCCTCTCTGGTCCATTACTGGCTTGTTTGATCAACATCCAGCTGTTTGGTGGCAGACAGTGCCAATGTGGCTATTAAGTTCTGGTCCTTCGCCCCGGCACTGACCCTTCAATTCTCTGCCAATATCGTGGGCATTGATGCTTTAATACGGTTGTTTTATAGAAATAATATATACCTTGGTGTTTTTGTTGAAAGGCATGTTTGATATGGGCACAAGCAATACACAAAATATTTTAATCCAATCCTTTTAAAGTAGTTCATACAAGCAATTAGGGGACTGTAGGATAATGTTCTGTTTAATCTCTGCAAACCGATTATCCGCCATTCATTTCTGAGGCTGAATATTTTTTCTTCTTTCCCCAAGTCTATCAGCTTGTTACAGTGGAGGTGACCTGACCCTTTTGAAAAATGCATTTTATGATTACTGAATTAACTTTGAAGTTCACGTTTTTGTGCCTAATGGACACATTCCCCTGGCGTCATTGCTGAGCTGAAATGCTAAACTCCCACTCGATCCATAAACGGATTTCGCCGCCTTATCAGTTAGATTTTTGCCACTCTTGCCCCAGATGCTTAGCCTGACTGAGATTACTCAGACTTCTCTGATTTGAACAGACTTGTTAATGCAAAAACTAAGTAGAATTTGAGGGATGCAGGGCAGATGAAGTGAACAAAGTGCATGGTTGCTAAGTGACAACGTATGGTGGTTTTGACCACCACTCTGTTTTGAAGTTTGTTTGTAAATGTAAATAGCTTTTTAACATCCTACTGTAAAAGTCCATAAACTAGGAAAGGGTCATTTGTGTTGTTAAATGCATTGATGCACACAATGGAGTCATACTCAAAGTGCAAACAATGTGCAATATACACAACCGGTCAATGGTTTAGAACACCTATTATTCAAGGGTTTTTCTTTATTTTTACTATTTTCTACATTGTAGAATAATAGTGTAGACATCAAAACTATTAAATAACACATATGGAATCATGTAGTAAACAAAAAGTGTTAAACATATCCAAATAGATTTTATATTTGAGATTCTTCAAATAGCCACCCTTTGCCTTGATGACAGCTTAGCCCAGCTCTTGGCATTCTCTCAACCAGCTTCACCTGGAATGCTTTGCAAACAGCCTTGAAGGACTTCCCACATGCTGAGCACTTGTTGGTTGCTTTTCCTTCCCTCTGCGGTCCGACTCATCCCAAACTCAATTTTGTTGAGGTCGGGGGATTGTGAAGGCCAGGTCATCTGATGCAGCACTCCATCACTCTCCTTCTTGGTAAAATAGCCCTTGCACAGCCAGGAGGTGTGTTGGGTCATTATCCTGTTGAAAAACAACTAAGCCCAAACCAGATGGGATGGCGTATCGCTGCAGAATGCTGTGGTATCCATGCTGGTTAAGTGTGCCTTGAATCCTAAATAAATCACATACAGTGTCACCAGAAAAGCACCCCCACACCATAACACCTCCTCCTCCATGCATTATGGTGGGAAATACACATGCGGAGATCATCCGTTCACTCACACCGTGCCTCACAAAGACACGGCGGTTGGAACCAAAAATCTCCAATTTGGACTCCAGACCAAATGGCAAGTTTCCACCGGTCTAATGTCCATTGCTCATGTTTCTTGGACCAAGTAAGTCTCTTCTCCTTATTGGTGTCCTTTAGTAGTGGTTGCTTTGCAGCAATTCGACCACAAAGGCCTGATTCACACAGTCTACTCTGAACAGTGTCTGTTACTTGAACTCTGTGACGCATTTATCTGGGCTGAAATTTCTGAGGCTGGTAACTCTAATGAACTTATGCTCTGCAGCAGAGGTAACTCTGGGTCTTCCATTCCTGTGGCGGTCCTCATGAGTGCCAGTTTAATCATAGCGCTTGATGGTTTTTGCGACTGCACTTGAAGAAACTTTTAAAAGTTCTTAATTTTCCATGTTGACTGACCTTCATGTCTTAGTCATGATGGACTGTTGTTTCTCTTTGCTTATTTGAGCTGTTCTTGCCATAATATGGACTTGGTCTTTTACCAATTAGGGCTATCTTCTGTATACCCGCTCACCTTGTCACAACACAAATGATTGGCTCAAATACATTAAGAAGGAAAGAAATTCCACAAATTAACTTTTAACAAGGCACACCTGTTAATTGAAATGCATTCCTGTTGACTACCTCATGAAGCTGGTTGAGAGAATGCCAAGTGTCCAAAACTATCATCAAGGCAAAGGGTGGCTATTTGAAGGATCTCAAATCTAAAACCTATTTTGATTAGTTTAACACTTTTTTTGGTTACTACATGATTCCATATGTGTTATTTCATAGTTGATGTCATGATGTCTTCACTATTATTCTACAATGTAGAAAATAGTAAAAATAAAGAAAAACCCTTGAATGTGTAGGTGTTCTAAAACTTTTGACCGGTAGAGAACATATATTATGGCATAAAACAGTGTCATCTCTTTTGACCTAAATAGTTAACCTTAAGCACTGTTCCATGATCAACTTTAATATGTGTTTAAATGATTTCAATACAAACTATGTATACATGTTATACATGTATTATGAAGGATTGATTTAAGGGGGATGAGGTAAATCACCATCTCTTTTTCTCCTCATAGGTGAGAGAGTTTCAAACTTTGATTACTGTCAGTTACTACTGGCATAAGTAGCATTGGTAAGGATCGATATAGATTAAGATCCAAGATTAGGAGTACTATATGTAAGAGAAAATTAATTCCATTGGGGATGTGACCATCTCTACCCAAATATGGTCAATATCTGAGTCAAAGGGTCAGGCCTTAGTGTGGTGTGGTGAGGGGTCAGTGTTTACTTGGCGTGACGGATTGAACTAAAGGCATCCTGTACTGACCCTACCACCCTCACCCTCCGGGGCCCTGGCCCCAAACTCAATGTTCAGAACAGGCTTAATTCTGGTACATAAACAGAACACCAGCAATATAGATTAATATTCTGGACAAGACATTTTGATTACCTGTTATTGGATTAGCCTAGCGCTGCATCCCCAGTTCCTCTTTGGTGACCAAACTGGTACTGCCCCCCCACCCCAACACCTCTCTTGCTCTCTCTGCAGGGGGTCTCCACGGCTCTGACACACCCACTGTGGGGATGCTGGATTTGGGAGGGGGGTCCACTCAGATCACCTTCTCCCCTCAGGATGAGGTACAATAAGGCATCTCTGTTTGATAGCGGACGCTCATGCACACAGTCGGTCTCTCTCTCTCTCTTTCACACACATACACAACGAAGCCAGATCTCTTCTCTAAAGCAACACAAACTACCAGGATGGCCTCTCATTTTAGGGCTTAATCTGCAAATGCCCCACTAATCCTAAAGGGCTGGTAAATAAACGTTGGGCATTAGGTTGGATGGGAGGGGAGGGGGGTTTCTTGTTCCTTAACTAGGTCAGGTCTTGTACACGAGGGATTGAGGACCAATTTACCATGTCATTACACTGCTTTTCAAAGAGTTTAAACTCTCCCGGCAAGCCATTCACGCTTTAGGGTTGAAATTGGTTTTGCAGATTGCGGCAGTTTTTTTCTCCTTATTGAGTAGATCCTTTTTGTCGGTTTTGATGTCGAACAGCACAGTGTGATATGTTGTATAAGCTGTAGCTGGTCAACCAGGAATTGCCAAGGTTAATATAAGAAAACATGTTTGATTCTGACGTTTACATCTAGAAATAATGTTTTGCTTGCAAATTTATACAGCCACACAATGATAATTTATGTTTTGCATCATTTTTTCTCTCCAGAAGACCATCCGTTCCTCACCCATCGATTACATGACATCATTTCAGATGTTCAACAGCACCCACAGCACCCACTCACTTAAAATGTTTTAAGTGAGAAGTAGGCATTGGTCTGAAGCTGAAAAATAAAGGAAATTCACATGAGCACCACAATTCCTACTTCACCCATGCTCTACCAAGGTTTTCCAGCACACAGCTTTGATCTACTACAGTAGCTATGATGATCTATTGTACTTCAAACAAAGTGTAGACAGGTTGCTTAGGATTCAAACCTTTCTTAAAACTGCCTAAATTAGTGGTTTCTTTGTAGCAATTCGATCACAAAGGCCTGATTTACACAGTCTCCTCTGAAACGTGTCTGGTACTTGAACTCTGAAGTATTTATTTGGCCTGCAGTTTCTGAGGCTGGTAACTTTAATGAACTTATCCTCTGCAGTAGAGGTAACTCTGGGTCTTCCATTCCTGTGGCGGTCCTCATGAGAGCCAGTTTCATCATAGCGTTGATGGTTTGTGTGACTGCACTTGAAGAAACTTTAAAAGTTCTTGAAATGTTCCATATTGACTGACCTTCATGTCTTAAAGTCATGATGGACTGTCGTTTCTCTTTGCTTATTTGAGCTGTTCTTGCCATAATATGGATTTGGTCTTTTTTTTTTTCAATTTAAAGTTGTATTAAGTTTTCTTGTTTTTCAATCAACCAACAAAACACATTCCACATTCAAAGATGTGACAGGCTTTTAAAAAAAAGAATAAAAAAAAAAAAGTTAAAATATATAATAACAATTAAAAAAAGAAAAAAAATACAATTAAAATAAAAGATTAAGAAAATAATACGTTTTTTTTTTGTTGGTGTGTGTGTATGTGTATATATATATATATGTATGTATGTATGTATGTATGTATGTATGCATGCATGCATGCATGTGTACCTATGATGAAAATTACAGGCCTCATCTTTTTAAGTGGGAGAACTTGCACAATTGGTGGCTGACTAAATACATACAGTCGGGCAAAAAAGTATGTATGTATGTATGTATGTATGTATGTACGCACGCACGCACGCACGCACATACATACATACATACATACATACTTTTTGCCCCAAACCAAGCTGCTTACCTATTGCAGATTCAGTCTTCCCAGACAATGCTAGACCTCATGTGGCTGGAGTGTGTCAGCAGTTCCTGCAAGAGGAAGGCATTGATGCTATGGACTGGCCCGCCCATTCCCCAGACCTGAATCCAATTGAGCACATCTGGGAAATCATTTATTGCTCCATCCACAGACTGTCTAGGAGTTGGCGGATGCTTTAGTCCAAGTCTGGGAGGAGATCCCTCAGGAGACCATCTACCACCTCATTAGGAGCATGCCCAGGCGTTGTAGGGAGGTCATACAGGCACATGGAGGCCACACACACTACTGAGCCTCATTTTGACTTGTTTTAAGGACATTACATCAAAGTCGGATCAGCCTGTTGTGTGGTTTTCCACTTTAATTTTGAGTGTGACTCCAAATCCAGACCTCCACGGGTTGATCAATTTGATTTCCATTGATAATTTTTGTGTGATTTTTGTCAGCACATTCAACTATGTAAAGAAAAAAGTATTTAATAAGAATATTTCATTCATTCAGATCTAGGATGTGTTATTTTAGTGTTCCCTTTATTTTTTTGAGCTGTGTATACACACTTCCTCTTGCAGGAACTGCTGACACACTCCAGCCACATGAGGTCTAGCATTGTCTTGCATTTGGAGGAACCCAGGTCAACCGCACCAGCATATGGTCTCACAAGGGGTCTGAGGATCTCATCTCGGTACCTAATTGCAGTCAGGCTACCGTGGCGAGCACATGGAGGGCTGTGCGGCCCCCCAAAGAAATGCCACCCCACACCATGACTGACCCACCGCCAAACCGGTCATGCTGGAGGATGTTGCATGGTGTTGGGCTGTAAACACAACCCCCACCTGTGGACGTCGGGCCCTCATACCACCCTCATGGAGTCTGTTTCTGACCATTTGAGCAGACACATGCACATTTGTGGCCTGCTGGAGGTCATTTTGCAGGGCTCTGGCAGTGCTCCTCGTTGCACAAAGGCGGAGGTAGCGGTCCTGCTGCTTGGTTGTTGCCCACCTACGGCCTCCTCTACGTCTCCTGATATACTGGCCTGTCTCCTGGTAGCGCCTCCATGCTCTGGACACTACGCTGACAGACACAGCAAACCTTCTTGCCACAGCTCGCATTGATGTGCCATCCTGGATGAGCTGCACTACCTGAGCCACTTGTGTGGGATGTAGACTCCGTCTCATGCTACCACTAGAGTGAAAGCACCGCCAGCATTCAAAAGTGACCAAAACATCAGCCAGGAAGCATAGGAACTGAGAAGTGGTCTGTGGTCACCACCTGCAGAACCACTCCTTTATTGGGGGTGTCTTGCTGATTGCCTATAATTTCCACCTGTTGTCTATTCCATTTGCACAACAGCATGTGAAATTTATTGTCAATCAGTGTTGCTTCCTAAGTGGACAGTTTGATTTTACAGAAGTGTGATTGACTTGGAGTTACATTGTGTTGCTTAAGTGTTCCCTTTATTTTTTTGAGCAGTGTATATATTAGAGGTTGACCGATTAATCGGAATGGCCAATTTTGGCCGGTATTTTTGGGCTCCGATTAAAAAACAACAACATACATATACAGTGCCTTGCGAAAGTATTCGGCCCTCTTGAACTTTGCGACCTTTTGCCACATTTCAGGCTTCAAACATAATGATATAAAACTGTATTTTTTTGTGAAGAATCAACAACAAGTGGGACACAATCATGAAGTGGAATGACATTTATTGGATATTTCAAACTTTTTTAACAAATCAAAAACTGAAAAATTGGGCGTGCAAAATTATTCAGCCCCCTTAAGTTAATACTTTGTAGCGCCACCTTTTGCTGCGATTACAGCTGTAAGTCGCTTGGGGTATGTCTCTATCAGTTTTGCACATTGAGAGACTGACATTTTTTCCCATTCCTCCTTGCAAAACAGCTCGAGCTCAGTGAGGTTGGATGGAGAGCATTTGTGAACAGCAGTTTTCAGTTCTTTCCACAGATTCTCGATTGGATTCAGGTCTGGACTTTGACTTGGCCATTCTAACACCTGGATATGTTTATTTTTGAACCATTCCATTGTAGATTTTGCTTTATGTTTTGGATCATTGTCTTGTTGGAAGACAAATCTCCGTCCCAGTCTCAGGTCTTTTGCAGACTCCATCAGGTTTTCTTCCAGAATGGTCCTGTATTTGGCTCCATCCATCTTCCCATCAATTTTAACCATCTTCCCTGTCCCTGCTGAAGAAAAGCAGGCCCAAACCATGATGCTGCCACCACCATGTTTGACAGTGGGGATGGTGTGTTCAGGGTGATGAGCTGTGTTGCTTTTACGCCAAACATAACGTCTTGCATTGTTGCCAAAAAGTTCAATTTTGGTTTCATCTGACCAGAGCACCTTCTTCCACATGTTTGGTGTGTCTCCCAGGTGGCTTGTGGCAAACTTTAAACAACACTTTTTATGGATATCTTTAAGAAATGGCTTTCTTCTTGCCACTCTTCCATAAAGGCCAGATTTGTGCAATATACGACTGATTGTTGTCCTATGGACAGAGTCTCCCACCTCAGCTGTAGATCTCTGCAGTTCATCCAGAGTGATCATGGGCCTCTTGGCTGCATCTCTGATCAGTCTTCTCCTTGTATGAGCTGAAAGTTTAGAGGGACGGCCAGGTCTTGGTAGATTTGCAGTGGTCTGATACTCCTTCCATTTCAATATTATCGCTTGCACAGTGCTCCTTGGGATGTTTAAAGCTTGGGAAATCTTTTTGTATCCAAATCCGGCTTTAAACTTCTTCACAACAGTATCTCGGACCTGCCTGGTGTGTTCCTTGTTCTTCATGATGCTCTCTGCGCTTTTGACGGACCTCTGAGACTATCACAGTGCAGGTGCATTTATACGGAGACTTGATTACACACAGGTGGATTGTATTTATCATCATTAGTCATTTAGGTCAACATTGGATCATTCAGAGATCCTCACTGAACTTCTGGAGAGAGTTTGCTGCACTGAAAGTAAAGGGGCTGAATAATTTTGCTCGCGCAAATTTTTCAGTTTTTGATTTGTTAAAAAAGTTTGAAATATCCAATAAATGTCGTTCCACTTCATGATTGTGTCCCACTTGTTGTTGATTCTTCACAAAAAAATACAGTTTTATATCTTTATGTTTGAAGCCTGAAATGTGGCAAAAGGTCGCAAAGTTCAAGGGGGCCGAATACTTTCGCAAGGCACTGTATATATATATATATATATATATATATATATATATATACACACACCTCACAGTCGCAAGGCATATGAACCAACAGGTTGTAGAGCGAACAACGCAATTATCACGAGACATAGGTTGTAATACGGCTTTTTTTTCTGGCTTCGCCAGGGATTTTACCCAAATGCATCCACAGGTACACCTCCAATTGACTCGAATTATGTAAATTAGCCTATCAGAAGCTTTTGAAGCCATGACATCCCTTTCTGGAATTTTCCAAGCTGTTTAAAGCCACAGTCAACTTAGTGTATGTGAACTTCTGACCCACTGCAATTGTGATCTAGTGAATTAGAAGCCAAATAATCTGTCTGTAAACAATTGTTGGAAAAAGTGTGTGTGTCATGCACAAAGTAGATGTCCTAACTGACGTGCCAAAACTATAGATTGTTGACAAGAAATTTGTGGAGTGGTTTGAAGCCTGAAATGTGGCAAAAGGTCGCAAAGTTCAAGGGGGCCGAATACTTTCGCAAGGCACTGTATATATATATATATATATATATATATATATATATATATATATATATATATATATATATATATATATATATATATATATATATATATATATATATATATATATATATATATAATAACATTTAAAAAATGTAAATTATTTGTAAAATATTTTTTTATACCTTTATTTAAGTCGGCAAGTCAGTTAAGAACACATTCTTATTTTCAATGACGGCCTAGGAACGGTGGGTTAACTGCCTCGTTCAGGTGCAGAGCGACAGATTTTCACCTTGTCAGCTCCAATCTTGCACCCTTACAGTTAACTAGTCCAACGCAATACCGACCTGCCTCTCTCTCGTTGCACTCCACAAGGAGACTGTCTGTTACGTGAATGCAGTAAGCCAAGGTAAGTTGCTAGCTAGCATTAAACTTATCTTATAAAAAAACAATCAATCATAATCACTAGTTAACTACACATGGTTGATGATATTACTAGATATTATCTAGCGTGTCCTGCATTGCATATAATCTGACTGAGCATACAAGTATCTGACTGAGCGGTGGTAGGCAGAAGCAGGCGTGTAAACATTCATTCAAACAGCACTTTCGTGTGTTTTTCCAGCAGCTCTTCGTTGTGCGTCAAGCATTGCGCTGTTTTATGACTTCAAGCCTATCAACTCCCGAGATGAGGCTGGTGTAACCGAAGTGAAATGGCTAGCTAGTTAGCGTACGCTAATAGCGTTTCAAACGTCACTCGCTCTGAGCCTTTTAGTAGTTGTTCCCCTTGCTCTGCATGGGTAACGCTGCTTCAATGGGGGCTGTTGTTGTTGTGTTGCTGGTTCGAGCCCAGGGAGGAGCGAGGAGAGGGACAGAAGCTATACTGTTACACTGGCAATACTAAAGTGCCTATAAGAACATCCAATACTCAAAGGTTAATGAAATACAGATGGTATAGAGGGAAATAGTCCTATAATTCCTATAATAACTACAACCTAAAACTTCTTACCTGGGAATATTGAAGACCCATGTTAAAAGGAACCACCAGCTTTCATATGTTCTGAGCAAGGAACTCAAACATTAGCTTTCTTACATAGCACATATTGCACATTTACTTTCTTCTCCAACACTTTGTTTTTGCATTATTTAAACCAAATTGAACATGTTTCATTATTTACTTGAGGCTAAATTGATTTTATTGATGTATTATATTAAGGTAAAATAAGTGTTCATTCAGTATTGTTGTAATTGTCATTATTACAAATACATTATTTTTTAAATTGGCCGATTAATCGGTATCTGCTTTTTTTGTCCTCCAATAATCGGTATCGGCGTTGAAAAATCATAATCGGTTGACCTCTAGCATTATATAACATTTCCATATGCAAAGCCTGTCATTGGCAGTGCTATTGTAACCTGTAATGCGGACTCTGACAAAAGGTCTAAACCTTAAGGCACAGGTGGTGTGCTTGCATAACTGCAAGAGTTGCTGGTTTAAACCCTCGTCTGCTGGCTGTTGCCCTCTAAAATTAGTTTTGAACTAAATAGATTGCGCAGAGTCTTGCATTGTAAAATATGACTTCCCATTCAAAGCAAAGTTTTAACTCAAAGCAAAACTGTTTTATAGCTGATTGACTTTTGAAGGTCTTAGCTCAGCCTCTGAATTTGAAACTTTTGCAGCCAGCAGCGTGTGACTGGATCTGGCCCTGCACAACAAACGTCAATGGCAGTATATGTCAAATACACTCTTACATGTTTGGCTTAATCATATCTTATACTAAGGCAATGCGCCAAAACAGCTTTGGTGGGAAATGTTGTTTAGTATTTGGCTTTCCTGAAAATCAACCTTCGGCGATGTTGTTCAGAGAGGTGCATAGAAACTGTAGTATTCTTTCTGTCCTCAGGTTAGTGTGTATGACCCTGCTAAGTTTGGTTGCATGTTGCACAGTGCACAATCATTGTTCAAACTATGACTATACAAACTCTGACACACACCTCTCTCAATCTTACTTATGTGTGTCACACACTGATTCTGCTTTCTGTCTTGCACAGCTACCTTGGCCTAGTCTTGATGTCGGCAAGACTAGCTGTCTTGGGAGGAATCGAGGGACAGCCTTGTATGTGGTTTTTCAATTTGCTTTCATCGTTGCCTTTAAAGACCCTCCCCGTCCCGATAAATAAGCCATTATCTAATCTTTTAATAACATGGACCAAGATTAATTCCTTGCATGCCAGCTGTTGCTGTGATTTAGTTGATGCCTGGCTTTAAGAACTGCCAGCAGTCGAATGCCCCGGATGCAGTTCTCCATGGGGATTTGCATTTTAGACATTTGAATTTTAATCAGATTTCTTTGTTGATACATTTGTTTGTTGTATAATCTATTTATTCTTAATGTTCCCTCAATGCTTTTTTGGTTATAGGGTTGCTTTTTAGTGTGCCAACAGATGTTGGCCAATAGCCATAAAACCTATGTTGGAGCACAGCAATTTCAGATGCTGTGTCCCCTTACAGCATTTGACTTATATTGGAAATTGTTGGCCAAACGGCAACACCACATTAGTTCATTGTTTATTTTTTTATAAGAGCTCTTAAAAAAGATGTAGCCTTCTCCAGCCATAGCTTCCATATATCTATATAGAGATATATCCTGCATGTGTACCAAAACATGAGCTACAGTTTGTTGGTCAGGTCAAAATTCTCAGTGCGTTCTCTGTTCTATTTTAAACAGTAGAGGGCAGCAGCACAGAGCTAGTAAGTCCCTGCTTAGCCCCGGACTACTCTGGCCAATGGGAACATGCAGAAGTTCTGTATACTGTGAAGGGCCACGAAAGCAGGTACAGTAAAAAATTAATAAAGATAAAGTAAAGATTAATAACTAACTTAACAATAATATTACTAATGCTAAATACCAATTGTAAAATTCACATAGAAATGTGAGACAGATCTGTCATTCTCATTGAAAGCAAGTCTAAGAAGTGGTAGGTAGATCTGTTCTATGTGCGATATTTCTATGATTCCCATTCTTAAGTTTTGTTTTTGCGTCTTTTAAGATGGCGCCGGAGAAGGCAGACGTTTTAAGTGCCCCCTGCTGATTGTTTTTTATTCATTTATTTGCATTGTTTGTAACTTATTTTCTTACATATTTTGTACATAATGTTGCTGCTACCGTCTGATGACTGAAAATAACTTCTAGACATCAGGACTGCGATTACTCACCACGGACTAGCAGAATGATTTGTAACCTTTCACGACACTGACGAGCCCGATGCAAAGGATATACTGCTTCCTCGGGAACAGGCCCCGATCCCTGTGATCTGCGTGAAGAGGAGGCGGAGAAAGAGGGGCCGAAGGGCGGGAATTCGTAGGCGATCGAATAAACCCCCACTTCCCTCCATTCTGCTAGCAAACATGCAAACCTTGGAGAATAAAATCGACGAGTTACGCGGACGATTTAACTACCAACGCGACACTAAAAACTGTAACAGCTGGCTGGTTATACGATGTACCAGCAGGATAGAACAGCGGCGTCTGGTAAGACAAGGGGTGGCGGGCTATGTATTTTTGTAAATAACAGCCAGTGCATGATATCTAAGGAAGTCTCGAGCTATTGCTTGCCTGAGGTAGAGTATCTCATGATAAGCTGTAGACCACACTACCTACCGAGAGAGTTTTCATCTGTATTCTTCATAGCTCTTTACATACCAACACAATCAAAGGCTGGCACTAAGACAGCATTGAATGAGCTGTATTCCGCCAAAAGCAGACAAGAAAACGCTCACCTAGAGGCGACGCTCCTAGTATCCGGGGACTTTAATGCAGGGAAACTTAAATCTGTTTTACCAAATTTCTATCAGCATGTTATATGTGCAACCAGAGGAAAAATAACTCTGGACCACCTATACTCCACACATAGAGATGCATACAAAGCTCTCCCTCGCCCTCCATTTGGCAAATCTAACCATAATTCTATCCTCCTGATTCCTGCTTACAAGCAAAAATTAAAACAGGAGGCACCAGTGACTAGATCAATAAAAAAGTGGTCAGATGAAGCAGATTCTAAGCTACAGGACTGGAATATGCTCCGGGATTCCTCCGATGGCATTGAGGAGTACACAACATCAGTCTTTGGCTTCATCAATAAGTGCATAGATGACGTCGTACCCATAGTGACCATACGTACATACCCCAACCAGAAGCCATGGATTACAGGGAGCATCCACACTGAGCTAAAGGCTAGAGCTGCCACTTTCAAGGAGCGGGACTCTAACCCGTAAGCTTATAAGAAATCCTGTTATGCTCTCTGACGAACCATCAAACAGGCAATGCGTCAATACAGGACTAAGATCGAATCGTACTATACCGGCTCTGACACTCGTCGGATGTGACAGGGCTTGCAAACCATTACAGACTATAAGGGAAACACAGCCGAGAGCTGCCCAGTGACACGAGCCTACTAGACGAGCTAAACCACTTCTATGCTCGCTTCGAGGCAAATAACACTGAAACATGCATGAGAGCACCAGCTGTTCTGGAAGACTGTGTGATCATGCTCTCCTGCAGCCGACGTGAGTAAGACCTTTAAACAGGTCAACATTCACAAGGTCGCAGGGCCAGACGGATTATCAACTGGCAAGTGTCTTCACTGACATTTTCAACCTCTCCCTGTCCGAGTCTGTAATACCAACATGTTTTAAGCAGACCACCATAGTGCCTGTGCCCAAGAACACTAAGGTAACCTGCCTAAATGACTACCGACCCGTAGCACTCACGTCTGTAGCCATAAAGTGCTTTGAAAGGCTGGTCATGGCTCACATCAACACCATCATCCCAGAAATCCTAGACCCACTCCAATTTGCATACCGCCCCAACAGATCCACAGACGATGCAATCTTTATTGCACTCCACACTGCCCTTTCCCACCTGGACAAAAGGAACACCTATGTGAGAATGCTATTCGTTGACTACAGTTTAGTATTCAACACCATAGTGCCCTCAAAGCTCATCAATAAGTTAAGGACCCTGGGACTAAACACCTCCTTCTGCAACTGGATCCTGGACATCCTGACGGGTCGCCCCCAGGTGGTAAGGGTAGGTAACAACACATCCACCACGCTGATCCTCAACACAGGGGCCCCTCAGGGGTGCGTTCTCAGTCCCCTCCTGTCCTCCCTGTTCACTCATGACTGCACGGCCATGACTGCACGGCATGACTCCAACACCATCATTAAATTTGCAGATGATATGACAGTGGGAGGCCTGATCAACGACGAGACAGCCTATAAGGAGGAGGTCAGAGACCTGGCCGTGTGGTGCCAGGACAACAACCTCTCCCTCAATGTGATCAAGACAAAGGAGATGATTGTGGACTACAGGAAAAAGAGGACCAAGAACGCCTTCATTCTCATCGACGGGGCTGCAGTGGAGCAGGTTGAGAGCTTCAAGTTCCTTGGTGTCGACATCACCAACAAATGAACACGATCCAAGCACACCAAGACAGTCGTGAAGAAGGCATGACAAAACATTTTCCCACTCAGGAGACTGAAAAGATTTGGCATGGGTCCTCAGATCCTCCAAAGGTTCTACAGCTGCACCATCGAGAGCATCCTAACTGGTTGCATCACTTCCTGGTATGGCAACTGCTCGGCCTCTGACCGCAAGGCACTACAGAGGGTAGTGCGAATGGCCAAGTACATTACCAGGGCCAAGCTTCCTGCCATCCAGGACCTCTATACCAGGCGGTGTCAGAGGAAGGCCCTAAATTGTCAACGACTCCAGCCCCCCTAGTCATAGACTGTTCTCTCTGCTACCGCACGGCAAGCGGTGCCGGAGAGCCAAGTCTAGGTCCAAGAGGCTTCTAAACAGCTTCTATCCACAAGCCATAAGACTCCTGAACATCTAGTCAAATGGCTACCCAGACTATTTGCATTGCCCCTCTCCCCCTCTTTACACCACTGCTACACTCTGTTGTCATCTATGCATAGTCACTTTAATTACTCTACCTACATGTACATACTACCTCAACTAACCGGTGCCCCCGCACATTGACTCTGTATCGGTACCCCCCTGTATATTGGCGGGTATCCTAGTGGTTAGAGCGTTGTACTAGTAACCGAAAGGTTGCAAGATCAAATCCCGAGCTGACAAGGTAAAAATCTGTTCTGCCCCTGAACAACGCAGTTAACCAACTGTTCCTAGGCCGTCATTTTGACTTTCCTAGTTAAAGGTAAAATAAAAAATACAAATAGTCTCACTGATGTTATTTTACCACTGCTCTTTAATTACTTGTTACTTATATCTCTTATTCTTATCTGTATTTTTGGAATTTGCAATGTTGGTTAGGGGCTTTTAAGTAAGCATTTCACTGTAAGGTCTACAGACTTGTTGTATTCGCCGCATGTGACTAATACAATTTGATTTGATTTGGGCTTTTAGTTTCGTACACCAGCTGAAAATACTATATTTTTGGTTAATATTGAAAATATATTTCACAGCGGTTTAGGTGGTACAATGATTTTCTATCCTCTACACAAATGCTTGTTTTGTCACTAACTGAAATTCGGCGAACTATTAGAATTTTAGCAACCAGGAAACGGTGGATCGATTTCTGCATATTGCACCTTTTAATAAACAATTCATTGCCTTCTATAGACAGTGCCTAACCTGACCATTTGTTTGTGTGTTAAGTTTTGTTTCTGTTTCAGGAGAGCCCATTTGAGTCCTGCCTTAAGAAAGTGGAGAAGTTGCTGTTTCAGAAGGTAAAGAAGGCAGAGGAAGCCAAAGATTTTGAATTCTATGCCTTTTCATACTACTATGACAGAGCTGTGGATCTGGGCGCTCTTGGTAGGAACCCTACCGACCTTTTGCCACTTCAGTTGGTGTAAAAGAATATGCTGCTTTGTTTAATGATATCTTCATATAGTAATTTAATGTTATATTCTAATCTCCCCTTTCACTCAGATGAGAAAACAGGAGGGACTATAAAAGTCAGCGATTACATTGATGCTGCTAAAAGTGGTAAGACAGCGCCCTCATGCTGCAGTTGTGTACTGTATGTGGTTCGCTGCTACTGAACTGAATATGAACTTGACTTATCCCTTTTAATCAATGGTTTAATTATTGGAATTTAGTGAATACTTGCAAGAAATCACCATTTTCTCCCAGTGTGCAACGGAATGACAGTTATTCCCAGAGAGAATCCTTTCCTTTGTCTGGATCTAACCTACATCTCTCGGATGCTGCAAGGGCTTGGTTTTCCCAAAGAAAAAGTATTTAAGGTGAGAACCAAATGCAAAGAAATGCAATTTATCATTCAATTGAAATCAATATATTTCCATGGGTCTGCATCCGATGGTCAAGGAAGTGATTTGTGTGTGCTTTCAGCTGGCGAGGAAGATTGATGAAGTGGAGACTAGTTGGGCTCTGGGGGCATCTTTCCACTACATAGAGTCCCTCCACAGTCAGTGAGCTGCCATGACATGCCAGTGTTTCTGTGCTGCAAAGCACACTCAGGCCGTTTTCCCAAAGTGATTGCACAGAGAAAGTTTCCCGAATTTGTATATTTAACAAGTTGCCTTTGGATGTTTGACTTTATTTTTGTTTATACTTAATGGATGTTGGTTGTGTAATAAAGCACATGCTACTGCTGTAGTTTAAAAGAGCACGACCAGTCACATATTTGGTATTTGAATATAACATTGTGCTAAAATGTCATTTTCTGTGTACAATTCAGAATCAACTGGGTTAATGAAGGCATAAGTATTTTGAATAAAATAACATTTATATTCCACATCTTTATTAAATTATTCTGCTCAGACAAACCAAGCCACTGACATTTCCACTATAAACAGATGAATGTTCTAATCTTTAAAATGTTACATCAGGGACTCATAGGAATGCATCACACCACTCTCTCAGGCACTGGGAGCAGGATGTAGCATTCCTGGTGTTGGCTCCGCTGGTGTCTTTCAGCCACTCAGTGAACAGCTCCCCATCCTTCCGCAGCAGCAGGTACTGACCCAGAACCACAAAGGCCTAAGAAGGAGATGCAGCGGTTATCCTACATATTACTTTGTTGCAGTGGGCCTGTCCTTAAGTGCAGGTCAGTACTGTGGTGCTACTGTCCATGGTGGGAAAATCATCAAAACAAGCCTTGTCCTGGGATCATTTACCAGTCCCCATTTGCCACGAAGCCAACGCCTTGACAACTTAAGGCGCAGGAGCTCCACAATACTTGACCTAACGTTAACATTCTAATAGGTCATTTTTTAAAATCTAGTCTAGAATGCATAGCATGTGAAGCGCTGTAAAAAACGAACGAATTTACTCTGTCAAAACCTTGCTCCTCCAGTTTTTTTCCCAAGACCTCGCCAATTCCCGACAGTGCAGTCACCGGTTTATCGCCCATGGGTTCTGCAACGAAGTCCCTGTGCTTCTGAGAAGTGGTCGACATTTCTGCAAGAGACAGCTGCGCAATGATGGTCTAGTAGTCAAACAACTATGCGGTCTGTGCTAACTCACTCTAATAACATTTGCTCTAGACGTGTCTGTGCGCCATATGGTACCTACAGCTTCCAGTTAATATTTCAGTAGGCATATGTTGAAATAACTTACACTATTGTATTTCACGTCCTTACCCGAGACAATGGCCTTCAGTAATTGTTACCATGCGTTTATGATTTGACGGATCACGTGCTATAAAAGTGCGCACTAAAACACCTGTAGATAATTCAATGAGACTGACGATAGGCTACTGATGGTAGGTGGGGATTGATGGTCTGTTTACATAGCAGGTTAGGAGAACTAACAGCAGGTTAGGAGAACTAACGTAGCAGGTAAGGATAATGAGGTTAATGTTAGGAATGGCATAGACGGCGCATAAGTTTCAAGTTTGTGGAATCTTATTTTGACCATAAAAATGCACCTTTATAATACAGCATTCCATGTATCATCACATTTGCAGACTTATGTAAGAAACCATTCTATTCATAATGTGATGAGTAGATTGGATAGTCATAATTTAGGATATAATATAACTCGATCACTGTTCGCAAACAGACCGTTCAATGCATGGCTGAGTGCATATAGCAGGGATCATCAACTAGATTCAGCCAAGCACAGATTTTTACTTGAGCGGATTGTCAGGAGGCCTGAACATAATTACAAATATTTGTCAACTGCAAATTGACAGCAAAAAACCCAAACGGACTAAAACAGAATGTCAAACCGTACTTACATTTGTATACGATCACATACTGTATATCTCTATTATGCGTGGGAATACTTTGGAACAGATTTGACAGTATTTTATGTCCAACAATAAAACATTTAAAAAATATAGATTAAATAGAGGAGGAGGAAGGGGAGGACCATCCTCAGTGAATTTCATATTTTTTTTAAAGGAAAACATTGAAAAGGTTATCCTTTTTAGATTAAACTATACTAAATATATTCACGTCACAAACTAATTGATTAAAACATAGTGTTTTGCAATGAAGGTCTACAGTAGCCTCAACAGCACTCTGTAGGGTAGCACCATGGTGTAGCCGGAGGACAGCTATCTTCCTTTTTCCTCTTGCCAGTACATTGACTTCAATACAAAACCTAGGAGGCTCTTGGTTCTCACCCCATTCCATAGACTTACACAGCAATTATGACAACTTCCGGAGGACGTCCTCCAACCTGTCAGACCTCTTGCAGCATGAACTGACATGTTGTCCACCAAATCAAAGGGTCAGAATCTGGTACTGAAAGCATATGCTACAGATAGTTAGTTCTGCATAAAATGTGGTGACTCAAAGAGAAAGACAGTTTAACAAATTAATTTCTTCAAAAATGAAGGAGAAGTGAGAGAGATGTAATTTTGTTCACTTTCAGTTTCACTTACTTAGCTAGCAAATGAGGCTGGCTAGTTTAGCTACTCAAACACCTCGCTCAAACAGAGGGATGCTATGTTAGCTAGCTGGCTACAACTATCCAACACAACACTGGAACTCTTCCAAGTCAAAGCTTTTGGTTTTATTAATTTATTGCCACCTGGTCCCACCGGTCTAACTGACTATAAGCTGTAAGGTTACTGCATGACTGTAGCGGGTTTACTAACGAATTTGCTCTATTAGCTATGTTGATTAAGATGTTACGTTAGCTAATATGGGGACAACGATGTAGGCTGTGTGTAGCGGTTATGACATGGACTGGCTTGGAAAGTTTTTATTTGCCTGGTCACATACAGCTGATGTGTTGTTCATTGAAGTCCACAAGCGAAGGGAAAAGAGAAGGAGAGTGCATAGAGGCTAGAATTAATACAACATGGCTGCTATGAAAGTGAACTATGTTTGTGTGATCAGGGTGTATTCATTCTGCCGATTCTGTTGAAAAACATTTCTGAAACGGAAGAAAACGTAACGGGGATAAAATACCTGCATTTGTCCAATAGAAACTCTCGTTTGCAACTGTTGAAATACTGATTACACCCTAGATATGCTAGATGCAGGCCATCAGTGTAAACCCTTTGCAATGAAGATCTGTGAAGTTGTTTGGATTTTTACGAATTATCTTTGAAAGACAGGGTCCTGAAAAAGGGAATGTTCTTTTCTTGCTGAGTTAATTGAAATATTATATATATTTTTTTTGCTCAGAAAACTTGGGGTGCTAAATAAAATCACCAGCGAGTCAAATTCGGCACGCATCCGCCAGTTAGAGAACCCTGGCGTGTAGCGTAGAATGAGCCTAGGCTATAGGCTATACAAGCTACGTTTCTTCTTTGTATGGTAAACATTGTGTCTTTTATAAACACATTTCAGGCAATTCTACTACACTTTATATGACTGGAGACATTAACAGAATATTGTTTATATTCAGGGTAGACTACTCTGCTGACACTGACAAACAGATCAATAAAAACGACATTATCCATAGGTCTATGAGAAGGAGAGGCACAACTTTGATAATGATTGAATTGGCTATGCACAGTGCGCTTTCCGGGGTTGCCTATGCTCTCCCGCTGGTGCCAATAGGCTATACTGTTCTCACAATTAAGTTGCATTTTTTTTGCAACTAAAAGAGAGATTACAGTCGTTTCATTGTCTTCTCTTTACAGCAATACACTACATTTCACTGACAGTCGCAAGTCAACCATAATCTATTTGGTATTTGCAGGGAGCGCTGCGTTTCTTTCCAACTGTAGGTAATGCAATTTAAAACAATCCACATTGTATTTTTTTAAAGAGGCTAATGATCCTCTGGCCAAATCATGCTTTAGTAGGCTAGCCTATTTGAATGATTTAATGTATTTCTGTATAGACAGGAGAAGGCTAATTAGGCTATATAATTTCGACAATGTATTTGAATTTCCTTTTGGGAAACGCTTAGCTTCAACTACCCGTATGGACGCGTCGACTATTGGAAAGTGTTTAGGCCAAAGACAGGTCTAGAAACTCTGTGGTTAGGTTTATCTACAATACTAGTCGTCAACAACTGTTGTCCCCGACACTATCACTAGATGGCGCTGTAAGACGATCTAGCCACAACGAAACGGAAACAGACCATCCGTCCCGATCTTATAGCTAAATGGCCCCGACATACCATAAATCAGTACCATAACCATTGAGCTATAAAATAACACTCATAACAAGTGTAAGTAGCTAGATTATACCAAACATCATAATTCCCACCTGTCTGTGACAGAACATTACGACGTCGACATCGACGCGACGCTTGCTCTAGATCTGACGTCAAGACGTTTTCTTTTTCGCACAGATTGACCAATAAGAGACAAGTGCGAACACACTCCCCTCCCATCAATCCAAACTGATAGAATTAAGGGGTGTGTTTCGAGGAAGTTTTTTTTCTTCTAGGAACCAACTGTCTGCAACCAAGGGCTATCAGGCGTGGATCTTCTCAACTCAACTTCTAATCAATTCAAACCTTGCACAAATTCGGGTAGAGTTTATCTGAAGCTATGAGCAGCCCACTGAGTGATCATGAAAAGAGAAAACAGATCAGCGTGCGTGGCATTGCAGGGTTGGGCGATGTCGTAGAAATCAAGAAAAGTTTCAACAGGCATCTTCACTTCACTCTTGTCAAAGATCGCAATGTAGCCACCCCTCGGGATTACTACTTCGCCCTGGCTCACACAGTCAGGGACCACCTCGTTGGGAGATGGATCCGCACTCAGCAATATTATTATGAAAAAGATCCAAAGGTAAAGGCGAAAACATCTCCCGAAAGTATACAGGAAGTGTATGGGATTCGGTTTCCTTGTTACTTTGTTGCACATGCAATGTGTCCAGTTGCATTTTGAAATCAGTGGTTATTTGTATTCTTGGTCTGCTCTTCATGCAAGTTTCTATTTGATTATTCCCAGATGGCCTGTATGTGTAGAAGAGGATACCCAATTTACTGCAATGAGTTGTTTCCATAGACTGTATGAAAAATCATTATTTTGTTCAAAATTGTATCAGCTTCCTAGTGGTGGCTGCAACCTGGTCTCAGAGCATTTCATAATATTCTGTACGTAAATCCGAGACACTTCATTTAGTAAACGTTACTTTTCATATTGTATGTATTAAATTGTGAATGTCCATATTACAATTCATATGATATGTTACGAATTACAATTCATATGATATGTTACGAATTTAGAAAATATAATGTTATGAATTCTAGCATGGTGGCTAACGTTAGCTAGCTGGCTAATGTTAGCTAGGCTAAGGGTTCAGTTTAGAAGTTGGGTTAGGGGAAGGGTTTTATTTTTTTTTAACTAACATGCTAAGAAGTTGCAAAGTAGCTCTAAAAGGTTACTAAAATGCTCAAGTTGTCCATAATGAGATTCAAACTTGCAGCCATCCACCCCGACCAACCACCCTACTTTTGTTTTTGCCATGAACCATCTGTTTTTACCCCTTTTTCTCCCCAATTTCGTGGTATCCAATTGTTGTAGAAGCTACTATCTTGTCTCATCGCTACAACTCCCGTACGGGCTCGGGAGAGACGAAGGTTGAAAATCATGCGTCCTCCGATACACAACCCAACCAAGCTGCACTGCTTCTTAACACAGGCGCATCCAACCCGGAACCATTTGTCTTATGTAACCAATGTAACCAAATCAAACATTACATATCCTACTAATTTGAGTGTCTCGGATTGACATTTTACTATGTTACGTCTAGTCTGAGACCAGGCTGAGTAGTAATTTAACACACCGGTGAATATCTACTTTCAGGCATTCGGCTACCAATAGCATAGCTCTCAAGAACCCAAGTGGGGTATACCCAGTTTACTGCCGGCCCTCCTTAGGTTCTCAGTTGATGGTACTGATCACAACCTGCTCCCTCGCGAAGTACACTCCCGATGCTCTGTTTAATCCCGACGCTCTATCTAAACGCAAATACGCCTCACCTGCGATACGGGGTTGGAAAACTTTTGGAACCTAACTTTCATAGCGAGAAAAAAATATTTAAAATACAAAATATACACTTACTGTGCGAAGCGACACATCCTCCCACCTTGCGCAGGCATTTACATTGGACCATTCCACTTTTCCTGTGTTTCTCAAATACAGCTGAGTGCAACTTTCCTAAACTGCGTACAGTAAAAGTGTATCTTTAGTATTTGAAAAAGTATTTCTTGACTATAAGAAAGTTAGATTCCAAATGTTTCAGAAACTGTATCATGTGCGAGGCGTATTTGCGTTTAGACAAGCGTATTTTGGCAGCATTGAAGCGTCAGTGAAATATAGCCTAGTTATCTTTACTCATTGTGTATTTATTCCTCATGTTATTGTTTTACTATTCTATCACATTTTTTTTCTCTCTCTGCGTTGCTGGGTAGTAAGTAAGCATTTCACTGTTAGTCTACACTTGTTTACGAAGCATTTGACAAATCAAATTTGATTTGATCACCTCAGGCAGCAGACCGCTTTGTGAATAGACTGCATGTATAATGTTTAACATGTACCATCTATTTGAAAGGGCTACCAATAGCCTTTATTATCCAATATCCTGTTCAGTATGCTGGATCATTAAGACAAGACTACAGATGAAGTGTTTTCTTTTTTTATCAGCGTCTACATTTTGTCTGGCAATAGTGAAAGAGCCATGGGCATTTGGTTTGTCTTAATTATTCACTTTATGAATATTTTTTTCAAAATGTAGCTAGAGGTTGTCCATATGTTATTGTGGACATACCCTTTTTACACATCTGTGCATGAACATGCTGGAAACATGCCAGATGTTGCATGACCTGCATCACAGAGTAATGGGCCGGAAAATGTATACACTTCTCTACATTCACTTTTCAACAGGCTTAACAGGCTCTGTCTGCCATAGTCTTCCTTTTTACTTGGAAAGGGAATTATTTGAATTCAGAGAGAGCAATCAATGCAGTACAATCAGTAAAATACCAGCTGCAGTGGTGACAAAGCCAAACCTAAAGATGTCCTCTCTAACAAAGGATTCTACCAATGCACATGATCTGAGACAATGACCAGTTCCAGACCTTATGGGTGTGATGGCTTTGAATGAATAACAGAAAAACCTGTTGGCTTTTCAACCGTGTGTTGTTCAGAGCTAAATTCTTGCATACGGTATATCCCCAAACCATCCATTGTGTGGAACTAAACAGTCCCTCATCTGAGAAATACTTTTTTCCCCTCCTGCTCAGGCAACAATCAAGCTGACACATTTCTTAGCATAGCTTTGCATGGGTTCTGATTCTGAACAGTGCCAATGACCTGATGTTATTGCTTCCTCTCTGGGGGGTGGTGGAGGACTGAGGGGAAATAGTCGGAGCAGTGAATAATCTGAGATGCGTTAGGCTACAAGTGACCGAGTGCTGAGCAGAGGGTCTGCAGTACTGCATGTTGGTGGTTTATGATGTCATGCTGACCCAACTTTGCTCAAGTCTGTAGCACAGATTCTTCAGCTTCTGATGATCTCAAGTTGATTAGCGCCACTGAATGACCGGTCACAAATCTGTGTTGCTACAAAGTTGCTACAAAGTTGCTACAAAGTTGCTACAAAGAGTCATTGTGCCTACAGTATATCATTTTTCCCAAACCGTTTCTTTGACTGTCTACATATCTACATTTCCCGATCTCTGAAATGCTGAAACCAATCTGTCATCTTCAGAGGATCCACTATCTATCATTGGAGTTTTACATGGGTCGGACCCTTCAGAACACCATGATCAATCTGGGCCTGCAGAATGCCTGCGATGAAGCCATCTACCAGGTAAAACCATACACCTGCACTGCCAGTGTCTTTAAAAAATAAAATAAAAACTGTACCTCCTGCCATACAGTCACGATGAAGATGTGGGCCTCAAACTCCCCACGTATCCATCCCTAGTCCAAAATCAGACCTGACTTTGTGTGATGGGCTTATTAGTGTCTCTCCCAGGTACAATGCTTTCATCACCATTGTCACAGTCCAGCTCCAGCACTGACGCTCACTGTGTTCTGACTGGGAGGGGGGGGGGGGGTCGTCATATTACCATTCATCCAATACATGTTTTATAAGCCCTCCCTTTGTTTTAGCTTTCAATGGGCATTTAAAGAGTTTCTTCAATATTTTTTAATGCTTTTTAAGTCACTAGTTCTGAAAGTAGCGCTCTACAGCCAAAAAGTGTTCCCTGAAATTGTGTACCACGTCAATGCAAGCTCTTGTTTTGCTGTGTGTACATCTTGCTAGCTGTCACTCAAATGTTGAGGGGCTGAAGCTCATTGGCTAGATCTCAAACTGCTAGGGGGCTGGCCTACGTGGGGGAACATTTTGGGAAAATGATGCAGCACAGCTTCTAGAAAAACAGTTGCTTTCAAACTAGGGATTTCGTGGCCAATTAAAGTGAGACAGTAATTCTACTCATAGATTATGCATGTTTGAACTACACATTGACACATCCAGCCCAAAACGGGAGGTTTATAAAATACTTAGTCGCCAAAGTTCCAGAGCACGTCTTTAATGCTAGTAGCTGTAACCCTATTTCTCATGATTAAGGTGCCTTTGCCAGTGATGTTTTAGAGACTATCAGTACAGACTGTTTACTGAGGCTGCCTGTCCCAGTATCTGAACGTCAGAGATGTCAACGATGAGTATGACATGTCTCCTCTCTAAAGCCCTGGAAGCTCCGATTTAAACTCACATTAGACAGCTCTGTAAGCGTTATAATGTCAAAATGAGTTAGTTGCTCAGCGAAAATCCATATTTGGTAATAACTAATACATTTACCCCTGTTACGGCCAGGATGTACTTCCAAAAAAGGTCTAAATAAAAATGTACACGCAACCGAAAACATGCCTATTCGGCACCTCCAATTTAAATCTGTTATTACAGTGCAGGTTGGAAGTCTACAACAGCTCAATACATTGGAAGTGCCGAAGATGATGATTTATTTTCCCGGTTGCTTCTATATTTTTATTAAGACCTTTTTTGGAAGTACATACTGGCCGTAACGGGAGTACATTTAAGATAGTTGCTCAGCAAAAATCCATATTTGGTGAATAACTAACACATTTTGACATAACGCTTGCAGAGCTGTCTGAGAGTTTGAATTGGAGCCTCCTTGGGCGATCGAGAGGAGACCCGCCAGACTCGTGGTTGACATCTCTAACTGACAGATACTGGGGCAGAGGCTACCATGCCTCTCGTATAGTTTCTCAGTGTAACATCTGATTAGTAGACCTAGCCAATGTGGTCTCCTCAAAAGCAACATGAGATTTAGACCTAATGTACAGTATCTGTAGCTTTTAACAATCTTCTTGTTCAGGACAGTGAACCCGTTTGTTTGCACTGAGTTAAAAGAGAATCTCCCTATGAAAAACAAGGCATCACAGCCTGCAAGTGTGAGGTCTGTTGGCCACGTTGTGTAGACGAGGAGGCCTACATTGGGAGAGTCAACAGCAGTCGGTTCTCACTCAGTAGAGAAATGTAGGCCTATATTTGTTTTATTTCCTCATTGTTCTTCATTGGAACACAATCTACAAGGAACATGATGTTACAAGTGTATGATAAAAAATAAAATAATACCACACACCAACTAACCTGCAAGTAGGCTACATACTGCTGTGTCTGTATTGCTTAAATTCAAACCTTAACAGTAGGCTTATTAGGACTACTTGTGCTTGAAGTTTCTACAATGCAGACAAGGGTTACTCAAGTTCATGTCAAACTCTATTGGCACCTGATGCTGATGTATGCCTGGGGCTGTATAGGAGATGTTTCTAAGGAGTTCTCTCTGTTGACCAGCTGGGCTTGGACATAGAGGAGCTGGAGGAGATCGAGGAGGATGCTGGCTTGGGGAATGGGGGACTGGGCCGCCTTGCAGGTAAGGCTTTAAACACTCTTTGTCACAAACGCCTTGTGACACTCAGACATTCGAACATGATCTGTGTAAACTCAAACATCTCACCCAATGCAGGCAAATGTAAGTAGAGCATACCATAAGAAATGGACCTTCACACGTTCTTCCATTTCAGCTTGTTTCCTGGACTCCATGGCCTCTCTAGGCCTGGCAGCCTATGGCTATGGTATCCGCTATGAGTTTGGCATCTTTAACCAGAAGATCTCCAATGGCTGGCAGGTAATGGAGCATGGCATTCTTGGTCACATTTAGCGGTTATTGTGATATTGCATCCGTACATATTTTTGTTCCCTCTCAGGTGGAGGAGGCTGATGATTGGCTGCGGTATGGAAACCCGTGGGAGAAGGCTCGTCCAGAGTACATGCTCCCTGTGCATTTCTATGGCCGAGTGGAGCAAACAGCAGAGGGTGTAAAGTGGGTGGACACCCAGGTGAGTCTGTGTACACATACACCATGTGATCCCAGACAAAACATTTGAATCGATCGGCATTTCTCATCTAAATTCTCTTTTTCCCATTTCATTTCTCCTAATACTTTTTTTTTCTTTGTTCCCTAGGTTGTCCTGGCCATGCCTTATGACACTCCTGTGCCTGGATTCAAGAACAACACAGTTAACACCATGAGACTGTGGTCTGCCAAGGCACCTATTGACTTCAACCTGCAGGAATGTACGTCTCCATGCCCATTTTTAGCATAGATCTGTTTAGCTGTTAAGATATACAGTGCCTTGCGAAAGTATTCGGCCCCCTTGAACTTTGCGACCTTTTGCCACATTTCAGGCTTCAAACATAAAGATATAAAACTGTATTTTTTTTGTGAAGAATCAACAACAAGTGGGACACAATCATGAAGTGGAACGACATTTATTGGATATTTCAAACTTTTTTAACAAATCAAAAACTGAACAATTGGGCGTGCAAAATTATTCAGCCCCTTTCCTTTCAGTGCAGCAAACTCTCTCCAGAAGTTCAGTGAGGATCTCTGAATGATCCAATGTTGACCTAAATGACTAATGATGATAAATACAATCCACCTGTGTGTAATCAAGTCTCCGTATAAATGCACCTGCACTGTGATAGTCTCAGAGGTCCGTTAAAAGCGCAGAGAGCATCATGAAGAACAAGGAACACACCAGGCAGGTCCGAGATACTGTTGTGAAGAAGTTTAAAGCCGGATTTGGATACAAAAAGATTTCCCGCCGGATTTGGATACAAAAAGATTTCTTTAAACATCCCAAGGAGCACTGTGCAAGCGATAATATTGAAATGGAAGGAGTATCAGACCACTGCAAATCTACCAAGACCTGGCCGTCCCTCTAAACTTTCAGCTCATACAAGGAGAAGACTGATCAGAGATGCAGCCAAGAGGCCCATGATCACTCTGGATGAACTGCAGAGATCTACAGCTGAGGTGGGAGACTCTGTCCATAGGACAACAATCAGTCGTATATTGCACAAATCTGGCCTTTATGGAAGAGTGGCAAGAAGAAAGCCATTTCTTAAAGATATCCATAAAAAGTGTTGTTTAAAGTTTGCCACAAGCCACCTGGGAGACACACCAAATATGTGGAAGAAGGTGCTCTGGTCAGATGAAACCAAAATGGAACTTTTTGGCAACAATGCAAAACGTTATGTTTGGCGTAAAAGCAACACAGCTGAACACACCATCCCCACTGTCAAACATGGTGGTGGCAGCATCATGGTTTGGGCCTGCTTTTCTTCAGCAGGGACAGGGAAGATGGTTAAAATTGATGGGAAGATGGATGGAGCCAAATACAGGACCATTCTGGAAGAAAACCTGATGGAGTCTGCAAAAGACCTGAGACTGGGACGGAGATTTGTCTTCCAACAAGACAATGATCCAAAACATAAAGCAAAATCTACAATGGAATGGTTCAAAAATAAACATATCCAGGTGTTAGAATGGCCAAGTCAAAGTCCAGACCTGAATCCAATCGAGAATCTGTGGAAAGAACTGAAAACTGCTGTTCACAAATGCTCTCCATCCAACCTCACTGAGCTCGAGCTGTTTTGCAAGGAGGAATGGGAAAAAATTCAGTCTCTCGATGTGCAAAACGGATAGAGACATACCCCAAGCGACTTACAGCTGTAATCGCAGCAAAAGGTGGCGCTACAAAGTATTAACTTAAGGGGGCTGAATCATTTTGCACGCCCAATTTTTCAGTTTTTGATTTGTTAATTTTTTTAAAAATACACTCAGGTGCCTGAAAGACACCTTGCTAGGCCTATGTTAAGAACACGCTAGTCACAATTGATAATGGAAGTTCTATTGCTGTCTATGGGAGCTAATTCATCTCTAGAGAACTGTGGAATGTAGACCTTGAGCCCAGCCTTGAACTGTGAGTCCAGTTTTGCACAGATAGACATTTCTTTTGAGTTTCTAAGGATCTATTTATGGAAAATACATCCAGATTTTTCTTTGTATAATATGTATTACTTACAAAGCCATCTGGCCTGCAGTAGTTCTTATTCTGGGTTCTTGGTTTCTCCTCTTATATGGCAGGTGGACAGAGAGCCAGGGAAATTATGCTAATATAATATCAGGCCAAGATTAATGGGTATTGATGCAAAGAGTGGCAATGGGGGGAGATGGTTACCTTAAAAAAGAAGCTGTTTGGAATACAAAGTGTTGCCCCCTGTACCAACACAATGCCATTGCCCCATTGGTGGGGGAGGGGAGAGGGCAGCCTGCCAACATTACCCATGGATTCGACCCTCTTAGGACATGGAGCTTAGGGCGCTTTCTACGCTGACTGTTTCCAGGAACTCTCTACTGTTGTGCAGAAAATCCTTAATGAAGTTGGCCACGCTCAGCCGAAATAAATTCAACACTGGATCCCATTTCAAATGCTGTGAAATTACATAATACTAAGATGGTGTGGCATTCTCCTAGTGAAGTGATGTGTGTGTGTGGTCTTCCAAGCTGTGTTTAGACGAGCATGAGAGGCAGGTTTGGTTGAGTTAATGTTTACCATGCAAGCATGTGTAGCCATGAGAAACAACTGGGTTCCCTGGGCTCATGTAATCAACGAGTGGTTACAGCAAGGGACAAACCTACAAGTCACATCTCTCGTGACCTTTCTTTCAACCACTACTCAATTGCATTAGGATCAGTTATAAACCCCTTTTTCAAAGTGAGGCGTAGATCATCTATGCTGTTTTATACTGTGTACCTATACTGCTCAGCCACAGCAGGACCCACAACAGCCAAGCTGCCTAAAGTCTTTGAAGAAGAGATTGTCCTCAACCTTGACAGGTTGCTGATGTATAATTTAAATACTGTATCATTTTAAATGGTCCCCTCTCTCTTGTGCAGTCAATGTTGGTGACTACATTGAAGCTGTGTTAGACCGCAACCTGGCTGAGAACATCTCACGCGTCCTCTATCCCAACGACAATGTGAGTATCTATGTAACCCTTACGGAGTAGAGATTACATTCTGCAAGTGCTCAAAGTGAAAATGACCAGCAATAGTGTGTGAGAAAAAGGCATTCACTAGGCCACATGGGGGTGGTGCGTTCTCTCCAGCCATGACCTAATAAGGTCATAAGGGATGTGTTGTGGCGGTGTCTTAGTACAGCATTCAGCGCAATCTCCTCAGTGCTGCAGACTCCGATGTGTAACGTGAAGCACGTCAGCTGTTCAAGTTAGGATGAGGAAACCGCAAGGTTGCTCAACATCTACTGAGAATGGTATTACTCAAGATGCATGTAGATATGTGTAGCATAGTTAGTATGGGTGGAGCAGAGGTCTATGCCTGCCCCAGTTTATCCCTTGGTTAAATAAAAGCAGCATTTGGTAAAAGTTGGATCCACCCGCGCCTCTCATACATACTCCTGCTGTATCTGACATGGTAGTGTGATACAGTGCAGACCCCTTCACTTTTGTCACGTTACAGCCTTGTTTTTAAAATGGATTAAATTGTAAAGAATCCTCATCAATCGACACACAATACTCCACAATGACAAAGCAAAAACAGGTTTTTAGATTTTTTTTGTGCACATAAAAAAAATATATATATATATATAAATAAATAAATAAATATATTAAAAAAACTTTTATTCAGACCTTTTGCTATGATACTCAAAATTGAGCTCAGATGCATCCTGTTTCTACAACTTGGAGTCCACCTGTGGTAAATTCAATTGATTGGAAATTATTTGGAAAGGGGCACACACCTGTTTATATAAGGTCCCCTCAGAGCAAAAACCAAGCAAATCAAATTTTATTGGTCACATACACATGGATAGCAGATATTAATGTGAGTGCAGTGAAATGCTTGTGTTCCTAGTTCAGACAGTGCAGTAATATCTAACAAGTAATCTAACAATTCCCCAACTACCTAATACACACAAATCTAAAGGGGTCAATGAAAATATGTACATATAAATATATGGATGAGTGATGGCCGAGCGGCATAGGCAAGGTGCAATAGATGGTATAAAATACAGTAAATACATATGATATGACTAATGTAAGATATGTAAACATTATTAAAGTGGCATTGTTTAAAGTGACTAGTGATCCATTTATTGAAGTGGCCAGTGATTGGTTCTCAATGTAGGCAGCAGCCTCTGAGTTAGTGATTGCTGTTTTTCAGTCTCTTGGTCCCAGCTTTGATGCAGCTGTACTGACCTCGCCTTCTGGATGGTAGCGGTGTGAACAGGCAGTGGATCGGGTGGTTGTTGTCCTTGATGATCTTTTTGGCCTTCCTATGACTTTGGGTGCTGTGGGTGTCATGGAGGGCAGATAGTTTGCCCCCAGTGATGCGTTGTGCTGACCGCAACACCCTCTGGAGAGCCTTTCAGTTGAGGGTGGTGCTGTTGCCGTACCAGGCTGTGATACAGCCCGACAGGATGATCTCGATTGTGCGTCTAAAAGTTTGTCAGGGTTTTGGATGACAAGCCCAAAATTTTAGCCTCCTGAGGTTGAAGAGGCGCTGTTGCGTGTGGGTGGACCATTTCACTTTGTCTGTGATGTGTACACCGATGAACTTAACTTTCCACCTTCTCCACTGCTGTCCCTTCGATGTAGCTAGGGGGTGCTCCCTCTGCTCTTTCCTGAAGTCCACGATCAGCTCCTTTGTTTTGTTGATCCTGAGTGAGAGGTTGTTTTTCCTGACAAAACTCAGAGGGCCCTCACCACCTCCCTGTAGGCCGTCTCGTCGTTGTTGGTAATCAAGCCCACTACTGTTGTGTCGGCTGCAAACTTAATGATTGAGTTGGAGGCATGCATGGCCACGCAGTCGTGGGTGAACAGGGATTACAGGAGCGGGCTGAGAGCGCACCCTTGTTGGTCCCCAGTGTTGAGGGTCAGCGAAGTGATGTTGTTTCCTACCTTCACCACCTGCGGGCGGCCCGTCAAAGACCAGGACCCAGTTGCACAGGATGGGGTTGAGACCCAGGCCCTCCAGCTTGATGAACTTGGAGGGTACTATGGTGTTGAAGGCTGAGCTGTAGTCAATGAATGGCATTCTTGCATAGGTATTTCTCTTGTCCAGATGGGATAGGGCAGTGTGATGGCGATTGCATCGTCTGTGGACCTGTTGGGGTGGTATGCAAACTGAAGTGGGTCTAGGGTGACCGGTAAGGTGGAGGTGATATAATCCTTGACTAGTCTCTCAAAGCACTTCATGATGAAGAAGTGAGTGCTACGGGGCTGTAGTCATTTAGTTCAGTCATTGTTGCTTTCTTGAAGCATGTGGGGACAGCAGATTGGGATAGGAAGTGATTGAATATGTCCGGAAACACACCAGCCAGCTGGTCTGCCCATTCTCTGAGGATGCGGCTAGGGATGTCGTCTGGACCAGCAATCTTGCTAGTGTTAACACGTTTAAATCTTTACTCGCGTAGGCCTCGGAGGAGGAGGAGGAGGAGGAGGAGGAGGGGGGGGGGGGGGGGTGGTGGTGGTGCAGTCCTTGTTAGTGGGCCGTGACGGTATTATCCTCAAAGCGTGCAAAGGTGTTTAGTTTGTCTGGAAGCGTGATGTCGGTGTCCGTGACGTGGCTGGTTTTCTTTTTGTAGTCTGTGATTTACTGTAGACACGTGTCTCCAGCCGTGTCTCGTGTCTGAGCCATTGAATTGCGACTCCACTTTGTCCCTGTACTGGCATTTTGCTTGTTTGATTGCCTTGTGGAGGGAATAACTACACGGTTCATTTTCAGCCATATTCCCAGAGTATGAAGGAAGTGTCCGTAGAACTCCGAAAAAGGATTGTCGAGTCACAGATCTGGGGAAGGGTACCAAAAAATTTCTGCAGCATTGAAGGTCCCCAAAAATACAGTGGCTTCCGTAATTTTTAAATGGAGGAATTTTGGAACCACCAAGACTCTTCCTAGAGCTGGCGACCAGTCAAACTGAGCAATCGGGGAAGAAGGGCCTTGGTCAGGAAGGTGACCAAGAACCCAATGGTCACTTTGACAGGGCTCCAGTGTTCCTCTGTGGAGAGGGTTGCCCTTTTGGAATGTTCTCCCATCTCTGCAGCACTCTACCAATCAGGCCTTTATGGTAGAGTGGCCAGACAGGAATCTACTTCTCAGTAAATGGCACATGACAGCCCGCTTGGAGTTTGCCAAAAGGCACCTAAAGGATTTTCAGACCAAGATTCTCTTGTCTGATGTAACCAAGATTGAACTATTTGGCCTGAATACCAAGCGTCACGTCTCGAGGAAACCAGGCACCCTCATCACCTGGCCATTCTGATCGCTACGGTGAAGCATGGTGGTGGGAGCATGATGCCATGGGTATGTTTTTCAGCGGCAGGGACTGGGAGATTAGTCCGAATCGAGGCAAAGATGAACGGAGCAAAGTACAGAGCGATCCTTGATGAATACCTGCTCCAGAGGACCTCAGACTGGGGGCTAAGGTTCACCTTCCAACAGGACAACGGCCCTAAGTACACAGCCAAGATAACGCAGGTGTGGCTTCGGGACAAGTCTCTGACTATCCTTGAGGGGCCCAGCCAGAGCCAAGACTTGATACCGGTCTAACATCTCTGGAGAGACCTGAAAAATAGCTGTGCAGCGACGCACCCCATCCAACCTGACAGCTTGAGAGGATCTGCAGAGAAGAATGGGAGAAACTTGCCAAATACAGGTATGCCAAGCTTGAAGCTTGTAGCTTGGCATACCCAAGAAGCCTTGGGGCTGTAATCGCTGCCAAATGTGCTTCAATAAAGTACTGATTAAAGGGTCTGAATACTCATGTAAAAGTGACATTTCAGTTTTGTTTTTTATGCATTTGCAAACATGTCTAAATCTATTTCTGGTTTATCATTATGGGGTATTGAGGGGGGGGGAACAACTATTTAATCCATTTAAGAATACGGCTGTAACGTAACAAAATGTGGGAAAAGTGAAGGGGTCTGAATACCTTCCGAATGCATTGAATATACTATTTATTCACAAGCATTTCACTGCACCTGCGATAACGTCTGCAAATCTGTGTCCGACGCTAAACTGATGCTACGTATTCACCACATGGGGTCAACTTGCCCTTGAGTGATTGCTTTGAGAATAGACTGTGTTATCATTCTAAGGTGTGTGTGCTCAGTTCTTTGAGGGCAAGGAGCTGCGTCTGAAGCAAGAGTACTTTGTGGTGGCCGCCACACTGCAGGACATCATCCGCCGCTTCAAGTCTTCCAAGTTTGGCTGCAGAGACCCTGTCAGGACCTCCTTTGAGACCTTCCCAGAGAAGGTCTTGTATTTCACTATATCCAGTTTTGAGCTGTCAATTGTTTTTTTCTTTGATAAACACAACCTTATTACTGTTCCTCATCCCATACACAACCTTTTAATATTACGCATTTTACAATTAGTACAACCAATTTTTATTTTATTTAACCTTTATTTAACTAGGCATGTCAGTTAAGAACAAAGTATTATTCACGATGACAGCCTACCAAAAGGCTTCCTGCGGGGACGGGCTGGATGTAATTTCAAAAAATAAATAAATATATATATATATATATACACACTGCAACACTACATAAAGAGGGGCCTAAGACAACAGCATAGCATGGCAGCGACACATGAAAACACAGCATGGTAGCAACACAACATGGTAGCAGCACAACATGGTACAAACATTATGGCTACAGACAACAGCACATAGGGCAAGAAGGTAGAGACAACAATACATCATGCAAAGCAGCCACAACTGTCAGTAAGTGTCCATGATTGAGTCTTTGAATGAAGAGATTGAGATGAAACTGTCCAGTTTGAGTGTTTGTTGCAGCTCGTTCCAGTCGCTAGCAGCAGCGACCTAAAAAGACGAGTGACCCAGGGATGTGTGTGCTTTGAGGACCTTTAACAGAATGTGATTGGCAGAACGGGTGTTGTGGAGGATGAGGGCTGCAGTAGATCTCTCAGATAGGGGGGAGTGAGGCCTAAACCATGGCCATGACTGACACTCTCTCCATCCACTGGTAGGTGGCCATCCAGCTGAATGACACCCACCCTGCCTTGGCCATCCCTGAGCTGATGAGGATCCTAGTGGATCTGGAGAAGTTGGACTGGGACAAGGTAACGTATTCTCCCAGGCTAGGGTTGAATGGCGGGAACCCAGTTACCGAGATTTGCCGCCAAAAACTACTCTCTTTACCCGGGATAAATAACTGAGGGAAACCAGTGAATTTTAATACATTTATTTATATCAACAGCATGATGTAAAATGGAACTGTTAAATTATATGTGATGTCTTAAACTTGCTTCTGTGGTCTGCCTGATCAATCATCAACCCTCATGTTGACAGCCCATCTCCGTATGTAGTGCACGTCACAATGCATATAGACCTATCATCTCATGTTTTTTTCTTGTGACAGGTAGGTCTACATCTGCTGCAGCATAGCCTATGATACAGTAATATAAGGACTGAATGCTTAATTTACACATCTCCTTTCGGGCATCCCCTTATTTTTTTATTGTAAAGATGGATATTGTTTTTAATTGCAGCTGCAGTTTTTTTTTTTAAACAGACTATCACTCGAATATTGTTGCGTGAGCAGTCTTTCTCTCTCTCTCCATCAATTCCATCTGAAATGGCATCCAAAATGGATAAACCTGTTGAAGATTGAGAAATATACATTTGAAGTCGGAAGTCTACATACACTTAGGTTGGAGTCATTAAAACTCGTTTTTCAACCACTCCACAAATTTCTTGTCAACAATCTATAGTTTTGGCACGTCAGTTAGGACATCTACTTTGTGCATGACACACACACTTTTTCCAACAATTGTTTACAGACAGATTATTTGGCTTCTAATTCACTAGATCACAATTGCAGTGGGTCAGAAGTTCACATACACTAAGTTGACTGTGGCTTTAAACAGCTTGGAAAATTCCAGAAAGGGATGTCATGGCTTCAAAAGCTTCTGATAGGCTAATTTACATAATTCGAGTCAATTGGAGGTGTACCTGTGGATGCATTTGGGTAAAATCCCTGGCGAAGCCAGAAAAAAAAGCCGTATTACAACCTATGTCTCGTGATAATTGCGTTGTTCGCTCTACAACCTGTTGGTTCATATGCCTTGCGACTGTGAGGTGTGTGTATATTTGTGTATATATATATATATATATATATATATATATACAGTGCCTTGCGAAAGTATTCGGCCCCCTTGAACTTTGCGACCTTTTGCCACATTTCAGGCTTCAAACATAAAGATATAAAACTGTATTTTTTTGTGAAGAATCAACAACAAGTGGGACACAATCATGAAGTGGAACGACATTTATTGGATATTTCAAACTTTTTTAACAAATCAAAAACTGAAAAATTGGGCGTGCAAAATTATTCAGCCCCTTTACTTTCAGTGCAGCAAACTCTCTCCAGAAGTTCAGTGAGGATCTCTGAATGATCCAATGTTGACCTAAATGACTAATGATGATAAAAACAAGCCACCTGTGTGTAATCAAGTCTCCGTATAAATGCACCTGCACTGTTATAGACTAAGAGGTCCGTTAAAAGCGCAGAGAGCATCATGAAGAACAAGGAACACACCAGGCAGGTCCGAGATACTGTTGTGAAGAAGTTTAAAGCCGGATTTGGATACAAAAAGATTTCCCGCCGGATTTGGATACAAAAAGATTTCCCAAGCTTTAAACATCCCAAGGAGCACTGTGCAAGCGATAATATTGAAATGGAAGGAGTATCAGACCACTGCAAATCTACCAAGACCTGGCCGTCCCTCTAAACTTTCAGCTCATACAAGGAGAAGACTGATCAGAGATGCAGCCAAGAGGCCCATGATCACTCTGGATGAACTGCAGAGATCTACAGCTGAGGTGGGAGACTCTGTCCATAGGACAACAATCAGTCTTATATTGCACAAATCTGGCCTTTATGGAAGAGTGGCAAGAAGAAAGCCATTTCTTAAAGATATCCATAAAAAGTGTTGTTTAAAGTTTGCCACAAGCCACCTGGGAGACACACCAAACATGTGGAAGAAGGTGCTCTGGTCAGATGAAACCAAAATTGAACTTTTTGGCAACAATACAAAACGTTATGTTTGGCGTAACAGCTGAACACACCATCCCCACTGTCAAACATGGTGGTGGCAGCATCATGGTTTGGGCCTGCTTTTCTTCAGCAGGGACAGGGAAGATGGTTAAAATTGATGGGAAGATGGATGGAGCCAAATACTGGACCATTCTGGAAGAAAACCTGATGGAGTCTGCAAAAGACCTGAGACTGGGACGGAGATTTGTCTTCCAACAAGACAATGATCCAAAACATAAAGCAAAATCTACAATGGAATGGTTCAAAAATAAACATATCCAGGTGTTAGAATGGCCAAGTCAAAGTCCAGACCTGAATCCAATCGAGAATCTGTGGAAAGAACTGAAAACTGCTGTTCACAAATGCTCTCCATCCAACCTCACTGAGCTCGAGCTGTTTTGCAAGGAGGAATGGGTAAAAAATTCAGTCTCTCAATGTGCAAAACTGATAGAGACATACCCCAAGCGACTTACAGCTGTAATCGCAGCAAAAGGTGGCGCTACAAAGTATTAACTTAAGGGGGCTGAATAATTTTGCACGCCCAATTTTTCAGTTTTTGATTTGTTAAAAAAGTTTGAAATATCCAATAAATGTCGTTCCACTTTATGATTGTGTCCCACTTGTTGTTGATTCTTCACAAAAAAATACAGTTTTATATCTTTATGTTTGAAGCCTGAAATGTGGCAAAAGGTCGCAAAGTTCAAGGGGGCCGAATACTTTCGCAAGGCACTGTGTATATATATCTATATCTTTCAGAAGTGCCAAGACAATAAGAAGACAGTGGCAGAATGAGTTACACCACACATTTTTGTTTCATCACAAAACCGGAGAGCCAACATATTGCATGTAACAAGCATTTACATTACCTTCAGCACGGTCAAGCAAGTTTGATTCCGATATTTTCGGACCACTAAGCAACTATTGATTTAGAACCACAGAGAGTCACCCCAAGTCGCAAGGAAAACAGGAGCTGCCTCCATTAATCCAGCACCATTTCAACATAATCAGATCACCTCTGCTTAGTGACAACTAAAAGTGACAACTAGAAGAATCCAAAAACAATTTAGTCCTATCAATGTAGGATAAATATAATGTGGCTATCCATGGTTCTGATTTCTGTGCAAGTGACTGCGTGTGCGTACACATTTGTGCAAGTAGAAAAAACATGTTGACTCGGCTTACTTGTAGAGAAATGCCAATGCCACCTTCTTCTCTTTCATGTTGACAAAACAGTCCATCACTCTGTCAGTACATGCTTTTATTTTCTGTTGTCCTAGGCTACCTGACTAAAATGCTTGCTCGCTAGCCTAACTTCTTGTCATGGGCACCCCTAGCTAGTTAACATTAGCCTTCTACATATTGAACTTCCATCCTCTCAGGCCAGGGGAACAATAAATAAATGAATGAATGATTGGATCAGAATCCCTATACCCATCCATGGCTAATTTAGGAAAGGGCCAATTTCAGCTAGCTTGCTAGCTAGCCCCCGGAGGACAACAACACAACAAGATGCAACAATTCAAGATGTTTCTGTCAATGACATATGCTCTCAATGCGATTTGAAAGGAATGACACCAAATCCAAACTGTCTTCTCTTGACACTTTTTTTACTTTATTTATTTTTTGGTGCGACAGGACCATTCACAGTTGAGTTTACTCGGTTTAGCGCAACGCTGATTGGCTATTTTTGTGGGGGGTTTTTTAATCAAGGGAGGCCAAATCCTCGCTGGCTTCTATTGCATTTGCATTCAATGATACGGGCCTCAACAATGTCATAAATATTTGGACCAGACAACATCAGATGGAAACCTACAGACAGAGGGGCGCTGTTTAATTCACTCAATGCTTTCTCCGGTGAGATACATTCAGCCATTTGCGAGTTGAAGGAAAATTATGAAACACAGAGAGACTAAATATAAATGAGTCTCTCTCATGATTTGTTTTTTTCTTAGTAATTTGTTTTGGGAAGCCTGGCTTCCTTTGGCACCCATGAATACACACCATGGTTTATTTACCCAAGAGAGCATATAGCTATCTACATCTATGGGCTTTCATGTTTTTCTGTCGTACGTAGCCTATATATCATATATGTATTGGATAACGGCACAATCGCTTGGGATTTAAAAATGTATTTTTAATGTAGGGCTCATAGAATGTATTTAATGAAAGGGTCATCAGGCTTGATCAAAGCTCTAATCAAATCCAGACATAGGCCTATTTATATGCTTTTGAAGGATACTTCAGGTTTTGGCGGGAAATACCGGGTTACCCGTGAGAAAAGGGATTTTATTCTCAGGATGGATCAGTTGTAAAGTACTGGGAAAATATTAAACCCTATCCCAGGCCTGGCACTCACTATGACAAACCGTACCAAGTGAGATGGCTGTGTAGATGGTAGGACTGCTTAGGTGTGGGACTGTGTCCCAGTATGAACTCTGGTTGAACTGGAAACCAGAGCTGTTATGGGGCAGCATTGTTTGAGCAGGGTGGTTTTGCCAAGTCATCGTGACACCGTAACTGAACGGATCCAGCGTGTTGAGCTTGGGTGGAGCCTGTGTATTGGGCAATGCTTCCCTCAGGGAAAACTTCCTTCAACTTGAAGAAATAATACAGTTAGCTAGGAATCACCATGTATATCAATCAATCTGTTACATTGTACAGTACATGCAATTTCCATTGTACATGTATATGTACAGTATTAGTTATTTATCTTAATCAAATTAACAAACATGTTTTGTGATTGAACTGATTCGGATGCACTTTTATTGTATAGACATTGTTGACCTGCGATGCCTTTTCTCTTCTCTCCTTACTCCGTCCCCTGTGTGTTCCAGGCTTGGGAGGTGACGCGTCAGACCTGTGCCTACACCAACCACACCGTCCTGCCTGAGGCCCTGGAGCGCTGGCCCATCAACCTGTTTGAGAAGCTGCTGCCTCGCCACCTGCAGATCATCTATGAGATCAACCACCTCCACCTCCAAGTAAGCCCTCTGTGTCCACTCACTGTCTCGGGACAAAGGAGGCTGATTTCTGCTGCTCTGAAATGGGAGATATTATCATTAATCTCGACTTGGTACGTGCTTATGATACTGGGTGCTTGAACAAGCTTATCCAGAGTGTGGATATTTTTCTGTGCTCTGAAGGATCCCCCCTCCTCCCCTCCTTTTTGAGTGCCGTCTTGTTTCTTTCCACAGATCTGAGCTCAGTGTAACTTTACCTTTTATATTAGTAATCAGCAGCACACAAATGCAAGTTGGGACTATATGTCTGCGTACTTATGAGTTGATTCTCTGTGCCCTCTCAGAGGATCGCTGCCATGTTCCCAGGGGACCATGACCGTCTGAGGAGGATGTCCCTGATCGAGGAGGGAGACCCCAAGAGGATCAACATGGCCCACTTGTGTGTGGTGGGCTCCCACGCTGTCAACGGGGTCGCCCGGATCCACTCTGAAATCGTCAAGAACACTGTGTTAGTGTTTGACCTGAGTTCACGTTTGATTATGAAATAAGTCTTACCAAAATAGGTGGTGATGGTGGCAGCTTTACATGAAACAATTTCCAGGCAAACCTGGAGTATTGTTTTATTAGCTTTCCAGCGACGTTGACATTCCTGTTGTGTTGAACGAGTCTATCAGAAAGACATCCACTGATCAACTAACTTGTTGTGTGCCTGATATATTGTTGTTGTATGTCTCTCTGTCCTCAGTTTCAAGGACTTCTATGAGGTGGAGCCAGAGAAGTTCCAGAACAAGACCAATGGTATCACTCCTCGCCGCTGGCTGCTGCTGTGTAACCCAGGCCTGGCTGACCTCATCGCTGAGGTAACAGATTTGTACAGAGCTAGAGTACAGAGTACCTCTGAGTGTCTTTTTTTTTGGTGCTACCTGCTGGGGAATGAACCTCATTGTGGGTTAGTAGTCCTGCACACCCAATGAACTAATGTCTACCCTTTGTTGTGTTGACACTGATCGGTATGTGGTTATTCAAGACCACAAAAGTCTCTGCACACTGTGTCCACATGCTCAAATTCAATTATATGACTATGGTAACTATTTATGCTTTCATGCTTTTTTGTTTTCACTGTAGAAAATTGGAGATGACTTCTTGACAGACCTCTTCCAGCTGAGGAAACTACTGGACTTCATTGATGAAGATGCTTTCATTTGTGACATCGCCAATGTAAAACAGGTAGCTGCTCATTCAGTTCCACGTTCTTAACATCTCAACCCATTATTTCTTTCTCCCATAAACACAAGAATATAGAGTTGATACAATCTGGTGTTGTGGCCAGTCTTGGGGAACCCCGTTTGAATTATTTCTCCACCTTTAAATCCACCTCTGTATTATTACAGGAGAACAAGCAGAAGTTTGCAGCCTACCTGGAGAAGGAGTATGAGGTGAAGATCAACCCTGAGTCCATCTTTGACATCCATGTGAAGAGAATCCATGAGTACAAGAGACAACTGCTCAACGTCCTCCACATCATCACCTTCTACAACCGTAAGAGCTCCTCCACACCTCATAATATGGGGTGATGTTAGTGCCAACAGAAATCTCATACTTCAAACAACTGCACAGTGGAGACTGGTTGCACAGCCAGCACTTTCAGCAACCCAAAGGGCTCAGTGTTTTAAATCCCTAATGATTTAAGGCTCCTGAGTGGCGCAGCTCGGTCTGGAGGCGTCACTACAGACCCTGGTTCGATCCCGGGCTGTTTCACAACCGGCCATGACCGGGAGTCCCATAGGGCGGCGCAAAATTGGCCCAGTGTCATGCGGGTTAGGGGAAGGTTTGGCTGGGGTAGGCCGTCCATTGTAAATAAGAATTTGTTCTTAACTGACTTGCCTAGTTAAATAAAAAAATCTAAACACATTTAATTCAGGCAACTTCTATTGAGTAAATCGTTAGACAAAAATCTGTTCATGGTGGCAATGAAAGCCCACTGCTGTTTGTATAGTAATCTCTAGTGACACACTGTCATTTTGGTTCTGGGCAATTTGGACAGAGATCCCAGTAGTAGGTGTACACTGCCCTCTGGCTGTGGAACCGTTTTTTAATTTAAATTTAATTTAACATTTTATTAAGCTACAATGACGACCTACCCCGGCCAAACCCTAACTCGGACAATGCTGGGCCAATTGTGCGCCGCCCAATGGGACTCAATCAAGGCCGGTTGTAATACAGCCTGGAATCGAACCAGGGTCTGTAGTGACGCCTCTAGCACTGAGATGCAGTGCCTTAGACCGTTGCGCCACTTGGGATCCCAGTTAACTGAGCTTAGGGAAATGGAGTAAATTATAATATTTCTCTACAGGGATTAAAAAGGACCCCTCTAAACACTTTGTTCCCAGGACTGTGATAATTGGAGGAAAGGTATGTAGCTAGACATCTGAGGTATATGACACAATCAGTCACCATGGAAATAGTATTTTGAAAATGAAATGTTATAACTGATCTGTTGACTTGTTTGTGATACTTTATATTCGATGTAAGATGAGTTAGTCATTCAGACATATATATATATATATATATTTTTCCTCATCAATATCCAACTGTTGACGCTGTCCTCTCTACCCAGGCTGCACCTGGCTACCACATGGCCAAAATGATCATCAAGCTGATCACGGCGGTGGGCCAGGTGATCAACAACGACCCGGTGGTGGGGGACAGGTTAAAGGTCATCTACCTTGAGAACTACAGGGTCTCCCTAGCAGAGAAAGGTGAGAGGATGGTTTGTCCAAGGATTCACAGATGGCTTCCTTTCCTCATGTCCTCTCCTTTATGACCATCAATATGGAAGGACTTGATGGGTGTGAGGAATAGGGTTCAATCCTATCTAGTCCTGTCTGCTATCATTGAAGGAAAGAGAGGCTACTGAGAATGGAACCCGAATCCTGTTTGTATGGCGCTATGGTTTGGACAGCTGTTTTTACGTCAATGTTTTAATGTTGTTCTACAGTATGTCTACATGTTACTGGGTAGCAGTGGTGGAAAAAGTACCCAATTGTCATATTTGAGTAAAAGTAGATGCCTTAATAGAAAATGACTCAGGTAAAAGTCACCCAGTAAAATACCACTTAAGTGGAAGTCTAAAAGTAATTGGTTTTAAATATACTTAAGTATCAAAAGTGACAGTATAAATCATTTCACCTTCCTTAAATTAAGCAAACCAGACGGCACCTTTTTCTTGTTTTAATTTATGGATAGCTAGGGGCACAATCCAACAACACTCAGACATAATTTCTAAATTAAGGATTTGTGTTTAGTGAGTCCACCAGATAAGAGGCAGTAGAGATGCTCTCTGATGTGTGTGAATTGGACCATTTTCCTGTCCTGCTAAGCATTCAAATAGTAACGAGTACGTACAATGTTTTGTTTAGGAATGTATTGAAGTAAAAGTTGTCAAAAATATAAATACCCCCCAAAACGACTTAAGTAGTACTTTAAAGTATTTTTACTTCAGTACTTTACACCACTGCTGGGTAGGATATACCTAGTATGTTTGTTGTTAAGCCCTTCCCTCTCCCTGCTGTATGTTCCAGTGATCCCTGCAGCTGACTTATCAGAACAGATCTCCACAGCGGGAACAGAGGCCTCTGGCACTGGCAACATGAAGTTCATGCTGAACGGAGCGCTCACCATCGGCACCATGGACGGCGCCAACGTAGAGATGGCTGAGGAGGCCGGAGAGGAGAACCTCTTCATCTTCGGCATGAGGGTAGAGGATGTGGATGCCATGGACAAAACAGGGTGAGGAAGAGCTGACTGGATTGGTGTCAGAATGAATGGGACTTGTCATAGACTTAGAAATAAGCGACGCAGAGCAACGGCAAACGTGTGCTCTTATAAACTGGACGGTAGACATTTCCCTGTTCATATTATAGGGATATTTCACCCAAATTACAAAATGACAAATCAGTTTTGGTACCAAAAATCAATATGTAATTTTGCTGAACTGTCGTTTTAACAGTCAAGATAACAAGGCAAATATTTACCCTGTAATGTTTAGCCATCATAAGGATAACCTTGCAACCTTCAAACAATGTATCTGCCCAGGTACAACGCCAGGGAGTACTACGAGCGTCTATCAGAGCTGAGGCAGGTGATAGATCAGATCCAGACTGGCTACTTCAGTCCCAAAGAGCATGAGCTCTTCAAGGATGTGGTGAACATGCTGATGAACCACGACAGGTAAGCAGAATAACAGCAGTGTTGTTGACATATCAGTGTTATTAGCACATTGTCAGCTCTTCAGAATGCAAGGATGAACTGACCTTGCTTGTTGCTGTTAGCCCATTTTTGTTTGGTCCCCCCCCAAGTTTTCTGAGCTAAACATGTATTAATTGTTGGACATAAGACTGTAAAAACACCAGAAAATTCACTCCAAGTGATTTTTTAATTTTGTAAATCTGTTCCAAAGTACTCCCACGCAAAATAGAGAGGGATATGTGATCGTGTACAAATGTAAGCAATGTTTGAAATTATTGTTTTAGTCAAATATTATATCAGTTGGGCTTTTTGCGTTCAATTTGTAAATTATTTGTAATTATGTTCCGGCCTCCTGACCATGCGCTCAAGAAAGACATTGTCCTTCCGCTGAATCTAGTTGACGATCCCTACAATAGGATACTTGATCACTGTTTTATTATCTGAAATGTATGTGGTATCTCTACGTTTTAAAAACCTAAGAACTAATTTGTCACTCTGCATCGCTTCCTCACCTCAGGTTCAAAGTGTTTGCTGACTATGAGGCCTACATCACTTGCCAAGATCGAGTCAATGAGCTATACAAGGTGGGCTATGTGTAATGGATTTCATACCTTGAAGAACAGTTCTTGCACACTTCTGTCTATTTGAGCCTGAGATGTCTGGCCCTTACGTTGACAGTTTTAGTAAGTCCACCAGGGGGTGCTGTCTGATATGGCTCTGTCTACCTTTATACCAACAAAAACTGCAAAGCCATCTCTCTCTCTACCATTGGGAGGTCAGGGCAGTCAGCATGTCACGTTTACCTGTCAGCAGCCCAGTCCTGGTGTTGTGTTACCGTCTCATGTCTTTAGTCTCATTAACAGCTGGGGCTCCTGTTGCACTCGACGGTTGGGTTGTCACAAAGTGCAACAATTTACAGCAAACCCCAGCACCCCCATTAGCTGCTTCTATTACCAATTCCCCATGTGGTTGCTGAATTACCACATCCGTTACAATCGTGTAGACCTACAATTGTCTGTGTACTCGCCGTAATCATACTAGACAAAACAAGAAGACAGTCGTTTGTGGCCGACATTTTGATTGAGCTTCCCAATTGTTTTCTTTTCAGAACCCTAAAGAGTGGACAAGAACAGTGATTCGAAACATCGCGGGTTCCGGCAAGTTCTCCAGCGACCGAACCATCAGTGAGTACGCCCGGGATATCTGGGGCGTGGAGCCCTCCGATGTGAAGATCCCACCCCCCAACGAGCCCCCTGTTGAATCCCACAAATGAGGAGCCCGCCTTCACTCTCCAGTTAGGAGAGAAGTGCTTGTGTTACTTCTCCTCGCTGTAGGTCATAGCCCACCCATTACCACATTGCAGCGATGGGGTTCGAGTCGGAGGCAGATCGCATGTACAACGTCTAAACAGCCAAACGAAGCGTGTTTGAATCTAGCCTCTGCTTACTATTACTCCTGCTAGTCTTTGACTCCACCATGTGCACGTATACTGTAGATGCCAATCCCAGTTGATCAGTAATGACCATACAGTTTACACTGCTGAATATGATTGGTCTATTACTGCCTCGGAATAGTCAACCAAAAATAACACATTTTGTTTGCTACTAAGACTTGTAATGGGAATTTTGTTTTAATCATCACTGACAAAGCATTGCATTTCAGAGTTATAGAATGTGTACTGTGATATTTTCCTCTATATGTAAAGTAAGTGCCTGGTCATTAATGTACCAATTTTGGACCATAGCATTCATAAGAGAGAGAAACAATTATCTAGAAGCAAGTGCCTGGACAAAAGTTGTAACATGCCATTGGTCTAATGGAACGTTTTGTACAATTCTACTGTATTTGATTTGAAAATGTGTAGTATACAGCTTGGCGAAACAGTTCTGATGCTTCACTATGTCCCTTATTAGGAAAACCATGCTCAGTGGCCTGTTAGAACACTCCCACTTCAGAGATTATGGAGCAGCTGTCACCACAAATGGCCTTGGCGTGACTTCTGAATTGAGATGGCTACTGTATGAGTATAATCTATATTTCAGTAGCATCACTTAATGCAGCTTAAATGTACTTCAAACAAAAAGCATATGCTGTTTCTCAGTAACTACCTTTTTTTAATCCTTCAATAAGTACTGTATCACTTGTCACCGCAATCACGTTCATATTATTAAATGTGTTTTTTTTGTGATTTATAGTGAGAATATCATTCTACATTTGAGTATTTATTTAATTTTACCTTGGCAAGTCAATTAAGAACAAATTCTTATTTTCAATGACGGCCTAGGTTAACTGCCTGTTCAGGGGCAGAACGACAGATTTGTACCTTGTCAGCTCGGGGGTTTGAACTTGCAACCTTCCGATTACTAGTCCAACACTCTAACCACTAGGCTACCCTGCCGTATAGGGATCCTTAGGTAAATAGTCAAACTGCAGTGGCAGCCTGTTGTGGTCTGCCATGTCTCTGCATCTGGCTTGCTTCTCAAACTGGTCCAACAGGAGTGTTCTTACTCCCAACCCTGCTTCTGATTTGTGGGGACTAACACCACTACAGTATGTTTTCAAAGACTGCATCTACACAGGCAGCCCAATTCTGATCTTTTTTTCTCACTAATTGGTCTTGACTGATGAGCTCCAATGCAAAAATCTGTGACTGGCCAAAATACCAATTAGTGGGAAAAAAATTGTTGGGCTGCCTGTGTAAATGCAGCCATCTGGCATTGCCACTTGATCCAGATGCACAGCTCCCAATACCATCCTCAAAACAATGTATTTAAAGCTAGAATCCTTCATTGAAACAGCGTCACCCTGCCTTTTCTTTCTGTAAAAAGCTCAGGCATGGGCCTAGAGAAAAGTAACCACTCAAATTCTTTAGCTGAGCTATAGATGCAAGAACTGACCATCCACGATATCAAAATGATAGTTAACCATGTTGAGGCAAACCTATGTAAACACACAGTATTAACATTGAGGTGAATCAAGCTTATGATCTGATGGGGTATGACAGTTGAACTAAGCTCATGAGGTGTAGATCATTAATGTAGCAATTTAGGATTTTAGCTTTGACATTCAAATTGTCAAGGTCATGAGTCCAAGGAAGGAATTAATGTTCAAAGTAAACTTGTTTTTAATTCAATTAAGTTTATTCCATTAACAAGCATATGTACATAATTCTTTATGTCCGGTATAGTAGATACCCAAAAAGTTAGCAAGAAAATCAAGATTTAACTATAGACAAAGAATGTTGACTATGTAGGCTCCAACATGAGTTGTCAACAGTTGTTACTCTTAACCTGACTCTTGAGGTATATTCAATCTACCAGCCCACATGTCTTACTGAGTCACTCGTTTCTACACACAGCAAGAATGAGATATATTGCAAAGGGCAGCAGACACAATGTACGTTACTGGAAAAGGTTCAATGACAAGCACAATATGCTAAGGCCCCTTCACGGACAAGAAGCAATACAAGCAAACTTCACTTGTCACAAAGTTAGATCTCAGTGTATTAAAATGGCTTAGAGAAGTTGACTCAAAGAGCCTGGTTTGGTTAATCAAGATTGGAGGTGAAGTCTGCTTATGGCAACAGTCTACCCTGCTAATTAAACTATGTCCTTCCTCCACAATGGTTCCACTTGAGTAGGTGATTCAAAATATGCCCTCTGTTGGAAATGTACATATCTGTACAAAATGATTGTTTTAATTTCTCATCAGATCGCGTTGCAGCATAAAGTTGTCGTCTGAGAATTATGTTCACCCTTAACTGGGAAATGCCTACAGTCTCTCCACCTAACAATACTTGTACATGCACATATAAATACATCTTATTTCTAAATTGAAGAGAACATTTATCCAGTGTCCACTTTCCACTCCAAAGCTACAGAACAGCTGACCTTTACCCTCTTACATTGTGATTAAAAGAAGTACAGACCGTAACCTGACCATCTGAGGGCACTTCCTAACCTGATGCATTGAATTCCCCACAATAAATAACTCGTTTTGGATGACCTGGTGGCCATCATGTTGCTTTAGTGCAGAGACTGAGAAATAGCTGGTGAAAACTGTTACATTTCAACATCAAATCCAGAAGGGAAAGTGACCATCAGAAGAGAGAACTGGCCACTTACCATTCATTAAATAACAATGTTACAATTTGAAAAAGTGTAGAACAGCCAATAGAAAATAACAGTAACGGTGTACTTTGGTCAATATATTACAAACAAGCATTACCATTGTGGGGTAGCCCTAATTGAAGAAAAAAAAAACAGTCCGCATCAACTAGTAAACACTGATGTGCAAAAAGTAACATTGGATGGATGGACACACTGACATTCCCGGACTGCAGGTACTGCCCAGCCACACTCCTCTCTGGCTCCATCCTACATTATGGTACCGGTCAATTGCGATCAAGCCAAAGAGAACATAAAGATGTTTTTTAGTCTTCCTCTGACCACAACAATGGAATATGCACCGTCCCTCACACACCGCTTTCTAAGATTGAACAGGAATAACCACTAGCTGGGTGATTGTGTTTTAGCACTAAGAGATTTGGAATTAAAATTTCCATTAGGTCTTCTCAGTTTAGGTAAACACTTTCCTATGTACCGAATCATTAATATGGTATTTCTGCTTTGAGGTAGGCTATAATTGGAAAGTGGAAATCATATTTCTTAAACCTTAGCTCTTCAGTTAATTTCCTCCCTGAAATGTTAAAATTCATGAGCTTGCCCTGAAGTGTCCTAAGGGGTTCTAAAATAAAGCGACTAGTCTTCTCTTTAAGGCGGACAATAATGAGACTGACAAGCCCAAAACCAATATCAATGTTAGGTCAAATGTATAATATTTAATTCAAGTTATACATTTCCTTAAATAGAGAAAAGCTAGAGTCCAAAATTTCTCATCTGAAATCAGTCAAATATAATAGATACTTTTAAATCATGATCTGTAATGTAACAAAAATAAAATTGGGAAAATAAACTGGACTGGTATAAACACAATTTGCTCTGTGCTGCAGATGAGTTAACATGAAAAACGTTCTTCTTCCTCGCCTTGTGTATGAATGTCTATTACCCAAACATTGTGCAATTAAAAACACTGCTTCCCTGCTCGATCCACTGTTCTTCCCACTCCATGATGTTTGTCTTGGCTCCTTAAAATATGTGCATATTTCATCTTTGTGCTCAAGCCATCCTCTTGGTTTGTGTAACCTTGACAACAAGCCAAGCCAGTTGTCCATCCCTCGCTCTTTGCCAGTGTTCCGTTATGTCTTGCAGGAATTTTAGGTGTCAAAGGAATGCTAAATAAAGGAATGGATGCATCTTCTTCAGTCCATGCGTGTACATTTCAATGTTTTATGAGATATGTACACACCAACCATAAAGCATACAGTCAAAGAGTTTCAGTGTGTGTGTGCGCGCGTGTGTGTGGGGGGGGGTGGGGTTGTAAGAGGAAACAATGGACAGGTGGAAATGTTCTTGTCGGTTATGCATGGGGATGAGTCGTGCCAAGGAAGTCACTGGAAGAAAAATGAAATCAAAACAGAAATACGTTTAGCACAACTCGGTACAAAGGCAGCCAAGAATGGAGACACCTAGTGTACAACTAATTGCCTACATTTAATAATTTCTGCTCAGTTGGCCTAAGGTCAAGACACAAATTGTCAACAGTGAAACACTTCTTGCCACAGTGTATATGTGCGCAACTGGTCTAGTTGCTGTACCTGAGTATGTGTGGCAGCTCAGGACTCCTGTAGATGAACTTGTGCTTGTAGGCCAGAGAGACAGGAAAGGGGATGAACTGAAGCTTGTGTCCACTCAGGCTCTTGGACTGGGAAGCAATGTTGTACAGCTGGGAGGAGGGGGAAGGAAATAAACACAATGGAGTTATGGGAGGATTGTGTTCAGTCCAGGTTAAAAGAACAGCCAATATAGAACTGGCCCTGCTCTGAACTATGACCTCTGTGCTATAAAGCATTACAGAGGTCTGCAGTGGTGATGAACATTTGAAAGGATCATATTTATTTTTTAGAAGCCAATGAAAGAGATGACCAATTAATTAAAAAGAGAATAGTAAAAAAAAAATATATATATATATATATATATAACTTTCTGTGTTCCTTCACTGCTATAATACAGTAGCTCGACTCAAATCTCAGAATAGTTTGGGATTTTGGCAATGGTCCTTTATCAACTTCCCCAGAGTCAGATGAACTTGTGGATACCAGGAAGTTGCCAACTAGCATTAGCGCAATGACTGGAAGTCTACGGGAACGGCTAGCACGCAGTCATTGTGCTCAAGTTAGTTCACATTGGCTCACAAAACTACCTCAAACTTCATTCATACTGGACGCAGCGACATAAAAATGCTATCCAAGAGTACATCTGACTTTGGGGAAGTAGATTTGGGGCATTTTAAAGATATCATTTAAAAAAAATATACATTTTAGCTCATTTAAGTGATAGGAATTTGAACAGCAACAAGCGAGTCGTTTTCAAGACGACAGCTGATTATTAATGACCTGTATTAAATCTATGAAATTAACTTAGCTTTTTTTGGTAAATCAAATAGCTTCCTGTGTCCTTTGAAAAAGGAGGACCAGATGAAGGCTGTATGAGGTCACGATGATGTGGCTGACTTTTATGAAGCCCAAACTAAAAAGGATATACCTTCTTCCCTAGATGGAAGGGCACGACTGAGTCATCCTCGGCATGAAGGATAAGCAATGGACAGGATATGTGGTCCACACTACAAAAGAGAAGAAACAAGCTCAAATTACAGTCAAGTCTCTGAAGATCTTGGAGTGTCTGAATATGCATGGTTGGTCGTATGTTAATAGCCCTTATACTATACTAGTGCTTGGCAACTCCACGAGAAAGTACTGCACAAAGGAAGTCTTGACATAGATGAATGTCCTCTGTAGGCCACCTATAATACAAGTCTGACCTTCCGAGTTAGTCCCCTCAGCACATTCCAGAGGACATGGAGAAAAGGCATGGACAGAGCCTGGGTCGGCCAGGTTCAGACTATGCCTCTGCTCTTTAACATGCAAACACGCAGTCTGTTAAAATAACATTTGATACAAGGGTTTGAGCTCTTGATGAATGGTTGTGTGTCAGAGAGATCTTATTGACTCAACAAGCAGTTTGTATGAAGACACCAGTTTGAAAACATATGAGCAGGAACGAGTGACGTGACACACGGCTTTAAATCTAACGTTTAACTAAATGGTCCGGAAAGAATCAAGTTCAACCTACTTTTCGTCACTGGCAAATCGAATGTTGTTTGCTGAAATGGTATCTAAAAAGAACCATTCAAAGCCTGGAAGGTACCGGTAGACCTAGAAGAAGCAATGAAATAAAAACGTTACATCAAATACAATTAAATAAGACTCAACATGTAGTCAAGGGATTAAGAGGAAATGCTTGCCATAGAGAAGGGGTGGCTCTTGGCCTCCTCTCGGATGTTGGTGAATGGAGATTCCAAGACTAAGGAGTTTGGGGGCGTCCCTAGAAAATAGAAAAGTCATTCAAATCAAACCAACCTTCATGAAACATAACCATACGTATCTAAGATGTAGCAATAAGTTGCCTTGAATTCACTTCCTTCAGACATTCACTTTCTTGAATAAAGCAGTCACAACAAGCCACTTTCTGTGACCCTGTAACCCAGTCAGATGGGTGTGAAAAATTCAAGCTGTGGACACTTGAGCTACCACTGGAAGAGGAGCCTTGTGTCTGGTGTGTTAAGGTCAACAGCCAATGAGTTAGTTCCTCCGGTAGTACACAACACCAAGTTAATGTTTCTCACTTGCTGATAAGTGATCGACTATACTTGAAAATGGGATGAAGCCTTATAATACTGTATGAGCATTCAACCTGTACAGGCCATTGGGTGAGGAATGCTTGTAAAGGTCCACGGTGGACCCAAGCATGTGCCCCTCAAACTTAACGTTACCTAAATGTCAAAATATTTTGTCAAACTTTTTAGAATCCCACCCTGGACTCCAAAACAGGCTCTCCAAGTACCCAACACAAAGAGGGTAAGTTGACCCACTTCATTTAAACAACTTTTGAATAGTTTAACTTGGTGAATTTTTATTTTACCTTATTTTAACAGTAATAAAGAGCACATGTTCAACTAAATACCCCCCCCCCCCCATTTCAAGACGTTAAAAAATAAAAAAAATAAAAAAAACTAGAGTAAATGCCTATTAAATGCCAAATAAAGTAAATGTTGAAGTCTTCATCTTTTAATCAGCCTCGAATCCACTTGTGGCAGGGGGAATGGTAGCTTGTTGTGTGCACGGAGGGGTAGTTGAATGCGTGACATAGATATATAGATAGATGGACGTGTTAAGCTCAACCTGAATTTTTCTACCCCCCCAAAAAAAAAAAAGAGTAGAACCAGCTCACCTGCTTTTACACTGTGATTTGACTATTAGATGTTCAATGTCTCTTGAAAAGTTGTTATTTATTTATTTTAAATGGAGGGAGTAGTTATATTTTTTATGAATCACTAATAACATTTCATATACAATATCTGATTTATTGCATTTTAAAATGTGGTCCATCTTAAAAAGGGCACTTAATTTAATATAAACAGACTGAAAAATAGATATTTGTGCACAATTTCTACTTAAAGTGCAAAAGGCACTTATTTCATGGAACAACCCATATACAACAACCCAACACCTTAATTCTAAGGCCACTTTATTTAAACTCTAAAAATGTGTGACTCTTGTTTATATAAAACATTTTGTTGCGTGATACACGCAGCACCTGCATTCACTAAAGTCTACATAAATAAAGTACATACAGTGCATTTGGAAAGTATTCAGACCTCTTGACTTTTTTCACATTTTGTTGCCCTATTCTAAAATGGATTCAATTGTATTTTTTCCTCAATCTACACAAAACCCCATAAGACAAAGCAAAAACTGGTATAAATTTTTTTTGCAAATGTATCAAATAAAAATAACTGAAATATCACATTTACATAAGTATTCAGACCCTTTACTCAGTACTTTATTTCATATTGATTTTATTTAACTAGGCAAGTCAGTTAAGACCTTGTTCTTATTTACAATGAAGTCCTACCAAAATGCAAAAGGCCTCCTGCGGAGATGGGGGCTGGGATTAAAAATACCAAACAAAATATAGGACAAAAACACATGACAAGAGACAACACTACATAAAGAGAGACCTAAGACAACATAGCATGGCAGAAACACATGAAGCACCTTTGTCAGCGATTACAGCCTCGAGTCGTCTTGGGTATGACGCTACAAGCGTGGCACACAGGTATTTGGGGAGTTTCTCCCATTCTTCTCTGTAGATCCTCTCAAGCGCTGTCAGATTGGATGGGGAGCGTCACTGCACAACTATTTTCAGACCTCTCCAGAGATGTTCGATCAGGTTCAGGTCCGGACTCTGGCTGGGCTACTCAAGGACATTCAGAGACTTGTCCCGAAGCCACTCCTGCATTGTCTTGGCTGCGTGTTTAGGGTCATTGTCCCGTTAGAAGGTGAACCTTCCCCTCAGTCTGAGGTCCTGAGCACTCTGGAGCAGGTTTTCATCTAGAAACTCTGTACTTTGCTCCGTTCATCTTTCCCTCAATCCTGACTCGTCTCCCAGTCCCTGCTGCTGAAAAACATCCCCACAGCATAATGCTGCCACCACCAACACCATGCTTCACCATTGGGATGGTGCCAGGTTTCCTCCAGATGTGACACTTGGCATTCAGGCTAAAGAGCTCAAACTTGGTTTCATCAGACCAGAGAATCTTGTTTCTTATGGTTTGCGAGTCCTTTAGGTGCCTTTTGGCAAACTCCAAGCGGGCTGCCATGAGCCTTTTACTGAAGAGTGGCTTCCGTCTGGCCACTCCACCATAAAGGCCTGATTGGTGGAGTGCTGCAGAGATGGGAGACCCTTCCAGGAGGACAGCCATCTCAACAGAGGAACTCTGGAGTTGTCAGAATGAACATCACCTCTCTGACCAGTCTCCCCTGATTGCTCAGTTTGGCCAGGCAGCCAGCTCTAGGAAGAGTCTTTGTGGTTTCAAACTTCTTCCATTTAAGAATGATGGAGGCTAATGTGTTCTTGGGGATCTTCAATGCTGCAGACATTTTTGGTACCCTTCCCCAGATCTGTGCTCGACACAATCCTGTCTCAGAGCTCTACTGACAATTCCGTTGACCTCATGGCTTTCTTTTTGCTCTGACATGCACTGTGAACTGTGGAACCTTATATAGACAGGTGTGTGCCTTTCCCAACCTGGTCCAACCAATTGAATTTACCACAGGTGGACTCCAATCAAGTTTTACAAACATCAATGGAAACAGGATGCACCAGCTCAATTTTGAGTCTCATAGCAAAGGGTCTGAATACTTATGTAAATAAGGTGTTTTTTATTGAATACATTTGCAAAGACTTCTAAAAACCTTTTTTCGCTTTGTCATTATGGGGTATTGTGTGTAGATGAGGTAAAAAAAAAAATATTTCATCCATTTTAGAGTAAGGCTGTAACAAAATGTGGAAAAAAGGAAGGTGTCTGAATACTTTCCGAATGAACTGTATTTAGCCTGGGAGGTCGGAAGTCACAGCCTTAATGAGCAGATGCTTACCTCTGTCACACAGACGTCGGACTAGGTTAGTGGCCACCCTGGAAAATGTGAAAAAGACATATTTTAAAAGTTACCACTCTGTAAATTGACTGATTTACCAGTACAAACAAATTCACCCAAAGTATATGTTCATCCAATTGTTGGTTCATAATCATACAAGAGTTTATAATTTTACACAAAATGTATTTGCGAAATGTTGAGCTGAATGTGATGAGAGAGATGTGTGTTCCTACCCTGTCCCCAGTGAGTGGCCCCAGACGTTGAGGGGTTTGCTCCCCACCCTCTCCTTCATCCACTGGTAGAGGAACAGGGCATCTGACGTCATTCCGCTCTCAGAGGGGCTCCCGTCTGAATCACCCCAACCTGGAACAACCAGAGAAGTATGAAAGAAGGGATGAATGGTAACCTAAGATCAGATTATCTTTTTAAAAGGGATATTGTGATTGTTAATAAACTTAGAAACAGCTCAAAGTAGAACCCCACTTACCTCTATAATCAAATGTGACTACGTGGTAGCCTAATAAACTAAGGACCTGGGGAGGGGAAGCCGAAACGCATCAAATCTCAACTCCAGATCAGACAAAGCAGGTCAATTCACAAAAAATGTATTGAATTCTGTTTGTTGGTCAGTACTCAATATAGCTAGATACAGTATGGGTGGGATACAGGCGAAGCAAGTTAGTGTGTTTGCAATGAAATCCTCTTACCTTGTAGAGCTGAACTCTATGGTCCCCTCCTCTGAAACAGACAGGATGGACAAGTTTATAAACCAGGTGAAAGGTAAAGCAACATATCTCAGCCATTCTAAAGAGCACATTGTGTTAATATGGTCCAAGGTTGTGAGTCAGCTTCGACAAACACATTTAGAAGGTGGAAGTTTGTCATGTGAGTTAAGGGTATACACCAGGGGGTACTGGACCAGAGTAGCACTGAGATGGTACAATTAAAAGTGCTTTTTAAACCAAAATGTATGATCACCTTGTCCCAGCGTTGCCGTGAAGGTACAGCATGACTGGATAGGGCGATTTAAAGGTACTGTCATACCACTCTCTGTCCTTCCCCTGCGCCTCTTTCCACATCTGGTCTGGGACTGTGTGCCTGGGTAGAACAGGAGCAGGGATATAGACAAGGAGAAAGCTGTAAGCAATGTACACAATATACACCTACTATAGACTAAGAGGTGTGGGGTGGGGCAAACTGGTTTAATATACGCTAGCATCTCATCTGTACTTGAGTCTAACTGGGGACAAAGACTATACTGTAAGAACTATCAGATTGGAGTAGGCTACATGTTTTACATAACTGGACACACAACCCCCATGTTCTAAGAGAATAGCCCTGAACAGAGACTTGTCTATTTACATATCATCACCTCAGCCTTTAGTCTTTATCTACCACAACCCACACTGCTAAACTCCTCTGGGATCAACATGCCTTTCCCACAGTCAACGTTCCCCAGTTAGTCTGCTCAAGTTCCTACCCCCCCCGGCCGGTAAACATCCACAGGGACTGCGGTGGTCTTCCCCCCTGTGGTCCAGTCTCTTCTGTATCATTCTCAGACACACAAAAAAACACACTGCACCTTTTCCCCCCCGAGAGGCAGTGTGGTGTGTGTTATTGTTTTCCCAGCCGAGGAGTTCATTACACCCCTGAGACAGCGGGACAGCTAGAGGGCTGTGTGTGAGAGAGAGACAGCGAGAGGGCTGTGTGAGTGAGAGACAGAGGGAGAGACAGAGAGCAAGACAGAGAGTATATACAAATGGCGCCGGAGGGCATGGCTGCCGTTTTACGGGCTCCTAACCAACTGTGCTTTTTTGTTTGTTTTTTCGCATTGTTTTTAACTTATTTTGCTACCATCTCTTATGACTGAAAAGAGCGCCTGGACATCAGAACAGCGATTACTCACCTCGAACTGGATAAAGAGTCCAACGCAAAGGATATACTGCTTCCTGGAGACCAGGCCCAAATCCCCATCATTCACGTGAAGAAAAGACAGAGATACAGGGAGTGAAGGCCGGGGTGCATTGTGAGGATTCGTAGGCGAGTGAGAAAATCACCACTACTATCGGTTCTATTGGCCAACGCGCAATCACTGGAAAACAAACTGTATGCTCTACGGTCAAAACTATCCTACCAACTGGACATGAAAAACGAATATCTTATGTTTCACCGAGTTGTGGCTGAACGACGACACGGATAATAGAGCTGGCTGGGTTTTCCGTGCATCGGCAGGACAGAGCAGCTACATCTGGTAGGGCGGGGTTGTGTGCCTATTTGTCAACAGCCTGTGCGCAATGTCTAATATTAAAGAAGTCTCAAGGTATTTCTCGCCTGAGGTAGAGTATCTCATGATAAGCTGTACACCATCTATATTATTCGTAGCCGTTTATTTTCCACCACAAACTGATGCTGGCACTAAGACCGCACTCAACGAGCTGTACCAGACCATGAGCAAACAAGAAATTGCCCATCCAGAAGTGGCGCTCCTAGTGGCCAGGGACTTTAATGCAGGCAAACTTAAATCCGTTTGACGTAATTTCTACCGCACCAAGCTAAAGGCTAGAGCTGCCACTGTCAAGGAGCGGGACACTAATCCTGACCCTTATAAGAAATCCTGCTAAACCCTCAGACGAACCATCAAACAGGCAAAGCATCAATACAGGACTAAGATTGAATCCTACTACACCGCCTCTGACGCTCATCAGATGTGGCATGGCTTGCAAACTATTATGGACTACAAAGGGAAACCCAGCTACTGCCCAGTGACACGAGCCTACCATGCTCGCTTCGAGGCAAGCAACAATGAAGCATGCATGAGCACCAGCTGTTCCGGATGACTGTGTGATCATGCTTTCCGTAGCTGTGTTAGCAAGACATTGAAACAGTTCAACATTTACAAGGTTGCAGGGCCAGGGGGATTACCAGGGCATGTACTCTGAGCATGCACAGACCAACTGGCAAGTGTCTTCACTGACATTTTCAAGCAGACCACCATAGTCCCTGTGCCCAAGAATGTGAAGGTGACCTGCCTAAATGACTACCGCCCTGTAGAAATCACATCTGTAACCATGAAGTCCTTTGAAAGGCTGGTCATGGCTCACAGCAACAGCATCCTCCAGGATACCCTAGACCCACTCCAATTCACATACTGCCCCAACATATCCACAGATGATGCAGTCTCTTACACTCCACACTACCCTTACCCACCTGGACATAAGGATCACCTATGTGAGAATGCTGTTCATTGACTACAGCTCAGCGTTCATCATCATAGTGCCCACAAATCTCAATATTTAAGGACCCTGGGACAAAACACCTCCCTCTGCAACTGGATCCTGGACCACCGCATTGGCCACGCTGATCCTCAACATGGTGGACCCTCAGGCATGCGTGCTTAGTCCCCGCCTTTATTCCTTGTTCACCCACGACTGCGTGACCAACCACGACTCCAACACCATCATTAAGTTTCCTGATGACAACAGTGGTAGGCCTGAAAACCGACAACGATGAGAGCCTATAGGGAGGAGGTCAGACCTGGCAGTGTGGTGCAAGGACAACAACCTCTCCCTCGATGTGAGCAAGACAAAGGAAATGATTGGGACTACAGGAAAAGGCGGGCCGAACAGGCCCCCATTAACTTCTTTGGGACTGGGGGGCAGTATTGAGTATCTTGGATGAATAAGGTGCCCAGAGTAAACTGCCTGCTACTCAGGCACAAAAGTTAGAATATGCATATAATTAGTAGATTTGGATAGAAAACACTGAAGTTTCTAAAACTGCTTGAATGATGTCTGTGAGTATAACAGAACTCATATGGCAGGCAAAACCTTGAGGAAAAAATCCAATCAGGAAGTGGGAAATCTGAGTTTTGTAGGTTAAGTCTTTGCCTATCCAATATACAGTGTCTATGGGGTCATATTGCACTCCCTAAGGCTTCCACTAGATGTCAACAGTCTTTAGAACCTTGTTTCAGGCTTCTACTGTGAAGGGGGAAGAATAAGAGCTGTTTGACTAAGAGTTCTGGGAGAATGCCATGAGCTAAGTCAGGCGCGCGGCCGTGAGAGCGAGCTGCATTCCTTTTCATTTCTAAAGACAAAGGAATTGTCCGGTTGAAACTTTATTGAAGATTTATGATAAAAACATCCTAAAGATTTATTCTGTACAAATAGTTTGACATGTTTCTACGAACTGTAATATAACTTTGACTCGCGCATTGTGCATTTGGATTACTGGGCTAAACGCGCGACCAAAAAGGAGGTATTTGGACATTATCGAACAAAAACAAACATTTATTGTGGAATTGGGATTTCTGGGAGTGCATTCCGATGAAGATCATCAAAGTGAATATTTATAACACTATTTCTGAGTTTTGTGACACCTCTCCTTCTTTGGAAAATGGATGTATGTTTTTCTGCGACTCGGCGCTGACCTAACATAATCGCATGGTGTGCCTTCGCCATAAAGCCTTTTTGAAATCAGACACTGTGGCTGGATTAACGAGAAGTTTATCTTTAAAATGGTGTATAATACTTGTATGTTTGAGGAATTTAAATTATGAGATTTCTGTTTTGAATTTGGCGCCCTGCAATTTCACTGGCTGTTGACGCTAGCGTTCCACATATCCCAGAGAGGTTTAACATCGACGGGGCTGTAGCCGAGCGGGTCGAGAGCATCAAGTTCCTTGGTGTCCACATCACCAACAAACTAACATAGTCCTAGCACACCAAGACAGTCATGAAGAGGGCACGAAAACAACTTTTCCCCCTTAGGAGACTGAAAAGATTTGGCATTGGTCCCCAGATCCTCAAAAAGTCCTAAAGCTGCATCCTGACCAGTTGCATCACCGCCTGGTATGGCAACTGCTCTGCATCCAACCAACCGTAAGGCAATACAAAGGTTAGTGCGTACGGCCCAACATGTCACTGGGGCCAAGCTCCCTACCATCTAGGACCTATATACCTACTAGCCGGCGTCAGAGGAAGGGCCAATTTTTTTTGGAAGACTACAGTCACCCGAGTCAGACTGTCCTCTCTGCTACCGCACAGTAAGCAGTACTGGAGCACTAGGTCCAAAAGGCTCCTTAACAGCTTCTACCCCCAAACCATAAGACTGCTGAACAAATAATCAAACAGCCACCCAGACTATTTACATTGGTTTTTACACTGCTGCTACTAGCTGTTTATTATCTATGCATAGTCACTTTACCCCTACCTACATGGAGAAATTACCTGGACTAACCTGTACCCTTGCACATTGACTTGGTATCGGTACCTGCTGTATATAGCCTTGTTATTGTCATGTAATCTTATTGTGTTACTTAGCAAATATTTTCTTCACTCTATTCTTGAACTGCATTGTTGGTTAAGGGCTTGAAACTAAGAATTTCACGTAAGGTCTATCTATACCCGTTGTATTCCTGCGCATGTGACAAATAACCTTTGGAGAGACGAGAGCGGGATCGAGAGAAGCCATCATGAACAGCAGACTGTGGTCACTGAGAAAGTGCAGTAATGTCCTGAGCAAAAGTCAAAATTGGATTCCTACCAAATGATCAAACATCAGACCATATTTATACCTTACATACCCTAATTGACATGTTAAATCAAAAAGCTTGAGCGATCAACAGCCCCCGATCTCACTCGTAATGACACAGAAATAAAATGTCTCCTGTATGCAGATGACCTGGTGCCGCTGTCCCCACCACAAGAGGGGCTACAGCCACAATTAGATCATCTGCAACAGTTCTGTCAAACTTGGGCAATCTCAAAAATACAAACATTATGATATTCCAGAAAAGGGCCAGATGTCAGGGAAACCAACATGCCTTTTTACTAGACTCCACTCATATAACACACACACACACACAAAAAATGTGCTCCACAGGGAACTTCAACTTGGCCGTGAATGAACTGAAAGAAAGGAAGGAGGGCTTTCTATGCCATTGAACAATCTAGTAAATTAGACATAGCAATTAGGATCAAGGTAAAAAATATTCTGATCAATAATAGAACCAATTGCACTATATGGCAGTGAAGTGTGGGGTCTGTTTACAAAGCAAGAATGACAAATGGGACAAACACCCCTACTGAAACCCAGCAGGAGGAATTCTGTAAGAGCATCCTCAGAGAACAGAGAAAACAACTCCAAATGCATGCAGAGCAGAATTAGGCCAATTCCCTCTTCTGATTAATATCCAAGAAAAGAGCCACCAAATGTTATCATTTAAAAAACAAGTGACCACCAGTCCTACCATTACAAAGCCCTCAAAAGCCAAGAGATGACCATAGAAATCAGCCAGCTGGCTCAAATCCTCAGCCAGCTGGCTCAGTTCACTAACCCCTACCTACCCAACAAAGCCTCAGGACAGCACTCAGAAAACCTGTGCCAACCAAATCACGAAGCAAAAATAAAAAGCTCACCTATTGGAAATGCACCACAAAAAAATCTAAGTAAACGTCAACGCTATTTGGCCCTAAACAGACAGTACATGGTGGCAGACTATATTACCACCGTGACTACGTACAGACTAAGTGAGCACGGCCTGGCAATAGAACCTGACCGTCACACTCTGCCCTCAGAAAGGTTAAGACAGAGCTGCATTTTCTCCTACACTGCGGGAACTATACAGACATGCGGACAATTTTCTTTGCTAGAATCTAAAATAAATAGTTTGAAAACAGAAAAGGAGAAAATCCAATACCAAATGGAACAAAAAAACCTTTATGCCATATTAGCTGCAAAATATGTAGCTTCCTGCCACACCCATAGGGTCAGTCAGTGGAACGACCAACCAGAGCAATAACATTGCTACTTGTTTCTCAACATTTCATTATTGCCCTAAATCATTTCTGCCTGTAGTGTCCTGTTAATGGTCACTACTCATTGAGTATTATTATTTTTCCTATTGTCACCGGTGTCATCATTGACTTGATATGTGAAAGTAGAGAGCGAGAAAGTACGAGATCCATCCAACACAGTCTTAGCCAAGCAGCTGGTGTGTGTGTGTGAGCATGTCTTCTTACCATACACCAATGTTGACACCAGTCTCTGGCTGCAGGTAGAAGTTATAGGTGTGGTTCAACCCATGGTCTTGTGGCCTTTTCAAGTCAATGAAATAGGGCAGCCGCACTGCAGGGGGTGGGGTTGGGTAGAGGGTAGACAGAGGCTGTGTTAGATGTGCTAAGACAATAAGATATCACTGACAAAGCAGCAGCACTCAGCTAAAAATCCACAGGACAGCTGCTCTAGAAATAGCAGGGCTCTGCCTCTTTCCACTCAATAAGGTTACACGAGACAGTCACAAGTCAATGTCCACTTCCTGTACAGACATATACTGTTTCACTTCCTCACTGAATACAAAGAAAACCTCCAACTGTCTGCCATCCACAAGACATTTGGGTCTTTAGCTGCACTGCAAACCATTCAAAAGACCCCAAAAGAAAATCAGGTGTCACTGAGTGGGACAGAAGAGCATGTTCAAATCTGATGGGGTTACATGTTTAACAATGGATAGTTCCAGTACTGGATGTTGATTGGTTGAAACCAAGTAACTAGAATCAGACGTAGTCACAACACACCACTCAGTACTACTGAATCAATGTTTTAGGTGCAATCCTGCCCATTGCTGCCTATAATGCATGAAACTACTACAGTTACACACGCACACTGCATATCAGATGGAGGGAGCGGTGAAGGCTGTGTATTGCATGCTTGCAGATGGAATATACACCCTCTTAACTGCCTCTGTCTGGAGTTTCATGCTGTGTTGGGTTTCAGGTTCAACTGATGAGCAGGCTCTCATGTGCACACATTAGCACATGCACCCTTGCTTATGTATGCAGTATGCACACATACTAAATGAGCTACAAGTATCCACCTACCAAATGAAACACGCCAAGGCCAGAGCTAACTGATGAAGCAAGCTTATTTAGTCTCATGTTTTATTTTTATTTTTTTTAACAATTCTTATATCAATGCAAACTAGCTCGAACAAAACATACCTTACTGGTTTCTATATCTATACTCACCAAAATTTAAAAATACTAGTTTTGCCTGAATTGAGGGGCATAGTTTGACGAGGAAGGGGATGGTTATGTAGACTCCCAGCACCCACAGGAGGATCCTCTTCAATCTGCCCATTAGGCCATATCTGGAACACACACGCAGGGGAGAGAGACAATGTCAGCATTTTACATTGATCTTCAAAAACTAAAGTAGAAAACATTAAGATTTGAGATGGCAGGTAGCCTAGTGGTTAGAGCGTTGGGCCAGTAACCGAAAGGGTTGCTGGATCGAATCCCCGAAATGACAAGGTAAAAATCTGTCGTTCTACCCCTGAACAAGGCAGTTAACCCACTGTTCCTAGGCAGTCACTGTAAATAAGAATTTGTTCTTAACTGACTTGCCTAGTTAAAGGTTAAATAAAAATAACAGTTAAGACTGCTATCCATTCCAATTGCACACAGATGTGTACAGTACAAAAATAGTTAAATATTAAGCCTAGATCATAGTGTTATCAGGATGGGGGTTCAGAGTTCAGACTGTTTAGGAAATAACAACTCTTCCCTGTTCATCCAGAGTAAAACCAGATGTTGCTTGGTTCTATCCTAAGAATTCAGAGGGTGATGTGGTTCAAAGAGGGTCATGACAAAGTCCTCGTTACAGCCTGTAACCTGCACCTTTCCTCCCTTCCTTCCAAATGGTTTCATCCAGCTAGACGTCAGTCTGAGGTTACTGCAGAATTCTGACCTGGGAGCAGTGGATTATGACATCTGGCCATTTCAGAGAGACGTTAAAAATATCAGACAGGAAAATGCTGTGTAAAACACACTGCACCTTAGCCTTGCTCAATGCAACCCTTTATAATGAGGAAGTTCTACATGGCCGTAAGTCAATCAAGCCTCGTTCACATTACCAATAATGTTACGTTGCGCCGTATGTCATGCATTTGAAATGCACAATGGAGTGGAATCGCAACACCCCCTTGAGGTTGAAGGCTCCATTGCGAGACGGACGCCGCATACTTTCAAATGTTCCAAAATAAGCATCGTCTTCAGTCCAGCCAGTGTCGAAGAACAGGAAGTTACCAAAACTCATCACGTTTTCGGTGATGGCTTTATGGGATTGCTAGCAACTTGTAAACAATTACCCATTCCTGTACGTGAGTACTATTTTAATAGTAATGTTAAATACACACTGGCTGTTGCCTCCCATTTAAGTGTAATGTAATAAGGATGTTTGTTTTATAACTATTATTAGGGGGAGGTCACTAGATAGTGGCATCTTAAACCTGCAGTGCAAGCCAGCTTGACTTGCTACAAAGTTAGAGAAACAAATTGATGAAAAAGTAACAAAACATGTTTTACTATCACCTAAAACATTTATCCTTTCTTAAATTAATAGGTCATATTTTGCAATCTTCCAAAATAAATGCCATCTTGCGGTTACACTTGTCCGTTCAGTAGCGAGACTCTGAAGATGACGTACGGCATAATGAAATACGCCACGATGCATCACGTCTAAATTGGTGTCAGCTCTTCTCTGAGCACACCGTATTTCCTAGTCTTGCTTGGGACAGAATGTGTAACTTTATGGCAAGATAATAGGACTATCCTTTTAAATCCTCTCTCTGGGAGAGCTGCTGATAGTCAGGAAGTCACCCATCTCCCTTCTAGGTCTATGGACAAATCACTTTGTTTTTCCTCCAATATTGATGACATGCCTTATGACATAACTTACCCCACATGGAGGGTGAAGTCCCTGACAGATACTAGGCCCAAACAGCACACCCTGTAGCAGAGGAACAAAACAAATGTCCTCCAATCCATGAAACGGACCCCACAGACGCCAATGAAATGAACGGAGATGACCCCAGTGTGACAATATGCAAGAGGCACGCATGCATTCAAGGATGTGCTCATGTCTCTCAAAGTCAAAAAGGTCAGGGGAGGGCTGGAGCGGACCCTCTGCTGCCCTCCCCTCCGTCTCGCTGGCGTGTTGCATAACGGATCTCTACGGCCCAGTGCACCCGGGGGACTCGGATACTGTATGTCATGATGATGTGGCTGGAGCGTCAGTCAGGGAGGGGGGCCAGGGGAACTGTATTCACTACTGGGGGTGTGTCATAACCTCTAATTTACTGGATGTGTGATGAACGTAAAGCAAGCAGTGGAGATACTGTATAATTACTGTATGAGTGCAGTGGCACAGGAAAGGCTGCTTTATGGCACTACAGACATGTCAGTGGGAATAGCGTACAATGAATTATTCACCCCAAAAAATATATAATATGGACAGTTCAACTGACCTAAATTAAAGTCTTATCCTGGACTAAATTGCACTTTAATGAATATGTATGAAAGGATCCAGTCACAGGCACCGTAGTATAGACAAGGTTAACTAATGCTCATGAATTCTATTTTTAGATTAGCAAAGCCAGAAATAAACCTAGGCCTACTCCATTTAGTCTAGCCTAGTTCTTAAATAGCCTACTTACATTCACATGTAAGATGTTTGTTACATCTGCTGTTGTTTTCAGCCTCTCTACCTGACCAGCTTTGCCAGAGATGGAATCTAACAGCTCTAACAAAATGCAGACACACACACACACACACACACACACACACACACACAAATGCACCAAGTGCAGTTTGTGCAGACATGGTAAACCCCTTGGAGAGTGTACACAGAGCTCTCTCTGGCCCTATGAATAATGCAGAGTGCTTGAGAGAGCCTGTTAGATACTGTGTGCTGCGTTATCAAGAAGCCACTGCGAGAAAGAGAGAGACATCAAGTTAGACACTGGAGTAATACAAAATTAAAAAACACTATCCACTCCTTAATTTGGATGCATTGTATTAGCTCCACCTCTGTCCCACCCATCCAACTTACGGCTGTAGTTAGCACAGGAAAGAAGTACATCTTCACAGCTTGACTGGCCCTGCATAAGGTATTTCATAGTGCTTTTAAATTCTTATTATTTACAAAAGGAATGGTTATTCTGGTTGCCTGGTAGCACAGTATCTTATGACTGGTCAATAGCATAGCCCTAGTTTCGTTCACTCAACAATTGGAAGTCCAGCGAACTTCAGATTTGGATTTCGAGTTTTGAATGGAAATGGTGGCCTTCAGCGCCTTTTAAACGCAACAACTTCAAAGATTTCACTGAGTTACATATCATATAAGGAAATAAGTCAATTGAAATGAATTCATTAGGCCCTAATCTATGGATTTCACATGACTGAAAATACATATGCATCTATTGACCACAGATATATTTTTTAAAAAGTTAGGGGCGTGGATCAGAAAACCGTCAGTATCTGGTGTGACCACCATTTTCCTCATGCAGCACGACATCTCCTTCGCATAGAGTTAAGCAGGCTGTTGATTGTGGCCTGTGGAATTTTGTCCCACTCCTCTTCAATGGCTGTGCGAAGTTGCTGGATATTGGCGGGAACTGGCACACTTGGTCGTACACGTCGATCGAGAGCATCCCAAACATGCTCAATGGGTGACATGCCTGGTGAGTATGCAGGCCATGGGAAAAATAACTGGGCCATTTTCTGCTTCCAGGAATTGTGTACAGATGCTTGCGACATGGGGCCGTGCATTATCATGCTGAAACATGAGGTGATGGCGGCAGATGAATGGCACGACAATGGGCCCAAATTGCCAACGATAAAACACAATTGGGTTCGTTGTCTGTAGCTTACGCCTGCCCATACCATAACCCCACCGCCACCATGGGGCACTCTGTTCACAATGTTAACATCAGCCCAATACAGTTGAAACCGGGATTCATCTGTAAAGAGCACACTTCAGCGTGCCAGTGGCCACCGAAAGTGAGCATTTCTCACTGAAGTAACCTACGCTGAACTACTGTCAGGTCAAGACCCTGGAGAAGACGACAAGCACATAGATGAGCTTCCCTGAGACGGTTTCTGACAATTTGTGCATAAATTCTTCAGTTGTGCAAACCCAGTTTCATCAGTTGTCCGGGAGGCTGGTCTCAGACTATCCCGCAGGTGAAGACAGTTGTGGAGATCCTGGGCTGGCGTGGTTAAACGTGGTCGTGAAGCTGGATGTGGAGATCCTGGGCTGGCGTCGTTACACGTGGTCATGAAGCTGGTTGGACATACTGACAAATTCCCTAAAGAGGAGGCAGCTTATGGTAGAGAAATGAACATTCAATTCTCACTCTAAACAGCTCTGGTGGACATTCCTGCAGTCAGCGTGCCAATTGCACGCTCCCTCAAAACTTGAGACATCTGTGGCATTGTGTTGTGTGACAAAACTGCACATTTTAGAGTGGACTTTTGTCCCCAGCACCAGGTTTATCTGTGTAATGATCATGCTGTTTAATCAGCTTCTTGAAATGCCACACCTGTCAGGTGGATGGATTATCTTGGCAAAGGAGAAATGCTCACTAACAGGGAGGTAAACAAATTTGTGCATAAAATGAGAAACCTTGTGCGTATGGAACATTTCTGGGATCTTTTATTTCAGGTCATGAAACATGGGACCAACACTTTACATGTTGAGTTTATATTTTTGTTCAGTGTATAACTAAACACAAGATATTTCATCTGTGTCGATTTCAATGGGAGCATATTGAGCATAGTAGGCAGACCCAAGCACAAGCTAGCGAGATCCTTGGCGTGTTCAAGCATGTATTTGCATATTTCCGTTATGTTGGGCATACACTACACAATTGCGCCACGTTTTGCCATCCCAGACACATGATTGGGGTGAAATCTTCTGGACTAGTTTGAGGGGGGTCAAGGACGCACCGATGACGGCTGTTCCGTTCTCCAGACTCAAGTCAGATGTCCCGAAAATCTTCTGACATGTTAGAAATTTGGTTTGTGCATCTTGTTTTATGCGCATTGCTATGACACGATTGGGCAAGGACTGCTGCCAATAGTCAATGAGCACTCAGCATGCGAGACCAAAACAATGGTGAAGAGAAAAGCAACAACATGAACCGTGTGGACCAAGGTGATGAAAGATTGGAAGAGCTGTAAGAGAGAACGCAGCTGCCTTCTCAATATTAAAAGTCTTCTATTACCTCCAATTCCCTCTGTACAATACAAAGTCCATATAGTCCACGTCTGCCCAACAACAATTTGCGGGTCCATATCCTGCGCCTCTGCTCTTTTTTGATGTTTCTGCACACTAATAAAGCAGCTCGCTGTTTGCGTGTAAACATATCTTTTTAACCCCCCATACGACAGAAATGTAGAGCAGGATCAACTAGTGAATCATCGTGTAATGTGAGCACCCACGTCCTGGGGTTGAGGATGGATGCAATTAAAGATTTGGGACCAGGAAATCGGGAAATGTGAGCACGTCAAAGTTGTTAGAAGTTGTGTAGTGTATGCCCAACATTAGGGAACACCTCTGAAGTGAATGTAAGCAATAATTCAATTCGTCAATTACTCCTTGTAACACAATTTTTGTAAAAAAATAAAAATAAAAAAAACTTAGTGCACTCTGTTCGTAACAGATGTAGTTCTGGGAACAGAAAACTAATCGAGATCTTGATTTTCTTTGACAATATCTGCAGAATGTCGGCCCAGTTCAATCTCGCTCCATACTCTCCCACTGCCGGCCACTGGGCTTCCTCTCAACATATTTGGTGGGGAGTGGAAATTCCAACCGTATGCTTCAGATTTATACATCCGGTGAAACATCTGGCTCCTTGTTCTGTGGTAGAGGCATTCCCTTGTGTTTTGTTTTTCTTTTTCTTGTTTTTCTCTTTTCCTACAGTGTCAGAGAATGTTTTAGTAGCCTATGTAGTATCCGTTTTGTATTGGAAGTTCTTTTGAACTCCATCCATGCGGAATCTTGATAAGTGGCAATGCGTCACTAGTTCCCATCTAGACTCTGCCGTACTCCACCCCTTTTTATCTTCTTTCTGAAAGGAGATCTTCCCCAGGCTTTCGAACAGTACAGTAGAAGCCTGGGCTTCCAAGGCTAGCATAGCCCTAACCAGTCACCACCCTCTCAATAAAATCAACTTTGCTTTGTGACTAACATGTGCATGGTTTAATTTGTCATGTGCAGACGACTCCGCACAAATAAATACACCATAGCCAGTCAGTACTTGACAATAGTATGTTACGCTTGCCTGAGTGTGCATACCAGTACATATACCAGAGGGATATAACAGAAAATGCCCATCATCCTCCTCCACAGATAATTAAACAAATAAGATTTTGAACACTGTGGCAGATGCATGTTCAGCCAACTGGAGCACAAGGCTGACCAGTTTTGACCAAGCGGACAGCACTCTTGCTTTGTTCAGAACAAGCAGTGTACCAGTCATGCCAACCAAACAGATGCTGGTCTAACTTCACAGGCACGTGGGGCCCAGCGTTTTCTTATGGGGTACCTACTGCAGACAGACCTCCAGTTGAACCATCGGTGGGCTGAAGGTTAATTGCCATGTAGAGAACAATTCAGTCAAGGGTTACGCAAACAGATCTGCCTGTTTCCACCCTATGCAGGCATAACAGCAGGAGGCACTGTTGATCAACAGTGGTGCAACAAGACAGCAGGACAACACCTGCCCTGCTAGCTGGCCTCCAGGCGTTAATGCGTTTAGCTCAGCGGAGGGGCCTGCTGCCATATGGACCTGATTACAGCCTGGTAGACATGACGAGATGAAGCTACATTGCATTAGATCACATTGGTCATCCACTTGGCAGAGAGTATATGTTTTATTGTCACTTACACCAGATAGGTGCAGTAAAATGTGTTGTTTACAGGGGCAGCCATAGTAGTATGGTCCCTTGGAGCAAATTAAGGTTAAGTGCTTTGCTCAAGACCACAGACAGATTTTCCCCTTGTCGAGTCGGGTATTCGAACCAGCCACCTTTCGGTTACTGGCCCAACGCTAGGATAGGCTAACACCTATGCTACCTGCTGCACTAACCATTCAATAATCAGATTCATAAGGACTTCAATAAAGCCATGTTATCCATGTAAAACAAGGCAACAATACCATGGCAGTGTGGTTTTAAATTAAATTTAACTATCATTCAGCTATTCATCCAGAAGACTGAAGTCCATCCTGTGGCCAGTGCTGCTTCGCCACAGCTCCCTGTAGAGAACTTCCCTTCCCCCGATCCCTGTCCAAGGTGACAGTGTAACAGCCAGGACCTTGAGCCATGGCTGCCAAAGTAGGGCCAATCAGGGCAGGAGATAACTAATGCAGTCTGACATGGGATTTTGAGAAGAGGCTTTGAGCAGTGTCAATGCCACCCTGTCTGGTTGGGCGGAAGAAGAACAGCCTAGAGCCCTAGGACCAGAGCAAGACTACGAGACAGTCAGGGGTCAGGTATAACCAAAAGGGATCTCCAAGGACCAAAATAATATACACTTCAGATGGGTACTCACAGCAGAATATGTGTTGCAGTATGATAAAAAAAAAAACACTAGAGCTAGGTTCAGCAGATAAATATATTCAAACCCTTTGACTACTGCTGTACATTAAGCAGCAGCTGCAGGAGAAGCACCTCCAAGGTTAACAGCTTCCGTGTCTGAAACCAGATTCTTCTTGGTCATTGACACCATAGAGGCTGAACTTGTCTCAACTTCAAGTTGGAATACTTCAGCCCACGAGAGAGCTGGCCATCATGTTCTCAGTGAGGCTTCTAAAAATGAGCCTCTGCGATGAGCACACCCACACTATATTCCATAGAGAAATAGAAATCCTCTGCTAGCAATGGGAGAGCTGTCAAGAGGGCTGGAGGGATCCTAAAATAACAGCCATGACACAGCCGATTCCAGACGCTTGAGCCTAAACAGCCTCGGACAGGGCCAATCAGACCAAAATAATTAATCCCCTCATGGGAGGGCCAGTCAGCCAGAGCAATCACAGCCCTGTTTCAAAATAAATAACAGAAACTAAAAAAAAAATTAAATCTGCATGCTTTGGTTTGGTATGAAGGGCATAACAAAGCAATATTTTATTAGCTAGGAGGTCTGGCAGGCACAGTCGGACATAATCTGAAGCAACTACAGGGTGTTAGTACATGTGCACCCCTATAAGCTAATCAATACTTGGGTTTCAAGCAGAATTATTGCCACCATGCTAGGGGGGAAGGCAACAACACTAAATTAGTTAACCCTAGTTCTTCCTCACTAAACTTGATACTGGGTGCTTAGCACAATTTCCCTTTGGAGATTTACGGGCACAGCCACAGAACATTCACACTTGTCACCCTTGTGTGCGAAGTTCCTTCCAGTCAGATCATCATGAACCAACTACAAGCCAGGAAGACCCATTGAAGTTGCTGGCAAAGAGCACCTGAAATTACTTGGTTGATGTCATGTGCAACATGAAGGTCATATTGGACCGTATACAGTGGGGCAAAAAAGTATTTAGTCAACCACCAATTGTGCAAGTTCTCCCACTTAAAAAGATGAGGCCTGTAATTTTCATCATAGGTACACTTCAACTATGACAGACAAAATGAGAGAGGAAAAATCCAGAAAAATCACATTGTAGGATTTTTTATGAATTTATTTGCAAATTATGGTGGAAGTATTTGGTCAATAACAAAAGTGTCTCAATACTTTGTTATATACCCTTTGTTGGCAATGACAGAGGTCAAACGTTTTCCACCATAATTTGTATATTTTTTTATATATATATATATATATATATATCAGCCAGTCGTGGTGGGAGGAGTTATTCATGTGCATTAGTACAGTCAGTTCATGAATCTAAAGGTGACTGCACATACTGTAGTTATGAACCACCCAACAGCCCTGTACGGTTGTGCAGTAGCACACAGAACAGCTAGTTCCTCATGTATCACATGGGAATGAGTGAAACTTACTCCTCAGCCTGAAGTTACGCTAGCGAATAGCTAGCTTGTCGCTGACTGGTGAGACGCTTCAGGGTGTTCACTTTCACGTGTGCTAGCAAGGCAGAGATCTTAAGTTCGTGCCCGGTATGGGCCAAATTGGGAGGAAGTGGTACTCCCTAAGCAAGCAGCGTGACATCCTTTACACTCTGTCTAGAAACACAGTGAAAAAAATAACATAAGAAATGTATGGTGCAGTCCATCCTGCAATATCTTGCCCAGGCCACTAAAGACTAACTGGCTGGCTGAGACTTCAAGGCAAAAAGAGACCACTGTAGCTAAATAGGCTAAGGAACTGGCACTCATTTCTGCAGAGTAAATAAATATCCCTAAACTTAGCCTAATAGTTTGATTAAGAAATGGGGCATATGCTGCCAAATTTGCCCAAAAGGTCAGACAATGTCTCCTGGACTTTCTGTTGAGGAAAGTAATGCTAAAAATGTAATGAGACAAAAATAAACAAAATACAGGAAGTGGATCTGCAAGACCTTTGTGTCTCAGGGTCTGACGGATTCCAGTGTGTTTATTGGAAACAGGTTAATGCGCTATGACAGGGCAGCAGCAGTAGCTAGCAGTCTCGCCAATTGCAAATCTGACAAAATTGAGGGGAAAAAAAAAAACAGTGCAGTCATCTTGACAGATTGCAGCTGTGGGAATAGACTGACAGGTACAACACATGACACCTCAATAAACCAAGTAGGCAAGAGACACTAAGGAAACAGAGTGACCCTGGGAAGCCTATTCCTGGAGTGTGGGTAAAAGAGGGGAATGTTGAGAGGAGCACCTAGTGGGAACTGAAAGTCGCTGTGTAACGCTACATATCCCGCAGGAGGGAAGGGAAACTGTGCATTCTGCTCTCGGTTCTTATTTCCTTTGCACTAATGCGTGTCCCTGGCTTTCCAGCCGGCCTTCTGTAAATTGTTTGAACAGTGATGCCAGTGCAAGTTAGCAGTGTGCCTATATGCAATGGTCCTGTCCTGTACACATTTCTATTAGATGTCCCATCAATGGACCCACATTCACACCCAGAAAAGACTGTTTGAAGCAGCAGTAGCCTAAACAGAAAATTTGAGCAAGTTCTAATCTAGCCTAGTTTTGATACCTTGGAGCTTGCAGTTTAATAGCGTTCTTAAGGTTAACTGGCCAACACCACTGCCCCAGGTAACAAAATCAGTGAATATAATTTATTCTCCGGAAGAGGGGAAGAATAGCAATGGAGATGTCACATCCAGAAGAATATTTATCACCATCATTAAAAAACAGGACCTCACGTCACACCTGCCCCAATGACCAGAACACAATCATATAGTCCTCTGTCCTCCCACCCAGTTAGTAGAGTTCAGTGATCACAAGAGGTGCCCTTGAAGGATGTTTTCTAACCAGCAAGCTTGTTATCTTTATCATCATAGCCAGCCAACTCAAATGTGAATCACTTCAACATGGCAGTGTTGAGTTCCGGCCTGAATTACAGTTCTCTGAACAGGATAGTGACTAAGGACCTGACCACTGTCCTGATGTGAACTGGCATCAGTCCAAGTGGTTACATGAGCTTCAAGGACTGAGAACCGTGGCACTAAAAATACCTCTTCATGAGTCTCTAATAACCAGTCACCAAACCACAATGACTAGCTCAGATAAATGGAATGCAATGCCTTCTTAACTAGAACCAATGTCAAGCTACAGCTTATTTATTGTCGAGACAGAGCTGTATTCAGACTCAGTGGACAGGGCTCTAAACAAGCCTCAAAGCTCATCTCCCTCACTCTACCTAACCTTGGTGACTGGCAAAGGTTCTGAAAGGAGACCGAGGCTATTGAATATTTAATCAGAGTATTCTAGTCACCTCAAGCCAGCCCCTACCCTCGAGTGAACTGAAGACTGGTCTTTCAAGATAAGAGCGCCGGGCTAAAAAACAACCACAAACTAGGCTAGAATGACTTATCACACTTCCCAAAATTAGTCTTGGAATGTGAAGAGGGCAGCAATAGCAATCACATTTGCTTGATGATCACTGATGCATCAACATGGATTTCATGAATACAGTACAATTACAAGTTCGAATTCCATCATAGTCTGAAATGTGGTACTTCTTTCAGGAACAGGTCAAAATAACAATGCATAAAACAGGTATGTTCTACAAGAATAAATCTCGAAGGGACTTATACCCATTTGTGTGGGATGTTAGTGTAGCCTACTTATTGTTTTTAGTTTGATTAAGTAAAAGCATATTATCTTGCTGTGCATTTCTGATGAAAATAATTAGATACAGTAGGCTAGATATAGTCCAACTGAGCTGTCATTTGGATAACTAGGCTCAAAGTATAGGGTTGACATTTAGTCCACTTGAAGAGCCCTTATACACTACATATACAAAAGTATGTGGACACCCCTTCAAAATTTGTGGATTCGGCTATTTCAGGCACACCTGTTGCTGACAAGTGTATAAAATCGAGCACACAGACATGCAACCTCAATAGACAAACATTGGCAGTAGAATGAGCTCTTCAGTAAGACCAGTGACTTTCAACATGGCACCGTCATCAGATGTCACCTTTCCAACAAGTCAGTTCGTCAAAGTTCTGCACTGCTAAAGCTGCCCCGGTCAACTCTAAGTGCTGTTATTGTGAAGTGGAAACGTCTAGGAGCAACAACGGCTCCGCAGCAAAGTGGTAGGTCACACAAGCTCACAGAACGGGACCACCGAGTGCTGAAGCGCTTAAAAACAGTATGTCCTCGGTTGCAACACTCAATACTGAGTTCCAAACCGCCCCTGGAAGCAACGTCAGCATAAGAACTGTTTCGTCAGGAGCTTCATGAAATAGTTTCCATGGCCAAGCAGCCACACAGAAGGCTAAGATCACCATGCACAATGCCAAGTATCGGCTGGAGTGGTGTAAAGCTCTCCAGCCATCTGGAGTGATGAATCACGCTTCACCATCTGGAAGTCCGATGGACGAATCTGGGTTTGACGGATGCCAGTAGAACGCCAACTGTGTGCTCCAATGCATAGTGCCAACTGTAAAAGTATGGAGGAGGAATAATGGTCTGGGGCTGTTTTTCATGGTTCAGGCCCCTTAGTTCAAGTGAATGGAAATCCTAACTCTACAGCATACAAAGACACTCTAGACAATTATTTGTTTCTGACCTTGTGGCAACAGTTTGGGGAAGTGCCTTTCCTGTTTCAGCATGACGATGCCCCTGTGCACAAAGCGAGGTCCATACAGAAATGGTTTGTTGAGATTAGTGTGGAAGAACTTGACTGGCCTGCACAGAGACCTGACCTCAACCCCATCGAACACCTTTGGGAGGAATTGGGACGCCGACTGTGAGCCAGGCCTAATCGCCTGTGCTCACTAATGCTCATGGCTGAGTGGAAGCAAGTCCCTGCAGCAATGTTCCAACATCTAGTGGAAAGCCTTCCCAGAAGAGTAGAGGCTGTTCTAGCAGCAAAGGGGGGATCAACTCCATATTAATGCCTATGATTTTGCAATGAAATGTTCGATGAGCAGGTGTCCACAAACTTTTGGGTCATGTAGTGTATAATAAGGGGATTATAAAGTATTCACTTGGAAGACACAGTAATCCCATAAGTAATGTGGGCATACCCATAAGTCTTAAGATGTAACTCAAAACACCATCCTCAGATAACAGCATATCAACAGCTCTGTGCCTACGGTATGTACATCGTTCCACACCCACCCCAAGCAGTTCCACTCCTAACAAAAGACAACTAAAGTTATCCAGTAAAACCTGTGTGACAGGAGGCAGAGGGATAACTGTTTCATATAACTTAAAATGTATTCACAGTGAAATGTCCCTCCTATAACCTAATCAAAAGGTGCAGGCGTAATGTGATTACAATCTTGAAATATGAATATGTCCTCATGTCAGCCTGCCTGGAGTGGAAGCTTGAATTAAAGTATGTTTGTTAAATACACATTTGTATTCTTGAACCCCCAATCTTCCACAACACAGTCATGAGATTAGTGTACTGGCTGGATAAATGTAGGTTGCCTATTAGACTTCCATGGTGCAAACGTTTCTTACCTTCGAAATGGTCTGCCCATTTTTTTGTCTGATTCCGAGCTAGATGGTACACAAGGCTCAGGAACCCCTTCCCCTCTCTTGTGACAGTAGTTTATATCCGGACTGCTGTCCAGCAATGTGTTGGTGGAAGAGCTGTCATGGTCCACGGTGAGCGAGTTATTTCGCTTTCGCATCACTGAAATGTAAAAGCACAATGTGAAAGAAAAGCGACAAAGGATGTGAAACACCGTCTATCACTATTGCATTTGATTTGACAGCAATACTAGGCAGCGCCGGTGATGTAGTTTGGCAACGAATTCTCGGTAAGAAGCCGGGTAAAGATGAGGTCAGGGTGCCGTTGTTTTCTCCCCCAGCACCGCTGACTATCAGCACTTTTGCTAGCTACATTGTTTGTAGAAGTCCGATATCTGCAGAGACCAGCTGATCAAATCAACCTTTCCCCTGGGTTCCCATTTAAGCCAATCAGAGCAGACCAGTACGCCATCTTTTTAAAGGAAATGTAGCTACAAAGCTAGTTCGCCATTTAGAGCTAGCTAGCAACTTTTCAAAACACACCACCTCAGTTATCTAGCTAGTAACTAACTACATAGTATTGCAGAATAAACCCCCATATATTCCAACATTGAACTAGCTAACATATGAACTGTGACATCTAAACTATCTCCACTAGCTAACCTAAATTGACAGCAAGTGGTTTCGCGTTAAACACAACACAACGTGATGTTTGTTGTTGTATTCGAATGCAAATACTATTTATGGTTTTAATCAAATGAAAATGATAAAAATACAATACCTTTGTTATTATTGTTTTATTAAACTGACAACATGACATGCGAGGACACCGGTAATGTGCTGTCCGCCAGCGGTGACAGCAGCAGGTGTGGTGGGTTGGTACAATTTGTCTTTCATCGGTACCCATAGTTTCCGCTTATGTGATCATAACAAAGCATTTTGCCGCGAAAACTCAGCCGCTGTCTGACAGTAACTATTCACATCATTCTAGATACGGTGAAATAATTACAGGATAATCACTCATTTAATACGAGTGTAAGGTTTAGCCTACTGTTAAGTCTAACTTGATATACGGTATCCTATTCATTTATAACAATATTTACCAAGAGAGATGTTTTGTGAAAAGGCAATCGAAATAATCAGAGAACTTCACCGGATGGGCGATGGTCAACTGCCTGCATTCAATGTAAGTGGCACATTCAGCAGGTTATAAAGATATACTGGATTTGTAGCCATTAGTGCAGATGGAATTGCTAACTAGTTAGATTGTTAGTTTACTCTAGCGATGCAGGAGTCAACACTGTCTTGACACGTGATACCTAGTACACCCAACTGCCACACATAACATATACTATTAATGGCTTAGCTAATATCAACCTCCTTAGGGCTGCACAATTAATCGCATTTTCATCGCTATTGCTATATGGACATGTGCAAGAGGCTGCATATTTTTTTTTACGCCATGAATGTAAATTCTGATGTAATAAGGGTCCCCTGAGAAACTCTAACCAACACTTTGTTCCTATTCTGTCACAACAACGTATACGGTACCTGGCTTTTTCATTCGTTGTCATACCAAACAACACCAACCATATGATTTAAATACTACTTTTATTTATATGACTCCAACAGTACAGTGTTTTGATCTAAATCGCAAGTAAAATCTCTATCGCAATATTTGGTTAAAAACAAATCGCAAGTAAATGATTTGCCCATATGGTGCAGCCCTATTCCTTGCCCTGCTCTTCTGACTTGGGGTTCTTGAGAGCTAATATCAACCTAGCCAGCCATCACTAGAATGCGTTTCACTCAGTAATAGCTAACATCAACCTAGCCAAATTATGTTAATTACAAAGTGAAGACGTTTAGATCAGTTTGATTGTTAGCAATTTGGTTATAATGCCACTGACTACATGGTGATTTGACTTTTATTACTGCTCACTAACTGACACCTTCTTTGCATATATGCTCTCTGCAGGAAGATGGTATTCGTCAGGTGCTGGAGGAGATGAAAGCATTATATGAGCAGAATCAAAGTGATGTGTGAGTTAAGACATTAAACATTGTCACACATTGACATTCTCTTATATTTGAATGTGTCTCTTTCCCATCGAGTTCTGAAATAATTACCTTGTGGGTTTTAACAAATACATTTTATTTCACACACTTCAAAGCAATGAAGCCAAGTCTGAAGGAAAAAGTGAGTTGATTCCAACCATCAAGTTCCGTCACTGCTGTCTGCTGAGAAACCAACGTTGCATCGCTGCCTACCTGTGAGTGCCTGATGTGATGAGTTGATTTTGAGCTCATCATCACTACTATGTTTTTGTTGACAGTTACACTGACCATATCATAGTTTCTTAGGATAGGACAACATCATTGCTAATTTCCTCTCCTCAGCTATGACAGGCTCCTCCGCATTCGGACTTTGAGGTGGGAGTACGGAAGTGTGTTGCCCACAAACATCCGCTTCCACATGTGTGCAGAAGAGGTATGTTTCTTTCTTTCAAAGGCAAGAAACAAATTGGACAGAAGATGGCAGGGTGATGGCATCTGACTCTTAAAATGTCATGTTTAATTTTGAATAGTTGGAATGGTTTAACCAGTACAAGAAGTCACTGGCTACCTTCATGAGGTCACTTGGAGGAGAGGAAGGACTTGACATAACACAGGACATGAAGCCTCCAAAGAGTTTGTACATTGAGGTAAGATACACAAGGGAACTGCATGCCCGCAAGGACCTGACCAGAGACTAAGTGAATGTTGGTAGGGACCACTTGTGCCGTTAGTCAACAACTGTATCAATTCATTCAAACTGCAGCACATAGACCCTTGACTATTAGGTGCTCCTTCCTTTGGTCTTCATTTAGATATTTTTACATATTGGTCATGTTCTATTGATTTGACCCTCTTGCCATTTAGTTTTTCTTACCATGTATTTCTCTCCATAGGTGCGCTGTTTAAAAGATCATGGCGAGTTTGAAATAGACGACGGGACCATCATTCTTCTGAAGAAAAACAGTCAGGTATAAAAAAAGAAAAAGTATTATATGTGAAAACCATTCACTATACTTGCACATTGTGTAAAGAATTGAACATGAGTCACTCTTGTCTCCGCAGCACTTCCTGCCACGATGGAAGTGTGAGCAGTTGATTCGCCAGGGGGTCTTGGAGCACATCATGTCTTGAATCAAATGCCAGAACTATATTACCTTTTTTTTTTCAGCAGAGGATTATCCATTTAAGTGAGACAATGCATAAGGTGATGCTATTTTGAAAAAGATCTTTAAAACAATAATTCATTCAAATACACTTATCTGTAGGTGATTTATTACTTGGTCAGTTTTGTTTTACTTTAATTGTGGAGTGATTGTAGTGCATAACAAATCCATAGCTTGCATGTTAGTGTTTTTACAATAATTACCTACTTACATTGTTCGATTGACAAAACATTGTCGCAACAATCTTTTTTAGTACTCAAATAGTTTAGGAATTAAAAGGTTTGACTGTACAGCAGTGCTTGAGGATTGAACATTGTGCAGATGTGTATCAAAACTTTACATTTGTAAATACTGTGCTTTTGGTTGGTAATTTAAAATACCACAAAGAACACTTCATTAAAAGTTGCTAAACCCTTTCTTTGATTCATTTTGTGATTAAATTAGGATTCAGCCTTTCGCATACAGTACCATTCATCTCCTACAGTCCGACATAGACTTAACGTTAAATTCAGTACCTTGAGTGTGTTTGATGATCAAACTGGAATGTTATACCATTGGTCCCATTATACATCTAATCGACTCTCAGACCTACCAACACAGCATGATGCTGGAGGATAGTCTGTAACCTAACGTACTGCCTGCCTCTGCAGAGACCGAATAAAATACTTAATGTGAACTTTGATTGACCTTCACAAAAAAATGAGTCTTGCGTTAACCTCAATAAAAAAATATATACACAAAAAATAAAGTACATGCATAATACCCTGGTGGCTGAAAACACTTAAGTCTTGTGCTGTTCCACTTACCCAAATAACTTGTGCTAATTGTGTGCAATCAAACCCACCATCCCAAGAGGGAGTTGTGACACAGTGATTTTGTTATGGATCTTACAGAATCATTGTGGACCACCTGCCACATTACGCATCAATGTTTCATTGGGATGGTCATCCAATAATAAGGTTAAGGGAAGGAAACTTAAGAGGTCTTTCACAGTTGTCAATGTCTTTTGGGGAGTAGCGTTGTTCTGAGTAGCAGGGAACTGCTACGCAGAGAGGGAGGCAGGGGCGATCTTACGAAGGAGCTTGTTGAGGGCTGTAATCTTCTCCTCTAAGACAAAGTTATTTTTCTCTGCACTCTTCTGTCGCTGCTCAGTGACCTGCAGTGCCTTCATCAGCTGGGAGTTCTCCACATACAGGTCCTTCAGCATGATGTCTGACTTGGCATTCTTCGCCAGCTGTGGGTGGGACAGGGACAATGAAATACAGTCAGCTTTTCAGGGCATGTTTCTCTGCCATTTGTCTTGTATGAATGGTAAACTGACCTGCTCCTTCAGCTGGTTGACCTTCTCCTGTAGCATCTTGCGCACACTCCTCAGCTTGGTCTCCACCCCCTCCATCCCCTCCTGCATGTTCCCTATCACCTTCTCATATTGCTCCTGAGCACAAACAGAGAGCCAGCACTTACAGCACGTAAAAGTTGGAAGTTTACATACACCTTAGCCAAATACATTTAAACTCAGTTTTTCACAATTCCTGACATTTAATCCTAGTAAAAATCCATTGTTTTAGGTCAGTTAGGATCACCACTTTATTTTAAGAATGTGAAATGTCAGAATAATAGTAAAGCAAATTATTTATTTCAGCTTTTATTTCTTTCATCACATTCCCAGTGGGTCAGAAGTTTACATATACTCAATTAGTATTTGGGCATTGCCTTTAAATTGTTTAACTTGGGTCAAACATTTTGGGTAGCCTTCCACCAGCTTCCCACTATAAGTTGGGTGAATTTTGGCCAATTCCTCCTGACAGAGCGTGTGTAACCGAGTCAGGTTTGTAGGCCTCCTTGCTCGCACATGCTTTTTCAGTTCTGCCCACAAATGTTCTATAGGACTGAGGTCAGGGCTTTGTGATGGCCACTCCAATACCTTGACTTTGTTGTCCTTAAGCCATTTTGCCACAACTTTGGAAGTATGCTTGTGGTCATTGTCCATTTGGAAGACCCATTTGCAACCAAGCTTTAACTTCCTGACTGATGTCTTGAGATGTTGCTTCAATATATCCACATAATTGTCCTTCCTCATGAAGCCATCTATTTTGTGAAGTGCACCAGTCCTTCCTGCAGCCACCCCCGTGCTTCATGGTTGGGGTTCTTCGGCTTGCCAGCCTCCCCCTTTTTCCTCAAAACATAACGATGGTCTTTATGGCGAAACAGTTCAATTTTTTTTTCATCAGACCAGAGGACATTTTCTCCAAAAAGTATTATCTTTGTCCCCATGTGCAGTTGCAAACCGTAGTCTGGCTTTTTTGTGGAGGTTTTGGAGCAGTGGCTTCTTCCTTGCTGAGCTGCCTTTCAGGTTATATCGATATAGGACTCGTTTTACTGTGAATATAGATACTTTTGTCCCTATTTCCTACAGCATCTTCACAAGGTCCTTTGCTGTTCTGGCATTGATTTGCACTTTTCGCACCAAAGTACATTCATCTCTAGGAGACGGAATGAGTCTCCTTCCTGAGCGGTATGGCGGCTGCGTGGTCCCATGGTGTTTATACTTGCATACTATTGTTTGTACAGATGAAAGTGGTACCTTCAGGCATCTGGAAATTGCTCCCAAGGATGAACCAGTCTTGTGGAGGTCTACAATTATTTTCCTGAGGTCTTGGCTGGTTTCTTTTGATCTTCCCATGAGGTCAAGCAAAGAGGCACTGAGTTTGAAGGTAGGCCTTGAAATACATCCACAGGTACATCTCCAATTGACTCAAATTATGTCAATTAGCCTATCAGAAGCTTCTAAAGCCATGACATCATTTTCTGGAATTTTCCAAGCTGTTTAAAGGCACAGTCAACTTAGTGTATGTAAACTTCTGACCCACTGGAATTGTGATACAGTGAATTATAAGTGAAATAATCTGTCTGTAAACAATTGTTGGAAAAACTACTTGTGTCATGCACAAAGTAGATGTCCTAACCGACTTGCCAAAACTATAGTTTGTTAACAAGAAATTTGTGGAGGGGTTGAAAAACGAGTTTTAATGACTCCAACCTAAGTGTATGTAAACTTCGGACTTCAACTGTACATTTATGGATCACTTTTAGTTCTGTGTTAAACTATGGTTGATTCTTCTAAGAAGTCTGAAAGGGTGCAAATCATGCCTATTGAACTGTAACCAGTGGCTGGATTGGGTGCATCCTGTACACTACCTGCTGCAGGCCTATCTGGGTGCTGGCTTGCTGGGCCTGTGTGCGGAGGGTCTGCTGCAGCTTCTTCCCCCTGCGCTTCTCATCTGCCAGCTGGGCTTGAAAGTGTGCCAGCTGCTCCCTGGAACCCAGGCCTGCCTGCTCCCTCAACTGCTGCAGCTCCCGGACATGCTGGGCCTGGGCTAGTGTCAAGGCTGTGTCCACCATCAGTGCCTGCACCATAAAACAGTGTGTGTTTGAGAATCAACTACATTGTAGTCAGACTGTACAGTGAGCCACTAATAGCCTAGCACCCCAAACTATTCTTGCTCAAACTGATCCCCTCAAACACGCTGATAGACTCAATAGGGCATAGGATATGGAGTTTGGAAATGTTCATGAAATTAAATTCTGCAAGCCTGGATTAGTGCACATTTGTACCATGGTGTTAGTTGCTCAATTTGAGTTTCAATTGGCAAACCTGCATTCAGTTTAGAATTATATTTATCAATTATTTGACCAAAATGTTTGAATTAGTCACCTGATCCTGTGCCTCTGCCCTGGCAGTCTCCAGCTGTGTCTGTTTGTTCTTTAGAGTCAGGCACTCCTCGGTCAGACTCTGAACCTCCACATCCTGGCCCTGCAGCTGATACACCTGAAGGAAACAAAGCACAACAACCACTTCAAAAATAATTCACCTTGAAAATAAAGCATTGCATGCAAGCATCAGTGACCGCATTTGCAGACTAACAGTAAGATTTAACTCAACAGAGCGCACATTCAAGGATCAGCCCAAAGGCTTCATTATTTGAAGAGGTCTGAAAAAATATGGGCCTATTTTCATGGAATTCTACGTCATTTGGCAGATTAGAGTCTTCTCTTTTTAGCAGTAGATTTTGATTTCCAAACTGTGTTTTCCAGTGATTGTATTTTGAAATAGAAGGCCAATTTTACCTGCTGTTCACTGAAAGCCGCAACTCAACAATCAGCTGATATTGGGCTCCCGAGTGGCACAGCGGTCTGAGGCACTGCATCTCAGTGCTAGAGGTGTCACTACCGACACCCTGGTTTGAATCCAGGCTGTATCACAACCGGCAGTGATTGGGAGTCCCATAGGGCGGCGTACAATTGGGCCAGCGTCATCCGTGTTTGGCCGTCATTGTAAATAATAATTTGTTCATAACTGACTTGCCAGGTTAAATAAAATAAAACATATTTGCCACGCACTGCCCAAGTTGCAGGCTGTAGTTGCGTTTATGCTTAAAAACAATCCACCACAGCTATTTTTTTTAAAGAAGCTAGCTATTGGTCCTCTATGGCTAAATTATAGTATCTGGTGTAGTATTTAGAATTTGATCTATTTATGTACAAACAAGAAATACTACATACTGAACAAAAATATAAACGTAAAGTGTTGTTTCCATGTTTGATGAGCTGAAATAAAAGATCCCAGAAATGTTCCATATACACAAAAAAACGTTCAAATTTTGTCCACAAATTGGTTTACATCCCTATTCGTGAACATTTCTCCTTTGCCAAGATATGCCACAACGGTCAGGTGGATGGATTATCAAGAAGTTGAATAAACAGCATGATCATTACACAGGTGCTCCTTGTACTGGGGACAATAAAAGGCAGCCCATAAATGTGCAGTTTTGTCACACAACACAATGCCACAGATGTCTCAAGTTTTGAGGGTGTGTGCAAATGGCATGCTGACTGCAGCAATGTCCACCAGAGCCGTTGCCAGAGAATGTTCATTTCTTTACCATAAGCTGCCTCCAACGTCATTTTAGAGAATTTGACAGTACGTCCAACTGGCCTCACAAACGAAGACCAAGTGGGAACCACGCCAGCCCAGGACCTCCACATCCGGCTTCTTCATTTGCGGGATCGTCTGAGACCAGCTACCCGAACAGCTGATAAAACTGGGTTTGCACAACCGAAGAATTGCTGCACAAACTGTCTGACGTCGTCTCAGGGAAGCTCATCTGCGTGCTCGTCGTCTTCACCAGGGTCTTGACCTGACAGCAGTTTGGCGTCGTAACTGACTTCAGTGGGCAAACGCTCAACTTCGATGGCCATTGTCACACTGGAGAAGTGTGCTCTTCACGGATGAATCCCGGTTTCAACTGTACTGGCATAAAGAGTGTATGGCGTCGCGTGGGTGAGCCGTTTCCTGATGTCAATGTGGTGAACAGAATTGAATTTTATCGATGGCTGTTTGAATGCACAGAGACACCGTGATGAGATCCTGAGGTCTATTGTCGTACCATTCATCCACCGCCATCACCTCATGTTTCAGCATGATAATGCACGTCCCCATGCCGCAAGGATCTATACACAATTCCTGGAAGCTCAAAATGTCCCAATTCTCCCATGGCCTGCATACTCGCCAGACATGTCACCCATTGAGCTGTTTGGGATGCTCTGGATCGATGTGTACGGCAGCGTGTTCCATTTTCCGCCAATATCTAGCAATTTTACACAGCCATTGAAGAGGACTGGTTTTCTGATTCATGCCCCATATATTTTTTAAGGTATCTGTGACCAACAGATGCATATCTGTTCATGTCTACATTTGACACTTCAATGCGACTTCTGCTATCAGAATAAGATAGCATTGAAAAGACGGTCTAGTCACTTTGTGGTCTGATTGGGTGACCAATTGTGGTCTGAAGTGGCTGACCACTTCAGGTGGTGGTCAGGGATGCATTGTGTGCATATTTCTCTTCAGTCTGGATGAAATCAGGCTACCGAAAGCCATGCAGTGGGCGACGTTATCACACGTTCCTCCCATAAGTCTCCAGAAAACTTGTGTTTTGGGACTGAGGCACCTTTTCGTTATAAAATTGGAGGAAATACGTTCCTAGTGTGTGAGGAACATGTTTCTAGGCTTCATAAATGCATTTTCATTTTTATGCTTACCCATTTGCCATCTCTTTAGCGTTGCTTGCTGGCTAGCTACAGAGATTAGCTGGCTAATTAGCTACATTAGTTAGCTAGAGACGGCCTCTGTATTCCCAGTCATGCGAAATCCATAGATTAGGGCCTAATTCATTCATTTCAATTTATTGATTTCCTTATATGAACTGTAACTCAGTAAAAATCAGAGAAAGAATTTAAGTGTGCGTTCTCTAATTCGCTCTTTCTCTCTCTTGGAGGACCTGAGCCCTAGGACCATGCCCCAGGACTACCTGACATGATGACTCCTTGCTGTCACCAGTCCACCTGGCCGTGCTGCTGCTCCAGTTTCTTTCAACTGTTCTGCCTTATTATTATTCGACCATGCTGGTCATTTATGAACATTTGAACATCTTGGCCATGTTCTGTTATAATCTCCACCCGGCACAGCCAGAAGAGGACTGGCCATCCCACATATGCTCTCTCTAATTCTCTCTTTCTTTCTCTCTCTCGGAGGACCTGAGCCCTAGGACCATGCCCCAGGAATACCTGACATGATGACTCCTTGCTGTCCCCAGTCCACCTGACTGTGCTGCTGCTCCAGTTTCAACTGTTCTGCCTTATTATTATTCAACCATGCTGGTCATTTATGAACATTTGAACATCTTGACCATGTTCTGTTATAATCTCCACCCGGCAAAGCCAGAAGAGGACTGGCCACCCCACATAGCCTGGTTCCTCTCTAGGTTTCTTCCTAGGTTTTGGCCTTTCTAGGGAGTTTTTCCTAGCCACTGTGCTTCTACACCTGCATTGCTTGCTGTTTGGGGTTTTAGGCTGGGTTTCTGTACAGCACTTTGAGATATCAGCTGATGTACGAAGGGCTATATAAATAAATTTGATTTGATATATTCCAATTTACAAGGGGCTGCTGCAGCACCTCCAGCACCCCTACATCCCGTGGCTATGGCTTTAAGAGCAAGTAACATAGCTCTACCCTGTGGAGCAGCTCCTGGTTTTGGAGGCGCAGGCTCTGGCACTCCTTTTGTAGGGCCATAGTGGCCTCCTCCTCATGTTGTTTCTGGGCCAGACGCAGCTGCTCCTTCTCCCTGCTTAGCCTGCCCATGCTGGCCTCCAGCTCCTTTACCTGATGATCAGCAGACAACAATGAAGTCAGTCAAAGTGCTAATGTATCACAACACTTCATTAAAGATCACATTCAGGACCAGCAAACAGTGAGCAGACATTTCTATTGTTTTCGTCGTTAGTATGTCACCTACCTTGTCCTGGGCATCCTGTATCATCCTCTGGTGGTTGGCTACTTCCTGGGTCTGGCCATTCTTCTCCTGATCCACTGCCTGGAGCTGGGAGCGAAGCAGCTCCACCTGGGAGTCCACAGAGAGAAGAGACTCTTGGAGCTTCTCAACCTGAAAACAATAACATCATAATTCATACATATTCAGTCAGAGGAAACTGACTGAACAGAGTTGCAATAGCCAAGTACATCCTTCTCTCACCTTCTGGGTCCTCTCCTCCACCTCCCTCAGCAGCCTCTCCTTATCCTGCTCCAGCCATTGGTGCTTCAGGGTCAGGCTGGTCAGTGAGGACTCCACCTCTGATAAACACTGGAGCTAAGAGCAAACAAGACATTTAAGAACCAAGATACATAAATGAGGCCCATTCATTAAAAATGCTGACCAAGAAAATTCTCACAAACTTCAATTTCCCATAGACCAAAATATAGTATCTAGACAATGGAGAACTCTACCACAACTGTCCCAAAAGTCCCCTATATATACACACACACACACCTTTTCCTTGATGGTGTGGAGTTCTCTCTCCAGCAGCTCCTTGTCGTGCCGCCAGGCTGCCTGCAGGTGGAGTCTCTCCCTCTCCTGCTGGGTGGAGGTCTCCTGGAGCTGCCTGGCTGTGGCCGCCCCCTCCTCCTGCTCCCGGGACACCTGCGCCAGCCTCTCCGTCAGCATCTGGACCGCCCCCTGGTCGGCACGGAGACGGGAGCTCAGCTGCAGGTTGTGGGCTCTCAGGTCCAGCACCTCTTCCTGGTACTTGGCGTTCTGAGAGGGAAGGGAATGGATGAAGGGTTTATCAGACTGGGATTGCTCATCACTATGCAGTGACCTCGGGTGATTGAGAGAATGATCATGTGTCCAATGATCAAATGTAGGCTATTAAAATCTATCAGGCTAAAAGGGTCAGTTGAACTATGCAGGGTGATTATAGTGAAATGGAAAACGATTGAAAACAAACCTCTTTGTGAAGTCTCTCCTGCTTCTCCCTGTTCTTCTCGTGTTCCTGCTCCACTTCGTCCAGTTTCTTTCTGGTGAAATCAAAGACGGAACGGAATGATTAATAGCTGTGAAGACAGAATACAGCTTAAATAACAACCCCTTCTGTAACATCCATGTGTAAACCATATCTGAATTTAACATTATCTCACAGCAACACATTACTGACGGATCAGCTTACTTCTTCTTGACGATCTCTTCCTCCATTCTCTGGACATCCTGCTGTAACATGGCCAGTCTGTCCTTCAGAGCACTGTTCTCACAGTTGACCTCATCTAACTGAGAACTAGAGTTTAAATAGTTTACATAGGAGTTTTTCCTCAAAGGCATTTTAATCTGGAAGATATTTAAACATAATATTTATCTGGAGATTGATTTGATAGAGGCATTTATAATTTGAAGCAAACATTTGAGTTCCAGATGAAACTCTGGGTGAAATCAATGCACTTATGTGGCGAAAGTAAAATGGACACTGGTTTAGACAAACAAACATTCAATGATATAAAATAATGTTAGTCAGACAAATTAAATCTAATATCATGCACCTAGGTGAAAATCATGCCGCTAGAGAGACAGAAAATTGTTAATGCATTCCAGACAATTAAGGTGTTAAGGTCTAGAGAAGGTTAAACACTTGGAGAAGGTTTGTGAGGAGAAAAGGTGAGGATCTCTTTCAGATGAGAGCAGATCGGTTGCAATTAGTCATTCAAATTTCAGCCACCATGTTTGGGGCAGAAACACATTGGAATGTTTCAAGGCAGGTGGAGGTTAGTCATTTGAAGGTTGGTTTGGTTTGATTTCCGGCAACAGGCCTGCACGTCACAAACCTGTGTGGACTGGTAGGATCCATCACCATCTCCAGAGCCATGACCAGCTTCTCCATCTCCACCAGCTGCTCCTTCATCCTGCCCTTCTCCGACTCAAAGTCCTCCTCCAACCTGTGGACCTCTGCCTGAGAGGACAGCAGGGCCTGCTGCAGCTGGACTGTGGTGCTGCTGCCAGCCTTTCCTCTGAGGGAGCACAGCTCTCTCTCCTTGGTCTCCAGCTGGGTGTTCAGCAGCTCCTCTTCCCTATAGTGCTTATTGGACAGGGCTTCCGCTATCTCTACCAGACCTGCAGTCTGCTTTATATCTGATTCAAGGTGGTCTACTTCTGTGAATTTGGCCTCTAGCTGGGTCCTGAGATCAGAAACTAGGTTGGACATTTCAACCAGTTGGGCATTCAGCTGGTGGATGTGGTCTTGGAGTTTGGATGATTCCATTTCCATTTCTACGATCTGGTTGGAGAGTTGGTCTGCCAGGCGGATGTAGTGGGCGTTCTCCTGGCCCAGACAGCCCGTCTCTTCCCTTTCCAGGTCCAGGGTGGATTTGATCTCCATGACCTGGGTTTGTTCCAGCCTCAATGCTTCCTGTAGACTCTTCTCTGCCCTCTTCCACTGGTTTAACTCCTCAGTGACACAGTCAAGATCTGACTGTAGACAGTCAACAGTTGTTCTGTGTTTTCTCAGCTCCTCCATCAGCTTCGCTCTGTCCGTCTTCTGGGAGTCCAGCTCAGCAGTCTGCCTTGAGCATCGTTCAACTTCATTTCTCAGAGCCTCCCGTGCCCTCTCCAACTCCCCCCTCAGGGTATCCGTGTCTTCCTCTTTGGCCCTCAGCTGAGCTTGCTGTTGTAGGAAGGTGCTGGACAAACTGCTACAGTTCTCCGCCATAATTTCCTTGTCCTGAAGAAGTGTCATATATTCAGATCGTAGACTATGCAGCTCCTCTCTTAGCTGAGACACCTCACTAAGGATCTCTCGCTCTCTATCCCTCACCAACCCCAGTTCCTCCTCTACATCATGCTGTTCAGAGGTCAGACGCTCGGTCAAAGCCTCAGACTCCAGACACACAGTGCGTTCCTCCAGCTCCAGCTGGGCACAAACCACTTCCAGTTTGGCCTCTAGTTGACTGCACCGATCGCAAGTCTCTTCCAGTTCAGCCTCTAACTGACTGCACTGTGTTTGATAGTGCTCTAGTTTCACCTCTAACTGACAATGCTGTATAAGTGACTTCTCCCTATCGGAGGTCAGATCTGCCTGCTCCTGCAGACTGGCTATGTGCTCTTTCAGCTGCCGGACTTCCTCCTGGTGCCCTTCCTCCAGCCTCTTCCTCTCCACAGCGGACCGGCTGCAGATCCTGGCCTGCTCCTCAACCGCCCTCTCTGTACTGTAGAGTCTCTCCCTGTGCCTCTCCTGCTCCAGTTCCAGCCGCAGGCGCTCACAGCGTAGCTGGTGCATGAAGCTGCGCTGGGCCTCGCCTTGCTGAGTCTTCATCTGAGACACCTGCTGCTCTGCCTCTTCCCTGATTACATAGCACACACACTGTTCACCAAGGCACACAGAGACAGATACATACACATATACAGTACGAGTGAAAAGTTTGGACACATACTCATTCAAGTTTTTATTTGTATTTTTTTTACTATTTTCTACATTGTAGAATAATAGTGAAGACATCAAAACTATGAAATAAAACATGGAGTCATGTACTAACCAAAAAACTGTTAAACAAATCAAAATATATTTTATATTTGAGATTCTTCAAATAGCCACCCATTGCCTTGAAGACAGCGTTGCACGCTTGGCATTCTCTCAACCAGCTTCACCTGGAATGCTTTTCCAACAATCTTGAAGGAGTTCCCACATATGCTGAGCAGTTGTTGGCGCCTTTTCTATTCACTCTGCGGTCCAACTCATCCCAAACCATCTCAATTGGGTTGAAGTTAGGTGTTGTGGAGGCCAGGTCATCTGATTCAGCACTCCACCAACTCTCCTTCTTCGTCAAATAGCCCTTAAACAGCCTGGAGGTGTGTTGGGTCATTGTCCTATTAAAAAACAAATGATAGTCCCACTAAGTGCAAACCAGATGGGATGGCATATCACTGCAGAATGCAGTGGTAGTCATGCTGGTTAAGTGGGCCTTGAATTGTAAATACATCACTGACAGTGTCACCAGCAAAGCACCATCACACCTCCATGCTTCACGTTGGGAACCACACATGCAGAGATCATCAGTTCACCTACTCTGCGTCTCACAAAGACACGGCGGTTGGAACCAAAAATCTCAAATTTGGACTCATCAGACCAAAAGGACAGATTTCCACTGGTCTAATGTCCATTGCTCATGTTTCTTGGCCCAATAAGTGTTCTTCTTATTGGTGTCCTTTAGTAGTGGTTTCTTTGCAGCAATTCAACCATTAAGGCCTGATTCACGTAGTCTCCTCTGAACAGTTGATGTTGAGATGTGTCTGTTATTTGAACTCTGTGAAGCACTTATTAGGGCTGCAATTTCTGAGGCTGGTAACTCCAATGAACTTATCCTCTGCGGCAGAGGTAACACTGGGTTTTCCTTTCCTGTTGCGGTCCTCATGAGAGCCAGTTTCATCATAGCGCTTCATGGTTTTTGCGACTGCACTTGAAGAAACGTTCAAAGTTCTTAAAATGTTCCGGATTGACTGACTTTTATGTCTTAAAATAATGATGGACTGTCATGTCTCTTTGCTTATTTGAGCTGTTCTTGCCATAATATGGACTTGGTCTTTTACCAAATAGGGCAATCTTCTGTTTACCACCCCTACCTTGTCACTACACAACTGATTGGTTCAAACGCATTCACTTCTTAGGGAGAGAAAGAAAGAAATTCCACAAATTAACTTTTAAGAAGGCGCACCTGTTAATTGCAATGCGTTCCAGGTGACTACCTCATGAAGCTGGTTGAGAAAATGCCAAGAGTGTGCAAAGCTGTCATCAAGACAAAGGGTGGCTTCTTTGAAGAATCTCAATTATAAAATAATACTTTTTTGGTTACTACATGATTCCATGTGTTATTTCATAGTTTTGATGTCATCACTATTATTCTACAATGTAGAAAATACAAATAAAAACCCTGGAATGAGTAGGTGTGTCCACAATTTTGACTGGTACTGTATATACACACAGTACAATACCAGTCAAAAGTTTGGACACGCCTACTCATTCCAGGGATTTTCTTTATTTTTCTACAAAGCTTTCATCAAGACAAAGGGTGGCTACTTTGAAGAATCTTAAATATAAAATATATTTTGATTTGTTTAACACTTTTTTTTAACAACATGATTCCATATGTGTTATTTCATCATTTTATTACTTCATTATTATTCTACAATGTAGAAAATAGTAACAATGAAGAAAAACCCTTGAATGAGTAGGTGTGTCCAAATGATTGACTGGTACTGTATATATACACACGCACATACACTGAGTGGACAAAACATTAAGAACACCCTGAGTTGCATCCCCCTTTTTGCCTTCAGAACAGCTTCAATTTGTCGGGGCATTGACTCTACAAGGTGTCAAAACCATTCCACAGGGATGCTGGCCCATGTTGACGCCAATGCTTCCCACAGTTGTGTCAAATTGGCTGAATGTTCTTTGTGTGGTGGACCATTCTTGATACACACTGGAAAATGTTGAGCTTGAAAAACCCAGCAGTGTTGCTGTTCTTGACACAAACAGGTGCGCCTGGCACCTACTACCATACCCCATTCAATTGTACTTTATGTTTTGTATTGCCCATTCATCCTCTGAATGGCAAACATACACAATCCATGTCTCAATTGTCTCGAGGCTTAATTCTTCTTTAACCTGTCTCATCCCCTTCATCTACACTGATTGAAGTGGATTTAACAAGTGACATCAATAGGGGATCATACCTTTCACCTGGATTCATCTGGTCAGTCTTCAGTGTGTCATATCAAATTTGTCACATGCGCCAAATACAACAAATTCAACCTTACAGTGAAATGCTTACTTACATACAAGCCCTTAACCCCCCAAAAAGTGTTAAGTAAAAAATAGAAAATGGTAAGAGTGTTCATAATGTTTTGTACATTAAGTGTAAATACATACACACAACGTACACCAGTCCCAGCTCACACACCATTGTTGTGTAAGTCCAGTGTATATGTTATGGAGTTAAAGGGACTCATGCAAAAGTTACAGTTGGCACAAAAAATGTGAAATAAAATTGAATGCGAAACCGGGAGCCAACCTACACAAGAATGTGAACTTGAAATGAATTTGTTTTAATTTCAGAAGACAGCCCTGGGGAGGAGGATAGTCTGGCCACACTCACCTTACGAGCAGCAACTCTTGGTCCATCTTGAGCTTCAGCTCAGCCTCTAGCTGGTCTTTCTCAGAGGTCAGTCTTTGGACCAGGTTACTGATCTCCCGGGCATAGTTCTGCTCCAGCTCAGCCTGTTCGCGCTGGGCCCTTCTCTCCTGGTCAGCGTCCCAGCCTGGCCCTCTCAGGCCCCTGGAGCTGCTCTGTAACTCGGCCTGCAGCTTCTCCACTACCTCCCTTAGCCTCTTAACCTGCTCCTCAGCCTGGGCCTTCTGCTCCTCCAGCTCACTGATCTCCACCTTGAAGCCCGAAGAGATGTCCTTCCTCTCCACCTCCATGTTCCGTCGCATCAGCTCCAGGCTGCGCTCGTAGAAGTTCACCTGTGAGGCGAGGATGATGAGGTGGTTCAGGGCTATCCCAGAATTAGAAAAATGGGCCTCCCATGTAAATACTGAACTAACTTCAGTACATCTAGTGTCACTCAAATTGCCAACAATTTTGGACCTTTCAATTTCACATACAAAAATAGGAGACGGTAATCAAAACTATACAAAAACGTGTGAGCTAGGGTTTAATGGCGGGAACCGGGTTACCGAGCTTTACTGGAATTTCCCGCCCAAACCCATCTTTTCCCGGGATAAATGATAGTGAGAAACAAGTCAATTATAAATTATTTCTATGAACAGAGTGAAATAAAATGTAAATGTTAAATTATGTGCAAAGTCTAAATCTGTCATCATACAGCCTGCTCTGCTATCTGCATGATCAATAATCAACGCTCAGGGTGTGTTGTTGTAGCCTACCGTATTTACTTACAAAGTCACTACTGGTTGGCCTATCTGCTTTTATTACACTGAACAAAAATATAAACGCAACATATAAAAGGGTTGGTCCCATGTTTCATGAGCTGAAATAAAACATCCCAGAAATGTTCCATACGCACAAAAATCTTATTTCTCTCAAATTTGGTTCCATCCCTGTTAGTCAGCATTTCTACTTTGACAAGATAATCCATCCACCTGACAGGTGTAGCATATCAAGAAGCTGATTGAACATGATCAGTACACATGTGCACCTTGTACTGGGGACAAAAAAAGGCCACTAAAATGTGAAGTCACACAATACAAGGCCACAGATGTCTCAAGATTTGAGGGAGCATGTAATTTTCATGCTGACTGCAGGAATGTCCACCAGAGCTGTTTCCAGAGAATTGAACGTTTCTCTACCATAAGCCGCCTCTAATGTCGTTTTAGAGAATTTGGCAGTACGTCCAACCGGCCTCAACCACAGACCACGTGTAACCACGCCAGCTCAGGATCTCCACATCTGGCTTCTTCACCTGCGGGATCGTCTGAGACCAGCCACCCGGACAGCTCATGAAACTGTGGGTTTGCACAAGACCTCAAGTTCCAGCATGATATATGTATTCACAGTCATGAAATCCATAGATTAGGCCCTAATTTATTTATTTTAATTGACTGATTGATTTCCTTATATGAACCGTAACTCAATAAAATCTTTGAAATTGTTGCATTTTTAGTTTTGTCTGTGGGGCAAAGTTTGACAAAAATTATTGCCAACGAGGCCAAATGCAAAACCGACCTACTGAAAATCCTCTCTAAGGAGGAAACAGATGGGTCAAAATACATGTTTGAGGCACTCGCAACGATCCAGGCCACCTCCATGGAGACCAAGAGAGTCTTCTCAGTCTGTGGCCAATTTGTGGCGAAGATCAAAAACCGCCTATCTGGGAAGAATGTAAGCACTGCGCGTTATGAGAGACCACTTCATCGGTTCATCAAGTTAAACAGGTAAGGCCTATAGCCTATGCAAATTATTTTGTTTGTTTGTTAGCTACATTACAGGTTGTAATGCAACAAAACAGGAAACATGCCAAGGAGGGTGAATACTTTCGCAAGTCCGCTCTGACAAAATGGCTGTAAAAACAGTCAAAACCGCCACAACCTTCCCAAATTTCACCGATAGACAGTTGTAAGGGGAGAGAAAATGACCAAGCTGCATCTTTCAGTCAAAGGTAGGCTAAAACAAATGTAATTTTCAGTAGACTGTAATAACCTCATAATATTTTACCAGTTGGCCAACAGTGCGTCATAGACCTGTTAACTAGGCTACATCAATTAAATAGTGTGGTGACTTCGAGAGAACTGAGTTGATTGAATTGCAACAAATACAACAAGAAACCGTTAGATTCATGTGTCTATTTCTCCAATATAGTGGTATAATCATGTCAGATTTTTTTCCGCTGGTATTATAGCTTTTAAATAGCACTTCCGGTTTGAACGGGAATACCGGGAAGCCCGTAATTTCTTGCAATTTTCTCAGGAAGGAAAATGTGTAGTTTCTTGAAAATATTAAAACCTAGTGTGAGCATGCATATCAGAATGCCTCCTCTACCTTGGTCTCTAACTCAATCTTCAGGTCCTGCACCTCCTGGCTGTGCCTCTCCTTAAACTGTTCCATGGCCATCTCTGTCTCAATGCTCACAACCGGACCTGGCAGACTCTCCAGACAACCCAGGCCTGAAGGAACAGAAATAAAAACACCAAGGTGGCGAGTCAAACCCAACAGGTTTTTACAGAGAGGGAAAAAATGATTGATGTTGCCAATTCTTACCATTCTTACTGGCCACTTGTAGCTTTTTGCTAGCAATGGGAGATACACCTATTTTCATCTCAGGGTCATCTGAAGCACAATGGACAAGATTACTGTAGAGAGTAGGTCAGTGGCTAAAGTGAAACTGTCAGTGTAACTGGAGTGGGACTGAGTGGAGAAATGAGAGGGTGTGTGTGAAAGAGGGTGTGTATGTGCATACATAGGTGGGGAAGAGAGATAGGAGGGGCCTTTCAGTCCTCCAAGGACCCGGCCCATATACTGTATGTTTAAATAAATAAATATATGTTCTAATCAGGGCACGAGTATCAATTCTAGAGACAAATCGGGTGAACACAGTATATGGCTTAGGGCTATGAGTGGGATTTACCAGAGTCAGACTCAGTGGTCAGTGATCGTCGGCTGGACCACGCGTGTGTGGACGTGTCTTTTGCCCGTCTGGGTCGCCTCCCCATCCCCTGACTCTTTAACATCTCCACCTCAGAGTTCAACTCGTCATTCCGGTCCCGCAGCTCCTGTGAGACAAAGACGTGTCATTTAACATGCAATACTTCCGACAAACATACATAACAAACACAGCAAAGCACAGCAGAAATAGTATAAAGATAGAGCAGTATTAGTCACAATGTCCTCACTGCCACGCACATGCTATTCAAACCACACTGCATCACAAATTCTGTGAACCTAGAACAACACACGCTCACCTTCACTTTCTAGTTTCCCAAAATGGGAGGCGTTTGGATAAATCAAGAGGATTGTCATTCACACACTCAAAACAGCTCTCGGCTCTGTCCGGGCAAGTAAACAAAAACTATTTAAAATAGTTTGACATAAATCATGAATGTGCATAACTAATGTGTATAACTAATTACTGCACTATGTTTTGGAAAATTGTGAAAGGTAAACCAGGTCGAGCGTCCTTGGGGGTTCCACGCAAGGCATGATTATTTAAACACACCTTTCTTATTTTTTTGACCCCCTTTTTCTCCCCAATTTCATGGTATCCATGAGTCTTGTCTCATCGCTGCAACTCCCAAACAGACTCGGGAGAGGCGTGCGTCCCCTGAATCACAACCCAACCAAGCCACACTGCTTCTTGACACAATGCCCACTTAACCCGGAAGGCCGTGTCAGCGTGCACTGCGCCCGGCAAGCCACAGAAGTCGCAAGTGCGCGATGGGACAAGGACATCCCTGCCGGCCAAATCCTCCCCTAACCCGGACGACACTGGGCCAATTGTGCACCGCCCCATGGGTCTCCCGGTCGCGGCCGGCTACAACAGAGCCTGGACTCGAACCCAGAATCTCTAATGGCACAGCTAGCACTGTGTTGCAGTGCCTTAGACCACTGCGCCTCTCGGAAGGCCCAACACACACACACACACACTCTTACCCGGCACTGCAGCTCGTACTCCTTGATGATCTCAGAGACACGCTCCTCCTGGTTCAGCAGTCCTGTATTGTTCGGATCCAGGCTCCCAAACTGTGTCAGCCAAACAAAGCGGAAACCCTCAATCATTCATTCCTGGCAAAACCGCACTCCTCACTCCCTGAGGGATGAGTTGCCACAGCAGGACATCATCACGCTAGGGTGACCACATGTCCCGGATTGTGCGGGACAGTCCTGCATTTTGGCCCTTTGTCCCGCTTTTGATCAACAAATTAAAACAGTCAGATTTCCTATTCATTTAATGAGAATATTAATTCCAACCGGTCTTTTCTGAAGTCACCTTGCGCTTATGACAAGATATATCATAAGGATGTGGTGCTGGTGATGTTAAAACATTTCTCCAATCGTTGTTGAGAGCTGATAGACGTAGGCCAATATCATATTGTCAACCAATCCCATTTGTGAAATCTTTTTGGGCTAAATTCCAAATAAACTTGGAGAGAGGACAGTTAACTACCAGTACTTCCAAAACGTGTGCGTCTAATGAAGAGCTACAAAAGTACGTAAATAGCCATATTAGACTGAAAGGTAATTTCATAAAACACTCCATGCTCATTAGTTGCTAATTTAACATATTTTCTGCTACTTCACTCAATCCCATTTTAAAAGTTTCCCCTTCCTAACTGTTTACATTCCCTGAGGGGTGCTGCCTGAAAAAAACATTCATGTATAGGCTACACTGTCCCGCATTTGGGAATTTTAAATCCGGTCACCCTACATCAAGCCCATCCTCACATAGTTCCCTTTCACCTTGTCTAGTAGGAGCTGGTCCAGGTCTCTCTGCAGCTTGGAGATGGTGTTCTCTGCATCTGACAGCTTCCCCTTCAGAACACTGCCCTCCTCCTCCAAACGGTGGTTCTCCTGTTAGCCCAGAGGGAGGGTTATTGAGAGTGATACGATACCGCTTTAAGATATCCACAGCAACACTGTGGGGTACTGACGATGGGGGATTGTTACGAAGCTAAGCAGGAGTCTGGCATTCGTTGGTTGTCCGTGGGCAAGTGGGTATAGAGCATGGATGTTGCAAGCAGGAAGGCAAAAAACAAAATCACATGAACTAATCGAATCCTCTCTTTTGAGGTCTCTAGAGAGGAGACTGGGATGGAGATGAAAACAAACTGCTTGCAGAAACTTAACCAGTTTATACTCATACAAAATACGTGCATTCAAAAGCACGAGGAGCCTCTTATGAAGTGAAAACAAATAGAGGTTAAGCTCAAGGAATCTTTTAGGCGGGTTGGTCAAGCAATCGCCTGTATTCCTAGTACTCCTTTATCATTGTAAAAACCTCACAGTGTGTATCTATAGTGCTTGTCACCTGGGTGGCATTACAGATTTCCTCCTGCAGACTGGCATCCTGTGCATGTAAGACCTCCACTTCCTCTTCGAGCTTGGCCCGCTCACGCTCCACCTGTTGCAGCAAGACCTCGCTCTCCTGCTCCGATTCACTGCGCAGGGCCGTTAGCCTATACCGGAACTCCTGCTCCAGACCCCTGCCAATCAGAGGGAAGTAACTAAAAAGTTCCATCCCCCACGCATGACAATACACAACCAGTCAAGCAAGATTTTCCAACCATCACATCAGTCTAACATACAGAATAATATGGAGGTGAGAAGGAAGAGAAGGTCTTACTTGATTTTGGTTTCATTCAGTGACTCAATAGTGGCGTGCCTGTCATCCACCTCTCTGACCAGCTGGAGGTTTCTCCTGTCGGCCCACTCCAGGTCGGCCTTGACCTTGTCCCTTTCCTGACACGCCTGGTCTGCAAGGACCCTGAGGGACAGACAGCGGACAGACAATGAGCATGGACCTAAGCACAACACTCACCAGAATGACCTGATCATGGAGGACTCACATTAACAGCAGTTATTCTATGTACATTATGCACAAAGAATCAAAAAAGGCAGACCACAGCAGTTTAATATTGGCAAATTAATACTTACTGAAAGAATGCAGTATTATGGTTCCAAAGTTGGTCAGTAAACCGACAAGGCAATGATTGTTACAATAAACAATATGAAAGCATCAACATCTCTCACCTCTAGGTGGAGACATAGTAATAAACTGTCTATGTGTGACTATTACAGTGTGAAGTTGAACCAATGATTCCCCCTAAAGCAATTATTGACCATGAAATCAATAAAAAGAGTTGATGTAAATGATTTGGTCTCAGTTTAAGGTCATTATTGGCTCACACAGGAAATGAATCCAGAGGATGCACTAAAGTGCCTTTGACCATAACCTCTATAGAGTCCATAGAAGCATGCAGTACCAAAAGTATACAGTATCAAACCAAAGACTCACTGGAGGAACTGGATCTCGTTCTTGTAAGAGATGAGAGCGGCCTGGTGGATGCCGTTGCCGCTGACCAGCAGCTCATTGTCCAGGGCCAGGGTGAGCTCCGCCAGACTGACTTGCTCCTCCAGGGGAAAGTCCAAAGTCTGGAGGGGATAGAACAGCATGAGGTCAACTGACAAATGTATGGCAGTGGTCACCTAATCATCAAACCTGGTCCTTATTTTACTGCAGGGTTGGAACAAAAGCCTGCAACCCTGTAGCTCTCCAGGACCAGGGGCCTAATTTATAACCATATTTTACACTAAATATCTGCGTGCGCCATTTCTGAAAAGATTGCATGCTCACAAATATATGGAGATGTATACATTTGGCTAACACCATACATATGCATGTTATAAACCAGATATGTGCCTGTGTGAACGAGCATTATACAATGCATTCGAAAATAATGCAGACCCACTGACTTTTTCCGCATTTTTTTATGTTACAGCCTTATTCTATAATGGATTAAATCGTTCCCCCCCCCCCCCCCCCCGATCAATCTACACACATTACCCCATAATGACAAAGTAAAACATCTGGCCCAGCCAGAGTCCGGGTTCTGGCTGGGCAACTCATCATGGCCAGAAAAGATTTAGAACGTATTCTGCAATGATTATAATATATGCATTATGTTAATAAATGAAATATTTACTCGAGATATGTGAAATTACAGTATTCAGATGTCGCCTACAAACATCAATGGAAAAGGTGAACCGTCTGGTCTACCTTCGAACTGCACATCGGATCGCAAAGAGCAAAATACTTGAAATAGCCTATCTATTTACTACTGTGAAGTGGGTCAAATTAAATGAGAGATGGGACGTTTCTACATTTTAGTACACGCTCTTATCCAGAGCATGTGGGAATTGAACCCACAACCCTCAACCTTGGCGTTGCAAGCACAATGCTCTACCAACTGAGGCACATGAGACGACGGGTAGCCTATACTAACTTTTTGTAGGCCTCTAGGCTATTTCGCGAGTACGAAACCATCAGTCAGAAAAGGTGAGGAATTTATTCTCCACTGATCATGAAAATGTAATAAATAATGGGAAAAGAAGGTCTATTTCTAATGATTTTAGAATGCAAAGACCAAATAAATAGATTCTCACTAACTGCAAAGTATTGCATATTATTATTTTTAGCAACCTGTTTTTTGTTATGAAAAAAAGTGTTGTGTATTCCTGCATAAGGCTACTTTTGCCTTCTTGCAATGCAATACTTCAGCCACAAGAAACTGTGTGTACACATGGTCTAAAGATTGCGGGAGGATAAGCAAATTCTCAAGTCAAGTTCGGTTTTTATAAATGCAAACTTTCGCATGAAAACAGGCGCACGCATGTTTTCGGGCATATTTTGTGCATACGCAACATTTATAAATGATGTTGGTGTTTTGACAACTGGTGTATGGTAAATATAAATTCAGGTCAAAGTTCAGTTCATCCTCATGCAACAAAATGTGTCAGATTTACAAGAGGATTATTTCAGTAACACATAATGTAACTAGAGTGTGTCTAGCTAGGGCCTTTTGTAGGCAGTGTTCCATAGATTATGGTTCTACACCACAGCATGTAATCTAAACCAAAAGACCATCCGCTACATGTAACTGGAACTCACAATCTCAATTCTACTCCTATTACACATTTTACACACAGGAAGGAGATATGCCCCTAAAGGAGTCAGAAATACAGTTTATGTAACTTGTTTTTATCAAAATGATGAAATGGGAAACCTTGCAGCCTTCTTTACTTAAGTGATAATGTCCGAGAAGCCGTGCCAATATATCCTCCAAACACCGGCTTCGAGGGCATTTTCACTTTTATACAACGGGTTACCAACACATTCAAATACTGATTAACATACTTTAACTTAAAACGTTATTTAGATTAATTTAATCATACTATTTCATCCTTCCACAAGATATAGTCTCGACAGGGTTGCTACCCAAGCAGGCTGGTCGTCCGTTCTACTGAATCGGTTGCCAGAGATGCGACCCAGTCGTTCAGTCTTTTTGTTCTGTATCTATGGACGCGACTCAGTAGTTCGCTCTAAATGTTCCATTGCCATATTGGCTGGCAACGTTCTTATCAGTTGCTTGCTAGCTAGCCATCTACGGCTAACTTACTGTCACGTCAAACGTCAAAAAGAACAACAACATTTGCAGCATTTGCATTTGTTGAAGCTGTTTTCTAGTGCCATTTATTTCGATACATCCATAACAATGATCTAATGAGGCGCGATTTCGCCTGGCAAATCAAATGTGCCCTCTCGTCAGGACACTGTTGTTCAGAAGAGCTAGCCAAGAACACAGCTAACACAATCACTTCAAACATGGAAGCTGTAAAGACTGCACTTCGTTTGACCTTTTTTCAATTGACATTTCTTTGTATATATCCATAAAAATGATGCCAGCTGATTCATGATTTCGACTGGCTGAGAAACACTGCCTGCCTGTCTGTCTCGTCCCAACTCCCAACACGTTCATTACTATGGGACAGCTGGATATCTAATTTTAATATTGAAACAAGGTTGCAAATGTCAGGGAGAGAGACAGCAAGGTTCATACAAATCTCTGCTTTTGAAAACTAAATGTTAGTCTAAAAGAAATGTGAGGTAATGTTTAGATGCTTTTTATTGTGGATATCAAGTTTATAAATTGCCTGGGTGGGGCTGATCAGACAGTGGACTGCACATTCAGATGGAACAGAGTAAATAGGCATTTTAACCTCATAGATTTAGCAGGTGGAAACTTGTGGAATAGACACCCTGGCTGGAATGTGCTTTTAACCAATCACCATTCAGGATTAGACCCACCCATTGTATAACCTGTACCAATTTCTGAACACCAAGGCTTTTCAGCAACATATCAATTCAAGTAGCCGCAAAGGAAGAGTAATCAACATTTCAAGGCTACTTCTGAAAATAACTGGTACAAGCAATGAGTGTGTACAGTAATAGGATGAAGACGTACATTGGTTCATAACTTTCTCACAAAGCTTACCTTTCACAGATTCTGCTCACAAGCCCAGAGCATGCTAAACTACTAAAAATCACATGATGTTCACACTGGCTGCTTATTATCATCTAACATCAAACACATAGTGTGACAGGATCCAACTAGCCTGACCTGTCATGGTTCAAGTCCGGCACTGACCTGTAGGATGTCCCTGCTGTTCCGGATTCCCTCCTCATTCCAGAGGGTGATGACCCTCTCTGGACTGGTGCAGCCCGACCCATCGTCCAGCCTGGTCAGCAGCCTCTGGCCCACGGTGGCAGACAGGAGAGAGGGAGAGGTGGAGCGCCCCATCCGCTCCTCAAAGGCCTGGCAGAAAACAGAGGAAGACATGAAAGCTACAGGAACAGACTAGCTGATGGCCCAATTTAGTTCCTCCTCCATGGAACACTGCTGTAGATCAGTGTGGCACTGCGTAGCCTCACCTCTGTTCCCAAATGCCATAGAAATACAAAAAAAAGTTCTACAAACAAGGGCATTGTAGCAGAAACACCTCCTCCGGTCATGCCGCTTTCTCTAAGAATAACCCGACCTCCACTGTGCATTGTGTAATCCAGGCTCCCACAGACAAAAGAGTTTCAGCACCACAAATACATTTATTTCACACGCCACTAATAAACTCCATTTTATTGTCATAACACTTAATATGGCTTAGCCTACATTCCATTCCCCATTTGCTCATGGTTTACATCCCACACCAGTTTGGGACATGGAGGAGTAGCAGTAGTATTTAGGTTCTGAGCAAGCCTGAGAAACACACATTTGTCTCAGTGCTGGTTCATGTACCTAGTTGTTCCTAACACATGGGAGGCATCAACCAAGCTTGAAAAAAAGGATGTTGTCTTTCATAGCCCATGTTAACAGACCACAGCGACATATCAGGCTTGAAGTGCAATACATGATTTCAAACTTTGGCTTTCTCTTCGTGTGGAAATGGTCATTCAGCAAGCAAATGCAGGAAGGGCAAACTAAGCTTTGTCCCCAACAGTCAATTTTATGATTGGCTGCTGCCTTAATTGACCAGCAGGAAATTGGAGCATTCGTCATCTGAGAAAGACAGACAGACAGCCTACTATAGAGAACAAAAATATAAAACGCAACATGCAACAATTTCAACGATTTTTAAAAATGCGCTGCATGGTCAATACGACGCCTGCATTGGCCATACAGCATTTACTGTTGTGAAGGAAGTTGTCAAGGAAGTGAGTTTGTGTTTTACAGGACCTTCCGCCCTCAACTACTGTTAACCAATCATGTAAATGCGGAGCTATACGGAGCACTCTGCATTGTTACAACATTGGAGAGGCACACGGCGATGTGGTAACCTCTGGGGCTCCACAATTACGTCACACCATCCATAAGGCACCTCCAACACTTTAGAATAATGCATCAATTGGCTCTTACAGTTCATATAAGGAAATCAGTCAATTTAAATAAATTCATTAGGCCCTAATCTATGGATTTCACATGACTGGGCAGGGGCGTGGGAGGGCATAGGCCCACCCACTGGGGAGCCAGGCCCAGCCAATCAAAATGAGTTTTTCCACACAAAAGGGATTTATTACAGACAGAAATACTCAGTTTCATCAGCTGTCTGGGTGGTTGGTCTCAAACTATCCCGCAGGTGAAGCAGCAGGATGTGGCAGTCTAATTGGTCTTTTGACCAGTCACATCAGATCATATATTATATATTTTTCAGATCTGATTGGTCAGAAATATCAGAATTGGGTTAAAGTTTCTGTGTATAACGGTTTGCCTTTTATGTCAGATACTGAAGGGAAGGGACAATTTCTAATCAATAGCTCATATTTTGAATAATTTATTATGCCTTTATCTTAATCCTAAACTAAACTATGAGCCACAGAATATTTCAAGAGCCTCCCCGAGCAAGCACATAACGTTCGCCGAACCATATGTTTCTTGGTGAGAGTGTGGTTGTCCTATGGTTATTTTGCCTACAACCTTCCCACACCTTTCTGGGAATGGTGCAGGATAGTTGCTTGGCTTTGGAACAATCTCAGCACATTTAAGGAACTTGACAAAAAAACAAACATTTTCTTGTTATTTCATTACTTTAACAGAATGTTTCCTAAAAGTTAAAATATGGTACATTTAATTTCAATGTTCTAGGAACATTCTCCAACTGGTTTGACATTGGGAATGTTCTCAAATAGTTGAAAGTTAGGAAAACATTCTTCTGTGGGAATTTCAGTACTTTTCTGCAGGTTTCCTTATGGTTCTATTTAAAGTCATATTATCGAACATTATAAAACTTTCCATAAAAAAAAACACAAGAAAACATTAACGTCCAAAGAATGTTATTTAAAAATGTATACATTCCGTTCTCAGTGTCAACAAAACTCTCTATCATTTATCTTGTAAAGTGTTTTCAGGCCCACTAATTGGCCACCCATAATCTTAATTTGTGCTCATTTCCGTTGAAATGGGGTATGTTTGAATAGATTAAAATGAACAGCTTTGTATGAGTTTAAAAAAACATGGCATCCTAGCACCATCCTGGTGGCGCAGTGGACTAATTCCATGGATAGAGAACAGAAGATCATATGTTGGAATCTCAATGATGCCATGTCAATATAAAAAATAAACCTGTTTGCATGATCAATGCTGAAGGATATTAATTTCTGTGTGTCCAATCTGTACTCAGGGTTCAAAAAAGTTAACACCAAATAATAATTTCCACTGTAAGAACATTAAAGTGGCACTCCAGTCTCCTTTTCACCTCATTTAACACCTAATTTACTTAACAAAAGGCACATCTCAATAGGTGGTCCAGATTAAGTCATGTCAAAGCACAAATGGCTGGGGGTATGGGCCTTGCCTACCTTGTTCTCTATTGTTCCTCAAGCAAGGGGGAGGCTTATGACATCACACATTTGCATCAAACTCCTTGAACAACCTACTCCTTGAGTTTGCAGTTGTGCAAACTGGAAACCACATATCCTGAGGCCGCATTTATTGTAGCTGGAGTCTTCAACAAAGCCAATTTGAGGAAAACACTACCGAAGATTTATCAACACATTGCCTGTAGTACTTGAGCTTCAAAATCTCAACCATTGTTACTCTCCCTTCCGGGATGACTACAAGGCCCTCCCCCGCCCTCCCTTCTGAAAATCAGATCACGACTCCATTCTGCTCCTCCCTTCCTATAGTCAGAAACTCAAAACAGGAAGTACCTGTGCTAAGGTCCATTCAACACTGGTCTGACCAATCAGAATCCATGCTTCAAGATTGTTTTGATCACGCGGACTAGGATATGTTCCAGGTTGCCTCTAAGAATAACACTGACACGGTGACTATTAAAACCTACCCAAACCAAAAACAATGGATAGATGGCAACATTGGCGCAAAACTGAAACTGTGAACCACCGCATTAAACCACGGCAAGGTGACTGGGAATATGGTTAAATACAAACAGTGCAGTTATCCCCTCCATAAGGCAATCAAACAGGCAAAACGTCAGTACAGAGACAGTGGAGTTGTATGTAGCAGGGACCCATGACAAAATTGGATTACAAAGGGGAAACCAGCCACGACGCAGAGATCGACACTACGCTGATCCTCAACACAGGGGTCCCATTAGAGTGCGTGCTCAGCCCCCTCCTGTACTCCATGTTCACCCATGACTGCGTGGCAACGCACCCCTCCAACTCAATCCTCAAGTTTGCAGATGACACAACAGTAGCAAGGTGAGGAGGTGAGGGCCCTGGTGGTGGTGCCAGAAAAATCACCTCTCCCTCAACAAAGCAAAGGAGCTGATCGTGGACTTCAGGAAACAGCAGAGGGTGCACCCCCTTATCTACATTGACGGGACCGCAGTGGAGAAGGTGGAAAGTTTCATGTTCCTTGGCGTACGCATCACTGACAATCTGAAATGGTCCACCCACACAGACAGCGCCTCTTCAACCTCAGGAGGCTGAAAAAATTTGACTTGGCCCCTAAACCCTCAAACTTTTACAGATGCACCACTGAAAGCATCCTGTCAGGCTGTATCACCACCTGGTACGGCAACCGCCCACAACAGCAGGGCTCTCCAGAGGGTCTGCCCAACACGTCACCAGGTACACACTGCTTGCCCTCCAGGACACCTACAGCACCCGATGTCACAGGAAGGCCAATAAGATGATCAAGGACATCAACCACACGAGCCACAGCCTGTTCACCCGTTATCATCCAGAAGGCGAGGATAGTACAGATGCATCAAAGCTGGGACCGAGACTGAAAAACAGCATCCAACTCAAGGCCATCAGACTGAAAAATAACCATCACTAGCCGGACTCCACCCAGTACCATGCCCTGAATTTAGTCACGGTCACTAGCTACCACCAGGTTACTCAAGCCTGCACCCTAGAGACTGCTGCCCTATGTACATAGACATTGAATCACTGGTCACTTTAATAATGTAACACTTGTCACTTTAATAATGTTTACATACTGTTTTACTCATTTCATATTACAGTGCCAGTCAAAAGTTTGGACACACCTACTCGTACAAGGGTTTTTCTTTATTTTTTACTATTTTCTACATTGTAGAATTTTATTTACTTATTTTTATTTCATCTTTATATAACCAGGTAAGCCAGTTGAGAACAAGTTCTCATTTACAACTGCGACCTGGCCAAGATAAAGCAAAGCAGTGAGACAAAAACAACACAGTCAATAACACAAAATAAAATAAAGATTTTTCTATTTATGTACAGTGTGTGCCAATGTAGAAGAGTAGGGAGGTAGGCAATAAATAGGCCCTAGAGACGAAAATAATTACAATTTTGCATTAATACTGGAGTGATAGATGTGCAGACGATGATGTGCAAGTAGAGATACTTGGGTGCAAAAGAGCAAGAGGGTAAGTAATAATATGGGGATGAGGTAGTTGGATGTGCTATTTGGCTGTGTACAGGTACAGTGATCAGTAAGCTGCTCTGACAGCTGATGCTTAATGTTAGAAAGGGAGATATAAGACTCGAGCTTCAGAGATGTTTGCAATTTGTTCCAGTCATTGGCAGTAGAGAACTGGAAGGAAAGACGGCCAAAGGAAGTGTTGGCTTTGGGGATGACCAGTGCAATATACCTGCTGTAGCACGTGCTATGGGTGGGTGTTGCTATGGTGACCAGTGAGCTGAGATAAGTCAGGGCTTTACCTAGCAAAGACTTATAGATGACCTGGAGCCAGTGGGTTTGGCGATGGATATGTAGTGAGGGCCAGCCAACGAGAGCATACAGGTCACAGTGGTGGGTAGTATATTGGGCTTTGATGATAGAGTGTTGGAAGCTATTTTGTTAATGACATTGCCGAAGTCGAGGATCGGTAGGATAGTCAGTTTTACGAGGGTATGTTTTTCGGAATGAGTGAAGGAGGCATTGTTGCGAAATAGGAAGCTGATTCTTGAGTTCATTTTGGATTGGAGATGCTTAATGTGAGTCTGGAAGGAGAGTTTACAGTCTAACCAGACACCTAGGTATTTGTAGTTGTCCACATATTCTAGGTCAGAACCGTCCAGAGTAGTGATGCTAGTCGGGCGGGAGGGTGCAGGCAGCAATCGGTTGAAGAGCATGCACTTAGTTTTACTAGCATTTAAAAGCAGTTGGCAGCCACGGAAGGAGTGTTGTATGGCGTTGAAGCTCGTTTGGAGGTTTGTTAGCACAGTGTCCAAAGAAGGGACAGAAGTATACAGAATGGTGTCGTATGTGTAGAGGTGGATCAGAGAATCACCCGCAGCAAGAGTGACATCATTGATATATACAGAGAAAAGAGTCGGCCCGAGAATTGAACCCTGTTGCACCCCCATAGAGACTGCAAGAGGTCCGAATAATAGTTAAGACATCAAAATTATGAAATAACACATATGGAATCATGTAGTAACCAAAAAGTGTTAAACAATTCAAAATATACTTAATATTTTAGATTCTTCAGTAGCCACCCTTTGCCTTGACAGCTTTGCACACTCTTGGCAATCTATCAACCAGCTACAGGCGAAATGATCACGGTCTCCGATAATGTTGTGCTTTACCAGTCAGGAAAGATATGGTTTTCTTCTCAGTAGCAATGGGAAACCCGATACTTAAGTTCCCAACTTCCAAGGAACCAAATGTGCTAGCTGGGTCCTTAAAAGGTACAATATGCTGAAATCACTCTGCCATTTCCTGGTTGCTGAAATTCTAATAGTTCTCCTAATTTCAGCTTATGTGTCAAAACAAGCAAGTATAGTGTTTAGCATCATTGTACCATCTAAACTGCTGTAACCAAAAATGTTGTATTTACAGCTGTTGAGGCTAGAGTATCAAAATCAAAAGTAAAAGACACAAAAACGAAACATTAGAACGTGAAGCACAGAAATAGAGCACATAGAACAAATCTACTGCTTCTTAGACTTGCTTTCAATGAGAATGACAGATCTATAACTTACATTCATTCGTATGTGAATTTGGTCCGGGCCCCAAAAAGTTACATATTGCAGGTTCAAACACCAACCAGCCCACATTTAATGCAAAGTGACAGTTTATTTGTTATAAATAGAATATCAAATACTGGTGTTGTTCTGTCTGTCTGTCTGCTTACCTGCTGGAGTGAGCGGTGGGGGTTGGGGCGTATGGGGGTGGAGGAGGTGGGAACTGGGACACCTTTTTCTCTGAAAAGACCCTTCTGGAACTTCCTGAGGCTAACCTTCCCATCCAGGTCAGTGTCCAACTTCCTGAAGAGGGCGTCCAACTCCTGTGTGATAACGCGTAGAGTCAGGGGTTAAAAACATGAAGTCAAATTCAATACAGAAACCAGATACAGAGAGAAACCAGATACAGAGAGAAAGATTCAAACTACCAAGATTCAAACTACCAGATACAGAGAGAAAGATTCAAACTACTCATATCTACTCATATCTAGGATAACACACCCAATATATATACAAAAGTGTGTGGACACTTCAAATTACTGCAATCGTCAGTTTCAGCCACACCCGTTGCGGACAGGTGTATAAAATCGAGCACACAGCCATGCAATCTCCATAGACAAACATTGGCAGTAGAATGGCCTTACTGAAGAGCTCAGTGACTTTCAACGTGGCACTGTCATAGGACGCCACCATTCCAACAAGTCAGTTCGTCATATTTCTGCCCTGCTAGAGCCACCCCGGTCAACTGAAAGTGCTGTCATTGTGAAGTGGAACTGTCTAAGAGCAACAACGGCCCAGCCGTGAAGTGGTAGGGCACACAAAGCCCACAGAACGGGACCACCAAGTGCTGAAGTGCGTAGCGCGAAAAGATTTCTGTCCTCGGTTGCAACATTCACTTTCGAGTTCCAAACGGCCTCTGAAAGCAACGTGTGAAGCTCGTTGGGAGCTTCACACAAGCCGCACACAAGCCTAAGATCCCATTGCCAAATGCCAAGCATCAGCTGGAGTGGTGTAAAGCTTACCGCCATTGGACTCAACGGACAAATCTGTGTTTGGCAGATGCCAGTAGAACGCTACCTGCCCCAATGCATAGTGCCAAACTGTAAAGTTTGGTGGAGGAAGAATAATGGTCTGAGGCTAGTTCAAGTTAAGGGAAATCATAATGGTACAGCATACAATGACATTCTAGACGATTCTGTGCTTCCATCTTTGTGAAAGGCCCTTTCCTGTTACAGCATGACAATGTCCCCGTGCACAAAGCAAGGTCCATACAGAAAAGGTTTGTTGAGATCGGTGTAAAATAACTTGACTGGCCTGCACATTGCCCTGACCTCAACCCCATTGAACACCTTTGGGATGAATTAGAACTCCGACTGCGAACCAGGCCTAATCGCCCAACATCACTACCCGACCTCACTAATGCTCGTGGCTGAATGGATGTAAGCCCCCGCAACAATGTTCCAACATCTAGCGGAAAGCCTTCCCAGAAGAGTGGAGGCTGTTATAGCAGCAAAGGGGGACCAACTCCATAATAATGCCCATGATTTTGGAATGAGATGTTTGATGAGCAGGTGTCCACATACTTTTGGTCACGTAGTGTATCTTTGGCAAGTAACCACTGACTGCAGTCAGATGATTCCCTGCCCGTCTCCCTTAGGTGTGCACTCTTTTACTCCCCCTCATGGATTAAAAAGGAATGGACTGATGTATACTGGTATAAGAGGTATTGATGAAACTCCTCTGACCCATATTTACACTAATCCAATGCCTTTGATCCCTTGACGGGGAGTCAGCAAGTGCACAGATCTGGGAATTAGGGAATTAAAACAGCCCCTTGCTGAAATGTTGGGCTGGCCATACCTCTGAATTCAGGTCCTGCAGGCCAAGGTGGTCACAGACCAGGGAGAGTTCCTGTCTGTTCAGAAAGCCTCCTCCTCCTACTCCAAGCTCCTCCCATACTGCCCTCATCTGGCTGTCTGACACCTCGGCCCCTGGCCCAGGGGATTGGAGTGGGCTCCCCGAACTGTCCCGCTTCCATCGCTTCTGCTGCCCTGAGACACACATACAAATGTTAGGATGAAAGTCCCTCAAAGAGTATAGCATTAGACTGCATGAATAGGGCTTGGAGTTATTCCTGATCACATGACCTAACTAGGAAAACTCCTGTTTTGAAGACTGAATGTACAATTAAGTAAACTTGAAAAATATTTAAGTACCTTGTGCCTCAAAGGTTTGATGGATGGTGTCCTTATGGCTTCCGGTTTCCTCATCTGACTTGAGACTCTGGAAGTAAGACAAAGAGTGTCACCAAGTGTTCAAAACTGGAACAACAACTACCTTGCCTAAATGCTGACCCATATGCCCGTCCACATACAGTATCATAATCTGGCTATGTTGTTTAGTCAGTGTGTCGGACACATGTGAGAACTGCACTGTGAAACTGTGAAAGCTAGTGTGTGTGAGAGAGTTTGTACAGCAGATGAAGTGTGTTTGTGTGTGTGTGTGTGTAAGTGTGCCTGCTAAGTGCCCTCTAAATACACCTCTGGTGTCTTCAACCAGGATCTCAGCGATCACTGCCTCATTGCCTGCGTCCGTAATGGGTCACCGGTCAAACAACCACCCCTCATCACTGTCAAACGCTCCCTAAAACACTTCAGCAAGCAGGCCTTTCTAATCGACCTGGCCCGGGTATCCTGGAAGGATATTGACCTACTTCCGTCAGTAAAGGATACCTAGTTATTCTTTAAAGGTGCTTTCCTCACCATATTAAATAAGCATGCTCCGTTCAAAAAATGTAGAACTAAGAACAGATATAGACTTGGTTCATCCCAGACTTGACTGCTCTTGACCAGCACAAAAACATCCTGTGGCGTTCTGCAATAGCATCGAATAGCCCCCGAGACATGCAACTTTTCAGGGAAGTTAGGAACCAATATACACAGGCAGTTTGAAAAGCTAGCCTTTGCTTTCCTAACAGAAATGTTCCTCCTGTATCACAAACTCCAAAAAGTTCTGGGACACTGTAAAGTACATGGAGAATAAGAACACCTCCTCCCTGCTGCCCACTGCACTGAGGCTAGGAAAAACTGAACAGCTGATGTTCTGAAAAAGCTGCAAAATCTGGACCCCTAAAAATCAGCTGGGCTAGACAATCTGGACCCTCTCTTTCTAAAATTATCCGCCGCAATTGTTGCAACCCCTATTACTAGCATATTCAATCTCTCTTTCGTATCGTCTGAGATCCCCAAAGATTGGAAAGCTGCCGCAGTCATCCCCCTCTTCAAAGGGGGAGACACTCTAGACCTTAACTGTTACCTGCCTATATCTATCCTACTCTACCTTTCCAAGGTCTTTGAAAGTCAAGTGAACAAACAGATCACCGACCATTTAGAATCCCACCATACCTTCTCCGCTATGCAATCTGGTTTCTGAGCTGGTCATGGGTGCACTTCAGCCACGCTCAAGGTCCTAAATGATATCATAACTGCCATCGATAAGAGACATTACTGTGCAGCCGTATTCATCGACCTGGCCAAGGCTTTCGACTCTGTCAATCACCGCATTCTTATCAGCAGACTCAACAGCCTTGGTTTCTCTAATGACTGCCTCGCCTGGTTCACTAACTACTTCTCAGACAGAGTTCAGTGTGTCAAATCAGAGGGCCTGTTTTCCGGACCTCTGGTAGTCTCTCGGGCCGACTCTTTTCTCTGTATATATCAATGATGCCGCTCTTGCTGCGGGTGATTCTTTGATCAACCTCTACGCAGACGACACCATTCTGTATACATCTGGCCCTTCTTTGGATACTGTGTTAACAAACCTCCAGATGAGCTTCAATGCCATACAACTCTCCTTCCATGGCCTCCAACTGCTCTTAAATGCAAGTAAAACTAAATGCATGCTCTTCAACCGATTGCTGCCCGCACCTGCCTGCCCACCCGTCCAGCATCACTACTCTGGACGGTTCTGACTTAGAATATGTGGACAACTACAAATACCTAAGTGTCTGGTTAGACTGTAAACTCTCCTTCCAGACTCACATTAAGCATCTCCAATCCAAAATTCAATCTAGAATCGGCTTCCTATTTCGCAACAAAGCATCCTTCACTCATGCTGTCAAATACTGTCGTAATACTGACTATTGTCGTGGAAAATTGCGAGATTATGTTATAGTGCTTGAAAGATTATATTATAATATTTGTATTGCATTAGAATGGTTGTTTTATTCAACAGAATATAATCTGTCAGTGTTCCACTGAGGATGGGCCTCTATGAGATCGCACTGACATGTCTTTGTACTTTGAAGTACCAGGAACGAGATTAGAACCTTGTCTTAGAGACCGAACTGAACGATAATTTATAGCTAATGCTATCTGGCTATGGGATACTCCTTTCTCAAGTAAAAGGCCCTTTGTGAAGTTTTCCTATGATCTGTGGTTTGTCATGTAAGTTGAGAGGGGTGTATCTTTTCTATAAAGATCTCAGTTGCCATTATGTTGACACTCAACTTTTCATTATAGATAGTGAATTGTTGAAAGTCACAGGGCTATGGTGAAGCTCATATTATTAAACATGAAGTTTAAGCATAACTCTGACTGGTGTGTGGTTTGTGACTCTCCTCATTTGGTAATACAGGAAATTGCTACGACTCGATCCTACCGATCTTCGACTTCGGTGATATCATTTACAAAATAGCCTCCAAAACTCTACTCAACAAATTGGATGCATTTTATCACAGTGCCATCCGTTTTGTCACCAAAGCCCCATATACTACCCACCACTGTGACCTGTATGCTCTCGTTGGCTGGTCCTCACTACATATTCGTTGCCAAACCCACTGGCTCAAGGTCATCTATAAGTCTTTGCTAGGTAAAGCCCCGCCTCATCTCAGCTCACTGGTCACCATAGCAGCACCCACCCGTAGCACACGCTCCAGCAGGTATATTTCACTTGTCATCCCCAAAGCCAACTCCCCCTTTGGCCGCCTTTCCTTCCAGTTCTCTGCTGCCAATGACTGGAACGTATTGCAAAAATCACTGAAGCTGGAGACTCATATCTCCCTCACTAACATTAAGCATCAGCTGTCAGAGCAGCTTACAGATCATTGCACCTGTACATAGCCCATCTGTAAATAGCCCATCCAACTATCTCATACCCATACTGTATTTATTTATTTATTTATCTTGCTCCTTTGCACCCCAGTATCTCTACTTGCACATTCATCTTCTGCACATATACCATTCCAGTGTTTAATTGCTATATTGTAATTACTTTGCCACCATGGCCTATTTAAATAAAGGTGAAGTAAAAAATAAATAAAAAATACAAAGAGAAAGCTGAAAGCGAGTGCTAGCCTGTTAGCACGAGCAAGGATAACAGAGAGGAAAAACCCAGCTAAAACATAACGTTCTGAGAATCATATGTTTCTTAGAGCGTGGTTGTCTTTTGGTTATTTTGCATACAACCTTCCCACAAGAGTTGCTTGGCTTTGGAACATTCTCAGCACATTTAAGGATCTTGACAAAAAAAACATTATTTTCTTAGTATTTCATTACTTTAAACACGTGTCAAACTCATTCCACGGAGGGCCGAATGTCAGCAGGATTTTGTTGCACCCTTGTACTTGATTGATGAATTAAGGTCACTAATTAGTAAGTAATTCCCTCACCTGGTTGTCTAGGTCTTAATTGAACGGAAAAACCTGCAGATACTCGGCACTCCGTGGAATGAGTTTGATACCCCTGCTTTAACAGAAAGTTTCCTAAAAGTTCCAACATGGTTACATTTAATTTCATGTTCTAGGAAAGTTCAACTGATTTAACATTGGGGAATGTTCTCACATAGTTCAGAGAAAGTTAAGAAACAGCGTTCTTCTGTGAGAATTTCTGTACTTCAGCATAATTTTTCCAAGTGGTGTAGGGGAGGGTATATGCAGGTATACACTGCATACAAACTTATTTTTGAGTGAGCATTGCGAATACTAATTTCTTTCTTGTAGTGGAGGCATACACCCTGTCAATTAAAGCTGCAATATGTAACTTTTTGGACAACCCAACAAAATTCACATAGAAATGTGTGCTATCGATCTGGCATTCTCATTGAAAGCAAGTATAAGAAGCAGTATATATGTTCTATAAGCGCTATTTCTATGCTTCCCGTTCTTAAGTTTAGTTTGTGCATTTTACTTTCGGTTTTGTACACCAGCTTCAAGGCTTAAAATACAATATTTTTGGTTACGGAAAATATATTTCACAGCAGTTTAAATGGTACAATGATTCTCTACACTAGCTTGTTTTGTCACAAACTATTCAAATATTAACCAAGAAATGGCTTAGCGATTTCTGCATAATGCAGCTTTAAAAAGTAGCTACAAATATTCAAATGTATTGAAAAAAATATATGTTTTGACAGTATTGAAAAACAATCCTGTGGCTTTTTCCAAATACCCCGGTATACGGTTTATACAGTATACCACCCAAGCCTAGTTCTAAGAATGTTATTTAAAAACAAATATACAACAGGTGGGTCTAATCCTGAAAGCTGAGTGGTTAAAACCGCATTCCAGCCGGTGTCTTTTCCACAAGTTACCACCGGCTAAATCTATTACGTTAAAATGCCTATTTACTCTTTTCCATCTGACTGTCATCCCCTGTCTCATCAGCCCAGCCAGGCAACTTGATCTCCACTATAAAAAGCAGCTAGACATTATCTCACATTTCCTTTAGACTAAAATATGTTTTAAACAGCAGAGATTTGTATAAAAACCTTGGGGTTTCTCTCCGACATTTGCAACATTGAATTTGAAAATTGAAGCTCCAGCTGTCCCATAATGACGTGTCGGGAGTTGAGACATGACAGACAGCTTCAGTTTGAAGTGATTGTGTTAGCTGTGTTTTTGGCTAGCTCCTCTGAACAACAGTGTCCTGACGAGACAGCACATTTTCTATGCCAGGCGAAATCGCACCTCACTAGCTAATTGTTATGGATGTATCCAAATAAATGTCACTAGAAAACAGCTTAAACAAATGCAGCTACTGTTGTTATTCTGGCTGCACTGTTTGACGTGACTGTAAGTTAGCCATATTTGGCTAGCTAGCAAGAAAGGGATAAGAATGTTGCCAGCCAGTATAGCAATGGAACATTTAGAATGAACGACTGGGTCGTGTCCATAGATACAGAACAAAAAGACTGAACGACTGGGTCGCATCTCTGGCAACCGAACCAATAGAACGCACGACCAGCCGGCTTGGGTAGCAACCCTAGATTTGTGTCAAGACTATATCTTGTGGAAGGATGAAATAGTATGAATACATTTATCAAAATAACATTTTAATAAAATATGTCAATCATATTTGAATATGTTGGTAACCCGTTGTATAAAAGTGATAATGCCCTGGAAGCCGGTGTTTGGAGGATATATTGGCACGTTTTAAGAACATCCGTGGCAATATATCCTCCAAACACCAGTTTCTCTGGCATTATCACTACAATGCATTCCATTCTAAGCATCAACAAAACTCTCTATCCTCGATCTAGTTAAGTGTGATCAGGTGTCTTGGCCGCGCCCACACCTGATCTTAATGACTGCTTGTTTCATTTGAACAGCTTTGTATGCGTAAAACATGGCATGCTAGTGCCATCCTGGTAGCACAGTGGACTAATTCCCTTGATAGAGAAACAGAAGACTATAGGTTTATGGGTTTGAATCTCATTGATGCAGTGTCACAATAAAACATGTAATGTGTTTGCATGATTAATGCCAAAGGAAATTAATTTCCATGTGTCCTATCTGTGCTTTGGGTTCAAAAATGTTAAACCCAAATAAGCTGGCTGTGTTATTAAAATTCTTATTGAAATATTCAGTGAATGTCATAAGGAAGTTTTTGAAAAACCTCCAAATAACCTATAATTTCTGTTATCATAGCGTTAATAACACCTACCAGAAAAACTTAAGGAGCTAGAGTAAAACGTTCTCACGATAAACAATTTACAACTTCACCTCTGTTCTTTGAATGTTTAAAAAACGTAGAGTTTTGAATTATGACTTCGTTTCCACAACCAATGTGAAACCAAAAACATTATGTTCCCCACAACTTCCAAGGAACCAAATGTGCTAGCTGGGAATGAATTGACCATAAGGAATTCCACCATGCCAACATTACTTCTGCTACACTGAGTAAAAACAACCAGCAGATTGTGATTCCAGCAGTCTCAAGAGTAGACTGGTACTCCCCAGCAGCACATATGGCCGTTGGCTCTCACACAGAGGAGCTTATAACCTCCTCCACGTGTGTGTGTGTGTGTGTATACTTGCTGCAGACTCTTACTAATTATGGTCTACATAATAGCCTATCTGAAGGGATGAAATTCAACTGAAGTTAGCAATGGATTAGTTATGGAAGTTAATTATTGAGTACCGTCTTACTCATAGCAGTCTCTCTTTCAGGCTGGGAGGCACACTTACCCTGTTTATAACACAATATCTTCACTTTTTTTAAAGGATGAATATTCGCATGATTTTGTATCAGACATAGCTTGTCAAGGGAATGTCGTGAGGATTACAATTCAACTAATGTCCTAAATGTTGTGTATAGCCAAATATGTAGTGTGTAAAATAAATTCAAGGTGAAGTACCTTTGTTATTAACTATAGTGAAATAATAATGTAATCTAACCCATTATGGTTGTCGCCATGTTCCCTTTCCAATCTTTGGTTTGTTGCGTTTTAGCGCCAACCAGTGGTATACAGAGGCAAGTTCCAAAGCACTTTGTAGAATGAAATACATAACTTCAGTTTATTATGTAATACCAAATTCCATAATTATGTAACCAAATTAATCCTGGTAACACCTAAAACAAACAGAATTTGTGGGAGAATCGGTTGCTACCCATCTTGGTTCAAAGGTCAAATTTTCCCCCTCAAAATTTGAAATGTACAGTATCATCTCAATCAATCCCATGTGGAAGATGGGTGTATTCATTTCATAGCTCCATTATAAGATATCAATCTGGGCATGGCCCCAAGCTGCAGCACTACATCAGAAACAGGCCGCTCATCATGACGCAACAAGCCACCGTCAATTATCATCAGCTTTAAATATTGAACAATATTACGTAACTCATCCATGAAAGGCTTTTCAAACGGGAACACTGTGATGGTTTCAGTATTGGCTACTCTCTCTCTCATTCTTGTTATACCTCTCTCTCCCTATCTAATCATTTTGGTTCTCTCCAACACATGGCAGGGCTACACTTGGTCAGTGAATTTATTATTGTTGTCATCAGCACCACTTCGGGGTCGGAGAGCACCATTGTGCTCCTTACTGCAGTGGCTCGAGGCTTAATAAATATAATCAAACTCTGTACCAACACAAAATGGTGGGAAGTGATGTAGACAGCTGAGAAGGGTAAGACATGACTAATCCTCTCAACATATCAAAAAAGAAACATTCAAAAGCAATCATTTCAGCTGGATGAATGAAATCATATTGCTTATGTCTGGAAGTCAACAATAGATTGAAGACTCTTGACAACCAGCTTTAACCAGACAAAAAGGAATTATCTGTCTGAATTGAGAGCATAAAGAATTCTCAACAAATAGAACGTGAGATAAAGGTGAGTGGAAACCGGTGCTAATTTAAGCAAGCCAGCCTAATGGGACACTAATATTAACATGTCCTTGAGAAGGGTCCTTCAGGAATTTAACCCAGATGGCACGCTGCATCGTAGGAGGATGTGTAGACATAAATGTAGGTTGTGTATGATAACTAAATAAGACATATAAAGTGACGTAAAGAGGAGAGTGAGCTTGTGTGAAATATTTAACAGGACAGGTTCAATTATTTACCCAACAAGGGCTAGCTGTTGGCGACATTCCACCACAATACTTTCACAAGAAATACGTGCCTTTCAGCCCAACAGCGGTGAACGATTTATCAACTCCCCAGCCCAATTAATCCACCCCTCCCTAACTCCAATCACATAGTTCACCCAGACTGTATGTTCCTGTTACCAAGGAGTACCCATCTCCTGTAACCAACAATATGACAGGGATGCCATACAGTAGTTCCCTCTCTATCTTCCAGTAACTAGGAATCCACCAAGGCTTAAAGCTGCTTACGTATTGCCTTAAACTGCTGGAAATGTTAACTATTTAAAAGAGATTATTGGTGGAGAGCTTAATGAGAAACATGGCACGGGGATCTATCTGGCACTATGGCCTGACGAGGGAGAGAGGGGCTTTGGAAAGACGTAATCTCTCAAGCTATCAGAGATAGTCAATGCAGCGTTACATAAAATATCTAAATATTTCAAATGGGACAGAAAATCTGGGATAACAGAATAGGTTTCTAAAATGAGAGCTGTGTTAACAGGAAGCGGCAGACAAGTCAACCCTTGCTCGTTGTGTATTATGTCGTTAATGTATGAATATTCATAGATAAATGTGCGAAATGTATATTTTCATAATCAAAATCTCCATTATGTAACTCTTACTTCAAGTAACCTACTGAATCCAGACTCGAAACAGAAAAACAAACTATGCACACACACAGAGAGACAGCGAACAACGGTGGCCGACAGCAAAAGGGCCCCAAACATTTCACTCTCAGCAGGGATTTCACACTGCATCTTTAACACTTTTAACACTGACAGATACCCCCCGTCACCCACCACCATGACCTTTCCTTCACTTGTCTTCTACTGTTATACAATTTAGAGGCCAAAACAATGGGCCTTCAATAGACATGATGTTGTGAGGTAAGCACACAGCAACCTCCAACCATGACTTTTCCTGGGCCTCATTACTGTCATTTCACACCTAAAAACAATGTAATAAAATGTGATGAAACTATTGGAACCAATGAAAGAATAAGCCATTGAAGAAGGGAGAGAGGAAGAAACAGAGGGACACATCTTTGATCCTTAGCCAAACAGTGAAGGATGGATGGTGTGGGGTGGGAGCGGGGGCCACCAATGAGGGCTGCCAGTAGCACATTCCATATAATCCCACTTCCTGAGTGTGGAGTAGGACCGTCTGCCCAAAACCCCATGTACTCCTGAGATTCTACTCTCCCACTCTGTCTGAAGAGTGTGTCGGCCAGAAACATATACTGTATATTTGAGACAGGCCTCACCCAGCACCAGCACAATGCTCCATTCATTGGGTACACATGAGAGAAATGGAAGTGAAGCACTGAGTTGGGAATTTCTCTCCAAACAGTCAGAGCTTGAGAACTCAAGAGTCAGCTATCTTTCTTGGCATCTCTCAAATGATGGTGCATGGCCACAATGTAAACACAGCAGACAGAGGGTGAGAGGGAGGGATTAGGAGCAAGTCTCTTACCTCCACACTCTCCAGAGAAGTGGAGCGTCGGAGTTTGGCCCTCCTCACGCCAGAGGGAGAGAGCTCCTTCTGCTCTGTCCTGAAAGGAGGAGAGTCCTCCAATTCAGCTGGGAGCTCAGAGTCGGGCCTGTCAGGACGAGACCGCCGGCCGTAGCGCTTGGTTCCCTTCACAAACTTGGGCTTCACCTCCTCAGGAACAACTAGAGAGGAGAGGAAAGAAAGGAGGTGGGGAAGGACAGAGAGAGATGCAGTGGTTAAATGGTGTCTACTATGATATTACAGTAGAATGCCTTTATATAGAATGGAATTTTTTAGACCGGCTGGGCATTTTTTCTGCCCACAATTACAACTGCAAACATATTCTCACAGAAGCTTGGCAATGTTAAATTACAAAGTAACAAGGGAGAGAGTCTATAGTGAAGGTCTAAATTAGAGATTGTATAACCAGAGATTTGCCAAAAACATTGTTAAACACACTCTTTAAAAGGGCATGTCCCCAGAAACTAACTTGGCAATAAACTTCATCATACTGTAACATTCTGGGGGAAATGAGGGAACTCTGCTGCCCTCCTAGATCCTCCTACTGCAATCCCCTATAATCCACAACTCAAGAAACACATTTCAAAATACTATAACACATACCAATGAGTTGTCAAATATTATTCAGAAATCATATAAAGTGAAAAGCTGTACAATAAATGATATCTCAACTGAGTTAGGATTTGTTAAAGGTACAGGAAGTGTAGTATATTTGAATCTGTATTTGTTAGAGAATAGAATCCAGCCTGGGGCTAATAAGGACAGAGATTATTAACATGATCAACTATATTTCTTTAGGGAGGGAAAATACGAAATATACTGTATCCCTTTGATGTCTCCACTAGTATTTTCCTCATTTCGGTGAGCTCATGGTCAACCACCCGGGCAGTAGACAAACAACCAGAATAGACCAAAACACTACTTGACTAAGTAATACTTTTTAGTGTGCTTTTAATGATGTCAAACTAACTTAGGTAGACCACAATGGCTCCAGTCTCAGCCTCAGTCAGTACCTTTGTCAAACATTGAAAATGTAAATTATAAAATAAATGACCCCAAGGTTTGCCGTTATCCACAAGGACACATTGTTTACATAAAGCAATCTTATCGAATCCCCCACATAGGGCCCATGAACAAATGTAAACAGAAATCTAAACTACTTGGGTATATAAACAACTGATTTCATTGGATTCAATCAGTTTGCACAGCCGTGTAATCAATGAAAACCAGACATACATCAATCCCCTCCTCACCACGCAGCATGCGTGCTTTACCTGGCTCCAGGTAGCTGCTCTCCTCTTCTGAGGTGCTGAAGTCCAGAGAGCGTGATAACACAGCTACAAAGCCTTCTTTGAACTCCTCAAAATTCACCTGCATAACAGAAGGAAAGTGAGTTAATTGTCAACAGTGTGAGACATGACTACTGTTCTGTCAATAAGGTAGCAACATGATCAAACATGTATTGGGCTTCTGATTTGAGATTTCAAATGAGCATACAGGCTTACCGAATAACTATTAGAAAATGGAGTGGTCATAACGCAGCTATTATACAACTACTACACTTTTACTATAACAACACATTTCAGAGCTTTACATATGTTTTAATGAACTGCTGGTAAGGGAAATTCAAGGCAAATCCACAACAGCGAGAGATGTTACTAAGGTGGTCTGGTCTCATACCCGAGCATAGTGGTGTGGTCCTAGCAAGGTGTCCAACAGTAAGGGAAGGTGAGCATCCAGGGACAGCTTGTGACAAAGAGATGACAAGTCTTCCTTGTCCAGGTAACCAGTGCCTGTGGTGTCACAGCTGTCAAACTCCTCCTTCAGCTGGGCCACATAGCGGTTCTGCTCTTCCTCATCCATCCCAGTACATATTGTAGGCTTGCACCTACAGTGAAGTAGAATGGCGATCAGGAAAAGACTGTGTAAGCACAATAAAAGTTCAACTACATACTGCCACACTCTTACACAAACAATGCAACTTCAATTAGTATAACATCCAGGGAGGCTAATCTATTCATTTCAATAGACTACCAGGCTTGGACTACGTACAGTAGTAGAATGTTTTATAGTGAGATGGTCCATCTAAATATATCTGCTGCTTTTAGGCTTGGATTTGATTCCCTTGATCTTGGATTACAGCCACAGGCCAGAAACATCTGCCTCAGTGCTTGCAATGTCCTGTACTGAATTCTGCAGTTGGTCCTGATTGCCATTAGTTATGTAAGGCGGGGGAATTCTGTCTTTATTGTTATTGTCACCCACCACACCCCACAAAAAAGTAAACAACAAAAACAAAAAGGCAAATCATTTTTACTGGTAGGACTATTTGTTTGCCCCATACACATACTATTGCCAAATCTTACTTGCTATATAGGGCGGCCGAGGACTTTGGGGTTTAGTAACCCAAGAAACAGCAGTTTTATATCAGGATATACAGCAATGAATCATGACACTCAGCAATAAATGTCCATTTATGTCCGTTTGAATACATTCAGACACACGTTGTAAATTATTTGGGGTGACATTTGGCAATGAATAGGCTCGAAGTAGGAATAAACAAATTCCAATCAATCGTTGCTGCATTTGTCTTTTTCCAATCTTCTTCGAGAATGAAAAAGGCAGTTGCCCATAATTGCCCACCATGCAAAGAAAATATACGGCCAGTCTAATGTCATACATGAACAGTTCATTGCTCGTTCTATCACAAATTGATCAATACTAGGCAGGCTCCCTCCTTGGCTTTAAGTAGTGAGTCTGCTATGCTTCACCATGGGAACGGGGAACCAGCTGTGGCAAAACAAAGGTCAGGTAAAATAGGAAAAAATAGACTAAAAAGTATCCAAACTCTCAACCTTTCGCACACTCTCGGGAACTAAAACCGTTACAATGTAGCATTAGCCTATGCGTTTGTAAACAATTGCCATTTTAGCCGACCTCTGACAAAGACAAGGCTAGCACAATAATGAAATTGCCCTTACCGTTTTAACAGTACACCGAAGCCTCTAAAAAAAATTCACGGATGGTCCAACATGTGCATCGGATGCTTTTTCATTTTGAAAAGATGTGTCTGTCTGCCTGTCCCGGTGTTATTTTATGGAAAAACGGGTCATGTCTCCATAGCTCTTCTCTATGAAGTGGCCACAAGTATGCGTGGCGGGTATAATGCTGAGTTCATAACCAAGTGGGAAGTAGGAATTTACCACCCGATTGTTAGATAGAGGACTCAGAAGGATAAAACCAGTCTTGGAATAGACATAGCCATTGAGGACTCCACCATTTTAAAGGAGTCAACTGGGTAGAACTTCCTATGGGTGAAGGAAGGATCACATGATTCCATCCAGGTCATCAACCAATGAATTACACTTGTGAGCAAACATTCCATAACTGTAGGCATCAGGAAATCACTATCCTTGGCTTTATACCTGTTCAAATAACACACTCTAGATTGCAGTATGCACACTTTCAGTTTGTTTCACAGAAGTAGTAGAAGTAGAAAATGGACTACTTCAAAATGGAGATGGCCTCTATGGCGCTGCCTCTACACTCACAGGCACCATAATGGGACACATACTGTATACATATGATATCTCTATCATTCTCTATGTTTACCATATAGGACTGGGAAAATCTATTTTAACGGCCCCCTGACTGGTAATTACTAGTGGGAAACTAATGTATCAGTATTGAGCTCCAAGTGAGAGGTGGGAATTTACTAGTGAAGTCGTAAATTCCAGTTGGATGCATTCAGGTGGTTTGAACTAGTTTAGAAACGCCCGATTGGCTGATGGCCAACAAGCCATAAATTAAAAGTACAACTATCAGGCTTGTAAACAAATGATAGTGTTCAACAACCATATTAATAATAGATTGCTTTTTTTTAATAATATTTTGTAGTTGCATTTAACTGCCAAATATATATATATTTTTTAAATGAGCATGGCCTTATTTCTATTACAGGATATTGGATTACTGTCATTCATATTCCAATCACCCAGCTCAATGTAACATTGATTGGTTTAGGCTACTACATGATACATACAACATGACACACAAAGTTGCCCAATACCCATCATGAGGTTGCTACAACCTAACCTACAAATAACACTTTATAATGCAGGTGCACAGGTCGAGAGACAAATTGAAGTATTCAAGCTGACAGACAGTGACACATTCAATACTGCCTTGCACACTCTTGCCTGCGTCTAGTGGATCTGGGGTGTAATCATTAGTCCAAACAGTTGCATTCCGCTTTGCAACTAAAACAAGAGTTTTTATTGGACAAATCCAGGTAGGTCCTTCCCCGTTTCGTTACGTTTGCTTCTGTTTAAGAAATGTTTTGCAACAGAATCGGCGGAAAGAATAGACCCCTGATCACCCCCACACACAGTTCACTTTTATAGCAGCCACATACAGCATCATCACTTTGCCTGTTGTATAATTCCTTCTCTCATCTACAAGCTTTCCTCCTCTCACCTTTCCCCTTCGCTTGTGGACTTCAGTGAGCAACACAACAGCTCTCTGTAACCAGGCAAAAAAAAACTTTCCAAACCAAACTTCATACCATAACCTCTAAGCAAACAGATGTTTTGTGTGTATTGTTTTGTATTGTCCGGTATTACTGCACTGTTGGAGCTAGAAAGATAAGCATTTTGCTGCACCTGCGATAAGATCTGCAAAATACTGTATATGTATGCGACCACATAGCCGTGGGAAGTAGGGGTGCTGAGGGTGCTGCAGCATCCCCAGATAAATCACAATTTTTTAATATAAAACATCAAATTATTGCACTAGGGCCACATTACTCCTGTTTGAGCGGAGTAAAATACACGCCAGCAGAACGAGGAGCAAAAATACCCTCCCCACAGTACCCCCACCCCAAAACATCTTCCCACGGCCATGCGTGACCAATAAAATGTTATTTGATTTTGAACCGCTACACAGCTTACATCGTTGTCACCATATTTGTAAGGAACGAGGCTGGAGTTGAGAAGCAGGTACGGGGAATCAACATTTAATCGGAACAGACATGAAAACAGGACAGGAACAGCGTCAGAACCGGGTAAAACACAGACGTAAGACAATTAATGCAGCAGCGGGGAACAAAGGTGGGGAACTGACAAATATAGGGCAGGTATTAAACAGGTGATTGAGTCCAGGTGAGTCCAATAATTTGCTGTTGCGCGTCACGAGGGAAGGCAGGTGTGTGTAATGATGGTGGCAGGAGTACGTAATGCAGGGCAGCCTGGCGCCCCTGAGCGCCAGGGGAGAAGAGCGGGAGCAGGCGTGACAGTACCCCCCCAGGTGCGCCTAGGGCCTGACGGGCCGGCCAAGGTACGGGCGCTGGACAAGCCGGCTGGGCGTAAAATCCCAATGAACCGGCAGAGGCATGAGAGCCTGGCGAGCCGGCTGAGGCGTAGCAGCCTGATGAACTGGTTGGGCGTAAAAACCTGACGATCTGGCTGAGGCCTGACGTGGGATGGGCGCCTTCTGAGCCAACCGAGGCAAAGAAACCTCTCGAGCTGGCTAGGGCATGGAAGCCCGACGATCCAGCTAAGGCACCCCCGGTTTCATTGGCGGCAGCCCTCGGACCCGACGTCACTACCAACCGAACCGCAAGCACTCCCCGATGCTTCATTTGATGGCTGCTGCATTCTGTAAGGAACGAGGCTGGAGTCGAGAAGCAGGTACGAGGAGTCAATATTTAATTGGAACATATGAAAACAGGACAGGAACAGCGTCAGAACCGGGTAAAACACAGACGTAAGACAATTAATGCAGCAGCGGGGAACAGAGCTGGGGAACTGACAAATATAGGGGAGGTAATAAACAGGTGATTGAGTCCAGGTGAGTCCAATAATTCGCTGATGATGGTGGCAAGAGTACGTAATGCAGGGCAGCCTGGTGCCCTTAAGCACCAGTAAGAGCGGGAGCAGGCATGACAATTTTAACATTATAGTCAACAAACCAAAACTAAAGTGTTAGTGAACCCACAATCCATGTGTAGAATCAGTTTAGCAGTTACACCGGTGGGCCCTGGTGACAATGACAATTTTAACGTTATAGTCAACAAACCAAAACTAAAGTGTTAGTGAACCCACAATCCATTTGTAGAATCAGTTTAGCAGTTACACCGGTGGGCCCTGGTAGCAAGACATTTATAAAACCAAAAGCTTACCTTGACTTGGAAAAGTTGCAGTGTTATAGCTTTAGACAGCTAGCTAACATAGATAACATTCTTCTATGTTTGAGTTAGGTTGTTGAGTAGGTTATTAAATTAGCTGCATTAGCTAAGTAAGTGAAAGGTAAACTAAAATAAAAAAATACAGTGAAATATAGCTCTCTCACTGCTTCTTAACTTTTGAAGAAATTCATTTGTTCAACATTTTTTAAATATTGTCTTTCTCTCTCTTTGAGTCAGCTCCTCACCAAACGTTATGCACTGCAGTACTAGCTAGCTGTAGCTTATGCTTTCAGCACTAAATTCATTCTCTGATCCGTTCATTGGATGGACAATGTGTCAGTTCAATGTGCAAGAGCTCAGATGGGTTGGAAGACGTCCTCCGGAAATACTGTGTAAGTGTGTAAGTTTATGGAAGGGGTGAGAACTATGAACATCCTAGGTGTTGTATTGAAGTCAATGTGCCCAGAGGAGGCTGGAAAATAGCTGTCCTCCGGCAAAACCATGGTGCTACCATAGAGGGTGCTGTTGAGGCTACTGTAGACCTTCATTACAAAACAGTGTGTTTTAATCAGTTATTTGGTGACGTGAATAGAATTCACCCATAGGAAAGCCCAACAATTTGACTGCTTAAAAATTGTGGAAGCCCTCAATTGCCATTGTCCATGCCAAAAGAGTTTTATCCATCTATCTAACTCTATGGTGGTAAATTCCCACTTGGTTATAAACTCAGCATAAATCTCACTTCTTCTTTGGGCTAACAGTGCTAGACTGAGTATTGGTTATGAATTATCGAGACTGGAGGCTGACACTCAGCGGTACCGAAAGCGAGGCTACGTTAGACGCTACCTGTGTGAAGCTAGCCACAATAACGATGAGTGGAATTAGCGGTTTGCCTTCCAAATAAAAGCCCCCCAATTGAAAGTGATGCAAACGGATACAAATAGTGGAAACATGCCATATTTGGACTAGATAATGCTAAACATGGTTCGGATATTGTTATATAAATTCAACAAAAGACAATCATTTGTTAATTGTACACAAACAAAGTACAAATCAGTTGAAATCACAGTGGGTAGATTAGACTTCAGAATTGCATTGGGGGCATACTTACATGCACTGTACAGCCTTACCTATGGATCTTGGGTCCATAAAATGGAATATCAGCCAACTCAGTGACACCCACAGATTACAGTACTGAATACTTTACACAAATATTAGCGTCGTAGCTCATATTTGGGAACTTTAACTGTGGGAAATCATGTCTTTATTTATTTTGGGCTCCCGAGTGACGCAGGGGTCTAAGACACTGCATCTCAGTGTAAGAGGTGTCACTGCAGTACCTGGTTCAAATTCAGACTGCATCACATCCGGCTGTGATTGGGAGTCCCATAGGGTGGCGCACAATTGGCCCAGCTTCGTCCGAGTTTGGTTGGGGTAGGCCGTCATTGTAAATAAGAATTTGTTTAACTTGCCTAGTTAAATAAAGGTTCAATTTAGCCTATTGTTCGCATTAACATACATATTGCAGGGTTTACATTAAGCTCACCAGTAAACCTACTAATAGAGGTCATAAAAATTGTTAAAAGGTTTAAAAACTATTCTAATAGTGCAACATTTTGACAGTCTATGAAGATATTCCAAACGATTTGAAATGTTTAAATCCATCAAATATTGACTAAATTATTTCCCATAATTTTTGATGAAATTTCTGGTACTCAATTTGTCAAATGTCTTTTTTTATTTTTTCAAATGCACTCATATATACATTTTTTGATGGTATCAGGTATTTATTTGATATTTTGTGTTAAAAATAAAGAATATTATATGTGCCTTGTTTGCATAAATACAATGGTGTATTTGCATATATAAATATATCTACATAAATGGGTGGAATAGAATAACTTCCTCTACTTACACTCACCTGCACTGTCTATAGACTGCCTCATTAATTCCTGTTGTCACATTCTGTTGCATAATTCAACAAGTGTGTCAGTAGCAGGGCTGTGTTCAGTATTAACATTCTGGAATGTTTAGTTGAAACGGTGCTGTACTGAACGACCAGTTGAAAAACATGGAGGGGTTGGGTTGAGGAATGCTGTCAGCATTGCCTCTGCCCTTTAAATACATTACTCATTGCTTCAAGCTACACCTCACCACACCCACCAAATGGGAGCAAACGTACCTCAGTCTGTTCAAGAACGTTTTGGGGAAACGTGTCGTTCTGTACAAACCGTTCCACAAACGTTCATAAACGTTCAAGAAAACTGAACACACTTCAGGATGCCCTCGGTTTAAAAATCACTTGGCTCTAGATTACACCTGTACTTTGTTTGCAAAATCAGACATAATATCACTCTAATCTGTGTTGATTTCCCAGAAATTGCTTTAATTTCTTCTCTTCTAATTTGAAAACATTTCAACTGTAGCAAATTGCTTTTCAATTGCACACAAAAAAACACCCAACAAAACAAATGCATCTTTCCTGGGGTGTAAGTGTCGAGATGTGTTAAATTCCTTACAAAGCGTTCTCATAGATCCAACAGAAAGACAATGTTGAGTAGATTCTGCAGTCCTCAAACACAGGAAATAGATGGCTGAAAAAAACAGATCCTCAGGTGGGCGGGGCATACGTGTTTCTACTACTATGTTGAACATTCATATTGCAATGTATAGGGTTATCTGTGGATCTTCTGTCAATTAAATGGTGTACAAGCCTACTCAGTGGCACCCACAGAACGCAACTGTGAAAAGGTTTCACAAAGATTAGCCTCGTACACACAAATACTCACTGAGAAGGTTGATACCCCATTTCATGGACCCAAGATCCACAGGTAAGGCTGTAAATTGCAATATGAATGTCCAATACAGTAGGTTGACAGATTAGTATAACGACACAAGGTGAGACCCAGATGCAGACACGGGAGGCAGATGCTTTGAGCTCTGATATTTATTATAGTCCAAGGGGTAGGCAAAAGGCAGGTCGGGGACAGGGTCCCGCAATAAGAGCTACAACACTAACATTTGTGTAAACTCTTCACAGTTGTGTTCTCTGGGTGTCACTGAGTAGGCTGATACCCCATTTCATGGACCCAAGATCCATAGGTAATGTTGCACATTGCAATATGAATGTCAATATGCACAATAGGCTGGACAGTGAAGTGATTTCCCACAAAGTCCTGGTACCCCATTTTAAGGACCCAAGTTCCATAGTTAAGGCTGTGTTTTGCATTATCTAGTGTATAGTCCAAAGGTGGCATAATTTCACTATTTGTTTCAGTTTTCATCACTTTCACTGAATTACTTTTATTTTTTAAGGCAAACCACAAATTCCACTATTGTGGCTCACCGTTATTGTGGCTAGCTTCACATAAGTACCACAACCTTGTTCGTTTGCTCCTAACACATAGTCGACAAGAAACCCACACCTGAAAATTCCTGCCCTGCATTTCGGTTTGGGCCCCTTATAGCCTACATAGTCATTGCTTGAGGCCTGAACACTCACAGCCACGTTTACATGCACACCAATATCAGAATACTTGAGTAATGATAACGGACGTTATTATTAGGGATACTCAAGTAATCTTATTTGGAGTTGACACATATTAACATCATATCCCGTTTACAATAATCCGAAAAAACTTGTATCCCGATTATGAAAAACCCGGATAAAATGTATGGGATATGCTGATTTGGCATGTAAACATATCCTGTTAACTGTTGTTTTTCTCGTCTTTGCAAGCTGTTTCGCATATCAAGGGTGTTGTGTGATGTCATCTGACTGTCATACAAATCACATATAAAAAGTAGGCTTCCTGATCAGTTCGATGCACTATAATTCTATCATAGTTTATGTTACCGATACTCTGTAGTGGACCATATAGCCGGGCTACTTTCACCCCTAATTTAGACAACCTTTTGCTTATTATTTCCGACATTTGGTAGGGCATTTGTTTGTCAGCTATAGTTTGATACATGCTGCTTCTCTTCTGTCATAACTTGTTGTCCCAGAAGACTAAATAAACTATTTCTCACCAGAATAATGTCTTACATTGATAGAATGTATGCATAAGTAATCTATTTAACACATGCTAAATTTGTATTTTTCTTTTAGGGACCAGGAGGAAAACGCAATAACTCCAAAACAGTGGAAAGATTAGTTTTGTGTAAAATGTAATCAGTTTCAAATAAATGAAAAGCGAGAAAACATGAAACACGTTTCTGATAAGACTTCAGTTCGTCATGGGTGCATATTGTATGTGGTTGAAATAATGTCTGCTTGCAAAGATAACACATTACACAAGCATTTGCATTTTCTCAAGAGATGCTGAAATAAGTCAATAATATTTCTCTACTCTTTTTCCCAAGACAAAATGGTCATTTGTTGTGTCATTTTACTGCAAGAAATGCATAATTCTGCAGGAGTTAATATATTAGAGCGTTATAGGCCTACAGTCAGTGTCTATATTTCAATGACTATTCCATTTAACCCATATGAATTTAAATGAGGAATATTCTGTTTATTCATGGTGCAGGGATACACATGAGCGGGATATCAAAGGTGCTTGTAAACAATTTCTCCCGAATAGGACCTTAAGCGGGATATGAGCTACTATCCGGAATAGTGTGCGCATGCAAAAGTGATTGTGAACATCCCAGTGGTTCTATAAAGCCCACTAGCGGCTGCCCAGGCTATCCCCATTGAGAGGAGAAAAAAAAAATGTAGACGGCTATATGGAGCAGTGTTGCCAATTTAGTGACTTTGTCGCTATATTTAGCGAGGAGCTTAGGCTGCATTTCGCAGTCACCACGTCCAGTGAACACTGCTACATGGCTGAGGTTGTATACTCCATGTACAGTGATCCTCAAAACATATTGTATCTGACTTTTTTGACGTCAGTGCTGGGTGAGGTACAGTTGGCCATCAAGGCTTTTGAGGGAGAGCCAGTAGATCCTCTTAAAGCAACTTGACAGCTTGGTTAGCCTGATCAAGTCTGTGAGCAGCAGGGTCCTGAATCCACTGGCAAATGTTGATGTACTCAAAGGGCCAATAGATGGATACATCAGTCCCAAACCATACATTGGTTACCTTTTTGAGTCAAATGCAGCTGAGCTCCACCTATAGCGCCTGAGGATGAAAACAATGTCCGAAAGCGGTGTGTAGCCTTCACCATCTCCCTCACTAAGGAGTTGAGGGTGAGACTGCCAGACAACATCTAAGCGGTGTGTTGCCTTCACCATCTCCCTCACTAAGGAGTTGAGGGTGAGACTGCCGGACAACATTGAAGCATTACAGTACATGCCAGTTTTCAATGTGGAGGAAACTCTAAAGCACAATTAAGAGCCCTGGAGAAATATAAAAAATAGCCAAGCTCCTTGGCTACTCCCCTGCAGAGATAGACAAGATTGTCCAGCAATGGCGTGCCATCCATCTTAGTAAATGGAATGAGACAAAAAGCACACTGGGCTTCTGGAGTGAGATTTGGAAGTTCAGGGATGCAGCTGATATCAACCCGTTTCAATAACTTGCCATGGCTGCTGTGTCTGTGTTGTCCTTGCCACACTCGAATGCTGAAGTCGAGAGAGTATTCAGCCAGATGAGTGTGGTAAAAAGCAAACTTAGAAATCGGATGTCCTTGCAGACCCTTAACTCCATCCTGTACATCGATATGGACTGAAGCTGTCTGGTGAGGCTTGTTATGAGCACCAGCTGCCTGATAATGTGTTGCAGCTTTTTTGGCACATCAACTGCTTACTCATTTAAGTCAGCTCCCTCAGTTGCTGAACCTGCCATAGAGACCCTTGACCAAAATTACGATGACCCACTCTCTGTGAGCCAGCACAGCCTGTGTGTGTGTAGAGGGGGGTCTGGGGAAAAAAACAATTAACCTGAATTAGGGCCAGACTAGTTACGTATTTTTTTCTAATGTCTCTTTTTGGTCCATTTAGATTGTTAATGTAGATTGGATACATTTTTTTTTAAATGTTATGTTTTACTGTGACTTGTTGTAGGCTCATAAGTGGACCATAAGGTTAAAAACCAAACCAAATTAAGAAAACTAAACTAAACTAATAAAAAATAAAATAATAAACTAAGTAACTCCATCAGTGTGTCTCTTTTGGGTCACTTTTGCCCGTCCCAAGCCCAGATAAAGGCGGAGGGTTGGAATTGTGACATTAAAAAAAACAGGAATGACAGAAGAAAGTTAATTTGTAGTTCTAAATATATTTAAGGTGTTTTTAACTCACTTTTTGTCTCTCCCACGATGTTATTCCTCTCTCCTACAGCATTCATCACAATTACATGCACATGGCCAATTATGTAAATTAGGCGACGACGTCATGTAGCGACTTTCAGGACAGCCAATAGCTACTTTCCTTACTGAGGCGTTGACAACACTGAGAGAAGACGGGAAACCACGCTGGAAAGTAAGGACGACGAAGCGGTTGTAGCCTACATTTTGGTAAGTTAATTTTATTCGTGTTATTATAGTTTCAATATGTAAATTAAAGTTGAGTGGTGCCGATATTGTATTTGATATAAGTAAAAACTAGGGTAGCTCATGTCAACTAGATATGATAGAGAGTCGCTGAATAACGGCATTTGGTTAATCATTTTGGAGTGGACATTTTTGTAATGATTTTTCTCGGGGAGTTTCATTCTAAATATATATTGCCACGGTTCCGAGGCACAGGGTATAAGGTACAGAGCGTGTTCTTGAATTGCGAACGAATTCTGTGTCATAGCCTGTTAAAGGTAACGTTAAGCAATTTAACTGTTATGGCTAAGCCGGTCACTGACTCGCTACAATATGTCAAGGTGTGAAATGTTACAATATTCTGATGTAACTGTAGCAGATGAAGACTGTCATTAAATGTTCCTGTGTAAACTGCCAAGTCATTGTTGTCTTGTATATAACGGGTGGGTCTAATGCTGATTGGTTTAAACTGCATGCCATCCGGTGTCTATTGCACAAATTACCACCAGCTAAATATGACGTTTAAAATGCCTAATTACTCTGTTCCATCTAACTGCGCAATCCACTGTCTCATTAGCCCAGACGGTGAATGTATATACTTGTTCGCCACAATTAAAAAGCATCTAGACATTATCTCACATTTCTTTTAGACTAACATTTTGTTTTCAACGGCAGAGATTTGTATAAACCTTGTGTCTCCGACATTTGCAACCTTGTTTCAATATTCAAATTCGATCTCCATCTGTCCCATAGTAATGAATCTTTCGGGATGAGACGGGCAGGCATCGAAATCATACATTAGCATAATTGTTATGATTATCTATTACATTACACAAATAACTATCAATAGAAAACTGGTCTAACGAATTGGAGTGCAGCTAGTTTGAAGTGATTGTGTTAGGCTAGCGCCTCTGAACGAGAGTGTCCTGACGAGAGCTAATTTTCTATGCCAGGTAAAGTCGGCCATCAATAGCTCATTGTTATGGATGTATCCAAATAAATGTGTTACGATTTGTATTTGCATTTATTTATAAAGGTTTTTTGTTGTCAGCCCTATCGGTGTAGGCCAATATTTTATTTTCACTCCATATTTGCTGAATGTACAAAACATTAAGAACACCTGCTCGGTCCAAGACACTGACTGAAAAGATTAATCCAGGTGAAAGCTATGATCCCTTATTGATGTCACTTGTTAAATCCACTTCAATAAGTGTAGATGAAGGGGAGGAGACAGGTTAAAGAGATTTTTAAGCCTTTGAGTCTTGGATTGTGTATGAGGGGTGCAACTCAATAGTATGAAGATGTTCTTAATGTTTTTGTGTGTAGTTTGTTATTTCTGAGAGTACTTTGACTCTTGTAGGGAGTATTTCTTGATCTTACATTTCTTTCATACCAGAAATGTTTTAAAGTTTTCATTACCATTTCACCCCTATCATCATAGCCTACAGACAATGGGCAGCCAGGTATCTGTAGACAATGTTCATGTTGTGGTGGTTGGCGGGGGTTTTGGTGGCACTGCCGCCGCACAACAGCTCAAATCCAGGGGGATACCATTCACCCTCATTGACCTCCGTGATGCCTTTCATCACAATGTGGCTGCCCTCCGTGCCGCTGTTCAGAGTGGTGAGAACCTTTGACCCATTGAAAATTGTAACATCACTGGAAAAACACTGATCTAACAATTCCCACTTAAAGAACCTTTGACATTTCTAGTTACTTTCTCACAGGCTTTGCCCAGCAGACCTTCATCCCATATTTGAAGACGTTTGGAGAGAATTTCCTTCAGGGTCGAGTCATATGGGTGGACCCAGTGTCACAGACTGTAGCGTTGGATGGAGGAAAGGTACAGTAGACTGTATGGGCATGCTGGGGTTTATTATGTAATGTCGCTTTCTGTAGTCAGTTCAGCTCTAGCTGCTGAATATTAACTCGGCTTTGTGTTCTTGGTGTACTCTCCATACTTAGGCATATGCTCGCAATTAGGCCAAAGCAGACCGCTTCTGACAGGCTGGAGATGTGACAGTTTGTTCCTGTAATTTGACTGTCATTGTCTTCCACCACAGGAAGTTCATTACTCACACCTTATACTGTGCACTGGCACAGACGGCCCTTTCCCGGGGAAGTACAACATGGTGGCCTCCTATCAGACAGCCATCCAGAAGTATGAGGACATTGTGAAGGAGGTACATTTTCATGGAAGTGCATTCCCAGGGCTGGTTTGTTGGTGCAGACTTAATGTTCATGTTTGATCTGCACTGAACAAAATATAAATGAAAAATGCAACATTTTAAATTATTTTAGAGTTTCAGTTCATATAAGGAAATCAGTCAATGTAAATTAATTCATCAGGCCCTAATCTATGGATTTCACATGACTGGGAATACAGATCTGTTGGTCACAGATACCTTACAAAAAAAAGGTAGGGGTGTGGATCAGAAAAACATTCCCAACATGCTCAATGGGTGACATGTCTGAGTATGCAGGCCATGGAAGACATGGGTCATTTTCAGCTTCCAGGAATTGTGTACAGATCCTTACATTATCATGCTGAAACATGAGGTGATGGCGGTGGATGAATGACGAGCTTCCCTGAGACTGTTTGACAGTTTGTGCAGAAATTCTTCGTTGTGCAAACCACAGTTTCATCAGCTGTCCGGGTGGCTGGTCTCAGACGACCCTGCAGGTGAAGAAGATGGATGTGGAGGTCCTGGACTGGTGTGGTTACACTTCCTCTGTGGTTGAGGCCAGTTGGACGTACTGTTAAATTCTCTAAAATGACAGAGGTAGGGCTGGGGGGGAGGAGGAGGAGGAGGAGGAGGAGAGTCCCAAAGGTGTGAAGGCAGGCGACAAGCTTAGGTCCAAAATAAGCCCATCTTTCTCTATAGTTTACACATACCAAGCCCCTACCTCTTACGCCAACAAAGTTGAGAGATCACATCTTCCTCACTGACAGGGGTTTCAACTTGCTGTTTGTGAGGTTTGGTCCAACATAATCTGTCATATGGACAAACACATTGAGACATTATTTTATTTAAATACCTGGTGGTTTGAGCCCTGAATGCTGATTGGCTGATAGCCATGGTATATCAGACCGTATACCACGGGAATGACAAAACATTTATTTTTACTGCTCTAATTACGTTGGTAGCCAGTTTATAATAGCCATAAGGCACCTCTGGGGTTTAGGATATATGGACAATATGCCACGGCTAAGGGCTGTGTCCAAGCAGTCAGCGTTGCGTTGTGCATAAGAGCAGCCCTTACCCGTAGTATATTGGCCATATACCACACCCCCCCTTGTGCCTTATTGCTTCAGTAGTAGAGAAGTTAACTTTTCTAACAATACCCTTTTTATATCTCTACTACTCAAATTGCGAGCAGAGCAGACACCACTAAAACGAGAGTATCCATGAACATTGATTCTGGAAAATTAACACTCAGTTTGTCGCGTGTGGCATTGGGGTACCACTAGCAGCATTTGAGCCAAATACTCTTATACTAGCTGCCTAGTCTGTTTTATAAATAAGCATGAACACAATTATAAACTCAACAAAAAAAGAAACGTCCTCTCACTGTCAACTGCGTTTATTTTCAGGAAACTTAACGTGAAAATATTTGTATGAACATAACAAGATTCAACAACTGAGACACAAACTGAACAAGTTCCATAAACGTGACTAACATAAATGGAATGTGTCCCTGAACAAAGGGGGGTCAAAATCAAACATAACAGACAGTATCTGGTGTGGCCACCAGCTGCATTAAGTACTGCAGTGCATCTCCTCACCAGATTTGCCAGTTCTTGCTGTGAGATGTTACCCCACTCTTCCACCAAGGCACCTGCAAGTTCCTGGACATTTCTGGGGGGGGGGGGGGGGGGGGGATGGCTCTAGCCCTCACCCTCCGATCCAATAGGTCCCAGATGTGCTCAATGGGATTGAGATCCGGGCTCTTCGCTGGCCATGGCAGAACACTGACATTCCTGTGGAAATCACTCACAGAACGAGCAGTATTGCTGGTGCCATTGTCATGCTGGAGTGTCATGTCAGATTGAGCCTACAATGTAGAAGACTGGTACTATATAATGGGAGATTCACAAAAGTAGAAAAAAAGGAAACATAGGCAATATCACACAGCCCTAGTTGGTGGTTTATGGTAGAGAAATTAACATTCAATTCTCTGGCAATGGCTCCAGTGGACATTACTAGAGTCAGCATGCCAATTGCATGCTCCCTCAACTTTCAAACATCTGTGGCATTGTGACAACTGCACAAGGTGCACCTTTGTAATCATGCTGTTTAATCAGCTTCTTGATATGCCACACCTGTCAGATGGATGGTTTATCTTGGCAAAGGAGAAATGCTCACTAACGGGGATGTATACAAATTTGTGCACAAAATGAGAGAAGCACTTTATGTGTGAAATTTCAGGAATCTTTTTCAGCTCATGAAACATCGGACCAAACCTTTACATGTTGCATTTATATTTTTGTTCAGTGTATTTTGTAATACATTTGACAATTGTTGTACCCACGTTCATGTGTTTTTATGAAAATATTAGTAAATGACAGGTGTTTGTTTTCTCCCTGCTGTTGGTCAGGTCCAGGCCGCAGGTTCGGTTCTTGTGGTAGGTGGTGGATCCACTGGTGTAGAGATGGCTGCAGAGATCAAAACAGAATATCCAGACAAGAAGGTAATAATATCCTACATCCCTTTGTTATTCACACCTCTTAGAGACTTGTGGTTGGAGCACAACTAATGGAGCTTGCCCTCCATTCTCAAACACCCCCATGTTTCCAGGTGATCCTGATCCATTCCCGTGTTGGCCTAGCCGACCCAGAGCTGCTGCCCAGTGTCAGGCAACAGGCTAAGGAGGTGCTGCTGGAGAAAGGGGTGGAGCTGCTACTGGGTAAGAGGTTATGGCTGGCTGAGGAAATGTTAGTCAGGGTGACACAGCATCACCAGTCAGTGAAAATGCAGTTTTGATTATGGCATGTTCAGCAGACAGAGAATGTCCAAGAGAGCTCATGTGTGTGCAGAGGGTGATTGCCTCCCTTCCTCATTATTGGATGTGGAATTAGGATGTCTGTTGTGACTGGCACAAACAGTAAATGCCTAGAACTTTTCTTTGATCATCTGTTTCATGCTAAACGCTTAGTATAATTATTATCTCAGTGCAATTCACCTGCTGTTATGTAATTAACTTATCTTTCACACTGTGGCCTCACCTTTCCATCTGACTCTAGGGCAGAAAGTTTCTAACCTGTCTGTACTGGAGCTCAATGTGACCAACAAGAACATGGTTATCATGACCGACAAGGATACAGAGATCACTGCAGACCTCGTCATCTGCTGCACAGGCATGAAGATTAACTCTGATGCCTATAGCTCCACCCTGAGTGAGTTGTCTGTCTTGTCCACTAGGTGAAGGGATTATGCCATCTGAGTCCAAGGCAGCCCAGAAATTCAAGTACTGCTCAAAGCGCTGTTGATAAAACTACTACAGGCGAGTTCAAAATCTGTTAAACAGTTTTGCTGGATATATAAAAAGTTTAAATTAATCACCTAATTCCTGTGAAAGATGACTGGTTAGAGAAACCTCATATGATGAACTTGCATATTAAATTCCACATCTGCTCTTTCCATGACATCGACTGACCAGGTGAAAGCAAAATTCCCCTATTGATTTATTAAATCCACTTCAATCAGTGTAGATGAAGGGGAGGAGACAGGTTAAAGAAGGATTTTTAAGCCTTGAGACAATTTAGACATGGATGTGTGTGCCATTCAGAGGGTGATTGGGCAAGACCAGATTTAAGTGCCTTTCAACAGGGTATGGTAGTAGGTGCCAGGTATAACTGTTTGTGTCAAGAACAGCAATGCTGCTGTTTTTAAATTTTTTTTTACACAAACTGTTGAGTGTATCAAGAATGGTCCAATGCCCAAAGGAAATCCAACCAACTTTACAGAACTCAATATTAGGAAGGTGACCAGACCGCATGCGCCATCTCACGCATGTTGATTTTTGTCCCCACACCAGAAGCGATCAGGATATGCAGGTTGAAATACCAAATCAACTCTGAACCAACTATATTAATTTGGGGACATGTCGAAAAGCAATAAACACTTATGGCAATTTAGCTAGCTGGGAAGCTAGCTAGCTTGCTGTTGCTAGATAATTTGTCCTGGGATATAAACATTGGGTTGTTATTTTACCTGAAATGCACAAGGTACTCTACTCTGACAATTAATCCACAGATAAAAGGGTAAAAAAAAGAATAATTTCTCCTCCTTCAGGCTTCTTTTGACTTGATATGACGGTTGGCAACCAACTTTAAGCTACATTACCACTACTGACTGGAGTGTGGACCTCGGTTCATCTTTCAATCACCCATGTGGGTATATGCTCATAAAAAACAATTTTGGAGATGGGAGAGGTGGGACTTGCAGTGCATCACAAATAGAAGAGATCTCTATTTTAGCGCCTGGCTACGCACACGACGCGAGCTGTGTGGTCAGCATGTTAGTACAGTAGTCTAAACACTATCTACATGCATTTACTAAGTTTCTCTGTTTATATTTCAGATGGATGCCTAGCAGAGAATGGGTCCCTGAAAGTGAATGTGCACCTGCAGGTGGAGGGCTATGACAATGTGTACGCTGTTGGGGACTGTGCTAATGTTAACGAGCCTAAGATGGCGTACCATGCAGGTCTCCATGCTGGGGTTGCTGTTGCCAACATCACCAACAGTCTGATGGGGAAGCACCTGGAATCTTATCACCCAGGTAATTGAGACTGTCTCCTCTCTCCTGTAGACCCTACTTCTGTCAATGTTATAGTTTTGACCTTGATCTCTGACTATAGAACATTCTATCATGGGTATATGTCCACATGTTTTCCTGACAGGGAGTGTGACCATGTTGTTAGCCATGGGCCATAATGATGGAGTGGGCCAGTTCAATGGGCTGAGGCTTCCCCGTTGCCTTGTAACCCAGGGCAAGAGCAAGAACCTACTGCTGTGGAAAAGCTGGAAGGAAATGGGTCAGAAAGCTCCTTAATTAACGTGTGCCATACAGAACATTGTGGAGCGAAGACGTGTGTGCCAGCACCGCCTTGAGAGTGCCTTACTCAGGTGACAGCTTGCAGAAGTTTTGGCATTCTGACATGACTATTGATATGAGACCATATATTTGTAAAATATTTCTACGCAAGGTAATGCAAACTTTGTACAATGTCCATTTTTGCCAATGAATGTTAATGTATGTCTTGATAAAAATTTAAAAAAATATGACTTATGGTTAAATATATTTCTGTAATTTGATACAATTTCAAGAGCAACTGAGCTGAACTCGCCGCTTGTTTTTCTGCTGCTCATTATGAAAAACAAGATTTGAGCTTTGGGGGTGTGGTGCGATGTGGGTGTGTTTTATCGTACCCTGAAAGTTACTGTTTGTCCCTCTTGATTGACGATAGCGACAACAGCCACTACAATGGTCAGAAAGATGAATCTGTAATTCACATTTTTGCAGAAGAGATCTTACATCTAGCGTAGGTGTTAGGTCCAGCATTTCAAGTAAAAAAAAATGTGAATGAAAACTAGTCGGTGCACTGCAGACAGTATTGAGTCCGCTGCAGCTGGCTTCGCTCAGGACTGGTTTCTGAGAACATGTCTACAACTTCATCAGCAAGCTGTTAGCCTATCGTAAATAAAGCATAAACTGCGACACTTAAAAAAAATTTCAGTGCCCAAAATCGCTAACTAGGTAAGTTCCATCTGTTTGTCAATGAATAAACTTAGCAAGTCGATGGCGACGTATGCTTGGGTGTAGTTTCTATTTTTACAACGTTCTCACAATCTATTACCAGAGTGTGTCTGTCTGGCAATGTTTCATAGTGAATCAAAAGAACCATCACGCACTCCCAGAAGCTTGGCACGCAAATTCATACAGAGATGTATAAATGGTCCGCACTCAAATTTCACAATGCATTTTTTTTTTTGCAAGTGCACATGGTCTCAATTCTCATTTTTGCCCAAAACTGTGGCAGACTCAAGTGATCACTATCAGTCACATCAGCAAGTGACTACTTCATAAAGGGCTTATGGTCCAAGTGTTTCAACATAACATTGGTGACGTGTTGTCTTATATAAACAAGTCATCTCCATTATGCAGCACCTTGGACTATCTCGCTGTTTGCTGCTATGATTTCATAGAGCGCAAATCACCGCAGCTGTTTCTCTGTGCATGACAATTCTACCCAGGCATTACAATCCCGTGTTAGTTGGAATGATTGTAACCCAACGCTCATGTAAGTCGTGACAACCTCAGTTACACATCTCGCAGAACTCAGTTTTGGAATATACTTTCTTTAGAACCAAAATTATTCTTACACTTTGGTAAATTTTGGCACTAGAATAAATGTTTGACTAATATTGATGCCACAGGCCATTTTCAACCAGAGAAGTTGGTTATTGCTTTCAGTTGCCCTTTTAAAACATTGGTTGTGTCTTGGAGAAAGGATGAGTTCCAGAGCAACTAGGTAAAACACCTGCGCAGTTGGCCCTCCCTCACATGCTGCCTGCCTCACCTGGGACAACTTTAGAGATCCTTGTTTTTCAACAGTCTGGACTAAAATGGCCTCAAGGCAGTTGACAACCAAAGCAACCATTACTGCCGTTGTTTAACATAGCATTCAATCTACAGTATTTGGTCTAGGCTCAAAATGAAAGGTCCAATGCAGCTGTTTGTATCTCATAATTTCTGGGTAACCATTAAGTACCTTCATGCAATTGATTTCAATTAAAATGGTCAACAACAAAATTGCTTCTTGGCAAAGGACAATTTTGCTGGGAGTGGTCTGAGTGGAGGGGAAAATGAACTGTTAATGGCAGAGGTTTGGAACTCTTATTGGTCTATTCATTAATTTACCACCTGGTGATGCCACCAGGTAAGCCAAAACTCCATCCCACCAAAACCGGTTGAAATTTCAAGCGGCCTTTTCAAAAAGCTCTTCGGGCATGTGCACAGATGGGGTCCAGCTATGCAGAGCACATTTCCCTTTTCCCTTCCAGTCTCCAAAGTGCCCTTTTGGTATTTTTTTTTTGTCATTGTTCTGAACCCACTGCCCACAAGTTGTTAAGTTTGCCACCCCTCAGCCTGTTTGTTCGTTGGTCCTTTTGATCAGGGCCCAGTTTCCCAAAAAGCATCTTAAGGCTAAGTTCCTCGCTAACCTTCATAGGAGCATAGTTAAATATCTGTGTTTTTGCCCAAAACCATTGTTATTAATGTTAAATGTTCGTAATCTAACGCCTGCCTCAGACCACTCATAGAACAGCGAAGTGCGTTTGTTAGACTTTGGAGAATGTCATGAGATGGGCAAAAGTTATTTTCAACAATGCAAATAGTCTGGGTAGCCATTTGAGTAGCTGTTCAGGAGTCTTATGGCTTGGGGGTCAAAGCTGTTAAGCCTTTTGGACCTAGATTTGGTACTCTGGTACAGCTTGCTGTGCGCTAGCAGAGGAACAGTATATGATTAGGGTGGCTGGAGTCTTTGGCAATTTTTATGGCCTTCCTCTAACAGCGCCTGGTATAGAGGTCCTGGATGGCAGGAAGCTTGGCCCCAGTGATGTACTGGACCGTACGCCCTACTCCCTGTAGTGCCTTGCGGTCAGAGGCCGAGCACCAGGTGGTGATGCAACCAGTCAGGTTGCTCTCGATGGTGCAGCTGTAGAACTTTTTGAGGATCTGAGGACCCATGCCAAATCTTTTCAGTCTCCTGAGGAGGAATAGGCATTGTCGTGCCCACTTCACGACTGTCTTTGTGTGTTTGAACCATGATCGTTCGTTTGTGATGTGGACAACAAGGAACTTGAAGCTCTCATTGAAGCTTATCCATTAGTTTACTCCAATTAGGGTAGGGATGGTAGTGGGGGGAAGAAAGTATAGAGAATTTATTTTTTAAATAAAGGGGATTAGAAATTATTCAAACAATTACATTTTATAGATTGTAGATTCTATTTGCAATATTAAAGCTGATCTTTTTTTTCCCTCACGCATCACATTCTACACAGAAGATCTCTGCTAAACTGAACGGTTTATCCGTCTCTGTGACCTCAACAAAGTTGACTACAAATAAAGATGCCAATAGAGCTCATGAGCTTGTAGTCCTTAAACCTGGAAATTAGTTACCTGTGGTTTGTTCAGCCATCCCTATGGGGAAAGTTAATGGAGAAAGAAGAGTTTTGGGATAAACGCTGAAAATAAGGTCTGATAACACAGGCTCAGATCTTACGTTTTGTTCTTCATAGTTAACATGATATTTATGAATTATGTACTTTGTGCCTATATAAATTACATAAATGCTTCAAAATTCACAAAGTGATGTTAGCTGATGAAGATTCTCATAGAACAAAACATAAGATATCCTGTGTTTACCACAGACCTTATGTTTGGCGTCTATCCAAAAACTCAATTTTCCCATAGGCTTTGTCCAACGAACCATGGCGGAGATAGTGCCTACAAAAAGATGCCATTACTATTGCTCTCAATGTATGAAGTGAACGAACAAGCAGTGGAAGAATTTATTATGAGTTGTCAGACTAGAAATAAATAGGCCTATACTGTATATGCTAAAAAAAAGCTTGTTCGATCAGTTTCAAGTCCGGGCTCTGGCTGGACCACTCAAGGACATTCAGAGACTTGGCCCAAAGCCACTCCTGGGTTGTCTTAGCTGTGTGCTTGTCCTGTTGGAAGGTGAACCTTTGCCCAAGTCTGAGGTCTTGAGCACTCTGGAGCAAGTTTTCATCAAGGATGTCTCTGTACTTTGCGTCGTTCATCATTCCCTCGATCCTGACGAGTGTCACCGTAGGGATGGTGCCAGGTTTCCACCAGAGTTCAATCTTGGTTTCATCAGACCAGAGAATCTGGTTTCTCATGGTCTGAGAGTATTTAGGTGCCTTTTGGAAAACTCCAAACGGGCTCTCGTGCCTTTTACTGAGGAGTGACTTCTGTCTGGCCACTCTACCAATCAGGCCTGATTGGTGGTATGCTGCAGAGATGGGATAACCTTCCAGAAGGACAACCATCTCCACAGAGGATCTCTGTCAGATTGACCATAGGGTTCTTGGTCACCTCCCTGACCAATGCCCTTCTCCTCTGATTGCTCAGTTTGGCCGGGTGGACAGCTTTCAGTAGAGTCTTGGTGGTTCCAATGTGGAAAAGGTCAGGGGGTCTGAATACTTTACGAATGCACCGTAGGTAAAAACAATTTTAAAAAATGGTGTGCTAGTGAAAGAATGTTCAGTTTGTTTGCGTGCAGCGTTGGGGTACTACCATGTACCGCTAGTAGCATTTTAGCCAAAGACTGTTCTACTAGTTGTCTAGTCTGTGTTTTACAAATGTGCAATAAGCATAAAACACAATGATATAGGGAATTGGCAACTAGTTCTCATTCTGAGAAATAAGGTAGGCCACTTGATTTGAACATCTGAACAAAGTGGACAGGCTAGCACGCTGTTCAAACTGTTGGAGACGGACAGAAGGGTGTTCATAACAATGAAACTGTTCTGCCTTGTTCGCTAACAAATAGATCCAAGTTGGCTAAACTTGAAATACTCACTAGCATGTGGGCTTGTGTTTGAGAGATTGTTTACGAAACCTGTGTTCATTTTCTATAGTGCCTCCTACAAGGAGTCATTTATTAGTGAATGTGCATTATGCATGGTTCTGAATAAAAATCTGTAACAAAGGGCAATTTCATAGACCGACTTGATAACCAGATCAATGATTGCACAAAAGCAGATTTAACTATTTTGATAAAATAATATCATTAGTTGGCCTTATGGTTGTGGAAGACTTATATTTAGCCTAGGAATAATTTCACAAGGCCTGATTTCATTAGATTATTGCTGACTGTTTGAAATGCAGCGTATTTTACCATTTAGTTGTACAACAAAGATTAGAAAACATTACAATTTAGATATACAGTATGTTGTGAATCGCCCATAAGCGTATTAAATTAAAGCCACGCAGTCTCATGGTGACTGACTGATTTTACTGTTATAAGAAACAATTGGTGTTTAGATCTAAAGATTTTAGAATAGTGATAAGATGTTTAGGCCATATTGCCCAGCACTACGCAGGTGGTGAGTCTACTTTCGTCAGCAGTGTAATTTTCCTTGACCGCTGGGACACTTCTTTTCGCTATGAACCCAGCGTGAACCGACAGAGTTCGCCCATTGAATGTTGCGACGCCTCACCTGAACACGCATAAAGAAACATGTAATTAAGAAATTACATTTCTGTAAACAGTTCTTCACCACTACAAGTCTGACAAAACATTTATCGTAGGTCTATACTCGTACCTGCTTGTTTATCAAAACGTTTCCAAATATACCAAAATTATCCTTACTAGCCAATAATGAAGTCCTTGTTTTTCCATGATTTTAGTAGACGTTTTGTCCTAAAATAATAATAATGGAGGGACGGGTACGAAAATCTGGGTCACTGGCGTGAAAGGCAAACACCCTATGCATTGCGCCAATAAGGTTAACGCACTTGGTGGGATTTGTAACGTAGATACTTTTTAAAATTTTAACTAGACAAGTCAGTTAAGAACAAATTCGTATTTACAATGACGGCCTAGGAACAGTGCCTTGTCTTGGGCAGAACGACAGATTTTGACCTTGTCAGCTCGGGTATTCGATCTAGCAACCTTTCGGTTACTGGCTCAACACTAACCACTAGGCTACCTGCCACACCATCATTAGTGAGGATTGCTGTCCCTCCGTGTCAACCGTTTGAGAGAGAGAAAAATAAATACATTGAAAACTGTGTACTTACTGTCCAGCCCAGTTATGAGTTGATACATCATTTCACTGGATAATGGACCTAGGTCATGATGGATGGAAATGCATGTGAGCACCTCCCCATCTAGCTGGAAGTCCTCCATCTCTCCCTCTACCTTGACTGAACCGAGTTATCCATCTATCTACACACACGTAAACAAGAGCCGATAGGTGAAAATAACTCCAGGAGATGAAATAAGGAATTAAACCCCACCCTCTAGTACATTTTGAAGTAGGCAACAACCGGAGCAACCAAACCAGCACTTCGTCAGGATGCGATCCACCTCGCCGCCAATCCAGTTGATTGCATCAATGGTTGTGCCTGTTTTCAATTTTACCGCAAGGTGGCGCCAACTGTCCATGTTTTGTAAATGCTCAGTACAACGCTCATGTGCTTTCGAAATGATTCCAGTAACGAAAACTGGCACTGCTCAAATAAGTTTTTCTCCAAAAGTGATATCAGCGCTTCTTGAATACACAAGCCATGTCCGTGTGATAGGTTCATAACTTGTTCTTATTTGTCACAATTGGAGGGACTGGGTCCCCACTTTTAGGGAATAAAATATCTGATCTGGCCCATTGACAAGATCACACCTGTCAGACAGCGCTTCCTACGACAATGCTACACCATCACTTTAAAACACACATTCTATATTAGGTAACGTGCTGATATCTTTGTGACTCTGGAAGAGCAAAGTCTGAATCAGGCTCTGCATCCGAATTTGCATCTTCCTCTCCGAGCTCTCGCACGACATCAGCGACCACTGCGCTGCTGCTAGCGGGTAACGTTATTTTATTTGATTTATTTCACCTTTATTTAACCAGGTAAGCTAGTTGAGAACAAGTTCTCATTTGCAACTGCGACCTGGCCAAGATAAAGCATAGCAGTTCGACACATACAACAACACAGAGTTACACATGGAATGAACAAAACAATAATACAGTAGAAAAAAAGAAAACAAAGTCTATATATAGTGAGTGCAAATAAGGTCAAATAAGAGAGTTATGGCAATAAATAGGCCATGGTGGTGAAGTAATTACAATATGGCAATTAAACACTGGAATGGTAGATGTGCAAAAGATGGATGTGCAAGTAGAGATACTGTGGTGCAAAAGGAGCAAAATAAATAAATACAGTATGGGAATGAGGTAGATAGATGGGCTGTATACAGAGGTGCTATGAACAGGTGCAGTGATCTGTGAGCTGCTCTGACAGATGGTTCTTAAAGCTAGTGAGGGAGATGGGAATCTCCAGCTTCAGTGATTTTTGCAGTTCGTTCCAGTCAGTGGCAGCAGAGAACTGGAAGGAAAGGTGACCAAATGAGGAATTGGCTTTGGGGGTGACCTGTGAGATATACAGTGCCTTGCGAAAGTATTCGGCCCTCTTGAACTTTGCGACCTTTTGCCACATTTCAGGCTTCAAACATAAAGATATAAAACTGTATTTTTTTGTGAAGAATCAACAACAAGTGGGACACAATCATGAAGTGGAACGACATTTATTGGATATTTCAAACTTTTTTAACAAATCAAAAACTGAAAAATTGGGCGTGCAAAATTATTCAGAGTCAGAGCCGTCCAGAGTTAGTACTGATGTGCCACCGAAAGCAGCAGAGGCCGTAATGTTACGGTTTGAAGTGCTGGCTAGGCTAATGCTAGAGGTTGGAGTGCTAGATGGGCCTGTCTCTGGGCTCGTAGTCAGGTCCTCTGCCTCAACGATGGCAGTATTATCAGTGGCACCGGACTTGCGTTCTCAGGAAATTAAAAATTCTCTTTTCACAACCCTGCTCTTCTTAAAGCGCCTCACAGCGTTTTTGCTGCAGCTTTACAGTTAATTAAAGTAGCATTTGCAATCATATCACATGAAACAATGCATGGGCCGTACAGCAACTCTAGTCTGGGTGGAATGGTCTTAAATATGAACCAGTCCGTGGGTGATTAATATAAAAATGTGTCTCAAATTGATTAGTCAATAGTATGGCTTGATTGACACAGCCCCCAGAAAAAGTTAATGTGGCCTCAACTTATGCCCAGCTCAGGAGGCCCTTTGATGTGAGGAAGTTGCCTCTTCTACCTAATGGTAAGTCTTCCACGGACTGCTCCTACTGCCATTGGCAACTACTTGCTTGTTTACCAGGGTTATAACAAATAGTAAAATAAAGAGATTCCAAAATAAGAGCTTTATAATCCATTACAAGATTTAGTACATGTCATGACACTTCAGATCAGGACCACAGTAGAATTCATAGGCTGGAGTCCATTTGCGCAACATTGGCAAGACCTACAGATGAGAAACTGGACCATCATCTTGACACAGGGTGGCTCAGCATCATTTGGCACATCTTAACCGAATACATTTCTGCACATTTGACTTTTTTTTTTTTTTTTTTACATCTTCAGTTAGGCTTTTAAAGGGACTAACCTGTAAACATTTATGCACAACCCCTTGAATTTGTAAAATTAAATTACATACAGAACTAAATTAAGAGCAAGACAAATAAAGTTAGCCATGTCACGATAGATACCAAGTCAGTGTCCGGCTACTTAAAGCACCACATTTGTCTTTTATGGAGGTAGAGGGAGACAATACCTGACATTCACAACAGAACAGACTGTAGTTAGGAATTCCATTCAATACACAGCATTCTCACCAGAAAGTGACAAAGTGAAACATGTTCTCAGATCCTGAGTACCATAATATATATATATATATATATTTAACCTGCATCATCTCTGGTGCAAAAAAACAAAAAAAAACAATTGTGGAGTGAGACCAGTTTCACTTTTCTGGCACTATTCCAGCTACAATCATATGATCAAATTAATAAAAACATATATATTGCGTGGTGCCCCAGATCGAGGGAGATTATCAGTGGTCTTGTATGTCTTCCATTTCCTAATAATTGCTCCCACAGTTGATTTCTTCAAACCAAGCTGCTTACCTATTGCAGATTCAGTCTTCCCAGCCTGGTGAAGGTCTACAATTTTGTTTCTGGTGTCCTTTGACAGCTCTTTGGTCTTGGCCATAGTGGAGTTTGGAGTGTGACTGTTTGAGATTGTGGACAGGTGTCTTTTATACTGATAACAAGTTCAAACAGGTGCCATTAATACAGGTAACGAGTGGAGGACAGAGGAGCCTCTTAAAGAAGAAGTTACAGGTCTGTGAGAGCCAGAAATCTTGCTTGTTTGTAGGTGACCAAATACTTATTTTCAACCATAATTTGCAAATAAATTCATTAGAAATCCTACAATGTGATTTTCTGGATAATTTTTTTTTCTCATTTTGTCTGTCATAGTTTAAGTGTACCTATGATGAAAATTACAGGCCTCATCTTTTTAAGTTGGTGAACTTGCACAATTGATGGCTGACTAAATACTTTTTTGCCCCACTGTATATGCCTGTTGGAATGCATAGATTGGAACTTCTGATACAAAGAGCAAAAAACTTGTAATACGCCATGGACTGTAGGATGTGATGAGGCACAATCTTCATAAACATTTCTGTAAACACTTCAGACCATGTAGTGTGGCTGTGACAGGTTCAGAAAAAGAAAGCAAACAGTTCACTGCTGGTAAACTAATGGCATAAGGTGTATAGAGAATGGACAGACATTGCCATCGTTGCAAAAAGCTTAAAATGGCCCTGTCAGGGCAATGCAGCTTAGTCAGTCTTGGAGCTCTTGCCAGTGTTTGCCACCTTTGTCTTTCAGGTAAGTCTGGTAGAAGGAGGAGAAGAGGACCAGGTAGCTGAGGTACACGAGGGAACTCCACACAATGTTGTTCAGGTGGGAGTGGCAGTCCCCGTTATGCATCCAGCGGAAGACCAGCTAACTGACCGTCAGCCCCATGGCTGACCAGGGTGATCTGGAAGGTGGTGATGACCACGGCAAAGGGGCGTGGCACCCGGTAGCCCGCACTGCGTAGTAGCTATACATGAGTGCGTGAACAGAGTAGTTCATGGTCATGAACCAGCCGCCTCCAGCCACCTGGTCCTTGTAGGAGTACCAGGAGTAGAGCAGCACAGTGACGTGTTGGTACCAGTGCAGGAAAAGCAACCGCTGCTTACGGAACACGATGAACACTGTATCACCTGTGGAGTACTCTCGTGAATAAAGGCTGCTATTTGAATTTAAGACCGGGCTCTGTCTATTTCTATAAAATAAGGGTCATACAAATTCTTATTAATTGACAGTGTTTAATTTTAATTGGGTATTAAAACAGAGGAATTAAATTCCTGCAACAATATCAAAGCATGGTTCATGCAAAAGAGACCAGTTATATGGTTTGCCATACATTAATTAGATATGGTACAAGTGGACAAAATGTCAAGATCATACAGATGCCTGCTAGTTCCAACCCCAGTTCTTACCCAGTTCCGGGGCATTGCTCAGGACAAAGGCATAAGCCCAGAACTTGCTCACTGGTCCACTGTAGAAGCTCTAGTCACATATAGACTGTTTGAAACCACTGGTGGAGAGGACATACAGCATGTTCCAACTGTTCGAATTGCTCCAACAATACTGCAATTGAGAAAGAGTTAAGCATTGGACCAGAGGGCAAGTGGCAAAATAATATAATCCAAGTTACCGCATCATTGCATCACAGCCTTGCACACAAGCGTAGATCGTTTTGAGACAGTGATGAGACATCACATTTTGGAAGGTTTTGTTTTGGGAACTCTGACCCACATTGGTCACCATCCCATTAGCCAGAAAGTTATGAGTTTAACACACAGAGGGGATAGCTCATGAGAATAGGCAGCCCTCCGCAATCAGGCTTAACCTCTGACATCAGTGTACCGGTCACATTACTCTGAATGGAGAATTACAGACTGCTGACATGTACCACCTATGCTAGAGCATAAACCTAACTTTCTCTTTAAAAAATTATAAAATGAAGGCCCCAGAGATGATTACTGTATGCAAACAGACCACTGCAAATTGAACCCAACTAAGCCCAAAAATAAATGGTATAATTTTTTTTAGTTTTAAATCCTACATTGAGACAAACCTCTTTATATGGGAACACTTAGAAACATATTTCCTAAGTGAAACACATTTTTAGCTGAATTCCTGGCGATTTGACAGGCTTTACAGTTACATTTTTTACTGTGGAATGGTTTTGGGCCACCAGCAGCATGTTGCCGACCCCTGTTGTGCATCTTCAATTCATTCAAAAGTCAGAGGCAAATGTGGGTGTTCTGTGCTTTAACTCACCTGAAGATGGCCAGGCTGAGTGACCACAGAAACCAGTGGCCCACGTGGATGAAGTTGAGGCCTTTCCTTCATGAGAAGTTGGCCTCCAAAGACTAGCGCTTCATACAGGCCACAGTACACAAAGGCCGTGCTCCTGGTGAGAGAACAAACAAAATAAACCATGTCTGTCAGTTTCCTTAGATTGTGCTCATGATGGGCAAGGTTACTCAGCTGCAAAGGTATTTCAGTAATTGAGCACAACCTAGGTCTTTGCTGAAGTGCCATTTTTACATACCTTTACCATGAATAATTGTGTATTTAACATGGCAAACCCAGCTTGCTACGGTGATAAGTGAAATGTAGGGCTGCTGACTAAAGAAATCTGCCTGACGACTCAAGTATGCGGAAGACTTCAGTTTGTCTGGGACTGCCATTGTTTAAGCTGTTTGTGGTGATGTCAAAATGAGGGGTGTAGTACAAAACAAAGTCATCAGCAATTGGATCATCTAATCAATTGACGTATCAAAAGGCAATGACAATTTCCAAAAGCCAATTTACCCATGCGTGTTCTAGCTCTGGCCCAACCCATTGGTTTCTGAGACCAATCAGGTCAAAATGTTTGCATTCCAGAAATCATTGGGAGGTACTCCGATCCACAATCATTGCAGAGAAGACACTAACATCTGTGGGAGTGTCATAGCATTTGTCAGGAGCAAGTCGTTTTGGGAGCGTGATCATTATGCCGAGTCCATTGCAAAGCGTTTTGCAACAGAAACATACTCCAAGCGCAAACGAGAGTTTCTATTGGACAAATTTAGGTAGGTCCCGCTCCGTTTCATTTGGTTTTTAAACAGTAAATGGTTTACATAATAAATACACCCAAGGCAAAAAGCACTCAGCCCTATAGCCACTTTGGTTGATATTCATAGCCGTGGGTAGTATGGGTGCTGTAGCACCCCCTGTAAAATCTGAATAAAATGTTTTATAAATGTTTTCAGAAAAGTAGTGCACTTGGCCTTTACTAGTATTAGCGGGCAATACATGTCTGTAGAGGAAGGCAACACAAAAAATATCAGCATCTCCACTTCGGCAAAAGAAGTGGTTGCATAATTAAGAACAGTATCTTGCAGGATTGAGTAGTTGGAATTATATGAGCTGTTGCCCTGTCCTTTTCTCTGTGATGGATCCAGAAAAAAGTTATGGGTAAAGACTAAACAGCCACAGCAAATTGATGGTTTTTCTTTATAAAAAAATAACTACTAGGCTACCTACCTGGGGCGGCAGGTAGCCTAGTAGTTAGAACATTGGGCCAGTAACCGAAAAGTTTCAAGATCAAATCCCCGAGCTGACAAGGTAAAAATCTGTCGTTCTGCACCTAAACAAGCCAGTTAACCCACTGTTCCTAGGCCATCATTGAAAATAAGAATTTGTTCTTAACGGACTTGCCTAGTTAAAGGTAAATAAATAAAAATAGGGAAAACCACTTTGTGCAGTATTAATTTACTCATCCTTACAAACAACTTAATGTAAATGTCCATTACTGTATTGTATATAGGCTGGTCATCTAGGTTTAATTTGTATTTTTATTTTATTCAACTAGGCAAGTCAGTTAAGAACAAATTCTTATTTACAATGACGGCCTACCCTACAAGTTTGTACCTGTAGACTTTCCATCACTATGAAGAAAAACAACGTACAATACCACCCCAAACTACTTCCCGCGACGGCTATGTTGATAATAGCTAGCTTAAAATGAAGTATAATGATTCCCATTTAAGTTCAAATCTTTCTCCATGCAGTCCAGCTTACTTTAAAAAAACTTTACTAAACCACTGCTAGATTTGTGGAAATTCTCATTTCAAATGTCAAGGCAAGAAAATAACATGGCTGCTATTTGAATAATGTGTTAAAGTACGGGTAACTGCCAAAATAAAGGAAACACCAACAAAGCTTCTTAATAGGGCGCTGGGCAACCACAAGGTGCCAAAACAGCTTCAATGCGCCGTCGCATAGATTCTGTCTGGAACTCTATTAGCGGGATGTGACGCCATTCTTCCATGAGAAATTCCATAATTTGGTGTTGTTAAACGCTGTCTCAGGCACAGCTTTAGAATCTCCCATAAATGTTCAATTGGGTTGAGATTTGGTGATTGACACTTTAAACTCCCTGTGCGCCTTTGAGACCCCTCTTTCAAATTCACTCATCTCTTCTTCTAGCCATGGTAGCCAAAATAATGGGCAACTAGGCATTTGTATACATGACCTAAGAATGATGGGATGTTAATCGTTTAATTCACTCAGGCACCACACCTGTGTGGACAGCCTGGTCTCAGATAAGTAGTAACATAGTAAATGTAAATCCAGGACACAAATTAGCACGATTGTTACTTTTGGTATGCTACGTAAGACAGAAGATTAGCACCCATCCCGTTAGCGGGATCATTTACGTCAACATCAGCTGGATTGCAGAGCGCCAAATTCAAATTAAATTACAAAAAATATTACATTTTCATGAAATCACAAGTGCAATATAGCAAAACACAGCTTAGCTTGTTGTTAATCCATCTGGCGTGTCAGATTTCAATACAGCTTTTCGGCGAAAGCTATCCAAGCGTTTATGTAAGAACATCTCTCTCAGTAGACAAAATATTACAAACAGCTAGCCGCCAAGTAGATTGGTCACGAAAGTCAGAAAAGCAATAAATTCAATCGCTTACCTTTGATGATCTTTGGATGTTTGCACTCACGAGACTCCCAGTTACACAATAAATGTTCCTTTTGTTCCATAAAAAATATTTTTACATTCAAAATACCTCCATTTGTTTGGCCGCGTTATGTTCAGAAATCCACAGGCGTGAGCGGTCACGACATCGCAGACAAAAATTCCAAATAGTATCCGTAATGTCCACAGAAACATGTTAAACGTTTTTTATAATCAATCCTGAGGTTGTTTTTTCAATATATAATCGACAATATATCAAACGGGACTTTAGCTTCGTCAATAGGAGAGAGAGACACAATGGCTGCTCCAAACTGTTGCGCAAGCAAAATTCTGGGGACACCCAGCTATACACTAACGATGATCTTACGTGATCTTTCTCGCTCATTTTTCAAAATAAAAGCCTGAAACTATGTCGAAAGACTGTTCACAACATGGGGAAGCCGTAGGAAAAGGAATGTGGTTGATATCCCTTTAAATGGAGAGAAGGCATTCAATGGAACATGGAGCTTTCAAAATAGAGGCCACTTCCTGGTTGAATTTTCCTCAGGTTTTCACCTGCAATATCAGTTCTGTTATACTCACAGACAATATTTTGACAGTTTTGGAAACTTTAGAGTGTTTTCTATTCAAATCTGACAATTATATGCATATTCTAGATTCTGGGCCTGAGAAATAGGCAGTTCGGGTAGGCAGTTTAAACTTGGGTACATTTTTCATCCAAAAATCTAAATACTGCACCCTACACTCAACAGGTTTTAAGGCACAAACAAAAGGAGGGTGGTTGCAGTGGATGGGTGGGCATATAACGCAAATGTCTAGCAACCCAGAGGTTATCATGTTCAAATCTCACCACAGACAACTTTAGGATTTAGTTCATTAGCAACAACTTTTTAGCTACTTTGCAAATAAACTGAACAAAAATATAAAATGCAACGTGAAGGGTTGGTCCCATGTTTCATAAGCTAAAATGAATCCCAGAAATTTTCCATAGACACAAAAAGCTATTTTCTCAAATTTTGTGCACAAATTTGTTTACATTCCTGTTAGTGATCATTTCTCCTTTGCCAAGATAATAGAGAAGTATAGAGAAAATGAAAATAATAATAATAAGGTATTATAATTTATGCTAACAATGAAATTGATAGAACCTATAATATTAAAGCTGATCTGCCCCCCCCACACACAATAATGTTCAATAAAAAGGCCCACCCATTGCGGCGCCTCTGCCCAGTCATGTGACATCCACAGATGAGGGCCTAATTAATTGATTTCAATTGATTGAATTCCTTATATGAACTATAACTCCATAAAATCTTTGAAATTGTTGCATATTGCGTTTATATTTTAGTTCAGTAGTCTAAACATGTTAGCTAACCCTTCACCTTTAACCTAGTTCCCCTAACGACCTAACCTAGCTAACATTAGCCAATTAAATAACATTAGCAACATCAAATTTGAATCCGTAACATATATTGTACAAATTGCAATTCGTAACATATCCAAATTGTAATATCATACCAGGGGATGGACATCCAACTTAATACATGCCATACGAAACTTAAAATTATACTAGATGGAGCGTCTCGGATTTACTTACAGAATAATACGAAATACTTCAAGACCAAGTTGGTGTGGAAGCGACTGCTTTCAATATACTTTGTATCCCTCATTTACTCAAGTGTTTCCTTTATTTGAGGTTACCTATAAATTGTATAATATTTGTTTTAGGCTCTATGTCTCGAACTGAGCCTGTATGTCGAAATTGTCATGACAGACTTGACACTGCAGTTTATGAAGTGATGAAGGGCTACACCTTTACCTGGCTGTCCTGTTCGACCACAGGAGCAAGGTGAATTCATTATCATTTTGAAAACCAAACAATCTGATTACATAGCTTACTCACTCAACAATTTTCTTTCATCCATTCGATAGCTCATCGAATTGCTGTTCGAAACCATATTCGGAAATGGTACTTGATATTCAGTCTCATTCATTTTCGATCTTGCTCTCTCTCTAAAAGCTTTAACAGAACTAGTCTATGTAGAATTTATTCTCTGGCATCTAAATCCCCAGTAGATGCCAAACTAATGTTTGTTAGATTGAGCCTTGGTAAAAGCGTCGTGCTCACACCTGATTTAATTTATGTACAAATATAACCTTATTAAATGCAGGCGTGGACAATAGTGGGAAACTGCCCTGCCATCTCTCGTCCCACTGTGGGAGGATTTGCTACTGTGAATTTTGCTTTCGACCGAGGTCATCATAAAATGACTAACATCAGGAAAAGTCACAGAACCAACACATTTCAAAAGTTTATAATTTATTATTCCGGTAACTTTGTAAACTACACATTATTACTTTGTGAATTGTGAAATAGATTTTATATTTTGTTCAGATTCAGGTGATGAGGATGTCTTCAAACTGTGGGGAAAAGCTCCTAAAACTCAGAAGGATTTCAATTAAATCAAACCCAGAGTCAACATATTGACAGACCCTTCTTACTCTGAGCCACTTGAAAAAGTTAGCTTGATTTTGGGCCTCTTTTTCTAGGGCTTTATCATGATAGGTAGATGCATAACATTTGACTGTATTTTTATTGTATGGAAATGTATTGTTCTGCTTCATCAGTTGATATTGACTTCAATCTAATGTAGAACGTTCTCTGTATGTCACCATGAGCAACAGCTGGGGTATGTTGCAGCTACAGTGTTATCATGTTTGGTCTGGGACTGACGTCTGTCTTTTTCACCAGTGTTTATCTATGACTTTGTATGAGTCTCCAAGGAAGCCAGTCAGAGATCTGATGCTCTAGCTGCTGCCAAGCTGAAGAGAAAACAACCACCCCCTGTTGAAGCAGTCAACTTGATCCAAATGTACCCTCTCTGATACCTTACTCTGTGTGGCGTTCACTTGCTTGAATATGTGATCCCTGGCTAAGTTAAGTGTAGGCTATACTGACTGCAGGGTCTTACATTCTGTTGTAACAATGCTCCACTTTAGAGCGGGAGAGCATCGCTTCATAGTTTCGTTTGAAAAATACATAATCCACGGCTAATGATTTGGAGGCAAATTTTCCCAAGGTTATGTTCTTTCTTTTGTAGACGTCACACAATTTGTTGTTTGTGAGATGCAATAACAATAGTCAAAAATATATAATCTAGATGATATATAAAATAATATGTACCTCTTTTAAACGGTCTATGTATTAGTCTGCTTGTTATATAAGTATGTTTTACACCAAAAAATTGTTTTGTTGTTCTGTAGAGTCAACTGTACAATTTGCAGACAACAAAGCCAAAGAGTGCTGTCAGCCTTAGAGAGTGGGAACCTCTGCCTAGTGAGTTACTGAAGATAGATCACACACTGTTTTGTTACTGAGCGATTCATGGAGTTCATCTTTAGGTTGACGGTTTTTCAGTGTACAAAACCGTGATGTACTGACTACAGTCACACCAAACATTCAAATCTATGTGTAGCTTGTTTATAGATATGCAGTACTCAGATGTACAGCATGAGTTAAACGAGGTTCTCAGTCTGCATAGGTGGTTCATGATGTAGATTTTGCTCTTAGCCTAGATTATTTATCATATCAGTTCATGGAAAGATACTAAATGTATTTAGTCTGTATTTTTCTCCAGGGTCTCAGCTGACTGTTTGCATCAACTACCACATCTTTAACCCAGTGATATTTAATGGAAGGAACAGAAATCAAATTTCCAAATAAGATCATGTGGAGACTGCCACCTTTGAAGACTGACACTTTCTGTCTCGTCACTAAGCCCCATACAATGACTGTTTAACAGTTTAATGCAACCGTCAGGTTTCAACCCTTTAGGATAGACCAGTGAGGAGACAATACTTCCAGGCATAATGTACATGATTTTAAAAAAAAAACAGGCATCGAAGCATCTTTCAAAGCCTGCTCTATGTCATCCTTTAGTTTGACCCTCCTATTGAGACACTCATCCCTTTTGGCATAGCTTTTGAATGAGCTTTAGTTTATTACGGTGACTGTGACTTTCCTACGATGATACACTGCAGAACGACACAAATCAACATTTATTGGTGAATCCACAGTTCTGCACGTTATCGCAGGTGCAGCGAGATGCTTGTGTTTCTAGCTCCAACAATGCAGCAAATATCTAGCGAAATCTACAAAGTTAAACATTGTAGTTTGCCTGGTTCTCTTTTATCAATGAACATTCTTTCAGAAGAGCATAGTTCTTGGAAAGGATTTACCTCATCAGCCTTGTCTCAGATAGAGGATGTCTCTTATAGGAGGAAAACACAGACTACATATGGAAGTGAGAAATGCTGCCATCTTCTGGAGAAGAATATAAAGCTTTTGCCATCCAAGGTATTTGACTGGTTCATCAAGAATCCTTATGAAGAAACAGTGGTAAGATTAGAAGGTATTGTGGGTTCATGTACAGTTGTTGGATACATACAGCATTTAGAAAATCTGTTTTAGGAGAGAGGATGAAAAATAGTCCACATTTAAAGGCTGGAATGGGCTCCCTACAATGGGATTTCTAGGCATCGTGCCAAGCTGCTGGGCTTGTGGGCTGGATGAGAATCACCTCGGTGTGCAGCAGAACCCACCATATACATTACCACTGTTCAAACAGGGCTGATGTGTAGGTGGTTTGTTCAGGGAGACCTATACGTGGGTGGTTTCCCTCTCCAAGCACTAAACTTTTGACAGGCCACAGCAAACTACACACCAGTTCTTGCACAGATGGAAGGATAGAGAGAAAGGAGGGAGGCTTTGGACAGGACTTAGTAGGTTTTATATGATAAGGTGTGTTTGGAAAACCATGAGTTATGAGTGGCCTTGCACTTTTTCATACACCACATGACCAAAAGTATGTGGACATCTGTTCGCCAAAAATCTCATTCCAAAATCATGGGCATTAATATGGACTTGGTCCCCCCTTTGCTGCTATAACAGCCTCCACTCTTCTAGGAAGGCTTTCCACTAGATGTTGGAATATTGCTGCGGGGACTGGCTTCCATTCAGCCACAAGAGCATTAGTGAGGTTTGGCACTGATGTTGGGCAATTAGGCCTGGCTCGCAGTCGGCGTTCCAATTCATCCCAAAGGTGTTCGATGGTGTTGAGGTCAGGGCTCTTTGCATGCCAGTCAAGTTTTTCCACACCAATCTCGACAAACCAGGTCTGTATGGACCTCGCTTTGTGTTCGGGGGCATTGTCATGCTGAAACAGGAAAGGGCCTTCCCCAAACTGTTGCCACAAAGTTGGAATCACAGAATTGACTACAAAGTCATTGTATAATGTAGGGTAAGAATTTCCACTGGGATTCTTTGCCTCTAACCCTATTACAGGGGCTGAGTCACTGGCTTACTGGGGTTCTCTCATGCCGTCCCTGGAAGGGGTGCGTCACCTGAGTGGGTTGATTCACTGATGTGGTCATCCTGTCTGGGTTAGCGCCCCCCCTTGGGTTGTGCCATGGCGGAGATCTTTGTGGGCTATACTCAGCCTTGTCTCAGGATGGTAAGTTGGTGGTTGAAGTTATCCCTCTAGTGGTGTGGGGGCTGTGCTTTGGCAAAGTGGGTGGGGTTATATCCTTCCTGTTTGGCCCTGTCCGGGGGTGTCCTCGGATAGGGCCACAGTGTCTCCTGACCCCTCCTGTCTCAGACTCCAGTATTTATGCTGCAGTAGTTTATGTGTCGGGGGGCTGGGGTCAGTTTGTTATATCTGGAGTACTTCTCCTGTCCTATTCGGTGTCCTGTGTGAATCTAAGTGTGCGTTCTCTAATTCTCTCCTTCTCTCTTTCTTTCTCTCTCTCGGAGGACCTGAGCCCTAGGACCATGCCCCAGGACTACCTGACATGATGACTCCTTGCTGTCCCCAGTCCACCTGACCGTGCTGCTGCTCCAGTTTCAACTGTTCTGCCTTAGTATTATTCGACCATGCTGGTCATTTATGAACATTTGAACATCTTGGCCATGTTCTGTTATAATCTCCACCCGGCACAGCCAGAAGAGGACTGGCCACCCCACATAGCCTGGTTCCTCTCTAGGTTTCTTCCTAGGTTTTGGCCTTTCTAGGGAGTTTTTCCTAGCCACCGTGCTTCTACACCTGCATTGCTTGCTGTTTGGGGTTTTAGGCTGGGTTTCTGTACAGCACTTTGAGATATCAGCTGATGTACGAAGGGCTATATAAATAAATTTGATTTGATTTGATTTAAAGATTTCCCTTCACTGGAACTAAGGGGTCTTGCCCAAATCATGAAAAACAGCCCCAGACCATTATTGCTCCTCCATCAAACTTCACAGTTGGCACTATGCATTCGGGTAGGTAGCATTCTCCTGGCATCCGCCAAACCCAGATTCGTCCGTCGGACTGCCAGATGGTGAAGCGTGCTTCATTACTCCAGAGAAATCGTTTCCACTGTTCCAGAGTCCAATGGCAGCGAGCTTTACACCACTCCAGCCAACTCTTGGTTTTGTTCATGGTGATCTTAGACTTGGCTGCTTGGCCATGGAAACCAATTTCATGAAGCTCCAGACGAACAGTTCTTATGCTGACATTGCATCATGAGGCAGTTTGTAAATTGGTAATGAGTGTTGCAACCGAGTACAGGCAATTTTTACCCCCCTACGTGCTTCAGCACTCGGCGGTCCCGCTCTGTGAGCTTGTGTGGCCTACCACTTCGCAACTGAGCCGTTGATGCTAATAGACGTTTCCACTTCACAATAACAGCACTTAGAGTTGACCGGGGCAGCTGTAGCAGGGCAGAAATGTGAAAAATGGACTTGTTGGAAATGTGGCATCCTATGACGGTGCCACGTTGAAGGTCACTGAGCTGTTCAGTAAGGCCATTCTACTGCCAATGTTTGTCTATGGAGATTGCATGGCTGTGTGCTTGAATTTACACACCTGTCAGTAACGGGTGTGGCTGAAATAACCAAATCCACTCATTTGAAAGGGTGTCCACATACTTTTGTATATACAGTGCCTTGCGAAAGTATTCGGCCCCCTTGAACTTTGCGACCTTTTGCCACATTTCAGGCTTCAAACATAAAGATATAAAACCTTATTTTTTGTGAAGAATCAACAACAAGTGGGACACAATCATGAAGTAGAACGACATTTATTGGATATTTCAAACTTTTTTAACAAATCAAAAACTGAAAAATTGGGCGTGCAAAATTATTCAGCCCCCTTAAGTTAATACTTTGTAGCGCCACCTTTTGCTGCGATTACAGCTGTAAGTCGCTTGGGGTATGTCTCTATCAGTTTTGCACATCGAGAGACTGAAATTTTTTCCCATTCCTCCTTGCAAAACAGCTCGAGCTCAGTGAGGTTGGATGGAGAGCATTTGTGAACAGCAGTTTTCAGTTCTTTCCACAGATTCTCGATTGGATTCAGGTCTGGACTTTGACTTGGCCATTCTAACACCTGGATATGTTTATTTTTGAACCATTCCATTGTAGATTTTGCTTTATGTTTTGGATCATTGTCTTGTTGGAAGACAAATCTCCGTCCCAGTCTCAGGTCTTTTGCAGACTCCATCAGGTTTTCTTCCAGAATGGTCCTGTATTTGGCTCCATCCATCTTCCCATCAATTTTAACCATCTTCCCTGTCCCTGCTGAAGAAAAGCAGGCCCAAACCATGATGCTGCCACCACCATGTTTGACAGTGGGGATGGTGTGTTCAGCTGTGTTGCTTTTACGCCAAACATAACGTTTTGCATTGTTGCCAAAAAGTTCCATTTTGGTTTCATCTGACCAGAGCACCTTCTTCCACATGTTTGGTGTGTCTCCCAGGTGGCTTGTGGCAAACTTTAAACAACACTTTTTATGGATATCTTGAAGAAATGGCTTTCTTCTTGCCACTCTTCCATAAAGGCCAGATTTGTGCAATATACGACTGATTGTTGTCCTATGGACAGAGTCTCCCACCTCAGCTGTAGATCTCTGCAGTTCATCCAGAGTGATCATGGGCCTCTTGGCTGCATCTCTGATCAGTCTTCTCCTTGTATGAGCTGAAAGTTTAGAGGGACGACCAGGTCTTGGTAGATTTGCAGTGGTCTGATACTCCTTCCATTTCAATATTATCGCTTGCACAGTGCTCCTTGGGATGTTTAAAGCTTGGGAAATCTTTTTGTATCCAAATCCGTCTTTAAACTTCTTCACAACAGTATCTCGGCCCTGCCTGGTGTGTTCCTTGTTCTTCATGATGCTCTCTGCGCTTTTAACGGACCTCTGAGACTATCACAGTGCAGGTGCATTTATACGGAGACTTGATTACACACAGGTGGATTGTATTTATCATCATTAGTCATTTAGGTCAACATTGGATCATTCAGAGATCCTCACTGAACTTCTGGAGAGAGTTTGCTGCACTGAAAGTAAAGGGGCTGAATAATTTTGCACGCCCAATTTTTCAGTTTTTGATTTGTTAAAAAAGTTTGAAATATCCAATAAATGTCGTTCCACTTCATGATTGTGTCCCACTTGTTGTTGATTCTTCACAAAAAAATACAGTTTTATATCTTTATGTTTGAAGCCTGAAATGTGGCAAAAGGTCGCAAAGTTCAAGGGGGCCGAATACTTTCGCAAGGCACTGTATAGTGTATCATGATTCACTGCTATTTTCCTTCAGCCGAACTCAGAGGAACAACAATAAGCGTGTGGTAAGTGTGTAGTGATGAGACAGTAGAACAGGGGTCACAGAGAGAGATTTAATAAATGAGTGAGGTTGTTTCCGCCCAGCCCCCTCAGCTCACAATCCTCTCTCATAGCATGTCCAAAACGTAATGCAGCGTCATCATAGCTTTGAACGAATGACAGGGAATTGCTTGAGGGATGCTTACATTACACTTGGGCTCTGCAATGTCTGGACTGCTATAGAGGGTTTATTCGCTGAGCATTAGCTGTAAATATTAGCATGGGATTATTACTAGTATGTTGACAGAGTGGATGACTCATCCCAGGTAGCAGCCATGGCAACATGTTGCAGGTAAATCATGCTCTGTTGTATTTGTTTCTGTTTCTATGTCAGTTGAGCCGTTCTGATGTATTTACTGTTTTGTGTGGACTTGTGCCAATAGTTTTGTGTTTATTTTTCTGATGTGCCTGCTGCATAGGACCACATTCCTGAAGCGTGTGGAATCTTAAACATGCCTCCTGCCCTCTATGATTACTGCTGTTTATCCTACCTTTTCTATTTCTGTGTCTAAACTCAACCAAGGTCTACATTTAGCTTGACAAACGTAATACATTTCTAAATAAATTGTAACTTAGAGAGACAGAGTTGTGTGTATGTGCTGTCGTCCAGCAGCTAGCCCTACATAGGACGCCACGCATTCATACACGGCGTCCTACAGGATGTAGGGCTGACCACCCCCCTGCATGCCTTGGTATAGGGATTATACACATGATCCCCAACACATTCTTTTGGCCTTCTTTAACAGATGTAGTATCTTCATTTGGGCCAGTCTCCCAGAACAGGAAAATAGTCCTGCAGTAATAGGAAATGTGAATTATGTGGATTGTAATTCATTGACATTTTTGTAGCGGCTGATACATTTTTCGTAAGGGAAAATAGTTTTTTTAGAGATCTAGCAGCCTACGTTTTGGTGTGCTTTTGGGAGCAAATGCCCATTTAGGGAAAATAAGAGTTCATGTTAAATCCAACCATTTCGGGATAATAATATTGGAACAATCCCTCTGGATTTCAACCATGACCCAGATGTTGGAGAGTAATTTGCAAATAGCCTTTTTTTATTACTTTATATAAACTATTGGGAAGCTTATTGTAGCAAACAGTTGGAGCCAAGTTGGGTAAAGAGATAGCAGCCTAATGTCCACATTGTTTCCTATAATAGTTTACCTACTATGCTATTTTTTTTTTTAAATACGGTATTACAGCCTTGGGTGCTATTTGGTCCGTCTGATAGATTATACAGATTTCAAATCCGTTTGAAATGTATTGTAATCTCTCCTTCAAGGAAGCATAAATAGCATGCGCTCTGGGAGAGAAAAGCTCTAGCACGCTCGCATTAGGAGAAAGTGCGCGTGTGAGTGTTGCTCCTCGTCAGGAGCAAAGGTGGATCAGAGGAGCTGTCAGTTTCAGAACCATTTAGCAGTGAATGGAAAGCTCCTTTTCAACCAAGGTTAAAACGTCAGCCTTCTCAATGCGGAAACAGGTGATACACGGCAGCGAACGTACACACGGCTACGCGGGTCTATCAGGATTCTGCAGCTTCTTATAACATTAGCATTTGTAATGGCAGGGGTAAGTGACACTCTTCCTTCATGAACCGTGACAAGTTGCAGTGCGGCTTGTTATTGTAGGCTGGCAATGTTACTATTCATTAATGAATGAAACGATCTCTCCAGGAATTGTTCCAGCTATAGCCTATTGTTTTCTGTTTGACGATAGCTTTTGTGTTGAAGCATATCATTTCCATCTGCTTCAGTTCACCAAACAACATCACTTTACAGGTCTGTCGCAGAGCAGAGTGACCATCAGACAGGTACTAGTTGTTTGGGACAGATTTTTAATGTCCAGAGATCACCTGTAAACTATTTACATTACGGTATTCCCATTGCAGACCTATCTTGAAATATGACACCTTTCCAGTGATCTGTTATTTGTTGCGTAAGTCTTAGGCAATACAGACTTAGGTTTGGTAATCAAACACCTGATCCCTACCCTAGTATTATTTCAATAAATGCATTCGACAACCATAGGGAATTACAAGACTGAACATAGCAATCTTACTTAGCTTCAGATATGTCGACCAGACAGTCATTTACAATCATTCTTCCATGTCAAGCTGTTGCCTTTAACTAGTAGCCTATGTTGGAACCTGGTATCATTGCTGTCCACAAACGACAAAAAAAAAATGGATTTGAATATATCAGCCTATCTAATCGCTGTGCCTGACAAGCCTTTTGAAGTGCAGAGACAGTTGGCCTATTCCCTTTCCTCCAGCCTATCAGATGACAGTGTTTCTATAAACAGCACTTCACCCGACTGCAGTCCCTTCCCACTGGGCACACCACGTCATTTCAACATGGATAATTGGGTCATATTTAGTAGATGTTGATCAATGAGATTACAACCTATTTTTACCCACTCAAAAAGACAGCCAAAAGTTAGTTGAATTTTCAATGTGTAATGTCACTATGCTTTCAACCATCTTAAAGCACAACAAAGTTCAAATGGGAATACAATGTCAGATATTTTGTTGATTTATACAAAAGATGCTGTTTCATATAATAGCAGTACCAAATGACCTGGATTGCGGTTAAGATTACATTAAAAGTACATGGTGCAAGTGATCAATGCCGTTCAAGATTCTGCACAGGTTATTACAGCATTGCAGGTCTTGGAGATCTTCACAATGACCGTGCTTTATATGATTACACAAGAAAAAATGTATAGTTACAGTAACCTTAATGTGGCCATGGATGTGTTACTCATTTTAAGGTTAAATGTTACATTTGAAGTCGGAAGTTTACATACACCTTAGCCAAATACATTTAAACTCAGTATTTCACAATTCCTGACATTTAATCCTAGTAAAAATTCCCAGTCTTAGGACAGTTAGGATCACCACTTTATTTTAAGAATGTGAAATGTCAGAATAATAGTAGAGCAAATGATTTATTTCAGCTTTTATTTCTTTCATCACATTCCCAGTGCGTCAGAAGTTTACATACACTCAATTAGTATTTGGTAGCATTACCTTTTCAATTGTTTAACTTTTGGGTAGCGTTCCACAAGCTTCCTACAATAAGTTGGGTGAATTTTGGTCCATGACAGAGCTGGTGTAACTGAGTCAGGGTTGTAGGCCTCCTTGCTCACATGTGCTTTTTCAGTTCTGCCCACAAGTGTTAGGTCAGGGCATTGTGATGGCCACTCCAATACCTTGACTTTGTTGTCCTTAAGCCATTTTGCCACAACTTTGGAAGTATGCTTGGAGTCGTTGTCCATTTGGAAGAGCCATTTGCGACCAAGCTTTAACTTCCTGACTGATGTCTTGAGATGTTGCTTCAATATATCCGCGGTTTTTGAGCAGTGGCTTCTTCCTTGGTACCTTCAGGCGTTTGGAAATTGCTCCCAAGGATGAACCAGACTTGTGGAAGTCTACAATTTTTTTCCTGAGGTCATGGCTGATTTTCTTTTGATTTTCCCATGATGTCAAGCAAAGAGGCACTGAGCTTGAAGGTAGGCCTTGAAATGCATCCACAGGTACACCTCCAATTGACTCAGAAGCTTCTAAAGCCATGACATAACTTTCTGGATTTTTCCAAGCTGTTTAAAGGCTCAGTCAACTTAGTGTATGTAGACCTCTGACCCACTGGAATTGTGATAAGTGAAATAATCTGTCTGTAAACAATTGTTGGAAAAATTACTTGCGTCATGCACAAAGTAGATGTTCTAACCGACTTGCCAAAACTATTGTTTGTTAACAAGACATTTGTGGAGTGGTTGAAAAACGAGTTTTAATGACTCCAACCTCTGTATGTGAAACTTTTGACTTCAACTGTACATACCTTTCTAAAATAGTCTTAGGCTATTTATTGTACAAAAGTCATATTGTATTGGTTTTGTTTGTCAACGCTATCAAATATCAACATTTGAGAGAGATTTATCTTCTGCTTGGATTGTTCCATCTGTGCCACTGACTTAGTTTGGCTTGGATTCCAGTTTGTCTACAAATTATTAATTGATATGTTGGATTCACTTCTCAACCAAAAATCTAAGTTTGATTTGACTTAGACTATCTTTAAATGTACTTCAAATTAAGTTTGATTTGATTTAGTCCTACACAATTCAATATCACTAAAGATAATTACAATTTAAATCAACCAGAGCTTGAAACCATAGGCTTATTTTATTGTCTATTTTTAGTTGATTACAGGTTTGAATTTAAACACTGGCTGTTGATGACTTTACAAATCCTATAAAGGCCTAAATAGCATTATTGATTATACATCGGTGATAAAGTATGTTCACATTTGATTTGCTATGTTAAACCAACTATATGGAATTACTTAGAAAGCAACAGGGAATGTATTTAGTGTTGAGAGATCTCCACTTACAAAATCATTCTCACGATAGCACATTGGTAATGGTCAGTGACAGCTATAATAGCTAAGCATGGCAGGGCTTGGTTAAAACCCTGGATCGGAGACCAAAGGTTAGCAGTAGTAGATAGACCAATTCTCCAGTATTAGGTGCCCAACCTAAAGCTTAAAAAAAAATATATATATATAATGTTGAAGATCTGTTTTTTAAAGGTACAAATTCAACATATTTTATATAAGTGTTGAAATTTGTTTACCAGGATGACGATGACGACACATTTCCTCTTCAAAACAACAGTTGATTACTTTTTTCAAATCCAATGTATTTTCTACATAGATTCCACATCACACTACGATGACAAATTACATTGATTCAACCAGTTTGTGCCCAGTGGGTTGTCCCAGGTGCTACTCTGTCAGTAAGGCTGTTGCATGATACTTCTGGGTCTCTCTCTCACACACACACTCTGTCCTTCCTACATCTTACCTCATCAATTCTACTCAGCTATAATGCTGAGGCCATGATGGTCCATGACATACCTGTTTTCTTTACTCCTGCTATTGCTTCATTATAGTGTGTGTTGTAGGAACCACATTTCTGCTGAAATCCAAGAACAACTGGATGATATTTGTTGGAGGATTCAAAGTTGTATTGTCACCTAGAGAATGTATTCTAAAAATGTCTCCTTTTCCCCCCATGTCCCCAGGCTCCCCACTGCAGCCAGAGAATAGATTGTGCCAACAGAGGTAGTGCATTGCGCCATTCTCCAGCCAAGATTGATCTGACTGTGTAAGGCACTTGGTTAAGGATATGAGACATCGATGTGTCTGCCAGTGCATAAAGTGGGATTTCAGGGCCACAACTTTCTGATGTCCCTCAGTGATGAGTTTTTTTCAGAATCTGAGCTATGATGATGGGGCTTTTAAACTGTCCCCAGATAAAACCACAGCTGACTCTGCATGGTCAGTGGATGTGACTGTAATTAAGAGTAGGGCGTTCAACTATTGACTGCGGGCGATTACAATCTTGGTGAGTAAGGGGTTGATTTTTCCATACTGTACATTGAAGTGATCTGCTTATATGCTCAGCTGCTGTTGGGTAAACATTTTAAGGACAGTCTTTAATTTTATGGACAGTCTTGTGACATGAAATTGAATCTGTCTTAAGTGAATTAGTCTCAGCTGTTTATAGGCTCCATTCCTGCTCCCTTGTTTTGAAATCTGACATTGTGTTTGGGTCTGAGGAGACTCTGATTCTCCCTTAGCATAAGCCCATTGAAGTCAAACCATTCACTCATTAACTTCAGCGAAGCCACAAGACCATTTACAGCAACCGTTTATATAGCTTACAGCGACCATGTATATAGCTTACTTAACTTCTCGTGTTCTTATTTCAATATCTTTTGTGTTTTTGTTCTACCTTTGTTGTTTTTATTACTACATTGATTACTGCATTATTGGGTTTAGAGCTTGAACGAAAGGCATTTGACTGTACTTGAGCACGTGACATTAACTTGAAACTTAAAGATCACCATTTGTAAAGCTTGTTTTCCGAGCGTGTTGTCTGTCAGGTTAAGCTCTCTGTCTGGAAAGGCAAATCCCGGGGAGGAAAAGCAGACACAGACCTTTCCCCTCATTCTTGTCTGGATGGATCGGACACCATCCAGGAGGAGATTGACTGGGGAAGCTGTGGAAATTCACTCCTAACTGTAGCCAAACCACGGAGGAAATGGGGTGGGGGGTGGGGGACAATACAGTGGGTGTGCCATTTGTTAAGCTGTCACTTCTATGAGGCAGTGAACAAATGACTTACATGGTCTCTGCTCTGCTATTTATCTGTCATCAAACTTGATTGACAGAATTTATTACACACAATTTCCAAGTCCAGAACCTCCTAGTGAGGTACAGTAGACATGCTACAGACAGCCTGTCAGTGTTGATACCTAGAGAGAGTGCTAGTAGTGTTATCAGAGGGAAAGAGAAACGGACTGTCTGTCCAAGCGTGAGAGTGTGTAGGTGATGCCTCGAATTTGTTTATTCTTGTTTTTCCTCAGAGGTTCACAACTGTTAGACCCTATGACTCAAATTAGTTTATATCCTCTGAATAAGAGGAGGGCCCCAGTCCCCTCTGACCTTGTTACTGCCCCAGCAACTATAAGCTGCATGGTCCTTCACCATCTGTTAGTGCTAAACAGACTACTTTACACCAGTAGCCATTGGGCCGTTAAGACAGCACTGGATCAAGGGATCTGATTGGTCGAGCACTCTTCCTAAAGGGAGGGACAAAGCACCATGAGTGGCAGGAGGTGGAAGATGGAGCTCTATTGGACTTAGGCAGGTCTGGAGGGGGGAGGAGGGAGGCCTAAATCCAGTATGGATGAGCTGGCAAAGCGGACAGCCACTGTGAGTCTAGAGGTGGCAAAGAGGAGAAAGGGAGATGAGGAGAAAGAGGGAGGCAGACCCAGACTGTGCTGCTGCAACTCGGGGGATAGCAGTTGCTATGTGTACAGTGTGTGTGTGTGTGGGACTGTGTGTATAGTGTGTGTCTGTAGGATGAACAAAAATGGGGGGGGGGGGGGTAGGGAATCCTATTAGTCTGAGTACAGAAAAAGTAGGCCTAAGTACCCTGCTCATCAGGGTGTAAGTGTGTTCCATCATGTGTGTTTTTGATATGAGCGTGTGTGAGAGAAAGTACATGTTGATCCTCAAGTGTTATGAGGTTGTAATCAGTGTGCCTTGTTCAACATGTGGCCGTGCGATATTAATATAAATGTCTATTGGTCTCCTGGTTTTAGAAATACTTTATGTTAATGGTTTTCTAATTGACCAGAATTGACAGATGTATTTTTATATTGTAAACTTGGTTTCTAGTCTGTGAAAAACACAGACATTATTTATTTTTAGGTTTTCCTTTTTAGGAGGGAATCATTTAAAAAAAAAAAATAATAATCTTCTTTCTGGTCATCAGGGGAGATGGATATGCGTGATATTTGGGGTTTGAATTGGATGAAAGGAAATGGTTCAGACATTTTTTTTTAAAGCGATGAAATTAAAATGTTAGTACTGTCTCCTGGCTGTAATGATGTCCAGCAGTCTGGTTGTTGTCCTCTGGATTTATTCCACTTCATACGGGCCCAACTAACTTAACTATGTCTGACTCCTGCCAGATGTATCCAATAACGTAAGCACAGGCCCTGCCCCTGGCCCCTGTCTCAAGTACGGTGAGTTAACCTTGTGTAATTTGATGAAGAAATAACCACACTACAGATTTAGTAGTGGAAGTAGCATTAATTGTTACATGCATAGGAACAACAAAACGTCTTGAGCCAGCCAGACAGAAGTTCTTTGGACTTAACTTTTTCAGGTTGGTGGGCATATGACCCAGTGGTTCTATTAAACAAATAGGTGATCTGATGTTATTCTACACATTTTGACACGAGGCTGAAAAAATGTTGCTATTTTAAAGAAAATTTCCTGTAATTCTGCACATTTTGCATGGGGCAGAGAGGGAAATGCAGTTTTATAGCTCATTTCATGCTATTTTACACATTCTGCCATGAGGCTGAGAGAGAATGTAGCATTTTTAAAGCTAATTCAAGCTAAAATATAGGTGTCTTGACTGTGATAAAGGCACAGAAAAAAAAGTTAGGTGCAGTGAAATGTGTTTTACACTGTCGGCCATAGTAGTATGAGATGTCTTGTTTGCTAAATGAACAAATGAAATGGGCAGTGGCATGGTTCATATAGCCATAGAAGCACAGTGACATGCCTCAATGCAGTCATATTTGTGGCTTATTGGGGGTGTTGCTTTGTTAGTTATTTTTGGCAACCCATCCTGTGACGGTGAATGTCATTACGGTTAATCTGTTCTGTTATATTTAATCAAATCTGACTAACCCAGTGCACTGCTTGCTATTATATCTGATGGTGTTTGCATGTCTAAGTAAAAATACAAATAATGTCCCATTTGGAACACTGACAAGTGAAGAGCAGCAACAACAACAAAAAATTGCTCAACCTGATTGGGTGAGCCTACGCCCCTGGTGTAAGTGTGCAGCTGTGGGTGTGTGAGGCATGTGTGAGACAGACTGTCCCCCTCCCTCTGTACCATGTGGAAAGTCATGGCACAACCCTGCTTCTTCCCTGGGATCTCAGATAGTTATCACCTGCTGTGTGTGTGCATGCATGTGTGTTTAGGGTCTGAGATGATTTGAATCATTGGCTATTTCAAGGCCTACATAACGATGGGAGATATACTTTTAGGTCTTGCTGAAATGGGAGACGATTGTTTGTTGATTTCCAGACAAATAAGCATGATCTTTTCAAACTAAATGAGACCTATTCATTACTTAGTTGCCTTAGTTACCTTTGTCTGGCCTTTGGTAACTACTGTCTTACTGGTATAGTGTCAATGAAGCAAAGGAGGAGAGAGACTTTCTAAGGAAAAGCAGTGGGAGAGGTTAAAGGATATTTCTCTCTACCTGCTACACTGATCACCGGTGTCTGAGTGTCTGTACATGTGGTGTGTGAGGATCAGACTGACAACTAGGGCCAGGACGATACCAATATTGCGATACATAGTATCGTGGCAAGGAAACAAAACACGAAGCGGATTTAATTTCTTTAGATAAACAGCCCTAATGTTGGAAACAAACATCATTATGTTGTCATCCAGAGTCACATTTGATTTTTTTTCCAAACGATAGCGCGCAATATTTTACATACAGCAGGTTTTTAAAGGACCGACGAGTTTGGTCTGCCAAACATCCGGTAGGAACTAATATTAGAGCAGTGTGCTAGCAGTGGCAATGGTTGGGGTCTTCCTGCTCCTCATGATTTGTAGGGTAATGACTAACCTGCCGTGACTAAAGTAGAGACAACAGAGTGAACAAGTTCCTCAGAAGGTGGGCCCATGACCTCTGATATAGTGAACAAAGGAAAATATTGAGAGGTTGACCCTGTTAGAGCCACTTTAGAATTTCACCAGATATTATATCTATTTCGATATCAGAATTAGTTGCTTCTCTCTGGTATCTATGTACTCAAACAAACTGAAGGAATTTTACACTTGCTATTCTAGATTGAGGACGTGGTGAGTGTGAACTTGACAGACTACAGATTTGGATTGTTAACAAAACACTTGGAATGTGGAATGTTTTGGGTAAAAGTAGTCTGCCTGCTGTTCTCGCTTGTTCTGCTTCATTCTGAGCCTTCAAGTTCAAGAATCCTTCACCTGTGAAAATAGAGCTTTGTTGGATTAATCAAAGCTAACAGGCCTGTGGCCAACAAGCAATCAGACACATTAATGGAGTCTATAAAGATACAACCACCCAAGCAAGACCTGTACTGTATCATAACCAACTGTTTACCGTCATCACTTATGATACTATTTCTGGCTATGTCCATAGCCACCCAAAAAAATATGACAGTTTACTACAGAATACTATAGAATTCTGTAGTGATCTTTACAATACTATACTACACACTGTGGTATACCTTCACGTTGACCTTCAAGCTGACTTGTCTAGTTAAATAAAGGTTCAACTTTTTAAATACCTCAATCATGTGTTGTACTTATGTTATAGTCTACTGTAAAATACTACAAAAACAAAGTTTGTTAGCAAAACACTACAGTTTTAAAAAGACTACAGTAATTACTATAGTGTTTAATTGGCAGGGTACTGTACAGTACCCTGCCATTTCCTGTCCCCAAATCCCAATTTGTGCCACCCATAAGTCAGAGACCTACATTGCAAGTATAGACCATATATTTGCTATTTTATTAAGATCCCCATTAGCTGTTTCGAAAGCAGCAGCTCCTCTTCCTGGGGTCCATACAACATGAAACATGACATAATACAGAACGTTAATAGGGAAGGACAGAACTACATCAATTTAAGAAAGGCCTACATATCAATACCAACACACCAACTATCTAGTAGGGGAGAGGCTTTGTGAGGTGTTTCTTTATCTGTTTTTTTAAAACCAGGTTTGCTGTTCATTTGAGCAATATGAGATGGAAGGGAGTTCCATGCAATAATGGCCCTATATAATACTGTACGCTTTCTTGAATTTGTTCTGGATTTGGGGACTGTGAAAAGACCCCTCATGGCATGTCTGGTGGGGTAAGTGTGTGTGTCGGAGCTTTGACTATGCAAACAATTTGTAATTTTCAACACATTAATGTTTCTTTTAAAAATAAGAAGTGATGCAGTCAGTCTCTGCTCAACTCCTAGCCAAGATAGACTGTCATGCATAGTATTCATATCAGCCCTATGATTACAATGAAGAGCAAGACGTGCCGCTCTGTTCTGGACCGGCTGCAGCTTAACTAGGTCTTTCCTTTCAGCACTTGACCACACGACTGAACAATAATCAAGATTAGACCAAACTAGAGCCTGCAGGACAAGTTTTTTTTTTTTTGGAGTATGGGCTGTATATTGTGTTCCCTACAAGTTATTAAAAAAAGAGCAGACGCTCTGAACTGTTGATTCAGACCTCAGTCCTACCTACCTACATGTAATGGAAAATTTGCTCTGAGTATTTTGTCCAGTAGATTTCTTTATTACAGTACAGTCCCATAGTATACTATAGTGTTTTGTGAGTAGGCCTAAATGTCAGAATGACTGGGAGTAAAGCTATTATCGATATCTGTTTCGCTTACAGTCACCCGCCCAGGGGGTCAGGGGAATGCATCCCTAGACTGATGTCATGGCGTGACTGGTAGACAATGGCATGACAGCATCACCTCAGGTTACAAAGATGGATTCTGAATTCAGTAACAGTCTTTGATATAATTTTGTGTAAGTTTATTTTATTGTCTTTTTAAAAGAACATGTTCCTATTGTGTCCTTTCTCTCTTTCTCTTTGACAGCCTGAAAAGAAGATGAGCAGAGCAGCATGGCGACGAGACCTGCCAATCATCTTCCAGCTTACTGACCCTCACCAAATGGACCCATTTTTTGATTCATTTTGGGTTAGAAAGGAAGCTTAGGAGACAAACAACAAGAAAGAGACCGAGGCCTGTGTGGGGACCATGTCTCAGTCTGGCAAGATCCTGCACCTGTATGTGGAGGTGAGGTCTGTCCCGGAGGAAGAAGGGAAGGAGTTGGGGGGTGGTGTGGAGGGGATTCACCCACTAGTGCTCCAAGAGCCGGACATCCTACCTCAGTCCCAGTGCACCCCCAGCCACTCCACCTGTACCTGCACCTCCACCCCCAGCCCAACCTCCATGTCCCCTGGAGTGGTGCATAATGTTGGGGGCAGCACTCCCAGCCTCACCCCCTCCAAGTCCTCCTCTAGACACTCTGTCAGTTTCCAGCTGGACCTACCGGACAACTCGGGACCGCCCATCCACCACAGGCAGAGTCTGCCTTACGAGGGGACTGGTCACTTGCTCTCCACTCTCCAGCCTGCACCCAATGGGCCACAGCATGGAACTCTGGTGCGCCCCCGCTCCTCAGACATTGAGCACTACCAAGGGAGGGTGCCCCTATCCCCTGCCTGCTCTGGGTTAATAACTGCCCCCTCCACTCCAACCAGTGGGTGCAGGTTCTACGATAGCTCTGGTGTGGGGGATGAGGGCAAACGCTCTGTGGTCAGCTTTAGCTACATAGAGAAAGCCAGCATTAAGTCTGTGGACAGCCCCTGCAGTGCTTTGTGCCAAAGTATACCTGAGAACCCCTTCAGTAGAGGGGAGGAGGGGTATCTGCCTGCCCGCCTCAAGAAGAGGCTTAGTGACCCTGTGTGGTCAGACAGCTGGAAGCCCTCCGGTAGCTCCAGCCCCAAATTGTCCCCCAAGGGCTCCCCCTGTCTCCGCAGGTCCACTCTGGACACTGTAGCCAGAGAAGCCACCTACAGGGCCATGGAGGAATTTGGCTCCCCGGAACTGAGGCGCAGACTGGCAGCCTACAGCCCAGATCAGAGCCCCAGCTTTCCACGGCACTACCAGCAGCAGCTCCGCTGCAAGTCCTGGGTAGGGTCCCCAGTCCTGCCCCAAGGTACCAAAACAATGCCCGTCAATCCACACCTCATAGACCCAGACAGGAACCGCGGTTTAAATGGCCTCACCAGAAGCCCAGCTTCTGACCAGCTCTTCGTTCAAGCCAGGCAGTCCTACTACAAATACACCATGTCCCCCTCCAGTGTTCGCCACCACTATGGTGTCCATAACCACAGGCCAGGCCTGGGGGACGAGAGCCCCAGCTTGTCCTCCAAGTTCCGCCCGCCTTTACCTACAGGGAGGCCCACTGCGATCCAGCATGACATACCAGCAAGCATGTCTACCAGCACCTCGGCCTCTTGCAACCAGAGGACTAGCAGCCAAACCAGCAGCTACACTCCTACACGCTTACCCAACAAGGTAAACTCCAAACCGTCAGATCAGTCAAATGGCAGCAAGCTGGGAGAGGGATTGAACCAGACCAGTGGCAGGAGAAGTATCTCCCAGGCCTCTAGCCCTGACATGGCCCGTAAGCTGGCAGAGGAAGTTACCAAGCTTCCCACCATCCTCATGGACAGGAGGACTCCCTCTCCCACCCTGTTCCAGACTGACTCGGCTAAGTCAGAGAGCCCCAGGCCCGGCTACCTCTCTAGGAGGTCTCAACCCTATACCACCCTCCAGGGCACGGGTTCTCCAGCGCAGCCCCACCCTGAAGCTAACAGTAACACTCACCTCCAGGACCACAGGTGGACAGACGAGGAGTCTCCTAGTGTTGGATGCCACTCCAGAGAGTCCATACCAGGCCAAGGCTCGGGGCAAGCCTCCCCCCTCCTACAGCAGAAGGGCATCTCCTCCCCTACTATGCCAGCTATGCTGCACCCAGTGGTGGCGTCCCAGACTCCTATCATAGACCCTCGGCTGCAGAGAGCTGAGCTGGTGGCGAAAGACAGCCCCACCCTGCACCGCCACCAACCCCCACAGTACATGGGAGACCGGGGCTCCCCTGGCCTGTATAGGAGACAGTACGACACCCTCTTTGACAGAGGGGATCCAAGGGACAGCCCGGAGAGCAGCAGGCGCCTGGTTATAGGCCTTGACATGGAGCCACCAGACAGCTGGACCTCCAGGATGCAGCAGTGGAGGGAGAACGTGTCCGTCACGGACCAAGACGAGTCCAATAGGGAGGATCAGACTGCTGATGGTGATGGATTGTGTGTGGTGACCAAGGAAGAGCTGATGCAACAGGGGAGGGATGAAGCAGCTGTGTTGGGGGATAAACATGGGGTAAACGGGGGGGAGACCCAGGACCATAGCGGATTGCTGGGGTCTTCCCAAAGCTCCAGTGGAGTGACAGGCAGTCTGGAGGAAAACAGTCAGCCAGAGAGGGACTGTCTCTCTCCAGAGACATCCAGCCAGTCCAGCCAGAAGAGCAATGACACTGAAGACACTGCTTCTGGGATGCAGGTGGGGGAGTGAGAGATTGTGTAAGAAAGACTGTTTACAAGTGTACATTGGTTGAGTAGGTGATAAAGTACATTCTCCCTGTCTTTCATCTGTTGTAGTCAGACAGCCACTACTCTGTGCTGGGCCCGTCCTTGCACTCCCAGAGGATTGCCCATGCCAAATGGGAGTTCCTGTTCGGACAGCCCACAGAGGACTGCCACGATTCTAAAGGTGGGCGGTCCTGTCCTGAAAGAGCTCTAATCACTGTCTTACTCCTCCTCCTCCTCTAGTTTAGACTTCCTAGTTTGTCAGCCCCGCCTCGTGAACAAGCAGCTAGCTGCACAATATTCCTGTAATCCAATTAGCTTTGGCTAGATTTGGCTATAGAGCCATCAGGGCCTGGCATTAGTGCTGTCCTTTTTAAACTCTGACTGACTCGCTTCCTTCTCTTGCAACACAAACATTTTCTTTGTTTACCCAAAAGGTTACAGCACTTTATTGATCGTTTAGAGCAGGGGTAGGCAAATAGGTTTAGCCAGGGGCTGTTTTGGTCAGAGGGCTGGAACATAATTATATTAATTTGTACACTGCAAATTGACCACAACTCAGACCAAAAAGAGATTGTATTTGAAAATACTATCATTACATACCTGGATTATATTGACACGGTCACATATAAACATTTTTATTTGTGGTAATACTTAGGAACTGATTTCCTAAATTAAACTTGACCAAAAATGAAAATCATTAAAACATTTAAATTTTTTACTAAAAACTTTGGGGGGGCCACAAATTATCACTCGCTGGATGGTTTTAGCCCCTCAGGCTGCCTGTTGCCGACCCCTGGTTCAGTCTACACGTCTCCGCATCACACGTCTTTCATTTAATGTGTACTTTCCTGTTAATTAAATTTAGACCTTAGAGAATCTATCCCCTTGTGTTTAATTTGTTTTCTTTATCCCTTCTCTTCATCTCTCACTCATCTTCTACCATTCACTATTGAATTACAGTACTCATCACAGACCGTGTGTTATAGGCCTCAAAACGGTGAATGTCTTCACAATAAACTCTACCGTTATAATAACAATCTATACATTTAGAACAAGTCATTTTATTACATTTCCATGGTCTTTAGAACAGGTAATTTTACTTAGTGGGACAAAAATATTGAGGGCTCTATTTTAACAAACCTATCGCAAAGATAAATCTTAGTGCTGGCGGTAGCATTATAGTTTTGGGGGTGTCAAATCTTTTAGCTATTTTCACAACCGGAATTATGGGCGCAGTAACTGGCAGTGGCGCGAAAGGGCTGTGTTTTGATGAATAAACAAGTTCTGGGTGTGTCGAGGCTTGGCCCTTCATTAGCCAATCAGAATGTGCTCCATGGCTAAATATGTGATTGCTTCAAGTTGTATATTTTTGGTCTCTTATCTATTGCGTTGTCATCTACTCCATTATAGCCTAGTTCATTAAATAGCCTGAACCATATTTGCTAAATATGTTGAACATGTTTGCAGTCCACGTTGTTCTAGATTCATTGCTTCAATATGGAAATGCATTGCTAAACAGGCTATATCATTAATACTAATATAGGGGCTAGGCCTACTGTAAAATGCAGAATGGACATGCCAAGCGTAGTCTATAATCAAGATTGAATTCGCTAGGCTAACTAAGCAACCATTTTGTTTTAAATAGGCAATGTCTATATACAGTTACAAGCACCATAATTGCTCCCCGTCGGCGTATAATACAGACAAGGCAACTTAGACATAGAGTTTTACGCACATCCAAATTTTTGACAGGAGCTGGATAAAGATCCAATATAAAGAGAAAGGAGGCATGTCCACTCACCGTTATACAGCTCGCAAATGTCATGTTTTATAAACATCATGGAACCATCTGACAGATCATATTTACACTTCTCCAGAAATAGCAGACGCAATCCCATTACTTTCGAGCCATGTACGTTCTCACCATAAACCCATAGACGGTGAATCTTTTGAATAAGTTTGTTTTTCGTTTCATTTGATTAAAAAAAACAATGTTTATTTTTTTAAACAAACAACATTTTACTTGAAAAAGTGAAATACAGGTGAATAATGAAAAAGGGCAAAAGCCTCAAATATTTCAAAGCAAGTCTCAGTAAACCATTTAAAATCTCTTTTATTCATGGGCTACTTTTGGCTAATGGACAGGATTAAAAGGTGCACCTATGAGATACTGCTAAACCAGCCTTGATTAAGGGGAGGGGGGGGGGGGAATCATATGGTTTCGAAATACGAGATTCACTGGCACAAAAGGCATATCTCTCCTTCCATGGGTAATGTGCGTCAAGGCTGGATAGGCTGTTCGTCCCCCTTCCAAATCCAAGCCATTATCAACTGCATTATCCCTAAGACCTGCTTTTTGTGGGTCTTAAAACGTCCCATTAGTGCTGCATGAAATTGTCACTTTTGCGCCTGTTAAGGACACACCTCAAATATTGCCACCCCTCCCACCTCAGCGCAAGTGAGCTGATGTTAAACAGGTAAATTGCCAAACCTGGCGTTATGGCTGGAAGCTGCTGTTTTTCCATGACAAAATTGCAAACTAACGTGCATAGAGTAATCAGTCCTCTCAATACAATGTACCATCATAATGGAATACAATCTATACATTTACTTCTGGTCTTTAGAACAATACATTTACTTCTGGTCTTTAGAACAATACATTTACTTCTGGTCTTTAGAACAATACATTTACTTCTGGTCTTTAGGACAATACATTTACTTCTGGTCTTTAGGACAATACATTTACTTCTGGTCTTTAGGACAATACATTTACTTCTGGTCTTTAGGACAATACATTTACTTCTGGTCTTTAGAACAATACATTTACTTCTGGTCTTTAGGACAATACATTTACTTCTGGTCTTTAGAACAATACATTTACTTCTGGTCTTTAGGACAATACATTTACTTCTGGTCTTTAGAACAATACATTTACTTCTGGTCTTTAGGACAATACATGTACTTCTGGTCTTTAGAACAATACATTTACTTCTGGTCTTTAGAACAATACATTTACTTCTGGTCTTTAGAACAATACATTTACTTCTGGTCTTTAGGACAATACATTTACTTCTGGTCTTTAGGACAATACATTTACTTCTGGTCTTTAGGACAATACATTTACTTCTGGTCTTTAGGACAATACATTTACTTCTGGTCTTTAGGACAATACATTTACTTCTGGTCTTTAGGACAATACATGTACTTCTGGTCTTTAGGACAATACATGTACTTCTGGTCTTTAGGACAATACATGTACTTCTGGTCTTTAGGACAATACATGTACTTCTGGTCTTTAGGACAATACATGTATGATTATTTGTGCATGGTTGTTAGAACATGCCATTTGACTAAGTGCAAGATGTCTTGGTAAACAATATTCATGCACACTTTTACAATTTGTCTTTTTCGATATCCTACTCTACAGCCCCCCCTAGGGTCACCTCCAGCGAGTCTCCCAAGCATACCCCTCCCTCCTCCCTGCCCCTGAAGCCCACAAATCACTGGAGGGGGCTGGACGATGAGGGACAGAGTTTATCCTATCACAACGTCCAGCAGGTGGAGGTGGAGCTGGTGACTCCGCCCCCAGTCGCTGTGGTTGGCATCTCACCCAAGACGGGCATCATCCGGAAAACCATCAAGTACTCTGAGACGGACTTAGATGCGGTGCCCCTGAAATGCTATAGGGAAACAGACCTGGATGAGGTAATGTTAGCTGAGGCTGAGGCCCAGGCAGAGAGCGAGAGAGAACAGGAGGAGGTGGAAGTGGACTCTGCTTTTGGGAGTAATCGCAGCGTGCTGGCCACCTCGGCCTCTAGCGCCAGTACCATAGTCCACACTGACGGAGAGGTGGAGGAGCTAGAGGAGGAGATGGTGAGCTGGGCCAGTGTGAGGATGCAGGGGGATAAGAAGAGACAACATGCCACCCATGAGGATAATCAGACGTACAGTCTGCTGATGAAGGGGTGAGCCATCCACTGTTCAAACACACCATACCTTGAAAGCAAATATAGAGATGAGTTTAACACTACAGTACCTGTGCCTACCTCAAATAGAAACTAAAATGTATTCATTGAAACAATGTACAGATCTGTTGAACTTGTAGAAAAACAATGTCAAGGAGTATCCCATGTTAAGATGTACATGTTTTTTCCCCTGTAGTCGTCCGTTGGACTACATATCAGATTCCCATTCAGCACTCAAGTCCCCCATCTCATTGACCAGCCCTCGCAGGACCTCTGCGGATGGCCTTGACTCCTTCAGCCACCACTTTGAGAGCATTGTGGAGTCTCACCGGGCTAAGGGCACCTCTTACAGCAGCCTGGACAGCGTTGACCTCTTGACCTCCAGCGGCCCGCACGTTTTCACCTTTGACCTTCCCACCCTCACCCCTGAGATCCAGAGCCAGATATGTGAGAGTGCGCGTCACATCACGGAGCTGAGTTTTGCCCCCCTGGCCCATCCAGAGCCTCCCAGGGTGTCTGTCCCTGTCCGGTCTGAGAACACCCTGGCCCCCACAGGAGACGGGCTCAGCAGCTACTCTGAGGATTCTACTTCAGGAGGGAAGTCTTGGTTGGAGAAAGACTCAATGAAAAATAAGTCTAACTTAGACTTGCCTCTCATTCGGTGAGTGACAGACAAACAGTCTAAATGAAAGCATGGACGTCAAGGTATACTTAATTTAGACCGTTTTGTATCAGCAACTTTGCCATGTCCGTGCAGGAGAAAGTGGTAACGTGCACGGGCAAAGTCACAATCCCTTCACCAACCTCGAGATTGTTTAGCTGTGATATCTCTTGAGTGAATTTGTGTGTTTGGTGGTGGCAACACCTACAGTGAGCTCCATTTTTGTTGTTTTGGCTCTGAACTCCAGGCCTTTGGATTTGAGGGGATACAATGACAATGACTGTCCGCTTTAATTTGAGGGTATTTTCATCCATATCAGCTGAACCGTTTAGAAATTACAGCGCTTTTTGTACATAGTCTCCCCCCATCAAGTATATTGTACAAATTCACTATTTGGTTCCATATCCATAACGTGCAACGACTACATCAAGCTTGTGACTCTACAAATGTGTTGGATGCATTTGCTGTTTGTTTTGGTTGTGTTTCAGATTATTTTGTGCACAATAGAAATGAATGGTAAGTAATGTATTCTGTCAATTTGGAGTAACTTTTATTGTAAATAAGTATAGAATATGTTTCTAAACACTTCTACATTAATGTGGATGCTCCCATGATTATGGATAATCCTGGATGAATTGTGGATTATGATTACTGAGAAAGTTAGACTCTCAAATATCATACCTCCAAAAAAACTAAAAGCTAACCTCTCCCTGTTATTGTAATGGTGAGAGTTTAGCATGTCTTGGGGGTATGATATTTACCATTCATTTCTATTGGGCACAAAATAATCTGAAACGCAACCAAAACAGAGAGCAAAATTTAATCCAGCAAAGTTGTAGAGTCAAAAGCGTGATATTTCTAATGGTTCACCCGATCTGGATGAAAATACCCTCAAATTAAAGCCGACAGCCTGCACTTTAACCTCATAGCCATTTCAAATCCAAAGTGCTGGAGTACAGAGCCAAAACAACGTCAAAATTGGCCCTGTCCCAATACTTTTGGAGCTCTCTGTATTTTGCTCTGATGATCTTATTATAAGATATAGTATCCTATTATGCTGTTTCACAATGGTAAACCGCTTAATGCTGCTTCGGTTATACATGTCTTTACTGCTCCTAGATGACCTACAAAAGGACTGTCACTAAAATCTCATGCCATGTGTTGTACCTTGAATGGTTGTTCCCAATTATTTGGATTGCATTTGGAGTTTAGAGCCTATGATCTAAGCATGTGTGACATATGGTTTGGTCTGGCATTTCCATTATTGACAGTGTCTGTTTTTGTATATAGCTGTTTTGATCAGCATCTGGCTGACCTGACCAAATGAACCACGTAGAGACGCTCCAGACTCTCCGAAGCTCGGAAGGCCTGATGCAAGAGCGCAAATAAGACTAAATTGCCTCCTTCTCACAATCTGTCTTTAACTGTGCCATGCATTTCCCCCATCACATTTAACCCCAGGGGAGTCTGAGCTGAGGTCCTCTGAGCAGGTCGTGAGTCCTAGGTGTCTCAATTCTCAAGAGTTCCAATTCCTATTATAATAGGATATCGCTCCGAAATATGTGTTTAAAAGGACCCTCTGGGTACTCCCTAATCTAGAGGGCAGGCGGTAGCCTCGCGGTTAAGAGCATTGGGCCAGTAACCAAAAGGTCGCTGTTTCGAAACCCTGAGTCAACTAGGTGAAAAGTTTGTCCGTGCCCTTGAGAAAGGCAGTTAACCCTAATTGCTTCTGTAAGTCACTCTGGATAGGTGTGTCTGCTAAATGACAAATGTAGTACTTTCTATGGTTATGGAACTCAACCGCAGAGATTTAGTTGTACCACTAGATGAGGCCAGAGAGCCATTGTTTCTTTTCATGAATGTTTATCCAGAAATTATTTATTACCAGTACAGCACTGTCTGCTACATGGTATTGGATTGAGTGTGTTGTGGTTTGATGTCCAATGATTCGGGCTCAGCAGAATGATATCTCTGGTTAAGGTACACTATCGGTCAAACGTTTGAACACACCTACTCATTCAAGGGTTTTTCTTTATTTTTTACTATTTTCTACATTGAAGAATACTAGTGAAGACATTAAAACTATGAAATGACACCCATGGAAGCATGTAGTAACCAAAAAAGTGTTAAACAAATCAAAATACATTTGAGATTCTTCAAATAGCCACCCTTTGCCTTGATGACAGCTTTGCACACTCTTGGCATTCTCTCAACCAGCTTCATGACGTCATCACCTGGAATGCATTTCAATTAACAGCTGTGCCCTCTTTAAAGTTAATTTGTGGAATTTCTTTCTTTTAATGTGTTTGAGCCAATCAGTTGTATTGTGACATGGTAGGGGTGGTATACAGAAGATAGCCCTATTTGGTAAAAGACCAAGTCCATATAATGGCAAGAACAGCTCAAATAAGCAAAGAGAAACGTCAGTCCATCATTACTTCAAGACATGAAGGTCAGTCAATACGGAACATTTCAAGAACTGTGAAAGTTTTCAAATGCAGTCGCAAAAACCATCAAGCGCTGTGATTAAACTGGCTCTCATGAGGACCGCCACAGGAATGGAAGACCCTGAGTTACCTCTTCTGCAGAGGATAAGTTCATTGGAGTTACCAGCCTCAGAAATTGCAGCCCAAATAAATGCTTCACAGAGTTCAAGTAACAGACACATCTCAACATCAACTGTTCAGAAGAGATTGTGTGAATCAGGCCTTCATGGTTGAATTTCTGCAATGAAACCACCACTAAAGGACACCAATAATAATAAGAGACTTGCTTGGGTCAAGAAACCCAAGCAATGGACATTTAGACTGGTGGAAATGTGTCCTTTGGTCTCTTGGAGATTTTTGGTTCCAACTACTGTCTTTGTGAGACGCTGTGTGGGTGAACGGATGATCTCCACATGTATTTCCTACCGTAAAGCATGGAGGAGGTGTTATGGTGTAGGGGAGCTTTGCAGGTGACACTGTCTGAGATTTATTTAGAATTCAAGGTACGCTAAAGCAGCATTTTGCAGCGATACCCCATCCCATCTGGTTTTGGCTTAGTCCCACTATCTTTTGTTTTTCAACAGGACAATAACCTAACACCCCTCCAGGCTATGTAAGGGCTATTTTACCAAGAAGGAGAGTGATGGAGTGCTGCATCAGATGACCTGGCCTCCACAATCCCCCAACCTTAACCAAATTGAGATGGGTTTTGGAGGAGTTGGACCGCAGAGTGAAGGAAAAGCAGGCAACAAGTGCTCAGCATATGTGGAAAATCCTTCAAGACTGTTGGAAAAGCATTCCAAGTGAAGCTGGTTGAGAGAATGCCAAGCGTGTGCAAAGCTATCAAGGCAAAGGGTGGCTATTTGAAGAATCGCAAATATAACATATATTTTGATTTAACACTTTTTTTGGTTACTACATGATTTCATATGTGTTATTTCCTAGTTTTGATGTCTTCATTATTATTCTACAATGTAGTGGCTAATAACCAAGTTGGTGTTATTTTCATTGCAAGGTGTAGGATATCAGTCCCACCAACCCTGCTAAGAATGGAATTATTATAAAATTTGTTTACAGGACAAATTATATTAATAGGGGCCTGAGAATCCGAGTACCCGGGTCCTATTAGTGAATGTTAATTTATGCATAAGTGTACATTATATAAAACATGTGTTTCCATATGTGTAGGCTTACTCATATCCAGTGTATTTTCCCATCTATTCAGTGAGTGAGCGTTTCCATGTGTGTTTAGCGTCACTGGTTTCACTGAAAGTCAGTCAAACCCCTTCTGCCATGCCACCTGGCTCCTTGGCTGCACCGCCTTTCATGTAAGGCAGCCAATCAGATATGTAGCTCAGCCAGACATACTGGGTAACCATGGCAGCTGCAGATTAACTTCCTGGACCATGTGATTTCAGGGTTTTAAAATAGAAAAGAGCCAGTTGAGTGTGAGGTTGAGCACTCTTTTGGACTATTAAGTCACAGGAGGCTACAGTATTAACTGCAGCGCGGGCCATTGACACAACTCATTTTTCAAGCCCCACCATGAACTCCAAAGTCTTTTGATCAAACTACAAAAGGCACTTTTGATTTGAATCGAAAGCTCATTTAAAGATGTGTTACAAGTTGACTTTGAGAAAATCAAGTTCACTTCAGTTGGCTTTTGATCCACAAGACAACAAGAGACCCATTGTTATAGAGCCAGACTTGTTGGACTGAGTGGTCTGGAAGGAGTCTTATCTTTGGCTAGATTCTTTACTTAATGTGCCAGAAGCCATGTCAACAATGACTTTTAAAATATGAATTAGTAAAACCATAAAGTCTGTTCTTTGGTAGACATGAAATAGATTTATTAGTAAAGGAATAGATCTGGTATCATCAGCCTGTATGATGTCATTGTTGTATGCTACTTTGATTATCTTTCATTTCCGTTTGTTTGGCTTTACTGCAACACGGACACACTTGAGTTTTTACTGAAACTGTACTGGGATTTAAATCCGATTGGGCTACATGTGTATTTGTTTAGAGCGATAGGAGCTGACGGATGTGAAATCAGAAAATAGGTTGGAAACATAGAAAGTGGGAGGGGAGGTAAGGGGAGACAAAGAGAGGAAGAGAAGAGAGAGGGGAAAGGAGGTGGGATTGCAGCCATGGCGAGAGGAAATGCATGCTTTCTCCAGCAGCGGAAAATAGCCCAGCTGATGAGGCATCTGCAGAGAGAGGCACACGATGGATACTGACTGAGAGACAAGGCAGTGAAAGACTGAGTAACTGACCGAGTAACTTTGAGTTCAACAAAGATCCTGCCAAATTATTACCACATACTGTGTCCACACTGGCTTAGATACTTCAGATTGAGCGCTACAGGCAGAGACGGAAGAGGAAGCGAGACACCCCACTCTGTTTTTTTTTCTGGTTCAATGAAATTCAATGTACTAAGGAGACCAGACCCAGCTGCTATTTCATTTACACCCAGTTAAGTAGACCGGAACTGACCTTAAATTTTTTTTTACAAAAATGGACTAAGCAAAGACAGTACAGTATGAAACTCTGTGGTGGTTTAGTTCACTCAGGCCACAGAGTTTCTATCTTCATTTATCCACCATCTTTGCTACAGGGAGCCGGAGAGGGAGGAACTGACCGAGCCAGCGAGGGAGTTAAAGAGATACGGGACAGCAGGGGAGGACAGCAACAGGGTAACGGCAACAGATTAGGGCGCCAAATAAGGCAGAGCGAGTATCCAGACACCAAGGAGGGGAAATGGAAGATAACATGTTGTGAAATGGACCATGAGGCTCTGCTAGGCTCAGGCTGAGAGCAGTGTCGGGCGTGTGGCTGGAGATTCCATGTGGTCAGTGGGATAGACTGTTGACTGGCAGGGTTACCTCACCGCAGAGTGCCGTGGTTGGGTGTGAAAGGGGCAGGGCTCTGGGGACAACATGGCACGCTATTTGCTCTGCTGGGGGGGCGGGGCTTTGGAAGACGGGTACCTGTATGCCCCCTATCCAGCTATCTACCGGTGAGTTCCCCACTGTACCATACCTACATCTGTCTGTCTGTCAGAGGTGTGTGGACCTCGACAGTGTTATGGACAGCAGAGGTTGACTATGTGTTTTTAACATTTTGTTACGAATGGTCTAATGTTATCAAGTCAATGTGAGCTGATTATCTGTGTTTCTGTGACTCCTAGCTGGCTGGACAGTGTTATACAGTGTCTGGTAAGAAATGGGTGATGTACATTACATTGATGTACAGGGTGAGCGTGACAGTGTGTGTTCCGAGGAGCTATGTGGCACTTCATGGTGTTATTGATGGCGTGATTAAACCTGTTGGCTCTGGTCCCCACGACAGCGGCTCACCTACAGTGATCAGCTAGCGGGGGGGGGGGGGGGGGGGGGGTCTTCAGTTACTATAATAACCTAGAACCAAAGAAGTTCTAGAATGTTACGTTGTCCATGGACCATGTGTTGTTATTTGTCCAATAATTTCAGCTATTTTGCCCTTTCCTGACCTGAGACTCGTCAACTGAATCAGCAACATAGATTCCTGTTTATTGCCTCTGTATATTAACTGTAGCGCCTAGATTCTTGCTCTTGTGTAGAATGCGAAATTGAATTCTTGATTAGGGTGTATATTTTTGGTTTATTTAGAAATGTGTTGAGTGAAACCCCTTGACGTGACTCATCTGATTTTCCAGGGTACTTTGGCTCTGAACTATCTGTACAGCAAGAGCTAAAACAGTTAATAATTCATAGCACAGATGGGAACTGGGATAAAAGCTCTAAGATATTTCCTAACAGGGGAAGCAATGTGATTCCTTCAAGTAGGCCTAATAACTTCCACAAACAACTCTCAGTGCCTGTTGGGGGGGGGGGGGGCGAATACTAACTTATTCAGTAGCCACATACACTCATCACTCCTGTTGCTGCTCTGTTCTATAGCATAGCCTGAGTCAAAGAGCAAATATATCAGAGAACATGTAACTCCCATTGTTCAGCTTACTTTGGTTACCTTTTTAGATGTCATAGCTTCACCTGGAGCTTTGTCTGTCCGTCTTAGTTGGAGGGTTTCTTCTCAGTGGTGATATGTTGTCAGCCCTTGTCAACAAAGGCAAGACTGAGCACTTTCTCAGCGTCTGTGTGTGTGTGTGACTGTTCTCATGATGCAGCACATAAGATGTCGGTTTGCGATAGAGACCATGTGTATAACTTTACAACCAACTTTACATTTGACTGTAAAGTTAAGGACATAACCTGGCAATATAAAGGCTGGAGGTCTGGTTTTAAATGTTGAGACTTTTCTATAGAGCTCCATGGACGCTGTTGAATGAAATATCCACCGGCCACTCCTGCTAGCGTCCCAAAAGAACAGAGTCTCCCTCACCACACCCTGGAAAATAAGTCTGGGAGTCTTTCTCTCTCCCTTTTCTGTGGAGGAGTGGATCATAAACCCATTGTTTTAAGAATAAACAAACTCAGCCCCCTGTTACTTATCTCCCCACCCACCTCCTTTGTGGTGGACCATTCTGTCAGAGGGGGTGACCCAAAGGGCCGGTGGGATAAACCAAACGCAACCAATAAACAGGGGTGTTCTATATCCTGAGATCGGTTGCTACCTTGCTGTGGAGGTCTGAAAGGAGTCATGCGTTTGAGGAGGAACTCTCTTGGCTTAAAGCAAAGTGGACTACTAATCAAAGGACCATGCTGTTAATTCGGTAGGGCAGATTACTTCATCTTGTCTAGATGGGGATTCACCCACTGTAAATGCATGGGCATTTCTGCAACGAATGGCTGCAACTCTCTACCATGTTGTTGTAGGAAGGACTTGCTGACAGTTCCATCCAAGCTCTTAAATGAGCTCTGATTTTGTATTTTCTCAAATGTCTGCAGAGACACAAGTCTAACTTTAGTCAATTTGCTTTGTGACTATCGTGGGTGTAGTTTGTAGACGCAAATGGAAATGTTGAACCTTTTTTTTGTAACTCTCTCTTTTTATAGAGAATTTCAAATTTGAAGAATGAATTGACATGGTGATTTATCCGTTCCATACATGACTCATATCATTGTATACAGATTCTCCACTAGGGAAGAGCTTATTAGTTAAGCACTGTGCATGATCTTTATTCTTAAGCACTGTGCATGATCTTTATTCTAGAAATTCTCCAGCCCGTTTTTACATTTCAGAAGTGCAATAGATGGATCATCCTTTCAGACACAACCAAAAGCACTGACATTTTCTGTTTAACTTTTCTTTTTGTCTCTCCATTTGATTAATAACAGTGTAGTTGGGTATAATCATTTGCAATCCACGCGTGTTATGAGCTGCGGAAGAACATTCATGCACAGAACCCTTTTTTGATGATGTTCAAAAATGGAGAGAGTCCTGTGGGACTGTTTTAGATACTACTGTGAATAGACATGCTAATACTATGCCATTCTATACTATCAATAAGAGCCTGAAGCTGGAGGGGCTGGAAATAAACAAATCCAGCTGCGTGTTATGAGTGAAAGCAACGCGGAGCAATGGAGAAAACCAACGGGTGTTTCCCTTGGAGACCATGGATTTAATACAGAGTTCATCTCGGTGTACTGCATGTTAAAAATAGATGGAAGTTGAAAGGTTATAGTACAGCTACATGCTTGGAATAGTGGTTCTGTTACAATTGGCTATATCCTGCCAAGTATGGAAGGGCTGTGTGCCCACTTCCCATGACAATAACCTTGGCACCTGCTAGTCAACTGATTTATAAATATGGCACCTGCCAATGCCAACCGTCTTCTTTACTATGTGCCAAGACAGTTTGGCACCGACAGTTTTATTATTATACAGTTGGCAAAAGGTAATACAGAATTTGAGACAGACCCAAACCTGTCCCGTATAATCGATTGTTACCTAGCTACCGGTTTTATAATAGGGCTAGAACCGCCTCATGTGAGTCATCCCTCCTCTCCTCTTGTCATCTGTCAGGGAGAAGCCAGGCCACCGGGCTCCAGACCTGTTCCCGCAGCAGGACGTGGGCGAGCACTTGGCCCTGGGCAGCACCGAGTCCCTGTCCAACGGCAACAAGGCTGACCTGCAGGCTGCCAAGCGCCTGGCCAAACGCCTGTTCAACCTGGATGGCTTCAGGAAGTCTGACGTGGCCAGGCACCTCAGCAAGAAGTGAGTTTACTGGAATACTACATTTTGTGTGTGTGTGCACGCAGTGGTGTGAAAATACTTTCAAATAAAATTTAATTGGTCACATATTTAGCAGATGTTATGGAGCAAAATGCTTGTGTTCCTAGCTCTTAACAGGGCAGTAGTATCTAACAATACACACATCTAAAAGAATGGAATTAAGAAATATGTAACTATTAGGACGAGCAATGTCAGAGTGCCGCTGACTGAAATGCAGTAGAATAGAAGTGGGGCTAAAAAGTATTTAGTCAGCCACCAATTGTGCAAGTTCTCCCACTTAAAAAGATGAGAGGTCTGTAATTTTCATCTTAGGTACACTTCAACTATGACAGACAAAATGAGAAAAAAAAATCCAGAAAATCACATTGTAGGATTTTTAATGAATTTATTTGCAAATTATGGTGGAAAACAAGTATTTGGTCACCTACAAACAAGCAAGATTTCTGGCTCTCACAGACCTGTAACTTCTTCTTTAAGAGGCTCCTCTGTCCTCCACTCGTTACCTGTATTAATGGCACCTGTTTGAACTTGTTTTCAGTATAAAAGACACCTGTCCACAACCTCAAACAGTCACACTCCAAACTCCACTATGGCCAAGACCAAAGAGCTGTCAAAGGACACCAGAAACAAAATTGTAGACCTGCACCAGGCTGGGAAGACTGAATCTGCAATAGGTAAACAGCTTGGTTTAAAGAAATCAACTGTGGGAGCAATTATTAGGAAATGGAAGACATACAAGACCACTGATAATCTCCCTCGATCTGGGGCTCCACGCAAGATCTCACCCCGTGGGGTCAAAATTATCACAAGAACGGTGAGCAAAAATCCCAGACCCACACGGGGGTAACAAAGCCTACCATCGGTAACACACTATGCCGCCAGGGACTCAAATCCTGCAGTGCCAGACGTGTCCCCCTGCTTAAACCAGTACATGTCCAGGCCCGTCTGAAGTTTGCTAGAGAGCATTTGGATGATCCAGAAGAAGATTGCGAGAATGTCATATGGTCAGATGAAACCAAAATATAACTTTTTGGTAAAAACTCAATTCGTTTTGTTTGGAGGACAAAGAATGCCGAGTTGCATCCAAAGAACATTATCCCTACTGTGAATCATGGGGGTGGAAACATCATGCTTTGGAGCTGTTTTTCTGCAAAGGGACCAGGACGACTGATCCGTGTAAAGTAAAGAATGAATGGGGCCATGTATCGTGAGATTGAGTGAAAACCTCCTTCCATCAGCAAGGACATTGAAGATGAAACGTGGCTGGGTCTTTCAGCATGACAATGATCCCAAACACACCGCCAGGGCAACGAAGGAGTGGCTTTGTAAGAAGCATTTCAAGGTCCTGGAGTGGCCTAGCCAGTCTCCAGATCAATACACTTTCAATATAACATACACGAAAACAAGACTAACTATGCAAAATATTTTGTTGTGCAAGAGATTTTGTTGTTGGCAGACTGCATCGGCACAGGATTCTATTGCGACTCGGGGCCCTACTCTACAGCCATAACCAATCAGAGCTGCAGTAGGCCTGTAGGCAAATCACTCATTTCCATATATGGATTTGTGTCATTCACTGTGAACTGGATTGCATGTAGCCTTGTGTGCACATTTTGTCTTATTCTCTGTAATAATGGTATGGGAATAATAATGCATTTTATTTTGTAAAGAGGTTTCTTGCATCAAACAAGATGACAAACTGTTTAGTCACCTCCTTGTCTGAAGGACAAGTGGATAAACAGGTTAATGTCAAGCCCTGCATGTTTTTTTTTCAAAAGTCTCATGGAATGTAGGCCAACATGGAACACCACACATTGGCTGCTACTGTAGACTGAATGATAAAACAATTATTTTCATATTAAAATGTTATGTGATAGTTTTTTTTATGGTAGGCCACAGTAGCCTACTTGGCCGCTGTTAAATAGTCAATTAAAGCAGGTACAGTCTGTGTTCACAATAAACGCACGCCGGAAGTTGCACAGACGTTTCACAAGGTTCAAGTTTGCGCTCAGCAGACCTGAAATTTGCTCCGTGCTGAAAAATATTAGCGGGAACACTTGCTTGACATCAAAAAGTACTCGGTACATTTCGAATGCTTAGCAAGACAGAAAATTGATCCAATTCACACACTTATCAAGAGAACAACCCTGGTCATCCCTACTGCCTCTGATATGGCGGACTCACTAAACACACATGCGTCATTTGCAAATTGTTGGAGTGTCCCCCTGACTATCGATAAATAAATAAAAACAAGAATTCTGCCGTCTGGTTTGCTTAGTATAAGGAATTACAAATGATTTACTTTTGAATCATAAGTATATTTGAAACCAAATACTTTTACTCAAGTAGTATTTTACTGGGTGACTTTCACTTGAGTAATTTTCTAATAAGGTATCTTTTTTTTTCAAGTATGACAATTGGGTACCTTTTCCACATGTGTGTGTGTGTGTGTGTGTGTGTCTGTGTGGTGCGTATTCTTGTGTGTGTTGCTTAATACAATGTATACAGTTGAAGTCGGAAGTTTACATACACTGAGGTTGGAGTCATTAAAACTCGTTTTTCAACCACTCCACAAATTTCCTGTTAACAAACTATAGTTTTGGCAAGTCGGTAAGGACATCTACTTTGTGCATAACACAAGCAGTTTTTCCAACTATTGTTTACAGACAGATTATTTCACTTATAATTCACTGTATCACAATTCCAGTGGGTGAGAGGTTTACATACACTAAGTTGACCGTACCTTTAAACAGCTTGGAAAATTCCAGAAAATGATGTCATGACTTCAGAAGCTTCTGATAGGCTAATTTGCATCCATTGAGTCAATTGGAGGTGTACCTGTGGATGTATTTCAAGGCCTACCTTCAAACTCAGTGCCTCTTTGCTTGACATCATGTAAAAATCAAAAGAAACCAGCCAAGACCTCTTAAAAACATTGTAGACCTCCACAAGTCTGGTTCATCCTTGGGACTAATTTCCAAACACCTGAAGGTACCATGTTCATCTGTAAAAACAATAGTACGCAAGTATAACACCATGGGACCATGCAGCCGTCATACCGCTCAGGAAGGAGACGCGTTCTGTCTCCTAGAGATGAACGTACTTTGGTGCGAAAAGTGCAAATCAATCACAGAACAATAGCAAAGGACCTTGTGAAGATGCTGGAGGAAACCGGTACAAAAGTATCTATATCTACAGTAAAACGAGTCCTATATCGACATAACCTTTAAAGGCCACTCAGCACGGAAGAAGCCAATGCCTCAAAACTGCCATAAAAAAATCAGACAACGGTTTGCAACTGCACATGGGGACAAAGAGTGTACTTTTTGGAGAAATGTCCTCTGGTCTGATGAAACAAAAATGTAACTGTTTGGCCATAATGACCATCGTTATGTTTGGAGGAAAGGGGGAGGCTTGTAAGCCGAAGAACCCCATCCCAACCGTGAAGCACGGGGGTGGCAGCATCATGTTGTGGGGGTGCTTTGCTGCAGGAGGGACTGATGCACTTCACAAAATAGATGGCGTCATGAGGATGGAAAATTATGTGGATATATTGAAGCAACATCTCAAGACATCAGTCAGGAAGTTGAAGCTTGGTTGCAAATGGGTCTTCCAAATGGACAATGACCCCAAGCATACTTCCAAAGTTGTGGCAAAATGGCTTAAGGACAACAAAGTCAAGGTATTGGAGTGGCCATTACAAAGCCCTGACCTCAATCCCATAGAAAATGTGTGTGCAGAACTGAAAGTGTGTGCGAGCAAGGAGGCCTACAAACCTGACTCAGTTACACCAGCTCTGTCAGGAGGAATGGGCCAAAATTCACCCAACTTATTGTGGGAAGCTTGTGGAAGGCTACCTGAAATGTTTGACCCAAGTTAAAAAAAATTAAAGGCAAAGCTACCAAATACTAATTGAGTATATGTAAACTTCTGACCCACTGGGAATGTGATGAAAGCTTTTATTTCTATGATAAATAATTATCTCTATTCTCACATTTCACATCATTAAAATTTAAGTGGTGATCCTAACTGACCTAAGACAGGGATTTTTTTTTAGTAGGATTAAATGTCAGAAATTGTGAAAAACTGTGTTTAAATGTATTTGGCTAAGGTGTATGTAAACTTCAGACTTCAACTGTAGTTACAGTAAAATACTTTTGATATCTTTGGTTTGACCGGTCTAATTGTCTGTATCTTGTCATTCTGTAGTAATGAGTTTAGTCGGATGGTGGCAGAGGAATATCTCAGTTACTTCAACTTCTCAGGCCTTACTATTGACCAGGCAATACGGTGAGATCTCTTTCAGTGAAAATGGTCAGAATATGTAGCATAATGTCCAAGTGATTTCATTGAATAGTGAACACTCACAATGCTATATGTCTTCCACAGAGCCTTCCTGAGGGAGTTTGCCCTCATGGGAGAGACACAAGAGAGGGAGCGAGTGCTGGCGCACTTCTCTAGGAGATATCTACAATGCAACCCAAATGCAATACCTTCTGAAGGTTAGACTGGTTGAATGTGTGTGTGTGTGTGTGTGTGCGTGTGCGCACGCACGTGTACATGTATTTTTGTGTGTGTATATATGTGTACATATATGTCCACACACACACATTATTTTGTTCAAGTTGTTACAGTTTTAAGGTTATTAAAGAACACATTATCCATATACCGTGTGCCACTGTGGGGCACTCTTACGCTGATATTGCATTAGAACACACTGAAACATCTCTCGCTCTTTCTCCCTGTTCCAGACAGTGTCCACACTCTGACCTGTGCCCTGATGCTGCTCAATACAGACCTGCATGGCCACGTGAGTAACTGTGGGTGAGCCAGGGTGCTAGAGAGCTGTGAAGGGAATGTTGGTAAAGAGTTGGAAGTTTTCTGGTTGAAAATATAGACCATTGGCTTGAGCAGGAAGACCACTGGGCCCTGGTTATAGCTTATAGATATGTAACCTATACGCTATAAAACATCAATACAGACCTAAAGTTGTCCTTCGAGGGGTCCTTAAGCAGACGGTGTGAGTAAAGGTGCTTATTTTTTCCTTCCTCAGAATATTGGCAAAAAGATGTCCATTCTGCAGTTCATCAACAACTTGGAAGGACTAAATGATGGAAAAGATTTTCCTAGAGAACTGCTCAAGGTCTGTTGAATTAGTTAAAATATACAGTAGAAACGAATATAGCTAGATGTGTGGAACCAGGCGCGTGCACACACACACACACACTTGCACACACACACACACTTGCACACACACACACACTTGCACACACACACACTTGCACACACACACACACTTGCACACACACACACGCACACACACACACACACACACACACTTGCACACACACACACACACACACACTTGCGCGCACACACACACACACACACTTGCACACACACACACACACTTGCACACACACACACACACTTGCACACACACACACACTTGCACACACACACACTTGCACACACACACACACTTGCACACACACACACACACGCGCACACACACACTTGCACACACACACACACACACACACTTGCGCGCACACACACACACACTTGCGCGCACACACACACACACTTGCGCACACACACACTTGCGCACACACACACACACTTGCGCACACACACACACACACTTGCACACACACACACTTGCGCGCACACACACACACTTGCGCGCACACACACACACTTGCGCACACACACACGCGCGCACACACACACACTTGCACACACACACTTGCACGCACACACACTTGCACACACACACACACTTGCACACACACACACTTGCACGCACACACACACGCACAGTTGCGCACACACACGCACAGTTGCGCACACACACGCACACTTGCGCACACACGTGCACACAGTGGGATCCTTGGTTTAGCTGCAGGACCTCAATTTGACCACATGATCTCTTGACATCCATGATCTGGTTTCAGTCAGTCTGTTGAGAAAACTTTGTTTTTTCTCCCCCCCGATTGTTGGTTGACATCAGAGTAACTTACTCCACTGACTGGCAAGCCTGCTCAGACGATATCGAGAGATGCATGTCCTGAAAGCTGTCAGAGATGTAATGTTTCTCACCCTCCGATGTGTTCTTTTACATGCGTGATCCAGCATTACGTAGTTTCTCCCTGTTGTAGTGGAAAGGGCTTTCTGTCTATTATAAAGGATTTGAATGTGATCTGTTGACCACCACTGAGCTGTTGTTAACAGCACCATGTTGTGAAGATCAGAGAGAGCGAGTCAACATGTTCTACCTTCCACCCTCTCGCTCTCTGCCTCGCTCCTGTGAGCAGCATCACCTCCTACTCCCTTGTTTTCATCTCCCTCCCTCCCTCTTTCCTGTGTTTTTCAGTTTCTCTTACTCATTCTGTTACAAATCATATCACCGCATGGCAGAACATTTTCCATCTGCCTGCTTCTGTTCTTCCCTCGTTTCTCCATTTCATGTATGAAGTGTATCTTCTTCTCTCTCCCTAATTGCTCCTTTGCTCTCTGTCTGTGATATGTGTTGTGTTCCTACCTTTCTGTTCCACCTACCTCTGTGGGAGCTCATCCCAGCTGCCCACAGAGATGACCAAGCTTTGCTACTCCTTAGAGTCTCTGTTAACTATTCATATCACAGCTGAGATATCACAATGATGAAATATTAGGGAAGGCTCAGCAATCCGCCTCCTGTTTGTCTGTTCTATTGGTGCAGAGAGAGGAGACTGCTACAGTACAGTAGTCAATGGGGCAGGGCTCATATGGTAAATTACTGGTGACGGGTGAGAGGGAGGACAGGCCTCTCGGTAAATGGGAATTCGGCTGTCACATGGTGCCGCCTGCTGTGATGAGCGTTTTGTCATGGCATTATCAGACAGGCGTTACAAATCACTCTGTCTTTCTCACTCGCTGCTTCCTCTCTGTCTCTCTCTTTCTTCCATATTATTCTCCATATCCTCTCTTTTCATAACCTTGTCAGTATTTTGTGTACAGTGTGAGTAATGTTAATGTGTCTGTTGGGCGGTGATTATGCAGGGTATGCGAATGCAGACAGTGTGGTGTATGAAAATATATGCAGTCACCACTAAGTTGCTCTGGATAAGAGTGTCTGCTAAATGACTAAAAAGTCAAATGTAAAAAAATAAGTGTAGATTTCCACTTTTTTCTCTGGGTGTCAAGGGCACAGTTCTCTGTTGCTGTGGCGCATATTAACACAACTCAAGCAACTCAATCAGCATGTCACACTGTTCAGTTACTGTCATAGGAAACATAAACAGTGAGGTGTATTGACATAATGAGTCTGTGTTCATTGAGCTCACTTTGTGAATAGAGATTTTTATTTGATTTCACCTTTATTTAACCAGGTAGGCCAGTTGAGAACATGTTCTCATTTACAACTGCGACCTGGCCAAGATAAAGCAAAGCAGTGTGACAAAAGCAACAGAGTTACACATGGGATAAACAAACGTACAGTCAATAACACAATAGAAAAATCTGTATACAGTGTGTGCAAATGAAGTAAGGAGGTAAGGCAATAAATAGGCCAATAGTGGCGAAGTAATTACAATTTAGCAATTCCCACTGGAGTGATATACAGTGCCTTGCGAAGGTATTCGGCCCCCTTGAACTTTGCGACCTTTTGCCACATTTCAGGCTTCAAACATAAAGATATAAAACTGTATTTTTTTGTGAAGAATCAACAAGTGGGACACAATCATGAAGTGGAACGACATTTATTGGATATTTCAAACTTTTTTTAACAAATCAAAAACTGAAATTGGGCGTGCAAAATTATTCAGCCCCTTTACTTTCAGTGCAGAAAACTCTCTCCAGAAGTTCAGTGAGGATCTCTGAATGATCCAATGTTGACCTAAATGACTAATGATGATAAATACAATCCACCTGTGTGTAATCAAGTCTCCGTATAAATGCACCTGCACTGTGATAGTCTCAGAGGTCCGTTAAAAGCGCAGAGAGCATCATGAAGAACAAGGAACACACCAGGCAGGTCCGAGATACTGTTGTGAAGAAGTTTAAAGCCGGATTTGGATACAAAAAGATTTCCCAAGCTTTAAACATCCCAAGGAGCACTGTGCAAGCGATAATATTGAAATGGAAGGAGTATCAGACCACTGCAAATCTACCAAGACCTGGCCGTCCCTCTAAACTTTCAGCTCATACAAGGAGAAGACTGATCAGAGATGCAGCCAAGAGGCCCATGATCACTCTGGATGAACTGCAGAGATCTACAGCTGAGGTGGGAGACTCTGTCCATAGGACAACAATCAGTCGTATATTGCACAAATCTGGCCTTTATGGAAGAGTGGCAAGAAAGCCATTTCTTAAAGATATCCATAAAAAGTGTCGTTTAAAGTTTGCCACAAGCCACCTGGGAGACACACCAAACATGTGGAAGAAGGTGCTCTGGTCAGATGAAACCAAAATGTAACTTTTTGGCAACAATGCAAAACGTTATGTTTGGCGTAAAAGCAACACAGCTCATAACCCTGAACACACCATCCCCACTGTCAAACATGGTGGTGGCAGCATCATGGTTTGGGCCTGCTTTTCTTCAGCAGGGACTCCCTGTGGTGTCCCAGATGGTTAAAATTGATGGGAAGATGGATGGAGCCAAGTACAGGACCATTCTGGAAGAAAACCTGATGGAGTCTGCAAAAGACCTGAGACTGGGACAGAGATTTGTCTTCCAACAAGACAATGATCCAAAACATAAAGCAAAATCTACAATGGAATGGTTCAAAAATAAACATATCCAGGTGTTAGAATGGCCAAGTCAAAGTCCAGACCTGAATCCAATCGAGAATCTGTGGAAAGAACTGAAAACTGCTGTTCACAAATGCTCTCCATCCAACCTCACTGAGCTCGAGCTGTTTTGCAAGGAGGAATGGGAAAACATTTCAGTCTCTCGATGTGCAAAACTGATAGAGACATACCCCAAGCGACTTACAGCTGTAATCGCAGCAAAAGGTGGCGCTACAAAGTATTAACTTAAGGGGGCTGAATAATTTTGCACGCCCAATTTTTCAGTTTTTGATTTGTTAAAAAAGTTTGAAATATCCAATAAATGTCGTTCCACTTCATGATTGTGTCCCACTTGTTGTTGATTCTTCACAAAAAAATACAGTTTTATATCTTTATGTTTGAAGCCTGAAATGTGGCAAAAGGTCGCAAAGTTCAAGGGGGCCGAATACTTTCGCAAGGCACTGTATGTGCAGATGAGAATGTGCAAGTAGAAATACTGGTGTGCAAAAGAGCAGAAAAACAAATATGGGGATGAGGTAGGTAGTTGGATGGGCTATTTACAGATGGGCTGTGTACAGCTGCAGCAATCAGTAAGCTGCTCTGACAGCTGACGCTTAAAGTTAGTGAGGGCAATATAAGTCTCCAACTTCAGTGAATTTTGCAATTTGTTCCAGTCATTGGCAGAAGAGAACTGGAAGGAAAGGTGGCCAAAGAAGGTGTTGGCTTTGGGGATGACCAGAGAAATATACCTGCTGGAGCATGTGCTACAGGTGGGTGTTGCTATGGTGACCAGTGAGCTGAGATAAGGCGGAGCTTTACCTAGCAAAGACTTAGATGACCTGGAGCCAGTGGATTTGGCAACGAATATGTAGCTAGGACCTGCCAACGGGAGTATACAGTTCGCAGTAGTGGGTACTATATGGGGCTTTGGTGACAAAGCGGATAGCACTGTGATAGACTACATCCAATTTGCTGAGTAGAGTGTTGGAGGCTATTTTGTAAATGGCATTGCCCAAGTCAAGGATCAGTAGGATAGTCAGTTTTACAAGGGTATGTTTGGCAGCATGACTGAAGGAGGCTTTCTAGATTTAACTTTGGAGATGCTTAATGTGAGTCTGGAAGGAGAGTTTACAGTCTAACCAGACACCTAGGTATTTGTAGTTGTCCAAGATATTCTAAGTCAGAACCGTCCAGAGTAGTGATGCTAGTCGTGCGGGCAGGTGCGGGCAGCGATTGGTTGAAGAGCATGCATTTTGTTTAACTAGCATTTTAAGAGAAGTTGGAGTCCACGGAAGGAGTGTTGTATGGCGTTGAAGCTCGTTTGGAGGTTTGTTAACACAGTGTCCAAAGAAGGGCCAGATGTATACAGAATGGTGTCGTCTATGTAGAGGTGGATCAAAGAATCACCCGCAGCAAGAGCGACATCGATATATACAGAGAAAAAAGTCGGCCCGAGAATTGAACCCTGTTGCACCCCCATAGAGACTGCCAGAGGTCCGGACAACAGGCCCTCCGATTTGACACACTGAACTCTGTCTGAGAAGTAGTTAGTGAACCAGGCGAGGCAGTCATTAGAGAAACCAAGGCTGTTGAGTCTGCCGATAAGAATACGGTGATTGAGAGAGTCGAAAGCCTTGGCCAGGTTGATGAAGATGGCTGCACAGTACAGTGGATCATAGTGGGTCAAATGATTTCATTTTCAAATATGTCCCGACCCAATAGTGGGAAACGGAATATCCACTTCAATGGGATAGATTGATCAGATACATTTTAGGGCAGTTTATTTAAAATGAATCTGCCCAATGCCAAAACAACTACCTTGTATGCAGTTATATAGATCTGAAAAGATTGGATCGGTATAAGCAGTATGGCAATGGCTCCACCTTACCCTCTAGGCTAGGTATCCTATCCAAAGCTTTCAAGTCAATTTGATGCAGAGCGACATGAAAACTGTGTACGGATAAGAAGTAAAGCCCTGTCAACATGATTTAGTCCTTTGTGTTTTAGCTCCCGTCATCCTCTGATAAGACCGCTTCTCCTTTTCATTTGGGGCTGGATGGAATAGCACCTCTGTATGCATGTCAACCCCCTACCATCCCAGTCGGCTGACCAGACTGTGGGAGATCTTTTTCTGACAGGCTACCTTCCAGAGGATTATTTTCCTCAGTGACCTGGAAATGTTAGCTCTCAATCAGGAGTTCTGATTATTTTGGTGTGTGTGTGTTTCGCAAGGAGTTTCTGTTTAATGGTTTTACATTATGTTCTATACATTGCTCATCCCATAGGTGATCATTTTCTGTCCTTTTTTGTATAGCCTATATTTCAGCCCACAAAATAGTAGCATTATCTGGAAGGCAGATTTCTTCCAAAGACTATTAATTACTGTATTAGAAAGGCACCATTGTTTCATACTTGTCCCTGGACTGCACATTCCTTTCTGTTACCATGTTAGACTGGTGGAAATGGAGTGTGAAAAAGACCTGCATTTTAAGAAAACAGTGATATAGAGGCAAATGATTGACACTAAAAGGAGGGAGGGATCTGAACAGAAACATGGACCGGGATTTGCTGCTCAGCCAGAGAGAAATGCGCATAGAGAGAGAGAAAGAGAGAGAGAGAGCAAGCTCTCTGTCCTCATCATCCGCTTTCTTTTGTCACTGTGATTCAGTCTGTTTTTTCATCTGAAGCACACAGGGAAATAGAACAACAGTTATTGAAAAGAGGGAGATGAAAGGAGTGCGAAGCACAGATGCAATTTTCTCTCCCGACTCTCATAGAGGGATTTTCGGAGGGAAATAAGAGATTGACGCATACGAAGGAGAAATAAGTGGATGTGTGAGAACCATTTACAAGTTTGAAGACAAACCAGTAAAGAGGAGAGGATCCAGGAACGGAGAGAACAAAGAGAGAGAGAGAGAGAGAGAGGGGACCTGTTCAGTCCCTCATCAAGCCAAAAGCCTTTCATTTATTAGAGAGCAACAGGGTAGTCTGTCTCCAGCATCTGTATCGTCAAGCCTTGGATACATGTTGTTAGTTCCAATAGGATGTGCGGTGGCGTCAGTTTGAGGGTTCTCTTCGACAGCTTGCCTGTGAGTGAGTGGGTGGAGTCCTTTCCCTCCACCCGCTCTATCTGGTTTGGTGTGTGTTGGTAGTGTATGTGTGTGTGTGCTGATGTATGTGTGGGTGAACTCCGTTGCTTGCTCATTGCTGTCTTATGGTTGCTATGATCGTCTAGTCATCATTAGGCCTCGTTAACTGGGTTGTTGTTTACGTGTGTGGTTTTTTTTTTTGTGACTCTCTTGAGTATCATTAGTTGTTACGGAGTGTATGGTGGAGCTGTGTGTATGTACCAGCTCTTGATTAGCATGTTGGCAAATGCTTGACATCCTTCCAAAAAGACTTCCACCTTCATAGACTTGACGCAGAATGGTGCCACAGCAAGTGGCAGTTGCACACCACTGTTTCTCCATACATGCATAATGAATGCATATGGATCCATTATGCAGGAACTGAAGTCCCTTCGGAGGGCTTGAGGCCCATGTTAACCTCCATCAGTGGTTTCCTCAAACGTCCAGTGAAGCGCAATTCGTCAGACCGCAACCCCTGTTGTCAGTCACCAGTGACAGTGACTGTCTGCCTCTCTGAGAGTCACCTCTTTTGTCATTCTCTCTCTCTTTTTACCTTTTAACTGAATCTCTACATTTTGGTGTTAAGCTTTGAAAGAGGCCACATACAGAATCTGTGGAGCCTTTGATCAACAGGAGAGATCCGGGATTATCTGGCTTTATCCCTCCCTCCACCGTCTCTTCTCCTCTAGACTGCTCCTGTTGGTGCATTATCATGATTGGTGTAAACAGCATCCACTCTGATGGGCGGAATCGCTCCCGCTCTCTTTGCTCTGTGCGTGTTCGCCGGGACTTCCGAGTGATGGACCCCTTCCGCTACCCCCGCGCCCCTCGCTCTCGTTCTCTCAAACCCTTGTCCTTCCCTGACCTGCTGGGAAGGTCCCAGGATGGACAGAACCACCCACAGGCCCGCAAGAAGAAGGCACAGCTTGGAAAATGCAGGGTACGTTTTGTGTGGTTTGCTTTGGTCGAAGCAGCAGGCTTGTGTTTCGATCAGTGTGACTAATATGGTCAATGTGAACTGCTTTATTCAGGGCATCTAATGATTGTTGTCGCACAAGTAGCAGGATGACCAAGGGTCCCTCCACACTCATTAGACATTCCACACACACACACACACACACACAAGTTTTTCATATGTGTGACGTTTGTTATGTTTTGTCTTTTTCTCTAGGCCTTGTACAACTCCATTAGAAACGAGAAGCTCCAGTGGACCATGTAAGTGCTCTTTGCATAAGAAGGATGTTTTTGTTCTCATGAAAGTATGGGTATACAGTACCAGTCACACCTACTCAGTCCAGGGTTTTTCTTTTGACGCTTTTCTACATTGTAGAATAATAGTGAAGACATAACTATGAAATAACACTTATGGAATCATGTAGTAACCAAAAAAGCATTAAACAAATCAAAATCTATTTTAGATGATTCCATGTGTGTTATTTCATAGTTTTGATTTCTTCACTATTGAATGAGTAGGTGTCCAAACTTTTGACTCTTACTGTATACGTATGTCTGACTTTATTTGTGCACTTGCCTTAATTCAATTAACTGCTGTTAAGGTTTCCTGAATTCATATCGTAGTTGGATTCATTTTCTCAATGTCACAAAATGTGTTGGATTGAAAAAGTCTCTCAGCGTATCATGTTTTTTTTATTGTAATTAGCCGCAAATCTACTTGAAATCAGTCTACAAGCAATTTCCCCCCTACAGAATAAACTACCAACTGTGCCCCTGTAGCATTTGCCAGACTGTGTGTGCACCAAGGGTTGCTATTCTGGACCTAGTCTTTTGTGATGCCCTGAGCCCCTAATTTAAGACATAAGCTCTCCAGATGTTGTTACCATGGATACATGTCCCTACTTGCCTCTTTCGTAATTACAGGTCAATGTCTGACTCTGATTCTAAAGTGCAAACACATACAGCACACACAGTTTTAGGGGTTCAGTCAGCCTCTGAAGGAGAGCAGTGGGAGCAGCATCTTCTCTCACATTCCCTTTCACTCTGCACCACTCTGCTTTAATCTTCCCAGTCCCAACATCCCAACGCTCACCATGTGCCTCCCTCTCTATCCTCGTTTTTCTGCCTGTAGCCTCCCCTCTCTCCCCTGACCTCTTTCCTGCTCTGTATTTCAATTTTGCCTCCCCCCTCCCTCTTCTCCACTACTTGCTCTTGTGGATTCAGAGAGGTCAGCAGTTACTTAGCAACAGATGCGAGCTGTGATGTACAGTATGTGCTGACTGGTCGGTTCACTGTTCAGAATATACCTACATGTATTAGCAGCTGCAACACAAGTGGTTCGTTTCTGTCTTTTTTTTTTTTTTTAAAGCTAAATTGATGCAGTTTTGTAACACTTAAAATTTGACCTGCGGGTATAATTTATAACTTGTTTTATAAGCATTTTATAAACCTTTGTCTAACAAAAAGGCCTATTGTGTTATCTTTATGCATTTAATATTGCAACTGGCTCAAATTGGCTGTTGTCAAAAAATCACGAGGTGATTATATAAGATGTTATAAGGGGGTCACACATGCTTATGACAAGTCTTACAATGCATTATAACTGGATCATAATGCATGATACCTGCAGGCTATGGTTTGGAGGAGGTATGGTGAAAGAAAAATGGATAGAGAGCGGAGGTGAGCTACAGAGTTCCTTTAAGACACCGATCCCCCCCCATGGGTCCTGGGATGTGTCACACCGAAGAGTGTTCGACTGAACCGCATGCATGATTTGTGTTGATGTTTCTGGTTTGTGTCCACAGATGTGTGTGTGTGTGTGTGTGTGTGGCTTCTGTGACTGTGGATGATTTCATCTTAAAGATCGACGCGTGTGTACATAAAGGCGCACGCACACATCTGAGTGTGTCTCGCAGAGAGACGGAGGAGGTGGACAGTACAGTCAGGACAGTGTGACGCAGCAGCACTCCCCCCTCTGACTAACAGCAATTTCAAGCTCATACATTAATGAATGTTTAGGGGAGCAGCTGCAAGGTTCCACTGGTGTACAGATCTGCATTCAGTCAGTGTCTTCAGTGGGCGGGGAGACACCATCCTCCCCAAATGTCAGTGCTGTAGGATTCTCCCTTATAGCCTCATCGAACACTCGGACCCCTCAGTTCACGGGAAAAGGGCATCACAGTCAGTCAAAGAGATGCCAGGATACTGTTATCTAACAGACAGTGAGTCACTCACCACTCATACCGATCAGGATTGTTCCTCTTGCAGCAAAACCATTTTTTTATGTAAGAAATGAATTATAGATATCTGAATGATAAGTGAGTGGATGAGATGTTCGACATAGCGTTCATGCTTGTCAAAGTGAGTTCTGTCAGTGTTCAGGCGCAGGGTTTTTGAGCAGGGTTTCAGTTGTTAGAAACTTGGTGAACCTTTCTCTGTGATTGGCCAGTAAGATGTAACCAAGCTGCTCGGCGGGAGCATCATGGGATGTGTCCTCTCAGCGTGGGTGACAGACAGCCAGTGGCCCGGAAATCCAGAGGCTCTCACAAGCGTGGCATGCTGAGTGGATAAAGACATGGCCTTCTCACCTCCAAGCTATTAGGACTGAGCGTTCATTCATTTCTACTGGATCTGACTTAAAACAGTTTGAGACTAGCAGGTTTTGTTGATTAGGGACGTAACTTTTTGTATTTGAATTGTGTCCTCTCCATAGCGATGAGGAGGAGTTGCGCAAGTCCTTTTCAGAGTTGGCCGATTTGCGCACGGACTCCGCCTCTCACACCATGAAGCGAATCGGCAGTGGTCTAGGCGTGGCTCAGAATCCTGACGCCCTGATCTATAAGAATGGTTTCCTGGTGAGGAAGGTCCACGCAGACTCTGACGGCAAGAGAAGTAGGTTCTCTTTACCCTCCCCTGTCACCATTCACCTGTTAACCATAATCTGTTCCACTTCACTGCTGATAAATCTGACCGTGTCAATCTAAACATTGCTGTACTATTTTTAAGTTTGATTAAAAATCACACTTGGGAGCAGCAAATACTGAGTGGATATTTTCTGTGTTTCCATTATCTGTTTTTCAGCCCCTCGAGGTAAGAGAGGATGGAAGACTTTTTATGTCATGCTGAAGGGATTGGTCCTTTACCTGCAGAAGGTACACCAAACCACACCCCTCCCAACCATCCTTATATCCCAGTCTCTGATTGGACGTGTGTGATAGCGTTCCGCTCTCTGATTGGTCCGTAGGGAGAGTACCGTCCAGATAAGCAGCTGTCTGAAGAGGATCTGAAGAACGCTGTGTCCATCCACCACTCTCTGGCCATGAGGGCAGCAGACTACAGCAAGAGGCCCAACGTGTTCTACCTGCGCACTGCAGACTGGCGAGTGTTCCTCTTCCAAGCACCGTGAGACTCCTCATCCTCCACCCACTCCTCATCCCTACCCATCTCCACCCATTTTTTATCTCCACCAAGTCCACCTCTTTAACTACATTCTTAATCGTATGGAATTATCTGACCCAATTTTGTGCACTGTATTAGCCTTGGTCGTTACTCTTTCTGCCTTCTACAAGGTTGTTCTGTACTAAGTGCCCCCAAAACAGTAGTGATTGAGTGTAGAGTGGGCAGTGCCCCTCTCATACAGCCCCAGGCTCAGGTAGAGGATCATGATGCTTCTGTGTCTCTGGAGGACACAGTTGTCTGTGATGTTCTAGATATACACTTTCAGTGTTGGGATGAATTCCATTTCCATTTAGGAAGTTAATAAAACAAATCCTAATTGAAAATAAGTGTCACACTTCTTCAATTGATAACTGACCCTAAGCCTTTCTACGTGTGTTCTGGGGCTGATCATTTGTGGCCTTTATTCTGATAGCCAGTATCCAGACTTGAACTCTGTTGTCCTCCATCTCAGTAATGCAGAGCAGATGCAGTCGTGGATCACCCGTATCAACGTGGTCTCAGCCATGTTCTCAGCGCCACCCTTCCCTGCTGCCATCGGCTCCCAGAAGAAATTCAGCCGCCCGCTGCTGCCAGGCTCCAACACCAAACTGTCTCAGGTACACAGAGGCCTCCACTCACAGCATGACCCTTTCTCTCTGTCCTTCCAAGTACTAGTTCCCAGCTCAATCCCACTCATGCCATCCAGTATCTGTACTGTAGAGAGATCAACCCACAAAATTGCAGGAACTTGTCTACTAAAGACAGACTCCTGTATACTTTTTTTGTGTGTTAAAAACAGAGAACTGCTATTTTACAACTAACTCGAATGCGTAAGTAGGCTTCTATGTTGATCAGAATTCTGTATGAGTAACTGACTTTGGTGTAGCCTTATGTTCATGGTCCTCCTTTGCCTTGTGCACTGACAGGAGGAACAAGTGAAATCCCATGAGACACGTTTCCGGACCATCTCCTCTGAGCTGAGCGAGCTAACTGCTGTGATTCCAGACAAAAAGGCCAAAGTTCGTGATCTGGAAGAGCACAAGCAACGTGAGGAGTACCTGGAGTTTGAGGTGAGGGAGGGATTGATAGTTGTTGTCTGGTTAAATCGAGTGACAGGGATTGATAGTTGTCACATCTGAATAGTTGCAGCCAGAGCCATAGTCAAGCTGAGTTTGGCAGACTGAGTTTGTTTGATATTCAGAATTTTAATGGCTGCCAAATGTTTCAAGACAATTCCATTCCAGGTTCAGCCAGAATGGAAACTTGATTGCTTTTGCTTGGTGCCAGAATCCAGAACAGATTGCCAAACTTTACTGCCAAACAATGGCTCTGATCTCAGCAATGCCGAATCCTGTTTGACATCAAGTGTTCTCTCTGGCACAGAAAACTCGCTATGGGACGTACGCAATGCTACTGAGGTCTAAGATCCGGAGTGGGGAAGAGGACCTGTCTCTGTTCGAGTCACGCCTCTTTGACGATGGGGGTCTCCAGAGGGCCCACTCCAGCCCCACTCTGCGGGAGGAGCACAGCAGCAGCAGCCAGGCCAGCAGTACCAGGGAGGGGGGAAGCAGCAGCAGCCAGGCCAGCAGTGCCAAGGGGGGGGCCAGCAGCAGCAGCCAGGCCAGCAGTGCCAAGGGGGGGGGCAGCAGCAGTAGTTCCAGCACCAGGGGGAGCAGCAAGACCAAGCGCTCTGAGCCCCAGAGACACAGCTACAGACAGGCTGTCAAACAGTGAGAGGGACACAAGAGGGTGTTGGGGTGGACAGGGTGGTTTAAACGATTGGACTATCCGTGTCGATCGATACACAGGGACCACTGGTGTGCCCGGTCTCCATGACTGGAAAATGGTGGGGAGGAGAAAGATAATGGGGGGGATAGACCTGTTGCATGCTTCTATCCCGAGAAACCACAGACACTGGATGCACCAGGGGTAATTCTACAGTACAGTGGATATTCAGTCTCCCATTTTACTATACAAATGACTAACTTCTGCGTGGTCCTGCATTACTGATAACATCCACATTCATTTCATTTGATTATGCTTTTGGACCAAATTCTTGTTGACATAAGAGACAGAGATCAGAATATTACGTTAAATCAGTCATTAAATCTGGGGTTTTTAAGAGGTGTAGGTTGTTTTCCCTCCACGAAGGTTCAGTATCAATCCATTCCATCTACTGTATGTCATTACCGCCCAGCCCACCTCTCGGTGACCATCTAGGAGGGACCGAGACAGAGCTGCATCAGTTCATCTCACTGTTCCCATGGAGACTAAACGGACCCCGTGCTCATGTCAGGACCCCTACCGACCAGAGTGCCAGGACCTCAACCCACCCACGATGCATTTGGAGGGAACTGGAAGAAACACTGTATTCTTCATGAGACATGATCAATTGGAACGAATATAGAAGGTTACTGGACATCATTTTACGATGCTGCATGCACATACTAGTTTTGTTTTCAGTCTTTGCTATGATTTTGTTATTCTAAGGACTTTTCTGGTGACAAACTGCACTGATCCAGAACCAGGCCCGGTTTGAGTAACTGTGGAGCTCTGCTGGGTCTAATGATTTCTAAAGACCTTTTACACACACCAGCTACGGCACCGAGGGATTTGTCACACTAATGGGTTGATGAAGTAGATTGATCACACAGGCTGGCTATCTGTCCGTTTAATTAACTTTTTGAAGAGAACTGCATGCATATCAGGAGCTTGATGACTCCGTCTTCGAGGACATGCTTCACGATGATATGAAAAGACAGTTTTTAAAACATTCTTACGTTATTCACGTGGTGTTCTGCATTTGTACAACTGAAAATGAAACATGACAGAGCTTAGTTTACAGTACTTCTCAGCTGTATGTCAAACACTCGTTTTGAAAGTGTCTACAGGAAGAACTCGTCAGATCATTGATGACAAATGAATTCAAATGTTGGTAGAATGTTGATTTAAATTCAGTATTATGAATTGTAATGAGGCACCGTCTACCACACCCAATATATTGTATAAAAGAATGTAACATGTGTAAAACTATATAGAATGTTATGGTGTGGCATAGCCATTTTCTTCTCAGGCTGGCAGTGTTGTCTGTAAACTGGTGCAGTAATACCACAATATAGCCACCAAAGGGGGCAGTTCAAACGGGAAACGTTGGTCCTAGGTGGTAAGATTGACTTGACTGTATTATACCGGGTTTATCTGGGTGTCATGGACTCAGAGGCTGCATTTACACGGGTAGCCCAATTCTGATCTTTTCCCACCAATTGGTATTTTGACCAATCACATCAGATCTGATTTGATTGACCAAAAGACCAATTCAAAAAGAATATAGGTCTGCTTAAACGCAGCCAGAGTGAAGTCTTACTGCTTTACTTTCCCACGTGTTAAAATATGACCACGGTGAAATAGATGATTCCATGGGTGGAGGTTCCCACCACCAACAGTATGAGATTGTGTTATGTTGTTGAATTAGACAGAATAACCTCACATGGCGGAGATGGTTCTGTGATGAGTACCTTTGCCTGAAGACATTTGCATCTTGAACTGTTACCTAGGCTTTAGCTCAGCGGGTTCAAACCAGCAACATTGGCTGTCATTGTAATTCTATGGGGACCATGACAGGGTGAGGCATGATGTATTCAGTCATGCAGAATGCCACAATCACTTGTTGGGTGTGTCTTGCTCCCACTGTGAATACGTGAGGTTGTATGGTGAGGGACAATAAATCAACAGTAGACCTAAAAACTAAAGTAGAGTCAAGGACCTTTGAGTAGGGCTTCTAATGTGATCGAACACAGGGGTTATCACACCCTTCTGCACTTTGGGTTAGGGACTAGTGTTGAAGTCGAATATCTTTCTTTTTTTTTTGCTTACCAGTTGACTTGGTCTTGTTGAGTATTTGTCACTGTCAAATGTAGACTGCTATTTCTGTACATGTTTCTACTGGACTCACTTCCCATAGACGCTAAAACGTGCAACTTATTTCTATACATTTTTCTTGATTAACTCTGCATATTGTCAATAACACTAAGATTTCTCTGTCAAATATACTAAATGGTTTATCTTTTGAGGAATAGTTGACAAAAATAAACACATTTTTAAAAGACCCCGTTGTCAGAGAAATTCATTTAATTCAACGACAAGATATAGTTAACATTACATGGCAAATACACTCGCAAACGTTTCACACCTGCAGTATGGCTGTACAATTATTTGGTGAATGTTAAACCAAATTAATACACAGTATTAGTAAGACTGTCAGCCAATAAATATGTGTGAAATTGATTCATAATTCCATTCAACAATTTGACATTGCATATTTGAGATTCTTATTTATACTTTGACTTTTTGGAAGGTGTCAATGTACCACTAAAAAAGACCAGCCTATCTTTTGTCAACTTTCACCATCAGAAATAATGTAAGGAGATGAGGCCACTTATAATTACTGTACATATTGAGACCGAGTTGTCCTTAGTTCGTTGCCTTCGGCTTTGTCTGCATAAGAAAAATAACGTACAAGAACATTATCTGGATGCCCAACAATGTGAGTTGTCAACGTTGCAGTCATGGCAGAGAGAATTCTGCATTCATCAGCAAAGGCTCTGGAATGACATCCAATTCTCAATGGTTTCCCCATAGGGTGTGCTGAACAGGGTTTGTTATATCTCCCAGATGAAATGCTGGACTGAAACCTCCCACCCACCGAGCTGGTCCTACCCCTCACCCTTCCTGGTGCTCACTGGTTGGCCAAGGCTGGTTCATCCATTGGCTGACTCCCAAAGCCGCTGTCCACTGTCTGATCTGAATGGCAGAGTGAGGATGGTTTTTATGTCTCATTTCATATATTAGGCATGAACAAGAGTAAATAACATTGAATTAGGATCAATTCTACTGTTTTTGGGAAGGAACCTCTACATACAGTATGCCTTTGCAATGGCATAAGTACATGATAGAGAGACTGATAATGTGTATGTGTGTGCTGGATTGTTTGACTATTCTAGTGGTCGCTCTGGTACCTGTGTTCTGTTTGTCCTCTCTCAGCTCAGCCCGTCTCAGCAGTCGCACTCCTTCAGTCAGACCCAGAGACTGCAGAGCCTCTACCAGTCCTTCCACTGGACCGCCACCCAACTACACAGAGAGAGAGAGAGAGAGAGATACTGTCGGCTCACTCGGGCACCATCAGCTTTATTCTTTTCAAGCAGTCATGCCATTCTAACAGCCTACTTACTTAATACTTAGCCCCTTGCTAGACACACACACACAGCCCCCCTGCTCACCTTGTAATTCTCCAGCAGTTTGTAGCAGGGAGAGGGACTCTCCTGGTACAGGTGTGCCAGGGAGAGCATGTTGAGTTTCTCTGCCAGCTGTCTCCAGGGCACATCGCCCAGACTGAGGAGCTCACACAGTTTATGGAGCGTCTCACTGTCTAGCTGCTCACTTTCTGCTGAGGGGAATGGGAACAGTGGTTAGATTACTGGATAGAGCTCAGGTAATGTTCCCGAGTCAAAATGGTGGCATGACCATTATCTTACCGTCCATGCTGTTCGGTTTAGGCTTTTTACTTGAGTGTTGGCTGGACTTGGGTCTCTGTCTGGTGTCTAGAAGGTCTCTCACCTGTAGCAGGGGACGATTTATGTAAGTTCAAAGGCTGAACTGCGGTTAATGCCAATCTATCCACACCACAGCATGTTCTGTTTTTAATCACTTTTTCCACACAAATGTCGGGTTGATAAGACGAATCAATCTCACCTTTTGACATTTAGTAAGGTCAAAGGGTGTATGTCCTGTTGCTGGTCTCTTACGAGGGTTGACTTGTTCTTTCCCCAACGGTGGTGGGATGGTTGGTTGCTGTTGGATCTGTAACTCTCTGAAATCTCTTATTGGTCCATCCTCTTGCTCCTCATCAGAGGAAGAGGAGCTTAAGAAGAGCGGCTCATCATTCTCCAGATTCTTATCGGCTCCTGAGGAGAGGAAAGTCGTTAGTGTTCTATTTGCGTTCTATTCACTTAATGGACACTTTTCCAAAGCAAAAAACATGGTGATCAAATTGAGGACCGTACAGTGAAATGCTTACTTACAAGCCCTTAACCAATATAGTTAAGAGAAAGTGTTTAAAAAAAGTAGTTAAAGAGCAGCAGTAAAATAACAGTAGCGAGGCTATATATGCACAATAAATGACTGCTCACACACTTCAATCTCGTTTTGTAGTCCAGTCCCTATGTAACTGAATGAGGTAAAAACATTCTGTTTATGTCATGCGTTGGATGGTTGGTAGGGGGTATGTATCTCACCTGCAGCAATGAGCATGGAGCAGAGAGTGGGGGAGCCCTGACTGGCGGCCAGATGGAGAGGAGTGTTCCCCCCAAACGTACACATGTTTACATCTGCTTTCAGCTGTAGGACAGGAGAGAAGGGGACACCACAGGTTAGATAAGAGAGAAACGGAGACGCCACAGAGTCTGAGTAAGAATAGTAGATGAGTAGCTTCATTAAGGTGTGTGCGCACTGGGCGTCAAGTAAGGTACCTCTGTGATGAGAGTGCAGGCCACTTTCAAGAGGTTCTCTCTAACAGCCAGGTGGAGGGCGGAGCATCCACTCCCCCGCTCGGGGTCGTTGATCTTAGCCCCGCTCCCCACCAGCAGACGTAGACAGCGCTCTCCTCCCTTGCAAACAGCCAGGTGGAGAGGATGGAGACCTGAGAAGGAGGGAATTAAAGAGATGAATACCGTCTACTACAGTAATAAGCACCTAGTGAGTCTTGGGCCGGGATTCAATCTGACCGCGCCTGTAGACAAGGCGTCATTTTAAAAGGCATTGTTCCCACGTTCGGCACAATCGGAAATTACCTTTAAATGTCAAGGCGTTATAACACAGACTGGATTGAATCCCATCCTTAAGTTAATTGAAGGAATACTGAGTTTACTACTATTGAGAGTAAGCAGCAACCACCATTGCTTAGTTGGTAATTCACATGGTCTAATTATCATGCTCAAGTCTCATGGGCGGAATAAACTCAGATTACCCCCTTCTTTCCACCATCCCAACTCACCATGATAGTCGGCCATGTTGACCAGGTGGTTGTAACGTTCTCCTAGGTGCCCCAGGAGGACCCTGAGTGTGACGTCGTCCCCGGCCAGCGCTGCCAGGTGCAGGGGGGTCCGGCCGTCCCGGTCCAGCAGGGTGGGGTCAGCCCCGGCCCTCAGGAGAACATCCACCACCTTCACCTGCCTGGTGATCACCGCCAGATGGAGAGGAGTCTTCAGAGAGCGAGAGAGAGACAGAGAGATGGCGGACACAGTCAGGAAGAATGAATATCTTCAACACTAAACCTCCCCTAACTGTACAACTAGGTAGACTTAAAACGTATTCTAGTTCCCCCCCCCCAAAAAAAAAATGTCTGTGTGCAAAGATTCTAAAATCCATCTTCTAAAGTTCAATCCAGCCCTGGTGAGTGGCAGAAGGGTAAATACCTGGCTGAGGTGGTTGAGCTTGTCGAGGACTTTGCGTTGCTGGATGGTGAGGAGTGTATGAACCAGCTGCTGGATCACAGCTGACTGCTGGTGAATGATGGCCAGGTGCAAAGGCCTGTGGGGAGACAGAACACAAAAGTGAGCAAAGCAAACTCAATACAAAACACACTGCATGTACAGTATAATGTATAGAATGGAGGCAGACACTCAACTCAGATCCTCAAAAACATGTACTGATGTGCTGTAGAGGCAGAGTTAGACTCACGTGTCTCCGTTTTCATCCTGGACCCCACATAGGTGTCTCTGCATTGCCAGAAGGACCCGGACGTCCCCAGTGGTGCAGTACTGTAGGAGAGCCCCAGCTGTCTGCTTGGTCATCCGAGTGGCCCTGCTCTGGAGAGTAGCAGCTGGAAACAACAGGATAGTCTTATTAGCATAACACAACTTATGACAATTTCTCCAACATGTAGCTAGCTAACTCTAGTTGTCCCTGCCCCAGCACTGCTATAATGTGGCTTACCAATCTGGAAGAGCTGCTGTTGTAGTGGTGGTGAGGCTGTCTGTCCTGGCGTCTGTCCTGGCATCTGTCCGGCCATCCCTCCAGCTTGCTGCTGGGTACCCTCAGCCTGGGCAGTGGTGCCTGACATCTGGGCTCCACCACCCCCAAAACAAGTGAATCCACCCCCCATCCACCCTGATCCATTCATCTGCTGGTTAAACTGGAATCCTGTGGATAGGAAAGAAATGATTTAGTGAGGAGGCCAGCATTTCATCTGATATCAACGAGAATAAGGGCAGACATAAAAAGAGTTCAAGTATGTAGATCTAGGTTCCTCACCTGCTCCTCCTGGTCCTCCGGCACCTCTCCCTGCCCCCCCAGCCCCTCCCAGAGGCCCTCTCCATGGGTCATTATAGGGGAGGGGCTTCTGCTTCTTACGCTGAACCTCCTCTTTATCTAAGTTACACACACAGAGGAGAGACAGAGAGAGGGAGAGGGGAAGAGAGCGTTAAAAAGGTTTGATTCAATCCAATGGGACCTCCAGCTCTGGACTCCATCATTGTTCTCTCTCGCAGAAGGGATTGTGAGTATCAGACTAACTCACCTTGAATTTGAGGAACGTAGGTGAACTGCTTGGGGTCGCTGCAGTCTCCCACTTTCTTCCTTTTCAACTGGAGGAACACAGTGACTGAACGATCGATCTCTGTGCTGTGGTACGGGGGTGTCTTAAACACGATGGCATACTGCACAGGTAGGGGCCCAAACAGTGACATCAATGAGAAGGGTTTGAGTAAGATCATACATGGTGTGGGGTCAACGTTTGCCAAATAATGTGCTTGGTATTCACAAGAATACTTATTACTCACACAAAATTCCCCCCCCCGACACACTCTCTCACTTCACACTGAGTAAGGACTCTGTACCTGCTTGTGGACATCAGTTGGAGAGAAGTCACCAAAGGCCTCCCAGCTTCCATCCTCCTCGTAGAAGCGGATCTCAATATCATCTGAAAAGTAGAACAAAACGTGTGAAATTGTGTAAATTGTTTCCCAGACAAACTATTGTAAAATGAGTGTGGGCTGAACTGCCCCCTCACCTTTTTGTACTTTGTCACACAGTAGGAAGATCTCATCCCCTCCCAGCACAGACCCAGAGGTCTTATCCATACGGGAGATTTTCAGGTTGGAAGCGTTGGGTGACTCTGGGTGGATAAATATAATCATGTGTTCACTACTGACAATAGTAATACATGTACATGTTTCAGCACTAACACAAGATATTCAACTAATCAAGGTCTTGATGATTAGTTTATTCATTTATAATCAGATATGATAGTACTGGTCTGAAACAAAAGCCTATAGGTTCCTAGGACCAGGATTGAAGAACACAGAGATAGAAAGAGTTTCTACTCACTGCTGTCAAAGATGGGATTGGAGACCACTGGCTTCAGGGCCCTAGAGAACCCTCCGTTACTGTCCTGGAGGTAGGCCGTGAACTTTAACCTCACTATGTTCAGGTCCATGATCCTGCCCAGCTCGTTGGCTTCTCTCAATATGGCTTGTTCCTCTGCATCTGTGAGAGATAGACAGAGAAGGTGTCTTTGTAGCAGTTTTCACAAACACATTGATTTCTATGCACTAACATGTAAACCATGCGATGAGATTTGCACAAAGTTGTGGGTTGCACGTAGTATATCTCAAGTTAGGATTCCACCCTCAAGAGTAGATTCCTCATTTGAAAGGACAGTAAAGTAGGCTCTTACCAGTAAAATGGTAGTGCTGCCCCCTTTGTCTCCTCTTCTCGTCTCTCAGTCTCTTGAACAACACTTCCCCTACCCCTTTCTTTGTGACATGGAGGATGCCCAGGTTACTGAACCTACAGAGGAGAGAGAAATCGAATGAGAAACGGGTAGTTTGAGAGATGTTGACATTCACCAGTCAAGTTACGGCAGTAGCCCAGTGGTTAAGAGCGTTGGGCTAGTAATCGAAAGGTCACTGGTTCAAATCCCAGAGCCGGCAAAGGTGGAAAACTAGATAGACAACCAATCTGTACTCACTGTGCTGTGAGTTCATTGGGGCCCACATCCACACTGCATTTTCCACTTTCCGTGCAGCAGTGCCTCCCCACCAGACTGTGAGCGTGGACCTGGGGGGGGTCAGAGTGGGTCACCAGCTGCACCTCTACCCTGGCTATCCCCACATAGTTAGACACCTGGAGAGACGCAGACAGAACGAAAGAGAGGGAGTTAAGACAGACCGTTATTGACTAAAGATAACTATGTTCATGTCCTAAGAGGCTGGACTTCACCTCAATACACCATTACACAGATACACTAACAACGTACAAAGCAAGATGATTCAGTGGAGAAGCACAACTTTACAGTTAAATTACCGTAACAATTGTTTTTATTCACAACGTGTGTCTCAAACAATAACGCAATGTCAATATATTGCGTATACCCATTCGAAAGCGTATTGGGCTCCATTGAGTTAAGACGCATGGTGAAAAGCAGGCAGACAGTGAAGCTAAAAAAAAACCAGATAAACAGACAGCCAAGTATCCAACAGTGTGTACTACAGTACAGTACCTTGACAGTGGGATAGGTTCTCCTGTTCCTCTCGCTGGAGGCCCCTGGGAGCCCACCGTGGGACGGACCCTCACACTCATAGCGGAATCTGAAGCCTCTCTGCAGACAGGCGAACAAGGAGGTCAAGAGAAAGTTCCCCAACATCAGTGCCTGCACTTACTGTAACAAAGAGTCACTTCCTAAATCCTGGACTTTCCAACCCAGCGTCATATTCTAATCCCATAAAGCAAAGACGGGAGTGAGGGACAAGCCTGACATTGGTTTCTCGATTTCTACATTCCATTCTAGTTCAAAGGGCACCTTCTTTGGGATAGTTGAGAGCAGGAGCAAGATATAAAGTACCTATAGGAAAATGGTTGGTGTGAATCAACTGATTATGTGAATGTCATAGTTTCGCAATGAAAGGCGGGAAGAACTCTGTGAATTTGATAGTTTCGAAATTGGTGTTCAAGTCTTATGCAATTACTTTGAACAGAAACAGTAGAGCAAGGGAAGACGTCATTCCACTGTTTAAGAGCAACTCGCTGAGCTCACCTGTTTGGGCTCCTCAAGTATTTGAATGTAGGGTCCATGAACTGTTAACAAAGAAACACAGGGTCACTGTCACTGGAAGATGGAGGCTACAAATCAAGACTCACATCCAAGCCCTTCAAAAATCCAGGGTAGAGAATCCAAAGATGTAAAAAATATAGGCAGCATATTTGCATTACATACATGTGCATGGTTCATTGTGTACGATATCATAATTACTATGCACTACATACGGCATGTGCAGTTTTGAAAGACATTTAAACATGTGTCAGTGAGATCCCTTCTACTTGAGTGACGTACGTGCCATATTCACATCATACCAAATAATATTACTACAGTACAACTTGAGTATGCTGTATCCACGTGGTACAACGTGTACACAAGGTACAAACTCACCTGTCTCGGGTATGTAGGGCTCACTCTTGACCTCCACAGGTGGCATGAACTCATAAGTCGATAAATTCATCATCAGCTGGGGAGATTACATGATTACATTTTTATTTGCATATCTTTCAAAAATGTATTTCATTCTAACGTAATATAACAGACATACTGACAAATCAAGCAAAAACATTACCTCATTTTCAATCATTTTCATGCTGTACTGAGCTTCATCCATTCTGAAACACAAGGGTGAAATACAAATGACCAAATGTAGCTAAGACAAAACGTTGACTCTTTTCTGATCATAAATAAGTCTCCATACCTTTCAGTTCTGTAGAGATGTACACAGACAGGAAGTCGTTTACTTCAATACTACTCAATGTGAAAAAGTCACTTGACTCACTAAGTCCCCTCTTTTCCCTCTCATCGAGATTTAAAAAAACCAAAAATTGAAATATGAGATGTAACAACAACAACAAAAATGGAGATAACATTCAATCTCATACACTCACACTTTATAGTAATTGAACAAGGAAGGGTGTTGCAGTGTTCTGTTCTTTTCTTACTTTCCCCCTCCCTCTTTTACTCACGCATATCACTTCCTGGAAGTGAGGAAGGAAAAAAAAACAGAGAGGAAATCCCCCAGAATACCAGCTCAGCGCTGCCGCTGATTTCAGACTGACTCAGTACACCAGATACAAAAGCCTGGTGTTTTTTTATTTTTATAAAGAGCCTTTATTTCTTTCTCTATAATCTTTAAAATAACATCAAACCTTCTTCCTCTCCATTTTGCATTCGGAAGGTTTTCTTTCAGCAGCTACCCTTCTAAGTTGACAGAGAAAAGTTTCAAAAAAAAATCCACCAACTGAACTAAAGGAAAGGGGGATGTCTAGTCAGTTGTACAACTGAATGCATTCAATTGAAATGTGTCTTTCTGCAATAAGGCTATTTGAATAAAAGTTCTGACTTGATGTGAACTGGAGGTTAGCCTAACCCTTCAAAGTGAGACTACAAATGCCCGAACCTGTTTTTCTACTCTGAACAATAGGGAAAAACCCTGACAACAGCCTCCTATTCTAAGGGGTTCTAAGGTCATTGTCAATGGCTTCCGCTCTGACTGGGCCATGTTCATGTAGTAGGTTTAAGAGTAAGCAGGGTTGGCCCAGGTGCTTTTTATACAGATGAGCAGGATGCTTTTCCGAACGTGTTACATTGTCACGCAAAATGTCACGCCTCTGTGAGACAGTGTCATGATGCTGAATTGAAAGGAAGTCTGCGGTTTGAAGAATGTTTGCAGTGACATCTGTCATCTAAACCAGGGGTGTCCAAACACCAGTATCCGTGACACTAGGAGTTAAGGAAGAAAACATAACAAAACATGAAGCGGACTTCATTTCTTGAGGAAATAGTCCTAATGTTGTAAAAAAACAGCCGTGTGTTGACACAGAGTCACATTTGTTAATTTTGCTGAAGTAGGTTGTAGCCCTTCACACTGGTGGAATGCAGTGGCTGTTACAGTAACATGCTATAAATGTCAGAGTTCAGACTCTGTGCTTCACAGCTCTGTATGGGTTTTCACTGACAGACGTTCTGAACTTGAGCACTGAATGTGACAAGAAGTTGCCCCCCTCCCTCCCACTAATTGTGATTTTTTTTTTTGTCTGAGTGAGGGAAATGCTACATTTTGAAAGAGACATTGAGGATTATAGTAAATGACGCTTTGATGTCATACAAGCAAGCCAAACGCCCGTCCAAATGCGTACTTCACATTTCCATATGATAAAGCTCATGTTATACATTGTCAACGTTTATGATCACTATGTTTGATGTACAGTTACAAGATGACATGGCGTCCTACCCCTGGGTTGTTCTGACCAAAATGTCTGTTGTGAAGAAAATTCACCGCGGAACACACACTTGAATGCACACAAGTATTTTCTAGGCACCAAAATGACGATCTGTTTCTCTAAATTGCCCTGTGAAAGCCTTACACTGTAGAATCATATTTTATAAAAATTACAGCTGAAGACTCTTCATTGAGTCATAAAAGTGCATTGAAATGGCTTAGGAACCGTGTACACTTTGGGGAGGTGTGGCCACTGGGAGACACCCGTTGGTCCTCTCACTGAAACCCTTGTCATTTTTTGGTCTGATGTTGGTCTGATGTTGTTATCGTGTTACTGAACGTATCCAGTACCTTCAGATTTTGTTATCAAAAAATGCGGCTCAAAGTACAGCACACATCAAATCAACAGTGTAAATGTTTGGATTCAGTCTTGTGTCAAGTGAACCGTTCTGTCCTCAACTTTGGTCTAATCATTTCCCCATAATCTCCAAACTGTTCCCTTTCAACTGCTACCAGGCTTATGCATATGCTTTTCCTATTTATTCTGTAAGACACATTTCATTTAGCCCTGTCCATATAGGCTAATTCCCACAAGTAAAGGGTAACTAAAAGGACCATAGAGTGAAATCGGCTTTGGTTCTTTTTATGCAAAGGAAAAGCTGGTATCACAGTACTGCGCTACCGGTATTGTGACAACACGAAACAAAAACGGAGGCCTTTGTTTTATAGATTAGATTCCGAGTGGCATAAGAGAACGATGCGTGGACATATCAGAACACTCAAGAACGTGTACTTGTGTATGAACAGATTAATATGGCAAAGACAACAATTAGATCAAGTTGGCAAACAGCACCACCTCCAGCGGCAGAATGAGTCTCCACCTTTCAGAAGTAGCACCATGAACACAGCTGCCATTTTACTCAAGTCTTCCTCTCGCACTAGGCCTACTCCACCTGAGCTATCAAAGCGTGCCAGCTAAAGAACAGCAGAACAAACGCAACACTAAAACAAGCACAACCATTTACAACAGACCCCACTCTTGACCCTGATCCATAGTTCCAGTCTGTTCAAATTGACCTCAATCAACTGTAGAGGACAATCAACTGTCAAAAGACTGTAGAGAGACCACTCAACAAAGCAGCACAACAATCACAACAGCAGTACCTACCTTAGTGCTTCAGACATGATGCCTGTCAGTGGATCATAGATGATGATACTTCGGGCTCACTGTCAGCTCCCTGCAATAGGAAACTGTTATTAGTCCATTGGGTATTTCTAATTCAGAGGGGTTGGGTTAAATGCGGAAGACACATTTCAGTTGAACGCATTCAGTTGTACAACGGACTAGGTATCTCCCTTTTCCGTTCCCATATTTCCTATGGGTTTAACAACATCATCCCACCACTATAGTGGCTCACCACAGCAAGTTTGTGTGTCCATATCCAAATAGTACAGCAGCAGACTAATACGGGAATTTCCAGGCCCTGGTTGCTGAGATGGGGCCAAACCCGCAACCCACTTTTCCCCATGAAACAATGTTGAACAAATTAGAATGAATGTACATACAGTCAGTAAGCATAGACAATCAGTAACTATCTTGCATAATGAGATCTTTATTAGTTGGTCCAATTTGTACATAATCTTCTTGTTACATATTTATTAATGAAATAACTTAGTCTGCTGATGCCTAGGCTTCAGCTGTAGACCTATCATCACCTCACAGCCAGTCAACAATTTATGGCTGTGCGTTCATTGAGCACAACAAATATGCTTCGGCCATCATTTGTAAACAAATTCATACTACATATAGTATTAAAGCATGTTCTTACGTCTGGCGCGGTCCCATTTCAATGTAACTATCATCCTTTTAAAATCATATTTGTTTATGAATGTTTTCTGATGCATATATAGCCATGGGTTTCTGAAGGCAATTAGGCCGTTAAAGTTGTTTCATAACTTCAAACCATAATTTATAATGAAAAGGTCACAACTTTCCAGCAAGATATAGGGTATATATAGGCTTGTCAAAGGAGTCTGTCCTGGATTACGTATAACAGGGAAGACTACAACATACATGCAACCACTGTTCATAAAATCCCTTACCTTACAACTCCTCTGAACTTGATCCACCTCTAAGGAGAGAACTGGGCAGCACGACTGCTGCTGCTGAAGTTGATCAAACCGATGATGAAATGTCAGGGCGTACCTCAAAAGTACAGAGCACAGTGTTCACTTCACTGTCGGCTCAAATCCGGGATTTGTTCCATGTATTTCCCCATCTATTAAACTGTCGATTTTCTCATATTTAGCTATCTGTTATGATAGGCTGCCTCTCTTGTCTACGATCTATCAAGCCAGCTGGAAAGCCCCGGAGAGCTGGGGGAATTCCGCAGACACGTGTCAAACTCGAGCTACCAATTGGTTGTGGGAAGTGCCCTTTCTACAAACTCCCGCCCTCATTGCAACACCAATAACATGATCTGGACTGCAAAGCTGAGAGGTTCAAGCAAGGATGTAATGGATGTTTGTATATTTTAGTAATAAAATGTGATATGGACAGAAACAAAATGTATATGGTACTATACTGCAATATTTGTACACTGAAAATAAATATTTTTATTTCACAAGGAAAAATGATTAATATTCCAACAAATTCATACAAACATGACACCATTTTACATATCAACATAGTACTTTCAGGGAGGCCTAAACATACCTCAAAGATCTGTGATGACTGTGGTAGGGTAGTACAAATACATTTATGTGACATTTGGAGTTGATTCAAGTGAACCGAGACATGTTATGATTTGGGGTCATGAAAATCCAGCAGTAGAAAGTCCTGGGCAGTGGGGACACTGTTCTCGTCACACAGGAAGTGGCTGCGGACGGTAAGGAGGAAGGTGCGTCTGGGAATGGACAGCAATGAATAAATCCTCTCAGCCACTACCTGGACTAACCTCACATCTGACCCTGGAGCTGTGGGAGAAAGAGACATAATAATGTCAGTGTCACAAACGGCAGGTGGATGAGTGACAGAAAGATAAGAGGCATGGGTTTGGCGGTGGGAAAACACATCCTCTTACCGACCGTCTTGCTCAGCTTGTCAGGAGGAGTGTCGAGCAGGATCTTCTGCAGCAGGACAGGTGGCACCTGCACACACACCTGGCTTTCCCCATTCTTCACTGTCAGTATTACTGGCCTGGAGTTAAGTGGGGAAGTCACTTTACTAAACCAAAACACAAGCCAAACAGTCAGATGGTACTATCATAATGTAAGCTAGTATTGGAGCTTGAAAGAGCCATTTGCGGTTGATATAATCACCTCTTTTAGAAAATGAGAGCTATTCAGGCTGCTTGAGTTAATTACCGGCCAATTCCATTTCCATTTGGAATGAGTGTGTTTGGTACGTCTGAGAAATGGACACTTCCACGAAGATAATGCGAGTCAGTGAGTGAAGCATTATTAAGGTCTCTCTGTATACCTTAATGTAATGTAAATGCTCGTGATGTTGGTGAGATGCACCGTGTTGTGGTTGTAGGACCTGTAATAGCGTCGTACTCCAGTATGGGGGAGGCAGGGGTAGCAGGGACAGTAGATCCCGTTGTCATCTGTGTCCAGTTCGGCAGCGCAGCGCCCACAACCTGTGAACGTGATGTCACCTGACACTGTGTCCAGGATACTCTCCAGATGCGTGTCGCTGTCCATCCGCTGCAGTGCATTCTGGGAGGGGCTGCCTTGAAACTGGAAAGCTGTGACGTGAACTCTCAGTTCCACATCACCTTAGAGGACAAAAAGCAACAAATGATAAAAGTCAAATATAAGTAAAAACAAAAGAGAAACATTACATCTGCCTGAGGCTGATGCCACACAAGCGCTTGCACGCAGCACACACACACACAGGTTGTTACACAGGTAAATAGTGGCACACAAGCGCTTGCACGCAGCACACACACACAGGTTGTTACACAGGTAAATAGTGGCACACAAGCGCTTGCACGCAGCACACACACACAGGTTGTTACACAGGTAAATAGTGGCACACAAGCGCTTGCACGCAGCACACACACACAGGTTGTTACACAGGTAAATAGTGGCACACAGAAACACACAGTTGTGTTAAATATTGTTCTCCTGGATGTCTTTTGTTTAGCATTACTGTCTTGTTGTTTTTGTCGTTAAAAATAAGTATCCATTGTTGGTCGTTGGCACATCGTGGTTGTTTGAATTTTAAAAAACAATTGTACAAAAATAAAAAGGCACCAATTGGTAGATGGGCATAAATTTTAAAAATGCAGACATTGGAATTATATATATAAATAAATAAATAAAAATGGTCAGCAACTTCTCAATGGGTTGTGAGAACAGCAATTTAGTGCTGATCCTGCTACTTTTCAATACAGAAATGCATTTACAAAACTGCTGTACTACATGACAGAACCACTATTTTTCGATTTCTCAAGTGTTGTAACATTTTTGTGGCTTGACCAACCAAAATCCAATTGTATTTTCCTGTGACCCTACAAATAAACAAAGTAATGTTCCTGGTCAAAACCCATGTTGTGACCCAGTAGGAATTGCAATGGCCATGAGTCACGCGTAGGTCCCAACATACTATTTGTCAAACAAACACTGATGTAGCGGCTTACCAGTGTACTTCTGGGACAGGAGAGTGTGCAGGTCTATCTCCAAGCTGGTGCTGGTATGTTTGGCAGGGCCTGGCCGGTAGAACTCCAGCGCCCGCGTGTCGTCGGGGAAGAGAGGCTCACAGGAGCCCCAGGGGGTGGAGTGCAGCTCCAGCAGGCCTGTCGTCATACTCTCTCTTACCAGGAGCAAACGGAAAACCCACACTGCATCTGCACAGGAGCAGGGGGCAGCAGCTCACTCATGCAGCAAGATCTAAATAGCTGGTTAGATTATGTAACGCATACAAGTAGAAGGATTGCTAGCACTTGGCTAAATGTTTAGCAAAGTTAGTAACTCATTCTTACTTGTTCTGACTTTACCTTTGTTCCTGTTGATACGCTGCAGCCAGGTCAAGGCAGCTCCCCAGAGCACCACTGCCCCCTGCTGTCCATCCCCCTGCTCTACAGTCAGCACAGCCTTCAGTACTCCTCCGACCCTGGACGTGCCCTCTGCCTCGGCCCGCCACCCTGGGTTACACACACAGTCAGACACACAGGCTGCTGCTGTCAACACTCATGTATTGATCGATGTCCATACAACCAACTTCCATATCAAAGTCAAACAAAATGCATTGCAGACAAAAGGGATACATTCAGAAGTGTGCGCATGCCTGTCTGAGTGACAGCTGTGGCGATCTCGGTGCATGTGACAATGCTATGTTGTGTGTGTGAAAAATATAGTGTGTGTTTACATGATGTAATCTCCTAGTCTGAGGCGTATTACCTGTGATCATCTCAGTGTGTGTGATTCGAAGCAGGGCATGCACCAGCGTGTCAGGTCTCAGGGTCCTGAGACGGGCGTGGGCGATGGTGTTAGGATCCTGAGGGACGCGAGGAGGGAGGGACACCAGCAGGGGACGCTTCTCACGCAGGTAACCACACAGAGACCTCAGTGTCCGGCCATTCACATTATGTGGGACTGCAGAACACAGAAACATTTGTCAATCCCCTCTAGATGTAACGTGGACTTTTTAAGGACTCAACAGTCAGAGATGAACATGTGCAAGGGGCTTTCACAAACACTGACATCATGTGAAGATCAACACCCTCTGAAACGAGTGTTCAATAAAAAACAAGACATCAGGAAGCTATTCAAATGGTCACACTATGCCAAGAGCAGAGAGCAAAAGTGAGTAAGTGAATCTACACCATAAATCAAGACAACTGTGAAAGTGTGATTAGAAATTCTAGAACTTCTAGGGAGGGGTGATAAATGTGCCGCAAGATAAATTGACCGGCACTTGCGAAATTCCCTGTCACCAGATTAAAATATATATAAAAAATATATATATACATTTAACTTGGCAAGTCAGTTAAGAACAAATTCTTATTTACAATGACAGCCTACCAGGGTACAGTGTTCAGGGGCAGAACTACAGGTTTTTACCTTGTCAGCTCAGGGATTCGATCCAGCAACCTTTCGGTTACTGGCCCAGTGCTCTAACTAGGCTACCTGCCTACAGGCCTACAGGTACCCAGGTTGGAATCTAAATAGTTGGCTGATTCTACTCCTCTACTTCCACAGTTTATTGTATCCATATGGCTTTGGCATGATATTCGATTCATAGTAATGAATTTATAAATATGTCACCACAATTAAGACACAGTGGTTTACAAATGGCTTGTGAATGATGTGGTGTTTCCTGTCTAAACAGCCCCACCTAGAGGTGAGCTGCTGCCAGTGACTTGGCCCAGGTTGAGGAGCTTGCTGCTGTACGACGACTGCAGAACCGTCTCTCCTCTCCACTTGTCCTCATTCACCATCACACCTGTCATGATAACACAACAGGTACAGTAGCTGTTACTCCTGTATCATATATACAATTGATAGAATATTGATAGAAAGTACAAATATAAAGAGCAAATGCAAGGAACTTCCTTGCACCCTTGATTGTTGTTACTGTAGTACATAAACTGGACAAAGGTGAGTACTTGCAACTGCAAGAGATAACAGCACTATTTTATCTATAAAAGATTTATAACAAAGTAATACAAGTAACTGGGTAGTTTATACCTACCAGTGATGAGCAGCACATCTCCAGAATACACAGTCAAGGCCCAGAATGCTGCCCTCCTCCACAGGACCACCTTCATCTCCACTTCTGATTGGTCAGTAACCACCACAGAGGCCAGGGGGATACAGGAGCCAGCAGACACCCCGGACCTCACTCTAATCTCCTTCAGATGACACGGGTGCACCACGGCCACTAAGATGGAGTAACGCACTCCCTGGGTGCCACATCTAGCCAGGGTGGTGTGGGCTTGGGAAGTAACACAACCCTTCCCTGTAGTCTGGTCTGATGACTGATCAGTTCTGTCTATTGTGGGGGAGACTTTACTCCTTTTAGGGGCTGGGGGTTCCGGTGAGGTATTTACAGGGGATCTAGGTGATGGGAGAGGGCTTTTGGAGACTACACCCACTTCTTTGTTCCCCATTGGGTTACCCTGAGAGCAGAGCACCCCATCAGCAGTGGCCTCCAGTATCACCCCTCCTTCCTCCTGCCTCTGGCTCAGCAGGGGCTCATAGAAGAGCTCCATGGAGCCCTGCTGGGTCCCTCCTTGGCCCCGCTCTCTGGGGGACTGAGTGGGGGTGGCTGGGCTGTACAGCTCTGGGGAGCTGGTGAAAGTGGATGGCGTGGATTTAGGTGGCGTTTGTGGAAGTCTGGTTTTCACAGGGCTGGTTTCTGGTTGTCCCCCCAGTCTTCCTCTCAGGAGCAGGGCCTGGCTGACTGTCCATGCACTGAGGTACTCCGTCTCCACAGACACAGACTGAGCAAGGGCTGGATCTGACTGGATGCCTGCTCTCTCAGGGGCAGACTCAGGCCCTGGGTCAGGCTGCCCGGCAGGGAAGCAGCTGTCCAGATACTCCTTCACTGATTCAGAACACATGTCCTCATCATTAACGACTGTTTGCTCATTCTGGGGAGTTGAGCTCGCCAAAGGGGCCAGGCCGGCCTGAGTTGTCTCTTTACAACCTGGTTCTCTCTGTAAGGGAAATCCGGTTTGGGTCTCAGGACCTTGGAGACTGGTACCGTGCTTGCTGGTACTGGGCAGCTCTCCGGGCTCTGATGAAGCGTCAACCTCACCTCGACCGTCACTTCCATGGATCCCACCCTCATCTTCCCTGGCCCTCAGTCTGCCCCCCTGCCAGCAGAGCTCCACGGTCCTCCACTGACCAGACTTTCCCTCATCAACATCAGACACAGGTGTGAGGGGAGGGGCACCCATGAACACATGAATTTTGGGTTTGTCGGTCATGCTGCTGTTTTCACTTAAAGCCACATGTCAGAATCTCTTGGGTTCCATAGACACTGCGATGCAATCCTTTCCTCGGAACAGAAAATACTCCTGTGAAGAAAACAGAATCTACGATATAACATATGCATGTTGATAATGATTACTTCATCCCTTTGATAGATTTCTAATGTTAATATGGTTATTATGTAGGCTAATGCTTAGTAAATGTATGTGTTTCTTGGTCAAATAAAGATGAACTCTTTGCCACAGTATGATGCCAAAGAGCAGGACTAGAAGACTTTAAGGTGGGACACTGTAGAGCCCAAACTCACTGATGTGCGAAATCACCTTGGAGGGGTTGAATACTGTACCTCAGTGGAATTTGACTTCCTCTCTTTAAACAGGGCACATTTCAAAAAGGACAAAGAAGGATGTTTAGCTATTGCTTGGGAGGACAAATAGATTTGTTTCGTCAAGCAAACCTCACACGAGTCAGCAGAAAGCGTAATGGTGATTTGAAAAACATGTTAGAACCCCCCCACGGTCAAACCCCCCCTCCACACTCAGTACAGGGATTTTAGTGCAGCAGAGGTATACAGCGCCACAGCTGGCAACAATAACAGAGGTCATTAGTCACAGACTGTTAAATACACATGTTCCTGGAATGTGATGTTTCTTTGGAAAAGCCAAAAAAGGCCATGTGTTTGAGTAACTCCCTAGAACTCACCAACCAGACGATGGGTGTTGTGAGCACGTGGGCCAATGATCCACCAGAACTGTCCGCTTTGAAACCACATCAAGGTTGATCGCAGCCCTTGAACTACAGAACGCTGTGGTGAGAGACAGGAGAATATGGGAGTGAGGAGAGGGCGTAGGCCTTCTGATTGTCAATGTTGTGAGTGTGCTTATACCACAGACACTGCCAGATTTGGTGCAGCTATAGAACGTTTTGAGGCTCTATTAGCATAGTTGTGGTTGATCATTGGTAGATTTCTTATTTAAGAAAGCATGGTGGACTGGACTCTGTGTCTGTGTGTGTGTGTGTCCAGCACTAGGGGTGATCTTATCTGTTTACTCAGGGTAGAGGTTGCATCAGCCAGTGCTGTGCCTTTTAGACATGTGTAAGCAAACCCTTTGACACACTGCCCAGTAAGCAAAATGAGGTGGAAAGACCTCTTTTTAGATGTCTTTTCCAGACGTTGACATCAAGTGCATTTCAGGTGCTGAATGAAAGGTTAGAAGACATCCTATTTCCAGATATTGAAAATACATTGAAAATATGTCTTATACGGATGTCAAAATATGTATATTCCGGACATTGAAATTAGGTGCTGAATGAAAAAGTACAAAAACAAATTTTCCGGACGTTGAACATTCTGCCTGTCTGCCTGTCTTTCCCAGACTATGAAAAGTTCTCATTTACAGACATTGAAAATACATATTTTTCAGTCATTGATTCTATGGCCAAATTTCAACTGCTACACATTCTCAAATAAATAAGCATTATATCACAATAATAATTTCACACCTCTTAATAGGAGAATTGCCCAAAATGTAGTATTGCACCCATGTACTGTATCACATGCACTTATGTTAACTTTTTCAAAACCTTTAAAACTGGCAACAATGATATTCAAAGTTGTCCAACATACAGAATAAAGGTTATATTTATTTATTTTTTGCTATGAATGTGATAGGTTGTTGTTAATCTACTTTAGTTGAATGCACTGAAGTCAGTCCTATAGGTCACACTAGATAAGAGCGTCTGCTGAATGAAAGTTCTCAGGACTATTAAAAACAAACAATTGCAAAGCATGCTGGGTATTATTCTAAGGAGCTCCGCCCCCAAACATGTAAACATTTGGTCGGTGCGGACCAGATCCAAAACTGAACGAATCATTGATGTCTAGGCTATTTTTCACAAGTTTGAATATCACAGTACAGTAGTAAAAACAGTAAAAACAGAGTACAGTATAGTACAGTTCTATATGGTACAGGACAGTAGAGTTTTATTCAGTAGAGTACAGTACGGTACAGTAGTTTAATTCATTAGAGTAGACTACAATACAGTACACTTTACTCTAGTGTGCTCTATTGTACTGTACATTTCCTTACTGTACTGTGCACTACAAGGATGGGCCCGCGGTTCAATTTCCTCAAAAACTTTTTTAGGAACTTACTATTGAGAGTTAAAATAATAGAATACACAAGGTGCCATTTTGAAATTTGGTTGTGCATCAGCACTATTTCTCTCATGTCAGGTATAATGTTTTAGATTGGTAAATTAACTTGCCGCTAGATTATCTCAACTTGTAGTAATCATGGTCGAATTACCGACTGGGGGGGCCCCATTGATTTTGTTAGTCACTCTCACTAAAATATGATATTAAAAACTGCAAACATCTTTCTCCAGCCTATGGCAAAATATGTAGAATTGCAGGAAATTGGCTGTTAAAACTGCACATTTTTCTCTCCACCCCATGGCAAAACAAGTAGAATTGCATGAAATTAGTCTGCTTTCAAGAGGGTTCTGACCTGCATGTGTGGGTTTGGATGTGCGTATACTGACCCCGAGCCACTAAGGTTGAATTCAGATTTTTTTGTGGCCCCGACCTCCATCAAAGTTGCCCATCCCTGGTGTACTGTAATGTACTGTGTAGCTCAGTTGTAATTCAGTTGGTAGAGCACGGCGCTTGCAATGTCATGGTTGTGGGTTCGATTCCCATGGGGGGACCAGTATGAAAATGTATGCACTCACTACTGTAAGTCGCTCTGGATAAAAGCATCTGCTAAATTACTAAAATGTCAAATGTACTGTTATCTGCTGTGCTCTACTGTCAAAACTTGTGAAACATAGATGTCTATGATTGGTTCAGATTTGTTCCTTTCCAGACCAACCGATCATAGACGTCCATGTTTGGACTAAATCAAGGCTGGTCTGGACCAAATCTGAATGTCTATGTTTTGGCCAAATATGAAAAGACGTCGCCTGACGACAAATGCTTGGGGTGCTAGATCTACATCTAGACGTCAGATTGGGCGTCACTGGCACAGATGTGACACGACACCCTTCTTCCCTGCCAACCTATGACGTCAGGGAGACACCCATAAAACACACCAATGTGCAGCGTCTTACTTACTAAGGGACACCGTCTGCCTTGGCGTTCATTCCTAAAAATTGTGATGTCGTGGTGTATGACTTTGATGGTTTCTACAACTGCTACAGTCTGCAAGTCTCCTTCCCTCTGTGATGCAAAATAACTAAATGTAACTGAGCATATGGAATATATTTTATTCAGTGCTCTCTAACGTTACTCCCTTCCCATGGGTGAACCTGCTGTCTTTCAAAGTGACAGAGAACTTTTGAGGGGGGCTTGGGAGCAATCTAAGGGTGCTGCAGTTCAAGATAACAATTTTGAAGACCCAAAATGTGTATCTCAATCCATTTATTTTCCATAATTCGGTACTTCCTGTATACCCCACACCCTTGAACATACTCCAACTCATTTCTACAAATACAAATTAACTCTCTACCACATCATTCACTGTGCAGGATTACACACACGTTTTTGACATTTTGCTTGAATCAATGTCAAAACAACCAGGCCATGTTCAGTACGAAAACATTGTGGAACGTTGCAGATATAAATGCTATGAATAGACTAGCCTGATGTGATTCCTTATGAATTTCACACATTTATATCTGAACGTTGCGTCCTGCTGAAAACGCCAGGGAGCGCAAAAAAATTGTCGCGGAGGCGCGCATAATTTGCATGCGCGTTCAAGTGGAACCCTCCCCAGTGAGGTGGGAATCCACACAAACACGCCTGCCTTTAAAACAAGAAAGGGGACGTATGACTGCTGTAAGATCAATTCGAAACGGGACAGGACAAGCCGTTGTCTTGTTATAAGTTTTTGGTTTGCCTTCACTTTTCTTTGAATATCATTCGTTACTAACCCGCTACCTCAGTTAAAAATGTACAGATATTTCGGAGAATTACTTACTCGTGGTGCAAGCAGTGCTCTGGCCTCGGGATGTGTTGAGTCGGCTCTTCCAGTTACCGCGTCGTTGATGAGGGTGCGCCACTACAGCGAGGTCGTGGGAGAGAAAGATGCAGATGACCCCAACTTCTTTAAAATGGTGGAGGGATTCTTTGACCGCGGTGCTAATATTGTTGAGGACAAACTGGTGGAGGACCTCAAGAACAAGGAGACGCCAGTGCAGAAGAGACACAGAGTTCGCGGAATTCTCAAGATTATCAAGCCCTGCAACCATATACTGAGTGTATCGTTCCCCATCAAGCGAGACAACGGCGAATGGGAGGTGATTGAGGGGTATCGTGCCCAGCACAGCCAACACAGGACCCCCTGTAAAGGAGGTAAAGCGGGGAAAGTGAAATGACAGTGAAGGGGCGTGGGATCAAACAGTGCTAAAGCTGACACTGTAACTAGCATGTTCGCCAGCCTGTCAACTCCTGTACAGATGGTTCAAATATTTTCAAACTTTCCTAAGCTACGTATGTTTCGATGCTAGCTCGCTAATATTGACTTTTAAAACTACTTTGTGTGAGGAAGCGGCTGGTTTCCATGTCTTGCTAGCTACTTTGACAGTCAAATCATGCCCCCCCGGGGGGCCACGCAAATCCACATAGCTAACTTACGTTAACGTTACCACCTTAAGGTAATATGCATTGGCTTAATTACTAACTAGTTAATTTTTTAACTAGGTACCTTAGCTATCCATCACTAAGCTAGCTAGATAAGTTATGACACACGTACAACCGTATTCTGTTGCTAGGTACTCCATGTACAATTATGATGTAATAAATCAAAATATAAAACGAAAGCTGATGCACAAAAGGTCTTTCGTCAGTCACCGGGCAAATTAGCATCTGAGGTTGCAGGGGCCTATCTTCTTTTGTCTTCTTCTATGAGGTTTAACTGCGGTTGGCATCCAATTTGTTGCATTACCGCCACCTACTAGACTGGAGTACAACTCCCTTATACTTTGCTTGATTTTTATATATATACCAACAGAAACACAAACGATTATCACTAGACCACTTCTGGTTACCCTCACCGATTCCACATTACACATCTCTTTTCTTCACCCACCATGAAACCAAAAATGGATCAGCTAAAAGGCAAGAGTACACTTTTTCCATAAACTTCACTCCTACTGTCTGACTCATCTTTTTTCTGACCCTTGGCGCATACCTTGGTCTCCGATAACTTCACCACACCTATCACCTCCGATACTTCCTCCGATACTCCTCCTGTCTTCAGCTCCCTCTGCTTACAATTTCTATTAAAAAAATCTTTAAAAGCATCCTTTTTTCAACATTTCTTATCGGACTCAAGTTCACCCTCTTCTTCCCTCTCTCTTAGACCTCCTCTCCCTCTCTTTTTCTCTCCATTCCTCCTCTGTTTTCAAGTATACGTATCCTTATGATATTACTGCACTACTCCTGGCAACCATCTTGTTCTTGCTTTCTCTAGCGACTCCATTTCCCTCACATCGAACTGTGTGATACCCAGGGAAACGAAAAGTAGGTTGAAAATACTGTATCCCTGAACCGGAAACGGACACTTTATACCACTTTAGTGGTAGCAAATAGTTAATCTGTGTCGTTTTTCAATGGGAGCATAGTGGGCAGAACAAGCAAGGAGGTGGGCGAAGCACAAGCTAGATCCTATTGGCGCATTGTAGAATATATTTGCATATTTCCGTTAGGGAACGCTGCCTCGGAAGTGCGCATGTGCACAAACTCAATTTGACCTTGCACTCCTAAACATTGCAATTTTTTAAAAACTGACAAAGCATCAAGTCTAAAATATAGGGCACTGTGTTCATAACAGATTCAGTTTTGAGAACAGAAAAATGTATTGTGATCAGATGTTTCATCGTTGAGAACATTTGCAGAATGTCAGCACAGTTTCACCGTGTTCCATCCCCTCCCACTATCCACGACTGGACTTCCTCTCACTACCATATTTGTGACTCGTTTCAGGAAACTAGGTGTATGTCATGCATCACTACTTCACAAGAGCGCCATTTGAATGTAAACAATTATTTTTTTATCAAAATAGTTTTTTTTAGAAGAAATGCCTTCTGGAACATGTGAACTTTCATGTGCATTAATAACAAACTTGTATGCCGTCTGTAAATACAAATAAAAATTTAAATAAATAAAATAAATGTGTAGGTAATCAGTATGTGTAGGTAATCCTTTCTAACATGGCTTTTTTGAAAGTTATCATGTAGTAGAACTGCATAAGTGTTGCTCTCCACTTTCTGGAGGAACGAGTTTTGAAATCAGTGGAATTAGAGTCTGATAGCTAAGAAGATGGAGAAGATTGTGACATTTGATTGCAAATATGCAGACTGAGTAAAAGATAACACACAGAAGGCTGTTGTATAAAACACCCGTTTCCGGATTACATCTTAAAACTAATGGGAACAGTGACATCTGTGACAGAGAGGGAGAAGCAAACGGGTAAAAGAGTCTAGCTAGCTACATTTTCAGATTTGACACGTTTCTAATTTTGTCAGTTGTATTCGCTTCAAGTTAGTGTACTGTTAGCTACCGTTAGCTGGCTGGCTAGTTAGCTAACGTTACGTGTATGATCTGTGTAGTAATATTATTTGTATCTCAGAGCCATTCGCATTGCTAGTTATGGCCTAATGTTAGTTAGCTAACATTGAACCTGGTTGGTTAGCTACCTTCAAATTCATGCAGGGTAGTAACGTTATGAGTTGGGATTATGGTTAATTGTTTAGCTAGCTAGCTACATGTCTAAACAAGACTCCACTATGCAAGTAACTATTTCGATAGAATGTTTGATGTCACTGTGACAACTGTTGCCTAGTGGTTAGAGAGTTATGGGCCAGTAACCAAAAGTTTGCTGGATCGAATCCCCGAGCTGACAAGGTAAAAAAAAATCTGTTGTTTTGCCCCTGAGCAAGGCAGGTAATCCACTGTTCCCCCTGCGTCGAAGATGTCGATCAAGGCAGAGGGGTTGGGTTAAATACGGAAGACACATTTCAGTTGAACAACTGACTAGGTATTTTCCCTTTCCCTAAATTCGCTTTCCCTAAATTCGCAGAATATCTGATGAATTACGAACGCTCAACACCCGTTGAATATGGCCAGTGTCAGTAAACGTTGGCAAAAAAGCATAATGAAATTATTACCAGCAACACAGCTGCTGTCACCAACGCTCTGGATAACATAACAGCCTAACCTGCTCTGCTAGGGCAAGTAAAATGGTCAGTGAGATGTTCTCTCATTTGTGTCTGTAGGTAGCTAGCCAATGTTAGCCAGTTAGCTTGGGTGCTTGACTGTTAGGTCAGAACACTCGGATCAACCCTACTTTTCGGCCAGAGCGACCAGTGTGTGCTCTGAATGCTCCGAGAGCGAAACGGCTCCGAATTTACGAATGGCCAACCTGACAGTGCTCTGAGTTTACAAATGCCCAGGGCACACACTGGCACTCAAATCAAATCACATTTTATTTGTCACATGTGCCGAATACAACAGGTGTAGGTAGACCTTACAGTGAAATGCTTACTTACAAGCCCCTAACCAACAATGCAGTTTTAAGAAAATACAAAAAAAAAGATAAGAATAACAAATATTTAAAGAGCAGCAGTAAATAATAGCAGAGCTATATACAGGGGGTACCGGTACAGAGTCAATGTATTGAGGTAATATGTACATGTAGGTAGAGTTATTAAAGTGACTATGCATCGATAATAACAGCAGTGTGTGTGTGTGTGGGGGGGGGGGGGGGGGGGGTCAATACAAATATTCTGGGTAGCCATTTGATTAGATGTTCAGGAGTCTTATGGCTTGGGGGTAGAAGCTGTTTAGAAGCCTCGGAAGCTGTTTAGAAGATTACATTTACGAACACACCCATATTATAAGCCAACCTTTAGTTTTGATATCTTTGGTTGTTTAGTACATTAGTACATGGCCTAACATGTGAATCCTTAAAGAGATGGGTGGGGCTGGCTTAAGAGGGTGTGAACGATGCTGAATGGGTTTAGACAAAGAAGTGCTCTCCAGTAGGTACCAAAACAATCAAGGGCCATTTTCTCAAAGGTGAGGTTACAAGTTTATCAACTTTCAAAGCAGAATGACTTTCCCATTGTTCCTCAACAGTAGTGTATGATATACAATTGAGTTGCTACTTTTATCCAATGTAAAAAACAGCATTTAAAATGTTGCTACATAACACCGAATCCAGCCGGTCGGTCATATTTTGGTGGTGAGAAAACATTCTAAACGGATGCCTCAGCTTTACCGCCCCTGTGAAGTATCTGGATTACCCCTTCTGTCTGTGGTGGTAGCTGATTGGAAGGGGAGACACTATATGGACACACCTGCGGCCTAAGCGTCAGATCAAAATTTAAGGGGCTGGTCCAACTCAAGGTGTCATAAACAAAATGCACCCCCCTCCTAAACATTCCAAATATTTTCACCTTTTACTGTAAAATACATTGAATACCCTCCCCTCTCATATAATTAACTCATAATGTTTATGACCAACTGTAGCGACCCTGGATATCGACTTTGCCACTTCAGCATGCTTTTGTGGCACAGTCGATGCCACGCAGGACTACAGGCCAGAAGGTTGAGGGTTCGCCGACCACCACAGACAAGGTCACTTATTTCCATTGTAGTCCCTATTTTTTCATATATTTTTTTGACAAAAATACATATACCATAACAGAGATGGCAAAATGCTCAACCTCCCAGATGAGTAGGAGGGGGTACAATTCTCACCAGCTTGTTTGACATGTAGCTTATTCTTTAGATGTTTGGGCCAGCTGGTGAACCATCCATAATCAGCCATAATCAAAGTGACACTGGACTTTTGCATTTGCCTTTAGGGTGTCTATAGCTAGGTTTCCATCCATTTGGCGACATATTTCCATGTGAATATTCAAAAATCCATTAAGTATATGCCATTTGAGTTTCTTTTAAGAAAATTTGGCATCAGACAACATGACAGGGAACATTTTAATGGACATCCTTATGCATTCAGATCTGACCTGGCGCAGCCAGTGCCATCAACAAATGAGAGATGTTGGCAAAATGAGGCACATTTACGTGCCCTTATAGCTATAACAAATTAGAAAAAACAATTGTTTTTCTTGGTTTACTCTGAAAAAAATGTAAACTACAGTAGACCTACACACTTCAATGCAAAAGATCAACTGACTGTTCATCTGTTAAATACCGCGCTGCCTGTCGGACACTTGAAATTATAAAAGCTTCTGACCGTTTGAGCAGACACATGCACATTTGTGGCCTGCTGGAGGTCATTTTGCAGGGCTCTGGCAGTGCTCCTCCTTGCACAAAGGCGGAGGTAGCGGTCCTGCTGCTGGGTTGTTGCCCTCCTACGGCCTCCTCCACGTCTCCTGATGTACTGGCCTGTCTCCTGGTAGTGCCTCTGTGCTCTGGACACTACGCTGACAGACACAGCAAACCTTCTTGCCACAGCTCGCATTGATGTACCATCCTGGATGAGCTGCACTACCTGAGCCACTTGTGTGGGTTGTAGACTCCGTCTCATGCTACCACTAGAGTGAAAGCACCGCCAGCATTCAAAAGTGACCAAAACATCAGCCAGGAAGCATAGGAACTGAGAAGTGGTCTGTGGTCACCACCTGCAGAACCACTCCTTTATTGGGGGTGTCTTGCTAATTGCCTATAATTTCCACCTGTTGTCTATTCCATTTGCACAACAGCATATGAAATGTATTGTCAATCAGTGTTGCTTCCTAAGTGGATAGTTTGATTTCACAGAAGTGTGATTGACTTGGAGTTACATTGTGTTGTTTAAGTGTTCCCTTTATTTTTTTGAGCAGTGTATTTACTACTGTGAAGTGTGTCCAATTAAATGAGATGGGACAAATGGTAGGCTATCCTAACTTATTCTACAGTCTTGGCCCAAAACATTGGAAACCTTGCACTTTTTTCAAATAATGCACCATTTCTTCCAGAAAACGGTTTAATTTTTAAAAAAATGGTGTCCACATATGTCTTCGGTGTGCAGTTGAACTAAACAAAATCAGAATAATTGACCAAATCTTAGCTTATTCCACAAAGAAATCCTAAAATGGCCAAGACAATATTGGCACCTTCTAGAAGTAGTTAGAAATAATTAGATTTCAAGCAGGTGATTTTCCTTTACGTTGGAATTGAACTTGCCTATTGGGGAGTTGCAGGTACCTGCAACATACTAATCACATTCAACCAGTTTGAATAGAGAAAATTATTCCTTCTCCTGCTTTGTGTACCACAATGAGCATGGAGAGAAGAAAGAAAACCAGAGAATTATCTGATGTCAGACAAGATTGTAGCCAATCTCAAGTCCATCTCCAGAGACCTTGATGTTCCTTTTTCCACCGTACATAATGTTATCAACAAGTTTAAAGGCCCATGCCACTGTAGCCAACCTCCCTGGACGTGGCCACGAGAGAACTTGATGGAAGATTGCAGTGCTGGATTGCTTGAATGGTGGAGAAAGCACCTCAGTCAACTGCCACACAAATTCAAGTTGACTTTCAGACACAAGGTATGACAGGTTTAACTCGTACCATCCTTTGCCAACTCAATGAAAGGGGGTTATATGGTAGGAGACCCAGGAGGACCCCACTGCTGGAAGACATAGGAAAGCCAGACTGCAGTTTGCCAAAACGCACCTGAACATGCCAAAAACCTTCTGGGAGAATGTCCTGTGGACAGATTAAACCAAATTAAGAGTTTTTTTTTGTTTTGGTAAAGGACACCATCTCTGAAGGCTTCATTTTGTTTTCTGTAAACAAAGAAAATAACACCTTCCCTACAGTCAAACAAGGAGTCGGTTCAGTGACATTTTGGGGTTACTTTGCTGGCACTGGGTGCCTTGAACGTGTGCATGGCATCATGAAATCAGGAGAATACCAAGGCATTTTGGAGCACAATGTTGGACCCAGTGTCAGAAAGCTGGGTCTTTGACTCAGGTCATGGGTCTTCCATGAAATTGATTTGCAATGACTCCAGTGATATCGTAATTTCAACAATTATTGTATCAAATGGTAGCCTACAATGGCATATACATTAATGGGCTACTTGATGGCCAACAGAGGCAAATGTATAATTCTCCACATTTAGCCTAATTTCAGTTAATTGAGGACTTTTTCCCCATAAAAAAAACGCAAGGGAGTTCCATAACTTCCATTTCAAATTTCCACTCTGGCAGCACCGGAGACCCAAGAACTGAGCATCCATAAAGCACCTGGCTTTATACCGTTTTCTTTAAGCAGTCAACATTAGAATGCAGTTTAAGCAACCACCCAGCAGATTTATGTAATGCGCCCAAAGTCGTTTTCCAGTGCTTTGTCTCCATTACTTATTGACGTGCATCAGTATTTAATGGTTTATGGAAAAAGGTTTGGAAATAGGTTACTACATAATCTAAATAGCCTACCTACAACTGGTAAAAAGTTGTCAACGTCTCCTGCCGCTCACGTGACTCAGCCAATAATTAGTGCTCTCTCAACACACATGCACCCATCTGGCCCTCAGCAACAGCCTGTCTAACTGCCTGACAGTAAGGAGCAGTGAAATATACATTTTTAAGATCAACGCCTTGGCGACCGCCAAAAACCCGTGACCAATACATTTTCACCCGCGACATCGTTTTCAAAGTAGCCCAATTTGTCAGGAAAATCGCGAACATGTCAACACTGCCTGTGGGAAAGAACTGCTGCCCAGTGGGAAGCAACTCACGTGAGCAACCACCTCGTGTACAACGTAGTTGTACTGGTTCATTCGTACCGTCTTGTCGTTAAGTTAGCTAATTGGCATGTCATGGTGACCAATACTACAAGTTAATTCTCCCTCGCACATCTAAATAAACACGTAACAACTTTTAACTAACGGCATGGTGCTGCTGTTGCCAGCTAGCCAGCATAAACTGGAAACTGCTCGACTGACTGAACTGAATCCATTCGTCGCCACACTGGACTCTGAGCTGCACGACCTGCGTCATCAATTTGGGCACCAGGCGTGTCTGCATAGCCTCTCCTGATAGGAAGTTTGGAACTGAGGTCAGCATATTATTTACACGCGAGGGGCCAAGAAATGACTGAGCCATAGAAATAGAATAGATAGACTGAATCACAATCCCAAATTCAGAGGGTTGAAAATGGAAAATCATAAATCTAGTGCAGTTGAATGGAAGTTTGAACTCCACCCAGGACAGGAATGCTGACAGTACAGTTGTTGGTTTGTTTATTCAACTGGGCAGAGCCTTGTATGGCTGTGTGAACATTGGCGCTTTAGGATTTAGGCTGGATATTGATCATTGATGATTTATAATAATATGCGATTTAGCAGATCACCAAAGCATGACATGAAGAACCACTTAGGGCTGAACTTGCTAGGTGATGCTAGTGTGCATGCTCCATTTTCAGAGAGCAGACAGCTCTCTTCCTCAATTTCTGTCCAGGCTGAATTGTATAAAGCTTGGTGTGGAGCTTCAGGATTTGTTCTGAACTTTTAATAACAAATTACATGTAGCTTCTCTCATTTGTCTCTCTGGAGTTTGTTTTAAAGGAAGGATAATGGGGTTGTGCCAGTTTTACAATTATTAAACTCGACCAGACCTGACCAACTCAGAGCTGGTCAAAACCAAACCTGGATAAGGTAGTGGTGTGAGATGAGAGCATAAGTCCTTTACGTGGGAGGAGGCTGCAGTGGCTACTGGGTTGGCTAAAACAGGGGGGGGGGGGTGAGAGACTATTGTGTTGTGCTGCTCCTGTCATAGACTGGAATGACCCCCGACAGAGGCAGCCCTACTATATTTAACCTGTGATGAGGATATGAACTCTTGAACCTTAAGTGCCTGCTTGCCTCACTCATCTCAGTGAAATGTACGGTGTCAGCCAGTTTCTCTGTATTCAACTTTATGCCATGAATTAGGGATCCAGAAACTGAGACCCTGTTGTTTCTTGAGTCTTGTTAGGCTAGCTAGGCCATCATTGTAAATAAGAATTTGTTCTTAACTGACTTTCCTAGTTAAATAAAATGTTCACCAGTAGCCAGCCATTGAGTAAAAGCCATAGTACAGAAATGCTGGCACTGGCGATGACGGGGGCGGTGTTAGAATAATTTTTGGCACCTGCCACGGTTATTTAAATGAAAACTCTCTGGCATTACATCTCTGGGCACTGAGCCTTGGTATTGATGGGTGCACTGGAATCTCTCTGTTTGGCTCCCTGTCCAAAGATGACCTGAGTTTGGTACAGGAAGACATGACATTTCCCTGAATATTTGAGGTGGCTTTTCTAATTTGAACCTCAATTCTGTTATGTTAGTCGATTCTGAGCCATGTCCATATGTCAGCTGACTTACAGTAGACCTATGGCAGATGGTTGAAATCTGGATGAAATCTGATTTCTTAAAAGAGTGTTGGTGATGAAGCTAGTCACAATCAAACAATTCTCTCCCTCTGGAAATAAATTACACTTCAATCACAATCCTGTTAGGTCTGCTTTTGAATTGCACACCTTCCCAAAACCAGTTCTCTGCATCAAGTTTGAACCATCAGCCTCATGTTGCACTAATTATAAATACCCTGCACTTTATGCAGCTATTAAAAGCTTCAGTGTCTTCAGAAGTGGAAAGTTTGAGGTCCTGTGTGTAGAGCAGCCATGCTCTATAGGTGGTCTGCTGACCTGATCCGGACACAAAACGAGGTCATTACGGACCGCGGGTCCCGACCATTAAAAAAAAAAGTCACTTTTTGGGAATTTGGTCGTGATTTCACTCCTGGTATCATATGAAGATCCATAAGGCATGGACAATTTGTAGAATTGCAGGAAATTATCTTTGAAACGGCAACATTTTCCCATCGCTCCATAGCAAATACTACTATACTATTTGAGTACCCCTGCCTGATATAGTGGTAGGAGTCAGTGAACAAGACGGTCCTGCCAGGAGCACATTTAGTTTTCAGCTCAATGTTTTTCCTCATTGTGGGGGAGAGGAGTGGAGGGGGGCCCGCGGTCTCAGGAGTGAGAGCGTTTTATTAGTTTAAACACCTGGCTGCCACCCAGGCGTGAGCTGGTTGCCCCATTCAAAGCCGATGGTGAAGTTGACTAAAAATTAAGTGATGTATGTCAGACACATGGAGTAATTACTTGGGGTTCCTATTCAAAAGTGTTAGCTTTTTTAAAATCTGCCTTCCCGGGAAAAAAAACTTGTTTGAAAATGTAAGTCACATTACAAGCCCATAGCTTGGTGCAACCCGGTTCAGCCTAATCAAATCCCCTCAGTGAGCCATAGCGCTAGGCGGAGGTGTGGTTTCACCACCCTCGCATGCAAGCCTCTCCTCTCTACGGAGCTCTACTGTAAGCAAAATTTCCTTTCGTAGGATAACTGTAGGCAAAGTCATTAATATTCATGAGTTACATCTGGTGATTTGTTGGGCCTTCTTGCTTGTGTGACATCATACAGATGCACTGCAAAGCCTTCTGTTTAGCTTGCTCACCGGCATTAGCAGTAAGCACAGAACGACTTAGGAAACCCAGCTTCGGCTTAATTAAATGTGGAAAAAAATAAAAGCCTCACCAGCTAGCTACCAATCAATTTTATTTTCACTAATTGTTATTTTTACCTTTCCACAAACTCTGTTGCTTGATATGTGCAAGTTGACCCAAATGTATTAAAGAACAGGAAGTCCACAATTCGTTGGCTAGTAGTGGCTACATTTCAGTCATTTAAGTTAGTTATCCTCTTAAATGCGGCGGACAATGGATAAACTAACAATAAGTTGCACATAAACTCAGCAAAAAAAGAAACATCCTTTTTTCTGGACCCTGTCTTTCAAAGATAATTCATAAAAATCCAAATAACTTCACAGATCTTTGTTGTAAAGGGTTTACACTGTTTCCCATGCTTGTTCAATGAACCATAAACAATTAAGGAACATGCACCTGTGGAACGGTCGTTAAGACACTAACAGCTTACAGACGGTAGGCAATTAAGGTCACAGTTATGAAAACTTAGGACACTAAAGAGGCCTTTCTACTGACTCTGAAAAACACAAAAAGAAAGATGCACAAGGTCCCTGCTCATCTGCATGAACGTGCCTTAGGCATGCTGCAAGGAGGCATGAGGACTGCAGATGTGGCCATGGTAATAAATTGCAATGTCCGTACTGTAAGACGCCTAAGACAGCGCTACAGGGAGACAGGACGGACAGCTGATCGTCCTTGCAGTGGCAGACCACATGTAACAACACCTGCACAGGATCGGCACATCCGAACATCACACCTTAGGTACAGAATGGCAACAACAACTGCTGAGTTACACCAGGAATGCACAATCTCTCCATCAGTGCTCAGTCTGTCCGCAATAGGCTGAGAGAGGCTGGACTGGGGGCTTGTAGGCCTGTTGTAAAGCAAGGTCCTCACCAGACATCATCGGCAACAACGTCGCCTATGGGCACAAACCCACTGTCGCTGGACCAGACAGGACTGGCAAAAAGTGCTCTTCACTGACGAGTCGCGATTTTGTCTCACCAGGTGTGATGGTCGGATTAGCATTTATCGTCAAATGGAATGAGCATTACACCGAGGCCTGTACTCTGGAGCGGGATCAATTTGGAGGTGGAGGGTCCGTCATGGTCTGGGGCGGTGTGTAACAGCATCAGCGGACTGAGCTTGTTGTTGCAGGCAATCTCAACACTGTGCATTACAGGGAAGACATCCTCCTCCCTCATGTGGTACCCTTCCTGCAGGCTCATCCTGACATGACCCTCCAGCATGACAATGCCACCAGCCATACTGCTCGTTCTGTGTGTGATTTCCTGCAAGAAATCTCAATCCCATTGAGCACGTCTGGGACCACGTCTGGGTGAGGGCTAGCCGCCCCCCTCCCCCCAGAAATGTCCAGGAACTTGCAGGTGCCTTGGTGGAAGAGTGGGGTAACATCTCACAGCAAGAACTGGCAATTCTGGTGCAGTCTATGAGAAGGAGATGCACTGCTGTACTTAATGCAGCTGGTGGCCACACCAGATACTGACTAATACTTTTGATTTTGACCACCCCTTTGTTCAGGGAAACATTATTCAATTTCTATTAGTCACATGTCTGTGGAACTTGTTCAGTTTGTCTCAGTTGTTGAATCTTGTTATGTTCATACAAATATTTACACATGTTAAGTTTGCTGAAAATAAACGCAGTTGACAGTGAGAGGACGTTCCTTTTTTTGCTGTCATTCAATGATCACTGTCATTGAAGTTGGTGGTTACTACTGGTTTTAGATACGGGGGGAGAGAAATTGTCCGCAAAGGGCTCAGAGTGATGTCCCACACCCAAGAATCCTCAACCAATCACCCGACGGCTATTAATGACTTTGCCTCCGGCTATCCTACGAATGGAAACTTTACCTACTGTGACTGACACTGGGTAACTGCAACCATTTTGTGCAGTAATCAAATCAAGTGTTATTGGTCTTTATACACATGGTTATCAGATGTTTTTGCGAGTGTAGCAAAATGCTTGTAAGGACTAGAAGCGAGGCAGCCCTCTCGGTCGGCTCCATCTTGGTTAAAACTGACTACCTGCAATAACTACGAGAGGCCAAGTATGAAATGGAGATTAAGTTAATGGAGGAGGATGCTCTCTGGTTTTAAAAAGTGGATAGTGTACACATTTCACTTGTTTTATTGTACAGCAACTTATAGGCTTATTGTTTTCATCATGTATAAGGTGCATTTATACCATTTTCCTAATATTATCATACACACCTACTCTAGCTAGAGAATGAAAATGGGAAAACATGACTTTTTTTCAGCCAAGTCTGATATCACAGGTTTCACACCACTAACTCTGCCATGTTGTATGTTTCAGGTATCCGCTACAGCACCGAGGTGTCGGTCGATGAGGTGAAAGCCCTGGCCTCGCTGATGACATACAAATGTGCTGTCGTGGGTAAGGGCTTTTACACACCTAGCCTTTATCTTCGAGACAGGCCTCCAGACATGTTTATACAGCCTGTTGTGTTTTTTTCTGATGTAACCCCTTCCATTTTAAATTCCTTCAGATGTTCCATTTGGAGGAGCCAAAGCTGGAGTGAAGATCAACGTAAAGAATTACACTGTAGGTATTAGTTTGTTTCGGGATACACCAGAGTATCTTAAGAAATTGTTGATGTCCTTTCATCCCATTCTCGCAGTCACATGGCACTTTTCATTAGCTTTAGGTTGTGTTCCCTTTATGTACAAAGCAGTTTCTCAATAGACAACAAAGTCAGTTTCTACTTTATTTTGAACTTGTTTATCTGTGACTCAGAGCTCACATTACCAAGTAATCTAAACCAGTGATAAGGTTGCTGTCAAGGCATGTCATTTTCATCTCACTACGTCCATTGTGATGTATTTTACCCATAGTGCATAGATAATAACCATTGGGCACACACTGTTTGTTTCAACGCATTGACATGGAATCAATGTGGGAAATATGTTTGATTTGAACTAAGTAATCCAATTTTAATCTAATTTCAACCTGCTTTGTAAACATTGAAATTAGGGTAATACTTTATCTTAAATTAATTGACTTAACCTGACTAACAGGTTGTTACATCAATTTAATTTCAACCTAATCATCAGATCTACATTATCAGTCAAAAGTTTATACACCTACTCATTCCAGAAGTTTTCTTTATTTTTACTATTTTCTACATTGTAGCACAATAGCGAAGACATCAAAACTATGAAATAACACATATGGAATCATGTAGTAACCACAAAAGTGTTAAACAAATGAAAATATATTTGAGATTCTTCAAAGTAGCCACCCTTTGCCTTGATTACAGCTTTGCACACCTCTTGGCATTCTCTCAACCAGCTTCACACGGTAGTCACCTGGAATGCATTTCAATTTAAAGGTGTGCCTTGTTAATTTGTGGAATTTCTTTCCTTAATGAGTTTGAGCCATTCAGTTGTGTTGTGACATGGTAGGGGTGGTATACAGAAGATAGCCTTATTTGGTAAGTTTAAATCAAAAAGTTATTTGGCACATGCGCTGAATACAAGTAAGTGTAAACCTTACCATGAAAATGCTTACTTACAAGCCTTTACCCAAAAGTGCAGTCAAAGAAAGAGTTATGAAAATATTTACCAAATAAACTCAATGAAAAGTAACACAATAAAATAACATTAACGAGGCTACATACAGGGAGTACCGAGTCAATGTGCGGGGGTATTCGTTAGAGGTCATTTGTACATCTACAGTAGGTAGGGGTGACGTGACTATGCATAGATAATAAACAGCAAGTGGCATCAGTGTACAAAAAGGGAGGGGGGAGGGGTGTCCATGTAAATTGTTCGGTGGCGATTGTATTAACTGTTCAGCAGTCTTATGGCTTGGGGGTAGAAGCTGTTAAGGAGCCTTTTGGTCCTATACTTGGCGCTCCGGCACCGCTAGCCGTGCGATAGCAGAGAAAACCGGCTGTGACTTGGGTGACTGGAGTCTCTGACAATTTTTTGGGCTTTCCTCTGACACTGCCTAGTATATAGGTCCTGGATGGCAGGAAGCTTGGCCCCAGTGATGTGCTGGGCCGTACGCACTACCCTCTGTAGTGCCTTATGGTCAGATGCAGAGCAGTTGCCATACCAGGCGGTGATGCAATCGGTCAGGATGTTCTCGATGGTGAAGCTGTAGAACCTTTGAGGATCTGGAGACCCATGCCAAATATTTTCAGTCTCCTGAGGTGGAAAAGGTGTTGTGCTCTCTTCACGACTGTCTTGGTGTGTTTGGACCATGATAGTTTGTTGGTGATGTGTACACCAAGGAACTTAACTCTCGACCCGCTACACTACAGCCCCGTCGATGTTAATGGGGGCCTGTTCAGGCCCACCTTATCCTGTAGTCTACGTTCAGATTCTTTGTCTTGTTCACATTGAGGTAGAGGTTGTTGTCCTGGGACCACACTGCCAGGTTTCTGACCTCCTCCCTATAGACTCTCATCATTGTCGGTGATAAGGCCACTGTTGTGTTGTCAGCAAACTTAATGATGGTGTTGGAGTCGTTTTTGGCCACGCAGTCGTGGGTGTACAGGGAGCACAGGAGGGGACTAAATACACATCCCTGAGGGGCCCCAGTGTTGAGGATCAGCGTGGCAGATGTGGTGTTGCCTACCCTTACCACCTGGGGGGGTGGCCCGTCAGGAAATCCAGAATCCAGTTGCAGAGGGAGGTGTTTAGGGTCCTTAGCTTAGTGATGAGCTTCATGGGCACTATGGTGTTGAATGCAGAGCTGTTGTCAATGAACAGCATTCTCACATAGGTGTTCCTTTTGTCCAGGTGAGAAAGGGCAGTGTGGATTGAGATTGCGTCATCTGTGGATCTGTTAGGGCGGTATGCGAATTGGAGTGGGTCTAGGGTATCCGGGAGGATGCTGTTGTGAGCCATGACCAGCCTTTCAAAGCACTTCATGGCTACCGACTTGAGTGCTACGAGGCCATAATCATTGAGGCAGGTTACCTTCGCTTTCTTGGGCACAAGGACTAGGCTCCCGTCACTGGGCAGCTCGCATCTGGTTTTCCCTTTGTAGTCCGTAATAGTTTAAGCCAAGCGTCAGAGCTGGTTTGTAGGATTCAACCTCAATCCTGTAATTGACGCTTTGCTTGTTTGATGGTTCGTATGAGGGCATAACGGGATTTCTTATACGTGTCCAGATTAGTGTCCCGTTCCTTGACAGCGGCAGCTCTAGCCTTTAGCTCAATGCGGATGTTGCCTGTAATCTATGGCTTCTGGTTGGGATATGTACGTACAGTCACTGGGGGGGGACGTCGTTGATGCACTTATTGATGACGCCGATGACTGAGGTGGTGTACTCCTCAATGCCAGTGGATGAATCCCGGAACATATTCCAGTCTGTGCTAGCAAAACAGTCCTGTAACAAAGCATCCGTGTCATCTGACCACTTCCATATTGAGCGAGTCACAGCTTTAGTTTTTGCTTCTAAGCAGGAATCAGGAGGATAGAATTATGGTCAGATTTGCCAAATGGAGGGTGGGGGAGAGCATTGTATGCATCTCTGTGTGTGGAGTAAAGTTGGTCAAGTGAATTTTTTATTTGGTTGTACAGAGGATACGTTCATTAGAGTTACCAGCCTCAGAAATTGCTGCACAAATAACTGCTTTACAGAGTTCATGTAACAGACACATCTCAACATCAGCTGCTCAGAAGAGACTGCGTGAATCAGGCCTTCATGGTCGAATTGCTGCAAAGAAACCACTAGTAAAGGGCCCCAATAAGAAAATGAGACTTGCTTGGGCCAAGAAACACGAGCAATGGACATTAGACCGGTGGAAATCTTTCCAGTGGTCTTTAAAGTCCGAATTTGACATTTCTGTTTTCTTTGTGAGACGTAGAGCAAGTGATCTCCGCATATGTGGTTCCCACCGTGAAGCATGGAGAAGGAGGTGTGATGGTGTGGGCGTGCTTTGCAGGTGACACTGTCTGTGATTTATTTAGAATTCAAGGCACACTTAACCAGCATGGCTACCACAGAATTCTGCAGCGATATGCCATCCCATCTGGGTTGCGCTTAGTGGGACTATCATTGTTTTTCAACAGGACAATAACCTAACACACCTCCAGGCTGTGTAAGGGCTATTTGGCAAAGAAGGAGAGCGATGGACCGCTGCATAAAATGACCTGACAATCATGACAATCACAAGACCTCAACCCAATTGAGATGGTTTGAGATTACTTGGACCACAGAGTGAAGGAAAAGCACCCAAGTGCTCAGCATATGTGGAAAATCCTTCAAGACTGTTGGAAAAGCATTCCAAGTGAAGCTGGTTGAGAGAATGCCAAGCATGTGCAAAGCTGTCATCAAGGCAAAGGATGGTTATTTGAAGAATTGCAAATATAAAAAATTTTTTTATTTGTTTAACACTTTTTTGGTTACTACATGATTTCATATATGTTATTTCATAGTTTTGATGTCTTCATTGTTATTCTACAATGTAGTGGCTAATAAGCATGTTGGTGTTATTTTTATTGCAAGGTGTAGTATATCAGTCCCACCAACCCTGCTAAGAATGGAATTATTATAAACTTTGTTTACAGGACAAATTATATTAATAGGGGCCTGAGAATCCGAGTACCCGGGTCCTATTATTGAATGTTAATTTATGCATAAGTGTATATTATATACAACATGTGTTTCCATATGTGTAGGCTTATTCATATCCAGTGTATTTTCCCATCTATTCAGTGAGTGAGCGTTTCCATGTGTGTTTAGCGTCACTGGTTTCACTGAAAGTCAGTCAAACCCCTTCTGCCATGCCACCTGGCTCCTTGGTTGCACCGCCTTTCATGTAAGGCAGCCAATCAGATATGTAGCTCAGCCAGACATACTGGGTAACCATGGCAGCTGCAGATTAACTCAAGACAAAGGGTAGCTGCTTTGAAGAATCTCAAATATAAAATATATTTTGATTTATTTAACACTTTTTAGATTGCTACATGATTCCATATGTGTTATTTCACAGTTTTGATGTCTTCACTATTCTACAATGTGGAAAATAGTCAAATTAAAGAGTAACCTTTGAGTAGGTGTGTCAACTTTTGACTGGCACTGTATGTATACGTAGAAATTGTGTTGAAAATTCCACATAGATACGGAAAGAATCTGGTGTTTGGTCTTTCCAGAGATGTTCAATCGGGTTGAAGTCCGCCACTCCTGCATTGTCTATGCTGTCTGCTTAGGGTTGTTGTCCTGTTGGAAGGTGACCCTTTGCCCCAGTCTGAGGTCCTGAGCGCTCTGGAGCAGGTTTTCATCAAGGATCTCTCTGTAGTTTACTCCATTGATCTTTCCCTTGACCCTGACTAGTCTCCCAGTCCCTGCATCTGAAATACTTCCACACAGCATGATGCTGCCACCACCATGCTTCACCGTAGGGATGGTGCCAGGTTTCCTCCAGGCGTGATGCTTGGCATTCAGGCCAAAGAGTTCAGTCTTGGTTTTATCAGACCAGATAATCTTGTTTCTGTTAACTGTGGGACCTTTTATATAGACAGGTTCCTGCTTTTCCAAATCATGTCCAATCAATTGAATTTACCACAGGTGGACTCCAATCAAGTTGTAGAAACATCTCAAGGATGATAAATGGAAACAGAATCCACATGAGCTTAATTTCAAGTCTCATAGCAATAGGTCTGAATACTTAGTAAATGTGACTCACCACCTGGATTCGGTCTTATGTAGCAACATTTGAAATAGTTATTTTTTTACGTTGGTAAAAAGTAGAGACACAGCTACAAAATGGTATATCATACACTGCATGTTTGAGGAACAATGGGGAAGTAATTCTGCTTTGAATGTTGATACATTTGTAATCTCACTTTTGAGAAAAGGGCCTGTTTTGGTACCTACTGGAGAGCTCTCCTTTGTCTACACCCATTCAGCATTGTTCACACCCTCTTAAGCCAGCCCCACCTATCTCTTTCAGGATTCACACGTCAGGTGCTAAACAGTGAGTAGTGTAGTAAAGATTTAGACTAAAAGTGGTAGTAGCCTACAACAAGGAAAGATTCCCGGTAAACAAAGTGTCTAGATGATAAAAATATTTTATAAAGATTAGATGACAATTTCCCAGACACAGTTGTTTAATTTGATGGGTAATGTGAAAGAAATGCTAATACCTCAGCCACATCCAGTGGTGGAAAAAGTTGTCATACTTGAGTAAATGTAAAGATACTTTTACTTCAGTCATTTTCTATAAAGGTAAGTCACTCAGGAAAATACTACTTAAGTCAAAGTATTTGGTTATAAAAATAAAGTATCGCAAGTTAATGTAATTGCTCAAATGTACTTAAGTATCAAAAGTAAAAGTATAAATCATTTCAAATTCCTTATATTAAACCAGATGCCCATTTTTTAATATTTTTTTTACTGACAGATAGCCAGGGGCACACCCAAACATCATTTTTCAAACAAAGAATTTGTGTTTAGTGAGTCTGCCACATCAAGTGCAGTAGGGATGACCAGGGATGTTCTCTTGATAAGTGTGTGAATTGGACAATTTTCCTTTCAAAATATAACGAGTACTTTTTGGTGTCAGGGAAAATGTATGGAGTAAAAAGTACATTATTTTATTTTGGAATGTAGTGAAGTAAAAGTTGCCAAACATATAAATAGTAAAGTAATGTACAGATACTTAAGTAGTACTTTAAAGTATTTTTACTGAGGCACTTACGCCACTGCCCAAATGCCTTCACACCAGTATATTAGCATACTTTATATACTGTTACACCATCACTTAACTTAAGTATGGAAAACTATGTGATAAGGCCATGCAACCTGAGTTGAAACCTGATTGAGGTGCATACAGTGGGGCAAAAAAAGTATTTAGTCAGCCACCAATTGTGCAAGTTCTCCCACTTAAAAAGATGAGAGAGGCCTGTAATTTTCATCATGGGTACACTTCAACTATGACAGACAAAATGAGAAGAAAAAAATCCAGAAAATCACATTGTAGGATTTTTAATGAATTTATTTGCAAATTATGGTGGAAAATAAGAATTTGGTCAATAACAAAAGTTTATCTCAATACTTTGTTATATACCCGTTGTTGGCATTGACAGAGGTCAAACGTTTTCTGTAAGTCTTCACAAGGTTTTCACACACTGTTGCTGGTATTTTGGCCCATTCCAATACTTTTTTGCCCCACTGTATGTACAGTACATAAACAGATGCATGTACCATATATTTATGTGGTGGACACTTGATACGGTCACATGATATTGTTGTGGTACTGTATGTCACAAAATCATGTTGCGACCACACACAGCAAAATATTCATATCAATATGAATTTTACATATATAAGTGGATGGGTCTCTACAGAAGGTCTAAACGGTAAAGCCAAATGGTTACTTGCATAGTAGCAATATCAGAAGTAGTGTCAATTATAAATAAAATAATATACAGTATGTACAAGAACAATAATGATAGTGATCGAGGCAGTTATATGCATACTGGTAAAGTGGCTGAGCAGCAGGATAATTTTTTTTTTTTTAAATAGTAGCAGCAACGTGTTAGGAGAGAGTCATTTGAATAGAGGCACTGCAGCTAGTGCTGATGACTGGTCTGTCCAACCCACGCATGAACAAGGGAATCTATATTCCGTCCTGCCCTTGACTTTGGTGCAGGGCATGTGATGTCCATAGCCTCTTCGTCACCGCTCACTCTGAACAAGCAGGAGATGCTGCTCTTGCTTCTTCAGCTTGACTGATTTAACAGCTTCTGGCAGATTGACAGATCTGAAGACCTGATAGTTGTTCTTCTGCCACTGCCAGCACAGGTCTGTCCTCGGCGTAGTGCTTGAGATGTGGGGCAGCAATTTTCTCCACACATTCCTGAAGGAAGACAGCCTAACTACACGTACCTCTGGAAAATACAGAAAAAAAATTAAGCTCAATAAAAGTAGTGCCAATAATGTTGGTCAATTAAATAATCAAGATGTGTTTTTGCTTTACATTCCAAGTGTTGTCATCGATTCCTTGTAGAGATGCCACGCTGCTGCTTTTGTCACATGGTATGACAGCAGCTTTCCACCAAAGTTGCATTATCCTCTGCGTAGTTGTTGAAGTTCAGCACTCGCTGCAAGTCCTCATGCTTCTGGTGTAACCTGTGCTTGCTTGGGCCAGCTCTGTTTTTGATGGGAGGTATTAGACCATTCTCCTTGTATGACTGGTGGAGGAGAGTCAGGCCTGTTCTGGTGAAGCTGAAAGACGAATTCCAGATACAAATATTTTAGCATTATTATACAATGGTTGCGAAATGGAATTCTGAGAACATAACTACACACAGTTCATACACGTAATGTTCAATAGCTAGCCAGCCATCTAACGTCAGCTGGCTAGCTAACAGCAAGCATTAACTAGCGATACAAACCTGATTGTCATAGCTTGCTAAAGTTAACCAAGTAGGTTCAATGTTAGCTAGCTAGGCTATAACTAGTAATGCGAAATGGCATTCTGAGAGAACATCACTAAAAATATTTTTACCTAAATCAGGGATTTCCTCATCGTTCTGATTCATTTTCAGTCAGAGAGAGTCGGCATGACACGATCGTCCTCAAGAAAGTAGTCCATCACAACTTTTTCCCGCTGACCTTTGTTGATAGCGCCTGATAAATTCAGGGCAGAAATGTTTAGCACTAGCAACATATTTGTAGTTCTCCATGGCTAACGTTATATCTTTCGAAAACAGCAATAGAAAGGATTATCTACGCATAACGAGCAGCTCATTTTAGACACAAGATGCTACACCGCAGACCAATCCAAACTCATCGCTCCGCATGTCCAGTACACTCATTATCTCAGCCAATCATGGCTAGCGGGAAGGTTGTGGTCTTTTTCTGTGGCTAAACCAACTAGGCCTGTAATTTAACAGTTTTATTTGTATTTACAGGTGGCATACAAGTTTTGATATTAAGGCACATGAAAGTTCACATGTTCGAGAAGGCATTTCTGCCAAAAAACACTTTTTTACGTTCAAACGGCTCTTTTGTGAATTTGTGACTTTGCGACATACGCCTAGTTTCCTGAATCGGGTTACAAATAAGACATTTCTGTTTTACATTTTTATAAATGTGCTAAAAATTCTAAACCTGTTTTCGCTTGATGGAAGAATTTTTTAAAATAAATTTTAGAATAAGGCTGTAACGTAAGTCAAGGGGTCTGAATACTTTTCGAATGCACTGTATACACTGAGTATACCAAACATCTTCCTAATATTGAGTTGCACCCTCCCCTTTGCCCTCAGTATAGCCAAATTTTGTCAGGGCATGGACTCTAAGGTGTCCAAAGCATTCCACAGGGATGCTGGCTCATGTTGAGTCCGTTGCTTCCCAAAGTTGTCAATTTGTGTGGATGTCCTTTGGGTGATGGACCATTCTTGATACACACTGGAAACTTTTGAATGTGAAAAACCCAGCAGCGTTGCAGTTCTTGACACAAACCGGTGCACCTGAACCTACTACCATACCCCGTTCAAAGGCACTTCAATCTTTTGTCTTGCCCATTCACCCTCTGAATGGTACACTTGCACAATACATGTCTCAATTGTCTCGAGGCTTAAAAAACCCTTCTTAAACCCGCCCCTCCCTTTCATCTACACTGATTGAAGTGGATTTAACAAGTGACATCAATAGGGGATCATACTGTAGCTTTCACCTGGTCAGTCTGTCATGGAAAGACTGGGATAATGTATGTTAAAAGACATCAATAAGGGCAAGGTAAAAGTTGTCTAATCATCTATTTGGCATGCTATTTATAGGGCTAGTGGTAACTATGTCTAACTTCCAATCAACCTTAGATGAATGATAGTACACCTAGCTTCACATTGAAATGATGGTGTTCTCTGGGCAAATCGAATGTCAATGCAGCCTACATAATCTAGTGATGGAATAAAAAAATCCATATTTACATATCGGAATATTAATTTTGACTATCACAATATTTCTGTGCTAGTTGGCTGTATCTGCATAGCTTGTTCTCCTTTTTCTTTTTTTAAATAGGAAGCCAATTTAGTTTTCAACACTTATTTCCATAACTAATCAACTTGTTTTCTCATTGCTCTCTCTTGTCCCTCTGCAGCAGACATATGATAAGCAATATGTTTGGATCATCGAATCGCAATAAAATCTCAGTATCAATACATATACTGTAGAATCGTGAGAATTGCCATACATATTGAATTGGTACCTAAGTATCACGATAATGTCACAATTCCAAGCCCTAAGATAAACCCAACCTCACTCAGAATTTACTTTTAACATACAGCTTTTGTAAGAAAAGTTAGTTACTTTCAACTCTTCAATGTTATTTAGGTAGTCTACTCAAATGAGTATGGAAGCTGGTCAATGTCTAAATGTGTTGACATGATAGCTCAGCTGAAACGAACACGGCTTGTTTACAACGCTAAGCAGGGTACATAGTTAGACATCTGGATGGTAAACTAGTTCTCTTTGAAGTGCATTACCTCATGTATCAGTAGGAGTCCCTCAATGTTCAGGCAGAAATTGTTACTGTGGCTACACATTAAATTCAATATACCACATCACTTAGGTTGATAGCATGATAAACAATTACGTTGATTCAAACATACCATTCTATCAACATTGAAACAAGGTCAACATAACATGTCTAATCAAATATGAACCATAATATATTGAATATAGGATTAAAAAGATGAACATTTCTATGTGGAATTTCAACATATATTTCTGGTTATGTTGAAATTAGATTGTAAGTCATTTTAAGTCGATGTATTTAAGTTGAAGTTGTACCCTAATTTCAATGTTTACAACGCTGGGTGCAATTAGATGAAAACAACTGGATGATGACTTGTTTTCAAATCCAATGTATTTTCCACGTTGATTCTGCGTCACAATACGTTGGCAAATTACATTGAAACAATGTTGATTCAGCCAGTGTGTGCCATGTAGGAAGGCTGCAGGATGTCCTATTATGTGACCATTCATTGGAGTGTTTGTTTTAGCAGTGATCGGAACAAGGATGAGAATCTCTATCTTCAACTTTGACCCCAGAATTAGCCGAGATTACTACTGATAGGAAAGAAGGAGCCATAGAAAATTATTTTATTGTCTGTTTCTCAAAAATAGAAAATATGCATGACCTGTACTTAATAGTTATTTAAATTTGCGAATAAGAATGTAATTAAGTGCATATTGTACATATTATAGCACACGTTATTAAGATGTTGAATACCTACCATCTAAATTTAAAGATCACACCATTCCTCAAAGCCCCATTGTGTTCAATAGAGCTGTGCACAGGAAGCTGTTAGTCAGTGGACTCTCCCTCCACTTCCTGTAGCCAGCCCAGCGCTGACCGGCCCTGTGGTGTTATTAAGCATTGGCAGCTCTGCTCTGGGGGAGAACTGCTGAGCCATCAGCTGGTAAACATCATGACGGGGACATTTACCCCATATCCATCTGCTTGGCTGCTGGCTCTGAAAGAGCAGGAGGGTTTTTTTGTCCCTTGATCCTCCTGAGCCAAACTTATAGTCCTTGAACCAGGTGGATGAGTGTTTCACCTTCAGTTTTCATTCAATAAAGTCAAGTAATCCAGCTTTGACATTAGTGTTAAACTACCTGAAGCTGATGTTGCATCTCAATATTTGAGAATCCTATTCTATCACAAAGCAGGATGTTTTTGTGCTGTTAAAGAGCACAATTGGTTATTTGGTCTGACTTTACTGCCAGTGAAATATTCAATGCCATTTATCATACTGTTATTTCTCTGCCTGCAGGACAATGAACTGGAGAAAATCACCAGAAGATTCACCATTGAGCTGGCCAAAAAGGGTTTTATTGGTGAGTCGTGTCTGTGATCAGGGGAACACTGAAGGCTGGTGGTGAAAATGTCTGGCGGTAATGTGTATGTCCGCATGAATACATGGTCCCCTGTAGTGGGGGAGGGGAGGGGGGTTTCATGAGCACACGGCGCAGCACAAACATAAATAACCATGATGAGAGAGGAGTTAAACAGAAGGATTGACGAGGGGAAACTACACCAGAAAAAAATCGAAGACTGAAAAAATACACCAAATATTTTTGAGGGATGTCAGAATTAAGTAAGCAGTTCACATTAACTTCACGTTCTTTGTAACAGTGACCTATCATTCCCAAGGACTTCCGTTTGTTTCAAGAGTTATTTTAGGATGATGCTTTCAAAGTATGAAGTACCCGTGACCTGACTTCAGGCTTTCGTAGGGGGTTTCTAGCCTGACAAGTCCAGCGTTTAAATAGGCAAGAATGGCACTCTTTATGTCTCTGTTATTCAAAGCTGTAAATGTCGTCCACATGATCACTAAATCAGGAAGTTCAGAGGAAGCCAGTTATTAAAAGGCATTCCAGGAACATTCTTCCATAGTGGGATGATGGGACTGTTTATATAGCGACATGTCTTGGTTACACGTCATGTGACTAGACTACCTACAGTACACTGCAATAGCTTCAAAGTGGGCCATGAGTGCCTCTATCTAAATACAGTACTACTGTTTCACACCAACATATTTAGATGGGTCTACATGCGTTTCAGTATGAGTTTGTTGTTGGTTTATTGTTTGTTTCTTCTTTACTGAAGGCATTTTTTGTTATCCTAGAAGTTCACTTTAACCTCTCTTCTTTCCCCTGTCAGGACCTGGCATTGATGTCCCTGCCCCTGATATGAGCACTGGAGAGAGGGAAATGTCCTGGATTGCTGACACCTATGCCAACACCATGGGCCACCATGTATGTGTTCCCCGTATGAACTCACTGCCCTGTCGTGGAAATTTCCTGTATTACCAAATCATGAGAGCAAACCACACACAAGTCAGAGTTATCATAAAGTCCATCTTTAATTATATGAGCTCCATCACAACCCTGTGACTCTCAGATCAATTCAGTGTCTATAAATGAATTCTCTGAAAGTGCTTACATATTTGCAACTGAGATCCTTTATAGCAAAGACACACATAGCCAGACAGCATTGACTATAAATTATCGTTCAGTTTGGTCTCCTAAACGAAGCTCTTATCTCGTTCTTGGTACATAATAGTACCAAGACATTACCTCATCCAATGGTATATATCAATTGTCATTTTAGACACTCACATCCCAAATACAACCCATCCTGGACAAGCTCACAGAGAGGAGAGTGAGCCTCTAGGTCAATATAAGGGCAACCTCAGAGGGAACATAGAATGGTTCCAGACACTGCCATCCTCCTCTCCCCGATGGGAAAAGTAGGGAGTGACTGGCACACGGACATTGTGGAGCCAAGAGATAATTGGTTCCCCCTCAATCATCCCTTCACATGGTTTAAAAGATACGTTTACACATGACACATTCACAGATAAGACTAACCAGACCTGTCCCCTCTCTGGGCCCAAGTAACTTTCCCACATAAGCATACTATAAAATGAATAAAACATCTTATTTATAAATGTTACCTAAATAATTCTGATTCTGCCACGACAGCCCTCTCCCACAATAGACATGGTGTTTCCCTCAGCACTTCCTATCAACTAAGCTAAACAGCTTTGAACAATTATCGTAAACCACTTAAATGAAGGAAAATGTAATATAGATAACTTTCTCAGCTCTTCCTCTGCTTGTTATATTTTATCACCAAGAAATATGTTCATGTCTTATCAACCTTATAACCAAGCAACTATGTTACATGACCACAAAGCAAAACGGTGTTCAGTAGCTAGTGGTCAAGTGATAAGTTGTCATTATTCTGTGTGTACACTAGCCATCCTTATTGACTTTGCTGAGTCAATATTTCCTGTATGTCACTTTTTTGTTTTTGTTCCTTTATCCCTTCTGATGATTTGAGTTTTTACACACATTTCTGCTGGCCTTTTATATGACCCTTATTTTCCTGTCCTTAGGATATTGTTCCAAGTCTACTGAAAGACAAAGCTCTAGATTCCGTTAAGTTTAACTGTCTCTTGCTGTATGACGCTTATATGTTTTGTTGATTGCCAGGGAGGCGGTCAGGGAGCACTCCAAAAGTAAAGCATTTCAACTGTACACTAGATCTTCTACCCTATAGCCTAGTCATAGAGGTTGGCCTCAGTCTAAAATCAGAACTACAGAGACGTGCTCTTGTCCTGTCTAGGATGAAAACTTATCACAGTTTGAGGACAACGCTGTGTCCATGTAGGCCTCATGTTGGGACCTTTTTGCCATAGTCTTCCAAATAGACTTGTTTCTGGGATATATTGATGTCATTATTGTAAAGAGTCTCGCTAGAGCCTGATCTTTATCCCTCGGATGATTGGTCTCTGGTACATCACAAAATGTGTCGATCACCATCCAGTGTGTCTCTTACAAGGTGGCCGCCTGCTCCTTTTATTGGCTTTTGTGAACTTGCTAACTCCACCACTAACTATTCATATGTTCCTCTCCTCTGTGTCCAGGACATCAACGCTCATGCCTGTGTGACTGGTAAGCCCATCAGCCAGGGTGGCATCCACGGAAGGATCTCGGCCACCGGGCGAGGAGTATTCCACGGCATTGAGAACTTCATCAACGAGGCGGCCTACATGAGCCAGCTGGGCCTGAGCCCTGGCTTCACCGACAAGACCTTTGTCATTCAGGTACACAGACACTGCATGTATTGATTAGGAATGGCATTTGATTTACTTTCATCAGGTCTCAAAGCATTTTACAGTGTATGGGGTGGCATTATAGTAAAAGGTACAGTACCAGTCAAAAGTTTGGACACACTTACTCATTCAAGGATTTTTCTTTATTTGTACTATTTTCTACATTGTAGAATATTAGTGAAGACATAAAAACTATGAAATTACACATGGAATCATGTAGTAACTAAAGTGTTAAACAAATCAAAATGTACATTTTAGATTCATTAAAGTAGCCACCCTTTGCCTTGACAGCTTTGCACACTCTTGGCATTCTCTCAACCAGCTTCACCTGGAATGCTTTTACAATGCTCTTGAAGGAGTTCCCATATATGCTGAGCACTTGTTGGCTGCTTTCCCTTCACTCTGCAGTCCAACTCATTCCAAACCATCTCGATTGGGTTGAAGTCGGGTGATTGTGGAGGCCAGGTCATCTGATGCAGCACTCCATCTCTCTCATTCTTGGTCAAATATCCCTTACACATCCTGGAGGTGTGTTTTGGGTCATTGTCCTGTTGAAAAACAAATGATAGTCCCACTAGGCGCAAACCAGATGGGATGGCGTATCGCTGCAGAATGCGTGCCTTGAATGTGTGACTTACCTCCTCCATGCGTCACGGTGGGAAACGTATATGCAGAGATCATCCGTTCACCTACTCTGCGTCTCACAAAGACATGGCGGTTGGAAGCAAAAATCTTGTTTTGTCTAATGTCCATTGCTCGTGTTTCTTGGCTCAAGCAAGTCTCTTTTTCGTATTGGTTTCTTTAGTAGTGGTTTCTTTGCAGCAATTCGACCATGAAGGCCTGATTCACGAAGTCTCCTCTGAACACTTGATGTTGAGATGTGTCTGTTACTTAAACTCTGTGAAGCAGTTTTTGGGCTGCAATTTCTGAGGCTGGTAACTAATGAACGTATCCTTTGCAGCTAAGGTAACTCTAGGTCTTCATTTCCTGTGGCGGTCCTCATGAGAGCCAGATTCATCATAGCGCGTGATGGTTTTTGCAACTGCATTTTAAAGTTTCTTCAAAGTTCTTGACATTTTCCAAATAGACTGACCTTCATGTCTTGAAGTAATGATGGACTGTTGTTTCTCTTTGCTTATTTGAGCTGTTCTTGCCACAATATGGACTTGGTCTTTTACCAAATAGGGCAATCTTCTGTATTCCACCCCTAACTTGTCACAACACAACTGATTGGCTCAAATGCATTAAGAAGGGAAAAATGATTTTATAAAAAATATTATCATTATTTTTGGTTAGAGGTAGCAACATGAGAGACTACTATAAAGGATGGCAGCCACGCTGTTGGTATAATCACTAAATAGCAGACATAGCTTGTTAAATGTTGATGTACAGAGGACTGTCCTCCCTCCTACAGTAGAACACTGTGTTACAGCTCATTACAAGCTGTACTGATTGGAGGCTGCACCATGTGTTACCAATATCAGAAGTGATCCATAAACCCACTGGACCAGAAGACACTACATGACACTCATTAACAAGAACGTAAACATAAATGTGCATTTGGTACATACAAGCGGAACAGGCTTAACAATATGTGACTTACAAGGCACTCGGGCCAAAAACGGCTCCAACCAATGTTCTTATTTTATTCTGAAACATGTCGTTCTTCCTTCTCTTCTCCCAGGGTTTTGGTAACGTTGGCATGCACTCCATGCGTTACCTACACCGTTTCGGGGCCAAGTGTGTTGGTGTTGGAGAGATGGATGGAAACATCTGGAACCCCAATGGCATCGACCCCAAGGAGCTGGAGGACTACAAGCTGGTTAGTACACAACTCATAGCTACAGTCACTAACCTACAAGTTGATCTCTCTCTGGCTGTTTAATGCCAATGTGGAAAGCACGGTCTAAGGGTGCCACCTAGGGGACGTACAGCCTTCCTACACCCAACGTCCTCCACAGCCGTACAGCCAACTTGGCAAAACATTTGAGGTGCATGACCAAGGATATACTTTGGTCCTGTAACTTGTCTACTGTATGTCTCATTCTCTTTCTCTCTCTCTCTCGTTCTTCTCACCAGCAACACGGCACCATCGTGGGCTTCCCCAACTCCACGCCATACGAAGGCAGCATCCTGGAGGCCGACTGTGACATCCTGATCCCGGCCGCCAGCGAGAAGCAACTGACCAGGAATAACGCCCACAAAATCAAGGCCAAGGTCAAAGTTCAACAATCATGTCCAGACCAGCAGTCACTCTTATTACACACTGAGTAACGTGCAGTAAATCCACATTAATGCAGGCTAAAGTTCTATAAAATGTACACAATCATCACTGACCTCTATTGAACCTCACTAACAGTAGAAAGGTGTTTGTGGAAAGCTGAATTCGGTATGTAAAGTGTATTTAAATCGTCTTGTTTTTCCAGATCATTGCTGAAGGAGCCAATGGACCCACCACCCCTGACGCTGATAAGATCTTCCTGGAGAGGAATATCATGGTGATTCCGGTGAGAGGCTGTATGCAGATTTCAGATTGCATATTCATATTTTCTCAATTTTTGCAACTTGTAACAGGTTCCATTTGATTGTGTTGGTCCTGGAGACCTAGATATTTTTAGGGCCGTTTTCACAGACCCAGATCTAAACATTTTGGCCTAGAAGTAGGCCAGGGCCCGTATCCACAAAACGTCTGAGTAGGAGTGCTGATCTAAGATCTGTCCATACAATTGCATTCTTATTCATTATGAACTTAAAAGCAAAAGTGATCCTAAATCAGCACTCCTACTCAGACGCTTTGTGGATACGGGCCCAGATTCTGACTTGTTAAGTCTACAGTGAAGACCGGGATTTCCTGAACATTGATTAGTTGGATTGTATACCTCTGGTCTCCAGAGTCTGACTCTATTTCTTTGAATGGAGATTAATCATATTTTAAACTATTGTTTAGAAGCAATTTTATGCAGATAGTTGCTTAATCTGTCTCCGTGTAATTTACTCTTTGACTTTGCAGCTCTTGATTGCCTGTATGTTACAGCATAGCTGTAATGTTAGTGTTTGCAAACTAACCCACCATCTCTTGTTTATTCAGGACATGTACCTGAACGCTGGTGGAGTGACTGTCTCCTACTTTGAGTGGCTGAAGAACCTGAACCATGTCAGCTATGGTAGACTGACCTTCAAGTATGAGAGGGACTCCAACTACCACCTGCTCAGTAAGTCTGACACCTCCCAAACCGTAGGGATGCACTCACCCCTGCTAGTTCAGCCTACTCTCTGTTATGCCACATAAAGATGGATTTTGTTTATCTTGTATTATGCTAAAGTTGTATTTATCACTGTAGTTCGTGTTGAAATCCTAAATTTCATTCATTACTGGGAATGAGGACTATTTGAAATTTCAGAAACCATTGGCTGCTTAACCACCATGTTTTTTTATTTTACGGCTGTGACTTGCAGTATGTTGCACATTGAATATTTTTTTGACTGCAGAGTACACACACACTTATGTTCCCATACGACAAACTCAATGTTGCTCACAACAAAGGGAACTAACAAATAAAATCACTGACAAACAAAATGGAAACAGGTGGGTTATAAGAGGAGTTGTCAAAGATACTCATGGGGCTGTCCACCGAAAGTTGACTAGCAACAAGTCTGGGTCCTTAAAGACAACTACTAAATTTGCACTAAAAAGGGCAACCCAAAATAAAAACCCAAACTAATTTATAATATGGAGCTAAAAGCAAGTGGAGCAAACCAAAAGGGGGGAACAAGATAAAAGGCTTTGTTTTTATCTCAAGCAGAGGAAGAGCTAAACCGCTGTCAAGCAGTTCCAACAGCTCTCATGCTCTCATTCTCTCTCGAGAACCAACTGGATCACTGGGCCAGCCACTATTAAATATCACCTGGGCTAGCACAGGCAAAAACACCTTCCGGCTAATGAGATGGACAAGCCAGCACAGTTGTAACACATACTTACTAACGAGGTGACACTAATCGGTGCGCCCTACATTCCAACGTGGTACCTCAAAATATAAATGGAAAAAACAAAACCTGTAACACCTTCTTCCTTAAGACAAGTTTGCTCACCACCAACAAAAAACAACTTATGCGTCACCTTCTCCAATATCAACGTCTACTGGCTGTCAACAATTAAATATAAGACAAAGTAATTAAATATATATTCCATCTTTTATAAAGAAGCATTATTTTTATATGTAGTTGGCTATAACTCAAGTTTTTGAAAAACTCACGTACGCTTCTATAGCTCTCATCCCCTTGGACCGAGCCAAAACAAAATTCCTCTCCAAAACGTGCAGTCAAAAATAAATTGTGAGCCAAGGCCACACACTGGCTAAACACAAAACTTATCGACTGCCCGCTCTTGAAAGACAATCAGCAACCAAGTTGTCCTTACCACGAACGTGTCTGATTTCAAGGGGAAACTCCAACGAAGGAGTCTGTGGTTCGTGGAGCTTGTCTTTTGCCGAAAAACTAGAGGATTATGATCGGTATATACCCTCGTAGGTGTAGAGACATAAACCGCGACGTGCTAGAGAGCCAGTACCAAAGCGAGCGTCTTTCTCAATAGTCAAGTACAGCTTTTGATATGAGGCCAGTTTCTTTGAAAAGTACCCCACAGGGTGCTCAACATTGTTTTTCTGTCGGAGCACAGCCCCTGCGCCTACGTCGCTGGCATCGGTGTGCAGAGCAAACAGTCGATTGAAAACCGGAGCAGCTAGCACCGTTGCAGTGAGTCCCATCGGGAAAATTACTTTTGGACCGGACAAATCTGTAAGTGACACAACAACCTGAGCAAAGTTTGTACAAAAAGCCTGGTAGTAGACAGCCATTCCCAAGAATCAGCGCCGGTGCTGGAAAGTTATTGACGGCCTCCACTTTTGCCAGGACTGGTCGGACTTTCCCTTGCCCCACCACTTTCCAGAGATATTTGACTGTTGCTCAGCCAATTTTGCTCTTTGACAGGTTAACTGTCAGGTTGGCAGCTGCGAAACGCCCGAACATTATCCTGAAGGTGTTGGGGCCAGATCGTGCTAAATATGCGTCAGCATTTTCTAGGGCATGTAGCAGGATGTGCATGAGCCTTTGAAACTTGGCTCCGGCATTTCATAACCCGAACGGGAGATAAAGGTAGGAAAACAACCCATCAGGAGTGACAAAAGCAGACAACTCTTTGGCGTGCTCAGTTAGAGGGACTTGCAAACATCCCTCCAGCAGATCAAACTTGATAACGTCCTTAGCAGCACCAAAGGGTACGAGTCCAACTTAGTAACGGCTTTGAGTTTCCCAAAATCAGAACAAAACCTCAGACACACATCCACCGTAGGTACTAATATACGGGGGAAACTCCACGGACTGTTGCCATGTTGTGCAATTCCACCTCCCTGCGGAGCTTCACTCTCTTGTCAGGTTTCACTCGATAGGCATGTTTGATCGGGGCTGAGTCCCCGACGTGAATGTTATACTCCAGTACATTTGACTGGGTTGGCACATCTGAGAATAAACCCTGGTATTCTAAAAGCAGTGCAACAATGTCGCCTTTTCAAGTGTACCAAAAAGACATCAAGGTTTTCTAGAATCTCTGAGTTACTCAACCAGCACAGAGTGTATTGAGCTTTCCTCGTACTCTTGAGGAAGACTGTAGTCATCGGTGACAGCAGTGGCTACAGGCAGAATATCACTACCAGTTTCCATCGACTTCTCTGCCCAATTGTAGCGGGTGAAGTATGGTTTCAACATGTTGACATGATACAGCCGGGTTTTGTTCCTGCACACTGGTGACCCCAGAATGGGCAACAAAACCAGGACTTGGTCACCCACGTCTAAAGTGCAGTCTTGGGCCTTCCGATCATACCAGACTTACATTTTAGTTTGCGCCTTCTCCAGATTCTCACTAACAAACTCACAGTCGTGGTGTAATCTGTATCAAAAAATGCTAATGTGCTCCAACAGATTTGTTTTTAAAGTGTCGCCCTGCATCTCACTCACTCAGCAAACTCAAAGGACCTCTGACATGATGTCCAAACACGAGTTAATTCAGACTAAAACTGAGAGATTCCTCGACAGCATCCCATGCTGTACACAGCACGAGAGACCCCTTCACCCCAATTTTTTTCTCTCGAGCACGTTGAGCACGTTTTCTCTCAAGAGCACGTTGAGATTCTAGGTGGTAGGCACTAGAGGGGCATTGGATTACACCCAACTGTTGTAGCACTTGCTGGAAGACCTTTGACTTGAAATTCATTCCTTGGTCCGACTGCACTACCTGCGGAAGTCCAAACATTGACAATATTTTCACCAGGGCAGAGTAAAACAGTACCGGGAGCTGTGATTTACCTCAGTGGAATGGCCTAAGAGAAACGATTGGCAGCACACATTATGGTTAAGAGAAACTACTTACCATTCTTGGCTTTGGGCAAAGGACCAACACAGTCCACCAGAACCCTGCTGAAAGATTTGTCAAAAGCAGGAATAGGCTGCAAAGTTGCAACCAGTACAGATTGGTTCTGTTTACCCGTCCACTGGCAAACATAATAGGATTTACAGTAAGACACGACATCCTGTTTCAGACCAGGCCAATAGAAGTTACGCAAGATATGGTCATACGTCTTGTTGACCTGCCATACTATCATCATGAGGTAACCTCAGTATCACTTGTCGAAGTGCAACTGGAATGACAATTTGAGATACACTGGGCCAATCGTCCTGCCTAGAAGTGGCTCAAGAACACCATTTCCACATTGGAACACCATCTCTGTCAAATAACCCCTCTTGAGTTTGATGAAACAGCGGCTAGAGGGAAATATCTTTACTCTGTTCAGCAATCAGCTGCTTCCTAGATGTCAAAGTGTCAACTGTAGGAACCCTATCTTCCTTCAGTGGTTCTACAAATTCGCTCACCTTTGTGGTTTTCAAAGGAGAGGTCAACTCCGGTTTATTGAAATCGGGATCATCAATCTCAGACTGATCGCCCATGGTGGGATCTATCGGCACACGCTGGGAACACTCTACGGTACTTTTCTGATAACCCATCAGGTTCCTCTACTGAGTTCCTTACAAACGACAAGATTTGGCACAACCTTCCCTCCATCTACATTTTTTCCCAAAATTAGGCCTCACTCAAACGACATCGGAAACAGAAATAAGATCAGACTTGAGTTCCACATTATACAAAGAACTTCCATGCAACCCATCTTCACGCTTTGTACTAACACAGTGGTTCCCTAACTTTTTATAGTCCCGCACCCCTTCAAACATTCAACCTCCAGCTGCGTAGCCCCTATAGCACCAGGGTCAGCGCACTCTCAAATGTTGTTTTTTGCCATCATTGTAAGCCTACCACACACACACTATACAATACATTTATTAACCATAAGAATGAGTGAGTGTTTGTCACATCCCAGCTTGTGGGAAGTGACAAAGAGCTCTTATAGGACCAGGGTACAAATAATAATCAATAATTTTGCTCTTTATTTAGCCATCTTATGTATAAAACCTTACTTGTTCATTTAATTGTGAATAACTCAACACAGGTTAATGAGAAGGGTGTGCTTGAAAGGATGCACATAACTGCAATGTTGGGTTGTATTGGAGAGAGTCTCTTAAATATTTTTCCACACAGTCTGTGCCTGTATTTAGTTTTCATGCTAGTGGGGGCCGAGAATCCACTCTCGCATAGGTACATGGTTGCAAAGGGCATCAGGGTCTTAACAGCATGATTTGCCAAGGTAGGATACTCGGGGCGCAGCCCAATCCAGAAATATGGCAGTGGCATCTGATTTAAATTAAATTTTCACAAAACCGCTTGTTGCAATTTCGATGAGGCTCTCTTGTTCAGATATCGGTAAGTGGACTGGAGGCAGGGCATGAAAGGGATAACGAATCGAGTTGTTTGTGTCGTCAGTTTCGGGAAAGTACCTGCGTAATTGCGCACCCAGCTCACTCCGGTATTTCGCTATATCACGTTTGACATTGTCCGTAAGCTTGAGTTCATTTGCACACAAAAATCATACAATGACGGAATGACCTGCGTGTTGTCCTTGTTAATGCAGACAGAGAAGAACTCCAACTTCTTAATCATAGCCTCAATTTTGTCCCACACATTGAATATAGTTGCGAGTTCCTGTAGTCCTAGATTCAGATTATTCAGGTGAGAAAAAACATCACCCAGATAGGCCAGTCGTGTGAGAAATCCGTCATCATGCAAGCGGTCAGACAAGTGAAAATTAGGGTCAGTAAAGAGAACTTTAAGATTGTCTCTCAATAAAAATAAAAATACAAATTTAAATACTTGAAAACCAGTGCACTTCTTTATGTTGTAAAATCGTTATATGGTCACTGCCCATATCATTGCATAGTGCAGAAAATACACAAGTTCAGGGCCTTGTTTTAACAAAGTTAACCATTTTCACTGTAGTGTCCAAAACGTATTTCAAGCTGTCAGGCATTCCCTTGGCAGCAAGAGCCTCTCAGTGGATGCTGCAGTGTACCCAAGTGGCGTTGGGAGCAACTGCTATGTCTCACTGTCATGGCTTTTGGGCCATCAGTACAGATACCAACACATCTTCACCGCCTAAGTCCATTTGATGTCACAAAGCTGTCCAGGACTTTAAAAATATCCTCTCCTGTTGTCCTGGTTTGCAGAAGAGGATGTCTTCCTTAATTGACCCCCCCCCCCCCCCATAAACGTAACGGACATATACCAGGAGCTGTGCCAGGCCCGCCACGTCTGTTGACTCATCCAGCTGTAATGCATAGAATTCACTGGCTTGTAAGTATGCGAAGTAGTAATTGTTTCAAAACATCTCGTACCATGTCACTGATGCGTGGTGAAACAGTGCAGATGTAGTACTGCTTGTAGTAGCAGTTTACCAGTGCAGCTGGTATGTGTCTCTATGGATGGGGGGCTTACCTTTATTAACAATTTATCAATTTTCGAGGAAACGGAATGAGCAGCATCTACGCTTGGCTACATACATTTTTGGGCGGCCGTTAGTGGAATTCCCGTGAGAGAGTAATGGTTAATGTGATTGGATGTTAATTGTTTGACTAGGCAACCTGTATTTGACATTATGTTATTTCGATGAAGACTAGATGGTTTAATTCTATTTTTGGCAGTGAAATGAGGCTACTCAGGCGAGAAAAAAATATCACCCAAATGTATAGCCCCGTTGGAAAATCTAAATAGACTGTTAGAAAATGTGTATCACATATATATTTGCCGTACACCCGACAGCATTGCGCGTACCCCACCCCAGTTTGGGAATAGCCGTACTAACATACTGTAACCAGTTGCTGAAGTGTCAGACAAAAGCAAAACACCCTGCATAATGAAGGATTGGGCCACCCTAGTGTGTCGCAATATCTTCACCAGCTGTTTAAAAGTATCGCCACTCTGCAGAGACACGAACCCATCTGAAACGGAGTCACATGCACATCTGATCCCAAATCTTGTTTAGGAGATACACCATTCCCAACCAGAGACTTAATGGGCTGGAGGACTCCCACAAGAAAGGAACTGCTTTTTCTCTGTCTCAAATTTCTGTTTCAACTTAAGCCACTGAGAGACAATGTGTCCTATCTCACGGCAATGAATGACAAACTGGTGGATATGAAAAACCTGTTTTCTGCCGATCCTTATCTTTGGGCACTGTAGAAAAGGACTGAAACCTCCTCAGTAGCAGGTGACTTATCTGGATAGCTTTTTTTTGTGTAGGAATTACTACTGGGTGCTTTGTTTGAAGGTAGTTTTATGTGTCAACACAAACTTATCTGGCAAATCAAAATAAAACCTAAACCAACTTAGGGAACTAAAAGCAAGTGGAGCAAACTGAAAGGGAGAACTCTCAGAAGAAGAGTTAAACTGTGGTCAATCACTTCCAACATCTCTCATGCCCACTCTCTCGAGAACTAACTGGAGCAATGGGCCAGCCACTATTTAATATCACCTGAGCTAGCACAGGTGAAACGCCTACCGACGAATGAGATGGACAAGCCAGCACAGTTGTAACATACTTACTAACGAGGTGACCCTAATCGGTGCGCCCCATGGGAAAAACCAAAACCTGTAAAACAGACACAGGACCGGATTTAATGCAGGGGTTTACCGAGGCTGAAGCCCCTGGGCCCAGATCAGTGGGGGGTATTCGGCCCCCTTGAACTTTGCGACCTTTTGCCACATTTCAGGCTTCAAACATAAAGATTTAAAACTGTATTTTTTTGTGAAGAATCAACAACAAGTGGGACACAATCATGAAGTGGAACGACATTTATTGGATATTTCAAACTTTTTTAACAAATCAAAAACTGAAAAATTGGGCGTGCAAAATTATTCAGCCCCCTTAAGTTAATACGTTGTAGTGCCACCTTTTGCTGCGATTACAGCTGTAAGTCGCTTGGGGTATGTCTCTATCAGTTTTGCACATCGAGAGACTGAAGTTTTTTCCCATTCCTCCTTGCAAAACAGCTCGAGCTCAGTGAGGTTGGATGGAGAGCATTTGTGAACAGCAGTTTTCAGTTCTTTCCACAGATTCTCGATTGGATTCAGGTCTGGACTTTGACTTGGTCATTCTAACACCTGGATATGTTTATTTTTGAACCATTCCATTGTAGATTTTGCTTTATGTTTTGGATCATTGTCTTGTTGGAAGACAAATCTCCATCCCAGTCTCAGGTCTTTTGCAGACTCCATCAGGTTTTCTTCCAGAATGGTCCTGTATTTGGCTCCATCCATCTTCCCATCAATTTTAACCATCTTCCCTGTCCCTGCTGAGGAAAAGCAGGCCCAAACCATGATGCTGCCACCACCATGTTTGACAGCGGGGATGGCGTGTTCAGCTGTGTTGCTTTTACGCCAAACATAACGTTTTGCATTGTTGCCAAAAAGTTCAATTTTGGTTTCATCTGACCAGAGCACCTTCTTCCACATGCTTGGTGTGTCTCCCAGGTGGCTTGTGGCAAACTTTAAACAACACTTTTTATGGATATCTTTAAGAAATGGCTTTCTTCTTGCCACTCTTCCATAAAGGCCAGATTTGTGCAATATACGACTGATTGTTGTCCTATGGACAGAGTCTCCCACCTCAGCTGTAGATCTCTGCAGTTCATCCAGAGTGATCATGGGCCTCTTGGCTGCATCTCTGATCAGTCTTCTCCTTGTATGAGCTGAAAGTTTAGAGGGACGGCCAGGTCTTAGTAGATTTGCAGTGGTCTGATACTCCTTCCATTTCAATATTATCGCTTGCACAGTGCTCCTTGGGATGTTTAAAGCTTGGGAAATCTTTTTGTATACAAATCCGGCTTTAAACTTCTTCACAACAGTATCTCGGACCTGCCTGGTGTGTTCCTTGTTCTTCTTGATGCTCTCTGCGCTTTTAACGGACCTCTGAGACTATCACAGTGCAGGTGCATTTATACGGAGACTTGATTACACACAGGTGGATTGTATTTATCATCATTAGTCATTTAGGTCAACATTGGATCATTCAGAGATCCTCACTGAACTTCTGGAGAGAGTTTGCTGCACTGAAAGTAAAGGGGCTGAATAATTTTGCACGCCCAATTTTTCAGTTTTTGATTTGTTAAAAAAGTTTGAAATATCCAATAAATGTCGTTCCACTTCATGATTGTGTCCCACTTGTTGTTGATTCTTCACAAAAAAATACAGTTTTATATCTTTATGTTTGAAGCCTGAAATGTGGCAAAAGGTCGCAAAGTTCAAGGGGGCCGAATACTTTCGCAAGGCACTGTAAATAAATTAAACACATACGGTATATATTAGATATGTATTATATATTTGTACTTGTACTTTTTGCTGCAACCATCAACCACAGGAGGATTCAGGAGCCCGCTCTCAATGAGTGTAGACAGCCTGCTGCCTCTGCTAATTGTCAGATAGGGGAGGTAGAGGGCCCATGTAGGTAACTGGGGGCCCCTGCCTCGATTGGGTAACTGATTAATGCAAAAACAACTGCATAATCAATAAATCTTAACTGTTCAATTGTGTTAGTCAGGGGCTGGGCACAAGAGGCAAAAACATCACGTTTTTTAATTTTTATCCAACCACACGAGTCCGCTCTCAATCTTGAAAATACACCAGAGCATTAATTGTTTCTAAAAAGATAAGTGGATAAAATTTGATCAAACTCATACAGGGAACTGCCAAAATAAAGGAAGCGCCAACAAAGTGTCTTAAAAGGGCTTTGGGCCACCACGAGCTGCCCAGAACAGCTTCAATGCGCCTTGGCATAGGTTCTACAAGTGGACCTAAACCATGCCAGGAAAATGCACACCACACACCATAACACAGACTTTGTATCCTTAATTTACTCAAGGGTTTCCTTTTATTTTGCCAGTTACCGGTTGCCTATGTTCGGGAAGGCCGCAATTTGGGCAGCATGTGTGCCAGTTATATATGTTGTGGCCATAAACATATAATCCATTTTGGAACCTCTAACCCTAGCAATTTGACTGTTTAACTCATGGGTAAACTAACAATTGCTGACTTGAATGAGAATTGCCATCTATGGATTATATTTATACTGTGTGGTTAATTGCGGCTGTCTGTTTGCCTTTTGCAAATTTCACAATACAACCGCGGGAAAAATGTACAGTTTGGAAAGCAAATGCCTACCACTCACAAGAGAAGACTAATCTGTCTGTGGAACGGAGGCGGGCGGGCGTTGGGCACAACCTCTCTGTGCCTGGAGATATACAACATTATTGGCAGTCACATGCAGAGTTTCCAGGAAGAGGTGGTTGCTGATTGTCTGCAGGCCATGTATGACACTCTCGCTCACCCTCTCTCTCTTTCCTGTCTATCAGCAGCATCAGTCAATGAGGCAGTCTCACATTGTGCACATGCATTTTCACACAAAAGCCCTTTATAACATTGAGTCGCTCATGATGAGTGGATTAGCATTGGATCTCTATCTGGCTGGTCATCTTGCATTCAATTATGTCATCCTATGTAGGTTAGTGTTTTCAGTACATTGCAGGGGAGGTTTGAGCTGGGGTTATGCTTGTGACCCAGTGGGAGGTTTTCTGAATATTTCAGAAGCTGAATCCATTCCCCAGTCCCATGAGTGGCAAGATTGGGTAATGTTGGAGACATGGTAGAGGGCTCAGAATAGATACAGCTGTGTGTTGCCAATCCCCCAAAATGTTGGCAAAAAGTGAAAATGTATACCAGATTATTAATGCAAGTGAACAAACTAATCTAAATTTAGTTCACTTTATTGTTCAGTGAGGATTCATATAGACTAATACATATAATCTATTCATATACATATGAACTGTCTGTGTTCTCCCTCAGTGTCCGTCCAGGAGAGTCTGGAGAGGAAGTTTGGGAAGCATGGGGGAGCAATCCCAGTGGTCCCTACCTCTGAGTTCCAGGCCAGGATCGCTGTGAGTACAACTCTTTTCCCCTTATTCTTTCAATGCCCCTGGATTACTTTCCCCTCATTCAAACAATACCCCTAAGATACAGTATTATAGACATTCAACAGCAGCTGTTGATTTTGTTCCATTTTAATTGTTTGTCTCAGTATTCACAAACACACACTCTTGTTGTCCAGGAGTTTTTTGCAAAAATAAATGTGTGCTTCATAGGAAAATAACTCTTGTCTTTACACCTGTTCACCTAATGTGAACCCTATTGAACGCATTAACCTTGTATGGGACACCAGTAAACAATGCAACCTGATCCTGATGATAGACTATCCCCTGAGGGGATTTGTCCTGGGAAAAACCGCTCCCTCCCCGATGCCACAGTCAAACAGACTCCTTTAGGACAGACTTGTAAAATCAGATACGTCCTCTGCATGCTGTTTTCCCCAGCCACCATTTTGTACATTAGTCTCAAAGATTCAAACACATTACCTTACTGTTGATAAATGAGGCTCACTGAATGACAGACTGGAGATAAATGTTTGGTCCTGCAATTTCATTATAACCAAGTTGAGAGAGATTTCAAAGTTGAGCTGCGTTTCTCTAGAGATGAGTAATGGTTTAGTTTAGTAGGCTAGATGTTGCGCTCTGAGCCTTATTTTCATTGTATTTTCTTTTGTTTGGTTCCAGGGCGCTTCAGAGAAGGACATTGTGCACTCAGGACTGGCCTACACCATGGAGAGGTCTGCCAGGGTAAGAGGCTGATTGCTTAAACGTGGTTATCTGTGCTAAACTATTCCTCACAGGTCCAGAGGTTTTGTTGAAAGGAAATGCTGTCTTAATCCAACTTGATGTCCTGAGGCATATTATTATTAATTAGGGGTAATGAAGTTGTATACATCTCATTACTCAAACAGCACTAAGCAGTGAATAGGCAATATGAGCCCTCTCGCCACCATTTTATCTTCCCAATGCCTGCTCATAAAAGGAATCCCTCTTGAATATGCGCACACACACACACACACACCCTCTCACTGGTTTGCTGTGCGTGCGAGCAGAGCCTATGGGTAACTGGAGAAGCCAGGGCTTTGTTAGTCTCATTCGTTAAGCCCCAGCTCTGACGCTAGAGAGAGCAGAGAGCATGAGGATTCAGGCCATGACCTGCTCCTAATCACACGGACCACCCTCTACCATTAACACACCATATATCCAACAAACACTGATGACTTTAATGTCACGTCTGACTGAGGATACAGCAACTGCATAATACAGGGTTTCCTGTACCGCATCCCAGGAAATGTAATACTCTGTGCAGACATACTGCCTGACAGTCTGCTGGTTTATTACTTTGTTATATTTCCCTGGGGGTTATTTCTATACAATTACACACAGATGCTTTATTATCCTGTGGAAATGGATCACTCCATTGAAAATGGAACAATAGAGGTGTATTGCTGTATGTAACAAATGGCGAAGGGAGGGGCAAGTAATGAGTACTTGGAAGGGACAGGGAGATTTTATATATTTGAGTTGATGTTCTTTGTTTTCTGTTCCCCTTTTTAGCAAATCATGCGCACAGCTAACAAGTACAACCTGGGCCTCGACCTGAGGACGGCAGCGTACGTCAACGCCATCGAGAAGGTCTTCAAGGTGTACAACGAGGCTGGTCTTACCTTCACATAGGTGGCACCTCCACAGCCTCTGTCCATCTGAGCAGACCCAGGGCCCCGCCTCTCCCAGCCTCTAAGCAACCTTTATAAAATCTTTATATAACGTTCACGCGTTTACACATGACCGTTAGCTTTACTCTTTGCATATGTATTTCAAGCAAATCAATACACATTATTTTGCATTCTCATATTATCAAGAGACCACATGTTCTAGTTTGCTTTGAATCTGCTGTTATGAAACTACTGTGCCTATGGTTATTTTTTTTGCCTGTAGTCATTTCATCGATTGAATTGCTGTTACTATATTATTATGCCAGGTAACACCAAAAACTCTGGTCTGCAGCTTTTACAGGCTAGTTCTTTTCTGAATTAGTGCTGTGCTTGTTCAGTGTCTGTTACGGACATACTGTTACTTCACTGACAGAGTTGAAGAAGTTGGTTAACAGAATGTAGAGCAGTGACACACGTAAAGCCTTAATTTCTCCTGTGTTGAAGTGGAGTAGGTTAATCATTTTTATCTGTACCAGAATGTTTTTTCTATTTAAGGTCAGTCCACTTACAGTATAAAGCAGTGTCTACACTTCAGGGTGATAAAATGTGTTAGTAAGCAGATTTATTATGTTACTCTGTTGACATGACACTAAAAGGATCAATTCCAGAAGATTGTTCTTTGTTGTTACTGGTGTTTGCTTGGGCAGCCACAGTTTGAGTGTCTTTCTCTGCGTTTTTGCCTTTGTTTAATTCTTTGTCTCTTTGTCTTGTCTTCTTTGTCTCAAGGTCGGTGTGGTTTTTGTGCTGAATCCTTAGGGCTAATGGAAGGGGAGAATATGTGGGAACATTTTTCTTTTTCTTTATATCAGCCTTTGACTGCTTCAGGATTCTATGTAACATCATTTGTATAGCCTTTTCATTGAAGAATTCATTAAACTACAAAACGATTGATTGTGTTGATTCAAACCAAACTATGATTCCCTATGGGGTATGTACAAGATTTTTCCATGGAAGCAAATCCTGTTTATTTTGTATATCAACAGCTAGTTATTGGCTGCATAATCCCCACTGTACCTATTTCATCCAACACTACAACCTCTACGGGATGGGTGTCCCGATACCGGGACGGTTGTTGTTAACGTGCGCTAATGTGACTATAATGACGTAAGTAACAGCCAACTTTCCAGGACATAGACTTGTCTTATATGAGCAGAAAGTTGAATTTCTTGTTAATCTTACTGAAGTGTCTTAATTTACTGTAGCTATTGCAGTGAAAAATGCCATGCTATTGTTTGAGAGTGCACAATAAACTTTTATCTCGGCAGCTCGTTTGATACATTCACCTCTGAAGGTAAAATAATGTACTTACATTCAGTAATCTTGCTCTGATTTGTCATCCTGAGGATCTCAGAGATTAAATGTAGCATAGTATTGTTTGATAAAATCTATTTTTATATTAAAATGTAGGAACTGCGTTCTACAGTTTGAAACTTTGCACATACACTGCTGCTATCAGTTGGCCAAAATCTAAATTGCGCATAAACTCCTGTGTGATTTTTAATGGCCTTTCTCTTGCATTTCAAAGATGGAAGAAAAAAATGTCTAAACGCATGTTTTGTTTGTATTATCTTTTACCAGATCAAATGTGTTCTCTGACATTCATTTCACATTTCCACAAACTTCAAATGGTATCAAGAATATGCATATCCTTGCATATCCTTGCTTCAGGTCCTGAGCTTATTTTTAGATTTGGTGATGTCAAAGGGGTCAGATCCTTGCTCAGACATTGGGCCAGTAAACAAAAGGTTTCCAGATCGATTCCCCGAGCTGACAAGGTAAATATCTGTCGTTCTGCCCCTGAACAAGTTAACCCACTGTTCCCCGGTAGGCCATCATTGTAAATAAGAGTTTGTTCTTAACTGACTTGCCAAGTGAAATAAAGGTAATTTAAAAAATGAAATTTAAAACAAAAAAAAAACTTTTGATTTACTTTTAAGATATAATACAAAACATTAACATTACACAATGCATTGTGACAGTATTGGGTTGTCAAAATCATATTCTTCATAGGTAATACCAGAGGTATGTCAGATTGATCATCAGGTCCTGAGTTAGATTTGGGTATGTCATTTTAGTCCAACATTTTTTTTAAAGGGTCTGATCCTTGCTCATCTGAGCATTCAACAGACTTTTGGGATAAACATTTTTATTTACTTTTCAAATATAATACAAAACATTAACATTACACAAGGCATTGTGACAGTATTGAGTTGTCATAATATTCTTCATAGGCTATATCCAGAGGTATGTCAGTTTGATTGATCTGTTACCAGAATAGGTTCATCCAGTTCCTCTTATGTCCAATTCAGATCTTAGACATGCATAGACGATGTGTATATCAGAGAAATGCCCCTGGGGAGCAGGGACATCATTGAGACATTGCTAGTGAGGAAAATACACACAGGCGAGAGAGGGATAGGACCATTAAGATTACATTGAGAAAAAGAAACGGCTTCAGTCTGACTCAGCCAAAGAGACTTCCCAAATGATCGCACTTGGTCTGCGTTGCTGTTGTCCTTCTATTTGCCATCTTTCTCGCCAGATATCTCTCCTGCAATGTCTCCCAGTAGGTCGTTCAGGTCTGAGGGATAGGCAGAGTTGATTAGAATTAATGATTAGAATTAATAGTTCGAAATTATACAGATGGTATTTCTTCTGTTCTCTAAGCAGCAGCAACACAAAAAAACAGCAGCAAAGGTTCTATCAGACTTTTTTTTAATGGCACACCTGAATAGAATACATGAAGTTTTTACTTCATAATACTATGTAATTTGTACTTCACTGTACTATGTAGGGCATTCAACTATAACCACATAAACTTTACCTTGGTCACCACCTCCGCTACTTGACTCTTTCTCATCCTTGCCAGATAAGAAACTTCCAAAGCCTCCTTCCTCTTTGCCCTTGTTGCCATCCATTAATCCTCCAATACCGCCGATACCTCCACTGATATCCTTGCTGGACTCCTTCTTCTTTGAATCATCTCCTCCAACTGTGGGCTTCACCTTCTCTTTACCACTGCTTCCCCCGCTGGGATCCTTCTTAGAGTCAAACAGAGTCTTCACCTTGACTTTGGCAGCTTTAGCTGCAAAACATCACCAAATGCGCTGTTTAGAAAACTAACCAGAAACAAATGACGCATGAAACTAAAATGAGACTGTGTTATATTTGCCCCTGACATCACCCTATCAAGTTTTAAAGTTACAAACTGTGTGATATCATATTTGAAGATTTCAGAGAAAGCAACTGTGTACGACATAAAAAGCAACATATGTGTTTTATTGATTTGGTGCCAGGTGCCAAATTCCTGATTACCGTCTATGGGTGTAGTTGTGCATAATGAACTGACAGCATCGTCCAACAACATTCCAAGCCAACATTTCTTAGGCCTACATGTTGTAAACGCCTAGGTGATTACACCGTAACGTAATTAGTTCCATGGATAGCAAAATTGAGCATAAGTGGCTTAGTTTACAACACAATCCTAAAAAACAGGTGCAATATATTGCATTTGCATGTGTCATCGAGTGCTGTGTTTTGGTTAATCAGCACACATTGATGTTAATGCCCTGAGGTACCGTACCAGTTACAGTCAAATCTTGAATGATTTCTCATCTAATTAGAGTAAATGAGAAGCTGAAAAGCGAGGCTCGGATTGTTTTAAAGCGTGCTGACCTTTACAAAATCAAATTGTATTTGTCACATGCTTCGGAAACAACAGGTGTAACTTAGACTAACTACTTATGGGTTATTTTCCAACAATGCAGAGTTAAAGATAAAAAAATATATATATAGAAAGTGACATGACAAATGAATAACGATTAAAATAACATGGCTACATACAGGGAGTACCAGGACCGAGTCGATGTGCAGGGGTACGAGGTAATTGATACAAACCATTAGGAACACCTTCATAATATTGAGTTGCACACCCTTTTGTCATCAGCAGACTCTACAAGGTGTTGAAAGCGTTCCACAGGGATGCTGGCCCATGTTGACTCCAATGCCTCCCACAGCTGTGTCAAGTTGGCTGGATGTCCTTTGGGTGGTGGACCATTCTTAATACACACGGGAAACTGTTGAGCATGAAATACCCAGCAGCCTGGGTGTTCTTGACACACTCAAACCAGTGCGTGCGCCTGGCTACCATACCATACCATACCTGGTCAGTCTATGTCATGGAAAGAGCAGGTGTTGGTAATGTTTTGTACACTCAGTGTATATAGGTAGGGGTAACAAAGAGGCTTGAGGAGTGATGGTTTTAAAAGACAAGGCCAGATCATTATTTACAGCTGAAAGAGGAATTCCACTGAGCTGCTTCAAAGAGAGTTACTGCTTTTTATACACATATCTGAGCACACAGGACAAGGCAGTGGGAAAACAACACACAAAAACAAGTCAGGTCTATCCAAGTAGCAACCGCCCTCAAATGCGACATTTTGTATGACAGAGCCACAACAAAAAAAAGCATATTTCTGCCTTTAATGATTTGCAGCTGCTGCAAGCCTCACTCCAGCTAATGCAAGGTATGACAGTGAAACTGCACAAAATAACCATACAGAACAGAATTAAAACAAAGTCACCCACTTCTTCCCCTCCTCACCCAACCTCATCTGCTCCCCCCTTTACCCCCATCTCCCCCTCAGGACTCACCTGCCGTATCCACTGCCTGGTCGACATATTTGTCCGCTGAGTTGCCCAAAATGCCTTTGAGGAAAGACATGTCTCTGAACAGTAGTCAGTAGTGTCCCTAGAGCAGGTTGTGTCAGGAGAGAATATTTCAAAGTAGTGTGTGGGGGCAAAGGTGGTCATGGAGTCTTATAGAGGTTGGCACTTTCTGTCCCTGATCCTATGCCTCTCAGGGCTCTGCTGATTGGCCAGAGAGGTCAGGGTGTATCTCAGGATGATAGGGAGGTGGGCTGGCTAGACTGGTTACACTGGTTTGAGGATCTGATTCTGAATAGGTGATGTACTGTATTTACCTAGTTACCTACATACTGTATGTAAATATACAGTGGGGAGAACAAGTATTTGATACACTGCCGATTTTGCAGGTTTTCCTACTTACAAAGCATGTTAGAGCTCTGTAATTTTTATCATAGGTACACTTCAACTGTGAGAGACAAACTGTGAAAGACAAAAATCCAGAAAATCACATTGTATGATTTTTAAGTAATTAATTTGCATTTTATTGCATGACATAAGTATTTGATCACCTACCAACCAGTAAGAATTCCGGCTCTCACAGACCTGTTAGTTTTTCTTTAAGAAGCCCTCCTGTTCTCCACTCATTACCTGTATTAACTGCACCTGTTTGAACTCATTACCTGTATAAAAGACACCTGTCCACACACTCAATCAAACAGACTCCAACCTCTCCACAATGTCCAAGACCAGAGAGCTGTGTAAGGACATCCGGAATAAAATTGTAGACCTACACAAGGGCTACAGGACAACAGGCAAGCAACTTGGTGAGAAGGCAACAACTGTTGGCGCAATTATTAGAAAATGGAAGAAGTTCAAGATGATGGTCAATCACCCTCGGTCTGGGGCTCCATGCAAGATCTCACCTTGTGGGGCATCAATGATCATGAGGAAGGTGAGGGATCAGCCCAGAACTACACGGCAGGACCTGGTCAATGACCTGAAGAGAGCTGGGACCACAGTCTCAAAGAAAACCATTAGTAACACTCTACGCCGTCATGGATTAAAATCCTGCAGCGCACGCAAGGTCCCCCTGCTCAAGCCAGCGCATGTCCAGGCCCGTCTGAAGTTTGCCAATGACCATCTGGATGATCCAGAGGAGGAATGGGAGAAGGTCATGTGGTCTGATGAGACAAAAATAGAGCTTTTTGGTCTAAACTCCACTCGCCGTGTTTGGAGGAAGAAGAAGGATGAGTACAACCCCAAGAACACCATTCCAACCGTGAAGCATGGTGGTGGAAACATCATTCTTTGGAGATGCTTTTCTGCAAAGGGGACAGGACGACTACACCGTATTGAGTGGAGGATGGATGGGGCCATGTATCGCGAGATTTTGGCCAACAACCTCCTTCCCTCAGTAAGAGCATTGAAGATGGGTCGTGGCTGGGTCTTCCAGCATGACAACGACCCGAAACACACAGCCAGGGCAACTAAGGAGTGGCTCCGTAAAAAGCATCTCAAGGTCCTGAAGTGGCCTAGCCAGTCTCCAGACCTGAACCCAATAGAAAATCTTTGGAGGGAGCTGAAAGTCCGTAATGCCCAGCGACAGCCTCGAAACCTGAAGGATCTGGAGAAGGTCTGTATGGAGGAGTGGGCCAAAATCCCTGCTGCAGTGTATGCAAACCTGGTCAAGAACTACAGGAAACGTATGATCTCTGTAATTGCAAACAAAGGTTTCTGTACCAAATATTAAGTTCTGCTTTTCTGATGTATCAAATACTTATGTCATGCAATAAAATGCTAATTAATGACTTAAAAATCATACAATGTGATTTTCTGGATTTTTGTTTTAGATTCCGTCTCTCACAGTTGAAGTGTACCTATGATTAAAAAAAATTACAGACCTCTACATGCTTTGTAAGTAGGAAAACCTGCAAAATCGGGTAGTGTATCAAATACTTGTTTTCCCCACTGTATATATACTTTTATGACTCGTCCAATCTTTCCTTGACTACTTTTATCCAGTGCACCAGGGGGCTTTTAACTTGCTTTTGATAGTGAATTCCCTGACTGCTTGCCTTTCCCCCGAATAAAATATTATTTGTGGCTAGGTAGCTAAATCACAGTAGTGCAGTGAGTAGCCCGTGAATGTGTATGTTGGGGAGGGTGGATCTTGGAAACTGGAAATGGAAAGGTTGGAACGCCGCTCTGTCTCCTCCCTCAGTAGGAATGCTTGAAAGCGTGGATGACTCACCATAATGATACTCTTGCTCTCACACGCAGACACAGAGATGAGAGGTGCCAAAAAGCGGTGGCCTGGATACAAATCAAATTTTATTGGTCGACTACACATATTTAGCAGATGTTATTGTGAGTGTAGCGAAATGCTTGTGTTCCTAGCTCCAGCAGTGCAGTAATATCTAACAATTCACAACAATACACAGATCTAAAAGTAAAATAATGAAATTAAGAAATATATAAATACTAGGACTAGTGGCATTTACTAAAATACAGTATATAAATATGAAATGAGTAAAACAGTATGTAAACATTCAAGTGAGCAGTGTTACATTATTAAAGTGACCAGTGATTCTATGTCTATGTACATAGGGCAGCAGCCTCTAAGGTAGCCGGCTAGTGACAGGGACTAAGTTCAGGGTAGGGTACTGGATGGAGGCCAGCTAGTGGCCCCACCTGTACTGACCTGGCCTTCTGGATGATAGCGGAATGAACAGGCCGTGGTTCGGGTGGTTGATGTTCTACCTGTCCTGGAGGGCAGGTAGTGTTCCCCTGGTGATGTATTGGGCAGACCTCACTACCCTCTGGAGAGCCCTGCAGTTGTGGGCGGGGATACAGCACGACAGGATGCTCTCAATGGTGCATCTGTAAAAGTTTGTGAGGTTTTAGGGGCCAAGCCAAATTTCTTCAGCCTCCTGAGGTTGCACCTTCTTCACCACACAGTCTGTGTAGGTGGACCATTTCAGATTGTCAGTGACGTGTACGCAGAGGAACTTGAAGCTTTTCACCTTCTCCACTGCGGCCCCGTTGACGTGGATAGTGGTTGGCTCCCTCTGCTGTCTCCTGAAGTCCACGATCAGCTCCTTCATTTTGTTGACGTTGAGGGAGAGGTTATTTTCCTGGCGCCAATCTTCCAGGGCCCTCACCTCCACCCTGTAGGCTGTCTCGTTATTGTTGGTAATCAGACCTAGTACTGTTGTGTCGTCTGCAAATTTGATGATTGAGTTGGAGGCGTGCATGTCCATGGAGTACAGGAGGGGGCTGAGCACGCACCCTTGTGGGGAGTTGAGGATCAGCGTAGTGGAGGAGATGTTTTCTACATTCACCACCTGGGGGCGGCCCTTCTGGAAGTCCAGGACACAGTTGCACAGGGCAGGGTTCAGACCCAGGGCCCCAAGCTTAATGATGAGCTTGGAGACTACTATGGTGTTGAAGGCTGAGCTGTAGTCAATGAACAGTGTTCTTACATAGGTATTCCTCTTATCCAGATGGGATAGGGCAGTGTGCAGTGCGATGGAGATTGCATCGTCTTTGGATCTATTGGGGCGGTATACAAATTGAAGTGGATATAGGGTGTCAGGTAAGGTAGAGGTGATATGATCTTTAACTAGCCTGTCAAAACCTTTCATGATGACAGAAGTGAGTGCTACACGGCAATAGTCATTTAGTTCAGTTACCTTTGCTTTCTTGGGTACAGGAACAATAGTGGACATCTTGAAGCAAGTGGGGACAGCAGAGATTTAATATGTCTGTAAACCCTCCAGCCAGATGGTCTGAGCATGCTCTGAGGACGCAGCAAGGGATGCCGTCTGGGCCGGCAGCCTTGCGAGAGTTAACATGCTTAAATGTCTAAAACACATTGGCCAAGGAGAATTAGTGCCCACAGTCCTTGGGAGCGGCACTCGTTGGTGGCACTGTGTTATCCTCAAAGCAGGTGAAGGTGTTTAACGTGTCTGGGAGCAAGACGTTGGTGTTCGCGACCTGACTGGTTTCACATTTGTAATCCGTTGTTTTCTGGAGTCCCTGCCACATACAGTGGTGCAAAAAAGTATTTAGTCACCACCAATTGAGCAAGTTTTCCCACTTAAAAAGATGAGAGAGGCCTGTAATTTTCATCATAGGTACACTTCAACTATGACAGACAAATGAGGAAAAATTCAGAAAATCACATTGTAGGATTTTTAATGAATTTATTTGCAAATTATGGTGGAAAATAAGTATTTGGTCAATAACAAAAGTTTATCTCAATACTTTGTCATATACCCTTTGTTGGCAATGACAGAGGTCAAACGTTTTCTGTAAGTCTTCACAAGGTTTTCACACACTGTTGCTGGTATTTTGGCCCATTCCTCCATGCAGATCTCCTCTAGAGCAGTGATGTTTTGGGGCTGTTGCTGGGCAACACATACTTTCAACTCCCTCCAAAGATTTTCTATGGGGTTGAGAATTGCACAATTGGTGGCTGACTAAATACTTTTTTGCCCCACTGTATATAAATATATACAGTTGAAGTCGGAAGTTTACATACACCTTATCCAAATACATTTAATCCGAGGTAAAACTTCCCTGTCTTAGGTCAGTTAGGATCACCTCTTTATTTTAAGAATGTGAAATATCAGAATAATAGTAGAGAGAATGATTTATTTCAGCTTTTATTTCTTTCATCACATTCCCAGTGGGTCAGAAGTTTACATATACTCAATTAGTATTTGGTATCATTGCCTTTAAATTGTTTAACTTGGGTCAAACGTTTTGGGTAGCCTTCCACACGCTTCCCACGCTTTTGAATTTTGGCCCATTCCTCCTGACAGAGCTGGTGTAACTGAGTTAGGTTTGTAGGCCTCCTTGCTTGCACACGCTTTTTCAGTTCTGCCCACAAATCTTCTATTGGATTGAGGTCAGGGCTTTTTGATGGTCACTCCAATACCTTGACTTTGTTGTCCTTAAGCAATTTTGCCACAACTTTGGAAGTATGCTTGGGGTCATTGTCCATTTGGAAGACCCATTTGTGACCAAGCTTTGACTTCCTGACTGATGTCTTGAGATGTTGCTTCAATATATCCACGTAATTTTCCATCCTCATGATGCCATCTATTTTCTGAAGTGCACCAGTCCCTTCTGCAGCAAAGCACCCCCACAACATGATGCTGCCATCCCCGTGCTTCACGGGTGGGATGGTGTTCTTCGGCTGGCAAGCATCCCCCTTTTCCCTCCAAACATAACGATGGTCATTATGGCCAAACAGTTCCATTTTTGTTTCATCAGACCAGAGAACATTTCTCTAAAAAGTATGATCGTTGTCCCCATGTGCAGTTGCAAACCGTAGTCTGGCTTTTTTATGGTGGGTTTGGCGCAGTGGCTTCTTCCTTGCTGGGCGGTCTTTCAGTTTATGTCGATATAGGACTCGGTTTACTATGGATATAGATACTTTTGTACCTGTTTCCTCCAGCATCTTCACTTGCTCTGGGATTGATTTGCACTTTTCTCACCAAAGTACGTTCATCTCTAGGAGGCAGAATGCATCTCCTTCCTGGGCGGTATGACGGCTGCGTGGTCCCATGGTGTTTATACTTGCGTACTATTGTTTGTACAGATGAACGTGGTACCTTCAGGCGTTTGGAAATTGCTCCCAAGGATGAACCAGACTTGTGGAGGTCTACAATTTTTTCTGAGGTCTTGGCTGATTTCTTTAGAATTTCCCATGATGTCAAGCAAAGACGCATTTAGTTTGAAGGTAGGCCTTGAAATACATCCACAGGTACACCGCCAATTAACTCAAAGGATGTCAATTAGCCTATCAGAAGCTCCTAAAGCCATGACATCATTTTCTGGAATTTTCCAAACTGTTTAAAGTCACAGTCAATTTAGTGTATGTAAACTTCTGACCCACTGGAATTGTGACACAGTGAATTATAAGTGAAATAATCTGTCTGTAAACAATTGTTGGAAAATTACTTGTGTCATGCACAAAATAGATGTCCTAACCGACTTGCCAAAACTATAGTTTGTTAAGTCATTTTGTGTGCAGTGGTGTCATTCATTTGTGAGGACACATTTAAAAATAAGGGGGGGAAATGTAACTGGGTGGAACCGTCAACCTATTTTGACCACACCCTTGTTGGTCTGCCAGTGCCAGTTGTATGTGATTGTTAATTAAGGGCTTGGCCTTTTGTATAAAAGCCTTCCTGTGTGCCATTCTGGTTTTTGCCTTGCTATGTGCTGGTCAGTGTGCCTTGGGAGGACGGGAGTGGGAGTGGGAGTGGGAGTGGGAGTGGTGGTGGTGGTGGTGGTGGTGGTGGGAGTAGTGGTGGTGGTGGTGGTTTTAATAAAGTAAGTATAAGAAATAGGATTGAACTGAGAAATAGGATTGATCGTACATGCAGTGTTTTTAGGCGTTGACGCCCATATTCCACCTAGACCTGCTGTCCTTTTCCCTGGGCACACCCTCCGTGAGCGTTGCAACACGTTATTGTCTGTTTGATTATGTGAATGACATGTATGAACCAAGTGATATTTTGCTTTCTGCCAAAACATCTCAATCAGGTTAACACGGAACCCAAACCTGCTGTGCGCGTGCGCAATCGTGCATAAATGTATTTTGTCTCCCCACACCAAACGCGATCACGACACGCAAGTTAAAATATCAAAATAAACTCTGAACCAATTATATTAATTTGGGGACAGGTCGAAAAGCATTAAACATGTATGGCTAGCTTGCACTTGCTAGCTAATTTGTTCTATTTAGCTAGCTTGCTGTTGCTAGGTAATTTGTCCTGGGATATAAACATTGAGTTGTTATTTTACCTGAAATGCACAAGATCCTCTACTCTGACAATTAATCCACACATAAAACGGTCAACCGAGTTGTTCCTAGTCATCTCTCCTCCTTCCAGGATTTTTCATATTTGAACTTATATGGTGATTGGCATCTAAACTTTCATAGTATTACCATGACTACCGGCAACACAATTTGTCTATCAATCACCCTTGTGGGTATAACCAATGAGGAGATGGCAATGGGGAACCTCCACACGCGAGCGGTGTGGTCAGCCTGTTAGGTCTGGACTTTGACTAGGCCATTCCAAAACCTTTCAGACATTCTGATGTAGACTGCTTGTGTTTTTTGGATCATTGTCTTGTTGCATGACCCAACTGTGCTTTAGCTTCAGCATACACACTGATGGTCTGACATTCTCCTTTTAGAATTTACTGATGCAGATCAGAATTCATGGTTCCTTCAATGGTAAAGGGGATACCTATTCAGTTGCACAACTGAAATGTCTCTCTTTTTTGGGGCCCAACACTCTTAACCACTAGGTTACCTGCTGACCAATGATGGCAGGTCGCCCAGTCCTGAGGCATCAACGCATCCCTAAACAATCGCACTACCACAAACACAAGGCCAACCGTTGGTAAGAAGTTCTTACTGTGGAAGGCAGTGGTTGGTTTTCGCCAGACATAACGGGACCCATGTCATCCAAAAAGTCCCACTTTTGACTCATCGGTTCATAGAACATTCTTCCAGGAGTCTTGACGGTCATCCAGGTGCTTCCAGGTGCTTAATGGCAAACTTGAGTTGACTTTTTAGATTACATTGGTCACGTTATGACAGGGGAGCAAGTTGGAGAGAAACTGGATATCAAACTTTAAATTATACTTCAAAAATGGAATGAAACTGAGATCTCTAATCACCAAAACCAAGAGCTCTCTTTCCCTCTCACCTACTCCTTCCTCTTTTTTATTTTTGTATTTCAACTTTATTTAACCAGGTAGGCTAGTTGAGAACAAGTTCTCATTTGCAACTGCGACCTGGCCAAGATAAATCAAAGCAGTGTGACACAGACAACAACACAGAGTTACACATGGAGTAAACAATAAACAAGCCAATAACACAATAAACAAGTCAATGACACAGTAGAAAAAAGAAAGTCTATATACATTGTGTGCAAAAGGCATGAGGATGTAGGCAATAAATAGGCCATAGGAGTGAATAATTGAAATTTAGCAGATTAACACTGGAGTGATAAATGAGCAGATGATGATGTGCAAGTAGAGATACTGGTGTACAAAAGAGCAGAAAAGTAAATCAAATAAAAACAGTATGGGGATGAGGTAGGTAGATTGGGTGGGCTATTTACAGATGGACTATGTACAGCTGCAGCGATCGGTTAGCTGCTCAGATAGTTGATGTTTAAAGTTGGTGAAGGAAATAAAAGTCTCCAACTTCAGCGATTTTTGCAATTCGTTCCAGTCACTGGCAGCAGAGAACTGGAAGGAAAGTCGGCCAAATGAGGTGTTGGCTTTGGGGATGATCAGTGAGATATACCTGATAGAACGTGTGCTACGGGTGGGTGTTGTTATCGTGACCAGTGAACTGAGATAAGGTGGAGCTTTACCTAGCATAGACTTATAGATGACCTGGAGCCAGTGGGTCTGGCGACGAATATGTAGCGAGGACCAGCCGACTAGAGCATACAGGTCGCAGTGGTGGGTGGTACAAGGTGATTTGGTAACAAAACGGATGGCACTGTAGTAGTCGGCAGGATCAGGGATCGGAGCATGGGAATTTGTTTTACTGGTATGGGATCTTTAATTAGTATATACAGTGCCTTGCGAAAGTATTCGGCCCCCTTGAACTTTGCGACCTTTTGCCACATTTCAGGCTTCAAACAAAGATATAAAACTGTATTTTTTTGTGAAGAATCAACAACAAGTGGGACACAATCATGAAGTGGAACGACATTTATTGGATATTTCAAACTTTTTTAACAAATCAAAAACTGAAAAATTGGGCGTGCAAAATTATTCAGCCCCTTTACTTTCAGTGCAGCAAACTCTCCAAAAGTTCAGTGAGGATCTCTGAATGATCCAATGTTGACCTAAATGACTAATGATGATAAATACAATCCACCTGTGTGTAATCAAGTCTCCGTATAAATGCACCTGCACTGTGATAGTCTCAGAGGTTCGTTAAAAGCGCAGAGAGCATCATGAAGAACAAGGAACACACCAGGCAGGTCTGAGATACTGTTGTGAAGAAGTTTAAAGCCGGAGATGGATACAAAAAGATTTCCCAATCTTTAAACATCCCAAGGAGCACTGTGCAAGCGATAATATTGAAATGGAAGGAGTATCAGACCACTGCAAATCTACCAAGACCTGGCCGTCCCTCTAAACTTTCAGCTCATACAAGGAGAAGACTGATCAGAGATGCAGCCAAGAGGCCCATGATCACTCTGGATGAACTGCAGAGATCTACAGCTGAGGTGGGAGACTCTGTCCATAGGACAACAATCAGTCGTATATTGCACAAATCTGGCCTTTATGGAAGAGTGGCAAGAAGAAAGCCATTTCTTAAAGATATCCATAAAAAGTGTAGTTTAAAGTTTGCCACAAGCCACCTGGGAGACACACCAAACATGTGGAAGAAGGTGCTCTGGTCAGATGAAACCGAATTTGAACTTTTTGGCAACAATGCAAAACGTTATGTTTGGCGTAAAAGCAACACAGCTGAACACACCATTCCCACTGTCAAACATGGTGGTGGCAGCATCATGGTTTGGGCCTGCTTTTCTTCAGCAGGGACAGGGAAGATGGTTAAAATTGATGGGAAGATGGATGGAGCCAAATACAGGACCATTCTGGAAGAAAACCTGATGGAGTCTGCAAAAGACCTGAGACTGGGATGGAGATTTGTCTTCCAACAAGACAATGATCCAAAACATAAAGCAAAATCTACAATGGAATGGTTCAAAAATAAACATATCCAGGTGTTAGAATGGCCAAGTCAAAGTCCAGACCTGAATCCAATCGAGAATCTGTGGAAAGAACTGAAAACTGCTGTTCACAAATGCTCTCCATCCAACCTCACTGAGCTCGAGCTGTTTTGCAAGGAGGAATGGGAAAAAATGTCAGTCTCTCGATGTGCAAAACTGATAGAGACATACCCCAAGCGACTTACAGCTGTAATCGCAGCAAAAGGTGGCACTACAAAGTATTAACTTAAGGGGGCTGAATAATTTTGCACGCCCAATTTTTCAGTTTTTGATTTGTTAAAAAAGTTTGAAATATCCAATAAATGTCGTTCCACTTCATGATTGTGTCCCACTTGTTGTTGATTCTTCACAAAAAAATATAGTTTTATATATTTATGTTTGAAGCCTGAAATGTGGCAAAAGGTTGCAAAGTTCAAGGGGGCCGAATACTTTCGCAAGGCACTGTATGTATCGGTGCATTTAGTTTTGGTATGCGGCCCTGGTTGGCCTTGGGTTTTAGTGGAGCCTTAATGCTTTTTGGGGGGAGTGGGATGGCGGTGTGCTGACGGGCACTCGGCCGGCACTTTGTGCATTGAATGTTTTGCTCATCTTTATTTATTTTGCCAAGACCTTCATTTTTTCATGAAGAAAAAAACATTTACAGTTAATAGCAAAATAACAAGAATGGCTTCAGATCAAAGTCTACGTTGAGAACATAGGAAGCAAGGGTCTTTAAATTTAAGACCCAGGCAGCCTCTCATTTTAACAATAAATTGTCGGTCCCCACTCTCCTGTGTTCAATGCCAAAATAACGTAGGGATGAAATCGAGTGGTAAGCTTCCAAAAAGTGGTCCGCAACTGGGTAGGTCGATTTTGCACCGAATGGTGCTACGATGCTCCGAGATTTGTACTCTTAATTGTCGTTTTGTTTTACCCCCCCCCAAAAAATTGACACAAGGACAAGTTATAAGATAAATAACTGCCTTAGTGGAGCATGTGATAACACCTTTGATTAGGATCTGTTTCCCTGTTTGGGGGATGTTTTTGAAGGATGTACATTTGTAAATGCCATTGTATTGAGCGCAGCCATTTCACTTGTAGTTTCCATCCGGTAGAGGTGCAAATAGACATTGTGCAGGGGTATTTTGGGGTGGTAAATCAGTTTACCAATTGATCTCTGAGATTTATGCCCCGTGAGAATAGGACCAAGGGAGAGTTTAACACATTACCGATACTGTGATCGGAGCTTAGAATGTGCCAATGTTTGTGAACAATTCCCTTAATTCAGAGCACTTAGAACAGCGGGTATTAAGACTGCAAGAACGATTATTTTTGTGAGACAGTCCTTGAAAGGGATGTCTAGATTTGTTTGGGATTTTCTCAAAGCGGGTGTCAGCTATCAGCCCTTAACATACTGTTATGATCAGTAGGTTTCCTGTAAAGATCAGTGTATAGAATGTTCTCCTCACACAAAATCAGAAGATCAAGGAAACTGATTTGACGTGTGTCAGATTACATAGTAAATCTCAGGTACTCAGAACAAGAGTTAAGAAAAGCATGAAATGCCTGGAGCTGTTTTGCATCACCCCTCCATAGGGAAAAAAAAAAAAATGTACTGTTTCCAAATAATGTTAGGCAAGAAAGCACTTGAGAGGACTGAGAATGGACTGTTTTCTAACTATTAGCATAGTTTGGAGCCACGGGGATTCCAAAGCAGTACCCTTTGTCTGAATAAAGAGAGTGAGGTTCATAAGGGTAACGTTGCAGAAGAAAATGTTCCATGGCTTCAATACCGCCCTTGTGTGGAATATTCATGTATAACGACTCAACATCAAAAGTTACCAACAAAGAATTCTCAGGGAGAGGATCAAGAGATTCACTTCTGAGTTTTTTGTAAAAGGTGTTGTCAAGCTGTTGTCTATGACTCAATCACATAAACTGTCCTATCCATGAGTACAACCAACCCACCCTTGTCAGCAGGGTGGGTAAGGACTGACGTATCAGATCGTAAATCAAGCAAAACTTGTTTTTCATCCATAGGTAAATGATGGAAAGATATGTACTCATGTTTGTTCTTTAGCATGAGCTGGCGCACACCCAGAGATGAGTTTTTAATTTAGAGGTGCCAACATCTTTTGTGTAGAGATTACCAACATATTTTTCAACGAGTGTGCATTATGTCTCAATAGGGATTGCGATTGGCTGGAAGTTTACCTTTAAGTAATTTCGTGTCCAGTGGTTTAATTTATTTTGTGTCAAATGTGAGGACACAATGAGGGGGGAAAGTGCCATTCAGGGGTTCTGGTCAGCGAGCCTTGGAATGACTGCCGCGATTGTGGTTAAGAAAGTATGTATGAGAAACAGAAACTATTGTACAGTGTTTTTAGGCATTGGCGCCCATATTCCACCTAGACGTGAGGTCCTCGGGACTAAGCTAAACATAACAGGGTTGTTGCATCAAGGAGTAGAGCATGGGAATCGGACAATATCAGGATGCAACAACCAATTTATTTTCAGCGTAACAAGGCCCAATCTCCATAGGCTTACATCATTTCCATACATCATTTGCATACATCATCTTCAGCTCCAGGAGCTTTGTACAAAGGTACTAATAGACAGACTTCAACAGATAGTAATATCAGATTTCACAAACAAATATCACTAGGTTTATATGTTTCATTCACATGAACACAATGTGTTACAATGCTCACGGAGGGCGTGCCCAGGGAGAAGAGCAGGTCTTGGTGGAATATGGGTGCCAACGCCTAAACACATGTACAATCATTCCTATTTCTCATACATACTTTGTTAAAATCACCATCACCACTCCACTCCTCTCCTCTCCTCTCCTCCCAAGGCACACTGACCAGCACACAGTAAGTGGATCAATTGAATGACAAACAGGAAGGCTTTTATACAAAAGGCCATGCCCTTAATTAACAATCACATACACCTAGCACAGGCAGACAAGGTTGTGTTCCAAATAGGTTGACGGTTCTACCATTGCATATGCAGTAGGTTGATAATGATATCAAAGAAATGTCAGACATTTCAAACAGAAAGAACAAGAGCCCCAAGGTTGCCTTGTTAAATCATTTGAAAGGCTGCAAACGGGAGATTGAGGGATTTTTACAGCCATAACCCAGTACGACCCAAGTGACCGCAGTGAAATATTGATCTGTGATGAGGTATTGAAAATTGTTCTTTGACTTGCAAAGTTTTATATTACCTTTTTTAAGGGCCATCCAGACCAAGGGAGATAACGGTAACTATATAATGGTAAACTATACACAACTATAAAATGTTGGCGAGCATCCACACTAGAGGACAAGATGTTTTTATATTTTACCGTAACCTACACCTGTCAATCAACTGATCAACGCATTCTACTGCATGAATGCACGCTGTACAGTGCCTTCAGAAATTCATACCCCTTGACTTTTTCCACATTTTGTTACAGCCTGAATTATAAACTGGATAAACTTGAGATTTGTCACTGGGCTACACACAATAACTGCCTTGTTCAGGGGCAGAGCGACAGATTTTGACCTTGTTATCTCGGAGATTTGATCTTGGATCAACAACATTGTTACTCCACAACACTAACCTAATTGACAAAGTGAAAAGAAGGAAGCCTTCCTGTATGGCAACTGTGTTAGGATGGACGCCTGTATCTTTGTAGTGACTGGGTGTATTGATACACCATCCAAAGTGTAATAACTTCACCATTCTCAAAGGTATATTCAATGTCTGCTTTTTTTGTGTACCCATCTACCAATAGTTGCCCCTTGCGAGGTACTGGAAAACCTCCCTCGTCTTTGTGGTTGAGTCCGTTTGAAATTCACTGCACAAATGAGGGACCTTACAATTTTCTGTATGTGTGGGGTACAGAGATGAGGTAGTCATTCAAAAATCATGTTAAGCACTATTGCACACAGTGAGTCCATGCAACATATGTGACTTGTAAGGACATTTTTACTCCTGAACTTATTTAGGGTTGCCATAACAGGGGTTGAATAGTTATTGACTGACTTATCGACTCAGCTTTTAATTTAACTCCACTTTGACATTGTGGGGTATTGTGTGTAGGCCAGTGTCGCCAATAGGATGGAAAGCTAGCTACTGTAGCCAGCCTGGTTCCTGGTAGCCCACTTTTCACAGTTTCCAGCAAGTTCGAATCCCAAGTGAGATATTGTTGTTTCCTTTAAAATTTAGAATCACATTTATTGTGATAGATTCGCGAAAGGAAGCCCAACCAAAATCGTGTAAATGAAGATTACAAATATATTTAATGATGTGCTTCTTGTCGTCCCTCTTGCGCTCATGGGAGACTTACTCAAACGTGTTCTCAGAGCAGAAATTGATTATGATTGGTTGCATCAGGCAACCAATGAAAATGGAGAGGAGGCGGGAATACCAAACAGCAGGCGAGGCAGTGGACATGTCATTAGACGGATTTTGAAAACATTTGAGGGACATAAGTAAGGAAGGAGAGGAGCAAGCAGCAATAAATAGTGAAGCATTGAGCATTTCCAGCCAATTATGTCAAATAGGGTCATTAATCGAGGCTTTGATCAACACATTGTACACTAGTGGCACATGCTGATCAAAATAATAAAAAATAGCCAAATTAGAATTGATGACGTCACACGCCGCAACGCGTGCCCAGGGTATCCTTTTTGTCTTCAACCGAAACCAATACCAAGCAGGTGGTAGTTCAACAAAACGAAGCTTCGGACGTCATTGATCACGTGCTTCTAATGAAGTGATTCAAGCATAGCCACACTGCTTCGAAGTAAACTGCTTAGTGATTTCGACGCATGCCTCGGAGCTCCGGTATCAAACGTAACATTACTAGCAAGAAAGCAAAACAAGGTACATTGACCACGACTTTTTTCAAATAAGGCACCATTTCTTGCAGAAACTGTTGAAACGAAAAAAATATTTTGCTATCCACATACGTATGACTTTGGTTTACAGTTGAGGAAAAAATCCTAAAATGGCCCAGACAATATTATTGGCACCTTCTAGAAGTCGTTCAAAATCATTTTATTTCAAGCAGGTGATTCTCCTATACTTTGGAATTATACTCACCTGTGGTGAGTTGCAGGTGCCTGCAATATAAAAATAATTCAACCAGTCTGAACGATGCTGGGCCAATCACAGCCAGGTGATTCAGCCTGGATTCAAACTAGGGACTGTAGTGACACCTCTGGCACTGAGATGCAGTGCCGTATACCACTGAGCCACTTCTTAGAGCAGTTTGAGTTAACTGGGTCCCCTGCTGTTTGGATGTTAAATTACGAGACAGAGGCATTGATGCAAGTAACCAGTCTTGTTCATTGCATTGCAATACATCCAGGTATCTCAAACACTGGTAAAAACACTGGAGATGCAGTAATTAACATTTACCAACAGATAGCATCACTGTGCCATCTTACACCCATAACATCTTCCCTTTTATAAAATAGGACAGGAGCTGTCAATTCACTAACAAAACAAACCTAGTAATCATTTCCAACATGAACAGTTTAGTTTTATTTTCAGGTATCAATTTAACACATTTTGATAGTCTCTTCATTTCCCCCTATTTTTAAAATATGTTTTATATCTCTGTCTGTCAACAATCCCTAATGGGAAACCTACAGATTAAGTCGAGCAGAACTGTACTGTGTTATCTTGATGTTGCTGCTCTAGGAGCATTTTAGGTTAACAAGCGGCGCTGCTGCTGAACTAACCCTGTTTTAGTCAGTTTTCTTCCGTTTGGTGCCTAATGAATATGACCCAGGGCTCAGATCCAAACTAACGACATTCAGATCTTACATGAGGACATTTTTGACCAAAATCCATGCCACCATGCTCATGATAATAGGTGGGCTGGCAGCACACACCCTTCTCATTGTTGGCCGCCACCAGCAGGGGAGAAGCAGGGACACAGATTAGTACACTGCACAGCACTGAGAATTAACCAACATCTTTTTAACCTCTATAGCAGTAACTTGTTTTTAAATACACTGAGTGTACAAAAAATGAAGGCCCTCCTCGAGCCTTATTGCTTAAGTATAATGTTCTTGTACTTCATTTCTTATGTGGGCTAAACTTACGTTTTATTTGCATTATTATGATCATCCACTTCATCAGATATGCGTTATTTGTATTCCTTAACAAAAAAGCTTGATGCAAGTAGGCCTCGAATCTGTGATTAAAGTACATTGATGTTTACAAGTCAAGTGCTTTAGTGGTATGTGGCAACAGGAAAGCAGTGATGGACGTAGTAGGCTACATGACAGCTACTTGACAAGTCCATAAGGCTCTTTTGACTTTTTTAAAATTAATGATGTAGGATGAATTTATATGTTGTATAGACCTCTATCTTTTCTCCTTAAAATGTATGTGAAACGGATAAGTCAAGACGTGGGATTTTGTCACGTATGTGAAAACGATCTTTGTCAAAATGTAAATTTGCTCTGGCTATCTACTCCGATTTCAGAGCATTTTCGTCTGTGCCAGAGCGCAGAATAACTGCACCCGTTGTATATGGCCGGTGTCAGTAAACGCCCGCAAAAAAAAATCATTAAATTGTTGCCAGCAGCACAGTTGGTACACCAACGCTCTGGATAACATGAGAACAGCCTAACCAGCTCTGCTATGGCGAGGAAAAAAGGTCAGAGTGAGGTGTTCTCTCATTTATGTCTGGAAGTAGCTAGCGAGCGAGCTAGCTAACTTTAGCCACTTAGCTTGGGTGCTTGACTGCAGCTGAGGTCAGAACGCTCGTACCAACCCTATCAACCCTAGTGGGGTGGCAGGTAGCCTAGTGGTTAGAGCGTTGGGCCAGTAACTGAAAGGTTGCTAGATTGAATCCCTGAGCTGAAGGTATAAATCTGTTGTTCTGCCCCAGAACAAGGCAGTTAACACACTGTTCATAGGCCATCAATGTAAATAAGAATTTGTTCTTAACTGACTTGCCTAGTTATAAAAGTTCAATAAAATTATCCTTGCCAGAGCGTCCAGTGTGCGCTATGAGAATGAAATGCTCTGAATTTAGGAATGGACAATCTGACAAAACTCTGGCACTCCAGAGTGAATTTACAAACGCACCCAATAGTAAGCAGCCTTTCAACGATGCATTGAGCATGCAATATTGACACTACAGTGCCTTGCGAAAGTATTCGGCCCCCTTGAACTTTGCAACCTTTTGCCACATTTCAGGCTTCAAACATAAAGATATAAAACTGTATTTTTTTGTGAAGAATCAACAACAAGTGGGACACAATCATGAAGTGGAACAACATTTATTTGATATTTCAAACTTTTTTAACAAATCAAAAACTGAAAAATTGGGCGTGCAAAATTATTCAGCCCCTTTACTTTCAGTGCAGCAAACTCTCTCCAGAAGTTCAGTGAGGATCTCTGAATGATCCAATGTTGACCTAAATGACTAATGATGATAAATACAATCCACCTGTGTGTAATCAAGTCTCCGTATAAATGCACCTGCACTGTGATAGTCTCAGAGGTCCGTTAAAAGCACAGAGAGCATCATGAAGAACAAGGAACACACCAGGCAGGTCCGAGATACTGTTGTGAAGAAGTTTAAAGCCGGATTTGGATACAAAAAGATTTCCCAAGCTTTAAACATCCCAAGGAGCACTGTGCAAGCGATAATATTGAAATGGAAGGAGTATCAGACCACTGCAAATCTACCAAGACCTGGCCGTCCCTCTAAACTGACAAATAAAACATGGTATTCGTTTCAATGTACTACCATGGTACATGTTTGTAAGGGAAAGAACATATGTTAAATTTAAAGAGCAACTGCCCCTAAAAACCAACACCTCATTTATAAAACAGCCTGTGGCATTGATATGAGTTAAACATTTATTCTGTCAAAATTGACTACAAAGTGTAAATAGGGTAAGTTTGGTCATAAAGTCAGTCTTGTCCAAAATGAGTATGTCAAAACGAGAAAGGAAGGTTGGGTTTATTTCAATCCTGCCCACAGCTGGCCGCACACAAGTAATCATCAAGTCAGAGTGCAGCTGCACGAGACCCGATGTTAATGCCTGTGGTAAATGTGGAATCAATTTGGATATCCCTAAGAGGCTAATTAGGGACCATTGGTAAATTACACTGTTAAAATTTCAATGACTTAAAGAGGGACTGTTTTTCCTGATTTGGCCTTGTTATAGATTTGGTATATAAGAAATGTTAGCGGCCGTGGCTGAATTCAAACATTCAAACATTCCATTCATTTTTTGAACTGGTTCCAGGGGACCTTCAGACGAGCCTGGTGAGACCTGTGGGCGTCCTAGAGAAGTGTGTAGTCAACTGTTTGGATGCTCCAGACAGAAGTTGGCAGATCCGCTGCACCGAGTCCCAAAACACTTGTGGGCATCGTAGAGCAATACAGAGAACACCATCGTGTTCGTGAGACTCATCTGTCCATAGAGGGGTCATAAGTTTGTAGGCCAAACCATTTGGACGCTACAGACGATTTGGTGTGAAGACTGATTTTTGGGATGTCTCATGGTCTGACAAACACAGCTCTAGCTCTGTCACCTTTCTCCACAGATCCAGAATCGCGACATAGGTGGATGCAGTTGTTTGAGACGCATCCAATGGCAAAAAACATATCTAGCTTAAACTGACATTTTTATGGGGATTTTTTAAATTTCTGCTGGGGCGTAGACATTGACCTCGGTTTTAAAAATAAAAAACGCAGTCGCCCACTCAAGAGGTTAAATAAAACAATTACAATATTAAGTGCCAAATAAAGTAACAGGGTTGACGATTTCATCTTAAATTTCATCATAGTTGCCCTTTCCTGCAGTCAATGACCAAAAGTTCCCTCTTTGGCCTCATGGGTGGAATGTTACTATACTGAACAAAAATATCAAGCAACATTCATTGATTTTGATTTTGAGTTACAGTTCATATAAGGAAATCGGTCAATTGAAATAAATTTGTTAGGCCCTAATCTATGGATATCATGACTAGGCAGGGATGCAGCCATGGGTGGCCCTGGGAAGGCATAGGCCCACCCACTGGGGAGCCTGGACCAGCCAATCAGAAATAGTTTCCCCCCACAAACGGGCTTCATTACAGGCACAAATACACCTCTGCACCCCCTTTCCCCGCTGACAATCCCACAGGTGAAGAAGCTGGATGTGGAGGTCCTGGGCTGGTGTGGTTACAGATGGTCTGCATTTGTGAGGCCAGTTGGACGTATTGCAAAATTCTCTAAAATGACGTTGGAGGCGGCTTATGGTAGAGAAATTAGCATTGAATTATCTGGCAACAGCTCTGGTGGACATTCCTGTAATCAGAATGCTAATTGCATGCTCCCTCAACTGGCGTTGTGACAACTGCACATTTTAGTGGCTTTTTATTGTCCCCAGCACAAGGTGCACCTGTGTAATGATCATGCTGTTTAATCAACTTATTGATATGCCACCTGTCGGGTGAATGGATTATCTTGACAAAGGATAAAATGCTCACTATCAGGGATGTAAACAAATGTGTGCACAAAATTGTAGAGAAAAATATATTTGTCTTTATGGAAAATTTGGGGGATCTTTTATTTCAGTTCATGAAACATGGGACCAGCACTTTACATGTTGCGTTTATATTTTTGTTCAGTGTAATTTTTGTAAATGTCATAATGAATAAAACATATATATAATTAACAACAAATCTGGTGTTTCTATGTCAAACAGTTTTGTTATATTTCAGTCTTCTGTGATGTACATAAAGTGTAATATTGGGACGGTAACTCAAAATTGAATACATTTCAACTCTATCTGACATGGTACAGGTCTTATTACAAGCCCATAAGCATGTGAGATGTATACTTTTTTCCCCAAGACTACCAAGAATCACTCTGTGACCCTGATTTTAGCCCAGTGTAGTAAAAGGTTAAAACGAGAGTTTCACATAAACTTAAAATGGGGGACATTTTTTTTGTTTTTTTGTTTGCCTTCAAATGAATAACTAATCACTTTAAATAAATAATAATCAATAACTAGGCCTTTACAATGGTGGTGAAAACATGGAGAAATGTTGGGGTTAAGTGGGTTAAAATCTTCCTAGAATTCACATAGGGTGCACAGGTTGGCACTTTAGCAAGTATTTATTCATATTTAAAATGAAATGTATAACATTTTCCATGTGGTCAATATTACTGGGAACTTCATTTGCAGTTTTTTTTCGATTGCTAAACGACAGTGGACACAACTGGAGTCACATGTGCAAAACTCTAACTACAGTCTGCACAGCAGCAGTTCATGTGGACCAAACTCTAGTTCGTTTTTCATTGCTTGAACATAGTTTTCAAAACTCTACACACTTATCCCATGACTTTAACCACAACCTGCACAACACTGTGGATTTACAGCACTTTGTTCAAATGCTAACACACTGCTGTCAAAACTGTGAACCACACATTCAAAACGGAATAGATTTCAGCCTTGTGCCTTTCAAACACTGCTGATTGCAATTTCAGCTGAAAGGCTAAGCAGGTGTCTTGTTTTAGACTTGTTAGTGAACACACACACATATTACAGTATATATAGGTAGAGCTCAGAAAGACTCATTTTGGAAATGGAACAAGGAAGATGGGTTCGTGGAGGGAGAAGGGTGACAGGGAGAGGGCGGATGCGTGGAGGAAAACAAAGAAGACAAAGAGCTGTTATTTCAGATGAAATAAGGGCTACACTTATAGACCATGTCGTGAACCATGGTCTCTCATTGAGAGAGGCAGGGTTGAGGGTGCAACCCAATCTGCAAAGATCCACAGTGGCATCTGTAATGCGAATTTTCCATCATGCAAACAGGTGAGAGTTACATCCTTACAGTAAATGAAAACATTACAGGAATCTATTTTGTATTGCAATTATAGAATATTTACACAGATATATATTACAGTAAGTTTGACTGTAAAATATATTTTTACAACAGGACCCAAAGGCTGCCCCCAACAGGGGGAAGAGGAAAAATATTTTCAGATGCGCAGGAAAATGCTATTGTTGACATGGTTGTTGTCAACAATGCAATAAAACTGCGGGAGATTCAAGATAGAGTGCTGGCTGATAATAATATATTTGAAAATGTTAATTCTGTCAGCACAACAACTATTGCTCGAGTCCTAAAGAAACACCAAGTTACAATGAAACAGTTATACACTGTACCGTTCGAGAGAAACAGTGAACGGGTAAAAGAGCAAAGATACCATATGTCCAGGTAAGACGTCTGAGGTTACGTACACAGCTATACAAAATATTTACAGTAAAAAAAAACACTAGCATTTCTACAGTAAAACTGTGCACTTACTGTTTTTCAGAGAGTAATGGAGGTGGAAGCACTGGAAAGACCACATTCATTTGTATTTATCGATGAAGCTGGATTTAACCTTGCCAAAACACGGCACAGAGGAAGGAATGTTATAGGTCAAAGGGCCACTGTGGAGGTTCCAGGCCAAAGGGGGGAAAATATCACCATGTGTGCTGCAATGGCCAATGATGGTTTGCTTCTCAACACACCACTCATTGGCCCATACAACACAGAAAGGCTTATAGCTTTCCTAGAACAGCTCTATGCTCAGCTAGTGCCAGCAGAACAGGGGGAGCCAGTAAGAAACCCCCAAGTTTTTGTCATAGTTTGCGATAACGTTGCTTTTCACCACTCTGCAGCTGTCACAGATTGGTTTGCAGCACATCACAGATTTATGGTTTTGTACCTGCCTGCATATTCACCCTTCCTCAACCCAATAGAGGAGTTTTTCTCTGCCTGGAGGTGGAAAGTGTTTGGTCACCACCCACATGACCAAATGTCTCTTTTGGAAGCCATGGTGCCGGATGTGAGGACACGAGTCCAGAGGACTGCCAGGGATGGATAAGGCACTCCAGAAGGTTCTTCCCCAGGTGCATGGCAAGAGAAAACATTAGATGTGATGTTGAAGAAAACCTGTGGCCTGATGCTAGAGAGAGGCAGGATTAGCCCCTCAATTATTTGTTCGAATTACGGTATGTACTTTTAGTTTCTACCTTTTTTTTCTCATTACTGTAATTCCGTAAATTACTACAGACTATTGAAGCAAACTGCTAATTTTCATTTACCTTAAAGAATTGTTATGTTCAAAAACGTTTAATAAATCATGTGAAAGAATGTCACTCTTTTCTTTGAAGAAAATATTACTTTGTATGAAGTCACTGAAATTGTTCAAACTGTAAAGATGAAAAGTTTGTATTTTCTGTATTGGTGTTTGATGCTAGTGTTTTTACTCTGTGTGTTCTGAGTGACAGTGTGTGTTATCTCAGTGAGGGTTGTGCATAGTGTTTGTCTGCACTGAGCGTGTTTTGAGCCATGTGTTAAGAGTTGTGTTGCTTGGAATGAGTTTTGCAGGTGATGTGAACTGTTTAGCTCAGGTGACTGTTGGTAGTGCAGACTGTAGTTAGAGTTTTGCACATGTGACTCCAGTTGTGCCCACTGTTGTTTAGCAATCGAAAAAAACTGTAATATATTTGTAATATAGTCAACAACTAATTCTAAAACACTGAGAAATATAGACATTTCATTGATTTAGACATGACCCTCCCCTGGACTAAATAAAAAAAATACTAAACCTTGCCCCAGACTGAAATTACTCTCCCCAAAATTCCTCCATGTACCACATTCCGTGAATTCTGAAAGGTCCCTAAGAATATGAACACTTTCTAATATGAAGCCAGTATGATGAAAGCGCATTAAAATGCCTCTCCAGTTTAATTTCCTTGGAGCCCAGTAAACCCTGATTTCCTGCCAGTGTCATGTTGGAACATGTAAATTATGTGCAAATGTTATCGACCAAGTGAACACACTCTACAATCTCTGGCTGTGAGAGCTGTACATACTCTGTGGCCTGTTTATTAGGTACACCCGCCTAGTACTGGGTTAAACGCCCCCCAACCCTTTGCCTACAGAACAGGCTGAATTCTTTGAGGCATGGATTCTACAAGGTGTCGGAAACGTTCGTTGCTCAATTGGTATCAAGGGACCTAACGCTTGCCAGGAAAACCTTCCCCACACTAGTACACCACCACCACTAGCCTGTACCATTGACAACAGGCAGGATGGGTCCATGGACTCATGCTGCTTACACCAAATCTTAACTCTACAGTCAGCATGACGCAACAGGAACTGGGATTTGTCGGACCAGGCAATGTTTTTCCACTCAATTGTCCGGTGTTGGTGATCGGGTGCCCACTGGAGCCGCTTCTTGCAATGTTCTTGGTAAACTATTGTGCATGAAAAGCCCAAGAGGTTGGCCGTTTCTGAGATGCTGGATCCGGCGTGCCTGGTACCGACGATCACACCACGCTCAAAGTCGCTTAGGTCACTCGTTTTGCCCATTCTAACGTTCTCTCAAACAGTAACTGAATTCCTCAACGCCTGTCTGCCTGCTTTATGCAGCAAGTCATGGCCACATAATTCACTGTAGGACATTTTTTGTGAACGGGGTGGTGTACCTAATAAACTGTATAGTGTATGTTTAAACGTGAGTGCATCGTGTGTGTCCATGCCTCCTTGTGTGTGCACGAGTGTGTCCATTCCTCCATCCGTATGTGCCTGTCTATGTACTGTATGACACATGTTCGAGGTATATGTTCATGCTTTGAGTGGTGAAGGTGTATTTGCTTCTTCTCCTATCCCTGGCGAATCACTCTGATGCAAATGGAAGTGCAGGACATGTGGTTTAAATAAGTTGTAGCTCTGTGGCTGTTACTAACAAAAGCCAAGCGCTCTGCTTTCACCACTCAACACCAGGTGGCAGTTGGGAGAGCGTGTGACGTCTATTGCTGCCACTGCTCCTTTGCTGTTGGTCTCTCTGCAGATCAGCACAGCAGCCAGCAAGTCAATAGAATAGCAGAATGATCATCCAGTTTACACTGTATGGTATTATTTATAGAGGCAGTAATTATGCTCCACTGCACAGATGTGTGTGGGGTGGGTGGGCTGAGAATAATAAAGGAGTAGCCAAGAATATCATGCAATAGAAAGTGTAAATAATTCAAATGAGCAGTCTAGGTATGTTTGCCTCAATTTGGTATTGTCTCAGGAAATTATTATGCCACAGTGAAAGATAATAAAAACAGAAAAAAAGTATTTTGGATTTAAACATTTTTATTTCAGTTCAGTTGTACTGTTTATAAAAGAGTCTGCTTTGATACCAACATATATTTGCATGTCTGTGTGAATGTGTGTCACCTTTAATTCTTGGATAAATGTGTGATATGTGCATTTTAATTTGTGAGGTTGTTTTTTAGTACCAATGAATGTGTGTCTGAGTATGTGTCTGGTTGTTAGTAAGGCAACATGCAGTCTCGTTTCAGATGGCTTCAAAGGGCAAACACTGTAATGGTTTAAAAGACCTGTTTTAGCCAGGAGAGCAGACACAGGGGAGGGGCCAGGGCACATTGTTGAGTGACAGGAGGTGTGTCTTGTATGACTGAGCAGTAAAAGCATGACGAATGGGTAGAGAGATTTGTTTCCTCTGAGACCAGATGTATGGGATGTCAAGCAGTGGAGGCTGGTGGGAGGCGCTATAGAAGGATGGGCTCATTGTAATGGCTGGAATGGAATAAATGGAATGACATGAAACCACATTGGACTCCGTTCCATATATTCCATTCCAGTCATTACAATGAGCCCATCCTCCTATAACGCCTCCCACCAGCCACCACTGATGTCAAGGTATTTCACCTGGCGACTACTTGCATCCACTTCTGAGGTAGGCCTACATACTGAATCTGTTGGGCACTTTATCTTTAATCTGATCACATGCAAAAACACCTCAACAGATCTTATTTATTGCCTTTCATTGCAACTAGTGAAATTATAAAGGCCATTGCAAACTCCCGATGTAACCGTTCTCTCTTTGATAACGCTATAATTGCAGACCCAGGTTTGAGTGGAAAGACAGCTGGAAACACCCGACAGTATCTGTTTATGAGATACATAGTTCCCTGTATGTACTGCAGCCCCATTGAAGGTGTGAGACTGGGTAACGTGATCGGTCATGTGAATATGGGGAGTAAAACAGACAATATGATACTGTTAACCCATAACTCCACTTTCACTCCGACCCTGAACCCCGATCTGTCATAATAAGGGGATGTCAGGCATTAAGACACAAGGGGTTAAATATACACAGGCTTCAAACACATATTAATCAACAAACCTGACTTAAGCATACACTGATATAAGTACATCTACAGTATAAGTACAGGTGTTACGTTAGCTGACAGCGTGAACACTACCAGTAAGTCTCACATTTCCAAAACTCTTGGGGAGAAAAAAATATATATTGTTCTGAGAAGTCTTTCTCAACGTTGTGGTGTATATGCGTGTGTGTACTGTATGTGTGGTAAGGTGATCTTGAGTGGGCACAGGGGATGGTGGGTGAGGATGGTCACAGTGGTAAGGTGGGTAAATGTCGGGGATGAGGTATATGGACGGTAAAGGCATTAGGGTAGGAATGTGTAGAGTGTTTATGGTTGAGGGTTGTTTTGGCTGGGGAGGATCTTTTTGATTTTTTGTTGTTGTTTCCATCGATTCACACAAAGAAAGCATCAGAGAGGAGACGCTGGGGGCAGTAAGGTTCCCCAGGACCCATTGGGTGACGATGGGATACGCAGGACAAGCAGCAGCTCTTCTAAAACAGAAGACGAGGGAGACCGCTGCTAATCACTGAGGTCAGGACCAACACTCCTGAGAGAGAGAAAGAACATTTTAAATATTGTGAGTGAGAGAAGCAGAAGTAACAGATTTCTGCTGCAGATGTATTCATCAAAATGGACTTGCCAACATGTGCGTTTTGGCAGAGTAGTGGATTATCTGGCATCTTTGGTGCCACCCTAATTTTCAGTCCCCATGTATTAAGAGGTGTGCTTTCAATATATGAGAACATGTAGTTCCTGCATTAGGATATGGTTGACTGATACCCAGGTGTAAAAAAATCCCCTAGCTCACATCTAACCCCATACCCCACACCTAACCCCATACCTCACACCTAACCCCATACCTCACACCTAACCCCATACCTCACACCTAACCCCATACCTCACACCTAACCCCATACCTCACACCTAACCCCATACCTCACACCTAACCCCATACCTCACACCTAACCCCATACCTCACACCTAACCCCATACCTCACACCTAACCCCATACCTCACACCTAACCCCATACCTCACACCTAACCCCATACCTCACATCTAACCCCATATCTGTCACTGTATGTCCATTTTGACTCTGTGCGCTGAGGCTTTTTGCCATGGCCCTTAAGTTAAAGGCTTTACCTTTACATATTAGTAGATTGCCTGCTGTTATTTGGATACTGCATCAAATGTCACAGCAATTTTAGGACTGCCTCAAGCACATCAAATTGACATATCGCTATTTCAAGAGGATATACCACCTTGCTCCCTGACTATACGTAAACACTTGCACATAAATATGACCACACACACACACACACACACACACAACCCCCTCCATACAAGTACAAACACACACTCACCTACTGTCCGGCCTGCTCAGCTCCCTGTGAGAAGTCACCCTGTGTGGCACAAACAAAGAAAGTGGATTAGCAAGAGAACTAATATATACATAATCTCTACTACTACTACTTCTGCAGCCGCCCATGCTGCTACAGAGGAGAATGGTGATGACAACTTCCTCTGATGTAATCTCCAGCTGAGCATGTGAGTAATGATTTGGAGGAGGGTTAAGCTGGAGAGAAAGAGAGATGTTAGTGTTTTCAAACCACGGTTCTGGTTAATCGACATGCACAGGCATCTCTTTAGTAGGGTAGTTATGGCTTCAATGGCAGACAATTAATTGAGATATCAGGGGCTCAGGCACTCAGGAGAAAAGATCCTTGATAGTTTCCACAGTTGATTAATGCCCAACAATTACCATGGCAATCATCTGTATTAGGGTAGAAATTATAATTCTGACTCCTGGCATGGAATTAGGATATTAGTTTGGTGAATGGTGTGGAGTTTGATTGTGATTATTCATGGCAGATGCAATATTCCCTGATTTGGTTATAGAAATGTTAATATGATGTTATTGCTGTGGGAATAATTATGAGCTCAATCACCAATATAATTATTCCTCTGATTAGAACCGGTGGGTAATAATTCTAGCAAGAAGATGCCGCAATCATGTCCTTACCACATTCTATAACAGTGACGGAAAATGTGATAATGAGGATGATTTGTGCCATATTCCGTATGTCTACGGTTGTTTACTCTGACCTTGCCTCTACTGTACTCTCCTACAAAAGGCTTTTTAGTGCCTTTGAAAATGAACATATAATAGAGCCGGGACAGAGATGGAGCGATGGGAGATTGAAAAAGGAAGGGGGTTGATTGCCTGCTGCGGTGAGGAGCGATGGAGAGATTGTTAGGGCTGTGGATTTAATTACAGATGGATCTTGCTTTATATTACAAAGAGCCTGAAAGAAGAAAGGACACACAGATGTGCACACACGCACACCGGCATACGTACACTCACGCATGCCTGCATGTTCACCCACACCCACAAACAAGAACAAAGAACATATTTCAATTGAGTGGAATTAAGTAATGCTATCAATATGCTGCGAACAAACAAAGATGTTGTCCCAGAGTACACTCCATCTGTCCTGCAGCCATAGAGCCCAGCCTGCTGGGTCAGAGGCAGGAGAAGCATGTTAATGTAGCGGGGACACCGCCATCTTTACTGCACTACAAATGACCACAACATACTGGCGAGCAGCTTTTAAATTAACCTTCATCAATGTCATATTTGAAAGGGATCTATACTCTACCTTTTAAATTCATAACATTTTCAATGGTCTGTATTCCTTTGAATTCATTGTATGATTTGGGATTGGGGGCTTGTGTTCTTGCAATTTTTTTTCTCAATGGGGCCGATTCAGATTTAGGGAATGTATTATTTTCCTACACACTTCTCTTGTATTTGATATTCAGACTCTGCAGGTGTGGCAAACCTTGCGCGCTCTGAGTAAATTTCATTCAATCGCTAAAAACCCATTTGCTGGCCAACAGATCTTCTCATTGAGTTTTCATTCAGTAGGGTTTTCAGTACATTTATCTTAAGCCATCCTTTAAATATGATGTACCTTTTTAAGTTAGATTTTTTCGAGACACACTAGAATATATAGAGAGAAAGGGTTCCGAATATTAGAGATCATTGCTGGAAAGCCATCTAAATATATGCATGTTCGTCTTAGTTTCAGCACCAATTGGTAGATTTAAAAAAAAGACTCATTTTGTAAATTATTTTAGGGTTAGGAAATTATTTTTGAATCAAACAGGTTTGAAGAGCCTTACGCACAAAAAAAAAAAAAAGGTGGTTTGATTCCTTCTGAAAATGTCCACATTCAGTTCTTCAACCCATGGTAATGTAGGAAGAATAGTGTACAAATGAAGGTAAACGAAACAATGTAATTAAATGGACTGATAATGCTGGCTATACCAACTGAAGAGAACTAACAGTAAATTGGCAGTTGGATATGCGGTTATTAGGCCTGCAGACGGTCGATACTGATAGTGGTTAATATTTAACATAATTAAGACGTAGTAATGCCAAAAATAAAAATACATGACATTTGAGAGTGCCCATCTCTGCAAGGTAGAAGGCCATACAAATTCTGCATAATGGCACAGCGTTTCTTAAACTTTACTGTGGGAAAGTTGATAACGTTCAGTTTTCTGCCACATGACAAGTGTCATTTCTATGTATAATTCCCTTATCCAAACGCATTACTCATTGACCTCTTATCAAGTTGTAAATTATAGAGCATGTAGAATGGTGTTATTTCTAATCGGGGAAAAAAATAAAGGAGATACTTTTTCCACATGGACCCGGCAGGTTCGCTAGACCTTATTCGTGGTTTCCTTGCGCGTAAAGATGGTGGAATTAAGTCAAGGTCAGAATAGGGTGTAGCTGTAGACACACTGCATTTATTTCATCTCCACCCCAAACTAATAGCGTTTGAATAGCATGCTATTCTCATGCTTAAATTCAAGGTCAGAAAACGCAGAGAGAGAAAAGTGCATGAAAAGGAACGTTCCATATCCCCACGTTTCACGTAGGTTGGAATTCTACCCAGTGTGAACATACACTCGCAGCTTGAGGAAATGTTGACTCATTTGGAGCTGAGCAGTCGCACATCCATCTGTCCTCCTTCAAGCCAACCAGCACCCAAACACCACTGTAGCCTACCAGCCAGCATCCACCTTGACGGCTAATTACTGCATATAAAGTCATGGTGCTTCAATCACAAGGCAATAAAGGCAGCAAGCATCATGCAGTGCATTCATTCATTCGTTTGTTCTACTAAACTCTCCACCACACCCCCCTTCCAAACCAGAACCAGCCACCTCAGTTACAGCTTCTTCCTGTCCCTGTTCCTGCCAGACACCCCAGTTATGGGTGGAAAGAGAAGAAACAATACAAGTTACCAACAACACTCACAGACACAAAAGGTCCAAGTAGGCTTTGATCCTTTAACTCAGCATTCCTTATAACTGACAAGAAATTTGCACACAAGTCAACTTCGAACAATCAGTGTTTTTGACCAGGATTAGATTGTTGATAGAAGGACATGTTGAAGACTCCTTTCCTGGAATCCCAAGGCTGATCTCAACTCTGTTATAACTAGGGTTGCAAAGGGGAGGGTATAATACTGGAAACTTTTGAAGTTTACCAGTAAACTACCAGAATTTTGGGAACGTTCAAGGAATATGACATTTTATCAGATGACATCTAGTGGCCCTTTTGGGTACTTCAGAGCGTTTTGGGTCTTATAAAACCATACCAAACGTAACATATCTTACTAATTTGAATGTCCCCGGATTTATATGTACTGTTATGTCTAGTCAGGCTGTGGGGTCAAACCAGGCTGTGGGGTCAAACTGGTGAGAGTTGTGAAAAAAGACAATAGTTAGAAGAGTGCCATTGTTGATTATATGCTTTTCTCATTCATTAGGCTATTTTCTCTTGAACCCTACAGTCTATCCACTAGAAACACATGGACAATATGGACTCATATGTATAGAACATAAAAATGAATACTATAAACTAATGCATTCGGTACACGTTATTCAAGTATAATTTACCAAAGTTACCATACATGACCTGTTAATTACCGATAGCTTTGCAACCCTTGTTATAACTGTATATGGCTTTAATTCAACCACCTCTAACCGACCAGCCCACAGTTCCCTGTAGAGGAAAGGAGTTTGTCATCTTCACAATATGAAAAGGCAGGATGTGACGCACCTGGTTCACCAATCCGGAGTTCACTGCCACATTCTCCAACCCCTCCACTGTTTGCTGAGACAGCTCATTGGCCCCGGCGACCGTTGCGTCCCCGACAATATTGGCCTGGTCAGTTGTTCTCTGGGCCACTGGGAAAAGGGGACAGGGGACAGGGAGTTGTCATACTCTGTCCTTGGACCAATGTTTCTCCTCAGAATTTGGTATGTGAAAAAACCTGTGTGAGTCTGACCCCTGTATAGTTAGAAATGTAATGCAGTGTATTTTCTGTGGGTAGTGTTGCGCTGACCTGTGTTCACACCTGCTACCATCCCGTCCTTTGTCTTGTTCCCTGTAAAAGAGAGAAACAACCTTCTTAAAAAGAGGTAGATGATTTATGTTTAAATAGCGTTTATCAAACTCAAAGAGCTTAACATTGGATGGGGGGTAACTCACCCCTTCCACCATCAATGCAGCTTCAAAATCATTTGATAACATGGAATAGCTCAGTAAGGACACCAAGTTTGTACAATATACTATACCATCCACTACCAATTTATTTGGACAGTGAAGCTAAAACGTTTAATTTGGCTCTATACTCCAGCATTTTGGATTTGAGATGTTTCATATGAGGCAAGAGTACAGAATGTCACCTTTTATTTTAGGGTATGTTCATACAATACACAAAGTTTAGTATTTGGTCCCATATTCCTAGCACCCAATGACTGCATCAAGCTTGTGACCCTGCAAACTTGTTGGATGCATTTGCAGTTAGTTTTGGTTATGTTTCAGATTATTTTGTGCCCAATAGAAATGAATGGTAAGTAATGTATTGTGTCACTTTTATTGTAAATAAGAATAGAATATGTTTCTGATCACTTCTACATGAATGCTACCATGATTACAGATAATCATGAAGGAATCATGAATAATGATGAGTGAGAAAGTCACAGAGGCACAAAGATCATACCTCCAAGACAAGCTAACCGCTCACCATTACCAATAACAGGGGAGGTTAGCATTTTATATCATACCTCCAAGACATGCTAACCTCTCACTATTACCAATAACAGGAGAGGCTAGCATTTTATATCATACCTCCAAGACAAGCTAACCTCTCACCATTACCAATAACAGGGGAGGTTAGCATTTTATATCATACCTCCAAGACATGCTAACCTCTCACTATTACCAATAACAGGAGAGGCTAGCATTTTATATCATACCTCCAAGACAAGCTAACCTCTCACCATTACCAATAACAGGGGAGGCTAGCATTTTACATCATACCTCCAAGACATGCTAACCTCTCACCATTACCAATAACAGGGGAGGCTAGCATTTTACATCATACCTCCAAGACATGCTAATCTCTCACCATTACCAATAACAGGGGATGCTAGCATTTTACATCATACCTCCAAGACATGCTAACCTCTCACCATTACCAATAACTGGGGAGGTTAGCATTTTCTGGCGTATGATATGTATGCCTCTGTAATTTTCTTACTCATCATTCTTCATATAAACAAACTGTAAAGGAATCCAACAAGTTTGTAGAGTCACAAGTTTGTAGAGTCACTTGATGTAATCATTGCGTGCTAGGAATTAATACACATACGTTCTTTTGTACAAATACTTAAAACACTTTCAAATGGAGGGGAAAGGGGGATACCAAGTCAGTTGTACCGATGAATGCCTTCAACTGTAATGTGTCTTCCATATTTAATCAAACCCCTTTGAACCAGAGAGGTGCGGGGGACAGCCATAATCGACATCCACATCTTCGGCGCCCGGGGAACAGTGGGTTAACTGCCTTGCTCGGACTATGTACATAAAAATGCTTTCATATCTAAATAACAAATATGTATGAAAATACCCTCAAAGAAATGGTGACATTCTGTACTGCCGACTCATGAAACATTTGATCGCAAATCCAAAATGAGTACAGAGCTAAATTAAAAGTTTTACCTTAACTGTCCAAATCAATATGTAGAGAAGTGTACAAGCCCGATCAACATCTACAGGCTTCCCTAACACTTCAATACTTAATGATTTGGGCACAGAAACAGTCTCCCTCTCTCATGGTTATTTTATAGGGCCAGATCCTTGGTGTCTGTTTAAAGACCAATGGGTTCTGCTCAGCTGGTCCAGTACTGTCTGTTCTCTCCCATTCTCTCTGGGCCCTTTGGAGCTCAGCCCATCTCTGCCTCACAAAGAGTCCTTGAGGGAAGAAAAGGTCAGTCATTCCACCAGACACAGAACTGTATGGGTCGAGTCCTGCTGGCCAGCCAAACCCACTCAACGTCCTCAAAACAACTGGCATGGAGCATTGGAGTGGGTTTCCCCCTCCCTCCCACTCAAATCACCAACACAACAAGCCTTGCTCTGTTCTCCCTTCTGACCCTTTGAGCCGGGAGACGTGTTTGAAAGTCCCTCCCAGTCCCCGCACAAAAACACATTTCTCTTGTCAAGCGTGTCATTGTTATTGTACTCCCTACACGACAATGGGCTAATTTAGTACTGGGGATGTAGAAATTGCCATGGGCTAAAGTCCTCCTGTCCTATGTAGAACACAGACAGACACAAGAGCCAGGCTATTGTATTGTCAATGCTCTAATCAATACAGAGGAGGTAATATCGCCAAGCAACTATCGACGTTGTAACATGGTCAGTTTTTGTGAGGAATCGAACAATCTGTGGTTACAAATACTTCCCCTGCAGCTAAGATGGTAGATACTGATACTATAATACATGACTACACACCCACAAAACACAATGTTAGAGTGATTACGAGCGAAGATAACTGAAATACAGCACCTCATTGTCTCATAAGAACGTGATAGGATCTTTGATTTTGTATGTAGTAATGTCTGCACCCAGAACTAGATTTCACATGGACGCTGGCAAGTTAATTGTCTAGTCTGTCACGAGAGAGATATTTAGCATCACATGAACGCCACTCTGCACAACAATTATGTGTTTAGGGTGCTCATTTGAGGTGGGTTCCATTGCATCTCTCTCTGATTAATTTACACCGTCGTAGTCTAGAGTTTCCTCACATCCTGCTATGATAAGATGACACTTCTGTCAGAGACAGAAGAGGAAGCGAGACCAGAGGGAAGGAGAACAAAATGGCTAAGTGAATGTGGTGCTGAATGGAGAGCGGCACAATCCAAACAGAATGGGATGATTACGTGTGCATACATACAAAGGTAACTTTGACCTCTCATCTGTGATTTTACCTCTCTCCCTCCCCTCCACACACTCACCATCCTGTAGCACTACGCCTCGTGACTGTCTACCACCCACCCAGGAGCAGCTGAGCATCGGGCGCGCGCGCACACACACACACACACACACACACACACACACACACACACACACACACACACACACACACACACACACACACACACACACACACACACACACACACACACACACACACACAGAGGGGGGATTTGAGACGGTTCTCCTCTTTAAAAAAAATCCTAATCCATTCTCTCTCATACCGTAGATGACTCAGACAGTAAAGTGCATGATGCCTGGTGGGCCTTTGCTGTGTGTCAGTACGCTCAGCACGCTCCACTGCTCCGACCGCACTCTCAGGGCACTCCCTCTTTTCTTAGCCCCGCAGCTAGCTCCCCTGGTAGGGCACTGGGCTCTCTCCATGGCTGTCTGTCTGTGTGTGCATATCTACTTGCCTTTCCGGAGTAGAATGCTGCCACTCTTTTAGCCATCACTCCAATCTCTGCCACCCCCACCTCCTTCACCCCACCACCACCCCACAGTCCACTTATCAGTGCTATCTGTCTGTCAGGATCGCTCACTGAGAAGAGATGCAGGCAGTGAAGGAGAGCCACTGTCTCAAGACTGACAGTTGTTTGATCATAGAAAGGCAGATCTGACTGTCCCAGCCACAGTAAGTCCAGTGATGAATTTGGATGGGTATATAGGGATTCACACTGACAGGGATGGGGGGGGATTGGTACGCTGCATTTGGCTTTCAGACAAAGAGGAGAGAACGACAAAGATTTTAAAAAGGAGACAAAAATGAAGCTGATGATAAGATATGACTGAGCAGTAATGTTAGAGGTCAGATGATCTCTTTACAGCACTGTGAAGATCAATAAACCAGTGAAATGTGATGGGCCCTGCCCTCTGTGGCTGAATGGCTCCACGAGGTCCTTCAGCAGAACAGGGTGGATCCCCTGTGGTGGGGATGATTTTGGATTAATGGATAAGGATTATCCCACAGCCTCCTCCTCTGTCTCTGCTTATTGACAGCCAATGAATGAGAAACTGTAATTATTGGAATCTGAGAGTACGCCACCCATTCATTCATCGTCTCGTTACCTCATTCTCATGATCTCTTTTTCTTTTCTCTCTCTCTCCCTTTCTCCCCTCCTTTTACCGGAAATTAAACCAGGAATCAGATGACTCAAATGTTTCATTCATTTGTTTATCGTTGCCCTCTTTCTCTCCTTCCCTTTCCTCTTCTCCAGGTTGTCATCGCTGTAACAGAGACAGTGACAGAGTCATGTTTCAGCATTCTGTATGAATCTGTGTATGATTCAGTGTTGTAATGTGTCAGTGTTCTCTCAATGTCTCAGTGTTCTGTATGTGTTAGTGGTGCTCAGGGCTGTTGAACTGGCCTGTGCTGAGTTGGGTGGGGTTGGGCTGGCGGGGGGGGGGGTTCTGACCATGGGGCGAGCTGCATTAGTCACGCTCCGAGACGCCCATGATAAATCTCACTGCTGGAGCGGACAGACAGGCAGGTGGGTGGGTGGCATAGCAGATACAGAGACCCCTCCCTCTCACCCCGGTAGCACCATATTGTACTATCACACATACAACCTAACAAGCACATACACACCCATCTAAATATGTGAAAAAACACACATCTATTCAGCTTGATAACACTGAGCAATATTATAGTCACCTCCCCCTGCTCTACAATGTGTGTGTGTCACATGTAGAGAGATAGGAGATTGCATTTAATTTATATGACCATAAATATTATTGACAATATTTTGTTGGCCAATATCCACTACATAATGAATAGAATACCTCAGTACTGCTCAACCAGACTTTTCCCTCTTAAATTAGAACATCTTGTGCTTGAGGCATGTGCAAATAAATAAATATCTTCCTCTACCTTTCTGCCCCTTTTATCTGCTCTTTTCCATTCTCTTGCCCCTCTCCTTCGGTCCTTTGTCATCTTTCTCTTTTTCCTTGTTCTAAATTCCCTCCAGCTCTCTACAGTATCTATGTTTCCATCACGAGTAAGATTTAGCACATGCACTGCCTGGATGTGGATCCCATTTTATTCAAACATCGCAGACAGACCCGTGCACTCACCCATCAAAAAACAAGCACAGCAGGCAAGCGTCACAGGATCAAAACGAAAACCAGATTATCCCACATAAAAACTGTGATGTACTATAGGTCTCGGTCTATCCTCCACACCCTTCACCATCATCACCACTCCTGTACTCACCCACATACATGACTCCCTCCTTAGTTTTGGCAGCTGCCTCCTCCACCCCTGCCTTGGTCTTCTCCGCTGCTGCCACGACGCCCTCCTTGGCAATTGAGAATCCTTTCTTCAGTGCATCCATGCTGGTCTGCTGTTATGGGGCTGTGTCTTTTAGCTGGCTCTGTCTTGGAGCTGGTAGATTAGGTTGCTCGGTGTGCCTGTCTGCGTGTGCGTCTGTGTGTGTGAGCGTGCCTGCGAGTGTGTATCTCTGCGTGTTGGGTGTGTGAGTGTGCGAGCGTACGTTTATGCGCTGCTCTTATGAGAGAGCGGGCTGGACTGATCTGTACTGCTGAGGCAGATTGGAACACCCTCAACAAGGAGAGCAGCTGAGTGAATGAGAGGGAGAGAGGGGGGGGGGGAGAGATGGAGAGGCTGGGAGAGAGGGATGGAAAGAGATGGGAGAGAAGAGGTAGAAAAAGAGAGCAAGTGGGTGAGGAGCAGAAATGCAGAGATGGATTCCACAAGACACTGCTGCATTTCTCAGTTATGATACCTACCCCATTTCTTCTGCTATCGTGCACACAGAGGCAAATACAAATAGGATTAGTGGATTATTCAAGACTGGATTTATCTGTGTGTCAACCCTGGAATGACACCTTTTCCATTTTATTCAACACCAAAACTGCAGTTCTCTGCTCTCCCTCACGACATTTAAGATTCACCAACCTGCCATCCTCAACAATATACTATACAGGCACTGATATATTGATATGATACAATGCAGTATATGATGATTCAATGAGATACAGTACCTTACACTTTATTGCCCATTTCCATGAAAATTCATTTTATGAAGTCAGCAGCACCTCGAACATACAGATTTAGGATCTCAATTTGAGCCAGTTTGCTACAGCAGGAAAATAATCCTCCAGCAACAGGAAATGTGAATTATTATGTGGATTAGAATTAATGGTACTTTTTGTAGGGGTTGAAAAAAAATTTTGTGAGGGAAAATCAAGTCTGACATTTCAAAGTGGAAATTGCAAACTTAAGCCTTTTTAAACCTCTAGTAAACTACAAGTAAAACATGTTCTGCATTGTAGGAATGTTCTCCTGCAACAGGGTGATCAAATTAAGATCCTACATCTGTATTGTACATACTGTACATCCCACTATGCATAATTCATAGCAGGTACGTACATATGTAGGATCTTAATTTGATCACTGTTTTGTTGCTGAGAATTTTCCTGGAAATGAGCTTCTTGATTGACATAAATTCACTGGTTATATTAACAGTATTGCACTTTTCATGTAGCCTATTTTTGGCCAGCTAAAAGCCTAACCACTGATCAAGCAACATTATGGACCAAATATTCAAATACTGTTGCTGCAGGATTATTCTCGCTGTGACAATATATGTCAAATTAAGATCCTACATCTGTATATACACCACACTCACTCGTACATTGATAAGCAGGTTTCTCCCTGGAAATTGAGATGCCACTTCGATCTCTCGTAGCAAGAGGACTGGGAGGGGGAATGGACAGATGTGTACCTTGTCAGCTCGGGGGTTTGAACTTGCAACCTTCCGGTTACTAGTCCAACGCTCTAACCACTAGGCTACCCTGCCACCCCATCATGAAGCCCAGAGCTATAATTAGCGCTTGTGAAGCTAGTTACACATGGCTGCTAAAGCACATCCATTCAATACACACAGCATCCCCCCACTCTACATCAAAGTGAATGGCAGAGAGCCCTTTAGATTGCCTGACCTGTAAAAGCTATCCAAACTCATGGTAATACTAAATGGTGGTGCAGATAAAGTATTTTTAGAGATATAGCTAAATAAATATACAGTAGTATCATTGTATATGTACGTGTGCTTCAGTTTAATAAAGCTCAGGACTTTCTATAAGGAGAGTGCTGTAGTGCCATTGAGGGAAACATTCAAACAACAGGGTTTATGGTCATCATGACTTGATGTTCTATCAGAGAAACACAACTTGTTATTGATGTCGGCTGCACTCGTCTCCACTCAACATTATCCAGAAAGAAATAGAGATCCAGACACCGTGTCACTCCCCTCTGTATCAGTAAGGAAATAGAGATCCAGACACCGTGTCACCACCCTCTGTATCAGTAAGGAAATAGAGATCCAGACGCCGTGTCACTACCCTCGGTATCAGTAAGGAAATAGAGATCCAGACACCGTGTCACCACCCTCTGTATCAGTAAGGAAATAGAGATCCAGACGCCGTGTCACTACCCTCGGTATCAGTAAGGAAATAGAGATCCAGACACCGTGTCACTACCCTATGTATCAGTAAGGAAATAGAGATCCAGACACCGTGTCACTACCCTCGGTATCAGTAAGGAAAAAGAGATCCAGACACCGTGTCACTACCCTCTGTATCAGGAAGGAAAAAGAGATCCAGACACCGTGTCACTACCCTCTGTATCAGTAAGGAAATAGAGATCCAGACACCGTGTCACTCCCCTCTGTATCAGTAAGGAAAGTAGGATGGGGATATATCCTGAGGTAGCATGGTATTACTAATGAAGCTGATTAATGTCCGATTCTCTGTACGATGCATGTGACGTGAATGTATGAACGAAACAGACATTGAATGAGAATCACATGGAAAGGAGGGGCTAAGAGAGTGATACAATATGTTGAGGTCAGGTGTATGGGAGATTGGGGACTTAAAGTATGCTGTGTTAGGGCTTATTGGGATGAGAGGGAATCGGAGACCCAGCGTTTTAGTCCCAGGGGTGTGGATGTCCATTGGAGTGTAAAGAGGAACCAACCTCAAGAGTAATGAAATGGTTCTATGGACCCATTCAGACAACCAATGACCTCATCTATTAATGAGAAATGGTAGATTGCCTACACTGTAATAATGGGTTTTACAATACAGCCTACTACTGCTTTGGCCTTAGATACACAGTGGTGGCACAGAAGGGGGGGTGGGGGGGGGGTCATCCCCTAGCTCCATTTGCGACCTCATATTATTAAAAGGTAAATATTATACAATTGAAAATAATTATCCCTTAATATGTAACAAGATAAAGCACTTAGAATGTGAGAAAATATCTTCCCAGATGATATTTATATTCAGGGTAAGTGGCCAATTGGAAAATTAATGAAGAGCTGCAAATGGAGAGTGATAATTGGATCATTTTTTGCACCATTATCTCTGCTGAAAATCAGTTTGTTGTCCGTTCGGTTGCCCTGGAGTCGTCCATTTCAACCCTGAACAAGCTGAAAAAGGCAGACGTTTCACCCCTGTGATCGGGTTTGTTGGCCAGACACCTTGCACAGTCCCAGATTTGCAGCTGCCTCAATCCCCTTGTGTCCTGAATCCTGGGCAGAAAACAGCATGACTCAGAGAATAACCTCTAGCAGGCAGACAACATGGCAGCCTGCCTGCAGCCCCAATACCCGACCAGCCTCCTCCAGCCACCTTTCTCCCTCCTCCCTGCAGCCTCAGTCTCTCCTCGGATTGGCTAAGGGCCAGCGCAGGGCTATTTTTAGAGGAGCTCACTTCTCGTATAACAAGGAGAGAATGCATAGTGGATCAGCTCCTATGGGTAGCTGTGATAGCAGATCACCCGCCCTACAGGAAGGGGTGGAGTGATACGATGGTCAGAAGAGCAGTGGTCAATACAGATCATGAGACTGTCTGTGAAATATCTCCCTCTTTACACCCTCCCTTCCCTATCATGTGCCATGGCACATGACCATGTTGGGAGTGGCAGCAGGAGGCAAGGCCTATAGACCAGGACAAGGAGAGTGATGGATGTCCACAATCTCCACATCCACCGCAGGCTGAAATCAAATCAAATTTATTTATATAGCCCTTCGTACATCAGCTGATATCTCAAAGTGCTGTACAGAAACCCAGCCTAAAAACTCCCTAGAAAGGCCAAAACCTAGGAAGAAACCTAGAGCGGAACCAGGCTATGAGGGGTGGCCAGTCCTCTTCTGGCTGTGCCGGGTGGAGATAACAGAACATGGCCAAGATGTTCAAATGTTCATAAATGACCAGCATGGTCAAATAATAATAATCACAGTAGGTGTCGGGGGGGGGGGGGGGGGGGGGGGGGCAGAAAGTTAGCACCTCAGGAGTAAATGCCAGTTGGCTTTTCATAGCCGATAATTAAGAGTATCTCTACCACTCCTGCTGTCTCTAGAGAGTTGAAAACAGCAGGTCTGAGATAGGTAGCACGTCCGGTGAACAGGTCAGGATTCCATAGCCGGAGGCAGAACAGTTGAAACTGGAGCAGCAGCTCCAGATATAACAAACTGACCATAGCCCCCCGACACAAACTACTGCAGCATAAATACTGGAGGCTGAGACAGGAGGGGTCAGGTGACACTGTGGCCCCATCCGATGATACCCCCAGACAGGGCCAAACAGGAAGGATATAACCACACCCACTTTGCCAAAGCACAGCCCCCACACCACTAGAGGGATATCTTCAACCAACAACTTACCATCCTGAGACAAGGCCGAGTATAGCCCACAAAGATCTCCGCCACGGCACAACCCAAGGGAGGGCGCCAACCCAGACAGGAAGATCACGTCAGTGACTCAACCCACTCAAGTGACGCACCCCTCCTAGGGACAGCATGAAAGAGTACCAGTAAGCCAGTGACTCAGCCCCTGTAATAGGGTTAGAGGCAGAGAATCCCAGTGAAGAGAGTGGAACCGGCCAGGCAGAGACAGCAAGGGCGGTTCGTTGCTCCAGAGCCTTTACGTTCACCTTCACACTCCTGGGCCAGACTACACTCAATCATATGACCCACTGAAGAGATGAGTCTTCAGTAAAGAGTTAAAGGTTTTAGACCGAGTCTGCGTCTCTCACATGGGTAGGCAGACCATTCCATAAAAATGGAGCTCTATAGGAGAAAGCCCTGCCTCCAGCTGTTTGCTTAGAAATTCTAGGGACAATTAGGAGGCCTGCGTCTTGTGACTGTAGCGTACGTGTAGGTATGTATGCTTTGTAGGTTAGCAGTAAAACCTTGAAATCAGCCCTTGCCTTAACAGGAAGCCAGTGTAGGGAGGCTAGCACTGGAGTAATATGATCAAATTTTGGGGTTCTAGTCAGGATTCTAGCAGCCGTATTTAGCACTAACTGAAGTTTATTTAGTGCTTTATCCGGGAGCTGAAAGGAGCTGAAGTCCTTCATTAGGATTCAGCTTTGGCATAAAGAATGTGTCAGATGACCTACAGACAATGTCTGCTAAATCTTAAAAAGCTCCTATTCTCCCCACCATGTGGTCACCTTTTATGTATTTTGTATTCAGTGGAGCATTTCAGATACAGTACAACACTTCTGTGTTGAGAACCACAGCACCCCTACCACGGCCAACAGCTCTTCACCCCCCGCAGCAACCTGCCATAGCGCCCCCGCTTCTCCTTCACCCAAATCCAGATAGCTGATGTTCTGAAAGAGCTGCAAAATCTGGACCCCTACAAATCAGCTGGGCTAGACAATCTGGACCCTCTCTTTCTAAAATTATCCACCGCAATTGTTACCACCCCTATTACGAGCTTGTTCAACCTCTCTTTCGTCTCGTCTGAGATTGGAAAGCTTGGAAAGCTGCCGTGGTCGTCCCCCTCTTTAAAGGGGGTGACACTCTAGACCCAAACTGTTACAGACCTATATAAATCCTGCCCTGCCTTTCGAAAGTCTTCTAAAGCCAAGTTAACAAACAGATCCCCGACCATTTCGAAACCAACCGTACCGTCTCTGCTTTGCAATCTGGTTTCCGAGCTGGTCATGGGTGCACCTCAGCCACGCTCAAGGTCCTAAACGATATCATAACCACCATCGATAAAAGACAGTACTGTGCAGCCGTCTTCATCGACCTGGCCAAGGCTTTCGACTCTGTCAATCACCTCATTCTTATTGGCAGACTCAATAGCCTTGGTTTCTCAAATGACTGCCTTGCCTGGTTCACCAACTACTTCTCAGATAGAGCTCAGTGTGTCAAATCGGAGGGCCTGTTGTCCGGACCTCTGGCAGTTTCTATGGGGGTGCCACAGGGTTCAATTCTCGGGATGAGTCTTTTCTCTGTATGTATCAATGATGTCGCTCTTGCTGCTGGTGATTCTCTGATCCACCTCTACGCAGACGGCACCATTCTGTATACATCTGAGCCTTTGGATACTGTGTTAACAAATCTCCAAATGAGCTTCAATGCCATACAACACTCCTTCCGTAGCCTCCAACTGTTCTTAAATGCTAGTAAAACTAAATGCATGCTCTTCAACCGATCGCTGCCCACACCCTCCCGCCCGACTAGTGTCACATGGATTACCATGACACATACTCAGAGCATGCGCTGACTAGCTGGCAAGTGTCTTCACTGACATTTTCAACCTGTCCCTGACGCAGTCTGTAATACATATATGTTTCAAGCAGACCATCATAGTCCCTGTACCCAAGAATACCAAGGTAACCTGACTAAATGATCATCACCCCGTAGCACTCACATCTGTAGCCATGAAATGCTTTGAAAGGCTGGTCATGGCTCACATCAACACAATCATCCCAGGCACCCTGAACCCACTCCAATGCACATACCGCCCAAACAGATCCACATATGACACAACCTCTACTGCACTCCACACTGCCCTTTCCCACCTGGACAAGAGGAAGACCTATCTGAGAATGTTGTTCATTGACTACAGCTCAGCGTTCAACACCATAGTGCCCTCCAAGCTCATCACTAAGCTAAGGATCCTGGGACTGAACACCTCCCTCTGCAACTGGATCCTGGACTTCTTGACAGGCCGCCCCCAGATGGTAAGGGTAGGCAACAACACATCGCCATGCTGACCCTCAACACGGGGGCCCCTCAGAGGTGCGTGCTTAGTCCCCTCCTGTACTTCCTGTTCACCCACGACTGCATGGCCACACATGACTCCAACACCATCATTAAGATCTGATGACAACGGTTGTGGGCCTGATTAACGATGACGATGAGACAGCCTATAGGGAGGATGTCAGGGACCTGGCAGTGTGGTTCCAGGACAACAAACTCTCCCTCAACATTTGCAAAACTAAGCGGCTGATCGTGGACTACAGGAAATGGAGGGCCAAGCACGCCTCCTTTCACATCGACAGTGCTGTAGCAGAGTGGGTCCAGAGCTTCAAGTTCCTCAGTGTTCACATCACTAACGATGTATCATGGTCCACACACACCAGCACAGTTGTGAGGAGAGTACAATAACGTCTCTTCCCCCTCAAGAGACTTGAGACTCAAGATTTGGCATGGGTCCTCAGATCCTCAAAGTTCTACAGCTGTACCATTGAGAGCATCTTGACTGGCTGCATCACCGCTTGGTATGGCAACTGTTTGGCATCCGACCGCAAGGTGCTACAGAGGGAATTGCGTACGGCCCAGTACATCACTGGTGCCGAGCTCCCCGCCATCCAGGAACTCTATACCAGGCGGTGTCAGAGGAAGGGCCTATAAAATGTCAAAGACTCCAGCCACCTAAGTCATAGACGGTTCTCTCTGCTACCGCAAGGCAAGCGATATCGATGCACCAAGTCTGGAACCAACAGGACACTGAACAGCTACTATTCCCAAGCCATAAGCCTTCTAAATAGTTAGTCCGGGTAGCTATTTGGTTAACTATTTAGCCATCTGCATTGACCCCTTTTGCACTAACTTTTTTGACTCATCACATACGCTGCTGCTACTGTTTACTATCGGTCACTTTATTCCTAGTTATACCGTGTGTACACAAACTGAGTGTACAAAGCATTAGGAACACTTTCCTAATATTGAGCTGCACCCCCTTTTGCCCTCAGAACAGCCTCAATTCGTCGGGGCATGGACTCTACAAGGTGTCAAAAGCGTTCCACAGGGATGCTGGCCCATATTGACTCCATTGCTTCCCAAAGTTGTCAAGTTAGATGAACATTCTTTGGGTGGTGGACCATTCTTGATACACATGGGAAACTGTTGAGCTTGAAAAACCTAACAGCGTTGTAGTTCTTGACACACTTAAACCGGTGTGCCTGGCACCTACTACCATACCCGTTCAAAGGCACTTAAATATTGTCTTGCCCATTCACCCTCTGAATGGCACACATACACAATCCATTTCTCAAGGCTTAAAAATCCTTCTTTAACCTGTCTCCTCCCCTTCATCTACACTGATTGATGTGGATTTAACAAGTGACATCAATAAGGGATCATAGCTTTCACCTGGATTCACCTGGTCAGTTTGTCATAGACAGAGCAGGTGTTCCTAATGTTTTGTACACTCAGTGTATCTACATACCTAAATTTACATCGTACCCCTGCACATCGACTCGGTACTGGTATCCTGTGTATTTTTTTTCCATGTGTTGGTCATTTTGACATGTTCTGTCATTGTAAGTCATTGATGATGCATGCTGTGATAAAACGATTTCCCAAGTTGGGATTAATAAAGTAATACTTTACTCGCACTATATAACCAAGTTATCGTTACTCATTGCGTATGTATTATTACGTGTTTTACTTTTCTATTATTTCTCCATTTTCTTTCTCTCTGCATTGTTGGGAAGGGTCCACAAGTCAGCATTTCAATGTTAGTCGACAACTGTTGTTTACAAAGCATGTGACGAACACAATTTGATTTGATTCAGTTAAAAAGGTTGCCCTTCAGAGAGGAGAGGGAGGATAGAGCTGTGATACAGTACATCTTAGTGTGACGACCACTGTTTTATCCAAAAACCTGAAGGTGAATGACTGCTGGAGTGCTGCCTGAAAACCTATTGTTAACGTGTCCAAGATACATAACAAATCATTTGCTACTAACACATCTGCTGTGTAGATTTGTTACTGCCAAGAAGAAGAATGGGGGGGTCAATCATGTAGTTAAAAAGCCCTGTAAAAGTTTGCTGTCCGGGTTAGGGTTGGGTTGATGTATTTTGAGTCACTGTTGTCATGAAAACAAAACAGGCGCATGGAGGGTCATCAATATAGGACCCATGCACGTGACCTCCCCCTCATTAAATGCCGAGAGAGGACCTATTAGCAAGGGGGTGCTAAATTACACATGGTGGTTGGTTGAAGCATGCCACTGTCTGATGTCCTCACCTAGGGTTTACTACAGTACATAGGCCTGCACACTGTTACGGGCCAAGTGTATTGCACATGGAGACTGATACATCCATCCAATGGACTGTATCAGTCCCCTAAGTCTAACAAAACAAAGGCTATCAATGAAAGAGTTATGAAAATATGGTGTAAATCTAGTTAAATTATGATCTTTCAGCAGACATTAACAGTTGGGCCAGCAGTTGCAGCAGACATTAGCAGTTGGGCCATTTGGACTAATCATACCCCTTTACACTGGAGCTCCCCAGGGGTGTGTGCTCAGTCCCCTCCTGTACTCCCTGTTCACCCTTGACTCCATGGCCAGGCACGACTCCAACACCATCATTAAGTTTGCAGACGACACAATAGTGCTAGGCCTGATCACGAACAACGACGAGACAGCCTATGGGCAGGAGGTCAGAGACCTGGCCGGGTGGTGCCAGAATAACAACCTATCCCTCAACCAAGACTAAGGAGATGATTGTGGACTACAGGAAAAGGAGGACCGAGCACGCCCCCATTCTCATCGACAGGGCTATAGTGGAGCAGGCTGAGAGCCTCAAATTCCTTGGTGTCCACATTGTAACTGACAGTTAGACTTACAGGTTATGTCGTTGTCTTTTGTTTGAATTGTTTACGTGTCCGCTGTGCGGGGGAAATGATAATACAAGCGGAACTACGTAGCTAATACTGTTGTAACGGGGATCCTTATTGTAGCAACACACTTATGGAGGGAAGGCAATCCTGCGCTGCGTTAGCTAAGTTTTCATGTCATCGGGTGTAGTTCATAAAAGTTGAAGAGTGTATGTTAGGATGAAGTGTGAATTCATGCCAGGAATAATAAGTGTGAAGTTTGATTTCCTCCCTTCTGTAATAAGCAGCCAATGAGGTATTTTTTCCTTTATTCATGTGTTTAATCTGAACCCGTTATAACGCCGGTTAAACTGTTATGTATGTAAGCACTTCAGAGTTATACCAAGCTAATAAGTCACACTAAGATAAGGTTGTAAGAGTGTGCTTAACAGTATTTTTCATTTACTTTATAGTTCTCACGGAAGGTGATAATTCTGACTAAAACTACAGAATAAAGCCGCCAGTTAAAATCAAGGAACGGTTGTGCTCGTGGTTACTGAAGGGAGCTACAGTGAGAACTCAATGCTCTTCACGAGCAAGAGAGAAAGAAGAATGTCTGTCATTTGCCAGATAAGAGTTTTGCACCTACATGCAAACTAAGAAGAAAATCTCCACATAAGGAAGCATCGTGAGGCAACATAAGTTCAAGACTAACAGGAAAGTCAGACACGCAAGTACAAGTCAAGGTGTTTGAAGGTGGTCCTAGCCTTGTGAACAGCTAATAAGAGACTTTAAGATTACAATTCGTAAGGACTGGAGATAGTTGTCTATTTCATAAAGACTCTGGTATTATGCATTTGCTCTTTCTATCTTAATGTATCGCTGGTATGTGTATTACTGGAAAAATATTATTTGATACTTACTAAAAATATATATATATATATATATATATATATATATATATATATATATATATATATATATATATATATATATAGTTACAAAACATTAAGGGTCAGTGTACACCACATATGTCAGAGTCAAGGCCCGCGGGCCACATCCGGCCCGCAAGAAGGTTTTTTACGGCCCCTGGGATGATCTTGATTTATTATTAGAACCGGCCCGCAGCAAGCCGGCAGCCCGCAGATCTTTTACACGTACACCTATTAATTACATGAAGAGGTGTTCTGCCTTGGGACCTACACCAGGAAGCGTTGTGCGGTAAAGCCTTGAAAATGGAGCATGTAATGAGCATCATCACGCGCACAGTTAACTTTATCAGAGCCAAAGGTTTGAATCACCGCCAGTTCAAGGCATTTCTGACGGAGTTAGAAACGGAGCATGGTGATTTGCCTTATCACACAGAGGTGCGATGGCTAAGCCAGGGAAAGGTGCTTCAAAGATGTTTCGAGCTTCGTGAGGAGATTTGTCTGTTCTTGGACAGCAAAGGGAAAGACACAACACAACTCCGAGACGAAATGTTTCTGTGTGAAATGTTTTCTGTGTGAAGTTAATAGTGTAATTGTTTGGTAAGGTGTTTGTTCAAGCCTTCGTTACAAGCATTATACATGTTTATACCACGTACTAAGGTTTAAATTACAGTGAATTGGAGTATAAATTATCTACTCACTTATCCCAACCTTACCTAGATTTGATTTGACTTGATGTCAGAAAGAGGTAGTTTCACTAAAGGTGATAGAGATGGGGTGGGTCAAGTTGAGCAGCTGCAGCCACACCTCACAAACTTCGAGCCTTCATCAGAACAAACAGAACAGCAAGAAGAGGCCCAGACAGGTGTGGAGTCACTTCGGCCAGTGGATGATGATACAGAGGCTGCTAATGAGATAGCACAACAAGAGCCACGAAAAGGTGAGAGGGTCCGCAGGTTAACTGAAAAGGGCAGAGAACTGCGCGACGAAAGGTGGAGACAGCTTGAACATCATTTCAGGGTCAGCTATGAGAAGTGGAAGGCTCTGGTAAAGGAAGCAAAACTGTCACTGACAGGCTGTTGCTCTGAAGACCTACTAGAAGACCTCTTAAACAAGATTAGCCATACCTCTACAGAGCTAAACCTTGTCTATGTAAATTTGCGTCAAATCGACATTCCCGACAACGATATACGACGCAGAGTTGATACTTGTGAAGCAGTTACAATGTCTATTATCAAGACTAAGGTGTCATTTAAAAAGGCAGGAAAGAAGGTCAAAGTAACCAAATAGAGTTGCACTGGAAGGACAGCAATTCCTTGTGCATGTCCGAACTCTCACATAAGTCAAGTCTCAACTATCAGCCCTCAAGTGCTTCTTCCCAGTCTCAAAGCAACTCAAAGGTCAACTCCAGACACTCAAGCGTGTCATCTGTCAAGAGACAAGAGGCTGCGGCGGAAGTTGCTGCTAACCAAGCAGCTTTAGAAGTAATGGTTAAGCAAGAACGCCAACTAGAAGAGCTTCAGAGACTCGAAGATGAAGATAAGAAGAGGACAGCTGAGCAAGAAGCTGAGGCTGTGAAACGCAGCTTAGAAGAAGCTAGGCTGCGAGTCAAGTTAGAGGTAGAAAATGCTGCCAGACGAAGGACGCTAGAAGACAAGCGTAGAGAGTTAGAGCGCCTAGAAGTGCTCAAGAAACTAAATGCTGCCAAGGCGCAAATGCAAGTGTATGAGCAAGATGAAAACTCAGAGGACGAGAAGAGAGAACTACTCTCTAACTGCAAATCTGTGAAAGAAGTCATGCACAGAAGTGGCTCAATTCACAGTCTCTCACCACAACATGTTGTGACAAGCACACAACAAGAAGATGGCACCAAGACAAAAAAGCCGCCTCCCCATACCAGAACCAGTAACATTCAATGGAGAACCACTCTCGTTCACTGACTGGAAGGTCTCTTTTCAGACTCTGATAGACAGGAAGAACATACCAGCAACTGAGAATATATATTACTTGAGAAAATATATTGGTGGGCCTGCCAAGAAAGCCATCGAAAGTTACTTTATGTTAGGAACAGAGTCAGCCTACTATGCTGCATGGACCATTCTTGAAGAAAGGTACGGAAACAAATTCCTCATCGCCAAGTCCTTCAGAGATAAGCTCAATGCATGGCCTAAGATAGGATCCAAGGACAGTCTGGAACTTAGAGACCTTGTAGACTTTCTTCGCAGCTGTGAGGCTGCTATGTCTCAGAATAAGGGCCTGGAGGTGCTTAATGACTGTAATGAAAACCAAAAGATCCTCGCTAAACTTCCAGATTGGCTAACTTCAAGATGGAATAGAAAGGTCATAGACATCTTAGAAGAAACAGAGATCTTTCCTAGCTTCAGTCAGTTTGTGAAGTTTCTCACTAGAGAAGCCAAGATTGCTTCCTGTAACATCCCTTCATGCTTTGAAACCAAGTGAAGATGGAAAACTTAAGACGCCAAGGATTCAAAGCCCCGGTGCAAGGGTATTAGCAACTAACTCTGATGAGAAAGATACTGTTACTAGTTGTGTCTTCTGTGAGAAGTCAGGTCACAGTCTCCACAAATGCTGGAAGTTCATGGATAAGCCCACCGCAGAGCGACAGAAGTTTGTTCAAGAGAATAAATTGTGCTTTGGCTGTTTAAGGCCTGGGCATCACTCGAAAGATTGTGATAACAGGAATACCTGCGACACGTGTCAGAGGAGGCATCCATCCTGCCTGCACGAAGATCGTACTAAAGAAAGGTTAAGGGATAGGAAGACAGAGCCCCCACGAGATAAGGGGACAAGAGCGTCAAGTGAGGCCATATCTAACAGAGTCGTAAGGGACATTAACAACACTCACACCTCCACAATCATTCCAGTATGGAATGTGAGCCAGATCGTGAAGTTCTTGTGTATGCACTTCTTGACACCCAGAGCGACACCACCTTTATCCTTGAAGAGACAACAAAGGCTCTCAATACAAGGAAGGAGCCAGTCCAACTGAAACTCTCTACAATGGCTTCAAGGAATACCATTGTGCCCTGCCAGAAGCTGTCTGGTTTGCAGGTTAGAGGGTTTTACTTAGAGAAGAAAATCCCTCTGCCAACGACCTACTCGAGAGAGTTTATTCCTGCAAACAGAGATCATATTCCTACTCCAGAGACTGCAAGAGCATGGTCTCATCTTGAACACATTGCAGAGGAGATTGCTCCTCAACAGAGCTGTGATGTCGGTCTCTTAATTGGGTACAACTGCTCCCAGGCTCTCCTTCCAAGAGAAATTGTGTCTGGTAAGGGAAATCAGCCTTTTGCTCAGAGAACAGATCTTGGCTGGAGCATAGTCGGCTATGGAAATCCATGTATCGACTATGGCGACCCTATTGGAGTGAGTCATCGGGTTATCGTTAGACAGGTGATGCCAAGCCTTCAATCTTCTTCCAACCTCACAAATCAAGTACACTATGTTTGTAGAACACGTGTAAGAGAGGTAATCACAACACTGGACATTATCAAGACGCTTGAATCTGACTTCAACGAGAGAGCTGCAGAAGAGGACCTCATATCTCAAGAGGATATCCGGTTCCTGACAAAAATGAAAGAGGGCATCAGACGCAAGGACAATGGACATTATGAGATGCCGCTGCCGTTTAAGGAAGAAAGACCCAATCTGCCGAACAATAAAACATGTGCAGTTCACCGACTCAAGTGCCTGGAAAGGAGGCTAAGGAGAGACAAGCAGTACTACAAGGACTACACAGCATTCATGGAAGAGACCATAGCTTGTGGAGATGCTGAGAAGGTCTCTAAAGAGGAAATTAACAAGCATCCAGCATGGTACATCCCGCACCATGGGGTTTATCACCCACAAAAGCCTGGGAAGATACGAGTCATCTTTGACTGCTCAGCTAAATTTCGAGAGACGTCCTTGAATGATCATCTCCTTACCGGTCCAGAGTTGACAAACACATTGCTGGGCGTCCTTTGTCGTTTTCGTAAGGGTCCAGTTGCAATCATGTGTGACGTAGAGCGCATGTTCCACCAGTTTCATGTGAAAGCAGAAGACCAAGATTATCTACGGTTCCTTTGGTGGGAGAACGGAGATCTAGAGTCTCAACCCTCAGTGTATCGTATGAAGGTCCACTTGTTCGGCGCAGCTTCATCTCCCGGTTGCGCCAACTATGTACATCTTGCTGCCGAAGGACGAGGAAGCTTCAGCGAGAAGTCTATCCAGTTCATAGAAAGGAACTTTTATGTTGATGATGGGTTGACGAGCGTATCGTCTGAAGCTGAAGCGGCCCAGCTGGTGAAAGAAGCAAGAGAGCTTTGCAGCATCGGCAAACTTCGGTTGCACAAGTTTATCTCTAACAGCAAGGAAGTTATAGCCACAATTCCCAAGGAAGAATGTGCCGAGAGTGCCAAAGACCTGGATATGGCTCTGGGTGAACCACACATGGAGAGAGCGCTTGGTGTACTGTGGTGTGTCGCATCAGACGAGTTCCAGTTTAGAGTAGTTGTCAAGGAACGCCCACTCACAAGAAGAGGAGTGTTGTCTACAGTAGCCTCTGTATATGATCCACTTGGGTTTGTGGCACCCTTTGTCCTGGCAGGGAAGCAGATCTTGCAGCGGATGTGTCATGACAAAATCGACTGGGATGACCCCCTTCCAGATGACCTACGTTCCCAGTGGGAATTCTGGCTCCAAGGTCTACAAAACTTGTCTGAAGTAAGGATCCAACGAAGCTACTTGCCATCAAGTTTCAAGGAGGTGCAGAGTTATGAGCTCCATCACTTCTCCGACGCTAGTACCTCAGGTTATGGAGAGTGCTCATACCTCAGAACAATCAGCACAGCAGGAGAAGTTCATTGCTCCCTAGTCATGGGGAAGTCGAGAGTCGCCCCTTCCAAGGTTACGACCATACCACGACTGGAACTTTCAGCAGCGGTGGTAGCTGTTCGAACAAGTGACATGCTCAGAAAGGAGCTAGAGATACAAGGTCTACAGGAATACTTCTGGACAGACTCGAAGGTAGTTCTTGGCTACATCAACAATGAAGCCAGAAGATTCCACGTCTTTGTAGCTAACCGTATTCAACGCATTAAGCAAAGCACAGATCCCGAACAATGGAGATATGTGACCTCTGAAGAGAATCCTGCGGATCATGCTTCCAGAGGTCTCACATCAGAACAGCTCATGGCTTCCAACTGGTTCACAGGTCCAGACTTTCTTTGGCATGAAGAACTTCCCAAAGGACAAGTCAAGGGGGAAGAGTTCTCAGACAATGACCCAGAGCTGAAATCCCTGGTCCATGATACCCAAGCAAAGGAAGAAAGATCATTACTAGATCACCTTCATAAGTTCTCAGACTGGGCAAGAGTGGTAAAAGCTATTGCCAGGCTCAAACGACATGTCAAGGAAGCCATAGGCTTAAAATTGAGGTCCAGTGAAGCTACAAGCATAGAAGAAAGGAGAGAGGCAGAGCACACCATTATAAAGATGGTTCAAGAAGCAGCCTTCTCCCATGAGATACACAACCTTAGGCACCAGAAAGACATCAAGACCAAAGATAAAGCAAGCAAGTTGCATAAATTGAGTCCATTTCTGGATGAGCAAGGTATCCTCAGGGTGGGAGGTCGCTTGGCTCATGCCCATGTGAAGCATCCTGCAATCCTGCCAAGAGATAGCCACTTGTCAGTGCTGCTCGTCAAGCACTATCATGAAAGAGTACGACACCAAGGACGTGGAATGACGATCAATGAGCTGCGATCCAACGGTATATGGATCCTAGGATGCAGCAATGCAGTTTCCTCTCACATCTACAAATGTGTGAAATGCAGGAAATTCAGAAGATGTACAGAAGGGCAAAGGATGGCAGATCTTCCGAAGGAACGCATGGAGACCGCGCCTCCATTCACATACTGCGGGATGGACTGCTTTGGACCTTTCTATGCCAAGGACGGAAGAAGAGAGTTAAAGCGTTATGGCCTCCTACTCACTTGCATGGGCTCCCGAGCAGTTCACATTGAAATGCTTGATGACTTAACCACCGACGCTTTTATCAATTCCCTGCGTTCATTCATTGCCATACGTGGTAATGTTCGTCAAATCAGATGTGATCAAGGCAGCAACTTCATTGGCGCAAGACGCGAGTTTGTGGACGCCCTGAAAGAAATGGATCAAACACGACTGAAGGAACTTGGATGCGAGTTTATCATGAACACCCCATCTTCAAGTCACATGGGTGGTGTTTGGGAAAGGCAAATCCGCACGATACGAAGTGTCTTAACATCCACTCTTGATCAGTCAGACGGAAGACTCGACACCGCTTCTCTGCGTACCTTTCTCTATGAAGTCATGGCGATTTTAAATAGTAGGCCCCTAACTACGGAATATCTGAATGATCCATTAGGTCCAGAACCTCTCACGCCAAATCACATCTTAACAATGAAGTCCACAGTTATCTTACCGCCACCTGGACAGTTCATCAAGGAAGATTTTTATCTCCGCAAGAGATGGCGCAGAGTACAATTCTTAGCCAATGAATTCTGGACAAGGTGGAAGAAAGAGTACCTCCTAAACCTCCAACACAGACAAAAATGGAGTAAAGACAGAAGAAACGCAAGGATTAATGACATTGTCATCTTGCAAGATGATACTGCACCACGCAACCAGTGGAAATTGGCAAAGGTTACAGAAGTGTACCCGGGACAGGATGGCCGGGTGAGAAGATTCAAGTTACTGATCAGTGACTCAACCCTAGATGAGAGAGGTAAACGCATCACCAAACCCACCTATCTGGAGAGGCCCATCCATAAGACAGTCACCCTCCTGGAAGCCGATCAAGAAACCTGCAGACCCCTTTCACAGAAATCACTGGTGATTGGTGGGAGTGTAACTGACAGTTAGACTTACAGGTTATGTCGTTGTCTTTTGTTTGAATTGTTTACGTGTCCGCTGTGCGGGGGAAATGATAATACAAGCGGAACTACGTAGCTAATACTGTTGTAACGGGGATCCTTATTGTAGCAACACACTTATGGAGGGAAGGCAATCCTGCGCTGCGTTAGCTAAGTTTTCATGTCATCGGGTGTAGTTCATAAAAGTTGAAGAGTGTATGTTAGGATGAAGTGTGAATTCATGCCAGGAATAATAAGTGTGAAGTTTGATTTCCTCCCTTCTGTAATAAGCAGCCAATGAGGTATTTTTTCCTTTATTCATGTGTTTAATCTGAACCCGTTATAACGCCGGTTAAACTGTTATGTATGTAAGCACTTCAGAGTTATACCAAGCTAATAAGTCACTCGTAAGATAAGGTTGTAAGAGTGTGCTTAACAGTATTTTTCATTTACTTTATAGTTCTCACGGAAGGTGATAATTCTGACTAAAACTACAGAATAAAGCCGCCAGTTAAAATCAAGGAACGGTTGTGCTCGTGGTTACTGAAGGGAGCTACACACATCAACAACAAACTAGAATGGTCCAAACACACCAAGACAGTCGTGAAGAGGGCACGACAAAGCCTATTCCCCCTCAAGAAACTAAAAAGATTAGGCACGGGTCCTGAGATCCTCAAAAGGTTCTACAGCTGCAACATCGAGAGCATCCTGACTGGTTGCATCACTGCCTGGTACGGCAATTGCTCAGCCTCCGACCGCAAGGCACTACAGAGGGTAGTGCGTACGGCCCAGTACATCACTGGGGCTAAGCTGCCTGCCATCCAGGACCTCTATACCAGGCGGTGTCTGAGAAAGGCCCTAAAAATTGTCAAAGACCCCAGCCACCCCAGTCATAGACTGTTCTCTCTACTACCACATGGCAAGTGGTACCGGAGTGCCAAGTCTTGGACAAAAAGGCTTCAACAGTTTTTACCCCCAAGCCATAAGACTCCTGAACAGGTAATCAAATGGCTACCCGGACTATTTGCATTGTGTGCCCCCCCAACCCCTCATTTTATGCTGCTGCTACTCTCCGTTTATCATATATGCATAGTCACTTTAACTATACATTCATGTACGTACTACCTCAATTGGGCTGACCAACCAGTGCTCCCGCACATTGGCTAACTGGGCTATCTGCATTGAGTCCCACCACCCACCACCCGCCAACCCCTCTTTTACGCTCCTGCATGTTCATCTTATATGCAGTCAGTTTAACCATATCTACATGTACATACTACCTCAATCAGCCTGACTAACAGGTGTCTGTAGCCTCGCTACTTTTATACCCACGCTACTGTATACAGCCTGTCTTTTTACTGTTGTTTTATTTCTTTACTAAACCTATTATTCACCTATTACCTTTTTTGCACTATTGGTTAGAGCCTGTAAGTAAGCATTTCACTGAAAGGTCTACCTACACCTGTTGTATTCGGCGCACGTGACAAATACATTTTGATTTGATTTATGACTGCACAGGCTCCTAAACAGACCCTCTCACCATTCTCCAATGTTATATCAACACTAATGGAGTCAACTATAGTCTGTTAACCCCAGCTCCAAGTGCCAGAATCCATAGAGCAATATTATTGTGGTAGTAATCGGCTAACCACTTCATAGCTGTTACTCAAGTCTCTCCATATCATTCTCCACTCTCTGCTCCTCTTCAGGGAGTGGGAGAGGACAATCCAAGTGTCCTAATGTCCGTTAACCCCAGAGTCTAAGCCCTGTACAAACCGGGGGGCTTACTGCTATTAGCCAATAGAAACGCAATGAATAAAAAAAGATTCACTACATGGAACAACAGTCCCCAAAGAAATCTAAAGGAAGTTTGTTCTGAAGTGTCTGTCCTATATCTGAGCGAAATAAGAAATATCAGGAAACTATATATATATTTTACATGTATTTATCCCCTTTATTTGTCTGCTCCCACTGCCTTACTTTAGGCACTGGTACTGGGTGAGTCTTCAGACGACAGAACGGAGAAAACCATAGTGTCTGTGAGAGTCTCAGCTTCAACACAGTGGTCATAGTTTCTAGGCCAACCTTTCGGACGCTACAGACGTATTTGTGAGAAGACTGATTTTCGAGACGTCTCCTGGTCTGACAAACACCGCTCTAGCTCTGCCATCATTAACTGCAGATGTGGATGCGTGATATCGGCAGATATAATCCTCCCCCTATTTCTCCACCAAATGCCTCCATTCAGGGCAATGATAAATAAAGTGCCAAATAGCGGGCCTGCTGCCAGTTAGTTCCAGACAGACCCACCATGCAAAGGCTGCTGCCACCACACCTTGCAGATCAGTGCATCGCTGCAGTCCGTCCCATCATGCACCTGTGTATAGTCATACAGTGGGGGCCAGGCAGGAGGAGTAACAAGGCCATAAAAATAAGAAATCTATGACGCGAGACGCAATAGATATTACCTCAGAGCAGCCAGCCGTGGCACCAATACAGTCTGCTGCCAGCGTCCCACTGTGCCACACAGCAACATGGAAAGGGTCATGTCGCCACTATAATATTGATATGGCTATTGGCCGAAGGACTATTATACAGGACTCCCTGTGAAACAGAAGTCTAATACACCCTCAAAGAGATATTACGGTTTTCACCAATTCTCTGATTAGATTTCCTCCCCCTCAACCCTTTTTGTTGCGTCTTAACTAACACTACAGTTCTATTTGAAAACTGCTCATGTGCATAATTTGACTGTTGTTTCCTTGTATTTTGACAATAATGGTCCAGTACCTCACATGGCCTCCTCATCCAAACAGCAAGAGGATGCTTTTATCCAATGAATGTGGGGCCCAGAATTTACAGTATCAGTATGGGTGGTGTGTGTGTGAAACAAAAGTATGCCTGTTACAAAATATCTTGGAAGTTGGCCATGGGCCCGTGACATTTAACTTGTCGTCAGCTTTGTTAGAAAACTGTTGGGTGAGTCACAGCCTTGGGTTATTTCAAGAATCGCCTGTACCAGGTTACTGATGTTTTCCTTTAGGTACTCAGAGTCCCCACCGGGGTCCCACAGTAAAAAAAGCTGCCTATTTCTCTCTCATTGTCTTTCTCAAGGAAAATCAAATCACACTGCTTCTCTTTTGGAAAAACAAAAACACAGCACTAAATTGACAGTGTTGGAGTCCAGCTTTGCCAACTTTGATGTTGAGCTTGGTCTAACGCCACAGAACCCTCCAACCCCCCACCCTCCCTGTCCCTTCAACTATGGCCCTGTGCTCTCCTTGACCTTTTGACATTTAAGACATTCATCATCGGGCCGGAAAGGCTCTATTCCTATGTCAACTTTAAACTTCAGTCACAGTTTTTTCTCCAAACGACATCAATTTCTGTGATTTAAGAGGAAACTCATGCATTGGGCCTGCTGGGTAAATAAATTAGCTATATACCCTCCCCGCTAAAGCCAATACATCATTTGCACAGTATGGGGAACTACTGTTGGATGCATTCCACTTGAGTTTTGAAACCAGCTGGGTCCCGTATATGTATGTGTATATATACAGTGGGGAGAACAAGTATTTGATAACCTGCAAAATCGGCAGTGTTTCCTACTTACAAAGCATGTAGAAGTCTGTAATTTTTTTCATAGGTACACTTCAACTGTGAGAGACGGAATCTAAAACAAAAATCCAGAAAATCACATTGTATGATTTTTAAGTAATTAATTTGCATTTTGACATAAGTATTTGATCACCTCCAACCAGTAAGAATTCCAGCTCTCACAGACCTGTTCGATTTTCTTTAAGAAGCCCTCCTGTTCTCCACTCATTACCTGTATTAACTGCACCTGTTTGAACTCGTTACCTGTATAAAAGACACCTGTCCACACACTCAAACAGACTCCAACCTCTCCACAATGGCCAAGACCAGTGAGCTGTGTAAGGACATCAGGGATAACATTGTAGACCTGCACAAGGCTGGGATGGGCTAATGGACAATAGGCAAGCAGCTTGGTGAGAAGGCAACAACTGTTGGCGCAATTATTAGAAAGTGGAAGAAGTTCAAGATGACGGTCAATCACCCTCGGTCTGGGGCTCCATGCAAGATCTCACCTCATGGGGCATCAATGATCATGAGGAAGGTGAGGGATCAGCCCAGAACTACACGGCAGGACCTGGTCAATGACCTGAAGAGAGCTGGGACCACAGTCCCAATGAAAACCATTAGTAAGACACTACGCCGTCATGGATTCAAATCCTGCAGCGCACGCAAGGTCCCCCTGCTTAAGCCAGGCCCGTCTGAAGTTTGCCAATGACCATCTGCATGATCCAGAGGAGGAATGGGAGAAGGTCATGTGGTTTGATGAGACAAAAATAGAGCTTTTTGGTCTAAACTCAACTCACCGTGTTTGGAGGAAGAAGAAGGATGAGTACAACCCCAAGAACACCATCCCAACCATGAAGCATGGAGGTGGAAACATAATTCTTTGGGGATGCTTTTCTGCAAAGGGGACAGGACGACTGCACCGTATTGAGGGGAGGATGGATGGGGTCATGTATCACGAGATCTTGGCCAACAACCTCCTTCCCTCAGTAAGAGCATTGAAGATGGGTTGTGGCTGGGTCTTCCAGCATGACAACGACCCGAAACACACAGCCAGGGCAACTAATGAGTGGCTCCGTAAGAAGCATCTCAAGGTCCTGGAGTGTCCTAGCCAGTCTCCAGACCTGAACCCAATAGAAAATCTTTGGAGGGAGCTGAAAGTCTGTATTGCCCAGCGAAAGCCTCGAAACCTGAAGGATCTGGAGAAGGTCTGTATGGAGGAGTGCGCCAAAATCCCTGCTGCAGTGTATGCAAACCTGGTCAAGAACTACAGGAAACGTATGATCTCTGTAATTGCAAACAAAAGTTTCTGTACCAAATATTACTTTCTGATGTATCAAATACTTATGTCACGCAATAAAATGCTAATTAATGACTTAAAAATCATACAATGTGATTTTCTGGATTTTTGTTTTAGATTCCGTATCTCACAGTTGAAGTGTACCTATGATGAAAATGACAGACCTCTACATGCTTTGTAAGTAGGAAAACCTGCAAAATCAGCAGTGTATCAAATACTTCTTCTCCCCACTGTATATATACTGTACATATACACTACCGTTCAAATGTTTGGGATCACTTAGAAATGTCCTTGTTTTCCATGAAAATATACATGAAATGAGTTGCAAAATGAATAGGAACTATAGTCAAGACGTTGACAAGATTACAAATAATGATTTTAATAGTAATGGTGTCCTTAATAATAGTGTCCTTAACTTTGCTTTTGTCAAAGAATCCTCCATTTGCAGCAATTACAGCCCTGCAGACCTTTGACATTCTAGCTGTCAATTTGTTGAGGTAATCTCACAACAGCTCAATAGGGTTGAGATCCGGTGACTGTGCTGGCCACTCCATTATAGACAGAATACCAGCTGACTGCTTCTTCCCCAAATCGTTATTGCATAGTTTGGAGCTGTGCTTTGGGTCATTTTTCCTGTTGAAGGAGGAAATAGGCTCCAATTAAGTGCCGTCCACAGGGTATGGCATGGCGTTGCAAAATGGAGTGATAGCCTTCCTTCTTCAAGGTCCATTTTACCCTGTACAAATCTCCCACTTTACCACCACCAAAGACCATCATATTGCCTCCACCATGCTTGACAGATGGCGTCAAGCACTCCGGCAGCATTTTTTCTGCATCTCACAAATGTTCTTCTTTGTGATCCGAACACCTCAAACTTAGATTCGTCTGTCCGTAACACTTTTTTCCAATCTTCCTCTGTCCAGTGTCGGTGTTCTTTCGCCCATGTTAATATTTTCTTTTTATTGGCCAGTCTGAGATATGGCTTTTTCTTTGCAACTCTGCCTAGAAGGCCAGCATCCCGGAGTCGTCTCTTCACTGTTGATGTTGAGACTGGTGTTTTGAGGGTACTGTTTAATGAAGCTGCCAGTTGAGGACTTGTGAGGCATCTGTTTCTCAAACTAGACACTAATGTACTTGTCCTCTTGCTCAGTTGTGCACTGGGGCCTCCCACTCCTCTTTCTATTCTGGTTAGACAGTTTGCGCAGTTCTGTGAAGGGAGTAGTACACAGCGTTGTACGAGATCTTCAGTTTCTTGGCAATTTCTCGCATGGAATAGCCTTAATTTCTCAGAACAAGAATAGACTGACGAGTTTCAGAAGAAAGTTATTTGTTTCTGGCCATTTTGAGCCTGTAATCGAACTCACAAATGCTGATGCTCCAGATACTGAACTAGTTTGAAGGCCAGTTTTATTGCTTCTTTAAATCAGAACAGTTTTCAGCTGTGCGAACATAATTGCAAAAGGGTTTTCTAATGATCAATTAGCCTTTTAAAATGATAAACTTGGATTAGCTAATACAATGTGCCATTGGAACACAGGAGTGATGGTTGTTGATAATGGGCCTCTGTACACCTGCGTAGAAATTCCATTTTTTTTTTTTAAATCAGCCGTTTCCAGCTACAATAGTCATTTACAACATTAACAATATTTACACTATTTCTGATAAATTTGATGTCATTTTAAAATGGACAAAAAAAGTAATTTTCTTTCAAAAACAAGGACATTTCTAAGTGACCCCAAACTTTTGAACGGTAGTGTACGGTCGTGGCCAAAGGTTTTGAGAATGACACAAATATTAATTTTCACAAAGTCTGCTGCCTCAGTGTCGTTAGATATTTTTGTCAGATGTTACTATGGAACACTGAAGTATAACTACACGCATTTCATAAGTGTCAAAGGCTTTTATTGACAATTACATGAAGTTGATGCAAAGAGTCAATTTTTGCAGTGTTGACCCTTCTTTTTCAAGACCTCTGCAATCCGCCCTGGCATGCTGTCAATTAACTTCTGGGCCACATCCTGACTGATGGCAGCCCATTCTTGCATAATCAATGCTTGGAGTTTGTCAGAATTTGTGGGTTTTTGTTTGTCCACCCACCTCTTGAGGATTGACCACAAGTTCTCAATGGGATTAAGGTCTGGGGGGTTTCCTGGCCATGGACCCAAAATATTGATGTTTTGTTCCCCGAGCCACTTAGCTATCACTTTGCCTTATGGCAAGGTGCTCCATCATGCTGGAGAAGGCATTGTTCGTCACCAAACTGTTCCTGGATGGTTGGGAGATGTTGCTCTTGGAGGATGTGTTGGTACCATTCTTTATTCATGCTGTGTTCTTAGGCAAAATTGTGAGTGAGCCCACTCCCTTGGCTGAGAAGCAACCCCACACATGAATGGTCTCAGGATGCTTTACCTTGGGCATGACACAGGACTGATGGTAGCGCTCACCCTGTCCTCAGCAGTCCAATCCCTGTACCTTTTGCAGAATATGAATATGTCCCTGATGTTTTTCCTGGAGAGAAGTGGCTTCTTTGCTCCCCTTCTTGACATCAGGTCTTCGACTCACTGTCCGTGCAGATGCACTCACACCTGCCTGCTGCCATTCCTGAGCAAGCTCCGTACTGGTGGTGCCCCGATCCCGCAGCTGAATCAACTTTATGGACTTTCTTGGGCGCCCTGAAGCTTTCTTCACAACAATTGAACCGCCTCTCCTTGAAGTTCTTGATGATCCGATAAATGGTTGATGTAGGTGCAATCTTACTGGCAGCAATATTCTTGCCTGTGAAGCCCTTTTTGTGCAAAGCAATGATGACGGCACATGTTTCCTTGCAGGTAACCATGATTGACAGAGAAAGAACAATGATTCCAAGCACCACACTCCTTTTGAAGCTTCCAGTCTGTTATTCGAACTCAATCAGCATGACAGAGTGATCTCCAGCCTTGTCCTCGTCAACACTCACACCTGTGTTAACGATACAATCACTGACATGATGTCAGCTGGTCCTTTTGTGGCAGCGCTGAAATGCAGTGGAAATGTTTTTGGGGATTCAGTTCATTTGCATGGCAAAGAGGGACTTTGCGAATAATTACAATTCATCTGATCACTCTTCATAACATTCTGGAGTATATGCAAATTGCCATCATACAAACTGAGGCAGCAGACTGTGGAAATTAATATGTGTGTCATTCTCAAACCTTTTGGCCACGACTGTATATATAAACAGTGGTGTAAAGCACTTACGTAAAAATACATTAAAGTGCTACTTAAGTAGTTTTTTTAGGGTATCTGTACTTTACTATTTATATTCTTGCCAACTTTTACTTCACTATATTCCTAAAGAAAATCATGTACTTTTTACTCCTTACATTTTCTCTGACACCCAAAAGTACTCGTTACATTTTGACAGGAAAATGGTCCAATTCACACACTTATCAAGAGAACATCCATCCCTGGTCATCCCTACTGCCTTTGATCTGGCGGGGTCACTAAACACAAATGCTTTGTTTGTAAATTATGTCTGAGTGTTGGAGTGTCCCCCTGGCTATTCGTCATTTAAAAAAAAATTGTGCCGTCTGGTTTGCTTAATTTAAGGAATTTGAAATGGTTTATACTTTTGATACTTAAGTACATATTAGTAATTCCATTTACTTTTGATACTTAAATATATTCCAAATCAAATACTTTGACTTTTACTCAAGTAGTATTTTACTGGGTGACTTACTTTTACTTGAGTAATTTTCCATTAAGGTATCTTTATTTTTACTCAAGTATGACAATTGATTACTTTTTCTACCACTGTATATAAACTACTATGCTGCACATACAGTTACACAGTTCTAATAAAATAACACAGAGATCAGTAACGACCAGAGCTCTCCTCCTTGCATCTGTGTGAGGCAACCTCTCTCCTGGTGGGATGTTGATCCCCAGCCCCAGCTAGCCATAACATCTGAGGTTACCTCTCCGCCCATAAAAGCTGGCAAAACAAGGCCCATCAGCTTTCTACGTGTAAAACTAGCGCCACCTGCTGATGATCCAGTGAACACTAATTTATCTCTATGCTCATAATTTACCCTGGGGTCCCCCCGCTGCTCCGGCTGCAGCCAAGAACACAAAATCAAGTCCACGATCACACAGACCACCCGCAGGGAGCGACCCCACTGCTAGAGCTACATCTGGAAGCAAACAAGTAAAGCACAACGCAGAGGATTAAGTTCTTATGGAGAAGAAGAAAAACATTTCCTTTCTTTTTGTTTTCCTTTCCACGGTCAGAATCTAGGGCAGCAGACCCTACAGTGTCCCAGCCTGTTACTGTACTGTATATGATCATGGTAGTCAGTCTATTTTAATGGGCTTCCACAGTCTGTCTCTCCTTGTATATAAGGGAGGCACTTCAGATGTCCCCAGGTCCTGCTGCTACTAAAGAGTTACAAGGCCATCCATGTTTAGGAGCACAGTAAATTATACCATAGTGAACAAGTCTGTCCTAAGCACTGGGGAAGATAAGCACAGCAACAGCACACATTCCAAGTCAACTCTGCAGCTGTACATAGTCTATCGGTAAATAGCCCACCCATTTTTACCTACCTCATCCCCATACTGTTTTTATTTATTTACTTTTCTGCTCTTTTGCACACCAATATCTCTACCTGTACATGACCATCTGATAATTTATCACTCCAGTGTTATTAATCTGCAAAATTGTAATTATTTGCCTACCTCCTCATGCCTTTTGCACACTATGTATATAGACTCCCCCTTTTTTTTCTACTGTGTTATTGACTTGTTAATTGTTTACTTACTCCATGTGTAACTTTGTGTTGTCTGTTCACACTGCTATGCTTTATCTTGGCCAGGTCGCAGTTGCAAATGAGAACTTGTTCTCAACTAGCCTACCTGGTTAAATAAAGGTGAAATAAAATAAAATAAAAAATAACACTGTCACTGAGACTTATACAGAAGTGTTACCATGGTAGGTGACTTTCACTATAACCACTCAACTATTGGAACATCTGTCGCCATGGCGATACAATTTCAACTCAAACACTGACTCATCCTGAAGCTAAACAACGTATCGTCATAACGTCATTCATCTCCTCTTTCTCACACTGCTGCCAGTGACATGGGGAATCCCACTAAATATTTAATAGGTGATTACTCATATGGGCCAGTTTGTGATCCTGATGCATAGAGACAGAGATAACCAGAGGGGAAGTCTGAAGTCTCTCCCATGCAGATACATTTGACTGATTCACTATATCCACTGGCGAACACCCCTTTACACTCCTTTAAAAAACACGTCCAATCCCTCGCTCTCTCCCCTAACATCCTTTTCCTGCACTATGCCAATCGGAGGAAGAGAGACAGAGGCGAGGTGATAAGAACATTAGAATTCCAGTGACCTGCCAACTTGCCAAGAGAAATGGGCTGCTTCCTCACCGGCCCGGCTGGTGTGTGTGTGCTGCGTTTGTGCTTGTGTGTGTGGTGGTGGGGGGGATCCTAATAACACCTCCAGCCTGTGGGCCTGAGAGAGGGGAGAGAGACACAGCCAGGCTCATTGTTCCAGGGCCTGCGACCTTTCCATAGGGAACTGGCTGGTGGGTGGGAGGCTCATTTCCGAGGATTGTTGGAGAGCTTTGAAAACTTCAGAAGGAGGGGAGATGTGGTGTGAGTGCATGTGTTCTGCGAGTATATGTGAGTGAGGGGAACAGGGGGAGGGGAATCTGAGACTGGGGAGGATTTTTGGAGATGGGGCGGGGTATTTCCAAAACCAACTCTTAAAACAAATAGCAGTCCCGGAGAGGCCTCAGATGCTTTTGGCAGCTAGCTAGCGTGGATAGATCAGGACCAGGCAGGGAAGCAGACATGACAGCCGTGGGGGAACTGATGCTGCTGGTGCTGGGGCTGATGGTGACGGCCCACTGTGAGGTTAGAGCTAGAGACCCTGAGGTGGAGGAAGAGGACCAAGGCTTGCCTGTGGAGAGAGGAGGCTGGGATACCCAGGGGGTGGGTGTCCACCCTGGACCTGGGAAGTTTGACATCCCCCACCTGAGGAATGGACCCCATGGCCGCAGACCTGACATCCCTGGCTCTGCCCACCACCCCGTAAGGCACGGACCATATGGGCAACCCCATCAGGCTGGTCCTGGACAACACCCCCTGGGTCTGCTGCCCAAGGGGACTGCACCAGCACCAGGAGAGGGAGGGAGCTACCCAGCCCGCACCGGGTAAGTGTTTGTTCACAGTAGCCACTTCTCAGCTGATAGGCAGCCAGTGCAGACAAGTATCTATAGGAGTAGAAAAACACACCACCTGTGGATCTACAAACATGCACTTTCTCAGTATGCACATCTAACAGAACATTCAATGTTTGGTCTAACAGCAAGTATGTAATAGCAGCAACTACCCAGGTTGAGAACCTGGGGTAGCACACAAATGCCTAGAAATGTCTTTTATGAGGGCTGGGTTTCAAAAGGGGGTGTCTTCCTGCAGGCTTTTCCCCTCTCAGCACATTCAACTCTTTCCGACCTTTCCTATGTGGAAACATTTGGTATCTCTTCAATCTTCCTCTGCAATCAGCACGAAGCTTGTGCTCATGGGGGAAACTAAACAAAAGGCAAAGTGGTTTAGCAAATATTTACATGTGCCCTCAGCAGAAGGAGTCCGTAAACAAACTGCTACGGTTTCACTGGCCGGGTGTGTCATAACTAGGCTCATGGTTTTCCTTCGCCAAGCCTAATCAATAGCAATTCATCTTAATGGCAGAGAAAGCCATAAGACAGCCATAGGTTTCCTGTACTTTGTGCTCAAAGCCCAAGCTGCTGGCAGAGCCTGATCTTTGCTCCAGACAGTTACTGGACACCGTCATACTTCTAACCCAGATACATACATTACACCCCAAATTGTCTGATCCCCCGATAATGTGCTCCCTGAGGAGCTAGCCCAAACAGCCAGTGATTAGCCCTCCTTTAGAGCAGCCACTTAAACGTTTACTTTCCGATGTTGTTCAAAGAATACCTTTTTCTTGTGTGTCACCCCCATTACTGTAATGGAGTGCAGGTTTGGGCCGGGGAGTGTGAGGTTGTGACCCGTGATATCTCTGATGGACAATTTTCATTGGAGGCTCTTCTGGCGGAGGAGGCTGGGGGGGGTCAATGAGAGGTTCAACTTGTGAATAGAGGTATATTCAGTCAGTGTGTGAAGAGCTCTTACTCTGCAATGGAAAAAGTATACTGTCTTTTGCTACCTCGGAATTCAACCCAGGGTAGAGTAGTTTAACTGCTTCAGCTGTTTTAATTAATTCTGCTCAGATATTTAAATGCAACGTAGAGCACTCTAGTGTGTGATGGAGGTACCATCTGTAGCATCATCGCTAATGGCATTGCATGATTAACTGTCCTTTTACACAAATGTCTTTCATTACGCACTATCATTACAATCAACATAATAGGAAGAAAAGCTAAAATAATGAAATCAAGACATGTTCAAGTCTAAAACCTGACGCTCCGGCTGGGGTCCGTAGAAGGGTTCTGAGGCTGTACTTACCCCCCTCGCGGGAGGCTCTGCCGTGGGCTCCGCTGATTACATCTCCCAGCTCCAGGTTCCAGAGCGGAAACTCCGTCCCATCCGCTCCCTTCCTATCTCTCAGCCGGCCGTTCCGGACCACTCGGAAAAGGGCCTTCCAACCCACCACGGATGTGTGGCAAATTCTGCTTTGTTGCTGCTATGCGCTCACTTTACACTCACCTTCTGACTCACGGTCATAAAATATGGCCTAAGGGAATCAGCTTTGATTCTCAGTGTGCTTGGCCTTGCCGCTCTGCCAGTGGCACTGGCACAAAGGCCTTTTGTGTACAGTCTGTGTACAGCCATTGAGTGTCTGTGTACACTCAATGGCTAACAGGGCCTCCATAATCATCTGGTTATTTTCTCTTTTGTTTCTGAATCAACATCTGCAGCAGTCAGGGTCCACACTTTGAACACTCTCCGACACAATGTGGCTTTTCTTGAACTAAATAAAACATGTAAAAAAGGCCACAGCGCAGTATAAAGGGGACAGTGTTATCCAGGCCAGCTGTACTGTATAAGCAACAAGCAAAGAGGAGTCTGGGCTTTGAAACCAAAAACAAAGCTCTTCTGTTAATATTAGTTCTTCACTTATCTTGCAAAAGGAGTATCTGGGTCTGGTGTTGTTAGTACTATATAAAAAAAAAAAAGATTTAGTGTCATGACATGACTCTTCAACCTTGAACAAGACTACAGAGCCTCTTAGCTAACTTGATTAACCGGGGCGGCAGGGTAGCCTAGTGGTTAGAGCGTTGGACTAAGGTTGCAAGTTCGAATCCCCGTGCTGACAAGGTACAAATCTGCCGTTCTGCCCCTGAACAGGCAGTTAACCCACTGTTCCTAGGCCATCATTGAAAATAAGAATTTGTTCTTAACTGACTTGCCTAGTTAAATAAAGGTAAAAAAATTAAATAAAATAAAAAAACCCTGTTTGGCAACCTCGGCTCTCCTCCCAGCCAGAGGCCTAATCAACCCCACTGACCTCAATGATTAGACTGTGGGAGAGGCCGGTGTCGAAGTGTGAACACAGCTCTAGTATCATATCACCATGATAGAGAAACTCCCCACCAAAGCTGTGTGAGGGTTTGCCAAATGCATTTGCAGTGGAAAGTGACTGGGGGAAAGGATTTGAGATTCTCACATCTTCCCCAGAGTGTGTATGTTGTCTGTGTTTGTTGATATGCTGCGTGGGGGAGTGTCCCAGGATAGAGTAGGTTACGATGTATGAGAGCGTCAGAGACTTCCTTCCTGGTTGAAGCCAGAGATGGGAGCCGTAGGCCTACAGAAGGTAATTACACAGCTATTGTGCTCTCCCAGGAATGGCCCTCCCATGATGTCACAGCAGACCAGGAGGAAGTGACATGGGGCAGATCTGACGCAGGCCTGCCAAGCGAGTAGCATACCGGTGGGGTTGAAGGGGAAGGGGCAAGTAATCGTAGAGGTCAAGAGGACATTGACAAATTGGAATTCACATTGAGAAATGTGAATTTCCAATGAAAATGTTAAACTGTTCAAGCAAGCAGTATGTGAGAAACCTAATTCCTAGAATTTTATGAACCACATTGCCACTGCTGGGGTCTGGTAAGAATCCAGTCTTCACTTTTTTTCTCTGCCAGCAAGTTAGTGCACATTTCACTTGGGATAGCAGAAAGAGCAGGGGCCACCAGACCAACGTTCCCATATTGTAAAAAATGGCATAATATTGTTCTATTGTGTAATATCAAAAGACGAGCTCAAGCGCAGAACACCGTTTGTGACACACTAGAGGCCAAAACAAACTGTACGGGGACAAATAGTCAAAGTATCAGTGACCCTCCAGTCATTCCACCAAACATTCCACACTCTGAGTTTACATTCAGTCCTGCTGAAGAAGGATATTGCTCAAGATTTTATCTGTTTGGCATCGGAAGGGAAACAATCTCCTTGTATTTGCTGTCTTATGGCGATCCTCATGTACTGAACATTTATTAGAGGAGCTTGTTTGTTGTGGCACTGTTTAGTCTGTGTGGAGGTGAACACTGTGGTAGAACTGGAGACTGTTCGAGGGGAATCTCTCAGTTTATGAAATATGAGATTAGTGCTGGGTTGTTGTGACACCCCTCCCACTAACTCTTTATTCAACATGAGTTCCCCTCCTACAGAGCCCACGCATGTATAGCTATCCTGGCCAAGAGAAAGACAGGCTTGGATAGGAGTGAGGGAAAAGGTGAACGCTCTTGTTCTCCTCATCAGTAGAGGTCAAATGTCTCGGGTCTACACATTCTCGGGCTCTGCAGTCTAGAATAATTATCAAACGAGCCGTGGCGGTACGTGTGTCTGTGCAATACATTAAGGACTTTGGCCACACTCCAATATCAGGGCCACAACGATGCGGTCACTTGCTTGTTAACCACCTGTTGTCTTGGAAACAGGGGAAGTATTTTGGTTTAATCTTCTCCACTCCTCTGCAGCTGCACCTCTGAATACTTCAAGGGTCTTTGTTTGGTGTGGCCTGGACACAGAGGTGGTAGATTAGAGAGCCAATGACACACTCATGTTGAGGATCTTCCAATACAAGGTCCTGGTACCATGACTGAGGAACAGAGAGGGGGGATAAGGCTGAGAATGGCACATGCATTCATAGCTATGTCTAAAAGGGATTCTTAACCTTGAACGGTTGAGCTAGGTCAGATAGAGCTTGTCCTACTCAGGAAAACCTCGCAGTCAAACGCACATAAACACACACACGCAGAGTTAATTAACCCTTGACTAGCATCCCCTCCGTACAATGCTACAGACCACAGTGGGAGGGAGTGGTTTGGCAAAACATGACAGCCACTTCACTTCGCCTTTCCATCCACGTGGGGTCTCTGAGTCACAGGTTCAGCAAGGTGAGCCAGAAAAAAACACTAAAAACCAGATCTGACGTGTCACACTCTAACTGCTCCCCCATCACACGCATCAGTTCGAGGGGCCCCAGGGCGCCTGCTCGCCTGGTGTTTACAGTTAACTCTTTCCCTCGTTGATGACCTCACGTCTGATCGTGTCTTGATTGCGAGGGACAAGGGGGCGTGGGGTTCGTCTCAGACAGGGCCACCCAGGAGCGGTGAAATCCATCCCCCCTCCACACCTGTTTCACCTGGGTCAGGGGCCGGTGGAGAGATGACCCCTGCTGTGATGTAGACTGACCCCTGGCTATCTTTCATCTTCTCTAATGGGATGTTTGGACAGTCGGTCTGGAACAGGTTAGCACAGATCAGTGACGTGCTGGTTAGGCAGGGTCAGAAGGGGAGAGCCGCTGTAGCAAATGAAGGTCATGGGGGTCAAATGGAATACGACGGCATAAGTCTCCAGAAACCATCTGAGATAGATAAATACTTGTGGAATTCATTGAAATCAAACAATTCTGCTGGAAAATGAAAGGGAATACCATTTCCCTGATTAGATATGCAGATAGCGGTGTGAAGGTCCTGAAAATAAATCCAGCCCATAGATGTCTTTGGCCGGTCATTAGGCGCTATGTACGTGCTGAGAAGGCAGAGTTGTAAGCAGGGAATCCTTGTTTCAGCGCTACCCTTGGGAGGAACCAGGCGGGTGAGTCACCATGCCAAGGCTCTGAAGCGGACTGTAAAAGTGGGGGGTAGATAGGGGTCAGGAGGGAGACCGCACTAGGAGCGATAAGACAACTCAACAACAAAGCCCCGGTAAAACTGAAAAATATTTGTGAAACGCCTTTTGAAATGCAGGCCACCCAAACACACAAACAATACATGCTTCAAGAGTCTAACAGCACCCAAATAAGGATGAATGAAAAGGCAGATGCTGCCGCATGGATTTACATTTTTGGCCCTGTTCACAATGAATCAAGATAAATGAAAAGGAACACTATGAATTATAACTGTTAAGTTATGGGAAAGTCCAGTGGTCGGTGCCTCTCTGGAGCGGATGTTATGTTTGTAGCCCTGACCTGTAGAAACAGGAAGGAAAACCACAGAATTGCAAACAAGCAAACTGTGAGACAGCAGCAGCAGCAAAGACGGAGAGAACTATAAGTCCAGGAGGAAGATGGACCTTCACCCCTGGCAACCTGATTATCTCAACCGTCTCCCAGCTTCCTGTTTCATTACACATAGATATTGCACAGTATCAATGGAATGACGCTGTGTGCTTGTGTCCTCTTCCAGAAACTGGTGTGCATTCGTGCACCGCCGCATTGAATCCATTGTTGAATCCTGTGGCACAGAAAAATACACCATCAAGTCCCAGAGCCCCTGTCCCAATGGCACGCCTGACTGCCAGCTCGTCATGTGAGTTCAGCCCACTGTGCATTCAAACGTCAACTTCAACCACATGTTAACAGCACACTGCCTTACATTACAGATTGACAATGCACACTCAAATTCCCCACACACTGCTCGATCCAGCATTCTCATATAATAACAATGATAACACAAATATCTCCAACACACATCTTATTTACGATCCATCAGTTCAATTTGCAGGCGAAATCCAATGTGTGTGTGTGTGGTTGTAACCTTGTTTTCTGTGTTTAGGTACAAGCTCTCTACCCGGCCAGTGTACAGAGAGAAGCAAAAGATCTTCACAGCCCTGTTGTGGAGGTGCTGCCCAGGACACGGAGGGGAGAACTGTGAGGAAACAGGTACTGAAACAGAGATGCACACATGCTGTATACTTTAGGACCCCTAGTAGTGGCGATTTTAGCGTGTACATCTTGGTGGGGCAAACAACCAAAATATGTTCAGATGGCCTCCCGGGTGGCGCAGTGGTTAAGGGCGCTGTACTGCAGCGCCAGCTGTGCCATCAGAGTCCCTGGGTTCGCGCCCAGGCTCTGTCGTAACCGGCCGCGACCGGGAGGTCCGTGGGGCGACGCACAATTGGCCTAGCGTCGCCCGGGTTAGGGAGGGCTTGGTCGGTAGGGGTGTCCTTGTCTCATCGCGCACCAGCGACTCCTGTGGCGGGCTGGGCGGGCCCAAGGTGGCCAGGTGCACGGTGTTTCCTCCGGCGCATTGGTGCGGCTGGCTTCCGGGTTGGATGTGCGCTGTGTTAAAGAAGCAGCGGCTTGGTTGGTTGTGTATCGGAGGACGCATGACTTTCAACCTTCGTCTCTCCCGAGCCCGTACGGGAGTTGTAGCGATGAGACAAGATAGTAGCTACTACAACAATTGGATACTACGAAATTGGGGAGAAAAAGGGGTAAAATTCAAAAAAATAAATAAAAAAAATAAAAAAATATGCCAGAAAAGACACTACACTAAACAATACATTAATTGCACTATAATGGTGACAAGCGGTGCCCACATACTGTTAGGGCCGTCCCAACAACATAAAGCTGTCCCAACAACAGAGCTTTCTTTCCAGTGCAATGGAGTGAACCCTTACCACTGCTACACCTGGCTATCAGCGCAGCCTTGTCTGGCAAGGAAACAGTTCATTCAGTCTCCTTTACTGCCTTTTTAAAAACATAGTTGATATGGCTGACTTGCTTAAACAAATGTGGGTTCTACTGACAATTGAGATGTAGAAACTATGGCATGAGGGAAAGATGAGCGGATAAGAGGCATTCTGTAATTTCGATGAAGACATTAATGAGCTACGACGGACGTAGTCAATATAACTGTGTTCAGCACTTTTGAAAAGTACAGCGACAGAAGGCAGAACATGGGCTGCTCTTACAGTATTTTCCATGTACACCAAGTCAGAACCGTTAGTATAAATAAAGGGGGCATAAAAGCAGACAATGAAAGCTCTTACAATATTAGATGACATTTCTCAAACAGGTTATAGGCTACATGTGCAGCACCACCGAGTCAGAACAGTAACGTTAGGCGAAATTAAGAGGTGAAAATACACCAAATTATTAGGGTGAGGCACATGGGCTACTAACAGCTTACTACACAAGAAACACTTCGTATTACTTTCTTTGGACTCACCTTGGCTTGTGATGTGCTCACTTAAACATGAAGGTGGTTTTGTCATCAAACATTGCCATCAAAGTCTGTCATTCTCTGGATTTATGGTGGGAACTCTGGGAAAAAAAGAAACACAGGCTTGAATAGCAGGCTACTGTTTGCTTTGCAGTGCTTGCAGTTAGCCACTGATTCCTTCCAAACGACTCATTGTTGAATTTGCAATTTCCAACCTGTTGTGTAATCTTCATGGCCGATGAGCACCGATACGTTTTATCTATAATTTCTCTTCATATGACAATGATTAAAAAGGATTTGCCAGTAGATTGTTGACTTGATTCATGATGACTGCTAGCTAAGACTTGGAAAGTAAGATGTTGACATGATCAGTCCAATCAAAGCTACTGTACATGTAACGTGATTTGATGTAATATTATCCGTGGCCAATGACCTGGAGTCTTCTTGGAAGGCCACTTGTAATATAACTCTATGGCAGGACCCAAAGGGTTGACATTTTGGATGTCTACTCTTACTAAGGACATAAACTTGGCAATGACGTAGTGTCCCCATGAGTGACAGAACCCTGAGCCAATCACGGAAATTTGATCCTATTTTTTGCTGGCTTGCCCCACCACCACCACCACAGAAAGCTGAAACACCTGCATTTTGGAGCTTTATATGCAGCTTTATTAACTGAATGAGATATATATATATTTTTTTTTTATTTCTACATTGCTTTCAAACTGATATGTGACACATATTAATGCCAAAATAACATGCAAAACAGGCAAGACCCCCCCCAATTTTCTGCCCTGAATGATGGGCTGCCACGGCCCCCAAGTCGACGAGCATCAACACGGTTGAGTGTTAGAAATTGCATTTTGGCATAAGAAGTAACCTCATGGTGCAATATGTTTCCACAGGCCTACTCTAGACTTTCTCCTGGATTAGTTAATGAGTTTGGCTCTGACTCTTTGTACTAAGAGCAAGATTTAGGTTAAATCTCAAACAGATTTCCCATGCGTGAAATGGCCCTTAACTCGCCGATAGACACCGGCTGAGAAGGTCATGTGTTCACGAAAGCTGGTGGAACCAATAAAAGTAACATCCACTCCCTGCTATCCTGCTATCCTCTCGCTTCCTCTTTCCCCCTCTTTTCCTCAGTGTCTGACCCTGCGGACCCTACGGTGGCAGGACGACCACATTCCGGAGACACTGAGCCTCACCACACAGGTAGGTCTGCTCATCTGACCCGCCTGTTTACATGTCGGGGGGGGGGGTTGACTGGGTAAGCTGGCCTTCAATCAAACGCCCCGTGCCGCCCTCTCTGCCTCAAACAAACTGAGGAAACGCTAGTGCGCCAGAAGAAGGAGCATTTGTATAAAAGCTCTAGCAGGCCGTGGGAAGTTCATCTCCCAGGGGAGGGAGGAAAGGGTGTGTGAACCGTTCTCAGGGCATCAAGCAAGGCTGTAAAGGGGGTGTGACCTAGAAATAACTAGGGACCTAAAAATAACCCTCTGCCCTTTTGGGCCAATTCTAGGCCAAAATAAAGACGTAAAGTCCCCCGTTATCGGCTGGTCCGCTTTCAGTACCTCCACGCCCCTCATAGGGGGCTTCCTAAACCGCAAAGGTCTCATAACTAATTCTTGACCACTACTGGAGTCGAATAGCCATTGTGTTACACACACTAATCAAGCACACACACACAGGGTTGGCTGAAGTGGGGTCAGAAGTGGGGGGACAGAGAGCTAACCCAAGGCTATGGTTCTCATGGTCAGGGAAGAGAGACACAGCTACTACTATGTGCCACTGTGTTGAATGAAAGCCTCTCCTAACATCCCATCAATCTGTCTGTTGTCTGTCGGTCTAGGTGCACAGTCTAGACTCACCCACCAGGCTGAGAGGGAGCAGAATGACTTCCAGGTGTCTGAGAATCCTCTGCACGAACTCCATGCCTCAGAGGCTGACAACAACAACAAACACACAGAGTCCCGAGAGTCCCCCTCATACCCTCGACAGGCCCAGGAGCACATCCCATCCCATGGCTACGACCACCCCCACAACCCTAACCACCACCAGCGGGATTTCAACCATGGAGGTAAGTTGGGACCTTAGAATCACCAGTGCTGTACTAACATCATGTTAGTCACAGTGGGAAAACGTTAGGATGCCTGGTTAAATAAGCTATAAGTTAGGACCACCAAGGCCAGGATTGTGACTGTGCTTTAGGAGGTAAATCAGGGCCATGAAAAGGGGACGTAGTAAACATCAACACCCCTAAAATCAGGGCCATGAAAAGGAGGCAGGGTAATCATCAACACCCCTAAAATCAGGGCCATGAAAATGAGACAGGGTAATCATCAACACCCCTAAAATCAGGGCCATGAAAAGGAGACAGGGTAATCATCAACACTCCTAAACCCATGTATGACCCCTGCTCTAACCTCTGAGACACTCATGCAAAGACACATACTGGACACACCTGCTCATTCACCATCTCATAGTCAATAAAAAAAAGTAAATACAATGTTAATACAAAACTGACAGTGAAATACTCCTATTTCTCTAAGCTCCTGTCTGGCATGTTAAAACTCCCAGCTGTTATTTATGCACTACTGTCTGGTCAACTGCCTGTCTCATTCACATCCTCAGAGAGAATCGACAGGCTTTAGAATAGTGCTGTAAAAAAAAAAACACAGTTGAAAGGGGGAAGTCTTGACCAGGAAAAATACACGTACATCTATGGGGAGCATTTCCACGACTCCATCCCTCCACAGTGACACCTCTAGCTTAGTGCCCCCCCCCCCCCCCCCCCTCTTAATACTCATTACAGCTTCCTTCTCAGGAAATCCTCTCTTTCTTCTGGTAAAAATGCCCCCCATTACATTGTGTGTGTGGATGATGTAATCCGCAGTGGGATGGTGATATAGCGTGAGGTCTCATATTACAGCCACACACAGTGGGCTGTAAGGGTGCCATAGTTTTGCTGCTGTGGTACATTCTCACTTCCTGTGACATATTATTCTTGTTTGGGAAAGACTCAACAGGCTAAGGCCATGACGTAATGTCTGGATGAATAAATTACCGATCAGACTTCCATCAACTCAGACTAAAGACAAATCGGCCTACATGTTATTGTTAAAGTTTCTCTTTAACATAGCAGGGAAATTAGTGAAATTATTTGAAAACACTACTTTCCTACTTCTTTTGATCGGTGGGATTTAAAAAAAATAGAGAACCTCTTCCAACTTTGTAAAACTCTCATGGCAGGGGGCGACCTGATTTCCTCTCTCAGTATGACCTCACTGTATCTGACCTCTTAGAGGGAAAGCATGAGGGAACAGTGTTTTTCTCCCTGAATTAATGGAGGGTCTTTCCAATGTTATTAGAAAAACAAGCCCTAAATGACGAAAGGCCCTGTGATCACACTTTAAAGCAGAGCAGCTTGGGGGTCTGGACTTTGTCCAGATACAAGGGTGACAGTGTCAGAACTGGGACTTATTCCCAGGGGGCATACATGTGTAGCCTCGCAAGTTGCCTGATCTCGTGAGTTTACATCAATGTTCGCTGCACAGCAGTAATCAGTCTGGTAATTAATACATGTGGGTGGGGGAATTCAATGTCAGACATAGACACTCACACAGACAGTTTGTAGGAAGATGTGAAAATCCCTGGAGCCTGTATCATTGTAAAAGGAACTGCGTCCATTAGGGCCGTCTCTGGGGTGCAAAAACACGGCCATGAAACAAACCAATCCAACAATTATTCACTGTGCTTTCTTGTAACAAAGGAAGACCAATACACAAGGGAAATTAAATGTCCAAATATAGGTCTGAAAATGTTATTATTCCTATTTTTGGCAGCTTGCCATTTGACTTCGAAAACAATTTTGGGGGATAAAACCAAACACATGTTGAAGATTTCTTGAGAGACAAAGGGCTCTCATAACTGTTCCTAAAGAACTAATGGCACAACTGATATGAATGGCCTTTACAAGAGAATACATTCTGACAGGTATTGAAAAGGAGCCTTGCTCTGTTCCTATACACATTGATGTGTGTGTGCAATTGTTGAGGTGTCATCTCAGCCTTGTGCAGTTACAAAGAGGATATGTCTAAAACTGAAAATATGTCTAGTTCTGATGCTTTAAACCGATTGATGTGAGTAAATATTGTGCTCTGACTTCCTGGATTGTCTCCCAGATCCAATCAGGGATGAGGTGGAAGCTGTCCCTCTACTGCCCTACCAAGACTCCCAGTCTCCCCTCCCTCTGCTCCACATGATGGCCCTGCTAATGTCCCAGCTCCAGCCCATGTTGGATGGCTTCAACCGCACCTTGGAGCATCTAACCCAGGAGGTTGAAGGTCTGTCCCGGGATGTGGCTCTGCTCCGGAACTCTCAGTGGGAGGTAGAGGAGGCAGCCCTGCGTGGAGCAGGGGCTGGAGAGGGTCCCGAGGCCTTGGAGGCTAAGCTGGAGCAGAGTTTCCAAGACACCAAGGAGGTGAGGAGGGAACTGGAGAGACAGAGAGCTGAGATGGCAGACAGGCTACACTCCCAGCATGCCATGCTGCACTATAACATCACCAATTTCAAGACAGACATTGACGGCAAGATCAAACGCAACCACAAGATGTTACAGGTCAGCGAATCCCTCATTAATGTATCTCATGGCATGGTAACGCAACTATTTCATAATTAAACTTTTAGATTTAGTTCCTCACTTTTGCGTTAGTAACAGACTTTTAGACTTGCACATTATGGGCATTAAGTGAGAAAAACATTCTTCATGTCTTTCATGGCTCCTGGGTAGGTTAATCTCCAGTCCATGAATGCCACCCTGTCAGACATGAAGCTGGAGCAGGACCGTCTGAGTGAAGTGCTCCAGAGGCACCTGACCAACCCAGGGGCCAGGAGAGAACCCAGCCAGGTCCATCCCAGTCAGGTCCAGCAGCCTCCAAAGGACTCAGCAGTGTGGGAGGCTATCGCCCGTCTGGACAACAAGGTGGTCAACAACACAGTGAGGGTAAATGCCCTGGTGGAAGACCTTGAGATGGCCAATGACAACGTCCTGGACCTGAAGAGGGGCTTCCGAGACCTTGAGGAGAACATTGCCCAGACGGGGAGGAACAGCCAGATCCAGTTCATGGAGACGGGCCTGGAGGTGGAAGCAGCTAAAGTAGCCGTGCTGAACCGCGTCAATGAACTGGCCAGCAACCTGACCATCCACTCGGAGCAGCTGCAGGAGATGGAGACTGACATGGACTACCTGTACACACAATTCTACCAGAACGTCAGCGCTGCCGGAGACTGTGACTGCAAGGCATTCACCGCCTCCTTCTCCCGTCTGGAGCAGGGCCTGACCAACGTCACCGAGCTGGCCAACGACAATCGGCTGGCCCTGGATGGAAGCACCGATGCTGGGTCGGAGCACTGGGGTCCCTCTGTGGACGACGTCATGGCCTCCCTGGCCTTCGAGCAAGAGAAGAGCAGAACTCTCCAACACAACCTGACTCAGCTGATGACCTCAGTCCTGGGCAGCCACAGGGACGTGCTCAGCCTGCAGGAGAGCGACAAGAGGTTGGAGGCTGAGATGCGCCACCTCTCCAGCTCCTTTTACTCTTTGTTGAAGGACGCCATCCGCCACACTGAAGTGCTGGAGATGCTCCTGGGGGAGGAGGTGATGGGGTTCATGGACTGGCCCCTCCACAAACAGGAGGCTCACTCCATCCCCGCGCTGCAGAAGAGGCTCCAGCACATGCAGCACCAGATCAGGGGCCAGAACCTCAGCCTCACCACCCTGCTGGACGCTGCCCGGGCAGAGGAAGTCCCATCCTCAGACGAGCCCTCCGTGCTAGTAGACTTGGCCTCCCGCGGGCTGAAGAGGAGGAGTGGAGACCAGAGGAGTGACCACCTCATGGACTCAGCAGCCTCTGAGGACCGGCAAGACTACTCGGACAGTGACCTGCAGAGCCTTGAGAAAGCAGTGGAGGAGCTGGGGGAGAAGGTCAACAGGCTGGAGTACAGGCCTTGCCCTGCCAGCTGCAACATCACCAAAGACAGCACCTCTGGTGGTGTGGAGGCCAAAATGCAGGTGGAGGTGGCCTGGCTGAGGAAGGGTCTAGAGAATCATCTGCGGCTCTTTAAGAATGTCTTCAGTAACTCAGAGGGGCTGGCCGAATCAGAGAGCACCCTGGACCTGGACCAGCTGTGGGCCCTGATGAAGAGGAAGGAAAGGAAGAGAGAGAGGAAGCGCAAGGCCAAGAAAGAGGGGATAAAAGATCATATTGGAGAGCGCGCTAACCTTCGCAGCAGGAGGGATACATCAGGTAGGCATCAATCTATAAAAAAAACAGGGAACTGCCAAAATAAAGGAAACACTTGAGGAATGCAAATGATATTGAAAGCAGGTGCTTCCATACAGGTGTGGTTCCTGAGTTAATGTCCCATCATACTTAGGGTCACGTTTAAAAATGCCCAGTTGCTCATTATTTTGCCTACAGTGGCTAAATCTCAGTGGCCTTTCATCTACTGCATACTCCTCATGTCCTCTCCTTGCCTCCTTTTCAAAACCCATTGGAAGAGAAGGTCAGAGGGGAGGGACCTCTGGCTTTCTCATCCAATGGGTTTTGAGGAGGCGGAGAGGAGAGAGGACGTGAAGAGTATGCAATTGAGATTCTAGCAAAGACTTCGAAAGAGGGGTGTCATAGGAGCATAGGGGGTTAAAAGGGTGTGTGTGTGTTTGTCAGTCACCAGATCGCAACCCAATTGGAACACTTATGGGAGATTCTGCAGAGGCGGCTGAGACAGCGTTTTCCACCACCATCAACAAAACACCAAATTATGGAATTTCTCATGGAAGTAGTGTCGTATCCCTCCAATAGAGTTCCAGACACTTTTAGAATCTAAGCCAAGGAGTATTGAAGCAGTTCCCCGTCGTGGTGGCCCAACACCCTATTAAGACACTGTTGGTGTTTCCTTTATTTTGGCAGTTATCGGTACCTCTATCATGCTGGGCCACATCTTTCTAAACCTCCCTTAAGACCTTTAAACAAAGAAAGATCCTTGGGGATCTATACAGTGCAACACCCTCAAGTAAGTGTTAGCAATGGGTTAAAAGGAGCTGTTAGCATGACTGAGGGTATCAACATTACCAGCAACACTAACAGACAACACAAGACTGCCCCCTGGTGAACTTTTTTTTTTTTTAGTTCAAGCTTATAAAGTGATCCAAGCATAAGTATACTGAGTGTCTATCACAAGGGTTCATATGAACAGATAGCAGAGAACAGCTGACAATTCCCTGTCTCTTCTCTTTCAGTTCTATCCAAGCTGAGGGACAGTCCCCTGATGTTTCTGGCCAGAAGCATACAGCGCAGCAGACCAAGTGACAGCCTGCTGGTGTCGGGGGACACATCCCTAAACCTCGGCCAGATGTACTCCACTCACACTGGGACGTTCCAAGCACCTTTAGCAGGGGTCTATCTCTTCGTGCTGACATTGAACTTTGAACCTGGTCCCTCGCTATCTGGGCTGAGGAGAGAGAATGGGGAGCTGGCTGCCACTCTGCATCAGGACAAGATGGCATCGTATGGCCCCGTCACCCGCGTGTGTCTCCTACAGCTGCGGCAAGGAGAGGAGCTCCGCCTCGAACTGTTGGGAGGGAGTCTGGTGACTGATGAACCTAACGACAACATCTTCGCTGGGCTTCTCCTTCATCACACCACCTGAGGGAGCTGTGGCCGGTCTGCAGTCAGAGGAGAGACGTTGGACTGAGCAAAATCAAAATCACTAGACTAACAGCTGCTATCCCACCCGTGTTTCGATCTCTTACATTGATACTGGGAGGAGCGTATATAAAAAGGTTGAGTGAGTATAAACATGTTTCCTGTGTCATACAGTATACCACTTAGAAGCGTTGCAATACAACCTCCCTGAAGTTATTGTAGGCTGTTATAAGGGGAACGGGAGCATCAGCATTCTGGACCATAAAACCATATTCTATAGAAAACACTGACTCAGAATAGAAGGTGGGATCTTTAAGATATCACATGCTACCATAATAGTGTGCCTTCAGTGCTTTATGACTGCAACATTGCTTATACATGTATGAGGACCCAGGTATAGAAAAAACATTTTCTACAAGACACTGGCTCCATACAGACTACAGTGAACATAAATCAATTAAGTGAAGGGACAGAGGAATTGATTGTGTGAAGAGGTGAACTCTATATTACAGTACATCAATATGCTGTATGTTTCTCCTCCAGTAGACGGACTTGCCAGACACCTTACTAGGTTAAGCCTCATCAAAAAGAAAGCGTAAATAACCCAAGGACAGACCAAAGAGTTGTGTACTAAAATAAGGTTATTTACTTAAAAATGGATACATTGGACAGGCTGTATAGAGAATAGTTTTCTTTCCTTGGTAAACTCAAAGGCCCGATGCTGTACAAAAACACATTAAAGATTTACACATTAAGAGATTATTCTAGATGGTTTTCTTGCATGTTACAAACGACAGGAAAACACTAGTTACTGCTTGGGTGAAGTATTTTTCTTAAGTATCTACCATGTACTGTTAGCTTAATTCACAGAGAAACTGTCCTGACACACACACACACTAGGATTTCAGCGGACATGCACACTTAAACATAAGCACACATTATGAGCGCAAACCCACAAGCACTGCTAAAGCTATGCAGCATATATGTTGTTTTACGCATTTGTATGGACAAAAGTGAAGCAAAAGCCAACATTAGATAGAAGAGACAGCAGACACAATAGGACCAGGGACTTGAAAGAGAACGTTTTAAGAATACACTGGCCAAAACATAGAGCCTATGCAAGAGGTTGAACCATAACTTATCAGGGGCACAATCTCCGACGAGGCTTCCTCGTCATCATCACACCGGCAATACGAACTGTCAAGAGGTAAGGACAGTGGTTCAGATGAGGGGACATTAAGTTCTCACTTCATATTTCTCCTTTCTGTCCTGTATGAAAAGTGAAAGATCTAAAAATGCAGTTCCTCTTGTGGTAAATGGTAATCAATGGGCTGGCTCTACCCTCTGCACTGGCCCACAGATAATGGCACTAAGGAAACCTGTGGATTTGTATATACAGTTGAAGTCGGAGGTTTACATACACTTAGGTTTACAGACAGATTATTTCATTTATAATTCACTGTATCACAATTCTAGTGGGTCAGAAGTTTACATACACTAAGTTAACTGTGCCTTTAAACAGCTTGGAAAATTCCAGAAAATGTCATGGCTTTAGAAGCTTCTGATAGGCTAATTGGCATCATTTGGAGGTGTACCTGTGGATGTATTTTAAAAACTACCTTCAAAGTCAGTGCCTCTTTGCTTAACATCATGGGAAAATCAAAAGAAATCAGCCAAGACCCCAGAAAAAAACTTGTACACCTCCACAAGTCTGGTTTATCCTTGGGAGCAATTTCCATTTGCCTGAAGGTACCACGTCCATCTGTACAAACAATAGTACGCAGGTATAAACACCATGGGACCACGCAGCCGTCAAACTGCTCAGGAAGGAGACGTGTTCTATCTCCTAGAGATGAATGTACTTTGGCGCGAAAAGTGCAAATCAATCCCAGAACAACAGCGAAGGACCTTGTGAAGACGCCAGAGGAAATGGGTACAAAAGTATCTATATCCGCAGTAAAACGAGTCCTATATCGACATAACCTGAAAGGCCGCTCAGCAAGGAAGAAGCCACTGCTGTAAAACCGCCATAAAAAAGCCAGACTACGGTTTGCAACTGCACATGCAGACAAAGATCATACTTTTTGGAGAAATGTCCTCTGGTCCGATGAAACAAAAATAGAACTGATTGGCCATAATGACCATCATTATGTTTGGTGGAAAAGGGGGGAGGCTTGCAAGCCGAAGAACACCGTCCCAACCATAAAGCACGGGAGTGGCAGCATCATGATGTGGGGGTGCTTTGCTGCAGGAGGGACTGGTGCACTTCAAAAAATAGATGGTATCATGAGGAGAAAAATTATGTTGATATATTGTAGCAACATCAAGACATTAATCAAGAAGTTAAAGCTTGTTCGCAAATGGATCTTCCAAATGGCCAATGACCCCAAGCATACTTCCAAAGTTGTGGCAAAATGGCTTAAGGACAACAAAGTCAAGGTATTGGAGTGGCCATCACAAAGCCCTGACCTCAATCCCATAGAACATTTGTGGGCAGAACTGAAAAAGCATGTGCGAGCAAGGAGGCCTACAAACCTGACTCAGTTACACCAGCTCTGTCAGGAGGAATGGACCAAAATTCACCCAACTTATTGTGGGAAGCTTGTGGAAGGCTACATGAAACATTTGACCCAAGTTAAACAATTTAAAGGCAATGCTACCAAATACTAATTGAGTGCATGTAAACTTCTGACCCACTGGGAATGTGATGAAAGAAATAAAAGCTGAAATAAATCTGACATTTCACATTCTTAAAATAAAGTGGTGATCCTAACTGACCTAAGACAGGGACTTTTTACATGGATTAAATGTCAGGAATTGTGAAAAACTGAGTTTAAATGCATTTGGCTAATGTGTATGTAAACCGCCGACTTCATCTGTACTCGCATGTGTCTCGAAACAGTCTAAATTCGGTGTCGCGATCTACTGCAAGTTCACTTTACTTGGCTGTAATTCTGTCTCACACACCTGAGGAAGCTTGATGGATCAACAAACTTCATTGGCATTACAGCTCTAAATGTTTTTAGCACAAGTAACTGTCATTTACCATAGCATTGAGTAAGCTATATATTTGTACTTTAAGTTAATAAAATATGGCATATTTTCCAAACTAATGTGGACTTCTTCATTACTGCAGTCCAATGGCCGAGCTCACATGATGTTTGGCAATATGAAAGTTGGCCACTCATAGAATATCTATAACTCAACATGGAATTAAAAGCAATAGAGAAGAGCTGGAGGGAAATTCAGCTTATAATATCTATGAAGAAGACTCAATGTTTAGTGTTCTGGACATTCCTCCCAGAAGACATACCGTATATACACAAAGGAACAAATACGAAGAAGGGGTAAGCATAGCGACAGGACGGGACACAGATTGACTTCCTATTTACACATTTCCTTCTGAATAGAATTATGCAGCAAATATCTTTCTCCCCAGTTGTCCTTTTCATGTCAAATGTGACAGGAGAAGTTACTGAGTTGAACTTTGTTATAGGAAGCACAGTGAGTTGTTGATTTAAGGCAAGTCGAGTATCCCCTCTTACAATGTCCTTGGTTGTCTGGATTGCTCGTAGCTCTTGAAGCAGGTCGCATTTGAAGCCCACTGGACGTGTATACCATTGCAGTATGGTTCTTTTTTGTAGGCACAGCATCTATCGATCCAATATACATTTACATTTAAATTCATATAATTATAGTACCTTATTTCATAATTACTCTACTTAAGAGTCAAGAGTTATATTTCCATATGGCAGGAGAAGACTGTCCTGAAGAGGGGGAAAAAATTAGCATAAAACATTTACAGGCAAAAATTGAACATGATTGGCGGGAGGTGACGATTGCGAGGGCAGTGTCTTGGTTTGAAGTGTGGCTCTAAAGTTCCTACATAATATGACTTTGTCCATCAACATGTGAGCAGACACATGTCCTTCCCCCTCCTCACACCATGTCCTGTTTTGGCTTTCACAGAAAGCGTCAAATCGCAGTACGTTGCTTCCTACAACCCAGAACTCCTCTGGTCAGGGAGGGAATAGGCGGGAGAGTGAACCTATACAGTTTTCTTTAGTCAAAAAACACCTCTGCAGCAGCGTCTGTCCATTGTGGTTATAGAGATTCATGAGGGTTGAGGCTCAATGTCCAAGGCCCTGTGGCAGGGTCCCCCCTCCCCCATCCACTGTTTCTCCTCCCCCGCCTCCTGAACAGAGGTGACATATTCTGCATCATGACATTGGGACATACTGGGGAGTTCGGGCTCTCGATCGGGCTGTGTTGAGTACGTAGGGGTAAAATATCACATTTTGATGTCCTGTGATTCCACCATTTTGGCCAGGGTCTTCTTGACTCGTAAGATGGTGAGGCGTGAGGCGGGGTTGTGGGCCCAGCACTCAGACATCAGCTTCAGCATGGTTCTCAGACACTGGAGAAAACACACACACACACACCATTGTAGGAGTTGTTTTTCCTTCTGCTTATGCATTGTTTTTAAAGTGCTGCTAAGCTTGCATATATACCACTCTGAAAAAGCACTACTTACGCTAATAAAGACAAATGCATTCTCTAAAACACTGCTACATTTGGATAATCGCCTTTGTGTAAATGCCAAGTATACGCTCTTCACTTTCTTTCTGAAGGTTGCGTGCAATCAAAACAATATTCCCCTGATAAATCATGTCCCCGCAGTGACGCAGGTGTTGACATTCGTGGCTAGCTCCACTCTCAGACTCACCTCGTCACCGTTCCACCTGTTGGACACGGTGGGCCGCAGCCCTTTCACACACACCACCTCCAGCATGTCCTCGAAGGACGGGTCTGACGGCACCATCTCATAGTATGGCAGCTGATGATCCTCCACTATACCTGAGAGAGATGAGAGAGAGAGAGAGATTACGGTGTGCGACAGAACACTGGTTCAACAATACCGTGTGTAGTGCTTTTCATAACCAGTTGAAATCTTACGCCTCACGTGTACACAAATACCGGTATGCCTGTAGATTCAGAACTATAATGTGTGTGTGTGTGTAAGCGTCTGTGTGTGTCCGTACCTCCTGTTATACAGCGGCGGGCCATCTCCCAGATGACGAGGCCGTAGCTATATATATCAGCCATGATGTAGGCCTGGAAGTGGTTCTTGTTCAGGGTCTCGGCCAGCACCTCTGGGGCCATGTACCTCCGGGTCCCCACCCGTGTACTCAGAGGGACGTCTACCTCGTTGGTATCACTGAGGACAAGAACGGGAATTCAGAATAATCTACAGGGAAATGGTCAATGGCGCTCCAGAAACAACAGTTCAGAACTCTTCAGAGGAACGGCCATATGTGAAAACATGGGTTGTGTACACCGTAGGGTTAGGGCACACCGTAGCAAAAGCGTTTTATAACACAAAATGATTGCTACTCATTGGACAAGCTCAGCTACTCCCCCTACCGATTTGTCAGTTTTCTTTATTTTGGTGGTTAATAAATAAAACCTTGATTAAAATCTCCATTGCTGAGCAGCATCCTACCTGTTGAACTTGACGGCCAGTCCCAGGTCAGCGATGCAGCAGGTGCCATTCTTCTTCATCAGGATGTTCTTGCTCTTCAGGTCTCGGTGGGCGATGGCCGGCTTGCCCTGGGTGCCGTAGATCTCCGTGTGGAGGTGACACAGGCCGCAGGCGGCGGAGTAGGCCAGTCGCAGCAGGCTCTGGGTGTCCAGCGTGGTGAACCTCAGGTAGTCATACAGGGAGCCGTTCTCGTGGTAGTCTGTGATGAGGAAGAGCTGGGTGAAGGCCCCGGTACCCTTGATGTCTGCCGCTATGAAACCTGCAGACGTGAGAAGAGAGGTGAGGGGTGTTTAGTGCTGCAGTGAGATGTAGGCCTTGCCCTGATACATGACTGTTGACCTCAGCCATGTATGTACAAGGGCAAATGTAGACCTAAGATCACATCACAGTCAATCAAGGCTCTCTACATTACACTTACGTTGAGACTAATTTAGATAAATTTAGAAAGAAAACGGCAGTATATGGCTTAGATGGAGGCAGAGATAGCTGTCGTCTTTGCTACATGCGAGTGGTAGGAACGGCACTTACCCAGTATGTTCTCGTGCCTCATGAGGACTGTCTGGTAGATCTCGGTCTCTCTGAACCAGCTGGCCTCCTCCCGGGTGAAGAACACCTTGACGGCCACCTTCTCTCCCCGCCAGCGGCCCAGCCACACCTCGCCGTAGCGCCCCTTGCCGATCTGACGCACCATCTGGATCTGCTTGGCAATGGTGCGCTGCACCTACAAGACACATCAGGGAGAGAGGCACTGAGCATTCATATCAGATCAACAGTAGCTTACCACAGATCATACCTACTACAACCTTCACCATTTGTTAATTCGGTATTCGCTGTTGCAAGCCAGATATGCACGTTTTGCTTCGTAAGGCCCATGATGTTATACTTAAGCAATAAGGCCCGAGGGTATATGGCCAATATACTACGGCTAAGAGCGGTTGTTAGCACGACGCAACGCGGAGTGTCTGGATACAGCTCTTAGCCGTGGTATACTGGCCATATACCACAAACCCACAGAGGTGCCTTATTGCTATTATAAACTGCTTACCAATGTAATGAGAGCAGTAAAAATATGTTCTGTCATAGCAGTGGTATACGACTGTCAGCCAATCAGCATTCAGGGCCCGAACCATCCAGTTTATAATTTACAAATTCACTTAACCTAATATAACCTCCCTATGGACAAAGACACACACATAACCGCTGTTACTCTTTCCTGGAAAGCAGAAGTCACGTTTTGAGTCACCTATTATGTAACCATAGCTAAAGGCTTTTCACCCAGGTCACATGCTCCAAAGCCCCTCCCTGTGCAGTGAGGGGTCCTTACCAGCAGGGGGAGCCCAGAGCCACTGCCAGAAGACTGGCACTGGTTGATGAGGTCTTTGAGAGACTCTCCCACAGGGATGAAGGCCTCGTCCTGCTCCAGGTCCCGGTGGTACTGCTGCCGCTCCGTCTGCCACTTGTACCTGACAGGAACACATACAGATCAGTACAGGGCACACATGCTAAAGCTACAATAGATGAATGTCAAGCGCGGTACTGTAGCAACAATCTGCCTTTGTCCCCAAACAGTCGAAAACAGTCCAACTTAGTCACAAACCCATTGAAAGTATTCATAGAAATGCTAACTGACACCAACATGTGACTGACTAATATTCTCCCACAAGTTAAGTTAACCAGGACTGAATTCCCATATACATATGGAAATAAAGTTGGAATCTCGCTTTGTGTCAGCTTTTCTCTGGAGTAGTCCTACCTGTAGTAACAGACTACTGTGATGCAGATGAGAGTGCAGCAGCATACGGTCATTGATATAAGGAACGCCAGCCAGTGGGCACTGCCAAAGTAGGAACCTGCAAAACACCACGAGTCTGAGTCACGAAATTGAGTATCAGACCCTGACATACCAGCACAAGAATACTCTTCTGGGGCCACTATACAGAGGAACACCAGCAGTAGAGTAACATAGTTGGCCCTAAGCCTCACCAGTGTCCATTGGGGGAGGTAATGTGGGCTGCAGGTCCCGATTACAGAAGTCCGTCCCGCAGCATTCGATCGTTCGCCTGGTCTGAGCCCTGGGCGAATCCTGAAAATAATTCAATGAAACCATGTTTTTTGTTGTTGTTGTGGCACTCAATTCAACAGGGGTTATTCAAACAATAACTCAAATATGAATAATAGCTATACACACGTATAATAACTATACTAGAACATGTTACAACATATAATTGACACCCCTGTGTCACGGTCCTGCCCCCTTCCATACAGACCACGACACACGCTTACCTTGCATTGAAAATGTGAGCCTTCATACTTCATGCAGCCAGAGGTCAGAATAGCTTCTCCGTTCTCATCCTCCTCTATGATGGCAAAACATTGGCCATTCGTCCTGCAATAAAAAAATAGAGAATTCAATGAGTACAGTTCCCAAACACACTTACGCCTCGATCATTGCACAAAATGGTACACAGCATCATCTGGATGGGTGTGCAACAAAAGTTCAACATTCACCTTCTGCTACCATTTCTGTCAAGTCGTCTACGCAAACAGTTTGATGCATACGTTCGATAAATCCAACATACGCACCACACCGAACGCACTGCAACGCAGCGAGGCAAACAAATCGTTCCATTGGATATGAATGTACTTCTGGTGTACCAAAAGGCAATGACGCCGAGATCGAGGAGTTAAGTCAGAGTTGACATTCATCACAGACCCAAAAGTCAGAGTTGGAACAAACATATCAATTAAGAATTTGGCCTTGGTTGGTTACTCACTCGCAGGTGTTATTTTTGTGGTCCTCTGGACAGTAACCCGAGCAGTAGCAGCTCAGAAAGCGGGCGGCGTCCTCTGGGGCCACCGTGGTGTCGTCCCCGGGCTTCCTGGACTCATGCTTGTGCCCGGTGCCGTGGAGCATGTGGTCTGGATTCTGACCAGCTGGATGGACGGAGGGAGAGAAAGAGAGAGAGAGAGAGAGAGAGAGAGAGAGAGAGAGAGAGAGAGAGAGAGAGAGAGAGAGAGAGAGGGGGGGGGGGAGAGAGAGAGAGAGAGAGAGAGAGAGAGAGAGAGAGAGAGAGAGAGAGAGAGAGAGAGAGAGAGAGAGAGAGAGAGAGAGAGAGGGGGGGGGGGGGGGGTGGTTTCGTTTTATAATGACAGTGAAAATGTCACAATCCATCCTTTTTTCCCTCCATCTGGGAGACACTGTCTGCCGTCGCAAAAACACAGGTTTTCACTGCACACGTCACTGTTGCCAGAAATACAGAACATAAACACATTGTGTAACATTTTCATTCCCCCGCCTAACACAACATCTTGTTTGAAGAGTTAGAGTAGTCAAATACTAGGCTATATATTCATAGTAAACACAACTGTCCTATGGTGGGTTTGATTTATCTGCTGCTGCCCCCCCCCCCCATGTGATAAGTCTGATCCATATATGGCCAGAGGGCTATTTATACTCTGTGCTAGTGTCCAGTTAGAGCCATCACATGCATGAGCGTAAGCAGAGCAGAATACTGGCGGGCCAAGCCAACATCTGTTGTTCGCTACATTATCACTGTTGTCAATCTGATTGCAGTTACATATGAAATTGAAAACAACGGCATGGTTTTAACGGAGAAAAAACTAATATTCATGCAGGCCATTATGTTGTGGTTCTTTATAATGGCAAGGTTTAGTACACAGCAAATGTTCACTGCTAAAATCAGTGTACGCTGGTTAAACTAGCCGAGCGCACTGCCAGGACTCCGTATTAACCGCACCTAAAAAAGGGGCCTTGGCAACAAATCTACTGACATCTTAAGGAGCCAGTCAGAGCCATTAAGACTAGATACATGGCACCATGGATACAAAGCCAGGAAGAGGACATTTTACAGAGGCACACTAATATACGTTAAGTCCCTAATGCTGCATTAAAATGTTGAGTATGAGCTCACTGTGTGACTACTCCTATCCTCACATTAGTGTCTGGTACTCCCTCCAACTCTTCTCATGCCCTTTCTCCTGATCTCTTTTCCTCTCCCCTTGCAATGCCCTGACCCACTTTCCTTATCAGTCCTCCTCTTGCCCGCTTCTTTTTGTACAATCTTTTTGCTTCTCCTGTCTGTTGTTCCTCCATTGTCCTCCTTGTTCCATATCCTTCTCTTCTTGACTTATACCTCGTCCGAGCCCCTCCTTTCTCTTCCCCTCCCCCTCTCAGTCTGCTGCCCCCCCCCCAGGAGAGTGGACCTGGGCTGTGGGGCTCCTGTGAGTCGTGAGCATAAAGCACAAAGTGATGTCTGTGTGCAGCGCTCGGCGCGGCTTCGGCACTTCCTCTGGAGCATGACGCGACTCGAGCCTGCTCCAGTTCAGACATGTCTGCAGAGAGCCAATCACCTGCAAACCTACACTTTGAAACGTCTCGGCAGCAGAACGGCACCCTTTTTTCCCCTCTTCCCTCTCCCGGCTGCTTGTCTCCAGCTCCGCATTCCTTCCCGAGACCCCATTACTGGCTTCAGGGTTGCTGTTCTTGTTTTCCTCAACTTTTCTCGTTCCTTTTACAGCCCTGGTGGCTCTAGATTCAGGCTGCATTCTCAGAGTAATTTTACTGGTAAATGACCATTTAAAAGGAGAGCCCGAGAGATAAAGGAGCTCCTGTTGGGCTTCGGCTCCTTTTTTACAGTTCATTTGTACGCTGATCATGTACTTACAGACTCACCGGCTTACTGACGTCAGACAGCCTAACAGTCAACCAGGACTACTACTTCTACGAACGCTTCACTTTTAGTGTTGTACTTCAGCCAAAATGATGGAACCCCACAGGGTGGCAGACAAAAGTGTGCCAGTCTTAACTTAGTTTTGGGATCCTTTAGAATCAAAAGCTATTATGTAAAAACATAACTGTATAAAATTAAAAGCAACTGTTAGGCCTCTGTATAACAACTAAAGCAAAGCAGACCAGAACTCTTCAGTAATATTTTAAGACAAGCAGGCAAGTGACTCACTACAATCCTCAATGTGGTCAACACTAAGGTCATATCACCAGAGCAGAGAGAAATCACTGTGGCAGGGGGTTGTGAGATCATAGCCGTATGCTTGAGCTGGGGTCCTCGGGGCATAGAACAAACCCTAATCTGTTGTACAAACAAGGGTGGCAGGAGTTATCGGTGGCGGAACTGACGGCAACACCCTGAAAGAAAAAAGAGTCCCGAGCAGTTCTCGAGTGAGATAGCAGAGCTGGTCTCAGAAGCTGTGAAACCCGGGGCTTTTGATGTCCGCCTTCTACCAGTGAAGAGGAAAAGAACACACCGATTACAGGACTCCAGAGTTCCAACCAAACACTCAGACCAACATCCTCCTGGGGGGGGGGGGGGGGGGGGGGGTAAACTCAGTCTCTTTACTCTGCATGCGTCACACACACACACACACACACACGCATCCAAAGAAATAAAGCTCCTAAAAGGAGGCAGATAGTCTAGACCTCTTGCCGTTGATATTACACACAGGAGATTTAATCAAAATAATATCTGAAATTGTTGCACTAATAAACTATACTTAAGTGGTGGCATGGCCCAGGGCCCAGTTTGAGCTGGGCTGTCCCCTGGCGAAGTCAGATTGGCACAGAGCAGTGTTGGGAGGCAGTGTGGAAACTTATAAACACACAGCAGACTGGAACCAGATCAAACGGGCCAAGCCCCAAATAGAAACCAGAGAGCTGAGGGTAGATGGCTCTCTTTCTCCCTCCCACACTCCTTCTCTCTCCGCTCCTTCGCTCTCCCTCTGGGAGCTGTGCTCGGTCTCGACTGGCTTGAGTCATGTTTGAGGGATGGGGAAAGGGATTCAGGAGGCTCCAGGATGCTTTGATGAGGTGATGAAAGCCTCTTTATAGTCCCTGAGTAAGCACATAAAACTCGGGACACGTTTTTACTGTAGTGACTGGGAGCGTCGAGGACTTCTGAGGACTCTCTCCCACTGGAGTCTACAGAGAAAGCCATGTTGACAATACAAGACTTAAAGTTCACCATCAAACCCACAAAGAGCCTCAAGGCCCTTTTTGTTTCTATTTGGCTGGGTCTCGCTAGTGAAGACACAGAGTACCTCTCTTCACCTCTACTAGGAGGCCTGTGATTGGCTGGGGGCCGTGATTGATGGAGAGCAGTGGCTGTCAGTGGGGCTGGAAATGGCTGCTGGTGCTCTCTCTGCCTCCACATGTGTGCTTAATTCTGCCGCCAGTCACGGCGGAGTCTGAGGTCTGGCAGAGCACCCCCAGTAATGAGCCTCTCCATCCCCAGTCAGCCACATGTTGCACTCTTAAAGGGCCAGCACACTCCAATGCTAACGAGCCAACCCATCTACTGGCAATGGAATGCAGTGCTCTTAAAGGGCCAGCAGCAGAGCATGTGCTTGTCAGAGCCAGCCATAAGAGTGCAGCGACATGAGATAAACAGTGTTCTGAACTGGTTGTTCTTCTAACAGGACACACTGTGGAGGTGAGGAGAGTCGTATATCTGCATACAAACACAGTCACTGAAACCTGCCCTCTCCTAAAATCTCAGGCGAAATTGAGTAAGAGTGTGTGTGTGTGAAAATGAGAGAGCAAGGTAGAGAGAGAGAGAGAGAGAGAGAGAGAGAAGAAAGAGAGATCAGTTCACAGCAACAAACCCCAGAGACAATCAACCTTCCTCTCTGACCTTGGGGGGGGGGGGGGGGGGATCTGGACAAAAAAAAAGAAAAAAGAAAGCTACCTGAAATTACAACTCTTGAAGTGGGTGAGTCGGCACGTAAATGAGAAGTTTGGAGGTATTAGCTGACAAGTATATAGATGAGCAAAAATGACTGCATTCAATAAATAATAACAAATACTGAGCTATATTGTATTCTCAACAAAATCATTTATACTAATACAATTGCTCAGAGAAAGATTTGTTTAACAAGTTGTAAAACATTCTCAAAAAAAGGTAGGGGGTCCACGTGTTTGGCACCCCTGTTTTCAATGACAATAACAGCAGAGCCTTTTTCTAAAATGTTTTCTGAGTTGGAGAACCCATTGGGAGGGATCTTAGACCATTCCTCCATACAGAATATTTCCAGATCCTTGATATGTAGGCAGTCATTGTAAATAAGAATTTGCTCTTAACTGACTTGCCTCGATAAATAAGGGTTAAATAGATAAATAAAAAGCATGTCTGCGTCTATGGACTGCCCACTTCAATTCAAACAGGTTTTCAATGGGTTTTGTCTGGAGACAGATGGCCATTGCAAAATTTAGATTTTGTGCCCAATTAACAATTTCTTTGTGGATTTGATGTGTGCCTGAGGTTAATGTCTTGCTAGGAGATCCACCTGTGGCCAAGTTTCAGCCTCCTGGTAATGGCAACCAGGTTTTTGGCTAAAAATGTCCTGGTAGTGGGTAAAGTTCATTATGCCTTTATGGACCTTAATGGCCCCAGGACCAGTGGAAAAGAAATAGCCCCAAACCATCAAAGAGCCACCACCATATTTTACAGTAGGTGTGGGGTTATTTTCTGCTTATGCGTTCTCATTTCAACACCAAACCCAACACTGGTGTGTGTGGTCAAAGACCTCTATTTTCATGTCATCTGACCAAAGTGCCGGTTCCAATCCAAAGACATTTAGCAAACTCCAGGCGTTTACATTTTTTTTGGATGAAATGAAAATAGTGCTCGTTGGTGATGTATTGAAAGGTATTGAAAACAGGGGTGTCTATCGTTTTTACTCCTACCTTTGAGGGGGGGAAAAGTAGTACTTGTTAGAAAAAAATCTATTTCTCTGAGCAATTATATTCATATAAAATAATATACATTTTCCACTTTTTGGAGCATACAATATTGTTCAATATTAAAAATTATTTTTGCTCATCTTTATCAAGGGTGTCAATCATTTCGGACCCCCACTGTAAGCCTTACAAGTGAACCCAGAGACTTCGATGGCTCCCCCTTTCAGCTCCATCACCACTTTCCCAGTGGCAAAGGACAGGATACAGAGAAGATATTTATACTTCTTGCGTTGTTCCTCCGGTTTGTGATGACAATAGAAAAGTGACAGCGGCTGTTACCAAATCTCCTCCTCGCAGGTAGTGTTACTGGAACCTCTTCACCACAGCACAAATCCAATACATTCTGTTCATCTTAGTCAGTGATTCACTACAAGGCTTTTGCCCAAGATGTAGGACAAAAAGAGAAAAAAACCCAGTGTGTGTTCTTTGAATGTTATTGGAGAATTTCCTGAGAAGTTCATTCAACAACCTCGGTTACCTGGCAACAGTTAAATACCTTGAAATAGGTATTTAACAAGCTGCTACAGCCTCACGCTAATTAAAACTCCTCACACATGGAAAACAACAGCAAATTAAAAAAACTAGACCTATAAAAACATGCGCCTTTTCCCCTTGGTGAGACAAAAGTGGAATTCTAATTGGTTTGTTGACACTTCAGGAGCAAAAAAAGTGAGTGTGAAAAGAGCATTCATGAGCTATCACAGCAGGCCCCTTATACAGCCACTCTGGCAGCCTCTTGCCCAGCGGGCACCTCTGTCCCTGCCCCCTCTCCCCATAACGCTTGGCATATGCCAGGCCCAGGCCCCACACTCCCTTACTAATCAGCAAGCGCAGCGGGGGAGAAAAAAAGCACAAAAAAAAAAGCGAGAGAAAAACCTCTCTCGTGGGATTGAATTATTTCCGGAGAACAATGAATGTTTGGAGTATTTTTTGCCCTGTAACGACTGACAGTATTATAGAGGAAATGGTTCACGTGAAAAAAGGAACCCAGAGTGCCAACAATCACTTCAACAGCTTCCTGTAGTGAGAGGGGGGGGGCATCAATGACTGAGCTGCTGGCGGGAAGGAAGGAGAGAGGCTAACCTGGCCCTGCCTGGGTACAGAGGCACTGTTTCACTGTACAGTATGCCTGGTACAAGGTAGACATGGGAGACCCAGAGTTAACGGAGACTAATCAAAACAATAGCATGGGCTCTTTGATAACAAAACAGGGTCCCAACCAGTCTCAGAGAGCGACGCTCTGATTTAATCATCCCTAAGACTTGGACCGGCCTTGCCTTCCTCTTATCAGCCTGCGTGTGGGTGTGTGTGAAGGAGTGCTAAAAAGCTCTGCTTTTAGAGTAATCAGATCCTGATATTTGCCTTCACATCTCATTGGCTGGTTAAAGGTGACCTTTTACGAGCCTGAGAGCGCTGTCTTTATGGCCCTGGTTGGCTTTATGGCTGCTGGTTGGTTCACTGTGGAGGCCCCGCCGGGCAGGCAGTATGAGAGCAACAGTAGGAGCAGCTAGAGGGAGGCCCTTTTATGAGGCCCCAGCACATTAAGATCCATATCCTCCCGGCATCAAACATGTCCAGGTAAAACCAGCGTTATACTTGAGGCCTGCGTGTGCCCGGTACATAGAAGAAAACGATCTTGGTGACTAAATTGTGCTGTGATCAGAGCGTATTCAGTGTCTCTTCCATACATCGTTCACTCACATAGCATGATCTCTCACGACACAAGGCAAAATGAGGCAATATCATCGGAACATCACATGATATTCAACATGGTCTAATCTCATTGATAACAGGGCATTTCCCAAGTGGGAAATGGGTGTTTCTGCACATCACGGTAACCTTGATATTGAGAGAAAGGACTGAGTTGTACCTATGGTGCTTGGTCCCCTAATTAGCATATATGCAAAAGTTCAATGTCATTGCCATATTATCCTGTTAGGACCACATGGAGGTTTTATTACTATTATTTAACTAGGTAGCTTACTTAGGTCATGCATTTCAAAAGGCATTGCATCACCAGCTAATGAATTCCATCACGGCCATTACAATGGCTTAAAATACTGATCTCTCCATAGTGGGGGATGGGGGACTGTGGGTCACATAAGGGCCTTGATTAAACAAAAGCAGAAATAAGTATTTATGCTAATTTAGTTGAACAACATTTATCATGCCCCTCCTCCATATGCAATAGATGGGGTGTTTCAAAACATATTATTTTGTCTTGGTGTCCCCCTTCGTAACGGAGATCAAATTGAAAGTAAATATTTCAAATCCTGTATTTACAATATTCGTCACGTGCCCACACACCTCTAATTCTGAAACGTAAGCATACCTCAGAGGGGTTGCCCTGGTAGTAGTTGTAGGTTTTTATAAAGCACCCAAGACCAATCTGCAAATTAATTTGACAATTGGAAAAAGAGCTAGTGTAAATACTGCAATGCGGGTTGGATTGATTTGAGCCCTTCATCTTCATTTTCAAGGTGATGATAGCATGTTTCTCCCCAAAACAATATCGCAATAAATGTGAGTCCACGTTCCAAATATAATTTTTTTTGCGCCCCATGGGGAATTCGAACTTAGACCGCAAGTGGTAATAGATGTCAGGAACTCGATGCCTTACAGCTGTAAGCCAACGGTCCAGAGAGGTATTTGCCCGCGATGAAGATCATCTTATTATCAGAGCCTGCCAGTGGACTTCTGGTTAGTATGCTTTATTGAGAAAGTGTTGGTATCATGTTAGCGCTGACCACATTTAGTCGACTGGTTGATTGTTTGGTTGATAGGCTGTTGATCGTCCGAGATTTCTTTAGTCAAGCAGTAGCAAAAAAATATATAGAAATAAATTAATGGTGTACAAGACACCTGTCTGATTGACGCCTGTGAGTGGACTGATCCATTGTGGAGGACGTTCGAATGGCACAGTCCATCACTTGAAGACATGTGCTACTGAAATTGCATATGTTTATATTATGTATGAACAACAGTCCAACACTAATAAAAATATGATTATTTTATAACAAAGACTCTTTCTCCTGAGTTGGATAGTGGTCGCTGTCCGCGGTTCTGAAACACATTATTGCGCTGTTGAATTGATGCCTTTTACTAGGCCATGTTGCTTTGTGCATAATAGCAAAGTTAACCAGCATCTTGGTGTTGAGAACAATGCAGCGGGGGCAGCAGCGGAGATAGGAGACAAAAAGAAAAGTGAGGCGAGAGGAAACCAACTTAATTAGGTCTATAATCAATAGACTAACTTAAAATTTTATAAAATCCTCCATATATACACATTGCATTAGGAAAGTATTCAGACCCCTTGACTTTTCCCACATTGCTACGTTACAGCCTTATTCTAAAATGGATTAAACTGTTTTCCCCCCTCAATTTTACACACAATACCACATAATTACAAAGCAAAAAAAGTTTAGAAATGTTTGCTAATTTATTAAAATACTGAAATTACATATACATAAGTATTGAGACCCTTTACTCAGTACTTTGTTGAAGCACCTTTGGCAGCGATTACAGCATCAAATCTTTTTGGGTAAGATGGCACACCTGTATTTGGGGAGCTTCTCCCATTCTTCTCTGCAGAGCCTCTCAAGCTCTGTCAGGTTGGATGGGGAGCATTGCTGCACATCTATTTTCAGGTCTCTCCAGAGATGTTTGATTGGGTTCAAGTCCAGGCTCTGGCTGGGCCACTCAAGGACATTCAGACTTATCCCGAAGCCACTCCTGCATTGTCTTGGCTGTGTGCTTAAGGTCGTTGTCCTGTTGGAAGGTGAACCTTCGCCCCAGTCTGAGGTCTTGAGCGCTCTGGAGCAGGTTTCATCAAGGATCTCTGTATTTTACTCCACTCATCTTTCTCTCGATTCTGACTAGTCATCCCTGCTGCTGAAAAACATTGCCACAGCATGACGCTGCCACCACCATGCTTCAACATAGTAATGGTGCCAGGTTTCTTCCAGATGTGAGGTTTGGCAATCAGGCCGAAGAGTTTATTCTTAGTTTCATCAGATCAGAGAATCTTGTTTCTCATGGTCAGAGTCCTTTAGGGGCCTTTTCGCAAACTCCAATTGAGCTGTCATGTGCCTTTTAATGAGGAGTGGGTTCCGTCTGGCCACTCTACCATACAGGCCTGATTGGTGGAATGCTGCATAGACGATTGTCCTTCTGGAAGTTTCTTCCATCTCCACAGAGGAAGTCTAGAGCTCTGTCAGAGTGACCATCTGGTTCTTGGTCTCGAGTCTCATAAGGCATTCCTGCTTTGAAAATATTTGCAAACCTGATTTCGCTTTGTCATTTAAGTTAGTGTGTAGAATGCTGAGGATATTGTTTTTTTAAATACATTTTAGGGTAAGGCTGTAACGTAACAAAATGTGGAAAAAGTCAAGGTCTTGAACACTTTCTGGAGGCACTGCATATCTACAGAAATAAGACAGATCCTGCCTCTGTTGGCTGCTTGGTTGATAGCCTACTGATTCCATGAGCACCAATCCTCATGCAACAATTTCCCAAATTCAGCTGTTTTTAATCTTTGCTATAAAGTAATAAATGCTTTACACTTTCTTTTTTTAATAATTTATTTAATTTTGTTCAAATTTTCAAAATGGTCATACAAATTCTATTTCTACTTCTTTCCTCAATCTCCTTATTGTTGTTATTATGATCATCATTCAATCAAATTTGATTAAATAACATTTTATTCGTCACATACATGTTTAGCAGATGTTATTGCGGGTGTAGCAAAATGTTTGCGAAATGGATAAGTAATGTCGTAATTAGTAGGCTTATACCCTGACTACACTGCTCGCGTCATGTGCGCTAGCTTTTCAAAATAAGTTTAGAAATCTATGTTATTCAATTATTGCACCCACACTGCTCTCGAGCGTCACCAAGGGTTAAAGTAGAAGTCCTTTCTATTTCTGACGCAGATCGCGCTGCAAGTCCTGCCTCTCCCATCTCCTCATTGGTTTATAGAAGCCATCTCCTCATTGGTTATACCCACGTGGGCGATTGAAAGACGAACTGTGTTGCTGGTCATTGTGGTAATACTATGAAAGTTTTGATGCCAATCACCATACAAGTTCAAAGATGAAAAAGCCTGGGAGGAGAGATGACTAGAAACAATTCGGTTGACCGTTTTATGTGTGGATAAATTGTCGGAGTAGAGGACCTTGTGCATTTCAGGTAAAATAACAACTCAATGTTTATATCCATGGACAAATTTACTAGCAAACAGCAAGCTAGCTAAATAGGACAAATTAGCCAGCAAGTTTAAGCTAACTAGCTAAATTGCCATAAAGGTTCAATGCTTTTCGACCTGTCCCCAAATTAATGTAATTGGTTCAGAGTTTGTTTTGATATTTGAACCTGCGTGTTGTGGTCGCGTTTGGTGTAGGGGGAGGAAATAAATGTATGCACGATGGCGCACGCACGCAGCTAAAGCATACTAACCAGAAGTCCACTGGCAGGCTCTGATAATAAGATCTGCATCGCGAGCAAATACGTCTCTGGACCGTTGGCTTACAGCTGTAAAGCATCGAGTTCCTGGCATCTATTACCACTTGCGGTCTAAGTTCAAATTCCCCATGGGGCGCAAAAAAAATGATATTTGGAACTTGGACTCACATTTATTGCCTACACCATCGAGCTGTAGGCCTTAGAGCGCAACCAGTTTAGTCGTAGTACCGTAACTTACTTTGGCCTATAATTTAAATACTTATATAGGCTACTGTATCAATAATGTATTTGTTCATGTCATGACACAGCATACTAGTCATTAATGACGTGACATGCAATCAAGCGCTTTAGTTTTAAAATAAAATTAGCATAAACAATAAATAGGCCTAAACCATTCCATTTCAGAAATTGCATTCACAAATTAAGGACTTTTCTAGTCTTTGATGTAATAAAATACTCTAGTACGCTTATAATTTATTCAGTGTTGTTTACATTGTTCCAAATGGTGAGAAAAATATTGTAATCTAACAGCACCTGTTTGGCACACATAATATGCACACAGCGCTTGCTCCATACCTTATTTTACCTTTATCTCCAATATTTTCCACAACTAGTCACATTTATTCCACACATCTGACTTCCCCTTTACCTCCTGAGCAACCAGTAAACACATTCCCCGTTTCTAGTTTTTCACGTCCTCTGCATCTATTTTGCTTTCACATGTGTGACAGTGTTCAGAGTTTGTTATAACCAATTTATTGATGCGATTATGATATGCCATAAGTCAGGCCCGATTGGTCACGTGCATGCGACGCATACGTGTCACGTCAAGAGAGCAAGGGGTGAGGAAATGTTTTTTCCTAAACAAATGAGATTTCTGTAAGATACCTTTTCAGTTAGAAATGGCTGTAATTATGTTGCAGCTTCAGGAACAGAGCTATACACACGGACATTCTGTGGTGGTCACTGCAGCAGTGAGGAAGGAGACAACGGGTGCTAGTCACAGTCAGGCGCTGTAAGTCAGAGCCCGGCGGCACAATCAAATCAATTGCGGTCGGACTCCCTCTAGTCATTTATGCGTCTTAATTATTTAATCAAACAGGCATCAGACAAGCTCAGTGCATACAGTTGATTTGATTCAATTGGTCAAAAGAACAGACGACTCTTGGTCAACCAATTTTTTGGGGGTCTGGGACAGTCCTAGATCAGGTACAACTATGAATATTTATGAGCAATTCCCCCAACACACAGTTACCCAATAACCTTACATCAAAAACAGCATATTAGAGTATCCTTCCAACTAAATAGAGTGGGAGGCACAGACAGTTGTGCGTAGTAATAAGAGAGGTGGCGGGGGCAGTGGGACAACAACAGAGGACTACAATAACAGAGGAGCCAGTCTTACTTTGAATACCTTCAGCTCTGATCACCAGTAGGATCCAGACTCCCACCGCAGCGATGAAAAAGGGAAGCACTGTCATCTTGGCACAGTGACTTGCTGAGTGGGCTGGACTGCGCTCTGTGGGAGCTTGTTGGTCACTGGTGGTCACCCCTGTGGGCTCTGATGGTGTGCCTTGTCCTGTCCCTTCCTGGTTCAGCTCAGGGAGAGCAGGAGCATAGTGGAGGTACGGGTGAATATGTATGGGGAGGGTGAGGCAAGTGGGTGAGGGAGGATGGGTAGGATGGCACAAAAACAAAAAACAAATCTTCCTTCTCACAGGCTACCTCGGTTGGAAACCCTGGAAAATTAGAGAGAAAGGGGAAATATTGTTAGAGAGGAAGCACAGTATAAAACACAGCTTCTAGAACACTTTAACGCCATTTTACAACCTGGATTTTCCTTGCATGTGTCACTGCAAAGTGGCAGGCCCTTGCACAGCAATGTTGTGATCAAGTTTGGAGAGGCCAGCGGGTTGACACTGACAGTCAACCCCTATTGTCTTTGTAAGCCCTCGGCTGCATGTGATCAGATTTGCTGAGCAATTTAGCACAAATTGGGAGCAAACATACCAGACTGTGGTGGATAAAAACAACAATGTTCACTGGAAAATTAGGAAAAAAGCGTCAATAGTACGGTTGGTCCATTTTGAGACGCCACAGCCAGTGCATTTGGAAAGTATTCAAGGCCCCTTAACTTTTTCCACATTTTGATGTGTCACAGCCTTTTCCTAAAATTGATGAAATAAATAAAAATCCTCAATCTGCACAAAATACCCCATAATGACAAAGCGAAAACAGGTTTAGACGTTTTTGCAAATGTATTATGCACAAACTATTCTAAACTGTTTCAGTTGGAAAGCTTGCGGTCACCTTAACACTCCTCCCAACTAGCAAATGGATTTTCCACTAGAGGATGTTACTCTGACAGAACAAAATGACGCAGCAGCGGCTTCCCAACCGATTAGATCAGCTCCTTCGGCCAAAAACAGCAGACAGAAAAGCCACTTATGATCGGTTGGGAATAGGTATTGGGGAAAAAGGTGCTCTGCTGTACAATCTTTTAACAAAGCAGAAAACTTCCTCTGTCGTTTGAACAGGTGATTCCAATGTGGCATTACATGGCTGATGCAAGAGGTGCTTGGGGCTAATGGTGCTTTCAAGACAACACGGAAACCAAGTTAAAACTTGGGAATTGTTTTTGCGGAGAGCTTCCTATTGGTTGATTCTGATACTTTTTAAGTGGGAAACTGAGCTCATCTTTCTACAACGAGTTTCCAAGTCAGAAATGTCAGGGTTTCCAAGTTGTCTTGAACGCGGCATAAATGGTAAGAAGGATATAAGGCTGATATGACCCTGCTGACTTCTAACCTTACACTTTAGTGATCAGAGGGACTAAGCCAATGGGGCAAGCCAGGGCTCTCTGTCGCTCTAATAGCTAACGAACATGTGGGGTGACAACCAGCCTCGGATGAGAACCCCTCGAGAAGCCAAAACTGCACTTCATTCTCCCCTTTTTAATTCTCCTTCTGTTATTGTGTGTGTTGTCCATCTTTGCCGGCTTGACCCCACGACCCTGGTCAGGCTGGCGCTACTCTTGAATGGCTAAACATGCCCAAATTATTTGTTGAAGGATGTTTCGCAATTACCCGTGTTGGCCTCGTCCAGCGTTAATAACGAGATGTGTCTGTTCCCTGCGCGTCTCACTGCAATTAGCGGCCCTGAGAAGTGCCCGTTCCGAGGGGGGACGACAAATTAGTGGCGGAGCGGCCGGTGTCTGTCACTTTTGATTTGCCCGAGGGGGACAAAGAGCCCCGACCTGTGCCCCACTTTTCACACATCCCTGACTGGGTAATGAGGGAACAAAGAAGGCCTCCTCAAGGCTGGGGGACAAGACAGCCAACCAGGCACCTTTAAAGAGGGAGAGCAGCAGGACACACCGTGTGTGTGAGGGATTAGGTGGGATGGAGAGAACGGAAAGAGAGAGCGAGAGAAAGGGAACAAGTGTGTTAAGGGGTGATGGTCAGGACGACAACTGTAGCTAGCCGTTTGTATCTCTTTGAATGACTAAGAATTTGACCTTTCTTTTATAAACCGGTGTGCAGACCAAACATTAGACAAATCAAGGTTAGAACTTTACCAAAGTGGTAGTCTAATCAAATGTATATGCAATCTCCATTACTTTAAGCCAAATGACAAAACAATATTGCAATGCAGACATAATACAAACAATCTCAGCCCTGGGAGAGGAGTTGTGACTTTTCTTAACGTTAAGGATAAATAGTAACTAACGGAAAACAGTTGTGCCCCCCCCCACAAAAAAATGCTCTCTTTTCGCTAATGGTGCACGTGTGTGTTCAGTCTTCGATCTGTTGGGTGTAGAATATTCTAGACTATTTCTTGATGATAGGCACTGCTTTACTGAAGTTGCAAGACATTGCAAGCCAAGAAATACGGCATTCCATTTCGAGAAACAGCTTTTGATTGCCGATGGATAGGCCTAGTTCACGATTCCGACTGTCTGCCTGGTGGCCGACCTGACTACATTGTGCCCCTCCCCTCTCTCTGTCCCTTGGTAGCTAGCTATAAAAGATGCAAGTGTTTGTGTTCTCAGAAGTACGGCAACTAATCAAGTCTCCTACGTTCAAAAAAATACATAGCGGAAGATAAGATGTTGTTTCTACTAAATGTCTTGGTAAATCACAGTATTTAAACTTAAAAAGTAATTTCTTAGGAGAGTGGTCTGCGAGCAGGGAGTTCAAGATTATTTGATTGACAGTTTTCAGGGCTGGACATTAACTTTTTTTGCCATGTAGGACTCACGTCACTTGTCCTCCCCCCGCAAAAAAAAAAAATGTTCACATCAATGTATGATGCAAGGAACCACTTTACAAAATACCATAGATAATCATACAAAACTGTAGGCTACACCCTGCCTATTGGCTTGCACATTCAAGCCTGTCTCAAAATACAACACTGCCCCTTTAAGGCTCTCCTGGAGGATGGTTGGCCACCATTGCTACCCTATAAAATATTGCAACATTACAATTACAACCAAATAATTGTCGTTATAAAATAATTCCCAACCAGGGTTCAAAATGAAGGGAGTCCCGTCGTCCTTCAGACAAAGAAAATGTATACGGTTCAAAACAGACTCTGGGACAGTTCAGAGAGCAATGAGGCTGAAGCTACACATCAGACTGTTTAGCTTAAAATGTTGATAACGTCTTATTTCTTCATATTATAAGCTAAACAATGCGCACATGGCTGTAAACTATTATAGGCCTATGCATGTATATAGGAAAATGCAATTAGTGGGAAAACACCATTCTCAAAAGCGCACCGCGAGTGGTTTCATGTGACAGAGATGATAATCTCAATTAGAAAAACATAGAAAGAGGGGAAATCTAACAACAACAACAACTAGGATTCTGCCTTTGGCTGCAGAACAATAAAAGTGCTTTTAGAAGTTAATTATCCTTCATTCCATTTGTCAAACATGACTGGCGTTTAGCCTATATCTATGTAATTAAAAGTCTCATTAAAGTTTGGCTACATTTTCTGGCGCCTCACGTCAGCATCGTTTGGACAAGGGTGTAGCCTATTCCTACCACGTAGACTTTAGGATTTATGAAGGCCTAAATGAAAAATAGATTTGAATATTATTCCAATGTTGACCTCTGATCTAATTCTGATCGGCGTAATTGTTTGATAGTGATGTGATCATTATTATTTTTTTTCAATTGTTCATTCGGACAACTTATATTAATCTTGTCCGACTACTTTTTATGAGCAACGCAGGAAGTAAAATGTGTGCTAAAATAAGTGCTATGATTTGTTGATTTAACTCAACTTACATTACAAAACATACATTCAATTAAATAAGCCACATAATTTTGAACATTCTAGAAGTTAATGTCGAGCCCTGGTTCCGGTCGCCTAGTGATGAACGTTAGTCCCGCTTCAGAAGCAGCATTCCTTTACAGAAGTAAAATACCTGTTCAGTGGAGCTTCAAAACCATCTCTAGAGAAGGTTTCGTGTCGACATTTCAAAAGTCGTAGTGTACCCTTTACAGACAAACAAACATGCTGTAGCCGAGACTCTTTAAAGGGTATATGACTGCGGTCACCGTAATAACCGTTCGAATAGCATGCATTATTTATTTACACAAATGTTCTCCTCTCCTCCTGACTGCATGTGCTACCATAGAAATAGAATGAATAGAACGGGCGTCCCCCCCCCCCCATTCGAGTCAATTCTGGCATAATGGATGGACTGGAAGCCATTGTGAGTGTACCCACAGGAGCAAAGCGGGAAGCTGTCCCCATCACCCCTGACACATAGACTTCCCTTACTAAACATGAGATGAACAGGGCACAAACATAACAGTTGGGGTTGCTGATTGACATGGAGACACACTATCCCTTCAAAAACAGTCGCTAGATACTAGCGTAGCTGCTGGCTTTTCTCTGAGATTAACAGAAGCCAACAAAAAGAGGAAAACTGACTAGTAAAGTAACCAACAAAGGGCATAGCCTACAGTTAAGACAGGCAACAACTGTTAAAAACACACCTACAATCAAAAGGAGAATGAGACTAACATTGAGGTACTAAAAAGAAGTGGGCTTGGGCTTAAGAGGCTTAAGATCGTCATCCTCTAGTCTCTGCGATGGTGCCAGGAAATTTTTTGCTGAGTACTAACGCCACCTCTACATGGCTCAGGACTCCGCAATATCTTCTTATGACAGAGAGAGCTAGCAGACTACGCTACATGAAAACAGGTCTGTGGACACCTGCCCGTCGAACATCTCATTCCAAAATCATGGGCATTAATATGGAGTTGGTCCCCCTTCGCTGCTATAAACAGCCTCCACTCTTCTGGGAAGGCTTACCACTTGATGTTGGAATGTTGCTGCGGGGACTGGCTTCCATTCAGCCACAAGCATTAGTGAGGTCGGGCACTGATGTTGGCAATTAGGCCAAGCTCACAGTCGGAGTTCTAATTCATCCCAAAGGTGTTCGATAAGGTTGAGGTCAGGGCTCTGTGCAGGCCAGTCAAGTTCTTTCACGCCGATCTCAACAAACCATTTCTGTATGGACTTTGCTTTGTGCAAGGGAGCATTGTCATGTTTAAACAGGAAAGGGCATTCCCCAAACTGTTGCCACAAAGTTGGAAGCACAGAATTGTCTAGATTGCATGTTATGCTGCAGCGTTAAGATTTCCTGTCACTGGAAGAAAGGGGCCTAGCCCGAACCAAGAAGAAAACAGCCCCAGACCATTATTGCTCATCCACCAAACTTTACAGTTAGCACTATGCATTCAGGCAGGTAGCGTTATCCTGGCATCCACCAAACCCAGATTTGTTCGTCGGACTGCCAGATGGTGAAGCATGAGTCACCGCTCCAGAGAACACGTTTCCACTGCTCCAGAGTCCAATGGCAGTGAGCTTTACGCCACTCCAGCCGACACTTGGCATTGCCCATGGTGATCTTAGGCTTGTGTGGGGCTGCTCGGGCCATGGAAACCCATTTCATGAAGCTCCCAACGAACAGTTATTGTGCTGTCGTTGCTTCCAGAGGCAGTTTGTAACTCGTAGTGAATGTTGCAACAGAGGACATACTATTTTTACGGGCTACAGCACTGGGTGGTCCCATTCTGTTAGCTTGTGTGGCCTACCACATCACGGATAAGCAGAAATTTTATGAACTGACTTGATGGAAAGGTTGCATCCTATGACGGTACCACGTTGAAAGTCACTGAGCTCTTCAGTAAGGCCATTCTACTGCCAATGTTTTTCTATGGAGATGCCATGGCTGTGTGCTCAATTCTCAACTCACGGTGCTGAAATAACCGTGAAATAACCGTATCCACCTCATTTGAATGATTATAAAACATACTTTTGTATATACAGTGCCTTGCGAAAGTATTCGGCCCCCTTGAACTTTGCGACCTTTTTCCACATTTCAGGCTTCAAACATAAAGACATAAAACTGTATTTTTTTGTGAAGAATCAACAACAAGTGGGACACAATCATGAAGTGGAACGACATTTATTGGATATTTCAAACTTTTTTAACAAATCAAAAACTAAAAAATTGGGCGTGCAAAATTATTCAGCCCCCTTAAGTTAATACTTTGTAGCGCCACCTTTTGCTGCGATTACAGCTGTAAGTCGCTTGGGGTATGTCTCTATCAGTTTTGCACATCGAGAGACTGAAATTTTTTCCCATTCCTCCTTGCAAAACAGCTCGAGCTCAGTGAGGTTGGATGGAGAGCATTTGTGAACAGCAGTTTTCAGTTCTTTCCACAGATTCTCGATTGGATTCAGGTCTGGACTTTGACTTGGCCATTCTAACACCTGGATATGTTTATTTTTGAACCATTCCATTGTAGATTTTGCTTTATGTTTTGGATCATTGTCTTGTTGGAAGACAAATCTCCGTCCCAGTCTCAGGTCTTTTGCAGACTCCATCAGGTTTTCTTCCAGAATGGTCCTGTATTTGGCTCCATCCATCTTCCCATCAATTTTAACCATCTTCCCTGTCCCTGCTGAAGAAAAGCAGGCCCAAACCATGATGCTGTCACCACCATGTTTGACAGTGGGGATGGTGTGTTCAGGGTGATGAGCTGTGTTGCTTTTACGCCAAACATAACGTTTTGCATTGTTGCCAAAAAGTTCAATTTGGGTTTCATCTGACCAGAGCACCTTCTTCCACATGTTTGGTGTGTCTCCCAGGTGGCTTGTGGCAAACTTTAAACGACACTTTTTATGGATATCTTTAAGAAATGGCTTTCTTCTTGCCACTCTTCCATAAAGGCCAGATTTGTGCAATATACGACTGATTGTTGTCCTATGGACATAGTCTCCCACCTCAGCTGTAGATCTCTGCAGTTCATCCAGAGTGATCATGGGCCTCTTGGCTGCATCTCTGATCAGTCTTCTCCTTGTATGAGCTGAAAGTTTAGAGGGACGGTCAGGTCTTGGTAGATTTGCAGTGGTCTGATACTCCTTCCATTTCAATATTATCGCTTGCACAGTGCTCCTTGGGATGTTTAAAGCTTGGGAAATCTTTTTGTATCCAAATCCGGCTTTAAACTTCTTCACAACAGTATCTCGGACCTGCCTGGTGTGTTCCTTGTTCTTCATGATGCTCTCTGCGCTTTTAACGAACCTCTGAGACTATCACAGTGCAGGTGCATTTATACGGAGACTTGATTACACACAGGTGGATTGTATTTATCATCATTAGTCATTTAGGTCAACATTGGATCATTCAGAGATCCTCACTGAACTTCTGGAGAGAGTTTGCTGCACTGAAAGTAAAGGGGCTGAATAATTTTGCACGCCCAATTTTTTAGTTTTTGATTTGTTAAAAAAGTTTGAAATATCCAATAAATGTCGTTCCACTTCATGATTGTGTCCCACTTGTTGTTGATTCTTCACAAAAAAATACAGTTTTATATCTTTATGTTTGAAGCCTGAAATGTGGCAAAAGGTCGCAAAGTTCAAGGGGGCCGAATACTTTCGCAAGGCACTATAGTGTAGCATTACAAAATAAATCCCCCATCGTCTGGGTGGGAGCACTTGTGTTTGGGTTGATGTGGTGAAGCAGAATTAACACTGCATACATCTTTACCTGGTATTGCTCATTTTAATCTCAAACCTTGGTTGCGACCATCCAGGAAATGTACCTTACCCTAAAGTCGTGGTGTAGTGGGGGCTTTCTCGGGGATATGGCGTATACACACACCTTTTTTTTTCTTCTTCAGTGGGTATTGCGTATACTCACTTCTGATCCCTGATGCCTATCAAAGTAGTGTAGTGTAGTGTAGAACATTGGCGAAATCATGCACAAAGCAGCCTACGCAAAGCAAAGCACCATGAACTATATTCACCCGGGCCGCACATATCGCCTAGTTTCAGCAGAATATATCGCATCAAGAGCACACAGCTCTCAAACCACATCGGTAGCCGGTATGGCAGGATAGATGTTTCAACTTATGGGCCCTACCAGCTAACTAGGGCAACAAATTTTTTGTTTTACCTTTATTTAACTAGGTTTATTTAACTAGATTTGTACCTTGTCAGCTCGGGGGTTTGAACTTGCAACCTTCCGGTTACAAGTCCAATGCTCTAACCACTAGGCTACCCTGCCGCCCCGGTTATGCAAACAAATGGGTATGCAAACCAGGTATTGTAAAAGTTTGGTCTGAAGACTTAGTTGAATCGGTGATGTGCAGTTCAGTCATCACGGGCTGTTTCAATGAACATCTCTAAATGCTGCCCCCGCTCAAAAAAACTTTCTAATTAAATGTAGGCCTACCCCTATGTACCTGTAGTAGGCCTATATGACTCAATTTGTAGAGCACGGCACTTGCAACGCCAGGATTATGGTTCGATTCCTGGGGCCACCCATACGTAAAATGGTTGAGCGCATGACTAAGTTACTTTGGATCAAAGCGTCTGCTAAATGGCGTATGTTATATTTTACCCGGCAGAATGTTATGATGATTTGTATCAAATCAGAAGGGGATTTTGCTTCGCAAACTCTGCCTCCCCCCCCCAGAATCCCCCAGACATCAAAAAGGGTCTCCTGATATGGTTTAAGCATTGTTGTGGACTTAAAAACACAAAAAAACAAATAACAACTCAGATGTTCTAAGTGATTTTGAACTTGAAACCCTGCAAACTTTATCCCGCCGGGCGGGACGTCTGGGACATTTTGGGCAAAATGTGAGTATGCAGACTTCTCCAGGCACCCCTATACCTCTTGCCTTAAAGGATAACTTCGACCAAGAGGTCTACTGAAACATGTAGGCCTATAGGTAGCTGGAAAACTGCATCACTGCTCACTCTTCCCTCAGATGAAGAGAATGAAAGGGGGCATTGTCATGTGAAAACGGTGGTGCCACCTGTATAGAATAATCACTCTTATAGCGAACCACTGATGCATGGTCATCCCCCTAGGGAAGGAATTCTGGGTCGCACCACTCAATGGATGCCAGGAAATTCAATGGGCTGGAAATCCAAGGAGTGGCTACAGACAGGAAAACACTGAGAAAACGCTCCCAAAGAGGTCTTTAAATCCCGTCTGGAGACTGAGGTGAACTGATAAGAGTCAAAATCACTCCATTAGGTCAGAGACAACAATGATGGAAATGAAATTGGCATCGTTTCAGAACACCGCAGGGTGCATATTATTAGGACAAGTGGGAGCACATCTAGAAAAGGGTTTAACCTGAGGTGAATTTGAAATGGTAACTCATTCCTCTGACACATTTAGATTTGACTGAACAATCCCTTAAAAGCTGCATATGGTAGAGCCAGAGTTGGGAATGATCTTCATATGTCCAACCCTCAAAATGTATATAACTAATAGGCCTATTTTACAAACGTTAATCTCAAAATTCTTCTCTTACAGGTCAGCTTTTTCATTAATCCACTCTTCAACTGAGATATGGTTTAGACGCTGACGCTGCTACACCCATATTGTAGGGGGGGGGGGGGGGGGGGGGGTTGTGTCCGTCGCCGCTTCCTTCTCTGGATAGCTGCAGAGAAGACAGACATCTATAACCAACCTTCATGCATCTGCATTTCTCGCTCTGGAAGGCTGCAGTCTGAATAAAAACAAAGCTTTCTGATTGACTACAATGCTTTATTTCCAACTCCAGAGCTAAAAATATAAAATATACATACATACATACATACATACATACATACATACATACATACATACATACATACATACATACATACATACATACATACATACATACATACATACATACATATATATATATATACATACATACATATAATACACACACAGTGGGGCAAAAAAGTATTTAGTCAGCCACCAATTGTGCAAGTTCTCCCACTTAAAAAGATGAGGCCTATAATTTACATCATAGGTACACTTCAACTATGACAGACAAAATGAGGAGAAAAAAAATCCAGAAAATCACATTGTAGGATTTTTAATGAATTTATTTGCAAATTATGGTGGAAAATAAGTATTTGGTCAATAAAAGTTTCTCAATACTTTGTTATATACCCTTTGTTGGCAATGACAGAGGTCAAACATTTTCTGTAAGTCTTCACAAGGTTTTCACACACTGCTGCTGGTATTTTGGCCCATTCCTCCATGTAGATCTCCTCTAGAGCAGTGATGTTTTGGGGCTGTTGCTGGGCAACACAGACTTTCAACTCCCTCCAAAGATTTTCTATGGGGTTGAGATCTGGAGACTGGCTAGGCCACTCCAGGACCTTGAAATGCTTCTTACGAAGCCACTCCTTCGTTGCCCGGGCGGTGTGTTTGGGATCATTGTCATGCTGAAAGACCCAGCCATGTTCCATCTTCAATGCCCTTCAATGCCCTTCAATGCCCTTTCACTCAAAATCTCACGATACATTCTTTCCTTTACACGGATCAGTCGTCCTGGTCGCTTTGCAGAAAAACAGACCCAACGCATGATGTTTCCACCCCCATGCTTCACAGTAGGTATGGTGTTCTTTGGATGCAACTCAGCATTCTTTGTCCTCCAAACACGATGAGTTGAGTTTTTACCAAAAAGTTGGTTTCATCTGACCATATGACATTCTCCCAATCTTCTTCTGGATCATCCAAATGCTCTCTAGCAAACTTCAGACTGGCCTGGACATGTACTGGCTTAAGCAGGGGGACACGTCTGGCACTGCAGGATTTGAGTCCCTGGCGGCGTAGTGTGTTACTGATGGTAGGCTTTGTTACTTTGGTCCCAGTTCTCTGCAGGTCATTCACTAGGTCCCCCCGTGTGGTTCTGGGATTTTTGCTCACCGTTCTTGTGATCATTTTGACCCCACGGGGTGAGATCTTGCGTGGAGCCCCAGATCGAGGGAGATTATCAGTGGTCTTGTATGTCTTCTATTTCCTAATAATTGCTCCCACAGTTGATTTCTTCAAACCAAGCTGCTTACCTATTGCAGATTCAGTCTTCCCAGCCGGGTGCAGGTCTACAATTTTGTTTCTGGTGTCCTTTGACAGCTCTTTGGTCTTGGCCATAGTGGAGTTTGGAGTGCGACTGTTTGAGGTTGTGGACAGGTGTCTTTTGTCTTTTGTGGACAGCTGTCTTAAATATCCCTCTAGTGGTGTGGGGGCTGTGCTTTGGCAAAGTGGGTGGGGTTATATCCTTCCTGTTTGGCCCTGTCCGGGGGTGTCCTCGGATGAGGCCACAGTGTCTCCTGACCCCTCCTGTCTCAGCCTCCAGTATTTATGCTGCAGTAGTTTGTGTCGGGGGGCTAGGGTCAGTTTGTTATATCTGGAGTACTTCTCCTGTCCTATTCGGTGTCCTGTGTGAATTTAAGTGTGCTCTCTCTAATTCTTTCTTTCTCTCTTTCTTTCTCTCGGAGGACCTGAGCCCTAGGACCATGCCTCAGGACTACCTGACATGATGACTCCTTGCTGTCCCCAGTCCACCTGGCTGTGCTGCTTCTCCAGTTTCAACTGTTCTGCCTTATTATTTGACCATACTGGTCATTTATGAACATTTGAACATCTTGGCCATGTTCTGTTATAATCTCCACCCGGCACAGCCAGAAGAGGACTGGCCACCCCACATAGCCTGGTTCCTCTCTAGGTTTCTTCCTAGGTTTTGGCCTTTCTAGGGAGTTTTTCCTAGCCACCGTGCTTCTACACCTGCATTGCTTGCTGTTTGGGGTTTTAGGCTGGGTTTCTGTACAGCACTTTGAGATATCAGCTGATGTACGAAGGGCTATATAAATAAATTTGATTCGAAATTTGATTTATACTGATAACAAGTTCAAACAGGTGCCATTAATACAGGTAACGCGTGGAGGACAGGGGCCCCTTAAAGAAGAAGTTACAGGTCTGTGAAAGCCAGAAATCTTGCTTGTTTGTAGGTGACCAAATACTTATTTTCCACCATAATTTGCTAATAAATTCATTAAAAATCCCACAATGTGATTTTCTGGATTTTTTTTCTAATTCTGTCTGTCATAGTTGAAGTGTACCTAAGATGAAAATTACAGACCTCTCATCTTTTTAAGTGGGAGAACTTGCACAATTGGTGGCTGACTAAATACTTTTTTGCCTCACTGTATAATATTGGGCTTTGCTGTTTTAGGGGAGGGTAAAAATGTAGACTTGACCAATAAGGGCCTGGTGAATGGGGGTATTCTGGAAAAAGGGGTATAAATGAAAAAAACAAAAACAAGTACAACCGAACACTCTCGCTACGACTCTCACACAGCCTTGGAAGGAGCTCTTCACTGCAGCCCTGCTGCCTATAAAGTGAACAGAGTGATGTGGTATGTCATTTGTCTCCTTTCTACCTTTCACCCCCCTTCTTCCAACCTGCTCCCCCACAAGCTCTCCATGCCTTGGCCCAGATCCATGGCCTCTCCTGGGGCCCCTCCTTGCAGGCAGCCCTCTCCGTGCTGCAGGCAGCCTTCTCCCAGTGTCGGCGCCCCGACCAACATGCCTTTCAAGGCCTGCTAGACTGCAGGGCAGACTTTCTGGCTCCACTGCCATTGTTTGCTTGGCTGCTTTGCGCCTCATCCCGGGAGTGGATTAGCATAAGAATACCCATCCACACGGAGCTGCCTCCAACCCACACCCTCTCCTCTCATTCCCCATCCTTGACTTCTGCATTTTCCACTTGACTCCCTGAGCCATACTCCAGTGCTGAGTTTCCACCCAAGACTTACCCCAGTGTTTTACCCAAAAGGCTCAGACTTTTCTGTTTACATCTCTACGGACCGGTACCCGTGCCTCACTGGGCCATGGCCTCTGCGGACCTGCTCTGACTTGGGGCCAAGGCCTGGCCACTTACGTTTCAACCGTCATTTATATAACAATGGCTAAGTTTGAACATGGGTTAACATCCTATGGTTACCACCTACTCACAAAGCAACTGTCTTGATGATTCACAGGTAGATGATACGGTCATCAATAGTTTACTCCATCCTGCTCGCTGCAAGTCTTTAGTGTTACACTAGATCTTACAAACCTGGGAGGTAGGTAGCCTAGTGGTTAGAGCGTTTGGCCAGTAAACGAAAGGTTGCCACTACGAATCCATGAGCCGACACTATGAAAAATCTGTAGATGGGCTGACGCTGGCCGTGACCCCACTCTCCAAGGGTGTCTCAGGGGGAGTTGGGATATGCAAAAAACACATTTCCAATTCACATGTGTATAATACGCACTTATACATGTGTGAAACAGGACAGATCTAAGCACCCATCAAATGATTAACATCATACGGGTCTTTCTATAAACTAGGGTACCGGTGAGCATTTCTTGTAGTGGACAACTGTTTAGCGCTCTTACAAACTCAATAATAATTTTGTTAATTAATACTAATATATATTTTTAAATGTGAATTATAGGTGGTTAACTATTTTACCAGGAATATCTGCATTGCCCCTTCTTGCACTAATCTCTTTTCACTCATCACATAAGTGAATGAAAAGGTTTTGGTGGTTATCAGCCTTGAAATCAGTGGATTTGTATTATGGCTTGCATATTATCACAAAGTACAATGGTAGCGAATTGATGTTAGCTTTAGCTGTCAGCTAGCAAGAAAAGTTAACCTACAAAGCCGGAAGCTACCGGTATCTCCGTATTGAAAAGTATTCTAGCTTGTACGGACATTGTTTTGCAAACAGTAATGAACAGTGTCAACACTTCTACATGCCGTGTCACATTATTCAAGTGAAGGGGAGCTAACATGACGGAGCCCAGACTCCTAGTGATGCAGCCCAGAATCCCAGTGCAGGCTAGCAATAAGTAAGTGGAGCAGGCACGGTTAGCTCTATAATAAGGGGTCGGCTGTGCTGATACAGGCTTGATCAGTGAGATGCATTTAACAGAGGTACAGAAAGTTTTTTTAAAATTAGTACCGAACAGTTTGTGTTCTAGTATCGAAAAAGTACAGACGTTTCGGTATACCATACAACACTAGCTTAGAATATATTTGATTTAGATTGTGAACCTGAACAATCAGCAATAGTTTTGTTAGCTTTGCTTTAAAACAAATCAGCATACATGGTCATTTTTTGATATACAGGGTAAAGTTAACAATTTCTAAACGAGTAATCACTTTTGGGAGGCATACTGCATGACCAAAGTGGGAAGAGACAGTTAATCTGCAAAAATGACATGTTAATTAGTTGGTGGGGGTGATTTCAGAACCATAGTGGGGTGGTAGATGTCTAGTCTCCCTTACGGCTCAGATCAGGTGCCTACAAAGAATAAGCACCCGCATATACTTGGGGGTAGAAAACCAATAGATTTGGCTTGTGATAAAAATAAATAGTTAGGTCACCCTCATAATTCAAGCCAGTCCTCAATGAAAGCAAATCAGTTTGTCCTTTTTTTTTTAAATACACTTAATCTGTATGCAGGAAACGACCCCTTTGTGTGTAGTTTATTCCTTTCAAAAAGGTCTGGATTAGTTACCATTAGATCATTCCTGGTAAACAAGCAAACCATTAGGCTACAGCAGTTCTAATGGTCTTCAATGGTAAAAGTCCCAAAAATACTATAGTGTTTTGCAATTGTAATAGTATTGGGTTGCGTTGGGTTTAATAGTAAATGTCACTAATCACAATACATTGCCCAGGTAAATAAAGGTTCAATAAAAATGATAAATCCCTATTGTGTTTGTTGGCCTTCATTAATATTATTATTCCTCTTCTTCCATAATGCCAACTTAAAATGCAAATTCACGTGACATGGTGAGGCCTAGGAAGGTGCAACCTTGCATGATAGTAAAAGACCAAAGGCCACACTCTTTCATGCAATGCCATGCCAATTGGCGGCGCTATATCCGCCTATGAACCCGAGTTATACTGTTAGCACTGAGGTGGATTGCTCTAGTAGGAATTCCACTTTGTGCAGCTCAGCCTGCACTATCAGCTCAAACACAAATATTACTGTCATGTCTACCTCTGATAAGCCTCCCAGTAAAGCAATACAAACAAAGAATCTGAGAAAAGTGCTAAAAATAGGCTACATACGTTAACGTGTGCTAACTTGCTAGTAATGGATAACATTCATATACTGACTATCTCTGAATCTCACTTTGAAAATTCCTTTGATGATACAGTGGTAGGCAATACATGGTTTCAACATCGTCAGAAGAGACAGGAATCCAAATGGTGGAAGTGTTGACGTTTTTGTTCAGAGTCATATTCCTGTAAAGGTTAGAAAGGTAAAGGACCAAAGGCCACACCCTTGCATGCAATGCCATGCCATTTGGCAGAACTATAACACACATTGCTGTAGAAGTAATATGGCTGCAGGTCCAACTGCCTCACCTAAAAACCATTCCTTTTGGGAAGCTGCGATAGACCTCCAAGTGCTAACAGTCAGTGTCTGGATAATGTGTGAAATGTGATATCAAGAGGCATATTTTCTGGGTGACCTAAATTAGGACTGGTCGATTGTTTGGTCGACAGAGATTTCTTTAGCCGAGCAATAGTAATACAAATATTTCATGGTGTACAAGACACCCGTCTGAGTGGACTAATCCATTGTGGCGGCAGTGGGGATGCACAGTCCATCACTAAGTCACGTGCTACTGAAATTGTAGATGGTTGTTACGTAAGAACAACAGTGCAACACTAATAAAACATTTAATAACAAAATGCACTTTCTCCTGCTTTATGTGCATAATAGCAAAGATACCAGCATATTGGTGTTGAGAACAATGCGACAGAGGCAGCAGCAGAATGAGGAGATGTGAAAAAGAGCCCGTGTCTCATTGTCTAAGAAAAGCGAGGAGAGGAAACCAACTAAATAAGGTCTACAATCAATAGCCTAACTGTTAAATATGGCTTTATTTATCATCCGTATACCGTACCAGTCAAAAGTTTAGGCTACTGTATCAATCATTAATTCGTTCATGTCATCACACAGCATACGTGATTTGAAATGTAATCAAGCATTTAGTTTTAAATAGGCCGAACCCGTTCCATTTCGGGAAATTGCATTCATGAATGTGACTGTTTTTAGTCTTTGCTGTAATAAAGGCTTAAAAATCTGCACAGCTTCTTTTTTTTTTGACAGACTCTCTGGTACGCTTATAATGTATTTAGAGTTGTTTACATTGTTCCAAATGGTCAGAACACATAATATGCACACAGCGCTTGCTCCTTAACTTATTTTTCTTGATCTCCAGTATTTTCCACAACTAGTCACATTTATTCCACACATCTGACTTCCCCTTTACCTCCTGAGCAACCAGTAACATTCCCCTGTTTCAAGTTTGTCACGCCCTCTGCATCCATTTTGCTGTTATGGTGTTCGGAGTTTGTTATAACCAATTTATTAAGTGAGTATGATATGCTATAGGTCAGGCCCTATTGGTCACGTGCATGCGATGCATATCTGTCGTTCTGCCCCTGAACAAGGCAGTTAACCCACTGTTCCTAGGCCATCATTGAAAATAAGAATTTGTTCTTAACTGACTTGCCTAGTTAAACAAATAAAAAATGACTTTTGTACATTTATAAAAAAAAGAAAAAAACAGAAATCACATTTACAAATATTTCAGACCCTTCACTCAGTACTTTGTTGAAGCACCTTTGGCAGCGATTACAGCCGAGTCTTTTTGGTTATAACGCTACAAGCTTGGCACACCTGTATTTGGGGTGTTTCTCCCATTCTTCTCTGCAGAACCTCAAGCTCTGTCAGGTTGGATAGGGAGCGTCTCTGCACAGCTATTTTCAGGTCTCTAGGAAGTGTCTTGGTGGTTCCAAACGTCTTCCATTGAAGAATGATGGAGGACACTTTGGGACCTTCAACGCTGCAGAATTTTTGTTGGTACAATTCCCCAGATTTGTGCCTCGACACAATTCTGTAAAGGAGCCCTACGGACAATTCCTTCGACCTCATGGCTTGGTTTTTGCTCTGACATGCACTGTCAACTGTAGGACCTTCTTTAGAAACAACAACATTGACGAATACGCTGATTCGGTGTGCGAGTTCATTAGAACGTGCGTTGAAGATGTCGTTCCCATAGCAACGATTAAAACATTCCCTAACCAGAAACCGTGGATTGATGGCAGCATTCGCGTGAAACTGAAAGCGCGAACCACTGCTTTTAATCAGGGCAAGGTGTCTGGTAACATGACCGAATACAAACAGTGCAGCTATTCCCTCCGCAAGGCTATCAAACAAGCTAAGCGTCAGTACAGAGACAAAGTAGAATCTCAATTCAACGGCTCAGACACAAGAGGCATGTGGCAGGGTCTACAGTCAATCACGGACTACAGGAAGAAATCCAGCCCAGTCACGGACCAGGATGTCCTGCTCCCAGGCAGACTAAATAACTTTTTTGCCCGCTTTGAGGACAATACAGTGCCACTGACACGGCCTGCAACGAAAACATGCGGTCTCTCCTTCACTGCAGCCGAGGTGAGTAAGACATTTAAACGTGTTAACCCTCGCAAGGCTGCAGGCCCAGACGGCATCCCCAGCCGCGCCCTCAGAGCATGCGCAGACCAGCTGGCCGGTGTGTTTACGGACATATTCAATCAATCCCTATACCAGTCTGCTGTTCCCACATGCTTCAAGAGGGCCACCATTGTTCCTGTTCCCAAGAAAGCTAAGGTAACTGAGCTAAACGACTACCGCCCCGTAGCACTCACTTCCGTCATCATGAAGTGCTTTGAGAGACTAGTCAAGGACCATATCACCTCCACCCTACCTGACACCCTAGACCCACTTCAATTTGCTTACCGCCCAAATAGGTCCACAGACGATGCAATCTCAACCACACTGCACACCGCCCTAACCCATCTGGACAAGAGGAATACCTATGTGAGAATGCTGTTCATTGACTACAGCTCGGCATTCAACACCATAGTACCCTCCAAGCTCGTCATCAAGCTCGAGACCCTGGGTCTCGACCCCGCCCTGTGCAACTGGGTACTGGACTTCCTGACGGGCCGCCCCCAGGTGGTGAGGGTAGGCAACAACATCTCCTCCCCGCTGATCCTCAACACTGGGGCCCCACAAGGGTGCGTTCTGAGCCCTCTCCTGTACTCCCTGTTCACCCACGACTGCGTGGCCACGCACGCCTCCAACTCAATCATCAAGTTTGCGGACGACACAACAGTGGTAGGCTTGATTACCAACAACGACGAGACGGCCTACAGGGAGGAGGTGAGGGCCCTCGGAGTGTGGTGTCAGGAAAATAACCTCACACTCAACGTCAACAAAACTAAGGAGATGATTGTGGACTTCAGGAAACAGCAGAGGGAACACCCCCCTATCCACATAGATGGAACAGTAGTGGAGAGGGTAGCAAGTTTTAAGTTCCTCGGCATACACATCACAGACAAACTGAATTGGTCCACTCACACAGACAGCATTGTGAAGAAGGCGCAGCAGCGCCTCTTCAACCTCAGGAGGCTGAAGAAATTCGGCTTGTCACCAAAAGCACTCACAAACTTCTACAGATGCACAATCGAGAGCAACCTGGCGGGCTGTATCACCGCCTGGTACGACAACTGCTCCGCCCTCAACCGTAAGGCTCTCCAGAGGGTAGTGAGGTCTGCACAACGCATCACCGGGGGCAAACTACCTGCCCTCCAGGACACCTACACCACCCGATGTCACAGGAAGGCCATAAAGATCATCAAGGACATCAACCACCCGAGCCACTGCCTGTTCACCCCGCTATCATCCAGAAGGCGAGGTCAGTACAGGTGCATCAAAGCTGGGACCGAGAGACTGAAAAACAGCTTCTATCTCAAGGCCATCAGACTGTTAAACAGCCACCACTGAGTGGCTGCTGCCAACACACTGACACTGACTCAACTCCAGCCACTTAATAATGGGAATTGATGGGAAATGATGTAAATATATCACTAGCCACTTTAAACAATGCTACCTTATATAATGTTACTTACCCTACATTATTCATCTCATATGCATACGTATATACTGTACTCTATATCATCGACTGTATCCTTATGTAATACATGTATCACTAGCCACTTTAACTATGCCACTTTGTTTACATACTCATCTCATATGTATATACTGTACTCGATACCATCTACTGTATCTTGCCTATGCTGCTCTGTACCATCACTCATTCATATATCCTTATGTACATATTCTTTATCCCCTTACACTGTGTACAAGACAGTAGTTTTGGAATTGTTAGTTAGATTACTTGTTGGTTATTACTGCATTGTCGGAACTAGAAGCACAAGCATTTCGCTACACTCGCATTAACATCTGCTAACCATGTGTATGTGACAAATAAAATTTGATTTGACCTTATATAGACAGGTGTGTGCCTTTCCAAATCATGCCCAATCAATTCAATTTACCACAAGTGGACTCCAATCAAGTTGTAGAAACAAAAGGGTGATCAATGGAAACTGGATGCACCTGAGCTCAATTTTAAAGTCTCATAGCAAAGGGTCTGAATAATTATGTAAATAAGGTACCTTTTGAATTTGTAATAAATTCGCAAACATTTCAAAAACTGTTGTCGCTTTGTCATTACAGGGTATTGTATGTAGATTGATGAGGGGGGAAAAATATTTCACACATTTTGTAATACGGCTATAATGTAACAAAATCTGGAAAGAGTCAAGGTCTGAATACACTGTATATATATGGAAAAATACACCGGCTATAAAGAATTATTGTAATTTTTGGAACTCTGTTCCATCATTTACTGAATCAAATGGCTCATTCATCACAAAACCCACTGATATTGCCAACTATTGGCAAGACTAGCAAACTTAGGCATATGACATGCCAACACCACATTCTGAGCCTATACACTAATGTTCCAAATGTTGGGGTCACTTAGAAATGTCCTTGTTTTTGAAAGAAAAGCATTTTTTGTCCATTAAAATATCAAATTGATCAGAAATACAGTGTAGACATTGTTAATGTTGTAAATGACTATTGTAGCTGGAAATGGCTGATTTTTATGGAATATCTACACAGACGTACAAAGGCCCATTAGCAGCAACCATAAACTCCTGTGTTCCAATGGCATGTTGTGTTAGCTAAGCCAAGTTGATCATTTTAAAAACGCTAATTGATCATTAGAAAACCCTTTTGCAATTATGTTAGCACAGCTGAAAACTGTTGTGCTAATTAAAGAAGAAATAAAAACTGGCCTTTAGACTAATGAGCATCGGCATTTGTGGGTTCGATTACATGCTCAAAATGGCCAGAAACAATGAACTTTTCTTCTGAAACTAGTCAGTCTGTTCTTATTCTGAGAAATTAAGGCTATTCCATGCAAGAAATTGCCAAGAAACTGAAGATCTCATACAACGCTGTGTACAACTCCCTTCACAGAACAGCGCAGACTGGCTCTAACCAGAATAGAAAGAGGAGTGGGAGGCCCCGGTGCATAACTGAGCGACAAGAGGACAAATACATTCGAGGGTCTAGTCAACAGTGGAGAGGCGACTCCGGGATGCTGGCCTTCCAGGCAGAGTTGCAAAGAAAAAGCCATCTCTCTGTCCAGTGTCTATTCTTTTGACCATCTTAATCTTTTATTTTTATTGGCCAGTCTGAGACATGGCTTTTTCTTTTTTTCTCTGCCATTAGAACAAACTGAATTGCATTCATGGAAGACTGGCTTGAATTGTGAGGATGACCTAGAGCTGGGCGATATGGACAAACATCCATATCACAATAAATTGCCTGAATTGATGCGATAATGATAAACAGAACAATACATTTATAATTTTAATGTGCAAAGAGAACCAACTACTAGTTTGATGCATGTAGCCACCAATTGCCCCATTAACAAGCACCCATATTAGCAAACGTATTTCATTTAAAAACTTCACATCTATATAATATAAGCTAGTTATTGTAATGAACAACATCAGATAAATGCCTGCGATAAGTGATCGGTATGGTTGCTAATTTTCGGTTTGTCATCCCAGTTCTAGGATGACCACAACATTTATTTCAATGAAACAAATCTATTAGTTTTCGACCCAAATTGCAAACATCTATTCAATAAACATGTACACTGTATAAAAGATTGTGGCGGTATAGCAGAAAGAGCGACATCTAGAGGTCAACACGTTACTGTCACAGTTTATGGCAAATAATGCAAGCGGCTTCAATGACAAATTCTCTCAAAGGTGAAAAAAACAGATTCACAGGGAATACACTGCATAGTATGGAGAAGCAATACTCCAAGCCACAGCTTCATACTACTTAAACATAGAGAACTGATACTGGTTCTTGGTATGGGATTGGCATGGGGTGTGGGGATCTGTGGGTGTCTTACTCATTGGTAAGAAGAAGTTTGGTTCAAATTGGATGTTGATTACTATCTGAATCTCATAAATGTAAATGGTAAATTTGGGTGAAATCAATTAAGAGTAATTTGTCAGATATAATTTCAAATCAAAATGTATCAGCACTGCTAATCTTATCTGTTACCAACTACAGAAACAATCTGTAATGGTGGGTGTCAATCCTTGTGTTTTTTGTGGAACGACACATGCTAACGGTTTTTACAGACAAAGTAAAACTACACAAAATGACTTTGTAAACAGGCAAACACTGAGGTGAGAAGATATGGTGTTGAATAGAGTCCTCTCGCTCTCTGGAGTGGAAGGTTTGTGAACGGAGCCAGTGTTCCTGACTCTGACCAGGCCTCCCAGGATCTGAGGTTACCCTCCATAGACACAGTCAATTACTGCAACCACGGCTTGAGTCTCTAATAGGCATGCTTACACACACACGGACACGGACACAGACACAGACACACACACGCCACAGTCCACACGCATAGGACACCCATGGAAGAGTAGGCCACCCTCTTATCAAACCACACAGTACATGGTAGCTGGCGTTTTACAGCACTGTTTGGCATAATATTTTGATAATACTATCTGAACTCAACTGAACACCCTCTGATCTAAACAGTGTTGGCACCCTTGTTGAAACAGAGGCCCTCTTCAAGAAGGCAGCGGAAAAAAATAGAACGTCAAGCAGGCCAATTCAAAACCACTATTTTTTAATTGACTTTCCTTTGACACAGGCTCTGCTCCGGCAAGGTGCCCACTATCACTCAAATATCCATGAGCTGAGATTTTCTGCCAGTTTATTTTCCATTACCTGCTCACACATTCCACTAGCAGGGGGGGGGGGGGGGTGCTGCTGATAAGAGCTGGGGCCAGGCAGTGCTCCAGAACTGCAATCCTCCTGAGAGAAACCATCCCACACGGAGACACAGGCTGAATCCCAAACCACATCATTAATCCCAAACCACATCCTTCCCCTCGCCCCTCCATTTGCACGTTCACGCACGCCTCCTCCATTTGCTATAGTGTCCCAAAGCTGAGGGAGTGAAAATTATTGATGATGGTGTAGGGGCTAATTAGTCCTTCGATAGCCACTTTAACCTAGCCAGCACAGATGCAGGCTTCAGAGCAAAGTGCTACCCCAACACGAACTGCGATATTTTATGGGCCACGTGCATTTTTTTTTTCCTGATTTCGAGACTTGACACATGTAACAGATTAAATACTCACAAATAAATAAATAAAAACACTGAGGTTTAAAACAGTGGGTATTTGTTCATTATAATTTCATACTCGTATCATTTAAAAGTGGAACATGAATTGCATCATTCAAGTCACAAGTGTGTCCTGCAGTTGATGGGTTTATTGATCCCCTCGCCACTCTCTGGAAGCCACCCTCTAAGTTGTCAGCAACATGTGACAACAGAGGGCCCTCCGAGCCAGTTAGGGTGCGAGGGGATAGTTTGGGATTCACTGACAGATCCCTCACAGAAGATGGTCTGAAATAAGGCTTTGTCAGGACTAGGGATGCAAATTTCGGTCAATTTTGCTGCCGACTAACCAACCCTCATTAACCGGTCAACAAACAGCAACATTTTTTCTAAACAGTTAAATGAAGTGAGCAACAAAAAAAACTATGCATGCAAGGAACGGACATATTTCATTAAGAGCTTAATGAAAACATGCAACAATAGCAAGCCTATAATCTTAGTCAAAAGACTGTGGCCTATTATTGAATATGCAACTACTGTAATGAAGCAACTAATAAAACCTAATTCAAGCATTTGCCAAAATCCAATTGGTGGGTCACCACCGTTCTAAACAGTGCTCCTAATGCAAGTGGTTCCATATGTGACAGATGAAAATCTCCATTAGAAATGTAGAAAGAGGGTTGACTAGGATGGGTTGCTAATATAAACCACTTTTATATGAAAACCAATAGAACAAGAGAGAAACGCAACAGTAATGGCATGAGGAAGTCTTCATAAAATAATTGAAGCAACATAAGACATTCCTCATTATTTGAAGTAAAGTCAAACGTACAGGTTTCAAACAATTACACTGCCTCTAGCGCACATTTCAAAAGTGTGCCAACCGTTGACTATAGCCTATGCATTCCGATGGCGAATGGGAGACGCGTTTTAATTACGAGTTGAGAAAGAAAAAAATTGCTCTTTTTAATCTTGGTCATCAAAACAGTTTAACACGCAGTTGCATTTAGAATTGTTATTTGTTGCGCAATGACTGGGCTTACAAAAGCATGTTTCACTCCAGGCTCCTCAAACTAGCCTCTGTATTCTGTGCGCATGACGACTAAGATACATGATGACTAATGAAAATACACACGGGCCAATTGAAATGATCCACTAACATATGCAAATTAACCTAGAGACCGATAAGTATTTTTGTAATTTTAAGTATTATTTCTTACACTGTCACCCCAGGAAATCTTAAGTCTTATTACATCCAGCCGGGAGGAACTATTGGATATAAGAGCAACTTCAACTTATCAATATTACGACCAGGAATACGACTTTCCCGAAGCGGATCCTCTGTTTGGACCACCACCCAGGACAATGGATCGGATCCCAGTAGGCGACCCAAAACAAAGCCGCCGCAGAAGGGGCAGACGGAGCGGTCTTCTGGTCAGGCTCCGTAGACGGGCACATCGCTCACTTCTCCTGAGTATACTACTCACCAATGTCCAGTCTCTTGACAACAAGGTAGACGAAATTCGAGTAAGGGTTGCCTTCCAGAGAGACATCAGAGATTGTAACATTCTCTGTTTCACGGAAACATGGCTCACTCGGGATACGTTAGTCGGTACAGTCACCCGATTTCTTCACGCATCGCGCCGACAGAAACAAACATCTCTCTGGTAAGAAGAAGGGTGGGAGTGTATGCCTTATGATTATCGAGTCGTGGTGTGATCACAACATACAGGAACTCAAGTCCTTTTGATTCACCTGACCTAGAATTCCTTACGATCAAATGCCGAACGCATTATCTACCAAGAGAATTCTCTTTGATTATAATCACAGCCATGTGTATCCCCCCCCAAGCAGTCACCTCGACGGCCCTGAAAGAAATTCATTGGACTCACATATTTGAAAACACATATCCCGAGGCTGCATTTATTGTAGCTGGGGATTTTAACAAAGCTAATCTGAAAACAAGGCTCCTTAAATTTTATCAGCATATCAAATGCGCGACCCGGGCTGGCAGCATTCTGGATCATTGCTACTAACTTCTGCGATGCATACAAAGCCCTCCCTCGCCCTCCTTTCGGCAAATCTGACCACGACTCAATTTTGTTGCTCCCAGCCTATAGACAAACTAAAACAGGAAACGCCCGTGCTCAGGTCTGATCAACGCTGGTAAGATTCCACACTTCAAGATTGCTTCAATCACGTGGACTGGAATATGTTCCGGATAGCCTCAAACAACAACATTGATGTATACGCATTTGCGCAAAACTGAAAGCACGAACCAATGCTTTTAATCATGGGAAGGTGACCGGAAACATGACCGAATACAAACAGTGTAGCTATTCTCTCCGCAAGGCAATCAAACAAGCTAAGCTTCAGTATAGAGACAAAGTATAGTCGCAATTCAACGGCTCAGGCACGAGAAGTATGTGGCAGGGTCTACAGTCAATCACGGATTACAAAAAGAAAGCCAGCCCCCACAAAGGACACCGATGTCTTGCAGCCAGACAAACTAAACAACTTCTTTGCTCGCTTTGAGGACAATACAGTGCCACTGACACGGACCGCTATCAAAACCTGTGGGCTCTCCTTCACCGCAGCCAACGTGAGTAAAACATTTAAACACGTTAAGCCTCGCAAGGCTGCCGGCCCAGACAGCATCGCTAGACGCGTCCTCAGAGCATGCGCAAACCAGCTGGCTGGTGTGTTTACGGACATATTCAATCAATCCCTATCCCAGTCTGCTCTTCCCACATGCTTCAAGAGGGCCACCATTGTTCCTGTTCCCAAGAAAACTAAGGTAACTGAGCTAAACGACTACCGCCCCATAGCACTCACTTCCGTCATTATGAAGTGCTTTGAGAGACTAGTCAAGGATCATATCAATTCCACCCTACCGGACACCCTAGATCCACTCCAATTTGCTTACCGCCCCAATAGGTCCACAGACGACGCAATCACAATCACACTGCCCTAACCCATCTGGACAAGAGGAATACCTATGTAAAAATGCTGTTCATCGATTACATCTCAGCACTTAACACCATAGTACCCTCCAAACTCGTCATTAAGCTCGAGACCCTGGGTCTCGACCCAGCCCTGTGCAACTGGGTTCTGGACTTTGACGGGCCGCTGATCTTCAACACTGGGGCCCCACAAGGGTGCGTTCTCAGCTCTCTCCTGTACTCCCTGTTCACCCATGACAGCGTGGCCATGCACGTCTCCAACTCAATCATCAAGTTTGCAGACGACACTACAGTGGTAGGCTTGATTACCAACAACGACCTACAGGGAGGAGGTGGGGGCCCTTGGAGTGTGGTGTCAGGAAAATAACCTCACACTCAACGTCAACAAAACAAAAGGAGATGATCGTGGACTTCAGGAAACAGCAGAGGAGGCACCCCCCTATCTATCCACAACAACGGGACAGTAGTGGAGAAGGTGGAAAGTTAAGTTCCTCGGCGTACACGTCACAGACAAACTGAAATGGTCCACCCACACAGACAGTGTGGTGAAGAAGGCGCAACAGCGCCTCTTTAACCTCAGGAGGCAGAAGAAATTTGGCTTGTCACAGAAAACACTCAAACTTTTACAGATGCACAATTGAGAGCATCCTGTCGGGCTTGATCACCACCTGGTACGGCAACTGCTCCGCCCACAACCGTAAGGCTCTCCAGAGGGTAGTGAGGTCTGCACAAAGCATCACCGGGGGCAAACCACCTGCCTTCCAGGACACCTACACCACCCGATGTCACAGGAAGGCCAAAAAGATCATCAAGGACAACAACCACCCGAGCCACTGCCTGTTCACCCCGCTATCATCCAGAGGGCGAGGTCAGTACAGGTGCATCAAAGCTGGGACAGAGAGACTGAAAAACAGCTTCTATCTCAAGGCCATCAGACTGTTAAACAGCCATCACTAACATCGAGTGGCTGCTGCCAACATACTGACTCAAATCTCTAGCCACTTTAATAATAAAAAATTGGATGTAATAAATGTATCACTAGTCACTTTATACAATGCCACTTTATATAATGTTTACATGCCCTACATTACTCATATGTATACTGTACTCTATACCATCTACTGCATCTTGCCTATGCTGCACGGCCATCACTTTTCCATGTATTTACATATTCTTATTCATTCCTTTACATTTGTGTGTATAAGGTAGTTGTTGTGAAATTGTTAGATTACTTACTAGAAGCACAAGCATTTTGCTACATTCACATTAACATCTGCTAACCATGTGTATGTGACCAATAAAATTTGATTTGATTAATTTGGGCACAGGTCGAAAAGCATTAAACATTTATAGAAATTTAGCTAGCTAGCAGTTGGTAGCTAATTTGTCCCATTTAGCTATCTAGCTGGCTGTTGCTAGCTAATTTTTCCCTGGAAAAACATTGAGTTGTTATTTTATCTGAAATGCACAAGGTCCTCTACTCTACTAATCCACACATAAAATGGCCAACTAAATCGTTTCTAGTCATCTCTCCTCCTTCCAGGCTTCTTTTTCTTATTTGGACTTTATATGGCGATTGGAAACTAACTTTCATATTAAGGTGCATTACCACAACTGACCTCAGTTCATCTTTCAATCACCCACCTGGTTATATGTTCCTAAAAACCAATGAGAAGATGGCACGTGGGTATACATTTCTAAAAACCAATGAGGAGATTGGAGAGGCAGGACTTGCATCGCGTTCTGCGTCACAAATAGAGTCAACTTATATTTTAGTGCCTGGCAACGCAGACATTCGTTGGCGCGCACGAGCAGTGTGGGTGCAATGATTGAATCACATGCGTGTGTACATTTATTTTGCAATGCTCGCGCACGCGACAAGTCCGGTATGGGCATTGCTAACGTGCGCTAATGTGACTAGAATGATGTAAGTAACATCAACATTCCAGGACATAGACATGTCTTATATGTGCAGAAAGCTTAAATTATTGTTAATCTAAGTGTGCTGTCCAATTTACAGTAGCTATTACAGTGAAAAAAAGACCATGCTATTGAGGAGAGTGCACAACAAAATTTTCTCATGGCACTTGATTTGACACATTCACCTCTGATGTACTTAAATTCAGTAATCTTGCTCTGATATGTCCTCCTGAGGGTTCCAGACATAAAATGTAGCATAGTTTTGTTTGATAAAATCTATTTTTATATTCAAAATGTAGGTACTGAGTTCTAAAGTTTGAATCCCTGCTGTTTCTGGGCAGACTTGATTTTTTTAAAAAGTGTGCAGTATGGCCATGCTTCACTGGATCAGTCTGAAACTGCATACACTGCTGCCATCTAGTGGCCAAAACCTAAATAGCGCATAAACGGCAATATTATATTATGGCCTTTCTCTTGCATTTCAAAGATTATAATTTAAAAAAAAAAACTTGTTTTTGTTTGCATGATCTTTTCCCAGATCTTATGTGTCATTTCACATTTCCACAAACTTCAAAGGGTTTCCTTTCAAATGGTATCAAGAATATGCATATCCTTGCTTCAGGTCCTGAGCTACAGGCAGTTCGATTTGGGTATGTCATTTTTAAACCCCCTATGCTCCTTTGAGACCCCTCTTTCCAATAACAGATCTCTTCTCGCTATGGTAGCCAAAAGAATGGGCAATTGGGAATTTTTATACATGAACCTAGGCATGATGGTATGTTAATTGCTTAATTAACCCAGGAACCATACCTGTGTGTTTCAATATACGTTGTGTCCCTCATTTACTCAAGTGTTTCCTGTATTTGGGCAGTTACCTGTATGCCCCCCTCCTGTTTTCTTATGCATCTAGAACTGTGCTGGATTGGAACTCTGCTGACACATACCAGAACAATGGAGCAAGGCCGAAAGGCTCTCAACTGCACAGAGCCAAGTTTGGCTAATCTGTCAGGATAACTGCTAGCTTCTTCCGTCAATAAGCCAGGAGTCACACAGTTAGGCTACTTCTGTAATTAACGGTCCAGTGGGAGTGCAAGCTTCCCACAATAAAAGCCTCACATTATCCGTCAACCGGACCCCTCCCCCCTAATCCAGAGACTAGACCTGTGTCACCCTCAACCACTACCTCTATAAGGAGAGAAGATCCCGGTTGGTTTCTTAAAGTCACACCACTCTTCCGTCTATGAGTGATGATTCAGGAGAAAAAGCTGGACACAAAAGTAGACCGGCACAAATTGGGAAACTCACCAACTCGCCTTAAGTCGTGTTTAAAAGTGAGGACGTGAAATACATTGGGTTCAACATCCTCTGAGAACATATGGTAGCAATTTGCTCGAGTAGACTCCCTGACTCTGTTTGAAGGTCTGCCGGCGGAGTGCGCAAACTCAGGCTCAGTGTTTTTGTTTTTTTTCCTCAAACAAAAACAAAAGAGAACATATAAGCCACCGATCACTTCATTGTCATCTCATCGTTTATACATGTTTAAACTGTGAACTAAGATGGTGACTTAATGACAAGGAGATACCTCTTTTAAAAAATGTATTTTATAATAAGAGAACGTCCCCCGCCCAAAAATAACTCATTCTAGATGTTCTCTCATGGTGGGAGTCACTCCACCCATGAAAAACTCACAGATGTGTAAACCTCCGGGAGCATGTGCAATCAGGTCCTTTCCTGCTCTTATTCCTCTAGTTATTAATCACATCAGCAGACAGCTCCAATGACCCAATCTGCGCCGACAATTAAGAGCCGGGTAACCACCCGCTGATTGGCCAGCTCTGTCTGCCGGGAGAGGTCAGGGTTTAATCTCCTCAGAGGGGGAGGGGTATAATCAGGTTGTGTGGTAATCACCGGTGCCCTCCGCAGAGAAACAAACATTTGTTAGGTTAAAGAAAAAGGCTCAGAGAAGGAATCCAAACAGAGATGCATTCACCAACCAAGCATGTGACCACAACACATCTTGCACAAATTACACACCGTATGGGGTTGAACATGTATCACCACAAGTATAATCTAAAGCAGGAGTGATCCCTCTGATTCACTGTAACAGCCAGAGAGAGCAGCCTTACCTCACTGGGGGATCCATGGTGCAGGGGCATGTTGAGGAAGCTTGTAGAGAGACCAGAGTTGGTGCTGGGGGTCATACAGATCCATGGGGAGAGAGAACATATTGATGGTGGAGACAGAAATCCAGCATGGCACCATGGAGACCTGAGCAGGAGAGAGTGTGAGCCTCAAGTTAGTCACGCACCAAGAAAATGGGACGTTGTAAATGGACCAAAGTGTGTCAATAACAGGTCGGGAAGGACTGCATATCACCAGTCTTGATATGTCTGCATGAAAATAAAGTTTTGATTTAGCCAAACATTTCCATTTTATTTCTGCCTTAAAATTTTGCACACAACCCCTATAGTAAAATAAAGCAGGCCGAGGGGGTTGCTGGGCAACCCAAGCTGTGCGGAGGTATCAGATGACGGGGCAGGAGCCGCAGCACAGCGCTGCAGACAGACTGTCACCGAGGCCTAGAGCCCAGGGACCCAGCCGCAGTACACTACGACCTACACTGATGGAAAGACATTACACATTACTGCAGCCCACAACTAACATCTTCCAACTTTAAAAGTCATTAGCAGAGCCGGATCGGTGTGTGTGTGTGTGTGTGTGTGTGTAATTACCGCCACTTCAGCATCACTGTCTCCAGAAGGACACCACCTCAGAGAAAGAGGCAAGTTCAAACAGGAATATAAGAGCTGAAGCTCTTAGAGGCCTTATCAAAGTGTGATTTCTGTGTCTGACAAATTAATGCTGGATACTCATACATTGACTCACTTGTGTGATTAGTCAAGTCTGTAAATAACAAAAATGAAAGATGTAACTTTTTGGGCGACCCAACCAAATTCATTAGAAATCTGCATTATAGATCTGTCACTTATTGAAAGCAAGTCTAAGAAGCAAGCGGTAGATCCAATCTATGTGCATTATTTCTACGCCTCACGTTTTTAAGTTGTTTTTGTGTCTTTTACATTCGGTTTTGTACACCAGCTTTAAAACAGCTGAAAATACAATATTTTTGGCAATGGAAAATATCTTTCCCAGCTGTTTACAATGATTCTCTACACTACTTGATTGTTGTCACAACTGAAGTTAGGCAAACTACTAGAATTTTAGCAACCAGGAAATGGCAGAGGGTTTTCTTCATAGTTGATCTTTAGGTTTAGCCTTTCAAAACAGCTTTGGGCCTTGCCTACATGAGCCTGAAAACATACTAGGGGCAAAGAGTGTCAGTCACTTCCCTGTTCAATACCAGGGAATCCTCATTTAGCTCACAGTTTTAGACATTTCAGCGCAGATACCCCAACAGCACATTTGGACACACAAACATCTGATTTTAGACCTGAGGGATGTGCTATTCCAGGGGGTGGGAGAGGAGGTTGTCCATGGTGTACCCATAAAGCCTCCTTTGAGTGGGCAACTGCGGGCCAAAAGCCCCTGCTGTGGCAGGGAGATAAGTGGAGCAGCATGGTCTGGATGTGGCCCAGCAGCCTGAGAGCCAGGCACTGCTCTCAGCACCAACACAGGGGCTATTCTTCCACATGGGAGAGCTCCTTGTGACTCAAAGGGCCTTTTAGTCCATGAGCCAGACATATTTGGGCCATCGGGCTCACTTGGGCCAACGATGTCTAAGTAATTTTATTGAAGCTCTGTCCCTAGAGTTGAAAAATGTGTGATTGCTACCATTTGATGTAGTGCTTTCTCTGTGCTACTCTTTTTCATCCCTCCATCCATCCCATAGGGTTCAGTATACAACAAGCTATTGCTCACATGAATAATATATTATTGGAAAGCTTAGATTCACAGCTATCAGACACATTTTTGGAATGTTCAAGTCAACAGAACCTTGACCTCTAGCGTACATAACTCATATTTACAAAAGTATGTAGACACCCCTTGAAATTAGTGGATTCTGCTTTTTCAGCCACACCCGTTGCCGACAGGTGTATAAAATTGAGCACAGAGCCATGCAATCTCCATAGACAAACATTAGCAGTACACCGACCTTACTGAAGATTGCCGTGACTTTCAACGAGGCACCGTCATAGGATGTTATCTTTCCAACAAGTCAGTTCGTCAAATCACTGCCCTGTTAGAGCTGCCCCGGTCAACTGGAAGTGCTGTTGTGAAGTGGAAACGTCTAGGAGCAACAACGCTCAGCCGAGAAGTGATAGGCCACACAAGCTCAGAACAGGTCCGCCGAGTGCTGAAGCATGTAAAAATTGTCTTTCAATGAAATGGGTTTCCACACACAAGCAGCCACACACAAGCCTAAGAGCACCATGAACAATGCCAAGCATTGGCTGGAGTGATGTAAAGCTCGCCGCCATTGGACACGCGTCCTCTGGAGAGGTGAATCACACTTCACCATCTGGCAGTCCGACGGACGAATCTGAGTTTGGCAAATGCCAGGAGAACACTACCTTCCACAATGCATAGTGCTATCTGTAAAGTTTGGTGGAGGAGGAATAATGGTTTGTGGCTGTTTTTCAAGGTTTGGGTTAGGCCCCGTAGTTCAAGTGAAGGGAAATCTTAACCCTTAAATCTTAGCATACAATGACATTCTAGACAATTCTGTGCTCCCAACTTTGTGGCAACAGTTTGGGGAAGGATCTTTCCAGTTTGAGCATGACAATGATCCCGTGCACAAAGTGAGGTCCATACAGAAATGGTTGGTCAAGATCGGTGTGCAAGAACTTGACTGGCCTGCACAGAGCCCTGACCGCAACCCCATCGAACATTGATGAATTGGAACACCAACTGCGAGCCAGGCCTAATGCACCAACATCAGTGCCCGACCTCACTAATGCTCGTGGCTGAATGGAAGCAAGTCCCTGCAGCAATGTTCCAACATCTAGTGGAAAGCCTTCCCAGAAGAGTGGAGGCTGTTATAGCAGCAAAGGGGGGACCAACTCTTTATTAAAACCCCATGATTTTGGAATGAGATGTTCGACAAGCAGGTGTCCACATGCACTACATGACCTAAAGTATCAGAATTAGCTGTTGCTTTAAAAAAGGAAACCCCCGATACATTTTAACATTTGACAAGTGGATCTGGAAATGTCACTGAAAGCACACCAGCTACAACTCTTATTTAAAAATAACCCATATTGTGCCATTGACGTTAGAATGTTGGAAGCTTAGCCATAGGATTCCATGTGGTGGGGCAGTTTTTGGAATGTAACTTTGGTGATAAAGGCACCACATTTGACACTCACAGCTAGAACAGGGTTTTAAAAAGATTTCTAGATACAGAGCCATCACAGGATTCACATATGCGCAGGAGTTATTATTAAGGCTATGGGAGTGGATATAGACCTAGTCAGTGCCTAGATTTCAGTTTCCATTTAACCGATCTAAACAGCAGGCTACAGTTCGCTTGAAGGCCCCATCTTGTGACTGTGGAATTTGTATAGCGCCTCACAGTCACACATAACATAGCATATTATCCTCTTTTACCACTTCACCAAATCATTTTTGGGCCCTCCCATTATGTTCAACTCTCCATTTCGTAGCATTTCTCTTAATGAAATTAAGTTCGACATTGTCCTTCTTGCCTCCGTGGGTCTACGCTAACTTCTTCTGTCCGTTTCCAAAAGCAATTGGTGTGTAAGCCATTTGGTGCGAGTACAGTTAGGCCCTCAAGCTTACACATAAATGCCAGAAAGCCTAAAATAATGAAAGAAAAAACCTCTATATAGCCTATAGATATAAACTACACAAGAATGAAACCTTTATTCCAACCCCACACAATATTTAATGACCCCAAACCCACCTGCTCCGCAGATATAACCGCAGGGCAGCGGGTTTTAAGTTAACCTGCTCATCACTAACATAAGCCTTCAAGAAAATCACTGTGAGACATCGTCTGCCCAAGTGAGCCTGACCGCCCCCCCTGGCTCATGGACTATTTATTAGCCAGAGACAACAATGTGAGTTTACATTCAGCGACAAACTCTTTTGCAGGGAAAATAAATGCAGTACATCAAATAGAAATCTTAATTCCTGCAAGTGGGAAGCTTTTCTGCTGATGTAAAGGCATTTGAGGGCCTTATAGCCAAGTCAAAGTGACCTTGTAAAAGGACATAACTGCAGTCGGCATTCCATGCGCCAACTATTTTTAGGCCGAATGACAAGAAAATAGCCATTTGAAAGTGCTAGAGTGGTTAGTATGAGCAAATACAAAACAAATCGAAGAAAATAGATGAACACAGTGAGCACGTTCATGACACTGAAAGGCAATAGAGGGAGATCAGCTGTGCTCATCTGTTTACAATACTGCCTCAGTGTCTCCTCACCAGGCCAAGGTCACTCAAGGGTGCAGCCAATAATTGGCAACTAACTGTGCTGGCTATTTATAAAGTCCTGAGCGCATGCAGGAATATATTCTGAGGTTGCGAGCTGTCACAGTACAGGGGCATGGCTTCGGGGAGATATATTTTGAGTAAAAGCAAGAGAAATAAAAGAGAGAAATAAAAGAAGCGTGTTAAAAGGGAGGATGAAAGTACTAGACATCTTGTAGTTCTACTCAAGCTTCAAAGCAGTCAGACAAATGGACTCATGTTTTAAGTTGGAGAGTTAGCCTATCGCATACTGTGATCCGCAAAACAGACTGAAGGTTGATGGACAGACCACTCTAACACGATATCTGTTGTGAAAAGGGAAAAGCATCTAGTGCCTCGTAGCTTTATTATGCAAAATCCTCACAACACCAGGTGTCAGTGAGGTGTTCAACTTTACTGTCTGACGGGAGTTGTGTAACCAGTTTTTGGAAGAGAACTATGTCAGCCATGAGAGAACACCGCGTCCCAAAAGAGCGCAGAGAGGATCCCCGCGGCACTGAAAAAACTAAAGTCAACAAACTAAAAATAAACATTATTGGGCTGATATGTGTGAGCTTGTGTATGTGACATAGGCTTGAAAAGGGAAGTGGAAGTCAAGCATTTGGCGATTCCATCGCTGAAGTTAATTCCGTCGGCTTTAGCAAAACTAACAGAGTGGCACGAGAGCAGAGGGAAATGTGTCGAGGCTTGGAGGAGCGACTAATGCCATCAAAGTGAACGATCAGCCATAGCTAATTGAAATTAAAGACCATAGGGGTGGGGGGGGGGGGGGGGGGGGGGCTCCAGTCCGTTCACAGGGCCCGTTCTGTGGGAATGTGCTACCCTCACCAGGGCCAACACCAGATTCCCCGCTTCGCTCTCAACACCTCCAGTCCAAATGCCTCCTTACAGGAAAAACAGCCTACTGTCAACTAGATACTTTTTCATGAAGCCCTAACCTATATCTTACATCTGCTGTTTGGCTTTTAGTAATACATTTGCTGAGTTAGCAAGTAGATCTGTTGCTAGCTAGCTGAGCAAATAGCTTTATGACTAGCTACCATGTCATTCCGGCACAGCTACCAGTTTATTCCAAGTAATCAAGGCAGGACCCACTAAATTCATCCATACTGACAAATAAGAAATGGCACATTATCCCTGTCAATAGTTGGAGTAGGATGATTGAAGAGCACCCTGCCTCAGAGTGGCGGGATGTTCATTTTCTAGCTGCCAAACTACATTCCTTTGCTGTGATGATTTATTTTTTATTAATTCTCGTCCCTCACTTTTGTCTCACATGATCTCCTCCGCTCTCCAGTGTCCTGCTCGCAGAAATCAACCAAGTGCTATTCACTCACCTGTGAGGAGAACCATCCTACTGCAGTTTGAAGTTCTGATTGGTTACAAGTTTAGTAGTTCGGCATATTTGCCTGAGCAGACCGTGTTGAAATATACTTATGAGAAAATGTGTAAGAATTTAAGGTGTCAACAAATGCTATAGTCATCATAAGAATGTTTTACGGTCATACACAAAATGTTTATTTTTATTTTTTAAACATCTCCTTCGACAGGGATCAAGCAACTACACGTTTTTCATTTTTGGCCCAAGTCCTAAGCATTTTGAACTAGCCTACATTTTTTCTTGCTCCTTAATCCGTTTTTATCCAACTTCATGTGTCATATTTTAAGACTGAGGTATTCTGATTGGGGTGGAGATGAGTCTTGTGGGTTGGAGTCGTCTTCCCACCTCATTGGGCTCCCAAGTGGTGCAGCAGTTGAACCTTTCTAGCGAAGGCGTTCCGCTACCGCAACCCCTCGACAACATTCCACTGAAAAGGCAGCGCGAGAAATTCAAAAATATTTTTTTTTAGAAATATGTGACTTTCACACCTCTTAAGGCCACCCCCTACTTTTTCGAACATACTGTTAAAAATCTCGCAACATTTCAGCGTCCTGCTACTCATGCCAGGAATATAGTATATGCATATGATTAGTATGTGTGGATAGAAAACACTCTCACGTTTCTAAAACTGGTTAAATCACGGCTGTGACTATAACAGAGCGTGTGTTTCATCGAAAAGCGCAAGAAAAACTGATCACTGAAAACTGGAAAAAATATCAATGCGCCACTTGCATGTATTGTTTAAGGGACACCAAATTAAATGGTGCTGAGATTGCAAGTCCTACAGCTTCCACACGATGTCACCAGTCTTGTCAATTGCCTTGGAGTTGTTTCTTGGTCAAACGAAGAAGAGAGAACCCATTCCATCCGGTCTCCGACAGGAAGTTTTGAAAGAGAGATTTCCGACCATGATTTGAAGACGTGGAGCTATTGAATACACATCGCCCGTGATCAATTTGATAGATTATTAACGTTTACTAATACCTAAAGTTGGATTACAAAAGTATTTCGAAGTGTTTTGTGAAAGTTTATCGTCAACTTTTTTAATTTAAAAAAATGACGCTGCGTTTTGAAACAATGTTTTTTTCTGAATTACACAGTTTCCATAGATGGCTATTTTGGGTATATATGGACCGATTTAATCGAAAAAAAGATCCAATAGTGATGTTTATGGGGCATATAGGAGTGCCAAGAAAGAAGCTCGTCAAAGGTAATGAATGTTTTATATTTTATTTCTGCTATTTGTGTAGCGCCGGCTACGCTAATTATTTTGTTTACGTCGCCTTCAGGCATTTTGGGGTGTTGCATGCTATCAGATAATAGCTTCTCATGCTTTCGCCGAAAAGCATTTTAAAAATCTGACTTGTTTGCTAGATTCACAACGAGTGTAGCTTTAATTCAATACCCTGCATGTGTGTTTTAATGAACGTTTGAGTTTTAACAAGTGCTATTAGCATTTAGCGTAGCGCATGTGCATTTCCAGGTGGCTAGATGAGACGTCTGCGAGTCGGGTGGGCTTAACTGGTTTTAACAAGTCCAATACAGCAAATGAAAGATAAACATCTTGTTAATCTACCCATCGTGTCCGATTTAAAAAATGCTTTACAGCGAAAGCACAACATATGATTATGTTAGGTCATAGCCATGTCAAAAAAACACAGCCATTTTTCCAGCCAAAGAGAGGAGTCACAAAAATCAGAAATATAGATCAAATTAATCACTAAACTTTGATGATCTTCATCAGATGACACTCATAGGACATCATGTTACACAATACATGTATGTTTTGTTCGATAATGTGCATATTTATATACAAAGATCTCAGTTTACATTGGCGTGTTACGTGCAGTAATGTTTTGATTCCAAAACATCTCGTGATTTTGCAGAAACTCATAATAAACATTGATAAAATATACAACTGTTATTCACAGAATTAAAGATAGACGACTTTTCCTTAATGCAACCGCTGTGTCAGATAAAAAATAAAAAAAACTTTACAGAAAAAGCATAATCTGAGAACGGCGCTCAGAGCTCAATCCAGCCAGAGAAATATCCGCCATTTTGGAGTCAACAGAAGTTAGAAATAACACTATAAATATTCACTTACCTTTGATGATCTTCATCAGAAGGCACTCCCAGGAATCCCAGTACGACAAAAAAATGACTGATTTTCTCCATAAAGTCCATAATTTATGTCCAAATAGCCACTCGTCGTTCAGCCCAGTAATCCATCTTCATGAGGCACGAGCGCTTCGTCCAGACAAAAATTCAAAAAGTTCCATTACAGGTCGTAGAAACAAGTCAACTGATGTATGGAATCAATCTTTAGGATGTTTTTAACATCAAAACATCAATAAGCTTCCAACCGGAGAATTTCTATGTCTGAAGAAAAGCACTGGAACAAGAGCTAACTCTGTCGGGAGTGCGCGTCACAAGCCTGAGACACTGCCAGACCACTGACTCAAACAGGTCTCATGAGCCCCTCCTTAATAGTCGAATCCTCAAACCAGTTTCTAAAGACAGTTGACATCTAGTGGAAGCCGTAGCAAGTGCAACTTGACTCCATAGACACTGTGTATTCAGTAGGCCAAGCTTTGAAAAACTACAAACCTCAGATATTCATCCAAAAGTGAAAATGCTGCCCCCTATCCTAAAAAGGTTAAAACACTGCATCTCAGTGCTAGAGGTGTCACTACAGACCCTGGTTCGATTCCAGGCTGTAGGCTACCATCCATTATTACTCAGCTGAAAAAAATATAATGTATGCAAAAAGGTTACCACTGCACTTACCTTAATAATGCTCCCAACATTAAAGTATTCTCATAATTGTGAGCATACCAGTTAACATTGAATAGCATGGCAAATATTAATGGATGGGCACACACCAGACATTACACAGCCAAACAGGTCAAAAGGAAAAACGAATAACAGCCTGCTGTCATTTGAAAATTAAGCTGTGAAAATGCAGGCCTATAGTAAACTTACTCAGCCATGTTTTTCATGAGTTAATCTATTTTAAAACACTTGCCAGCCTATCCTAAATCTTATAAAACAAGGGCCTAGGTTATGTACTGCAGTGGTTCATGACATAGCAATTAAAATACTTGTGTGCATTTAACTTGTGTCAAAAGAGGGGTAGAACAAAGAAACAATAATAAGAACAAAGAAAGAAGAGGCTAGTGTGGGTGCATGCTTTTGTTCCAGCCAAGCAGTAACACTGATTCAACTAATCAAAATATTTGACTTGGCAGTAGGCCAGTTGGGGGGGGGGTTAAGTTGTTGGGGATATTCTGGGGATTACTGGCTCCGGGTTTTCACTGATGTAGTAACGGCAGCTGCTGTAGACTACGGGCACAGCTAGCACAAGGAGCAAGTTATACAAATCTTTGCAATGGATGCATCAAAAGTAATTAACCGGTAAAAAAATAAAAACATCAGGTTTTCTGTTTTTACAGCAATTTTTCTACTCACCTACACTGGATGCTAGCTAGATAGCTAAATATTATAGCTAAAAAAGCTTGCTGCCAAAGAGCTTGCCAAGTCTATGTATATAATGTGTCAAATAAATGTTATTTCAAAACATTAAACAGTTAGCAATGCTTTATAACTATAATAAAGCTAACATTAGCTAGCTAATGAGAAGCTGATATCTGCGGGATGCTTTCACATTTAGCTCGTCTGGGTTTGTTGCTGTTAGCTAGCACATGGACAAGCAGTAACCTACTGCAGTAGTCAGACATGACACGAATTACCAACATAGTTGGATCTAGGACAGACCCGAGTCTGTTTTTACATCCATTGAGAATGACAATAGTTCCTCAATGTAGCCCATTTGATAATCTTCTAGCTGTCTTTCGATAACCTCTCAGCGTGAAAGGGGGGGGGGGAATGCTCTGATTCGGTGGAAACGTCATCAAATAGGCCTACCTGATTACTTCTTACCCTTGCGCAAATAGCCTACAGCATTGTCTGTCCGGAGGTCACTGGCAGATATATATTTTATACAATGTTGCAGGTTTGCTAGCATGAGGTTCAGGCCTGAGCCAAGTTAATAGTTGATACAACGTTTCAAGTTCCTTGCAGACAGGCCATGCGTTTCAATGTGATTTATACTATTTATTTTTAAAACCAGGATATTTTCTACCTGCAGGCTGCAATGTTTTTATTTTTTGGCTTTAAGTAGGCTATTTTTTATAAAGTTGGCAATATGCATTACTTTTACAATTTCGATTAACCACAATGATTTTGAGATACGAAGACAATTATAAATTAAACTGTTCCTCGAAAATGTGCATAAAAATCATGACTGGGAAGCAGATCGGTAAAAGCAGTATTAGGATCGTAACAGCAGAATCTGCGAAGGCCAGCAGCAGTGGGAGGAAGATTTCTTTTTGTTAGGCTATCTTTCCCTGAAATATTTGTATAACGTCACAAACCCTGCTGCTGACGTTATTCAGTGGCAATTGCATTGGCATACGTTCTTTAAAGAGAGGACGCCGTAATGAGAGAAAGAATGTAGCCTAAGCTACTGAAAATAGACCTTTTACAAGATTACATCATGACAGGAGCGTTTGATTCTTCTTAAAGAGATGGAGCCCAGTCAGGGTACTTTAGGAAACTTTCTGAACGGACAAATAGGCCTATAGAGAGAATGAGGGAACTCACACGCACACCCTGTAAATGCGCCCGCCAATCAAAGCCACCAGTGCTTGTCAGAAGAGCAAATATTTATTATCCTTTCCTTAAATATTTAAAAACCTTACTGCATCGGAGCTCCTAGAGTGTGCGGCTCTTCTTTTTCAAGCGTTCTACTCCGCTAGCCAGCACCTCGCCTAAACAGGTGTGCGTTTCTTTCACCTCCAAAAAAACCGAGGCCTACGTTAGATGGTAAATTCTACTTTTGGAAAACCTATTATCAGAATGCTAACAAAATTAGCTGTAGTAATAGCAAATGTCCCCTGGAGGCTGCTAGCTAAATATGCTAACGAACACAAATTAAAATAAACTAATTGCAAATACAGGCAATCCAGCTCATAAAGTTACACATTTTGGTGAGTTTGGACTTTTACAAGCGATTGTGAACGAGAGACATTGTGCAAATGAACAAAGTTGACGCACGCTTGTCTGAAGGAAGAACAGTTCTGCTCTGGAGCAGCATGTGTTCACGCTGTGTCTGTGTGGAGTCTGGAGTCGCTAGGGCAACAGGCCGGCCTGCGCTGCTTGAAGAGGGGGAGGAGCAGACGGGCCGAGAACAAAGGAGAAAAAGAATCCACAAGGAAACAAAGACAGCAGTGGCAGAGAACTCATCCTAAGGGCTTTGCCTGTTCAAACACAGCAAAAAGCTAAAACACAAAAGAAACATCTTGTAGATCTAAAATGCTTCTTATTGTAATTTCTGCTCGGCATCAGACAAATTTTGTGCTTCAGTTGCACTTCTCCACTTGGATGAGAATTCACGAACGAGCATTCAGCTATCTGACTGATGTGTAGTTATTTTTCTTGGTGTAGCAGTAAGCTTCATAAGGTTACAGGTGAAATGAAGTATGAGACCTGCTTTATCTCCTAATGTATTGCACAAGTTGACTTCAGGCGTTTACTTACAAAATAGCTACAATGTATTAAAAAAAACATCCTGTGGCTATTTCCAAAAACCCCAGTATACCACCCAAGCCTAGAATTGACAAGGAAAGTATGAAGGGGACAGATATGCTATAGTATAAAGTTGTAATTGACAAACATTAAGATAGACGCAACATGTCCACAGCCCATTTATCAGCAACGCCGATTACCGAGGGGGAGAGCGCTGGAAAGATTTTAAAATACTGTGAGGAGCCATTATAAATATGAATGGATGTAAAAATGTATATATATCCATCTTTGTTGAATTACTGTGTGAGGTGAAGACACAATTACTGAGAAGCTCAGCTTATTAGTGGTGGTGAGTTAAAAGACAATAAAATAAAAAAAATAAAAAACATTTAATAAAAAGCCAAATGGACACTTCCCTACATTTGAGGCCAGGTACTTATGCGTGCTCAGAAACGCAGGCTCCATTAGCATTAACAGGACAGAGAAACCAGACACATGTTCATTGCTGACATGAAGCGTGTAAATGGTATGAAATAACCCAAAATGGGGTTTCTCACAAGTGTTGCAGGTTGTGAACTCTGCAAACAGCATTTCCTCTCTGAGAATGAGGACAGTAAAATTACTAAATGCATCAACAGAAATTAATGTAACCAAATAACAGGAATTAACAGTAAATTTCCTGTTTTATAAACGATAAGCTACTTACCACATGAACATTCATAAAATTGCATTACGGGCCGACACTGTACAGCCCCCCCCCCCCCCCCCCCCCCATTCCAGCATTGGGGAAACTGACTTACTCAGTTGAATAAAAGGTGAAATAAAAAATATATATACACTGCTCAAAAAAATAAAGGGAACACTTAAACAACACAATGTAACTCCAAGTCAATCACACTTCTGTGAAATCAAACTGTCCACTTAGGAAGCAACACTGATTGACAATAAATTTCACATGCTGTTGTGCAAATGGAATAGGCAACAGGTGGAAATTAATGGCAATTAGCAAGATACCCCCAATAAAGGAGTGGTTCTGCAGGTGGTGACCACAGACCACTTCTCAGTTCCTATGCTTCCTGGCTGATGTTTTGGTCACTTTTGAATGCTGGCGGTGCGTTCACTTTAGTGGTAGCATGAGACGGAGTCTGCAACCCACACAAGTGGCTCAGGTAGTGCAGCTCATCCAGGATGGCACATCAATGCGAGCTGTGGCCAGAAGGTTTGCTGTGTCTGTCAGCGTAGTGTCCAGAGCATGGAGGCTCTACCAGGAGACAGGCCAGTACATCAGGAGACGTGGAGGAGGCCGTAGGAGGGCAACAACTCAGCAGCAGGACCGCTACCTCCAGCTTTGTGCAAGGAGGAGCAGGAGGAGCACTGCCAGAGCCCTGCAAAATGACCTCCAGCAGGCCAAAAATGTGCATGTGTCTGCTCAAACGGTCAGAAACAGACTCCACGAGGGTGGTGAGGGCCCGACATCCACAGGTGGGGGTTGTGCTTCCAGCCCAACACTGTGCAGGACGTTTGGCATTTGCCAGAGAACACCAAGATTGGCAAATTCGCCACTGGCGCCCTGTGCTCTTCACATATGAAAGCAGGTTCACACTGAGCACATGTGACAGACGTGACAGAGTCTGGAGACGCCGTGGAGAACGTTCTGCTGCCTGCAACATCCACAAGCATGACCGGTTTGGCGGTGGGTCAGTCATGGTGTGGGGTGGCATTTCTTTGGGGGGCCGCACAGCCCTCCATGTGCTCGCCAGAGGTAGCCTGACTGCCATTAGGTACCGAGATGAGATCCTCAGACCCCTTGTGAGACCATATGCTGGTGCGGTTGGCCCTGGGTTCCTCCTAATGCAAGACCTCATGTGGCTGGAGTGTGTCAGCAGTTCCTGCAAGAGGAAGGCATTGATGCTATGGACTGGCCCGCCCGTTCCCCACACCTGAATCCAATTGAGAACATCTGGGACATCATGTCTCGCTCCATCCACCAACGCCACGTTGCACCACAGACCAGGTCTGGGAGGAGATCCCTCAGGAGACCATCCGCCACCTCATCAGGAGCATGCCCAGGCGTTGTAGGGAGGTCATACAGGCACATGGAGGCCACACACACTACTGAGCCTCATTTTGACTTGTTTTAAGGACATTACATTAAAGTTGGATCAGGCTGTAGTGTGGTTTTCCACTTTAATTTTGAGCGTGACTCCAAATCCAGACCTCCATGGGTTGATACATTTGATTTCCATTGATAATTTGGGTGATTTTGTTGTCAGCACATTCAACTATGTAAAGAAAAAAGTATTTAATAAGAATATTACATTCATTCAGATCTAGGATGTGTTAATTTAGTGTTCCCTTTTTTTTTTTGAGCAGTAATATATATATATATATATATATATATATATATATATATATATATATATATATATATAATGAAATAAACAGTCCCCCTAGTAGGTATAGTTTATCTATATGAAAATAGTTTTTTTTAATACCAATCCTAAAATCAATGTCGGCCCATTTAAGAACGGTTTTGACAGTTATTTTATTTTCACAATGGTCTTCATCCATAACCGGCAGTTACCCGGTTATTCTAGTAGTCAGAACGTTGGGCCATTAACCGACCGAATACCCGATATGACAAGGTCAAAATCTGTCTTTCTGCCCCTGAGCAAGGCAGTTAACCCACTGTTCCCCTCTCTGATTCAGAGGGGTTGGGTTAAATGCAGAAGACACATTTCAGTTATGTAACTGACTAGGTATCCTCTTTCCGTTTTATTCAATTACTGTCACAGCCCTAACATACATTTTATTCCCGTATTCTAAACAGAGGTACACTACAACAGGACTTTCTCTTGGTTTGCACCATCTCTATTGCAAAAAGACCATTTGCCTTAGACCGGATATAGGATTTCCCAGATTTCCCCCAAAACAGATGTCCCAACCCGGAAATGAGAGAAAGGCCCGTTGATACCCACATCGGCCACCCATGCTCTAAAGGATGGAAGACTCACTAAAAAAGCTATTCTGCAAATGTATGGTCAAATCCAGGTGGGAAACGGATGACAGGGTTAGTTTACAGGGGTTAGGAAAGGAGCTGGAGCCATACTAACTTCAAAAGATTAAAATCACACAACTCAGGCAAAATAATTACCCCAAAATAAAATGCAAACCCTCCAAGAGAAAGAATGATGAACACTATAAACTTGACCTCCTTTCCTTTATCTGGGTAATCCAGTATTTACAATCATGGCACAGTTTGAAAAAGAAAGCAGAACATAGGATAAACTGCATCATATCATAGGCATTAACTGTTTATCAACTTTTCTTATTTACAAAGACAAAACAAGACAAAAAGATTCAGAACCCCCCCAGTTTTCTGAATATTCCAGCATTTGAATTCTCCAGGAATGCTATTCTTTTAGTTGCCTTCAACATTTAAACACACAAAACAGCATTCTTTCACAGAAGCATTAAGGTCTCCATCATACAATGCTTGTTTTTATAAATCACATTGCTCAAAATAAGAACATTTTCTTATTTGTAAACTAAGGTATTTCCCAATATAAAACTACATAAACAAACTCCCTGGCCTTTTCTACTTTACCCATTCAAAGATACAAAATCATTTCCGTTGCCATCCACACAATCTCTGTCCCTCCCTCTGTTCACATTAGCGTGAGCTCTAAATGATTCACTCGGATGGCTCCGTGTATTTAAAGACAGATCAATACCATTAAAGGACAACTGAAGCTCGCATGGTAAATATCATCAAGGCCAGTCATTCTTAAACCAATCATGTAGAACAAACCTATACCATGCCACTAAACTCTTCACTGCATGTCAATGAAAGGCTGTTGAATCGAAATGGATGGAAGACAAACGTTTGCACACCTGTACCCTTCTAAGTCAATCACTATTCAACAAGTGAAGATGTAAACATTTGAAGACTCGATAAATGGCTTCTTGCACACGTGTGTATATATTGGAAAAACTAAATGGGCTATTCCTTTACAGGCAACATGTTGAATTAGGGCTGGGTGATATCGTTGTTTAAGGTATACCGGTACGGATCCACAAACAGCCTAAAATGTTGATACAATGCACACAAAAAATAAAGATTACTTGGATTACTTCACTAGCTAGGTTTCCATCCAATTGGCAACATTCTCATGTGAATATTCTAAAATCTGCATAAAACCTAAAAACGCACATATTCCCACCAGATGTTTCCACCAACTGACTTGTTGCCGATAAAAGGCTGTGCGTGATGACGTAGTGCACATCAAATTAGTTTTGCAGTTAAATTCCAATGTACCAAATAAAAAAAATAATACATGTTAAATGGGTTTCTATTGCATTTAACTCTACTGATGATTTGCACCAAAAAATAATTGCTTTATATAGCGACTGTGCCCACTCTGGTATTGGCATGTGCGCTCTAGCCAACAGTGCTGTCTGTGAGCTGCTGGCTAGAGTGCACGTATAGCCTACATGAGATTATATGGACAAAAGTGAGATTTCTATTTTTCCAAACGGCAGCCAAATATTGATTATCAACAGAATAAGACTAGATACTTATTGGAAAGGAACATCAAGCTCACCCCCCCCCCTTGCACTTTCACCACCCTGTGAAGTTCATAATTTATTTCATCTTTAGTTTAATAAACTGCATGCTTTCCCAGCAAGTCCTAATGGGAGGACCACACAACGTGACATCGAATTTACTTCGATATGATGGTTATTATATCAATATTTGCCCATAGAAGCAGTTCCATAGACATTTCTCGCATAATTCATTTTACCGACACAAAAAGATCACCTTGTCTAGCATATTTTGTTTCAACATTTGGAAAGTTTACCAAAATATATTCAGTTTCCATCAAGCCTGTCATCCTAGAGTCATGCACTACTCATAAAACGTATTTAGAACTTATATTGTTCAGAAACATAAAATAAAACGCAATATCAGATTTTTTCCCTCTTTTTTAAAAGTGATATAGCCTAATATTTGAGTCATATCGCCCAGCCTTATGTTGAATTGTTACATATGTAAATAAATCTTCGCCACAAGAAAACAAAGTGTACAGAATGCAAATGGATGAAATGTCAAGAGAATAAAATGTCCAGCATATTTTCAAAAGCCAGTGTGAATTGCTACAGGTTTATACAGCCTACGGGGAGCAGAGCAAACTTAGGCTGTAAACTGTATATTGGGTTTATTTGGAAAGAGCGACAGGGTGTTTTTTCAATACAATCTAAACAATTTATTCGAAGTTTAATACATTGAATGTGTAGCTTTCACCTGTCAGATCATTTTTCATTATGAAGCTTACCGGTAGTACCCAGGCACGTGGTGTTTATTTACAAGCACACAATGAAGAGAGACCGTGGCCTTGAGTCACTCAATGTTGTGCGGCACGGGCCAGGTGATCAAGTTACAGACTGGAATTCACAATTAAATGTTTGCCAGCAAGACATCTTATAACTATTAAGTTAACTGTCTAAAATGTGCTAAATTCTCTGCAGTTCTACATTTGATTTGATAATTTAGTAACTAAGTTCGCTATCTAGCTAAGTGTTTTGCTTGCCGGTAACAGCAGAGAATCCCCTACTTGTTAGCGTTGCTAACCTTAGGATTGCAAAAGCTCAGAGGAGTTTGAAAATAGCAGCCCTTGTATTCAGTGTTGGTATTACCAAATATCCCAGTATGGCACAAAGTCGGTATGAAGGTATGACAATCTGGATACCGCCCAAGCCTAGAGCACTCCTAAACTCCATCGTTCTCTGGCTGAAACAGTGCTCTGTGTACATTCTAATGGTGATGGTTTAGATTTAAAGTCACTATTTATCTGCTTCTCTACGCTCCAGAGAGGCTGCTGGAGTCTGAGGTGGATGTATGGAGAGAGAGTAGGATTGCATGTTTTCTTCCGCCATCTCAGCCACTCTGTCTCCAGGTTGAGGGGATGGGGAGGGGGGTTATGGGAAGGAGAGGGGGGTTGGCTGGGGGAGGCGCAGCAGAAAGAGGAAGGCGTTGGGATGTGAAACTTGATCCGTGCGCTGCCCCTTCCCTCCCCGCCTTCATCTCCACCACCTTCCCACTGCCACCTCGCCAGAAAGCCTTTGAGACTCCCCGAGCAATCTGATCCCTCACTCTGCCTCATATTGGAAACGCTCTCAGAGAGGGGAGAGAGGGCTGCAAGACAACAGAAGCAAGGCAGGGGGAAAGACATTCTTAAACATAAAGGGAGGTTAGAAAAACACGCATTGTGGATTTAAAGTGCTTGAGAAAATATATGAGCAGGAGAATGTTTTGCTTCCCTCTTTCCCTGCACTAAGAGCAAGCAAGAGCAGGCAAGTTCTGTTTTATGTTAGACTTTAGTACTGAAACAACTGTATTTCGAGGAAATAAATAGTCCTATCAATACACACACCACATACTAAGAATGGACTTCATGAAAACAATGTAGGTTATTTAATGAAAGTAGATTCATAAGCATATTTTGATTTCCCACATGTAGGCTATGCCCATTTCAAAGTTCAACTGCAATGGCAGCTGTCGAGCAGGAGCATGGGAGACAAAACAAATGGCCCATGCGTGATAATCATTCTATTAAAAAGATGATACTTCCATCTAGCTATATCCTCCTGATAAACAGCAAACCTCTGATCTGTACATCATGTGCATATAAATCATATCGGAATTATGTACCAGTTACTGAATCCATGCCCATTCCTGTCTAACAGAGCTCTGGCTAATGAATCACCCTCCGCTGCAGAGCAGGGCTAGACTCCTGCTATAGTCACTGTGTCAGATCAACATACTGGGTACACAATTACTGCTAGAGACACTAGGCTTAGGTCTATATGAACTATGAAGACTTTCAGCTATGTCTAAATATTGACATTTCTTGTCAAGTGCTTATGGTTTGAATACCTGGAACAATCCTCGCCATGAGATTATTAGCCATTCTTCCTCTACCTCTTCATCCTCGCCTAGTCTCCCTCCCCAACTACTGGCCTGTGTTATTTCAGTAATGGAGAGCCCCGGGGTAAGCCGTAGAATGTTCAGCTGTCTGGCATATGTATGATGTTAGACTTTAGATTTAATTTATTTTTCCTCCCCCTTTATAAATCTACTTCTCCTACCCCATGCCTCTCCTCCAGGCCCCTTAAAGTAGACAGTTTCACAGTTTCACAGTCAGGTCCTCCATCTGGTTTTTGACCTCCCTACGTTCCGGACCCCTTTCACTCCAAGGTTGTCTTCAGCATTGGATTGTGGGTAGCACAATGCAGTGCCATCGAACTCCAGGCTCAGATTAAAACCAGCCTTTCACTTTGTACAGATGAGAAAAGCATGGCCAAAAATGTTCCATTCAGATGTGACTGACACCCCATGAGAGAGAGGAGACACTGAGTATTTTCCCTGTGAAAAGCAGACCTCTACTGAAGTAGTGTGTGTATGTATGAGTGTTGAGTGTGTGTATTACCAGATTTGAAGGTGTCTCACTAACAAGGTTCGCTGATTGAATGTGGTGTGTATAATTGAGGCCTACAACATTAGATTAAATATTGTGCCATACAACTGTAATTTCAATTTAGGCCACATACCACATCCAGACAAATGAACTAGCAAGGGACCAAAAACCTGAATTAATACTTTCATAATCCCTGAGGACTTTATCACATTACATGTTGATGATGGAACAATTTAATGATGAGCAATGATGATTGTCCACAGGGAATTCAACCATTGACCTGGCACCATTTTATGGGCTCCTAACCAACTGTGCTATTTTGTTTGTAACTTATTTTGTACGTAATGTTGCTGCTACAGTCTCTTATGACCAAAAAGAGCTTCTGGACATCAGAACAACAATTACTCACCTCGAAATGGACAAAGATTTTTTCTTTAATGAGTCCTACGCAAAGGATATACTGCTTTCCCGAGACCAGGCCCAAATCAGTGTCATTCGCGTGAAGACAGAAATACAGGGAGCGGAGTTCGGGGCGCCTTGCGAGAATTCGTCGGCGAGTGGGTAAACCGCCACTACCATCCGTCCTATTGGCCAACGTGCAATCACTGGAAAATAAACTGTATGATCAAGACTATCCTACCAATGAGACACTCAAAACGGTAATATCTTATGTTTCACCAAGCCGTGGCTGAGCGACGACGCAAATAATCTAGAACTGGCTGGGGTTTCCGTGAATAGGCAGGACAGAGCAGTTACGTCTGGTAAGACGAGGGGCGGGGATGTGTGTCTATTTGCCAATAACAATGTCTAATATTAAAGAAGTCTCGAGGTATTGCTTGCTTGAGGTAGAGTACCTCATGATAAACTGTAGACCACACTATCTATATTATTCGTAGCTGTTTATTTACCACCACAACCTGACGCTGGCACTAAGACCGCACTCAATGAGCTGTGTAAGGCCATAAGCAAACAAGAAAGTGCTTATCCAGAAATGACGCTCATAGTAGCCTGGGACTTTAATGCAGGCAAACTTAAATCAGTTTTACCTCATTTCTACCGGCATGTCACATGTGCAACCAGAGGAGAGAGAAAAAAATAAAACTCTAGACCATCATAATTCTATCCTCCTGATTCCTGCTTACACGCAAAAACTAAAGCAGGGAGTACCAGTGTCTCGGTCAATGACGCAGATGCTACAGGACTGTTTTTGCTAGCACAGACTGGAATATGTTCCGGGATTCATCTAATGGCATTGAGGAGTATACCACCGGTCATCGGCTTCATCAGTAAGTGCATCAACGACATCGTCCCCACAGTACAGAGATATACATTTTAATGTATTTATTTGAAACTTTATTTTGTAATTATTTTCTTAACTATTTTTTGAAGTGCATTGTTGGTTAAGGGCTTGTAAGTAAGCATTTCACGGTACCTGTTGTATTCGGCGCATGCGACAAATAAAATTTGATAGCCTACCCAAAACCCCTTCATTCAAACTACGTGTGTGCTTACAGCTAGCAAATTGAGAGCTGATGTGAAGTCTCATGATTTAAATAGCGCTGCACATAGGATTAAAGTAGGGAATTATTGTACCATATAAAAAATCTATGTAAAATATATTTTCAATTAAACATTTGTTTTTACAGGTGTTTGTAAACTGTTGGACCAAATCCCAAAGTAAAAAAGGCTCCACTCCCGCTTAAAAAATATAAATAAGGGGGTTGGTACAATGATTAGCTATACTATTCAGTGCTTGTTTTCTCACAGACTGAAATTGAGCAAACGGTGTAGAATTAACAACCAGAACATAACAGAGCAATTTCCACTAAATAACACAGCCAAAGTCAGAACAGCTTTCCCATTTTGTCAGATGCGCGCCCCCCCAGCGGAAGAAATCAATAGGTAAATATCACAGCCAATCAACACTGGGGGGTTAGTAATAGTGTGAAACACTATCATTCCACTATTAGCAACATGTTCTGAAATGCAAAAAAAGTATCCTGTGTGTAACACCTATAAATAAGCATCATTAATGCCCACTTGGATGATTATTTGTTATCAGTACTTGAGGTGGTAACATTATGCCTTCTTCAATCTTCTGGACCGTCAGCACTTGTTACAAAACACACTCACAACGACAGAACAATGAATTGGCCTACTTTGAGACAACTGACCGTTTTTATCAGTGAACAACTAAAGTTACTGTTAGCAATGTATAATCAATACATTTAGGAACGTTAGGCTATAGCCTACTAGCTAGGCTTGTAAGTAAGTAAATTCAAAGATAGTCTAACGTTACTTATCAACAATGTTGACTATTAACTAAACGCAGTCAACCTCCGCAGAAAGGGAAAAAGACTTGATTAATATCATAATTTGATACAAATGGTTCCAACCTCATGACATTCACTCAGTACAATTTGTAACACATTGCAATGTCTCCGGAAGCGCAGTAAGTACAATAATTGTTGCTGGCTAGCACCGCTCTGTGCTAACTAGCAAGACAACTTTCACTGTGTAACGAGTGAATTAATTTAAAAAACAATTTAAACTGGAGGCAAAAAATAAACAAATAATACTCTGGATAACCAATTCTGTAAATATCAAAGTTCAGTGTTAAGTTTGCTAATCGAAGTAACGTTACTAGAAAACGAGTTAAGTGGCTAAGCTAACGTTAGCGAGCTAGCGCCAACAATCTAGTTCACTTATAGTAAACTCTGGCAAACAAGTGGCTACATTCAAAACACTGCCAACATAGAATAACAAAAATATAACTACAGCAACTTTTATAACGAATACAACTTTTCTTTAGCTACGTTCTGTTATTTTTCAGAAGCTAAAACAAACTTTTTCCACAAAGTCAGAACAGAATTCACAGGTTTATGATGTAGCCTAGATGTAATCCCACCTCACCTTTTTCTCCAGCAAATGTGGCCAATCCTTTTGGTTCCGGGCGATCACTCCCTTATATCTATATATTTCGTATTGTTGTGTATATTTTCCAAAAATTCTGTTTTTACCTCGGCCCAGCTCTCCTTGCTATGTTTCAGGCTCCGACTATGTCATTTGATCAAGCGCACATACCCAGTCCTGCGCGAGAAGAGAGAATTCCAGACCAAAACCTTCCAATCACTGCAGCGAGTGCGCAACCATTTGAGGGGGAGCGGGTCGCGGTGGGAGTATTTCTGTGGATAATTCAAGTATGTCCCAATTACTTCTAACGCCCCCTGGCGTAAAATGGACAGATCTACTGTATTCGTATTTCTGACATGAAATTAGACACATGCATGCAGTATTTTACTCACAAATAGAACAGTCTGGAGAGTAAGAGACATATGTCAGAGAAGAAGGGTGGCGTCGAAGAGGGAGGATGCAATGGGCTGGGCAAGTATTGCAAACTGGAGAAGCAAAGAGAGGGTGAAAAAGGAGAACAAGGTGGAAAGGGCGAGTGAGGAGATGAGGGATTCAAAAACATGGATAAAGGAGATTAAGAACTAAAGGGTGGAAAGGATAGTGATGAGGAGGATAGGATATGAAGAATAAGGGAGATGAGGTGGAACAATAAATCAAGGTGAAAGACATTCACGCTGTGAAATAAAATGTTTATTGACCAATTTCAAAGATTCAACCTGTCCTAGAGATACCAGCAGCCTTTCAACATTGACTCCCATAATACAGGCAAACGTGTGGTTGTAAAACAAAACATTGTAATTGGTAGTCTTTACTGAACAATATACAGGACATTAAGATCATGGTATTCAATACACAGCATGCATAAATTAAGGCCATCCCTCTAACACAGTCCATTCAGGATGTCCTCAATAGAGAGGAAATCAAGCCCATTTCCTTCCCAAGATTGATACACACACACACAGATTCATCTCATACAATTATATATACCATGTCACAGTAGACTACTGTTCAAATCTAAAATCTTCAATGTATATCCTTTCTCCATGTAATTCTGTTCTGATAGCAGTCAAATGCAGTTCACTAAAAGCAATGCATAAAACATTTCCCTATTTTGATGCATAGTTAGTGTTATCGCAGGCCAGGCATGGCGATACATTTGAAATATGGGGTTTTACACTCCAAATACATCAATGTTCCACATAAAAATACCTTGTTTATAAAGACGATAGGGTTCTAAGTACAAATGAAGCAAGATATGAAACAAGGTAATGTGTTATTGATAATATACAATAGAAAAATGACAATCCTATTCCTCCAACACAGTCCAGCCCCCCAAAATAAAATCATACAACTACTCAAAGATCAAGGCCATATTTCAGTTAGTGCTTCAAAAACAAATGAATGTAAATAAGTAAATAAATGATCAGATTTAAGTGGTTGTTATATCATTCCAAGTATGTCTATTTTAAGAAAAAAAACTACTCTAGAAAAATACTTTCCCCCATCAAAACACAGAACATGGAAGAAGAAGCAATCCCTTTTACACACTGGATATACATCTTGCAGCCTTACAAGTGTTTAATATACAGCAATACAGAAATAACATGTGAACCAAAATCAGAAAGACCACTCAGCAAACTAAAACTGACATTAAAAGGGATCATCTTAATACAGTGTCATAGCAAAGTAACATGTGTGTCATAGATTGTTTAGGGAGAACTAGCCAGGAGGGAGGGAAGAATTGAGAGTGAAGTGAATGATGAGGATACTTATGGTCTCTCTATACAGAGGGCAGAGATGCACCAGAGAGACCTCTTACCTAAATGGAATGAATGACTAACAGCAGAGAGAAGTTATGGTCATATTTGGGAATGGACTGTGAAATTATATAAAACTGTAATATATGTGATACACTATTGTTTTATAGTGTTATTGCCAATGTTGACTACAGAAGTGAGCATTGGAACCACATACAGTACCAGTCAAAAGTTTGGACACACCTACTCATTCAAGGGTTTTTCTTTATTTTTTTTACTATTTTCTAAATTGTAGAATTCAGCAATATGGCACGAGGGTGTGTGGTATACAGTCTGATATACCACAGATGTCAGCCAATCAGCATTCAGGGCTCAAACCACCCCGTTTATAATAACAGTGAAGACATCAAAATTATGAAAAAGCACATATGGAATCATGTAGTAACCAAAAGTGTTAAACAAATCAAAATATATTTTATATTTGAGATTCTTCAAAGTAGCTACCCTTTGCCTTGATGACAACTTTGCACACTCTTGGCATTATCTCAACCAGCTTCATAAGATAGTGACCTGGAATGCATTTAAATTAACAGATGTGCCTTGTTAATTTGTGGAATTTCTTTCCTTCTTAATGCGTTTAAGCCAATCAGTTCTGTTGTGTCAAGGTAGGGGTGGTATACAGAAGATAGCACTATTTGGTAAAAGACCAAGTCCATATTATAGCAAGAACAGCTCAAATAAGCAAAGAGAAACGACAGTTCATCATTACTTTAAGAAATTAAGCTCAGTCAATCCGGAAAATTTCAAGAACTTTCTTCAAGTGCAATCGCAAAAACCATCAAGCGGTATGATGAAACTAGATCTCACAAGGACCACCACAGGAAAGGAAGACCCAGAGTTGCCTCTGCTGTAGAGGATAAGTTCATTAGAGTTACCAGCCTCAGAAATTGCAGTCCAAATAAATGCTTCACTGAGGTCAAGTAACAGACACATCTCAACATCAACTGTTCAGAGGAGACTGGGCCAAGAAACACAAGCAATGGACATTAGATCGGTGGAAATCTGTCCTTTGGTCTGATGAAGTCCAAATTTGAGATTTTTGGTTCCAACCGCCATGTTTTTGTGAGACGCAGAGTAGGTGAATGGATGATCTCCACATGTGTGGTTCCCACCGTGAAGCATGGAGGAGGAGGTGTGATGGTGTAGCGTTGCTTGGCTGGTGACACTGTCTGTTATTTATTTAGAATTAAAGGCACACTTAACCAGCATGGCTACCACAGCATTCTGCAGCGATACGCCATCCCATCTGGTTTGCGCTTAGTGGGACTATCATTTGTTTTTCATTAGGACGATGACCCAAAACACACCTCCAGGCTGTGTAAGGGCTATTTGACCAAGAAGGAGAGTGATGGAGTGCTGCATCTGATGACCTGGCCTCCACAATCACCCGACCTCAACCCGATTGAGATGGTGTGGGATGAGTTGGACCGCAGAGTGAAGGAAAAGGAGGCAACAAGTGCTCCGCATATGTGGGAACTCCTTCAAGACTGTTGGAAAAGCATTCCTCATGAATCTGGTTGATATAATGCCAAGAGTGTGCAAAGCTGTCATCAAGGCAAAGGGTGGCTACTTTGAAGAATCTAAAATATATTTGGATTTGTTTAACACTTTTTTTGATTACTACATGATTCCAACTGTGTTATTTCATAGTTGTGATGTCTTCACTATTATTCTACAATGTAGAAAATAGTAAAAATAAACCAAACCAAACCTTTCACTGGTACTGTATATTGACAGTTTGGGCTGATGACAAGGTCCTTCGGATACCAGGTAACACAAAATCGCATTGCCTAAAAATGGCCTTACTGGGATGCACAGCCATTTTATCATCAACTTTCAGTTCTACACATCTTGATTAAGCATTATGTCCTCTTCCTCTTGGCAAAATTCACAATATAGATGATGTATCTGATTATGGAGGAAGTGTCAATACAGTATATGGCTGACACATGGGGTCTGTAAAAAATATTGACATTGAGCTGTTGCGTATGATCAGTGTACAGGGGTGACGGCTTTGCAGTGTTTGCTGGGGTGGGGCCAAGGGAACATACAGTGAGTGTACGATGTATAAATAGTGACTAGCGTGTGAGGCATACCAAGTAGCCAGCATGGTTTCAACACTCTGTTGCACTCTAGTGGTTGGAAACTATATAACTAGTTTCAATATGCTGAACTTTAAAAAAACGAGTTCCTTAAACAACTATTTAGCAACAATTCAAGTCTTCTTTCATTTCCCTCAATGGTACCATGTAAGGTTCATTCTGAACTGGCACTGACTATGCTTTCCTTACACGTTGATCTACATACATACGCATATCAAAAGTACTTAGTCTAGTGTTCTCAGAGTTATGTCAAATCACAATAAACCTTGCTATTCCAGTGGCACAAATACATACAGTAACTAATACTGATGTTGCCTCAGTAGACATGCACTGACAATCATGTACAAACTCTTGCATGCATACATACACAAACACAGAAAATACACAGATGTACAAAATAAACTCAAAGTTAAGCATCTGTACACAAGCACAAGGTCACAACTGACCTTTAAGGTGTGTGCTAGTGAGAGCGAAATGATTGTGAATGGCTGTTTTTGGCCTTGACAGATATTTCCTATAAATTCTTGTTTAATTGTAGCGCTTCATACAGAGGATGCATAGACTTTTGCTGCGTAAAATGTATTTGTAAGACCCCAGGCCAGTGCTCGTCTCACTTACATGCTGTAAAAAGATCCAGGGTACTTCCTCGATTTCCACGTTTATGAGACACATTCCAAAACTCCTAACTTCCCTACCCCATAAATAGAGGTTTCCTCATCTTCTACCTGTATCCCTAAAGATGTATGTTAATACTGTATCATAATGTAACATATTGCTATCTTTGTATTGTTTTTTGACTGGATCTGAAATGAATCCAGGATGAAAAAGTTTGAGTGATGTACTTCATATAATACTATGAACCTCTGTATCATGCAGCTGTCAACAAAAGGCAATATAACTTTTCTTGCTTTATCAGCAATATAAACATCCATGGATGTTATGCTTTCATTTGATTCTATGTAAATAAATAATATAACGGTCAAAGTTGCAATAAATATCACCTACTAAACTATAATGTATAATAATAGCTCTGTGAAATCCAACAGTATTAGTAGGCTTACATGTGTCATGATATACTGTAACAGTTCACAGTGTGAGGCATTATCATGTTAAATCTAGTGTATACAATCCTAAAACGGTCTTACTACATTCACTGCAAGCTATTTGTGTTTCGCTATTTGGGGTTTTACATTCAAAACAATGCACACAGTGTTGCTGTGAAATAAGGCATCTTATTTACTGAAGAACCCTGCTACTTCACTCAGTCTGCATGTGTCTGTAGGCTGTAGCTCCAATCTCCCTGGATTGAGGCCCTCTAGGAACTCAGTGGAATAGCAAAGGGTTTACATCAGAATTCTCTGATATAAAATATACATTAGAATTCATTTGTCAGTGAAATTAATAAACACAAACCTAACTAATATTTTGTCACGACTGACGGTCAATCTTGCCGCTATCATTTTCAGCTTGTATTTTTCATCATTAACACTGGGATCAATGCCCCCTCTACAGAGCTCATTGCCAAGGCTTGGGCATAGCTACGTAAGTACCTGCCCACCACCCAATAAGGCTGCAGATGGAGCATTTACACGTTGATGGCGTGAGCGTGCTTCTTGCACAGGGGCTTGTCTTTCTTGGAGTAGAAGGGCTGGCCCTCCAGGTTCACATGGCACACCTGTGTGAGACAAACAGAATTGTGAATCTCACAAACCATCCATTTTTGTTACATTCCCAGAGATCTTAGTTATAACAGTTTTATACATCAGGAACATGTACAGCTGTGTAGTCATTCTTACTGCACAGACAAAGCAGGTATCGTGCCAGGTATGACCCAGTGCTTCAATGAACTTGTCTCCCGCTTCTACTGGGAAGTCACAGCCATGGCATTTGGTGCTGAAAAGTGAAATGTAATCTGAAAGAAAGAGGATAGACTGAAAACACTAGCAAATGGTGAAAATAGTAACAAAGTTACATGCATAAAGAATGTGTCTTTATGTGTATAATTCAAAATGTAGTTCAGTTGCAGAAGCTGCTTGCACAGAGTACATTATGGCAAAAATGTCTGCAGAAGCTGGTTTGGGCTCTAAAGGAAACATTTAACATTTGTGGCTTTTCATTATGTGCCATTCCATTTACGTAAAGTACCTTTCTCGCAGTAAGGCTCCCCATCCTCCATGTGGAATAGGCTGTTTCCAAAGGCATTGCCACAGGCAGCACACACAAAGCAGGTGGTGTGCCATGTCTGCCGCAGAGCATGCATCACCTCCTGCACAGGGACAAAAGGTTATTGTCTGGGTGCATTTGTGGTTATATGCTGCATAGGCTAAACAAAGCTTCTTTGTGTGTGTCGTACATGTCTGTGTGTTTGTATCTGACATCTCACCCCCATGATCTTGGTGTTGCAGCGTGCACAGGTGGGGGCAAAGAACTCTCCGTAGCAGTTCTCACAGTACACTGCGTTCTGCTCCTCCACAAAGCTGCAGTCTGCCAGCGATGTGTGGCAGTAGTGACAGTTGAACTCTTCTGGGTGCCAGGAGCGACCCAAGGCCACCAGGAAGGGTCCCCTGTAACGACAGATAGCGAATGAGGACAAAGGGGGTGACAATGACCATTTCTGAAACCAAACACTGTGTTTCTGTTTGAGTGGCTGTGTTTCCACTGACGGTGTATCGTTGTTGTTACCGGATCATGTTGTTGCAAGCACCACAGAGGGGTGCTCTGCTGCTGTTGGCAGCAAAGCGCTCCGCCCTTTGGGCTACGCCCCGGGCAATGGGAGGGAAGGGGGCGGGGTTGAAGGGGGCGGGGCTGGGATTATAGGCAGGGCTTGGGGCGGAGGGAAGGGCGTGGGCGGAGCCAGGGTGTGGGATATAGGCCGGTGCTGGTGGGGCACTCTGAGGTAGAGCGGGCACTTTCATGCTGGTGCTGGTGCTCTTGCTGGGGTCAAACTTGTTGGCAAAAGAGTTGTCCGTGATCCAGGGTGGCCTGCTGGAGGGGGGTTCAGGGGCGGCCGGGGCTGTGGCTGGGGTTGGAGCTATGACCCAAAGAGACACACGGTTAAGTCAACACTATCCATACTTACCATATTATTAACACAAACAAACGGCCACACAGCACCACCTGCTGTAACTACCTGGCACAATGCAGGCTGTGCTGACCACCTTGGGTGGAGGAGGGCCCACAGGGATCTGGATAGAGCTTTGCTGCATGGGAGGAGGCTGCTGCATGGGATGTCGCTGCATAGACGGGGCCTGGTGCATGGGGGGCCCCTGGTACATGGGTGGTCCCTGGTGCATTGGAGGCCCTTGGAACATTGGGGGTCCCTGCTGCATAGCAGGCCCCTGGTACATGGAAGGTCCCTGCTGCATGGGAGGTCCCTTCTGCATACAAAGCCCCTGGTACATGGATTGCCCCTGGTACATTGGAGGGGCTTTTTGCATGGGGGGAGCCTGGCCATATAGGCTGCAGAAGGATAAAAAAAGAAGCTGAGTGACATCATCACCACCTAAATTCAAACATATCTCTACTAGTCTTATTACTTCAGAAGTTTTCTGAACTGTCATTGATATATTATATAAACTAAACTAAATCTAAATCTAAATTAGGAAACTGTACTACAAGTACCAGTTACTCATAAGGATACTGTTAAAGGGATACTTCAGGATCTTGGCAATGAGGCTCTTTATCTACTTTCCCAGAGTCAGATGAACTCATGGATATCATCTGCGTGTAGTTTGAAAGAAGTTGCTAACTAGCGCTAGCACATTTGCTTACTAGCATTGGCTAGAAGTCCTTGCGCTAGTTAGCATTGGTTCGCAAAACTACCTCTAACTTCCTTCATACTGGATGCAGAGACATAAAAATCATATCCACGTGTTCATCTGACCCTGCCAAAATCCTGACGTATCCCTTTAACACTAATATGCCTCATGATAAAACCTAGTATGCTGAACAGCCACCTATCTCCTTCCTGACTCTGTGTCCACATATGTTTTGAGTCTTACCTGGATCTCCTCCACTTCCCCAGACACGTTTAACGTAAAGGTTAGTGGGAGTTTAATATAGCAGAGACCCACAGAGAGAGAGAGAGAAAGAAAGACAGCCTGGTATCAGAGAGACAGTGTTAGAACAGAGAGCCTCGGTTATAGCAGTGAGAGAGATTCACAGAGCCGCCAACCGATTTCATTTGAAAGGAGAGAGAAACAGGTTGATACATTTGTAAGAAAGGGGAAGGTTAAAATGCAGGTTAAATGAACACTGTCAAAGCATGATTATCATCCTTAGAGCTATAAATAGAGGGAGGGGAATAAGTGTGTGTTATTTCAAAGGTGAAGTCGACAATAAGGGAAGGAAGCACACTATCCAGATGTTCTATGAGCAGTGCCATCTGGATAAGCTTCCCCACAGAAGTACCTGGAGACGGAGGCAGACTGTTGCAGACTGTAGCTATAACGCAACAGAAAAGGGTCTGGGGTCAAAAACGTGTCAAACGCAGTTTTTTTGGATTAAGGCCATGTACACCTATACCTACCTGCAAGATGCCGTTTATTACCAATAATGGCATCCAGTTTTTCAATATTTAATTTGCAGATTTTTCCATCTAACTTTTCTCCAAGATGGGGTGTAAATCAAGAATCATCCGATTTCTCATAAATTGTAACATTATCAGATCGCACCTGTTTCATGCTAACTGCTAGTCAGTCAGCCTAGTTTGACCACATAGTCAGCTGTGTAGCTTTTAAAGAGGGCAGCACCCAATCAGCAGTCCCTTTGAGGTATAGGTGAACTTGGTTTCATAGTAATACCTTTGTGCGAGCACACATTCTCTCAAAGGAAAAATGTATGCCCTAAAGAGACAAATAAAACAGGTTCTGAAAATCCAAGATCCTAACACTGCCAAACCAAATGAAATTGATACACAGCTCTGCTCCTATATACCATATTTGTATTCATCACCATCAATCAAGGAAACCATATATGATACTGCACACACACACAAAACCTCTCATATTCTACACTCTGCACACAACCACCACAACTGGCTCCATTGCAAAGACCAACACGCCTTGCAACATTAGTTAACACATCCAATCCACATTAAAGAGAAAACAATGACATCATTATTAGGAATCTGTAAGGTGAGCCAGAGGACCTACTTCTCACAAACACACTAACATGCAGGCGAGATAAATTCACTTCAAACCAGTGGTGTAAAGTACTTATGTAAAAATACTTTAGTTTCATGCCCTGATCTATTTCACCTGTCCATGTGATTGTCTCCACCCCCTCCAGGTGTCGCTTATTTTCCCCAGTGTATTTATCCCTGTGTTTCCTGTCTCTCTGTGCCAGTTCATCTTGAATGTTTCCGAGTCAACCAGTGTTTTCCCCATTCTCCTGCTTTTTGCATTCTCCCTTTTCTAGCCCTCCCGGTTTTGACCCTTGCCTGTTTCATAACTTTGTACCTGCCTGCATGACCATTCTGCCTCCTGTGTCTGCATTTGGGTCTCGCTTTGTGCCTTGATAAAAAAATACTACTTAAGTAGTTTTTTGGGGTATCTGTACTTTGCTATTTTTATTTTAGACAACTTTTACTTTTACTTCACTACATTCCTAAAGAAAATAATGTACTTTTTACTCCATACATACATTTTCCCTGACACCCAAAAGTAATTGTTACATTTCAGATGCTTAGCAGGACAGGAAAATGGTCCAATTCATGCTCTTATCAAGAGAACATCCCTACTACCGCTGATCTGGCAGACTCCCTAAACATAAATGCTTAGTTTGTAAATTATGTCTGAGTGTTGGATTGTGCCCCTGGCTATCCATAAAATTAAAAAACAAGAAAATCGTGCTGTCTGGTTTGCTTAATATAAGGAATTTGAAATGATTTTTACTTTTGATACTTAAGTACATGTTATCAATTACATTTACTTTTGATACTTAGTATATTTAAGACCAAATACTTTTAGACTTTTACTCAAGTAATATTTTACTGGATGACTTTCACTTTTACTTGAGTCATTTTCTATTAAAGGTATCTTTACTTTTACTCAAGTATGACAATTGGGTACTTTTTCCACCACTGCACATCATAAGTTGATATAACGTTCACAGTTTTAAGCAACTGTGGACACCACACTGGCTCCAGGAGATCCCTATAAAGTACCACTATTACATTAAAACTAAAGGGTGGATGGATGTGTTTCCTTATTTAAGCCCGCTGTTTATACAAAAGAAAAATGACAATGGTTGGCTGAACGACACAAACTGAGGGAGTAATATGTACCATACTCCTTGTTATGCAAAACTAACCAATGATTTAATATTATCCTCACTAGACACTTACAAATCGGAAGAGGGTATTTTACGAGCATGTACAATTATTTATACAATGGTCCTCCTTTGTGTTAGTCCCATTTAAAATGTTCACGTGAGTACCAAATTCTACATCATTTGACCTTTTCAGCCATTGCACTTTTAAGCAGTACATCTATCAACAGCTGCTATTGCCTGTTGTCACTAGTTAGCCATTTAGTAGTTGATTAGAATGGTGCATCACAGCCATATAAACTCAGCAACAAAAAAAAAGTCCCTTTTTCAGGACCCTGTCTTTCAAAGATAATTCGTAAAAATCTAAATAACTTCACAGATCTTCATTGTAAAGGGTTTAAAAACTGTTTTCCATGCTTGTTCAATGAACCATAAACAATTAATGAACATGCACCTGTGGAACAGTCGTTAAACCATAACAGCTTACAGACGGTAGGCAATTAAGGTCACAGTTATGAAAACTTAAGACACTAAAAAGGGTCCTGACATGACCCTCCAGCATGACAATGCCACCAGCCATACTGCTCGTTCTATGTGTGATTTCCTGCAAGACAGGAATGTCAGTGTTCTGCCATGGCCAGCGAAGATCCCGGATCACAATCCCATTGAGCACGTCTGGGACCTGTTGGATCGGAGGGTGAGGGCTAGGGCCATTCCCCCCAGAAATGTCCGGGAACTTGCAGGTGCCTTGGTGGAAGAGTGGGGTAACATCTCACAGCAAGAACGGGCAAATCTGGTGCAGTCCATGAGGAAGAGATGCACTGCAGTACTTAATGCAGCTGGTGGCCACACCAGATACTGACTGTTACTTTTGATTTTGACCGCCCCTCTGTCAAGGGACACATTATTCCATTTATTTTAGTCACATGTCTGTGGAACTTGTTCAGTTTATGTCTCAGTTGTTGAATCTTGTTAAGTTCATACAAATATTTACACATGTTAAGTTTGCTGAAAATAAACGCAGTTGAAAGTGAGAGGACATATTTTTTTCTTGCTGAGTTTATCATTGATTTGCAGGATACAAATGATTGTGATTGACATTCAAGTGTCACGCCCTTCTGCTGTTCTATGACAAACTACCCCCCAAAATCATAATGAGTCCAGCCAGTGTGTGAGCTCGCAGTTGAGCAGCGACATGCAGAGTGAGCGTGGAAGAGTGTGGGATAGAGGAGCTACCATCATCACTCGATGTGGTGCGATCTCCAACTGTGACTACTAGGTGCTCAACCAAGTGAGCTACTGTCATATCACTAATTGTGTGGCCTTCACAGGGTGAACAGTCCCCATAAATGCCAATTCCAAGAGTATGCTTCTCCTTATTATGGAATGTAAAGGTCCAGACTTGAATGGGCCTGAAGGGATTTTGTGCGTTTGTTCATTTAAGAAACTGGTTGACCTCCAAATTCAAGATGAGAGATGGAATATCAAAAAGACTACTTCAGAGTAATGTTAGCTACATTCTGCATTAAACAGGCATTTTTATATTTGGGTCAAACATATCTCACCATTAATGCTGTGAAGGGACTATTGACATTGTGGAGGAAGAGGTGCAAATTAGTCAAACAAAAACTTGAGTCAGCAATCGCAAATGCTGCCAAACCCCCACGAGCTTACACAGTGTACTTAAGCAGTCTGCAGTGTACATTCTGCACATCAAACCTCGTGGACCTTTTCCTTTCCATTCAGCTGTGATGGAGAGAGCTAATTCAAAGAGCGTTGGAAAGAAGTTTGTCCCTGTGCAGGCAAGCAAAACAGTTGCACAGACCTAATTGCACTCAATAGCATGTTTCCAATTGGGGGCTGTTGCAGTTCCTTTTGCACCACTTTTCAGATATAATTATTTGTATTTTCTTATGAAACATAGCCAATGTGAATAAAGCAATGCTGCAGTCATGGCTCTTTTGATCCGGATAGTGTCCCACTCCCCAGTAAAAGTTTACATGTTTTTTTTTACTCTCCTGTCCCCTATCCCACACGTAGCCAAGCAACTCCGCACACCACCCGTCTGTGATGTGGTCAGTCTGTCTGTCATTGTGGCAGTCTGTTATGTTGCGTGTATACCTCAGGTGCTCGGTTCAGAACCCGAGGGCAGGGCTTTCGTTTGGGCAAAGTGCTGGTTCGGAACAGGGTGGGAGGTGGCCCTTGCTTCTAAACCTAGTTTCTTGACGAGAGTCAACAAGAGAGGTTTGAGAGACGGTTTAGGGCTCACTCCACATACACATTGATTACTTTGAATTTCTTATACAATCTTAAACCCTCTCTGAAATACTACACTGTAATGGAAAAAATAAGGCAACACTATTTGGATAGTCCCTAATAGATGTGTTAGATACAGTACCAATCAAAAGTTTGGTCACACCTACTCAATCAAGGGTTTTTCTTTATTTTAGAATAATAGTGTAGAATAACAGTGAACACATCAAAACTATGAAATAACACAGTTAGAATCACGTAGAAACCAACAAAAAAAAGTGTTAAACGAATCCAAATATATTTTAGATTCTTCATAGTAGCCACCCTTTGCCTTGATGACAGCTTTGCATGCTCTTGGCATTCTCTCAACCAGCTTCATGAGTAATGTTTTTCCAACAGTCTTGAAGGAGTTCCCACATATGCTGAGCACTTGTTGCTGCTTTTCCTTCACTCTGCGGTCCAACTCATCCCAAACCATCTCAATTGGGTTGAGGTCGGGTGATTCTGGAGGCCAGCCTACTCTGCATCTCACAAAGACACGGTGGTTGGAACCAAAAATCTCAAATTTGGACTCATCAGAACAAAAGGACAGATTTCCACCGGTCTAATGTCCATTGCTCGTGTTTCTTGGCCCAAGCCAGTCTCTTCTTCTTATTGGTGTCCTTTAGTAGTGGTTTCTTTGCAACAATTTGACCATAGTGGCCTGATTCAACCAGTTTCCTATGAAAAGTTGATGTTGAGATGTGCCTGTTACTTGAACTTTGTGAAGCATTTATTTGGGCTGCAATCAGAGGTGCAGTTACAGTTGAAGTCGGAAGTTCACATACACCTTAACAAAATACATTTAAACTCCGTTTTTCACAATTACTGACATTTAATCCTAGTAAAAATTCCCTGTCTTAGGTCAGTTAGGATCACCACTTTATTTTAAGAATGTGAAATGTCAGAATAATAGTAGAAAGAATAATTTATTTCAGCTTTTATTTCTTTCATCACATTCTCAGTGGGTCAGAAGTTTACATTACACTCAATTAGTATTTGGTAGTATTGCCTTTAAATTGTTTAACTTGGGACAAAAGTTTTGGGTAGCCTTCCACAAGCTATCTGTCGATATAGGACTCGATATAGGACTCGTTCTACTGTGGATACAGATACTTTTGTACCCGTTTCCTCCAGCATCTTCACAAGGTCCTTTGCTGTTGTTCTGGGAATGATTTGCACTTTTCACACCAAAGTACGTCCAGCTCTAGGAGACAGAATGCGTCTCCTTCCTGAGCGGTATGACGGCTGCGTGGTCCCATGATGTTTATACTTTCGTACGATTGTGTTTACAGATGAACATGGTACCTTCAGGCGTTTGGAAATGGCTCCCAAGGATGAACCAGACTTGTGGAGGTCTACAATTTTTTTTCTGAGGTCTTGGCTGATTTCTTTTGATTTCCCATGATGTCAAGCAAAGAGGCACTGAGTTTGAAGGTAGGCCTTGAAATACATCCACAGGTACACCTCCAATTGACTCAAATGATGTCAATTAGCCTAACAGAAGCTTCTAAAGCCATGAGATCATTTTCTGGAATTTTACAAGCTGTTTAAAGGCACAGTCAACTTGGTGTATGTAAACTTCTGACCCACTGGAATTATGATACAGTGAATTATAAGCTAAATAATATGTCTGTAAACAATTGTTTGAAAAATGACTTGTGTCATGCACGAAGTAGATGTTCTAACCGACTTGCCAAAACCATAGTTTGTTAACAAGACATTTGTGGAGTGGTTGGAAAAACAAGTTTTAATGACTCCAACCTAAGTGTATGTAAACTTCTGACTTCAACTGTAACTGATGAACATATCCTCTGCAGCAGAGGTAACTCTGGGTCTTTCTTTCCTGTGGTGGTGCTTATGAGAGCCAGTTTCATCATAGCACTTGATGGTTTTTGCAACTGTGCTTGAAAAAAACTTTCAAAGTTCTTGAAATGTTCCACATTGAGTGACCTTTATGTCTTTAAGTAATGATGGACTGTCATTTCGCTTAGCTTATTTGAGCTGTTCTTGACATAATATGGACTTGGTCTTTTACCAAATAGGGCGATCTTCTGTATACCACCCCTACCCAACTGATTGGCTCAAATGCATTAAGCAGGAAAGAAATTCCACAAATTAACTTTAACAAGGCACACCTGTTAATTGAAATGCATTCCAGGTGACTACCTCATGAAGCGGGTTGAAAGAATGCCAAGAGTGTGCAAAGCTGTCATCAAGGCAAAGGGTGGCTACTTTGAAGAATCTCAAATAACATATCTTTTGATTTGTTTAACACTTTGTTGGTTACTACATGATTCCATGTGTTATTTCATAATTTTGTCTTCACTATTATCTTCACTATTATTCCACAATGTAGAAAATAGTAAAAATAAAGAAAAAACCTTGAAAGAGTAGGTGTGTCCAAACTTTTGACTGGTACTGTATGTTCAATTAACTGTCAACATTATATTTGTCCTATGTCAATACGTATGGCCTTTCTTGGTCCCCTAGATGGGAGACAAAACGTTTATAAACATTAGACATCCTACTGACAAACTACCATTCATCTGCTGTGAAGGCCAAAACATGGTTATCTTTGAGGGTCCAAAAAAGCTCGGAATGGTCCAAAAACCAAATCCAGGATTCCAAGGCAGTGGCAGTGATGACCAACTACAGAAGCAACAGCCTGCACAGGCCCAGGGCATATGTTGTGTTAAGGCTGGTCAAAATAAAAAAAAAACAGGATTAAGATGGATAGATGGTTATGATGATGAGGGTGTTACGGGTTAAAGGATGATGGTTTTTGCAGACTCGCTCTGTATGACTACAGCACTCCACTGCATTGAGGCTCTCTGTTCTCACACCGCTCACAGACATGGGAGGTCAGGTCTTCCCAGTGTCTCTCTCTCCTCACAGGTTCCACACAGTCCAGGTGATCACAACATCAGACTGTTTGACTTACCTTGGACACTGAATATGGACACTCTCCCTTGTGAATGTACTAAACCCAAAGCCCTAGCCACTTACACACATACTGCTCATGAAACCTTTTACCGGTTTAGCATGAAAACAAAAACATACATTTCAATCTATGTTCAATCAATCACGAAACAGATGACAAAAGGGGAAAACATCAGAACAAAACAGTCCCCCTCAACGAAGGTACACACACACCAATTAAAGGGAAGAGCACCCAGTTGGCGGAGGACAATAAAACCACAACAGGCAAAAATGTTCAACCCACACAGAATTACCTCTCAGGGGTGGGTTCAGGGTCTACGGGGGCAGGCTCTGGAGACTGGTAAGCAGCAGTAGGCGAAGCTGCCTGATTGGGTGAAGCAGCGCTAGCAGGGAGAGCGACATGTGTGGGGCTGGTGGAAACTGGAGCATGCTCAACAGGGCTACTGCATAAGAGGTTAAATTGCATTGAGAGAAAACCATCAGCAGTCTGGGGCCGAAATCCATATGTAGGGCTGTGTGTATATGAACTAGAGGGTTAATGTCAGCACAAATAGACCTGTAAGGTTATATGGCCTCAATCACATGCAAAACCAAAAGCCTTGATATTGCTCAGCCCAAAGCAAGGATGTCCATCAAGGAACAAATGGAGAAAGAGTAGGAAAATAAATCAATGACAATTATTCACAAGTCTTATCTTTCAATATCAGGATTTAGTGCCAGAAGTGAGGAAAAAAACCCTCTGTGGGAAAAAAAAACCTCACAATCTGCTCATAATAAGATAAAAACGAATGTTTGAACTATCGATTTTGGGTGAGTCACTGGAGAAAGCGCAGAGACTGGCAGGGGTGAGTGGGGTGATACCTGGTTGTATTTCACTCTTAATGGAAAGCTGCCTAGCTGCTACTGCAGGAATCGATTGAGCATAATGGGGAATGATTAAATAACTGCGTCAAGACAAGCGCTTCATCAACCATGTCCAGGGTCAGAGGGAACCACCTCACTATATGCTTGATATACACAGTCCTTACGCAATTAACACAGTGCATTACACATTGATTTGGAACTGTATAGTGTATCATACTAATATAATATAATCAGAGACAATCTAAGGTGTTGGGAGAGTTTCAGCCATAAACTCTGTTGGGGAAAAGGATTAAACAGAGTAAATACAGAGTATATATAACAGCAAAAAGGAGAGAAAAATGAACACACTCAGTGAGCATGGCCTAATCAATGAGTGTACGCTACAGAACATTTGTGAATTTACTTTTAAACATGAGTGAAAATGAACAGTGGCGGCTCCCCAGATCTTGACATTTAAACACAGCTGACTTTGACATGAGGCCAAAACATTGAGTGAATGACTGTGGGAGAAGGTGGGGTTGAGGACTGGGGAGAACGGAATTAATGCAATGCCCAGGGGGAGCTGCCCAGGCTGGTGCAGGTTGGGGGACAGAGAGGGTGGCAGGCATCTAGCAGCAACAGGCCTGGTGGTGGTAGACCGATGGCTGACCCCTACTCACTTCCAGCACCCTGACCTCCTCTCCTGGACATCAATCTGACCAGGAAACAGTGGTCTCAGGCGGTCATTTAACCCTTCATCACTTTCTGTGGTGAACTTTGGAGGTTAGCAAGTGCTCCTAGGTTGTGGTGATAGTGGGTCTGTCTATGGTGTGTCTCACAGCTAGATGTGTGGAGCGAGGAGTGGAGTGTTGGCAAGGGAGGTGGAAGGATCAGCACAGATAGACAGGTGGTAGATGCTCTCAGTTTGAGTGACAGTTAACAGAGGAAGTGCCTTTGAGGCTGGGTACAAGGACAGGACAGGCCACAGTCACACAGATACAAAAGCCTCTATCTTCAATTACTTCTGAATCCAACCAATGAAACCTATTACTAGGATAAAGTATTATAATCTAGAACACCTGATTTTAATTAATAGCTGGTTGATAAGCTGAATCAGGTTTGTTACAACAGGAGTTGGATTGAAAACCTACAGGAGGGGGTCTCTCCAGCAACTGGGTTGAAGAGCCCTGCTCTAGAGAGACCTCAACAAAGTCCCTTTTAGCAGATGGGAGTGTAGGAAACCCCTCTCAATTGTGTTTCAACTGGCCATCCTTGGGTATAAGTTACATTATCTCATCTGACATAGGTACAGACATCTAACTTCAATACTACTGGATCTCTATTTTAACGCAGACAGCCATGTACACAGACACACACACAGACACACAGACTTTCCTCACAAGGGGTTTACATAAATGGGCATTCTGTGCAGGTCATTAGGTACACACTGAGGACACTGGCCTTCAAAATGCATTTACCCTCTTCATGCAGGATTAATAGATTGCATTGGCTGAATTGCTGGGATGTATTTCCAGATGTTTCCGAGGGAATGACTGTTTCAAGTTAGGGGCAGATTAAGGATAGTGTGCTTTGAAGGCTGAAGTCAAAATCTGGTGCCTCAGATTAACAACACAAGGGGAACTATGTTCAAAATAGAAGATTGCATACATGCACCACTCTTTCATATGCCAATGATCTATAAACAGTTTGGAATTTGAAATACTTGATCCGTAAACTAAATGACGCCATTTCATTTCTCACTTTATCTCACTGTGGAAGGGAAAAACTTGAGGACACTAATTTGAGGATAGTTTTAAAGGGTAACACATGTATAGCGCCCCCCACTGGTAACATCTGCTTGGCACAACTGTCAACATAGGGAAATTGTGATCTCTCCCACTAAAGCAGCTGGGTTAGTAAGGCAGCTCCATGGGCAGGCAACCTGACACCTCGCCTACCATTTCACTCTGCTCATCATTCTCTGGGAGAGGTAGGCAAACACTGGCGTGTGTTTGCATGATACTGGTGAGGTGGGCAGGCAAGTGCAAGAGCAGGGGAGTCTTTAGCAAGGGGGAGAGAGAGACCGGTGCATGCTCTTACAGGCAATTAGGAGGATGAGAATTGAGATTCCAGATAGTCAAGGTAGGAGCAATGGGTCTAGTACTAGGTGGTTTAGAGACATCAAAAAGGTATGTATTTTACCATGTTCAGCTGTCTACTGTACATCAACGCAGTAGTGCGCTTTAACCATGGAGGTTAGGATTCGTGGGAGGGGGTTGAGGGAGGGGCATGGATGGGTTACTGGAGAGCTGTCGTAGATGAGGAAGACACTGACTGACAGGTGATACAGGCAAGACTAAAGACAAGGAAACACAATGATTCAGACACACAACATGAAGACAGACACAAACACATAGCTGTCCACAGGTACCCCTCACCCTCCGTGCCCTTTACCTGGTTCTCAAACGGGACGTACAGTAGGTCTACATTAACTCTACCTTCTTGATTGCCAAAAACTGACATTAGTCCCATGAATTAAACCTACAACATAACTTCTTATCGCCTACTGTCACAAGCTCCTCTATAATATTGAGACAACCAGTTGGGTCCTTGAGGCTTTTGAAAACATTATAATTTTCAAAAATAATCATTGAGAAAATAGGAAGTCACATGAGCCCTAGGCCCCTAAAATGAGCCCTAGGTCCCGAAAATGAGCCCTAGGTCCCGAAAATGAGCCCTAGGTCCCGAGAAGTCACAAACTGCAAAAACACAAATCCTGCCGGGAACTGAGCACACACACCAAATTACTTTCCACTAATTTGGAGTTGAGGGTGGGATGAGATAGCTATGGAGTGATGTGCCGAAATTTGATGCGAAGCAATGGCGCAGGTCCTGATGTTTTTGGAATGTCTGGTGTGTCAGTTCTAGAATCTGTGATGAAAAAAAAAGAGGGAGTGAGGGATAGGAGGAGCAGAATACTGAATGGAACGGAAGTGTAGAAGGAGATCTTGTATGTGGGGCGGAGACTGAGGCCTGAGTATGATAGAGGAGGAAGAGGAGGCGTGATGAAGGGCGAGAGGGGGTCAGCCACCCAGAGGCACTCCAGTGCAAACACACTGTCTACCCAGCATGCATTGCATGCAGGTGGAAATATCCCTCAGGGGAGGTGAAGAAGAAGGGGGAGGAGGAATGATGCCAAGGAGCATGTCCAGGCAGGGAAGAGGCAGTTAGCAGAGATTTCCAACAGTTACAAACGGCCAGTAATAATCCACTCATCAGCCCACAGCAGAGCTAAGTAACACCAGTTCCCCTAATGTTACAACCAGACAAGCAGAGTTATCTTTCAAAGGGCTTTCAACACCTTCAAACATCGCCTCGCCGACTCTCACTACTCACATATTTGACTTCCTGTTCGCCTTTCTTATGCAGGAGGATGGGACGAAACCCAACAGGGTGTTGTCTGACGGCTGTGCTTGAATCCTGATATGATAGTCCCTAACTTCAGTCACATCTGACCTCCTTATAGTTAGCAGCTACAGAGACTATTGCCTCATGGACAGACCATTGATATAATACTGCTTCTACGTAATAACAGACGATCAACAATTGCTAACAATTGATGGCATGATTATACTAGAGCTAATGATGGCTGAGTTCAGTACAATAATTACACAAAAAATGGCCCTGTGGAACAGACTAAATGGCATGTGTGGAGAAGAACAAAGCCCTGTTTTCTAAAGGTGTACCAATGAAGCACGTCAGTTCATCCTTCGGTGAGTCATGTGATAATTAGCTTGGTTTATTTTTACAGTGTTTCTAAAGAACTTTTCGGGATAACATTAAACAATCGCTTTGAGATTGTATTTGTAATAGATATCTTACAAAACACTTGACATGATGCAACATACAGTAGGTTGGAATCATGTATGGAAAAGGTTTTGCAAAGCCACCTGCTTTATATCAAATCTCTCCGTTTCTTTCTAGGTCAAGTTGTGTATATAACAGCTCAAATGCCAAAAGGACTTTATCAGGAGCTTCTGTGAAAAAAAATCCTTGACCAACTTGCTTAAATAGTGAATAGCCCTGCCCTTGGTAGCTGAAAAGAAAACAGCTATTCAAACCTTTTCAATTACCAATGATGAAATTGAAAAGATACCGTCAAAGAAAATGGGTGAACTTCTCTCATTGATGTCGAAAGCAAGGTCATGGTCAATATGGAATCCAATCATTTTCCTTCTGATTGAAGTCATACTCGTAATCACGTGGCCATCTGGCCATGAGCCAGATTGGAACCTATCCTTTTCATATGTTTAAAGATCAGTGCATTGCACAATGCAGGCAGCACTCCTAATTATCCTTAGTTTACTTTATGCCATTCATCTTCTCTGGGAAAATCTCAAATTCCTCACTTTCTCATAGGCTGCAAGGGTTTGCTGCTCTCCACACATTCCAATGAGTCAGAGCCCGGGGATAAGGAAACAAACACGCCATGTTTCATCGGTGAGGGATTCATCTTGAGATTCAATACGACGTTTGCTGATATGGGGGAATTGTTTATCCTTAACTGGACCCTTGACATCTTGTTTAAGTTCTATTTAATGGTTCCTTGGTGAAATGGTTCCTGTGAAAGTTAATAAATATATATATAAAAAAAACTGAAGTTTGTGATGACTCATATGTATAATTGTTTATTGTCTCTAAGAGGGTGTTGGGTTGCTATGCTATAAAGGTAGGCAACTATTTCCTCCATAACTTCCATTTAAAGCCTGTAAACTGCTACATCAAAACATAATCTCTTCTCTTTTCAGAGTAACAATCTGATATGAAAGCAACTAAAGGAACATTTTTTATTTAGTGGCATTGTTTTTATTCATACTTATCACAATGTCAAACTCAAATAGTGATAATTTACGGTTGAAATACAATACAACTTTCTTATACAGCTGCAATTACTTTAGAAAGCTAGCATCAACTTAAATAGCCAAAATAAGGAGGGAATATGACATTGGGCTAAAATCTTCACTACAACATGTGATCAACAAGTATTGAACAACCCTCTTTCCACGAACTCACATTCCAGTATCTTTAGCCTGACCTTCTCCTCACTCACAGTCCAACTGTTTTACCTGCTCTGCACTTCTCTGGTTGCTAGTTACGTTCGGTCTGACACATATTTTAAACCACAGCTTTTTCTGGCAGGTTTAGGATTTGAGCAGACAGGCCATTGTGCCAATTTTTCAATTTGGCAAAACGTGGACCTTTAAATTCCGTGTCAAACTTTTCCCTGTGGCATGAGGAAAGAGAGAAAGGAAAATGGGGGGAAGAGAGAGAAAGGAAGAAAGGGGGGGGGGGAGTGAGAGACGGGTTAGGGACTGTGGCCTCCACTCCCCTGCCTGAGTCATGTGAGGGTCAGAGTGCACTGGGGGCTCCCAAATCCTCAACAAACACAAATCAACACAACCCCACTGGGTGGCTCTATGATGTCCTGCACCATACTGTATCAGGGAATAAGCCCAGGCTTGAGAAATCCCTCATGAAGAAACAAAAAGGGATATTTCTGCTCTGTGTGTGTGGCAGCAACACGTTACGTGGCATTTCAGCTAGAGGAGTCTAACAGACGGCTCATCATGAGGGCTATCCGTAATCCATGTGAGGGGGACTGCAGCGTCGAAACACCTCATGCTATTCTCACGGTTGGCTCAGCAGGACATGACTCACACTCTAACCTTCAAGTTCACCACAGAGAGTGGTGTGGAGCTGGGCCCTTTGGTAGGGCTGAGTGACTCAGTGACCCTTGACCACTAGCTAACAGCAGAAACTCTGCTCTGGGATCATCTGGGGCAATGACCAAATACAGCCTTTTTGCTAGGCCACACCGGTCGCTGCTGCTAGCTGCCTACCTTGATTTCCTCAGATGTTCCACGTCTGGGTCTTGCACTAAACGGAGAGGGAGAGAGAGAGAGAGAAGCACCATCAGTAACTGAGTCTGTGGCAGGATAAGAGGGGTAGACTAAACTAAATTAAACAAGAACAGAATAGAAATAGAAAAGCAGCACTACTTACTGAACTCCGTTCCCGTGATGTGGGCGAGGAGGCGGAAGGACTTGGACTGCACCTGGGAGGAGCTGCGGGCCCAGTCATTCAACTCCGTGTCCCTGTCTGCAGTCTTGATCACAGCCTGATAAACTGGGGAGGCACTGTCTACCTGAGCATCTTTTACTGGGAGCGAACTGGAACCACAGAGAGAGAGCTGGCTCGTCACACTGGCACTAATTCATGCCCACCATAGCCTGACAGCAATCAGGGCGAATAGGAAATGTGGGATTCTGATCGAATTCTGATCACAGTGTTACAAACTGCAGTCTGGTGGTGATTTTTTTATTACTGGGGTATGTCTGAGTGTATACATATAAAGTACTATAACTAACCTTTGTAGCCTACTTAGATGACTAAGGAGCATTTAGGAGAAGGGGGAGAGGATCTATTTCAAAGGCTCCCTGTTCACTTTTAATTTGAGATGAAAAAAACAAGCTCGGTCTTGCATTAGGGGAGCTGCAAGAGAGGAGCTAAAAACTGGACATTGAAAAGCAGCATCCACCAGCATCTGCTCACACAAACCAGTGATAAAATGGTAAAAAGCTGTCAAATAGTTTCCTATTTGCAGAAGCTTGCACGCAAAGCACTATGGCTACATAACGAACCCTGTGGCATCTTTTCTCAACAGCATATTTCAGAAATCTAATTTCATAAAATAAAAACACACATACTATACCTCTAGCAGGAGGAAAGAGCTCAGAACATTCAGTTTAGTGTCATTATTAAACTAGTATAGTTCCTGGTATATGGCATAGCTAGTGCTGGTCAGTTGCACATTACTGATTGGGAGGTTCAGAGTATTGAGGCCGGCACTTAATGTGTTCGTCCTCCGTTCATTTCCTTTTGATATCCATATAAATCATGCAGTTCTTTTGCAATACACGAGACTACTGACCTGTGATAATGTCGCAGCTGACACTAAAATCTATTTTACAGAGTGCCTTGAAACATAAATGATCCCTGTGTAGCCAGCAGGGCAGTGGACTCCGCCTAAGAAACGGTTTGCTATACCAAGACAATAATAATAATTTAAAAAAATAACAAAATAACAAAATTATGATTCTGTGGTTGACCTGTTGAGCAATATCGGTTTGCAACACACTCTGCTTTTCTAAAAACAAAATCTTTGTTTGGCATGGAAAACTACGAATCCATGTCTGTTTTCCATGCATTTCAATCACAATACAATTTCAGCACAATTTTCCAACGGAATGAAAAATTGTTTGTTAGTAATCAGTCATTGATAAAGACCCACAATCCCTGAATATCAAAACACCATACTTATAGTGATGTCCTCGACAAACAGCTGCTCTGCAATCGACTCCCGTCAAACTATGACGTCATCGTTGCATTACGGTGCAGAGGCAACATCCGGGCAATTCTAGACATCATTCCATCAACCCACAAACCACGCCAATTGGTGGCGTGTAGAAAATTGCCATGGGTAACAAAATGTCCAATCAGAGTGAGGATGTAGTGGGTTAGCAGTGAGGGGAACGGACGTAATGAGGGAGGAGACAGCACACAGGCTGTGCTTCGTAGGTTGTCACAGAGCGGTCTACTTACGCCAAGGGGGAGCCGGCTGGGACTTCCTCTCTGTTCGGCAGGGAAGGGGTGGGGCGGGGCGAGGTGGGGTAGTGGATGGATGGAGAGGGGTGGGGGGGAAGCAGCATGGCATGGTGGGTGGGATGGACAGTGCGGTGATTGGGTTTGTTGAGGAGGAACCGAGGAAGTGAAAGAGGGAGGATTAGATATGGGCCCCGTAGCGGAAGGAAGGCATAGAGTGAGACCCTCAGCTTTCGTTAATCTCACCAAGAGAAATTTCCCTTTTCTCCACATATGAACAAAACAATTTGTCTGGTTATCAATTTCTAAAGAAAGTTCTCTGTTTACATGAAGCATGTGTGTCTATATATTTACATACAATGATACAAATCAAGAGTTTACAGTCCCTTTCATTAAACTATACATTTTGTACTGGGATGTCTGTACTGGGATCTTCAGGTATTTGAAAGGCAATTATGAGTGTGGGTGAGGGTATGTAAAAGGGTGGCAGGTAGCCTAGCGGTTAAGAGGGTTGGGCCAGTAACCTAAATGTCGCTGGTTTGAATCCCAGAGCAGACTTAGCGAAAAATATGCAGATGTGCCCTTGAGCAAGGCACTTAATCCTAGTTGCTCTGGATAAGAGCGTCTGCTAAATTACTAAAATTCAAAAAGATCAGGGAAGGCTTGGTGACTAAAGGTGATTGGGTGGCTTTATGCTTGAAGGTGAGCAGAATGAAGACATTCATAGAATGGATGGAATCTAACAAATACACTTGAATATTGCAACAGGTGACCTGCATTTGTAACAAGGAATATAGATTGGTTAGCTGATAACGTCACGAAAACAGAAGTCAGCATATTGTTGTGATTCTGGATGGCCAGATAGCTACCAACAATGACAAGAAACTGCAATGTCGGGAATCGTAAGTGGCTCGTTTAAACTTGTTCTTGATACCAGGTCATGTTTTGAGGTGTTGACTGATTTCATGACAATGCTAAAATGGCAAAAAAAAATCGCTAGCTAGCTAACCAACAACTGTAACAATGAATTTGAGAGACAAGAAGTGTTCATTGCGCAAATGTACAGTACCAGTCAAAAGTTTGGACACAACTACTCATTAAAGTATTTTTCTTTATTTGTACTATTTTCTACATGGTAGAATAGCAGTGAAGACATCAAAACTATGAAATAACACATGGAATCATGTAGTAACCAAAATAATTGTTAAACAAATCAAAGTGCAGTCGCAAAAACCATCAAGCGCCATGATGAAACTGGCTCTCATGAGGACCGCCACAGGAAAGGAAGACCCAGAGTTACCTCTGCTGTGGTATGCTGTTATCAAGGCAAAGGGTGGCTACTTTGAAGAATCTAAAATATATTTTGATTTGTTTAACACATTTTTGGTTTCTACATGATTCCATGTGTTATTTCATAGTTTTGATCTATTCACTATTATTCTACAATGTAGCAAATTGTTAGAATAAATAAAAACCCTTGAATGAGTAGGTGTCTAAACTTTTGACTGGTACTGTATTTATTTTTTCAATAAACATAAATATACAATTGAAGTCTGCAGTTTACATACACCTTAGCCAAATACATTTAAACTCAGTTTTTCACAATTTCTGACATTTAATCCTAGTAAAAATTCCCTGTCTTAGGTCAGTTAGGATCACCACTTTATTTTAAGAATGTGAAATGTCAGAATAATAGTAGAGAAAATTATTTATTTATTTTATCGCATTCCCAGTGGGTCAGAAGTTTACATACATTCAATTAGTATTCGGTAGCATTGCCTTTAAATTGTTTAACTTGGGTCAAACGTTTCGGGTAGCCTTCCACAAGCTTACCACAATAAATTGGGTGAATTTTGGTCCATTCCTCCTGACAGAGCTGGTGTAACGGAGTCAGGTTTGTAGGCCTCCTTGCTTGCACACGCTTTTTTCAGTTCTGCCCACAAATTTTCTATGGGATTGAGGTCAGGGCTTTGTGATGGCCACTCCAATACCTTGACTTTGTTGTCCTTAAGCCATTTTGCCACAACTTTGGAAGTATGCTTGGGGTCATTGTCCATTTGGAAGACCCATTTGCGACCAAGCTTTAACTTCCTGACCAATGTCTTGAGATGTTGCTTCAATATATCCACATAATATATCCACATAAAAGTGCATCAGTCCCTCCTGCAACAAAGCATGATGCTGCCACCCCCGTGCTTCACGGTTGGGATGAGGTTCTTCGGCTTACAAGCCTCCCCCTTTTTCCTCCAAACATAACGATGGTCATTATGACCAAACAGTTCTATTTTTGTTTCATCAGACCAGAGGACATTTCTCCAAAAAGTACGATCTTCGTCCCCATGTGCAGTTGCAAACCGTAGTCTGGCTTTTTTATGGCGGTTTTGGAGCTGAGCGGCCCTTCAGGTTATGTCGATATAGGACTCATTTTACTGTGGATATAGATACTTTTGTACCTGTTTCCTCCAGCATCTTCACAAGGTATTTTGCTGTTGTTCTGGGATTGAGTTGCACTTTTCGCACCAAAGTACGTTCATCTCTAGGAGACAGAATGTGTCTCCTTCCTGAGCGGTATGACGGCTGCGTGGTCCCATGGTGTTTATACTTATGTACTATTGTTTGTACAGATGAACGTGGTACCTTCAGGCGTTTGGAAATTGCTCCCATGGACGAACCAGACTTGTGGACGTCTACAATTTTATTTTTGAGGTCTTGGCTGATTTCTTTTGATTTTCCCATGATGTCAAGCAAAGAGGCACTGAGTTTGAAGGTAGGCCTTGAAATACAGTGCCTTGCGAAAGTATTCGGCCCACTTGAACTTTGCGACCTTTTGCCACATTTCAGGCTTCAAACATAAAGATATAAAACTGTATTTTTTTGTGAAGAATCAACAACATGTGGGACACAATCATGAAGTGGAACGACATTTATTGGATATTTCAAACTCTTTTAACAAATCAAAAACTGAAAAATTGGGCGTGCAAAATTATTCAGCCCCTTTACTTTCAGTGCAGCAAACTCTCTCCAGAAGTTCAGTGAGGATCTCTGAATGGTCCAATGTTGACCTAAATGACTAATGATGATAAATACAATCCACCTGTGTGTAATCAAGTCTCCGTATAAATGCACCTGCACTGTGATAGTCTCAGAGGTCCGTTAAAAGCGCAGAGAGCATCATGAAGAACAAGGAACACACCAGGCAGGTCCGAGATACTGTTGTGAAGAAGTTTAAAGCCGGATTTGGATACAAAAAGATTTCCCAAGCTTTAAACATCCCAAGGAGCACTGTGCAAGCGATAATATTGAAATGGAAGGAGTATCAGACCACTGCAAATCTACCAAGACCTGGCCGTCCCTCTAAACTTTCAGCTCATACAAGGAGAAGACTGATCAGAGATGCAGCCAAGAGGCCCATGATCACTCTGGATGAACTGCAGAGATCTACAGCTGAGGTGGGAGACTCTGACCATAGGACAACAATCAGTCGTATATTGCACAAATCTGGCCTTTATGGAAGAGTGGCAAGAAGAAAGCCATTTCTTAAAGATATCCATAAAAAGTGTTGTTTAAAGTTTGCCACAAGCCACCTGGGAGACACACCAAACATGTGGAAGAAGGTGCTCTGGTCAGATGAAACCAAAATTTAACTTTTTGGCAACAATGCAAGATGTTATGTTTGGCGTAAAAGCAACACAGCTCATCACACTGAACACACCATCCCCACTGTCAAACATGGTGGTGGCAGCATCATGGTTTGGGCCTGCTTTTCTTCAGCAGGGACAGGGAAGATGGTTAAAATTGATGGGAAGATGGATGGAGCCAAATACAGGACCATTCTGGAAGAAAACCTGATGGAGTCTGCAAAAGACCTGAGACTGGGACGGAGATTTGTCTTCCAACAAGACAATGATCCAAAACATAAAGCAAAATCTACAATGGAATGGTTCAAAAATAAACATATCCAGGTGTTAGAATGGCCAAGTCAAAGTCCAGACCTGAATCCAATCGAGAATCTGTGGAAAGAACTGAAAACTGCTGTTCACAAATGCTCTCCATCCAACCTCACTGAGCTCGAGCTGTTTTGCAAGGAGGAATGGGAAAAAATTTCAGTCTCTCGATGTGCAAAACTGATAGAGACATACCCCAAGCGACTTACAGCTGTAATCGCAGCAAAAGGTGGCGCTACAAAGTATTAACTTAAGGGGGCTGAATAATTTTGCACGCCCAATTTTTCAGTTTTTGATTTGTTAAAATTTTTTTAAATATCCAATAAATGTTGTTCCACTTCATGATTGTGTCCCACTTGTTGTTGATTCTTCACAAAAAATACAGTTTTATATCTTTATGTTTGAAGCCTAAAATGTGGCAAAAGGTCGCAAAGTTCAAGGGGGCCGAATACTTTCGCAAGGCACTGCATATCCACAGGTACACCTCCAATTGACTCAAATTATGTCAATCAGAAGCTTCTAAAGCCATGGAATTTTCCAAGTTGTTTAAAGGCACAGTCAATTTAGTGTATGTAAACTTCTGTCCCACTGGAATTGTAATACAGTGAATTATAAGTGAAATAATCGGTCTGTAAACAATTGTTGGAAAAATTACTTGTGTCATGCACGAAATAGATGTCCTAACCGACTTGCCAAAACTATAATTTGTTAACAAGAAATGTGTGGAGTGGTTGAAAAACAAATTCATGACTCCATCCTAAGTGTTTTCTAAACTTCCGACTTCAACATGTCAAGAATCTAAGCCAACCCCGTCTGTTTTGCCCCATATTTGCGCACACGTCGGTTTTGTTGCTAAACAACCAAACCATCTATGCCTTTGTAAAAAAAATTAAAAAATACAAATCTACATGTGTGCCTTAGAGCATCAAACCAAACCCCTCCAGGCAATACAAATAGTAACACACAACAAACACCACCCTTAAACAAACAGATCTCACTGCTACCTACTTGAAACAGTCAGAGTTGTATGTTCCTTCTTGACACATACAAAATACACTTAGGATATACAGTCCTGTAGAAATATTTTAAAGGGTAACAATCCTAGATCATCAGGACCTGAAAAGACATCCTGACGAAGTAAGTCTGCGGCTTTAGCTTCTCCAGCACAGCGCGGCTACACTACACTGTAGTGCTAGGCTAGTTCAGCACAGCCAGCCAAGGAGAGGAAAGGAGGGGTACTACTTAGGTCGTGCAGGTTGGGGGAAAGGTAGAAAGAGAAGGAAAGTGAGGGAAGGAGTGCAGAGGAAGGGAGGGTCTTACCCGGCCTCGTGGCCCTTGGACTGTCCGGCGATGGCGTCCATGATGGCGTCCTGGGAGTACATGCTAATGGGGGTGTTGTACTGGGCATGGATTATGGTGGCCTTGCCCCCAGGACCCTTCACCTCGATGGGCTTGTGGGTGGACAGGGCAGTGTCCTTCAGCGCAATGGGGTTGAAGCTGGGCACATACTCGTTGCTGTCGTGGAGCGGTAGAGGGTTGGAGGAAGTTGGCAGGATAGTGATGATTAGGGTGAAGAGGAGAAGAAGTAAAGACGGAGAAAGAGGGAAAAGTGAAGGAAAGTGAGGAAGGAGGGTGGCAGTGGAAGGAGAAATGGTGTGAGATGTTAAGTGAAACAGTGTAATAGCCTGTTAGCAGATCTGTTTGTGCTCGAGCCAACACTTCTATCGTGTATAATGCCATGCGGAACATCAACATGTACGGCACACAACACCGGGTGGCACAACAAAGGAGTTGGCTAATGCACAAAAGGGGACAATTAAGACTGGGGACATTCACGCCTTTTCTATGCACTTCTCAGTATTTGCTATACAGTATTTGCTATACCTTATTCACCTACGTAACGTGCTCTGCAGGTGTGGCTACTTTGCTCTGAATGAATTTAATTCAACCTCTGAATACGTGTAGAGAGAAAATGGTGCATAAAAAGGGAATTAAGTTCCATTTACTCGCGCTTAACACGGGTCAGAATTCCCCCCATAGAGATCTGCTCCACCAACAGCGTGGGGTTTTGAAGAGAAAGGCGGATAAAGAGCCATCGAGGCGCTGTATGCTACACAGCAAACATGCTCTGTAAATCCCCCAGTATAGCAGGCACAGCACAGCTCACATATCTGCACACACACACACACACACTCAGGTTTCCCTCCAGATACAGGTCAGCCCTCCCAGGTATGTGGGTGCCTACAGGCTCAGATGATGTTCTACAGCTGGCCCACAACTAAACTGATCAAGATGAAGAGCAAATGGATGTGTTAATATCAACATGCGCTGTCATCTAAGTTACAAAAGCACAAAGGCTAACTTATTGAACCACTGCATCATCATTCAAATCCCACAAATAAAACACAGTTGATCAACGCAGGCAATGCAGTTTCAAAACGATCAGCAAATTACATTTTTTTTTTACATCATATTAGCCATCTATCCAATAAAAGTAAATTACACAAGCAAATACTTCACACGTCCAGACGCCTCACCTAAATGCCATGCTGTATGTACATGGCTGATGGCTCATGGGAGAATATAGCATAATGTCAGAAAAGGACCTTTATTCTCTCATACAAAATATCCCAAAACCACTATTAATGAACAGGGATCTCGTCTGCGAGGGGTTTTCAAGTTAATGATCACAGGCAAATTTGTTTTATGATAGGTTAGGATTTATTAGACGGTCACTCCCCTTTTTCTCTGGGACTTTGACAACCATTACAGACCAAACCAAAACTATCATTATCATTACAAATCCTAGAACTGCTCATCTGTCTCAAAAAAGGCATAATCACTACACAACAAGCCAAGACGATGCACATCCACTTCACACCACAGAGACTGACACGATAACGTCAACGTGACACACTACACCATGCAGCTGAACCGCGGAACCGTTCGGGGGCGAACGCTGCTACGCCACATGCAGGGTAGGGTACTAACTTGGCAGGAGTGTTGGAAATAACCTGAGTCGGCGGCAGAGGAGAGAGAGAGAGAGAAAGAGACAGTGATTAACAAGGCAATTACACTCTACCACCCGCCACCGCCGAGGTCGCTTATTCGGCGTGAAAGGAGAAAAGAGGAGGGTGAAGGTGAATACTGAGAATCACACAATGCAACAGTGAAAGCCATCAGTGAAAAAAAATATGTTTTCACCTTTGTTGCCGTTCATTCTTGATTATGATCATTACTGAGGCTTGTCCATCACTAATATAAAGCCGTGGCATTGCGGGCTCTTTATAGCGTGGAGCTAAAATACTATTTTTACGTCAGAGCAGTGGTATGAAGTGATAAAGAAAGTGGCAGAGAGAGTGCAACAGACCAAAGAGAGAACTTTGTACTGTATGTTTTGTAGACGAGGGTAGAAAGCGAGATAGAGAAATAAATAAAAGGGAGAGAGGTGAAGAGAGTGGGTCAGACCAGACAGAGGCAGACATATTGGGGTGCTGTATGTTTAGAGATGGGAGCAGAGCAGAGAGGAACCTGAACCTAGCCATTCCATGGCCTTTTAAAGAGACAACAAGAACAGGTGCTGGCCCTGAACCATAGTCACGTTGTCTTATAGCACTCCGCAATTATTGTGGGAACCCCATGCCTCAGATGTGTGTGAGTTTTTTTAATTAGGTCACGCGACTGCTTTCTGTTTTAGATAAAACTAGGGGAATGCTAGTTCACTGTATTCATCACAGACTGATATAGCAAACCCTGCTATTAGCGATTCACCTCTTTTAGCGATTCACCTCTTTTAGCGATTCATCTCTTTTAGCGATTCACCTCTTTTAGCGATTCACCTCTTTTAGCGATTCAACTTTCTCACATTAAACAAGTTCTGCTATTAGCGCTTAAATGACACATCAGACACATACTAAAAACAAATCTCCATGTCACTGTGCAGTCCATCCTGGCCACGTTTAAAGCAATAGTTAGCTTTTCATATACACAAGCACTGTAAGGCTTGCCTGGGACATCACATGTTCACATTTTGGCAGAGGGGACACCTAATCTCCCGGGGGCTCTTCGTATTACCTGGAGAAGGGCCACAGCCTGAGCTAGGGGCCTTTACTGTGCTGCCTGCCCTGCACATTCCCCTCTGGGGGAACCTAAATCACTAGAACCCATTAGGGTCACCAGGCTGTCTAGAGCCCAGCTCGGGATCAGAATACACAGCTAAATCTGAATGTTCTGAGGCTTTCTATCCTTCTGCCCCACGAGGGCCGGTCAGCAGAGCAGCAGGGACTGGGTGGAGTAGGGTGAAGCCCCTTGGAGTAGGGTGAAGTTGGCCATAGGCACTGATCTATGGTAAGTTTTGAGGGGGGGGGGTTCTCTCTGAATGTTGAAGGTTAGGCTTTGGAGAGGGCTGGCTAATCCGACACCTGAGCCTATAGGCAACTTCCACCCGGAGCTTCTACCCCACTCCCTCCTCTTCACTATGGGGTTCACCAGGCCTGGCCACCCCTGGCTGGTGCTGCTGTTACTACTGTCTGTTCCACTTGGTTACATACCCCACTGAGAGGCCTGCTGCAGAGCCCTTTCCTCTGTGGCTCTCCTGGAGCTGAGCCATCTCTTGCAGGGTCTCAGCTGAGTACAGCCCAATAGGAGTGTTATACTGTGCCTTCTTTGTGGGGGTCGTCTTGCCCCCAGGGCTTGGAGTTTGCCTCTTGGTGGGCGACCCCGAGTAGGAGTTTTTCTCGCCAGACGCCTCTAGTGACACGGAGGAGGTATTGCAGGCCGAGAGGCCGCCATTTATTTTGGTAGTTTGAGCCTTCAGGAGGGAAGAGACGTGGGTGAGGTGGATAAGGGGGAAGACAGATAGAGGCGTGGTCAGAGAGAACAACGCAAAAGGTACTATATGATACTCAAAAATATAGCTGTTTGAACTTAAACTTGGAAGGCAGGGAGGGTGCTGCATTGTCCCCAGTATCTCCAGTAGAGGGCAGTGAGAGACAACATAGACCGTGCCTGAGCGGATCAGCCCAGCACGGCCCAGGGCTGTTCTTACAGACCTCAGAGCTGGATGTGCTGTGCTGCCTCTATGGCTCCTGACACCCCTAATTGAGGAACTTTGCATGGAGCCTCCTGAAGCTCCCTATGAAGCCTCCGGTCTGGAAGGAAGAAGTGGTTTCACTGAAAGTCCTCAAACCACTTCAATCCCATATGAGTGTGACTGAAGAGTGTGTGTATCTTTTATTTATAAGTGCGGGCAACAAATTCTACAACTAGGGAAGTATGAAAACGTAGCATTCGGTGTGCTGAATATGTTGGGAGAGGGAGACTGAACAGAGTGTTGCTGGCTGCGGTCATGCTTACCTTCTGGTGAGGGATCTGTTGCATGGGAGAATCCATTCTTTGGGTGGATGTGGAAAGTGGAAATGGGCGCTTTGACCTGTAGCAAAACAAAAAACAGATACATTAGAAGATGTTACAGTTATTAGAGTGTGACTTGGAATTCTACCACATAACAAGTGGCTGCCAGAAAGATGTTCTGCACTGAAAGCTTTTTCATGGTTTATGAGAGAGATCAAGAGAGGCAAAGTCTACCGGAGAAAGACCAGTGTCCAACAAGCCCATTATTACTTGGATACAAGGAGCAAAAAGGTCAAAGGTCCCAGAGAGAGGCCCACAGAGAGCTAGGCTAAACCTGAAACATTCACAGACCACTCAGATACAAACAGTGTACCCTCCTTATCATAAGTGGTGGTGATCCATTTCAACAAGAACAGAACATAGATTCCAGAGCCAGAATAAAGTCAATTCCATACAATTTTAGACGAGAAAATGTATATTCTCTAAGCTCAGCAAGAGTCAATCCACCATATTGTTCGCACCGCCAATGTTTACTTGAAACAACAATGAGGTGGGGTCTAAATCAGATAATAAGGTAAATGTTTACAGAATACTTCAGAGATTGATCCCCCATGTTGTTTGTTTACACTCTTAGAAAAAAAGGTTATCTAACAACCTAAAAGGGTTCTTCGGCTGTCCCCCATAGGAGAACACTTTTTGGTTCCATGTAGAATCCATTCCACAGAGAGTACATGAAATATTCAAAAGGGTTCTACATTGAACCTAGATTCTAAATATTTAGGGTAAGACAAGAGGATTTGAACATTCCACAACTCTTTGGGACCAGCACTCCTAATTAGAAAAAGGCGCTAGAAGAATATCAATGTGAGTTGGTTCCATGAATTTGTTTATTTTCTAACACTTCCATTGTCTTCCCCTTCCCATCTTCAACTCAGCCTTGAACCAAAAACGGTTCTACTTGGAACCAAAAAGGGTTCTCCTATGTGGACAGCCGAAAACCCCTTTTTGTAGTGAACCGTACTAGTTGTAGACCCTGACCTAGATCTATGGAGGTGGTATAAGAGTATGCTCAGGCTCATGGGTTGAGAACGTTCGGTTTTAACACTGTTGGTCAAGTTCAGATACACAAGTGAAATGGAAAGAAAACAGTACGTGGGTGCTTCATCTTTTGAGTGAGTCAAGACTTGGGAGTGCTTGCCTTTCTGCACTTATCAAGCCCCGAATGCATCTTGAGGGACACGTTCATTTATTTTCTTATTGACATTCCGGCACAATGCACACAGATGACGCATAACACACAGTTGAGGACGAGGTTTCGTAACTTCAAATAAATTAGTAAGTGCATATTGTAAGTGTCCAATGTTTTAAGTCTTCATTGTAGAAGGTTGTTAAATCTCTGCATTGTGTTCTTCTGTGCCGTACAGTGGTTATCCAAATAGTGGTTATTTATACTGAACAAAAATAGAAATACAACATGCACCCCTAATCTATGGATTTCACATGACTGGGAATAAAGATATGCATCTGTTGGTCACAGATAAAATGGGTTTCACAATGGGCCTCAGGATCTCGTCGCGGTATTTTTGTGCATTGAAATTGCCATCGATAAAATGCAATTGTGTTCATTGTCCGTAGCTTATCAAATCAAATGTATTTATATAGCCCTTCGTACATCAGCTGATATTTCAAAGTGCTGTACAGAAACCCAGCCTAAAACCCCAATGCAGGTGTAGAAGCACGGTGGCTGGGAAACTCCCTAGAAAGGCCAGAACATAGGAAGAAACCTAGAGAGGAACCAGGCTATGAGGGGTGGCCAGTCCTCTTCTGGCTGTGCCGGGTGGAGATTATAACAGAACGTGGCCAAGATGTTCAAATGTTCATAAATGACCAGCATGGTCAAATAATAATAATCACAGTAGTTGTCGAGGGTGCAGCAAGTCAGCACCTCAGGAGTAAATGTCAGTTGGCTTTTCATAGCCGATCATTAAGAGTATCTCTACCACTCCTGCTGTCTCTAGAGTTGAAAACAGCCTGCCCATACCATAACCCCACCTCCACCAGGTGTCACTCTGTTCACAACATTGACATCAGCAAACCGCTCACCCACACGACGCCATACACGTGGTCTGCGGCTGTGAGGCCCGTTGGACGTACTGCCAAATCCTCTAAAACGATGTTGGAGATGGCTTATGGTAGAGAAATGAACATTACATTTTCTGCCAAAAGCTCTGGTTGACATTCCTGCAGTCAGCATGCCAATTGCACGCTTCCTCAAAACTTGAGACATCTGTTGCATTGTGTTGTGACAACTGCACATTTTAGATGTGCCTTATTTTTTTCACCAGCACAAGGTGCACCTGTGTAATGACCATGCTGTTTAATCATCTTCTTGATATGCAACACCTGTCAGGTGGATGGAATATCTTGGAAAAGGAGAAATGCTCACAAACAGATTTGTGCACAATCTGAGAAATATGCTTTTTTTGCACATTGAACATTTCTGGGATCTTTTATTTCAGCTCATGAAACATGGGACCAATACCTTACATGTCGCATTTATTTTTGTTCAGTGTATAAAGATAGACATGTCTGGCTTCTAAAGGTAGAATCAGTGGCGCAGCGGTCTAAGTCACTGCATCCCAGTTTTGTCTGGGGTAGGCTGTCATTGTAAATAATAATTTGTTCTTAACTACCTTGTGTTTGACTACATTTGACTGCCAATGTTTTGTCTATGGAGATTGCATGGCTGTGTGCTTTTATACACCTGTCAGCAACGGGTGTGGCTGAAATAGCCGAGTCCACTAATTTCAAGGTATGTCCATATACTTTTGTGTATACAGTGCCGTGCGAAAGTATTCGGCCCCCTTGAACTTTGCGACCTTTTGCCACATTTCAGGCTTCAAACATAAAGATATAAAATTGCATTTTTTTGTGAAGAATCAACAACAAGTGGGACACAATCATGAAGTGGAACGACATTTATTGGATATTTCAAACTTTTTTTTTTTTAACAGTATTTTTATTGGAATTTTACAATTTTCACCCATATTAAGAGATACAACAACAGAGACAAAGCACACAGAAAGCTTCTCACACCCCATCACCATCATTGCGTCTCTCAATACATACATTTTAAACAAACTTACAAACAGAAATTAAACAAAAAAGCTCAGTTTAAACCAAGAGGTTAGGTTCCACACATGGAACGTACAGTGTAGTTCTGAAATACATACATCCCTGTCATTCTATGAGAATCCTTGCAGCATAATAGCTGATACCTCAGGTTCTAGGTAATTTAGATAAGGTTCCCATACTTTGTAGAACTGGTCTGTTTTAGAATGCAATGTACATGTCAGATATTCCAGAGGCACCCATTCAAATAGTATCTTATGCCAATCTTTAATAGAAGGAACCTTATCACTAATCCACTGTAAAAGGATGTTTTTCCTCGCTGCGAAGGTGAGGATGTTGTAAAGCCTCCTTTTACTCACAGAAGTAACCTGCCTACTAGGGAGACCTAACAGTAAAGAAACTGGGTCCAACTCTAGATCAACCCCTAGGATCTTTTCAATTTCTTGCAGAACACCAGACCAGTATCTTTGTATTTTGGTACATGACCATAAACAATGTGTTAGGGTGCCTGTATCAGTTTTGCATTTAAGACACTGAGGGGAAGAGGAGGTGGGGCTAAAAGCATGTCTGCGATTTGGGGATATATGCAATCTGTGTATTATTCTTAATTGGATTGCTCTAGTACGATTACATATAGATATTGTTTTTGCATATCTCCAAATGTCCTCCCACATCTCTTCGTCAATAGTAACAGACAATTCTTTCTCCCACACTTGTTTCACCCTCTGTGTGTTGACAGCAGAAAGGGACCTTAAAGTATCATAAAACAGACTTACAGACATTTTCCTTTGTGGGAAAAAAAGCATTCTTTCAATGACAGACACATCAGGGTTACCAATTAAGGTGGTGCTCTTCAGGATATAATGTCTTACTTGTAGGAAGCGGAAAAAGTCCTGCTTTGGGATTCGATATTTCTCGACCATCTGCTCAAATGACAACAAAATCTTATCAACAAATAAGTCATTTAGCCTGCGTATGCCCTTATTAAGCCAAGAGTTAAAGCCGGCATCCAGCAATCCTGGACTGAAATCTGGATTGTTAACAATTGGGGTAAGAGCAGAGGTTAGTTTGGACCTTCCCAGGAAGCGTTGAACTGACCTCCATACTTTGAGTGTGTTAAGTGTAACGGGATTATTGCAGTGACCTTCTACAGACTTGAAACTTCTGAAAAATAAAAGATCCTGTAAGGGGTATTTTGAAAGAGAAGTCTCAATGTCTAACCAGATAGAGGAGCCATCATTTGTGATCCAGTCAGAGATATAACAAAGGTGGGCACACCACTGATAGAACCTGATATTGGGCAGGTCCAAGCCTCCCATAGAACTTGGCAGCTGCAATATTGCCATCTTAAGTCTTGGTTTGCGTTTACTCCATATAAAGGAACTTAGCCATCCATTTACATCCTTTATTACCTTATTGGAGAGTAATACTGGGATCATTTGGATTGGGTAAAGTAGTCTAGGTAAAATGTTCATTTTCAAGAGGGATATTCTACCCAACCAAGAAATCGGGAGAGAGTTCCAGCGCTCCAGATCCTGTCTTATTGTATCAAACAAGGGAACAAAATTGGCTTTGTACATTTGCTGGAATTTAGGAGTTATAAATATACCCAGATACATGAAACCTGAGGGAGACCATTTAAAAGGGAAGGGGGGAGAAGTATTAGGTACAGAGTGCAGGCTACCAAGTGGCATAGCCTCTGACTTAGTTAGGTTAATCTTGTAGCCTGAGAATTCGCTGAATAATTCAATAATATTAATAAGAGCTGTAATTGAAGTCTCGGGACTAGAGATGAATATCAGGACATCATCAGCATACAAGCTTATTTTATGGTGAACATCACCAATGAGCAGCCCCTGTATAGCAGGCGTTACCCTGATGGCCTCAGCCAGTGGTTCCATAACGAGTGCAAAGAGGAGGGGGGATAAAGGACAGCCCTGTCTGGTACCTCTGTGTATAGAGAAGTTATTTGACCTTAGCCCATTAGTAAGGACAGCAGCCTGAGGATCATCATATAAAACTTTCACCCATTTTATAAAGTTGTCACCCAGACCAAATTTATTTAGAGCAAATAATAGGTAAGACCACTCCACACGATCAAATGCTTTCTCAGCATCTAGGGAGAGCACCAGACCATCCACAGCACTTTGTTGGTAAGCTTGAATTACATTAAGAAGCCGCCTGACATTGTTGCATGACTTACGGCCCTTAATGAAGCCAGTTTGGTCTCCTTTCACAATTAGTGGCAGTGAGTCCTCTAATCTTGTGGCTAGAATTTTAGAAAGCAATTTTCTATCCACATTCAGAAGGGAAATTGGTCTGTACGAGGAACAAGACTCTGGACATTTTCCCTTTTTGAGAATAAGTGAAATGTTGGCTTCTCTCAGCGTTTGAGGGAGTTGGTCATTTGAAAATGAGTGATTAAACATATCCCGCAATGGCTCAAGGATCAGGCCATGGAACTCTTTATAGAACTCACTACAAAACCCGTCTGGTCCTGGGGCCTTACCATTTTGCAGATTCTTAATTGCGAACATTATCTCTTCCTTGGTAATAGGGGCATTAAGGAGGGACCGCTGCTCTTCGGAGATAGTAGGGAGCTCAATCTTACAAAAGAAGTTCTCCATTAATTTGGGTGCATCATTTGGCAGCTCTGAGGCATAAAGATTTGTATAAAATGTCTTAAATGAGTCACTTATCAATTTATTTTCATATAAGTGATTACCATCAGAGTCAGTAATAGTAGCAATTGACTGAGAGTCAGCTCTCTTTTTAGCTAGGTATGCCAAGTACTTTCCTGGCTTATCGCCATGTTCATATAGCTTTTGCCTCACAAATCTCATTTTCTTTTCAGCGTCCTGTGTTAGGAGAGAGTCTAACGTTGATCTAATGACTGATATTTCCTTTAATAGGGCAGGAGTGGGTGTTTTAATGTAGTCCTTCTCTTTAGTTCCTAATTCACCCTCTAACATTTTTTGCTTTTCACGCTTTTTCCGTCTCTTAGTAGCTGTGTATGACATAATCAGACCCCTGGCATACGCTTTACAGGTCTCCCAAAAGAGCGAGGGGTTATCTGTTGATTGAGAGTTAATAGAGAAAAATGCTTTAAACTCTGTAATGAAATATGATGTGAATGTATGGTCTTTAAGAATGGTTGTGTTCAACCTCCAATGTCTTGACCGATTGAATGCCTCGTTGAGTTTTATGTCCAGGATCACCTCAGCATGATCAGATATGACTATGCTTCCTATCCTAGCGGATAGAACAGACTGCAGAGACGTCCTGGGCACAAAAAAATAATCTATTCTAGTCTGACATCCATGAGGTGCAGAGAAAAAAGTGAACTCTCTGTTGGAGGGATGAAAAGCTCTCCAGACATCCGCATACCCCAGATCATCACAAATAGCTTTAAGTGACTTAGCTTGAGGAGAGAGTGAAGCTAAACCGCTGGGGAACCTATCAATAAGGGGGTTCAACAAGCAGTTAAAATCTCCTCCAACCACTGCAGTGTCCGAGTTTAATTCTGAAAAGTCTAGAAAAACCTTAGTGAGGAAATCAGGGGGGTGAGCAGGGGGGAAGTAAATATTCATTATAGAAATGTTCTGCCCTTGTAAAGTACCATTAATTATAACAAAGCGACCAAATTTATCTTTCACACAATTCAAGACCTTAAGTGGTAAGTTCTTTTTCACCAGAATTGCTACCCCTCTACTTCTGGATGTAAATGATGAGAAAAACACTTGACCAAACCCCCCTTGTTGTAATTTCAGGTGCTCCTTATCCTCCAAATGAGTTTCTTGCAACAGGGCAATATCAATATTTTCTTTTTTCAAAAAAGATAGTACCTTCTTCCTCTTAATGGGGTTATGGCTCCCTCTAATGTTCCATGTACATACACGCAGTCCATTACCTGCCATTGTATCTTGACCATTCGATATCCAGACTGAATCCCACTGTAAAAGTGGGGTGGTACCTTTTTCCATGTGTTGAACTCTCCTCCATCTCACTGAGCATAAACAAACGATATGAACCCTGAACTCGAACTATACTAAACCCAAAAATTAAACATGTAAAGATCCAAAAGGGGGTTTTCCCACTAGCTAACATGCAGGGGATTTCAACTCTCCCATGTAGACTCTTAAGTCTGCATTGCCGCTCCATAGCCTCATCCTTTATATGTATGGAAAAGAAAATCAATAGGAGAATATTGAGGCTCTTCCACCTAAAACCAAACCTAGGCACCAATATGGATTCACACATATCTCAGCCTGAGCTATAGCGGCTATTACTTTAGCAAGAAAAATAATAAAGATACGAATATTACTGAGCCGAAGTACGTGAGGACTCACGTCACTGTTTCATGATCAGATTCAACCAAAAATAAACAAAGTTATCCAATGCTGCTGAGGTGCAGCTTAAAATTGATTTACCCGAGAGAGTCAATAAACGCAGCAGCCTCTTCAGGTGTGTAGAGCTTTTTAGGTGAACCGTTGACCATAATCTTCAATGTGGCCGGGTACAACAGTGCGTAGTCCATCTTCATTCTCCTGAGTCGAGCCTTCGCCTCATCAAACGCTTTGCGTCTTCGTACAACCGCCGTGGAATAATCATTGAAGAATAAAACCTTAGGACTTTTACGTTGACTACCATCAGAGCCGATGTTTCTAGCCGCATCCATGACGCGCTGCTTGTCGGTGAAGTTGTGGAACTTTATAACCACCGGCCGTGGGCGCTGATTGGGACCGGGTATCGGTGCTTGAGAGCGATGGGCTCTGTCCAGCTTCACACGGCCAGCCTTAGTGTCCATTTGTAGGTAGCCAGGGATCCATTCCTCAAAGAATTTTACCGAACGTGTCCCTTCAGAATTTTCCGGGAGTCCCACAACACGAATATTGCATCTGCGTCCTCGATTATCCAAGTCGTCAATGTGCTCCGCCATTTCGCGCACCTGTTTCTCAAGTGCTTTTAGCTTAGCGTCCATAGATGTAGTTGAAGTTTCCACTGCATCAATTCTTCCTTCCGCCTCAACAACACGTTCCACAACCCTCTGTAGTTCAGCTGAATGGCCTGCTATTGCTTCCAAGACCGTTCTTATCTTAGCATCGATCACTTTAGTAATGTTATCAGTCATCTTTTGAATCACCAGGTCCATTGTGCCTGTATCCGCAATGGTGCTAGCCTCGCTAACGTTAGCTAGCTCCTCATGCACATCCACAGGGGTGGGAGTTTTGGTCGACTTCTTAGTAGTTCTGTTGGGCATGTTGTCGGAGATTTTTGCGAAAAAGTCGTCAAGACTCATTATATGGTAACTTGTTTAGCCAATTCCACCACTTTTTCAAGCTAGGAGATTAATGTAAAAATATAAATTTACGAATGCCACGAGAGCTCGCTGAAACACCGTGTTCTCTCTACGGCGCCATTTTCATCCCCCCACCTAAAAAACTTTTTTAACAAATCAAAAACTGAAAAATTGGGCGTGCAAAATTATTCAGCCCCCTTAAGTTAATACTTTGTAGCGCCACCTTTTGCTGCGATTACAGCTGTAAGTCGCTTGGGGTATGTCTCTATCAGTTTTGCACATCGAGAGACTGAAATTTTTTCCCATTCCTCCTTGCAAAACAGCTCGAGCTCAGTGAGGTTGGATGGAGAGCATTTGTGAACAGCAGTTTTCAGTTCTTTCCACAGATTCTCGATTGGATTCAGGTCTGGACTTTGACTTGGCCATTCTAACACCTGGATATGTTTATTTTTGAACCATTCCATTGTAGATTTTGCTTTATGTTTTGGATCATTGTCTTGTTGGAAGACAAATCTCCGTCCCAGTCTCAGGTCTTTTGCAGACTCCATCAGGTTTTCTTCCAGAATGGTCCTGTATTTGGCTCCATCCATCTTCCCATCAATTTTAACCATCTTCCCTGTCCCTGCTGAAGAAAAGCAGGCCCAAACCATGATGCTGCCACCACCATGTTTGACAGTGGGGATGGTGTGTTGCTTTTACGCCAAACATAAAGTTTTGCATTGTTGCCAAAAAGTTCAATTTTGGTTTCATCTGACCAGAGCACCTTCTTCCACATGTTTGGTGTGTCTCCCAGGTGGCTTGTGGCAAACTTTAAACAACACTTTTTATGGATATCTTTAAGAAATGGCTTTCTTACCACTCTTCCATAAAGGCCAGATTTGTGCAATATACGACTGATTGTTGTCCTATGGACAGAGTCTCCCACCTCAGCTGTAGATCTCTGCAGTTCATCCAGAGTGATCATGGGCCTCTTGGCTGCATCTCTGATCAGTCTTCTCCTTGTATGAGCTGAAAGTTTAGAGGGACGGCCAGGTCTTGGTAGATTTGCAGTGGTCTGATACTCCTTCCATTTCAATATTATCGCTTGCACAGTGCTCCTTGGGATGTTTAAAGCTTGGGAAATCTTTTTGTATCCAAATCCGGCTTTAAACTTCTTCACAACAGTATCTCGGACCTGCCTGGTGTGTTCCTTGTTCTTCATGATGCTCTCTGCGCTTTTAACGGACCTCTGAGACTATCACAGTGCAGGTGCATTTATACGGAGACTTGATTACACACAGGTGGATTGTATTTATCATCATTAGTCATTTAGGTCAACATTGGATCATTCAGAGATCCTCACTGAACTTCTGGAGAGAGTTTGCTGCACTGAAAGTAAAGGGGCTGAATAATTTTGCACGCCCAATTTTTCAGTTTTTGATTTGTTAAAAAAGTTTGAAATATCCAATAAATGTCGTTCCACTTCATGATTGTGTCCCACTTGTTGTTGATTCTTCACAAAAAAATACAGTTTTATATCTTTATGTTTGAAGCCTGAAATGTGGCAAAAGGTCGCAAAGTTCAAGGGGCCCGAATACTTTCGCAAGGCACTGTATATATATATATATATGGACAAACCGAAGTAGCCGTTAACTGCGTTACATTAAAGTGGCTGGTGAGAAATTACATGAATGCTAAATAAGGATTTCTGAGCTGCAGAAAAAAATGACACTGACGTAATCCATTTGCATCGTAGGGCACTGCAGGTAGGCAGGTAGGCACTGCAGGTAGGCAGGTAGGCACTGCAGGTAGGCACTGCAGGTAGGCAGGTAGGCACTGCAGGTAGGCAGAATTCAATGCCGTTCTTTGAAAGAATTCTCTGGCCTTTAGGCCTCTGTCGGCCTGCTACACAAAAGGCCCAAATGGCTCTGGCAAACAAATTGAGCACAAAGAAAAGGATTCAATGACCTGACGACTGAGTGTTCTTACCAAAAGTTCCAATTTACCAAAAGGTTTTGGCATTGGATTAGAATGGCTTCAGAATATAAGGGGTGATAAAACACTGACAAAATGCACATTTATAATAGATGCTTCGTGTGTTGACTACCTGCATTGCTCATCAACTCTTGACTGTCTTCACTCGTCTTTATAGCTCTTAGTCTTATGGACACTGATACGCTGTTCTTGTGGTGTTGGAAATAAAAGCCACAATAGCCCATGTAGAAATACTGACACATTGTTTATTTGGTTGACGTCGTTATGAGTGACCTTCCTTAAGGCATTACTTCAGTCTCACACACCATCACCTCAACACGTGGCAGCACTGGACCGCAAGGCACTGTGGAATAGCAGTGCCCTGCTGGCCTGAAGAGTGTTAAAGACAGGGGGTTGACCACCCCACTGCTAATCTCCCACAGTATGCAAACCGAGTAGAGGGGGTGAAGCGGCTCCTTTTTAAGCTCCTTTTTCTACGACCGACTGAACCGCAGGTAAACCTCTCTTGATTGATTTCGGGAGTAGATTTATTGGTATTGCACACAGCAGTATGAGAAGATTAAGGTCGTTTTGAGGAACCCATCATTTGAGGATTAAAGGACTATCTGGTGCAGGTTCCTTCCATATGGTGGTAGACACAGTGAACCTGGCATGCCTCCCCTGTTTCTGCACTGCTCTCACATCTCCACACATTATACAAGCAGAGGTCAGATCCATCCACAACACCCTCCTCTTATCCGAGCGGGATTCTTCTCTGTCTGGTGGTGAGAGTTTGTTTGTTTTCAACCCATTTTTTAAAACAAGCTCTCTCTGACAGTTGTTTTTTTTTCGGCAAAAGAAAAACTAAACAAGAGGAAAAGTGTTTCTTGGGAAAAGGGAGAAGAAAAATTGAGGAAGAGGAGAGACGATGACAAGCTCTGGAAAGGCACGGCGGAGTGCCTCCTTGAATCAATCAACCAGGGGGAGGACAAGCACTTCATCCATCCAGCCTATGCCAGCCTTTCCTCCCCGTTTTACAACAATCAGACGGCTGATGAAAAGCAGCCTGTGAAACCACAGGAGATGAGGGGAGGGAGGTTGGGGTGGTTGTGGTGGATCTCAGCTGTGCAAGCCGGAGTGGGTGGAGTACGGGGGGGGGGGGGGGTTGAAGTTGAGGAGCAGGTGCAGATGTGAGGAGATTGGAGGGACACTTAGGACCCTACTCAAACCCCCCCACTAAAACGGAAACAACCTCTTCTTAAAAATGCACTGTACTGTATGTGTGTGGTTGTATAATATACCCATCAAAACAAGGAATCACCACATTCCTTTGACATTTGTAATGAGACAAACCGAATTGGCCCCGAGTGTAAAACACTGTTACTGAGAGCAGCCCGACTCAGACTCTTGACATCTGCCACAGTACAGAGATGGCTGGGAGTGACTCTTAAGTAAATTGTCAAGTTCCAAAGCAGAGCGCAGGCCATTTGTGGCTCCTCTGAGTGTCCGAATGGAAAACAAACTATCAGGCACCTCTGGTCTGAGGTGAACAAACACAAATCTCCCAAAATAAAGTAGAGGTAGAGTCAGTGGGGATTAAAAAGTGAGACCTAGCATGCTTTAACCCCTGACCTGAGTGAGTTAGTTGTTCAGCCAGTTAAAAGACAGGGTAAAAGCAGTACAAACAGCTACCAAAGAGCCACAAGATAGTTAGGCTACGCAAACGTCTCCCTAAGGGTTACAGTCCGGTAAGAGGGAGAGTGTCCAATGTAATACCCATCTGTCATGATAAATACCATAGCCTGTCACTTTGCTAATTGACTTGGAGATGAAACAGAGAAAATAAAGTGCCTTGACCTTTTCACTGCCCCCCTCTGACAAAGGACAGGCCAATCAGATTAGGAATAAGAATAACATGTAATTGAATAGGATCTCTAAAGGACAGACACCGTCTGGTTTTATGTAGGGGTGCATTAAGGGATTTAGCCTTCAAAGGTTTATGTAACAACAACACTGCCAGCAGACTTAGAGAGCCCTCAAACACAACAAACAGGTCCACAATTAATGCCAGAGTTAAAAATGGTTAAAAAAAACAAAACAGTTATGAGATGGTAGGTTGAAAGGAAATGTCACCCTGGACCCCAACATAGTCTTCATTTCAGCGACCCATTCACTGTAGAGACGAAGGCTGTTGCCTTATAGAATCCATTTTGATTAGTCTGTCAGAGTCAGGGAAGTTCTTCAAATTATAATAAAGTGATAGAAAGTGAAAAGGGGCTAGAGCTCGAGAAACTGGCCCATCACTAATGATTAACCAGAGAGGGCCAACCCAACCCAACCCTACCCGCCACTCCTTTGTGATTTTTGAAATGAGTTTTATAGTTGAGACGTAATTTAACTGTAAATGTGCCATGAACACAACCACTCATGATGTTGTCATCTGATTGTCAAACAAATCACTACCTTCACACATTTTGCCAAAATAATTCCAGCATCCGATGAGTGCACGCGTGTTCTTTCGTTCAATTCGCAAGTGGATGAAACTACCTCAACCGAGAAAGCTTCCGAGTGAGCGAAACAGCGCCCCTCTGTCTTACTATACGAATCCCATGTATCTGATGCTGTCTAGACAAAATATATATATATTTTTAAAAAAAAGGTATGACATGCCATACTCTTTTTGGTCAGACAGCATCAGATACATGGGCTACACATATGTCCTCTGCCTCGACGAAGATGACAGTATTATCAGCAGCACCAGTCTTTTTACTACAGAAATGCGTATTGTATCCCCCTAGAGTCTAAGGGCCCGAGGCTGGGTTTCTACTAAGCTAGCCATGTCAAGAACCAGGCTTGCCTAGTTCATGGCAGAAAAATAGCTAAAAAAATGGGTGGGTCCCAGTGTAAATCAGTGACACGTCAAACCAATCAAATGCCTTGCTTGGGCGGAGCACCAGTAGTGCTCACTAGATTAGTGTCATAGGTGCAACAGTGCGTGACGATTCTTTTTTACAGTCTATGGTGAGGATGGCCGGGAAATCGCAGATTAAAACCCCATCAAAATATGTTGATGTATGCCTATTGTGTATAGGGCACACTTCTGACAAAACACAATTAAGCTTTTCGTCCATTTTCTGCAATGGTGCAAAATAGCATACGGAACAACTCTTTGCAAAATGTGTCATTCCCTGTCTGAAAACAGTGACAAACATAACACGTAGCACCAACAGGCATGTGGTAGAAAGGTTCTTGAAATGTAGCATCCAATCAAAATTTTGTCGCTGGGAGTCAGCGGACCATTCTTAAAAGTTTTTGCAATTCAAAATTCTTTAGACTTCCAAGGGATGCGTGACAGTGACGTGACTAAGCTAGCATATGGAATTGTTTTAGGATGGTCATACCAAGGATAACTTAGCTATTTGATTCAGAATTGTAAGACCCCCCTGTATGTATAAAAATATTACATAAAATAAAATATTATGTTGAAACATTGAATTTGGCCTTACTGCTATTAGCCCAAAGAAACACAATGAATAACTGATAGTCAAGATGTTTATCAAAAGGAAGTATGTTTTGAAGTATTAGTCCTATATCTGAGTGATATAAGAAAGCTTATTTTACCGTGGAATTACCTGTATACCTTGAACATGGAAATGCGCTATTCACTTCTAGAAATGTTTCGGCTCGGTGCCGCCTTATTAGCGTTCGGACGCTACAGACGTTTTAGTGAGAAGACAGATTTTTGAGATGTCTCCTGGTCTGACAAACACCTCTGTTGCTCTGCCACCTTCCACCGCAGATGCAGAAGGCCGATTGAGTTTGGATTGAGACGCAGCCCGTGCAGATATCTCTATCTTAAACAGATTTTGATGGGGATTCTTTATGTATTATGCCTCGAGCAGAGCCTGGCGGCACCTCTAGCCCCTTGATGATGTGAGGCCTGAGGCAATTGTCTCTTCTGCCTAATGGCAAGTCCGCCAGTGCTAACATCTCACCCTAGACATTCAGCAGTCTATCATTAGGATGTAATTGGCTGATTGTATGAGATAGGAAGCATTCATATCACACATGCACACTACAGCTATATTGCGGTGATTTTTTTCATTAGCACTTTATCTGGTCTCTGCAACCTTGGAAGTCATGTGTGTGTGCACGTGTAAGTAATTGAAGGCATCCACTGTGTTTGCCGTAGTTTCAAACGGCAGGTGGTGAATCAGCAGTAGTCACGCCTTGCAGCGAAGCAGATTCAAATGAATGAAAAGACGACATGGTATTAAGGACGCATGGTTTCACCTACAGTTGAAGTCGGAAGTTTACATAAACCTTAGCCAAATACATTTAAAGTCAGTTTTTCACAATTTCTGACATTTAATCCTAGTAAAAAATCCCTGTTTTAGGTCAGTTAGGATTACCACTTTATTTTAAGAATGTGAAATGTCAGAATAATAGTATAAAGAATTATTTATTTCAGCTTTTATTTCTTTCATCACATTCCCAGTGGGTCAGAAGTTTGCATTCGTTCAATTAGTATTTGGTAGCATTGCCTTTAAATTGTTTAAATTGGGTCAAACGTTTTGGGTAGCCTTCCACAAGCTTCCCACAATAAGGGGTGAATTTTGGCCCATTCCTCCTGACAGAGCTGGTGTAATTGAGTCAGGTTTGTAGGCCTCCTTGCTCACACACGCATTTTCAGTTCTGCCCACAAATGTTCTATGGGATTGAGGTCAGGGCTTTGTGATAGCCACTCTAATACCTTGACTTTGTTGTCCTTAAGCCATTTTGCCCCAACTTTCGAAATATGCTTGGGGTCATTGTCCATTTGGAAGACCCATTTGCGACCAAGCTTTAACTTCCTGACTGATGTCTTGAGATGTTGCTTCAATATATCCATCCTCATGATGCCAACTATTTTGTGAAGTGCACCAGTCCCTTCTGCAGCGAAGCACCCCACAACATGATGCTGCCACCCCCGTGCTTCACAGTTGGGATGGTGTTCTTCGGCTTGCAAGCCTCCCCCTTTTCCCTCTAAACATAACGATGGTCAATATGGCCAAACATTTCTATTTTTGTTTCATCAGACCAGAGGACATTTCTCCAAAAAGTCCGATCTTTGTCCCCATGTGCAGTTGCAAACCGTAGTCTGGCAGTTTTGGAGCAGTGGCTTCTTCCTTGCTGAACGGCCTTTCAGGTTATGTTGATATAGGACTCGTTTTACTGTGTATATAGATACTTTTGTACCCGTTTCCTCCAGCATCTTCACAAGGTCCTTTGCTGTTGTTCTGGGATTGATTTGCACTTTTCACACCAAAGTATGGTCATCTCTAGGAGACAGAATGCGTCTTCTTCCCAAGCGGTATGACAGCTGCGTGGTCCCATGGTGTTTATACTTGTGTACTATTGTTTGTACAGATGAACGTGGTACCTTCAGGCATTTGGAAATTGCTCCCAAGGATGAACCAGACTTGTGGAGGTCTACAATTTTTTTCTGAGGTCTTGGCTGATTTCTTTCGATTTTCCCATGATGTCAAGCAAAGAGGCACTGAGTTTGAAGGTAGGCCTTGAAATACATCCACAGGTACACCTACAACTGACTCAAATTATGTCAATTAGCCTATCAGAAGCTTCTAAAGCCATGACATCATTTTCTGGAGTTTTCCAAGCTGTTTAAAGTCACAGTCAACTTAGTGTATGTAAACTTCTTACCAGCTGGAATTGTGATACAGTGAATTATAAATGAAATAATCTGTCTGTAAACAATTGTTGGAAAAATGACTTGTGTCATGCACAAAGTAGATGTCCTAACTGACTTGCCAAAACTATAGTTTGTTCACAAGAAATGGGTGGAGTGGTTGAAAAACAAGTTAATGACTCCAACCTAAGTGTATGTAAACTTCCGACTTCAACTGTATATTCATTTTGCAGCGATGGGCCTTCTCTGCGAAATTATTGCCACCACTCCCCCCAAAAAATAAGATTTTTTCAGGGTGGTAAAAATGTTTTCAGTTTAAACTTAAAACAACTACAACACATAGTGCCTTAGAAATAATTCACACCCCTTGACTTGTTCACATTTTGTTGTTACAGCCTGAATTGAAAATTTATTTAAAAAAAAAAAATGTCATTGGCCTACACACAATACAACATAATGTTGAAGTGGAATAAAGTTTTTCAAATTATTTTACAAATTCATTAAAAATGAAAAGCTGATATGTCTTCAGTCAACTCCTTTGTTATGGCAAGCCTAAAGTTCAGCAGTAAAATTTGATCTCAAAACGTCACATAATAAGTTGCATGGACTCACCCTGTATGCAATAATAGAGTTTAACATGATTTTTGAATGACTACTTCATCTCTGTACTCCACACATGCCGATAATTGTAAGGTCCCTCAGTTGAGCAGTGAATTTAAAACATATATTCAACCACAAAGACCAGGGAGGTTTTCCAATGCCTAGCAAAGAAGGGCACCTATTGGTAGATGGGTAAAATACTTAGGTTTTGCTGTGAGATATGGGTCATTACACAAGCATTTGTTCCAAACTAAATCAATTCAAGCATGGTCCACAGACCGATGCTGCATGCTAATAATATTGTTACACTGATTTTCTTTTTCCTATAGTAACATTGACAAAAAAAATGTACTGAGTGCACTTCTGGTTATTTCTATGGGGAGCACACTGTGTCAGAGGGAAAAATAGTGACATTGTATTATGTATATCCCATGATAAAAGTATACCAAAGCCATCTTTGGTTCTCTAGTTTTAGCCTGGACAACAGGTGTACAAATATAATTATTTATATTCCCTCCCTCCATACATTCCCTCTCTCCTCAGATGACAGAAAGGCCACATCTCTACCTCTAAAAAGATCTGAGGCAGCCCACTCTGTCTCCCTGTGCGTATTTAAAATGACACCTAATATCTCTGTCTGATCATCAATTATGCCACTATAAGAGTTGGCCCTCAGAGAGGAGAGGTGTGTGTGTGTGTTTGTGTGTGTGTGGGTGTGTGACGTACTTCTGCATGGTGAGGGCCAGGTTGAAGCTGGCAGACTTGATCTTGTTCTGGGCCTCTAGGTGGGTCATGCCTTCAGTGCTGACCCCGTCGATGGCCACGATGATGTCACCCTGGATCAGGTTGCCCTGCTGTGCCTTACTCCCTGGGGTGATCTGTGGACGGTCAGCACACACATAGGTCAATCATAATGTGCTTTGTCAAATGGACACTAGTGCTAAGCGATTAACCAAAATGTCTAAACATAAAAAATAAAATACAAAAAACAGCTAATTGACAGACATCAGTTCAATTATTATAATAACATTTTGTTCTGTTTTATTCTGTGAGCTTGATGGTCAGTTTCTATAGAGATAAATTAGATCAACCCCGAACTTTGACATTTAGTAAGGAGTTGTAGTTTCCAACAGGCCAATATTCTACATAGTTTAGTGCAAAAAATGTGGTGATTAACTACAATGACCATAATCCATTGTCCGCCCGCTTACTTGCACGGTCTCGGTCTGTGTGGAGCAGACACTTGAATGAGAGATATTCAACAGTCATAAAAGTATGCCTTATTTACTATCACTTAATCACAGCAGAGAAGTAAATATCTTAGGTCAATGAAATGGGAATGGAATTGATCAATGGTGTTATGAGTGAGCTGCCTGTCACGTAGGGCTCGGCTTAAGTCTCTGAGGTGCAAAGCCTCCTGCCAATCACAGTCAGGTGGAGCCCGACAACCTGTTTACACTGGACACAATAAGAGGACACAAGTGTACAGGCAGGCCTCCATGTCTAATCTTTGACAGCTGACTACATAACCTAACATGCGGAATATTCTGTGATTATTACATTATCTCAGTTGTAGTACAGTATGTTATTATGGGTGTAGAAGACTGAACTTGGACGATCAGTTCATCAGTAATCACAGTCACACTTTATTTGGATAGTCCAGAAAGTCCATCTGTAGATGCTCAATAGATGGTCATACTATCACCAAACTATCTGTTGATAAGCAACTGCGTGCTATGGTTCGGTTTAGAATAAGGGTTACGTTTAGGGTTAGGATAAGGGTTAAGGTTAGGGTTAGTAGATAAACTATATATACACAAAAGTATATGGACATACCTTGAAATTAGTGGACTCGGCTATTTCAGCCACACCCGTTGCTCACGGGTGTATAAAAGCACACAGCCATGCAATCTCCATAGACAAAACATTGGCAGTCAAATGTCCTTACTGAAGAGCTCAGTGACTTTCAATGTGGCATCATCATAGGATGCCACCTTTCCAACAAGTCAGTTCATCAAATTTCTGCCCTGCTAGACCCGGTCAACTGTGTTGTTATTGGGAATTGGAAACGTCTCTGAGCATTTAAAAAAAATAATAATAATTTTAGTCATTTAGCAGATGCTCTTATCCAGAGCAATTAGGGTTAAGTACCTAGCTCAAGGGCACATCGGCAGATTTCATCTAGTCAGCTTCAGGATTTGAACCAGCAACCTTTCATTTATTGGCCCAACCTCTTGACTGTTAGGCTACCACCCAGCCACAGCAACAACGGCTCAGCCGCAAAATAATTGTTCGTCGGGAGCTTCATGAAATGGGTTTCCATGGCCGAGCAGCCGCACACAAGCCTAAGATCACCAGCTGGAGTGGTGTAAAGCTCACCGCCATTGGACTCTGGAGCAGTGGGAACGCGTTCTCTGGAGTGATGAATCACGCTTCACCATCTGGCAGTCCGACAGACGAATCTGTCCCCGCGGAAATGTTCCAACATCGAGTGGAAAGCCTTCCCAGAAGAGTGGGGGCTGTTATAGCAGCAAAGGCGGGGACCAACTCCATATTAATGCCCATGATGTTGGAATGAGATGTTCGACGAGCAGGTATCCACATACTTTTGGTCATGTAGTGTAGTTAGTTGAAATGTTAATGATACACCAAACCAGGAAACATCAAATTAAGTGCCCAGGATCATTAGTACACTGGAAACTATCTGTAATTTCCACCATTTAATGATGAAACTAGGGGAGAAAGGATGGGGAGGCTTCCAGACCACTCATTAGCTGATTTATCAGAGGCAGAGTTTTATTTTAATTTTATTTTTGCCTCCCCCCTCTTTAACCCTCCAGTTTTGACACCATCTGCCCTCATTTATAAGAACCACCCTCGCCCCAAAATATCCCTCCTGATAAAAACCCTTACCTCACCTAATCTCATGGTCTTTATCCCCATCTTTTACTCCCAGGAGTAGTACACAGTAATTGGCTGCTTCCTGTTCAAACTGCCTGACATTTCTTACTTACCCACTTTTCATATTCCCGCAATAATTTCCATCATTCAGGAAGAGAGGAATAAAAGAGCGAGAGAAGTGAGAGAGAGCTCTCATAAAGCAATCTAACTGACTAAATCCCTTGAGTGGAAAATGAAAGTCAGGGTGGCTTATTCATTATTACTGTTAAAAGAACATGGAATAACATTGCAACAATAGGGTCTGTGTGAACTTTCATCAAAGTGAAGAGAGTGAGTCGGCTGTAGACCGAGACACACTTCATTCATTAGAATGAGATTTTTATTTATTTTATTGAACCTTTATTTCACTAGGCAAGTCAGTTTAAGAAAAAATCTTATTCACAATGACGGCCTACCCCAGCCAAACCCGGACGATGCAGGGCCAATTGTGCCTCGCCCTATGGGACTCCCAATCACGTCCGGATGTGATTCAGCCTGAATTCGAACCAGGGACTGTAGTGACACCTCTTGCACTGAGATGCAGTGCCTTAGACCGCTGTGCCACTCGGAAGCCAAGATGAATGGGCACCGACTTCACAGAGAAGAGAGAAATGCAAATGAGGACAGAAAATGGAGAAGTGAATGGGCACTGACTTCAGAGAAGTGCAAATAAGATTTCAAAATCAAAGTAAACTTTAGCATTAAGGGGTTTAGTATCTGTGATTGCTACAACCATTTATGGACTGTTAAATTAATGATATATAGCTATAGAAGTTTTTAAGAATATAACTTATAACTGTCTATAAGTTTGAGAGTGGTTACATTTCTCCCGCCCCATCCCTCAACAAACAATTGAGTAATCACACACTGTTGCAGACCCGTTTGAGTGTGTTGTTGAAATTTCTCCACTAATCAGTTACATCCAGGGGGGCTTTTCAGCTGTGCATTTCGGGAAACAAGCACCCCCCTCTTCCTTGTCACTCCTCACAGTTCTATGAATGAAACTAATTCAATTTGGCCTACACCTCATTCCGGTAAAAAACAGACTGTCCCCACAGCGGTGCAGAAGGCTGTCTGAGGCTGGTATCAAGCTCCACCAGCCATCTCGGTCTGTTGCCTTCACATATATCCCTCTCTCGCTATCTCTTCCACTCTCCCCCTCCTTTTCCCTCTTTAATTCCCTTCTTCTTACTCCTTCTCTCTATCCCATTATCTCGCTCCCTTTCTCACACCCCGCTCTCCCTCTTCTTCTCTCCCTCTACTCATCACTCTCTCCTTCCCTCCCTCCATCCCTATCCATCTCTCTCGGAGTGAAAAAATTAAATGGGTCCCTGTCTGTATCTCCCTGGGGAGCTCAGTTGTCACTTGGCACGTGCAAGACAGCCTGCAACTAGCTGGTGAGACCACTGTGAAGAGCTCATTTAAAACACACACCAACAGGGAACTGGAGCTAACCGGTGTTGGAAAATATATTCTCAGGGCCTTCAGAAAGTATTCACACACCCCTTGATTTTTTTTTACATTGTCGTGTTACAAGGTTGGATTAAAATGTATTTAATTGTCCCTTTTTGTCAACGATCGACACAAAATACTCGAATGTCAAAGTGGAAGAAGAATTCTAACATAGGTAAAAAATGTATAACAAATAAAAACACAAATATATCTTGATTACATAAGTATTCAACCCCCGGGGTCAATTCATGTTAGAATCACCTTTGGCAGCGTGAGTCTAAGAGCTTTGCACACCTGGATTGTACAATATTTACACATTATATATTTTTTCAAGTAGGTTGTTGATCATTGCTAGACAGCCATTTTCAAGTCTTGCCATAGATTATGAAGCTGATTTAAGTCACAACTGTAACTAGGTCACTTGGTACGCAACTCGAGTGTATATTTGACCTTGTGTGTTTTAGGTTATTGTCCTTCTGAAAGGTGATTTTGCCACCCAGTGTCTGTTGGAAAGCAGACGGAACCAGGTTTTCCTCTAGGATTGTGCCTGTGCTTAGTTTATTCTGTTTATTTTCATCCTAAAAACTCCCTAGTCCTTATCGATGACAAGCATACCCATAACATGATGCAGCCACCACCATGTTTGAAAATATGAAGAGTGGTACTCAATGATGTGTTGTGTTAGATTTGCCCCAAACACAACGCTTGGTATTCGGGATAACAATTTATTTTCCACAATATTTTTATTTCTGTTCAGGCTTCCTCTTAGCACTGTCATTTAGGTTAGTATTTCAGGGCAAATACAATGTTGTTGATCTATCCAAAAAAAAAAGATATATCACAGCCATTAAACTCTAACACCATTTGCCACATAGTGAAATCCCTGAGCGGTTTCCTCCCTCTTCGGCTACTGAGTTAGGAAGGAGGCCTGTATCTTTGTAGTGACTGAGTGTATTGATACACCATCCAAAGTGTAATTAATAACTTCACTATGCTTAAAGGGATTTTCAATGTCTGCTTTTTTTCCACCCATCTACCAATATAGTCCTTTGTGAGGCATTGGAAAACCTCCCAGGTCTTTGTGGTTAAATCTGTGTTTGAAATTCACTGCATGACTGAGAGACCTTACAGATAATTGTATCTGTGGGGTACAGAGATGAGATGGTGTTTAACATGATTTTGAATAACTATTTTTTTTGTGTTTTTTTTCACCTTTATTTAACCAGGTAGGCCAGTTGAGAACAAGTTCTCTATTACAACTGCGACCTGGCCAAGATAAAGCAAAGCAGTGCGACAAAAACAACAGAGTTACACATGGGATAAACAAACGTACAGTCAACAGTCCATGCAACTTATGTGACTCGTTAAGCAAATCTTTACTCCTGAACTTATTTAGGCTTGCCATAACAAAAGGTTTGAATACTTATTGACTCAAGACACGTCTGCTTTTTATTTTTTAATCATACATTCTTTTTTTTTTTAAGAAATCCACTGACATTATGGGGTATTGTGCGTAGGCCAGTAACAAGAAAGATTAATTTAGTTCAGCTTTTATTTCTTTCATCACATTCCCAGTGGTTCAGAAGTTCACATACACTCAATTAGTATTTGGTAGCATTACCTTTAAATTTGTTTAACTTGGGTCAAACGTTTCCGGTAGCCTTCCACAAACTTCCCAAAATAAGTTGAGTGAATTTTGGCCCATTCCTCCTGACAGAGCTGGTGTAGGCCTCCTTGCTTGCACACGCTTTTTCAGTTCTGCCCACACATTTTCTATGGGATTGAGGTCAGGGCTTTGTGATGACCACTCCAATGCCTTGACTTCGTTGTCCTTAAGTCATTTTGCCACAACTTTAGAAGTATGCTTGGGGTCATTGTCGATTTGGAAGAACCATTTGTGAACAAGCTTTAACTTCTTGATTAATGTCATGAGATGTTGCTATAATATATCCACATAATTTTCCTCCTCACGATGCCATCTATTTTGTGAAGTGTACCAGTCCCTCCTGCAGCAAAGCACCCCCACAACATGATGCTGCCACCCCTGCTTCACAGTTGGGATGGTGGTCTTCGGCTTGCAAGCCTCCCCCTTTTCCCTCCAAACATAACGATGGTCATTATGGCCAAACAGTTCCATTTTTGTTTCATAAGATCAGAGGACATTTCTCTAAAAAGTACGATCTTTGTCCCCATGTGCAGTCGCAAACCGTAGTCTGGCTTTTTAATGGCGGTTTTGGAGCAGTGGCTTCTTCCTTGCCGAGCGGCCTTTCAGGTTATATCGATATAGAACTCGTTTTACTGTGAATATAGATACTTTTGTACCTGTTTCCTCCAGCATCTTCACAAGGACCTTTGCTGTTGTTCTGGGATTGATTTGCACTTTTCGCACCAAAGTACGTTCATCTCTAGGAGACAGAATGCGTCTCCTTCCTGAGTGGTATGACGGATGCATGGTCCCATGGTGTTTATACTTGGTACCATGTTCATCTGTACAAACAATAGTACGCTTCAGGCGCTTGGAAATTGCTCCCAAGGATGAACCAGACTTGTGGGCGCCTACAATTCTTTGATTTTCCCATGATGTCAAGCAAAGAGGCACTGAGTTTGAAGGTAGGCCTTGAAATACATCCACAGGTACACCCCCAATTGACTCAAATTATGTAAATTAGCCTATCAGAAGCTTCTAAAGCCATGACATCATTTTCTGGAATTTTCCAAGCTGTTTAAAGGCACAGTCAACTTAGTGTATGTAAACTTCTGACCCACTGGAATTGTGATACAGTGAATTATAAGTGAAATTATCTGTCTGTAAACAATTGTTGGAAAAATTACTTATGTCATGCACAAAGTAGATGTCCTAACCGACTTGCCAAAACTATAGTTTGTTAACAAGAAATGTGTGGAGTGGTTGAAAAAAAGAGTTTTAATGACTCGAACCTAAGTGTATGTAAACTTCCCACTTCAACAGATAGATTTATATCTAAGACATTAACAGAATGATTAAGTGATTTGTATTTCCTGCAGCTTCCTGAAGAGGCAATGAGAATGCCCCTGTCTGTGTATGATGTGCGCATCTACCGCTTTGTGTAACCGTTAGCGATGATGCTAATGAAAACAGTCTTCTGATAGGTCTAGATGGAAAAGCTTTCCCAAAAACCTTCAATTAAAATGTTAACTTCAAAGTTGCCCATGCTTACCTGGCAGAATGGTATCATGATTATTTGCATCAATCCAGTGAGTATTTGCAAACTCTACCATCACATGTGCACTACAAAAACACTGATAAACAACAGCCTCTTGCTAGGTGTGCACTTGAATTAAAGGGTAACTACACCCCTAAACAAATATTATCAGATTTCTCCAAGACCTCAAAAGGGGTCTCCTCATGCGGCTGAAGCATTATTGTGGACTTAAAAACATGCAATGTTGTTGTTGTTTTTCCATTGCAAAAAAAAGGGAAAAACAGCCCCCCCCAAGAAATACACATTTATTTTTCAAAAATAAAATACATAATTGGAAGAACAATGGCATTTATTATATTGCAGTGATCCTGTACATAAGACTTTAATCTCAAGACAGGTTCAAATGTTAAACACGGAGCCTGCTGCTGTATTTAGTGGGGAGTCCTGAGTACCGCAGAGGAAACTAACCATTGGAACAGGGAATGTAACCGATGACAATCTCCTCTGTGAACAGAGGTAATAAGGACATTCCTGGTGTACACTACATTTTTACAGATGGGTCACTGCTAAACCACAATCTAAGGCCCTTCAAAAGCCTTCGATAGCCATTAATGGCTATTGATTGCCCCACACTCAATTGGTAAAACTGACTTTCTATTCTACTGCCAAAACCACTGCTGGATCACAGAGTGGTTTATCATAAAATCCTGTCCCTAAATAAAGTGTTTCTTGATCATGGTAAGGAAAATCTCCTGAGCCAGTCATAATGTATTACTGGAGCTCCTAGACATTGTGTCCGTGCTGTTTCTCAGATTAATATTGAGGGAAAAGAATGATGACAGTCATCGTTTATGACAGGGTCCAGGACAATTGACAGGAGTTTATTAATATAATTTATGCTTTGCTATATAAAAGGTTGTGATTAAAATAATAATTTGAAAAAGAGACTAAAACGCCACGTTTTAACAAAAATAGTCCCCCCCCCCAAAAAAAAAAATCTGATTAAGCCCCTCTAAATATTTATTATTATCATCATCCATGAATAAATCAAACTGTACTCAGTGAATGTCTGAAAATGTGTCATTAGTCTGAGGGGACAGACTATAGGGACAGACCGAGAAACCGAGAGACTGGCAGGTTTTTACTGCTAACCTACAAAGCATTACATGGGCTTGCTCCTACCTATCTTTCCGATTTGGTCCTGCCGTACATACCTACACGTACGCTACGGTCACAAGACGCAGGCCTCCTAATTGTCCCTAGAATTTCTAAGCAAACAGCTAGAGGCAGGGCTTTCTCCTATAGAGCTCCATTTTTATGGAAGGGTCTGCCTACCCATGTGAGAGACGCAGACTTGGTCTAAAACCTTTAACTCTTTACTGAAGACTCATCTCTTCAGTGGGTCATATGAATGAGTGTAGTCTGGCCCAGGAGTGTGAAAGTGAACGGAAAGGCACTGGAGCAACAGACCACCCTTGCTGTCTCTGCCTGGCCGGTTCCCCTCTCTCCACTGGGATTCTCTGCCTCTAACCCTATTACAGGGGCGGAGTCACTGGCTTACTGGTGCTCTTCCATGCCGTCCCTAGGAGGGGTGCGTCACTTGAGTGGGTTGAGTCACTGACGTGATCTTCCTGTCTGGGTTGGCGCCCTCCCTTGGGTTGTGCCGTGGCGGAGATCTTTGTGGGCTATACTCGGCCTTGTCTCAGGATGGTAAGTTGTTGGTTGAAGATATCCCTCTAGTGGTGTGGGGGCTGTGCTTGGCAAAGTGGGTGGGGTTATATCCTGCCTGTTTGGCCCTGTCCGGGGGTATCATCGGATGAGGCCACAGTGTCTCCTGACCCCTCCTGTCTCAGCCTCCAGTATTTATGCTGCAGTAGTTTATGTGTCAGGGGGCTAGGGTCAGTCTGTTATATCTGGAGTACTTCTCCTGTCTTATCCGGTGTCCTGTGTGAATTTAAGTATGCTCTCTCTAATTCTCTCTTTCGGAGGACCTGAGCCCCTAGGACCATGCCTCAGGACTACCTGGTATGATGGCTCCTTGCTGTCCCCAGTCCACCTGGCTGTGCTGCTGCTCCAGTTTCAACTGTTCTGTCTGCGGCTATGGAACCCTGACCTATTCACCGGACGTGCTACCTGTCCCAGACCTGCTGTTTTCAACTCTCCAGAGACAGCAGGAGTGGTAGAGATACTCTTAATGATCGGCTATGAAAAGCCAACTGACATTTACTCCTGAGGTGCTGACTTGCTGCACCCTCGACAACTACTGTGATTATTATTATTTGACCATGCTGGTCATTTCTGAACATTTGAACATCTTGGCCATGTTTTGTTATAATCTCCACCCGGCACAGCCAGAAGAGGACTGGCCACCGCTCATAGCCTGGTTCCTCTCAAGGTTTCTTCCTAGGTTTTGGCCTTTGTAGGGAGTTTTTCCGAGCCACCGTGCTTCTACATCTGCATTGCTTGCGGTTTGGGGTTTTAGGCTGGGTTTCTGTACAGCACTTTGTGACATCGGCTGATGTAAATACATTTGATTGATACATATACGTTGTATTTACAATGGTGTTTGTGCTCCACTGGTCAGTCAAGTCAACTCTATTACAATTGGTGCCATAGAGGACAAGATAGTTTGATCAAAGAGTTACTAGTGACCCTCTCCATCTTACAGTCAAGTTGACCATCAGGGTCACGCCGTAATAATGCAGGAAATGAGATAACACAGAGATTACATTGCTACTGGAGTAAAACATGCAACAGGTGTTGCTCCATTTTTTAGACAATCTTTCCCCCAATGATGACTAAAATGGAAAACTTCTTCCATCAATAAATGAGTAGAATCCCCCCGCTGACTAAATAAGCTACAAAATCCAAGTTCATTGAAACTTCTGTTTCTCACTGGAGCCACCAAGCAAATAATAAGAAGAAATGTTGGGGCAACCAGGAAAAACAAAGGGCTTGAGAGAGAGGGTGAGGAGTGGATTACCAACTGGCTCACAAAACCTGTACCAACCGTCCACCCCGACTCTGGTCTATTGATATCTGGGTGAATGGCTGGCTGATATGCCAGCTCAAATCTCCTGTGCACTCACACCACACAAAGGACTGGCCTGTTCTATGGGCCAGGCAAAGACCATGGGGGAAAGTGGGGGCACAGAGAGAGAGAGAGAGAGAGAGAGAGAGAGAGAGGAGAAATATATAGCCATAATGACATTTCAAATGTCTCTATTCCTTTGGAAGGTTTATGAGTGTTTACTGTTCCTCTTTTATTTCACTTTTGTTTATTATCTATAACATATGTTGCCAATAAAGCCCTTTGACTTGAAAGAGATAAAGGCAAAAGGGAAGAAAATAGAGAGAGAAAGAAAGAGGGAAATCAGTAAAGAGTCAGAAGTACAGTAGCTAACTAAAGAGTGATCGCCAGCCAAAGAGCTACAGTATCGATATGCTGAAATGAGGCCCCACACTCTTGTATCACAGTTTCACTGGCCTGCCACGATGCCACACTGGCCTGGCCTGCCACGATTCATATTTTGTTCATTATGAGTTTGTCCACTTATCATGACACAGAACTTCTGATTTGATTCATCTATGTGTCCCCAACACATTTGATTCAATACGTATTAATTCAAACTGCTCTTTCACAAGATCATTCTGTATTAATTCAAACTGCTCTTTCACAAGATCATTCTGTATTAATTCAAACTGCTCTTTCACAAGATCATTCTGTATTAATTCAAACTGCTCTTTCACAAGATCATTCTGAGGTTTCAAAAGTACACCCAATGCTTTTACATAAATTAACATAAATTAACAGGTTTATGAGAGGGAAACACTTAAAAATCCAGAAGTTCTCTTGCTAGTACGGTATTCATTTCAGGGGAAAATAAGGTCGACACCATATTTACACAGAATAAAGTGTTTCATTTGTCCAAAATATGTGTCATTTTACAAGCCACATACTTGAAGACCAAAGCTTGAGTCTTAGGTTAGTTTCTGCTAGCAAGCGCAAAAAGAATCAGGGTGACCCGATATCCTATCCCCAACACCACTGCTCTACCCAGCAGTCCTAGTCTGCATTGGGAAAGCCTCAATGCTTCTTCACAGGTCAACAGTCCAGATTACCTCTCAGTGACAGCAATTAAACACCATGAGAACACAGCCATCATAGGCTCCAGGAGACATTAAACCACCGCTGACACCAATGGACAGCTAAGAGAGGCTGAGTTAAGTCCCAACCCGGTCCCCTGACCCCTGAAAGGGGTGGAGGTGGGCACTGTTGGTATTTATAGCCCTCACAATCTGCCAAGCAGCGCTGACCTTCAGTGGCTCGCTAAAAACAGCCTTGCCTGTCAGCAGCCCCAGTCACTGGCTCTCGTACCACAGGCCTGGGGGGGGGGGGGGGGGGGGGGGGGTGCTGCTGGAATGCAGAGGCCTGTGAGACCCGGGCTAACATCACAGACACGTTATCAAACTGAGTCAGCAGCCTACTGACTGCTCAGGACCTCAATCTTCAGTCTGCTACTGTGGGGGGAGGATTGCATCTTGTTTAGAGTTGCAGCGAGCTTGATTGATAGGAAGAGGGAATTTAACTGGGGAGGAAGATACGGCCCATAAAACTATTTAACTGGGGAGGAAGATACGGCCCATAAAACTACACATAAACCCGTATGGATTCGGAGAAGTGGGGGAATTCAGACCGCACAGTAAATTGAAAGGGTTCAAACTGCATCAAGCAGACCTTGTTAAATCCTGGGGGCAAGGGGAGGAGTTTGACATTCATCTAATGTACACCAGATGGGTTTAGAGGGTGTGCCTTGTCTGCTGATTATAAGACAGGTACAGTATTTAAGTCTAGTGTATGACACTGATTTATGGCAAATCTACAAGGCCGACGCTCTACAAAGGTTTAACAACTCAGCGGTCCAAGGGTAAAACAGACAGTGCTATTCTACTAGATATTGCCTATAAACATGATGTGCTTCACCCTCACACAAGGTTGCATTTAGCCTACGTTAAGATAATTAGACGCGTTTAGTGATGGCTGGATGGTGTACTGTATTTACTGATTTGAATGAACGAATCAGCTCGTCAAATCCACCTTGTCACAGACAGGGTCACATACCCAACATGAGGATCAGTGTATGAGAGGCAATGACTCGAAAGTTTGAAAGCATGGCCCCATTTGCCCTCGATCTCGGGCCGACACTCAAACAGAAAGAACATAATCACCCGCATCCACTCAAGGGGATGTGTTCATCTGTCAATATCAAGTCTCACAGCCAGACTAAAGGCCGTAAGCAATGACCACTTTACCGCAACATACTATAGCCAAGAAGCTTTAACTAAAACTGTCAGATGAGCCCTTCTGTGTTGGATAACCAGCCCTCCCTCAATTGAAACAAATACTATTGCGGAAGGTAAGAAGACACTCGAAACTCAACAACCTAGGCCACTGCCCAGGGGAGGAGAAGAGACAAATTTTAATAGCAACATGACACAGCTGAGGCCGCAAACTGCGTAAAGGATGATTACAGATCAGATTAAAGCCTGTTGTAAAACGTGATCTTCTGAGGCTATTTTGGAGGACAGTTGAAGAAGTTCAAATAAATTACATTTTGTTTTAATCACTTTCATGAGTCCCATAAACTTCTTGATAACATGAATTGTTGCGAGCCAAGGTGTCCTAACAGGCAACGCAGAATAGAAAGGATCATATCACAACCAGCAATCCTGCATGTGCCTCTCAATAGCGTGGGTAGGAGTGTTGGGCCAGTAACCGAAAGGTTGCAGGATCGAATCCCTGAGCTGACAAGGTAAAAAAAATAATCTGTTGTTCTGCCCCTGAGCAAAGAAGTTAACCCACTGTTCCCCGGGCGCCGATGACGTGGATGTCAATTAAGGCAGCCCCCCGCACCTCTCTGATTCAGAGGGGTTGGGTTAAATGCAGGAGAGACATTTCAATTATACAACTAACTAGGGATGCCCCTTTTCCAATTCAGTGTTATTCTCCTTACTGTACCCCAGAGATTTGCTATGTACACATTTGGCATTCCGAGTTAATGTATCTCCTTGCTGACATTTCTCTCAGACATCTTATGAAGGCCACATTAGTTTTTAATAGCAGTCCAATATTAAAAGGAAATGTCACAGTGCTCCCTCATAACTATGGGGAATTTATAATCCAATAAAATGGTGACTCACATCCGAGGAACTACAGGAAAAGGCGGGTTGAACAGGCCCCCATTAAGATTGACGGGGCTGTAGTGTAGTGGGTCGAGAGTTACAAGTTCCTTGGTGTCCACATCACCAACGAACTATCATGGTCCAAACACACCAAGACAGTCATGAAGAGGGCACGACAACACCTTTCACCCCTCAGGAGACTGAAAAGATTTGGCATGGGTCCCCAGATCCTCAAAAAGTTCTACAGCTGCACCACCGAGAGCATCCTGACCGGTTGCATCACCGCCTGGTATGGCAACTGCTCAGTATCTGACCATAAGGTGCTACAGAGGGTAGTGCGTATTGCCCAGTACATCACTGGGGCCAAGCTTCCTGTCATCCAGGACCTATATAATAGGCGGTGTCAGAGGAAAGCCCATAAAATTGTCAGAGACTCCAGTCACCCACGTCATAGACTGTTTTCTCTGCTACCGCATGGCAAGCGGTACTGGAGCGCCAAGTCTAGGACCAAAAGGCTCCTCAACAGCTACTACACCCAAGCCATAAGACAGCTGAACAATTAATCAAACGAGCACCAGACTATTTACATTGGCCCCCCCTCCATTTGTTTTGAACATTGCTGCTCCTCGCTGTTTTTATCTATGCATAGTCACTTCACCCCCACCTACATGTACAAATGACCTCAACTAACCTGTAGCCCCGCCCACTGACTCAGTACCAGTACCCCCTGTTACTTTTTATTATTATTTATTTTTTTACCTCTGTTTATCTGGCAAATATTTTCTTAACTCTATTTGAACTGCACTATTGGTTAAGGGCTTGTAAGTAAGCATTTCACTGTAAGGTCTACACTTGTATTCGGCGCATGTGACAAATAAAGTTTGATTTGATGAGTCGTTCTCTTGAGGACGACAGAGACAGCAGCTGATTTTTCTCACACAAAGAAGCCAAGTCACATGCAAGCCAGCCAGGACCGGAATGTGGACAAATTAAGTGCCCCACTTGAAAACAGAGGACATTTTTTTTGAAAGGCCCCTCTTCCAACAAGGTTTATTTTCATCCCAACCTCACAGTGTCCCACTTGAAAACTGCAGGAATATTTTTGAAAGGCCTCTCTTCCAACAAGGTTTATTTTCATCCCAGCCTCACAGTGAGGTATTTATCACGGTCTGCTGCTTGATATTATAGCAGGGTTTCAAGTTCATGCTTCCCATGTGGTATCTGCTTTAGCATCACTCCTGTTTTCACCTCTACACCAGGGGTGTCAAACTTACGGCCCGGGCGCTCCAATCCGGCCCGCGGGCGCTCCAATCCGGCCCGCGGGGGCCGCGGTTTGAGTCATTTTTTAAAAAATTAATTGAAACTGTGTAGAAATGATAATGGACCTACATTCATACAGTTTATTGATGGTCCAGCACACTAATAATAATTAAAAAATAAAATTCCAAAAACAATAGAGAGAGGACAATTTTTGGCAAATGTTGATGGCAGGGTAGCCTAGTGGTTAGAGCATTGGACTAGTAACTGAAAGGTTGCAAGTTCATATCCCTGAGCCGACAAGGTACAAACAAATCTGTCGTTCTGTCCCTGAACAGGCAGTTAACCCACTGTTCCTAGGCCGTCATTGTAAATAAGAATTTGTTCTTAACTGACTTGCCTAGTTAAATAAAGGTTAAATAAATAAAAATGAAGACCGAATGCCCCTTCGGCAAACAGAGTTCAAAAACCCTGGTCTACACGGTTGTTATTGCCTCTACGAGACAGGGGCCATTATCTAATGTAGATATCTACAATTCCAGGGGTATCGATGAATTGTAAACATTTCACATGAACCAAACCACCGGGGTTGATTTGTTCCCTTGCTGTACATGGTATCTTAGGCAACAGACTGAGCTCAAATGCTTTAAACTTGAGCCAAGAATTGAAATTACATTTCACATGCAAAGGTGATGGTATCTAATTCATAGCCCATACATGAATAAAAATCTATGTTTTAAATGTAATGAATTAGCACCTTTTGGAAGAGAGGTCATTGAACCAGGTATTTTGTATAAAGTTAGACAGAGCTCTTAACCTGTTTCAGTATACCCAAAGCCAGACCTAGAGTTTAAGACATGCTCCAGAACATTCGCGACTACCAAGTATTTTCAAAACCTCCCGCTTTGGGTTGGATGTGTCAAATGTGTTGTTCATACATCCATCGTCTTTGAGCACAATTACGGTCTTCCCTCAATTAGCCACAAAACCCATAGTTTGAAAGAAACTGTTTTTCTGGATGCTGTACTGCGCCATTTTCCCTACATTTTCCCCCCACGTGGGCCAGCCCCCTAGCCATTCCAGTTCAACCAATGAGCTTCAGTCCCTTGCCATATGAGTGACAGCTAGCAAGATGCACATGATTCATCCATAGCAGAGAGAGAGAGCAATGATGTGGTGCACATACAGTGCATTCGGAAAGTATTCAGACAACATTGACTTTTTCCGCATTTTGTTATGTTACAGCCATGTTCTAAAATTGATTAAATTGTTTTTTTTTTAACTCATCAATCTACACACATGACAAAGCAAAAATAGGTTTAGAATGTTTTTCAATAAACTGAAATATTCCATTTACATAACTATTCAGACCCTTTACTCAGTACTTTGTTAAAGCAGTGATTACAGCCTCGAGTCTTCTTGGGTATGACACTACAAGCTTGGCACACCTGTATTTGGGGAGTTTCTCCCATTCTTCTCTACAGATCCTTTCAAGCTCTTTCAGGTTGGATGGGGAGCGTCACTGCCATGTCCGGGCTTTGGCTGGGCCACTCAAGGACATTGAGACTTGTCCCGAAATCACTCCTGCGTTGTCTTGGCTGGGTGCTTAGGGTCGTTGTCCTGTTGAAAGGTGAAATTTTTCCCCAGTTTGAGGTCCAGAGCGCTCTAGAGCAGGTTTTCATCAAGGATCTCTGCTCTTCGCTCTGTTCATTTTCCCCCTCGGTCCTGACTAGTCTCCCAGTCTCTGCCACTGAAAAACATCCCCACAGCATGATACTGCCACCACTATGCTTCACTGTAGTGATGGTGCCAGGTTTCCTCCAGATGTGACGCTTGGCATTCAGGCCAAAGAGTTTAACCTTCATCAGACCAGAGAATCTTGTTTCTCATGGCCTGAGTGTCTTTAGGGGCCTTTTGGCAAATTCCAAGCGGGCTGTCATGTGCCTTTTACTGAGGAGCGGATTCCCTCTGGCCACTCTACCATAAAGGCCTGATTGGAGTTCTGCAAAGATGGTTGTCCTTCTGGAAAGTCCTCCCATCTTCACAGAGGAACTCTGGAGCTCTGTCAGAGTGACCATCGGTTTCTTGGTTACCTCCCTGACCAAGGCTCTTCTCCCCAGATTGCTTACTTTGGCCGGGTGGCCAGCTCTATGAAGAGTCTTGGTGGTTCCAAACTTATTTAATTTAAGAATGATGGAGGCCACTGTGTTTTTGTGGACCTTTTAAAAAAATATATATTTTAGAGTAACATAACATAACAAAATGTGGAATAAGTCAAGGGGTCTGAACACTTAGCTGACTTGCCGGGGCGACAGGTAGAGCGTTGGGCCAGTAACCGAAAGGTTTCTAGATTGAATCCCCGAGCTGACAAGGTCAAAATCGTTCTGCCCCTGAACACTGTTCCTAGGCCATCATTGTAAATAAGAATGTGTTCTGAACTGACTTGCCAAGTTAAATAAAATAAAAACTTTCTAAATGCACTCTATCTGCACATATGTACGCAATTTTCGAGGACCACTTTTGGCTCGTGAGCTCTACTTTCAGAACTACTGGCTAAAAAGTATACAAAAGTACTCGGAAAATCCCTTTAACTATTCTAACCCTGATAAACCCAGCGTAATATACAGTAAAGCATGCAGACAAATGAGAAGAATAATCTACAGCGTCAAAAATGGAATGTTACTTGTGCCCGCATCATGGAAGTTTACTCAACCTTCATAGCTATACTGTTATAATAATGTTTCAGATTTGAATTTTAGTAATGTTTTAAGTCGCTTGAGATGTACTGCACACAGAGCATCTTATAACACAACACATCTTTTTACAGCCATAATCCATCCAACCAGACCTCGCCCCTGGGGATCTGTCTCACAGTGCTAGATCTTATGTAGCCAGCTATATCACGGACATACTGTAACATGACATGGGTAATTGGAACCACCACAGTAGCCGTTGCAGTATGTGTGTACAGGGCTGAGGTTGTGCAGTCCAGGCCGTCACATGTGAGTGACACGAGCAGCAGCTTGGTCATCAGCAATTTAACAGCAATTTAACAACCCAACCCCCCCACCCCCTTAACTTCCCTCTCTATCATACAGTGCATGCAAAGTATGTAGGCTGCAACACAACACACATTCTCTCCCTCTGTCACACCTGGCTATGGAAAAAAAAAAGACAGCAGTCATGGACCACCCAAACAAACAGCATTGTCCACCGGTGGGACAGGAACTATTCATAGGCGGGAGCAGGAGCTCTAAGCAGGCGGAAGTTCCTCTCCACCTGTCAGAGTGCTGAGTGACTGGGCCTTGTGCTCCTGTGCTGCAGACTGGAGAGCCCAGCTTGAAGGCCTCCTCTATACAAGACTGTACAGTAAGGTATTCAACAACCAGTTCTAAAGGCTCACTGAAATCAAAGTTAGTGCGTGCTGAGGCTACATGTATGCCTCAATTCCAAATGGACCCCTTGCCCCTATCCACTTCCTGTAGATCTGAAAGGACTGTTTTAATAATAGTAATAGCTATACTACTTTGCCCTTTGAAATGCTACAGTAGGTGGACTTTTTACTGTGTGGCTTACACTTCTCCAATCCTTTCAGATCAAGTAAGGAGAAGGGGCAATAGGTTGATTTGGAAATAGCTGCATTCTCCATGCCAACTTCTGCCTCTCTGATGTGCAGAGACAGAGCAAAGACAGAGACATTACTTTGACAGGCACGGCATCTGGCTGTGCATCTTTCTATTCTGCGGTGTGGGTGCTGAAAACCAGTCCATGTCAGGGAGTCTTCATCACCGTAGAGGGATAAATGGAGAGCCTGTCCAGTGAACATTGTTCTGTGGCCACAATGTATGTGTGGATGGGTGACGGAACGCCATTGAATCCTTTCAGTGTGGAGCACATCCAACTGCCACTGTTTGACACCCCTGGGTCTAATTATATGCCTCTATTTTCTCCAACCTCAGGTTCCTCTAATGCCAGTCAGTCACACAACTGAGTGGAGAGACTTTCCTCACCTGGGGCCTAGGAATAGAAAAGGATCTGCGCGTGCGTGCGTGCGCGCACACACACACACACACACACACACACACACACACACACACACACACACACACACACACACACACACACACACACACACACACACACACACACACACACACACACACACACACACACACACACACACACACACACACACACACACACACACACACACACACACACACACACACACACACACACACACACACACACACACACACACACACACACACACACACACACACACACACACACACACACACACACACACCAGTCCTAACATAGGTAATGTCAAGGTAATCTACAAGTGAGTTATGCACATATATCCAAAGATGCACCCGTTATGAACATATGCTTCAGGAATACACACCAGAGCACACATACCAGTCTCCTGTTATTTCAGTTTCCTCGTTTCTTCTAAGAAATATCTCTTCTACAAATATCTGTTTGAATGGCACTGATAGATTGATGTTCTTAGAAGAGATGTTTATCGAAAATTGATTTTTTTCTTCCCAGAAAATAACTTGTAATATTCAGGTCACAACACCTCTTACAACACCTCTTACTAAAACAAAGTGGGGAAATACACCTCGAAACCTCAAAATTACAGGGTGAAAAAAACAACAATTGGTTCAGTTTTTGGAGAGGAAATGGCAATGAATCCACATATCGGGTCGTGACAGCACAAACGCAAAACACTCAAAAAGGCATAACCACAGCTGGAGTAGCAACTGAAGTAACTATGTACGTCGTGCCACGATTCCAGACTGAAAATACACAAGTTGGCCGGCATCCTCACCCATCCACCAATTTCGGTTTCTATGTTCACATGGCAGAGTTTTGGCATCATTTTATGCATGGCCTTTACAATGTGTAAGGTGAACATACTACTACAGAAAAAGGTCAAACACAACAAAGCCTATTCTCAGACTTCAGCAAATGCCAAGCTTTAGCGCTGGATTTTCAATACCACACAATGATACCAACCAATGAGACAAATGTATTGAAACTACTACAATAAACACTGCATCCCAAACAATCTACCAAATCAACCAAACTTCCCAAAAAGGATCACCATGTTTAACATACCCACAAGTACTGTACTAGTACCGTAGCAGTAATACAATACTTGACGTCATACAAGGGTTTGGTGACTGCGTCAAGCACCGACCGTCATGTAAACCACAACATTGAGATTCAAGCTTAATGCAGGACAAAGGACCGTCTCATTGGCCAAAAGACACATGGGCTATGGGATGGAGAAATATCTTCATGTGTGTGTGTGTGTACACAAAGTATGGTTATATGTACTTTGAATTGGTTGAATCAAGCTCTTACCCTGGAGATGGTCAGGGGCATGTTGAAGTCCTTGCCTCCCTGCAATCGGAAGCCCCATGGGGCCGGCCCACTCAGAGAAATATTGTAGCTACTCATTCTTCCAAAGGCTTTGATTGCTTGTGTGGTTTAATCTTCCTGCAAAGTGGTGTCCAAAAATGGAGGTAGAGGGGGTGGGGCAGGAGCCAAGTAGCCTCTGAAAGCAGAAAAAAAGGTGCAAAAAAAAAGAAAAGTACAGGTGAGGACAAAAAAAAAGATACAATATCTCCCCGAAATGTCAAATGAGACTGGGAGCACAGCAAATTAAAAACCAACCCAGTTCAGCCACAGACAAATATGTAATTCACGCCTAACCCTTTTTAAATAATGACAGAAAGAGAGACAGAAGAGAGTAGAGAGCCAGAGGAAGAGAGGTCTTGCCTGTTTAGATGAGCTGAAGTGACAGCCTAAGAATAGTCACCCCTCTACAGAAAGCAATAGCACAGTGGCAGTGGGAGGGGGGGGGGGGGGTCCCTTATATGGCATGTAAGGGAACACCCAGCACGCCAGGCATGCCATGTTTCACAGGGCTAATATAGCCTCTTCCTAGGCCAACTCCAGACTAGGGTCTTCCCAAAACCGTGTCTCGTCAACACCTCACAATGTGGGTGGTTTCAGGAAACATCTCGTTAATATTACAGTAACAGTACATAGGTAGCAAAAGACAGTCTTGATTGTTAAGTCGAGGCTAAGGTTTGATCCTGTTTGATTTCTCCATGTGCTCCACTTCCACAACAATCTACCCCAGTTTAGATTCTCAACAGTTGAGCAACAGGTTAAAAACTGACCACCATCCGAGTCCATTAAATTTGGCATTTTGGCAAAAAGACACTTCTTGGTATACCATACAGTACCAGTCAAAAGTCTGGACACACCAACTCATTCAAGGGATTTTCATTGTTTTTACTATTTTCTACATTATAGAAGACATGTAGTAACGAAAAAAAAAGTGTTCAACAAATCAAAATATATTGAGATTCTTCAAAGTACCCACCCTTTGCCTTGATAACAGCTTTGCACACTCTTGGCATTCTCTCAACCAACTTCATGAGGTAGTCACCTGGAATGCATTTCAATTAACATGTGTGCCTTGTTAAAAGTTAATTTGCGGAATTTATTTCCTGCTTAATGTGTTTGAGCCAATCAGTTGTGCTGTGACAAGGTAGGGGTGGTATACAGAAGATTGCCCTATTTGGTAAAATACCAACTCCATTTTATGGCAAGAACAGCTCAAATAAGCAAAGAGAAACGACAGGTCATCATTACCTTAAGACATGAAGGTCAGTCAATGCGGAACATTTCAAGAACTTTGAACGTTTGTTCAAGCGCTGTCGCAAATACCATAAAGCGCTATGATGAATGATTCTCATGAGGAACGCCACAGGAAAGGAAGACCTGGAGTTACCTCTGCTGCAGAGGATACCAGCCTCAGAAATTGCAGCCCAAATAAATCCTTCAGAGTTCAAGTAACAGACACATCTCAACATCAACGGTTCAGAGGAGACTGTGTGAAATCAGGCATTCACGAACAAATTGCTGCAAAGAAACCACTACTAAAGGACACCAATAAGAAGAGGAAGACACTTGCTTGGGCCAAAAAACCCGAACAATGGACATTAGACCAAATCTGTCCTTTGGTCTGTTGAGCTCTGTGAGACACAGAGTAGGTGAAAGGATGATCTCTGCATGTGTGGTTCCCACTGCGAAGCATGGAGGAGGTGGTGTGATGGTGCTTTGCTGGTGACACTGTCAGTGATTTATTTAGAATTCAAGGCACACAACCAGCATGGCTACAACCACATTCTGGAGAGATACGACATCCCTGTGTAAGGGGTATTTGACCAAGAAGGAGAGTGATGGAGTGCTGCATCAGAAGACCTAGCCTCCACAATCACTAAGGCAAAAGGTGGCTACTTTGAAGAATCTAAAATATGTTTTGATTTGTTTAACACTTTTTTGGTTACTACATGATTCCATGTGTTATTTCATCGTTTTGATGTCTTCACTATTATTCTACAATGTAGAAACCAGTCAAAACAAAGAGAGGCCCTTGAATGAGTAGGTGTGTCCAAACTTTTGACTGGTACTGTGCGTTCAGAACCCAAAGAGGATCTAGGTAGTGTAGTTCTGGGAAAAGAACAAGCCGGATCATGCGGCCATGCCCTGCCACGATAAGAGCAGTGTTCTGATACAGGCAGGCAGGCAGGGTAGTGTGTCACAGGGGCTGTGTACTGACACAACACAGGACAAGAGATAATAATTAAGGGCTCGCTCCCCAATCTGAAACCCAGCCTAATTTGGTTGACACCCTCCTAAAGAGACGTCACATGCACTAAGTTTAGCTCTCATTGTCAACGGAGGAATACGTTGGAAAGAGTGAAGACGGTGAAAGAAACCTTTGGTTATGTTTGGCAGTCATTCACTCCACTGAATTACTCTCCTGGGAGTCTGGCTGGGATAAGTGAGAGTCCAACCTCTGATATGATGTGAACTACAGTGCAGCATCATCTAATACAGGGATGGGCAACTGGTGGCCTACCCCGTGGGCTTGATATCAAACACCTGTCAGCAACGGGTGTGGCTGAAATAGACGAATCCACTAATTTGAAGGGGAGTCCTCATACTTTTGAGTGATATTCTATATATACACACACACACGCATACACACACTACGGTTCAAAAGTTTGGGGTCACTTTGCACCTTGTGTATTCTACTATTCTAACTCTCAACAAGTTGAGACCCCGACTGAGTTACCCCAAAAATAATATATATTCACTACCGTTCAAAAGTTTGGGGTCACTTAGCAATGTCCTTGTTTTTGAAAGAAAAGCAATGATTTTTTTCTCCATTAAAATAACATCAAATTGATCAGAAATACAGTGTAGACATTGTTAATGTTGTAAATGACTATTGTAGTAGGAAACGGCAGATTTTTTATGGAATATCTACATAGGCGTACAGATGCCCATTATCAGCAAACATCACTGTGTTCCAATGGCACGCTATGTTAGCTAATCCAAGTTTATCATTTTAAAAGGCTAATTGATCATTAGAAAACCCTTTTGCAATTATGTTAAGCACAACTGAAAACTGCTGTGCTCATTAAAGAAGCAATAAAACTGGCCTTCTTTAGACTAGTTGAGTATCTAGAGTATCAGCATTTGTGGTTTGTTTCTGGCCATTTTGAGCCAGTAACAAATGCTGATGCTCCAGATACTCAACTCGTCTAAAGAAGGCCAGTTTTATTGCTTCTTTAAATCAGTTAGTCATTCTCACTCAGATATATTAAAAACTGCAAACATTTCTCTCCGTCCCATGACAAAATGTGTAGAATTGAAGTAAAGAACTCTAAAACGTATATTTCTCTCCGCTGTCAATGTTTAGCCCAAAAGGCTGCATGTGTGGGTACGGATGTGGGTACGGAGACCTGTGAGCTACTGCGGCCCCTCATGATGGAGTTCATATTTTTTGTGGCCCCAAACCCCATCAGTGATCTAATACATCTAATTTAGAGTGACCTTTCGGGAAGAGTTATCCCTAAGAGACATGGTTTCTCTCTCTGTGTGTGCTTGTGTGTTTATTTGTAGCTCACCGTTGTCCTCAGCAGTAGAGTCAACTATATTGTGATGGGGCGTGTCTATATGTCCTTTGAATAGCCATGACTTAATGTAGGATCAAAAGGAGGGATCCGACTGTGAGTCTGCACATGCCATTGTGTTATTAAACCCACTCTCACCGTATCTCCCCAGGATCCCAATCCACACACACAGCCAGGCTGACCCTCCATCCAGGACAAACACATAAGGGAGGTTTAATCCTAGTCTGTTGGGTGCCCTCCCTGGAACTCACACTCCCGAGAGGGCAGACTAAGTACCAGTGGTCCAATTCCTGCCAATTCAAACAAGCTCAGAGCTATAGTCTCATCAGCTGCGGGTCTCTGAAAGTTAGACCACCTGATATTTAGGCAAAGGTAATTTTGTCTTTGACAGACACTAAAACCATAAAACACACCATAAAAACCTGAAGCTTGCTATTATTGCTATTAGTATTTTCAGAGCAAACTGCAAAGCCTTTTTGTGAAGCATCCATCACATGACTACTACATCTGTTACTTAAAACAAAAAAAAAATACAACCTGGGCTATTGTACTTAGCGAAGCTAATAAAAAGAGACCTTACAGCATAATAAGTTTATTGTTAGCTAGGCTAGAAAATCTCTCTTACATGGACTTTATGCTCAGGATATGATAGAAAACATGAGGAACACCTGCTCTTTCTATGACAGACTAACCAGGTGAATGCTATGGGCCCTTAATGATGTCACCTGTTACAATCAGTGTAGATGAAGGGGAGGAGGCAGGTTAAAGAAGGATTTATAAACCTTGAGTCTTTTGAGACATGGTATATGTATATGTGCCATTCAGAGTGTGAATGGGCAAGACAAAAGGTTTGAGTGCCTTTGAATGTGGTATGGTAGTAGGTGCTAAGAGCACCAGTTTGAGTGGGTCAAGAACTGCAACGCTGCTGGGTTTTTCACACGCAACAGTTTCCCTTGTGTATCAAGAATGGTTCACCACTCAAAGGACATTCAGGGGTGGTGCTCACTCTCTCTGGTCTGCCATCTCCTGAGAGAGAGCCTGGAGCGGAATGCTTTGAAAATGGACATTGGAAAACACTGGCAAAGGCTGTGGTCCATCTACCTACATGCCTCCTTGGACTGAAACTCAATAATAATGTGCACAATCCAGGCCCCTCAGAATCACAAGTTATTACTATAGTCATGTTCCATTTCTGTCTGCAAAGACAGACTTTCTGTCTATAGTTGGAAACATCTCGTAGATTATCAATGAAGAATATAATTTGATTAACAAAGGTAACTGCCAAAAATGTGACAATATAATGCCTATATTGACTAGAAATATTGAAGAAAAAAAGTGAGTTAAATATATCAAAAGGCATATTCACAAATTGTTATAAATGGAAATGTCCTAATGAACCCATTCAAACATGCTGAAAAGTCAGAACATGTACAGACTGTACAGAACAAGCACAAACTTTGTTTGCACAAAACACATTTTGTAGAGAACTTAAAAAATAAATACAATAATAAAACTTAAGACCAATAACTGGTAATAAATAAATAAATAAATAAACAAACAAACACACACACACACACACACACACACACACACACACACACACACACTGCTCAAAAAAATAAAGGGAACACTAAAATAACACATCCTAGATCTGAATGAATGAAATATTCTTATTAAATACTTTTTTCTTTACATAGTTGAATGCGCTGACAACCAAATCACACAAAAATTATCTATGGAAATCAAATGTATCAACCCATGGAGGTCTGGATTTGGAGTCACACTCAAAATTAAAGTGGAAAACCACACTACAGGCTGATCCAACTTTGATGTAATGTCCTTAAAACAAGTCAAAATGAGGCTCAGTAGTGTGTGTGGCCTCCACGTGCCTGTATGACCTCCCTACAACGCCTGGGCATGCTCCTGATGAGGTGGCGGATGGTCTCCTGAGGGATCTCCTCCCAGACCTGGACTAAAGCATCCGCCAACTCCTGGACATTCTGTGGTGCAACGTGGTGTTGGTGGATGGAGCGAGACATGATGTCCCAGATGTGCTCAATTGGATTCAGGTCTGGGGAACGGGCGGGCCAGTCCATAGCATCAATGCCTTCCTCTTGCAGGAACTGCTGACACACTTCAGCCACATGAGGTCTAGCATTGTCTTGCATTAGGAGGAACCCAGGGCCAACCGCACCAGCATATGGTCTCACAAGGGGTCTGAGGATCTCATCTCGGTACCTAATGGCAGTCAGGCTACCTCTGGCGAGCACATGGAGGGCTGTGCGGCCCCCCAAAGAAATGCCACCCCACACCATGACTGACCCACCGCCAAACCGGTCATGCTGAAGGATGTTGCAGGCAGCAGAACGTTCTCCACGGCGTCTCCAGACTCTATCACGTCTGTCACATGTGCTCAGTGTGAACCTGCTTTCATCTGTGAAGAGCACAGGGCGCCAGTGGCGAATTTGCCAATCTTAATGTTCTCTGGCAAATGCCAAACGTCCTGCACGGTGTTGGGCTGTAAGCACAACCCCCACCTGTGGACGTCGGGCCCTCATACCACCCTCATGGAGTCTGTTTCTGACCGTTTGAGCAGACATGCACATTTTTGGCCTGCTGGAGGTCATTTTGCAGGGCTCTGGCAGTGCTCCTCCTGCTCCTCCTTGCACAAAGGCGGAGGTAGCGGTCCTGCTGCTGGGTTGTTGACCTCCTACGGCCTCCTCCACGTCTCCTGATGTACTGGCCTGTCTCCTGGTAGCGCCTCCATGCTCTGGACACTACGCTGACAGACACAACAAACCTTCTTGCTACAGCTCGCATTGATGTGCCATCCTGGATGAGCTGCACTACCTGAGCCACTTGTGTGGGTTGTAGACTCCGTCTCATGCTACCACTAGAGTGAAAGCACCGCCAGCATTCAAAAGTGACCAAAACATCAGCCAGGAAGCATAGGAACTGAGAAGTGGTCTGTGGTCACCACCTGCAGAACCATTCCTTTATTGGGGGTGTCTTGCTAATTGACTATAATTTCCACCTGTTGTCCATTCCATTTGCACAACAGCACATACATAGGTTCAACTAGGCGAAGTGAACATCTGTGCTCGCAAACTCCATAAAGACCTTAGCTTGAAAAACAAAACAAACAAAAAAAGCGGCAATATTACACTTGTTTGCCCCTCTTGAGCCACCGTAGCAACAACATAGAAATCTGTCATTCATTGAATTGAAGAATCCCGTCCATAGTTCCCACCGCTACTGTTGACCAAACACCAATGAAGGGTGCGTAGACGTCGGCTATCGAACTTCGACTTACCTCAAGAAACAAATACATCACAAAATGTCTTCATAATATATACACAAACTGTTTAGACTTGGAAGCATGTGACAGGCTTAAAGGTGCAAGCATATTAGGTTTGGTTTGCTCCTAGCAGAACTAGGCTAGGTAATGTGAATGTCTGTGCCTTGCTTACTCCCTAAAGACCTTTGCTTGAAAATCTAGGAAAAAAAATTGAAAAATTACTGTTGTATGTCCTTATTGAGCCACCATAGCAACAACAGTCAGAAATGCATCCTTAATAGTCCAAATAAATCAAGAATCTGTAATTAATTAAACATTTTGCCAAGATCTTAATCATTAAGATGTGTAGTATATCTTAAGTAAACAAAATGTTCATGAAAACTAATCTTTTACTGAATGCCAAAAAACACTTCATTGAAGAATTCCGTGCCTATTTCCCATTCCTACTAGGAGTAGTAGACTACTGTTGACCAATCACTGGAGAAGGGGCGCAAACAACCGGAAAAAGAAACCTTGGCGAACACAAAAACGTAATAATAAGCACAAACTGTTTCGACTGGGAAGCATGCGACATTAAGTCAACCCCGCCCACTAACTGATCACCCCAAACACACACATACAATTCGTCCTACACTGAAATTGCGTATTCAAAATAACTGGGAACTGGGAAATCTCCGACTTCAGTGTGTTCAAGACAACTGGGACACCAGGAAAAAACGAGCTCCTACTGGGGAAAATTGTTTACAATGGTCATACAATTAAGATTTTTTTTGTTGGAAACTCGGGATCTTTATTTAAACGTCTGAATTTCCGACCTAAAGATCACGGACCTCGTGATTTGACCTCGTTATTTTCTGAGTTCCCGGTTGTCTTGAAAGCTCCAATTGTTAGAGGCAACACTAACGCCATCCCACACCTGACAGTGTCATTATGCAAACGAATTCCTTGATGAGATCCAGCATACCAGGCATAAATGAATGGATTTTTTTGATTGAATGGGGGTGTTGCGTTCAAGGTCCTCTACGCAAAACCGGTGCAAGTGCAGCTTTATAGCTGTTGTGACAAACAAACATGAGGTCCCGACCGTACAGTGAGCCTGTTGCATCCAATGGCGACCAACAAGGATTATTGTAAAGAACTACAATTGCTTTAAATTGCATTCAGTTCAGGGCTCACGGTAAGCGCTCTAAACAAGCGGACGGCTTTAACGTTACTACCTGCCGTTGTTTTTGCAGTTCTCCTTTCCGTCCAGTCTTGTGTTGCCGCTATGTTACTCGGGACAACATTATCTGATCCCCGGGATCCGTGGCTGTTGTTAGCGGTGGATTTTCATTCAAATGGGATTATTAAAGCGACAGTCGTCCTTTATCTATCTACAGGCCATCTCAGAGTTACATGTTGAAGCACCAAAACAGGAACGATATATATATATAACATAACAATTCCACGCCTGTCAGCTGACTAGGCCTAAACTGCCAATCATAATAACACTGCAGATTCGCTGTATGCATGTTTTGGTGTCAATGTTGTCAAATGCACAGTAGGCTAGGCAGGTAGATTAAATAGCATTTATTCACCTCATTGCAAGAGAGATGACTGTCTGTTTGATGAAGATTATATGTCACAAATATGCTGACAATGGCATATTTTGCTCCAGGTGAGACAATGAGAGAAGATAATGTCAGAATGTTTTCCTAGACTGAAATACCAGCATAGCCCATAGGTGTCAGTAACAGCAGGCCTGAGATCAGTGAGGGAAGGATGTGTCCAGGGGACTCCTTCATGTCATCTCCTCACCTGCCTCCCAGGCCCTGAGCACACACACCCTCTCTGTGGGGGGAATCCAAATGGAGAAGGAAAAGGTTCTTCAAAGTTGTGAATTTCATAGGTAAGGAAAATCATTGTACATTTATTTTTCCTACCTTATGGAGAGTGAGGGTGTAAATGCAGTGGTATGCTACATATACAGTACCAGTCACAAGTTTAGACACACCTACTCTTTCAAGGGTTTTCCCATTATTTTTTTACTCTTTTCTACATTGTAGAACAATTGTGAAGACATCAAAACTATGAAATAACACTTGGAATCATGTTGTAACCAAAAAAGTGTTAAACAAATACAAATATATTTGAGATTCTTCAAAGTACACACCCTTTGCCTTGATGACAGCTTTGCACACTCTTGGCATTATCTCAACCAGCTTCATGAGGTAGTCACCTGGAATGCATTTCAATTAACAGGTGTGCCTTGTGGAATTTATTTCCTTCTTAATGCATTTGAGCCAATCAGTTGTGTTGCGACAAGGTCGGGATGGTTTACAGAAGATGGCCATTTGGTAAAATACCAAGTCCATATTATGGCAAGAACAGCTCAAATAAGTAAAGAGAAACAACAGTCCATAACTTTAAAACATGGTCACTCAATCTGACAAATTAAGAACTTTGAAAGTTTCTTCAAGTGCTGTCACAAAAACCATCAAGCGCTATTATGAAACTGGCTCTCATGAGGACCGCACAGGAAAGAAGACCTAGAGCACATATGTCAGAGTCAAGGCCCGCGGGCCACATCCGGCCCGCAAGAAGGTTTTTTACGGCCCCTGGGATGATCTTGATTTATTATTAGAACCGGCCCGCAGCAAGCCGGCAGCCCGCAGATCTTTTACACGCACCAATACTACATTTCCCACAATGCAAAGGTGACGCACCGAGCAGTAGGCTGCTTCATTTCAATATTTATTGGCACAGCAGTCGTCAGCATCACAGTAAAATTAACTTTCAGATACCCATCAAAAATGGCAAAACGGAAGGTGGATACTGAGAACCGGGGGTTTCAAACAAGGTGGGAGTCGGAGTATATGTTCACGAAGGTAGCTGGAAAACCTGTGTGTCTTCTGTGTGGAGAAAGTGTGGCGGTACTGAAAGAGTATAATCTGAGACGACATTATGAAACGAAACACGCGGACAAAAACAAGAATATGGACATGGAACAAAGGCTACAAAAGGCAGAGGAATTAAAACGAGGCCTCAAATCTCGACAGGCTCTGTTCAAAAAAGCCAAATCACAAGGCCAGGCTGCTGTCAAGGCCAGTTTTATTTTGGCAGAAGAGATCGCTAAATCAGCCCGGCCATTTACGGAGGGGGATTTCATCAAAAACTGCATGATTAAAGTTTGTGACGAAGTTTGCCCAGAAAAAAGGCAACTCTTTTTAAATGTGAGTCTGAGCAGAAACACCATTGCCGAGAGAGTAGACCAGTTGTCCATCAATCTAAAAGAGCAGCTTGTGAAAAAGGGAAAAGATTTTATTGCATATTCCTTGGCTGTGGATGAGAGCACCGACATTTCTGACATTGCCCAGTTGTCAATTTTCATCCGCGGAGTGGACTCCAACCTAAGCGTGACAGAGGAGTTTTTGGCTTTACGTCCTATGCATGGCACAACTACGGGGCATGATTTGTATGAAGAGGTGTCAAGATGTGTAAATGAGATGGAGCTGCCTTGGGAAAAACTCGTGGGTTTGACAACCGACGGAGCACCTGCGATGTGTGGACACAGGAGCGGACTGGTGGCGAAGATACGGGAAAAGATGCAAGAGGAAAACGCGACAGGTGAGCTGACAGCTTATCATTGTATCATACACCAGGAAGCGTTGTGCGGTAAAGCCTTGAAAATGGAGCATGTAATGAGCATCATCACGCGCACAGTTAACTTTATCAGAGCCAAAGGTTTGAATCACCGCCAGTTCAAGGCATTTCTGACGGAGTTAGAAACGGAGCATGGTGATTTGCCTTATCACACAGAGGTGCGATGGCTAAGCCAGGGAAAGGTGCTTCAAAGATGTTTCGAGCTTCGTGAGGAGATTTGTCTGTTCTTGGACAGCAAAGGGAAAGACACAACACAACTCCGAGACGAAATGTTTCTGTGTGAAATGGCTTTTCTGTGTGACATTACGAGTCATCTGAATGCAATAAACTTGCAGCTGCAGGGTCGGGATCGTGTCATCTCTGATATGTACAGTACAGTGAAGGCATTTAAAACCAAACTGACTCTGTGGGAGACGCAGATGCGGAAAGAAAATTTGAGCCACTTTCCCAGCTGCCAGACCATGAAAGAGAAGCTCTCTACCAGTGCGTTCCCGAGCACACAGTTGGCTGATAAAATAGGTATGCTTGCCGCTGACTTTCGACGCCGATTTGCTGACTTTGAAGCACAAAAAAGCAGGTTGGAACTGCTCGGTAACCCATTTGCTGTTGACGTGGAAAGCTCACCACCAAACCTCCAAATGGAGTTGATTGACCTCCAATGCAATGATGCACTGAGGGCAAAATATGCGGCAGTGGGTGCTGCGGAGTTCGCCCGTTTCCTCCCCGGCACAATGCCCCAGCTGCGCATCCAGGCTGCTCAAACGTTGTCTATGTTTGGCAGCACATACCTGTGTGAACAACTGTTTTCTTTGATGAACCTGAACAAAACATCACACAGAAGTCGACTTACTGCTGAACACCTCCACTCAATTCTGAGGATTTCTTCAGCTCAGAGCCTTACCCCGAACATTGATGAACTTGTGGAAAAGATGGGACACCACCAAGTATCACCCTCAACCTCAAACAAGTGAACATTACTGTGCAATCACATATTTAGAGTTTTTACTCAGTTCAAGTTTAAAAGTTAAAATTTAATATTTGTTTTCACTGCATGTTACTTCTCCTTAAACAAAGTGTTGTTTTTGATTAATAGATTTTTGCACTTTATTTTTTTGTATTTCAATCCAATTATATTTTAAAAATATTTCAGTTGAGTGGATGATAGAAAATTGCTATTATTGTTTTTTCTTTGAAGTAAATTTAGCCCACTTTTGCTAAAATAGAAAATATAGTCTACTGATGGTGCCTTGAATACCGGTTTCTTTCATTTAATGTTCATGTTATGGGGATATTTATATAAAGGAAATTTGTCTTTTGTGTCTGTTGAAAATTAAAGATTACTGACAGAGCCATAAGAAAATATTGCTTTATTTATCTGATCATATTGTAATATATTTGTTAGGTTTTCAGTAGGTTCAATTAGGTTCACTAGACTATATGCGTCATTTAAAAATTTTTCAATGAACATTCGAACAGTCCGGCCCTCGTCTTGTAGCTGATTTTTTTATTTGGCCCTCCGTCCATTTGACTTTGACACCCCTGACCTAGAGGTATCTCTGCTGCAGAGGATAAGTTAATTAGAGTTAACTGCACCTTAGATTGCATCCCAAATAAATGCTTCACAAAGTTCAAGTAACAGACACATCTCAACATCAACTGTTCAGAGGAGACTGCGTGAATCACGCCTTCATGCCCAAATTGCTGCAAAGAAACCACTACTAAAGGACCTTTGGTCTGATGAGTCCAAATTTGAGATTTCTGGTTCCAACGGCCATGTCTTTGTGAGACACAGAGTAGGTGAACGAATGATCTCTGCATGTGTGGTTCCCACCATGAAGCATGGAGGAGGAGGTATGATGGTGTGGGGGTGCTTTGCTGGTGACACTGTCTGTGATTTATTTATGCACACTTAACCAGCATGGCTACCACAGCATTTGCAGCGATACGCCATCTCATCTGTTTTGAACTTAGTGAGACTATCATTTGTTTATCAACAAGACAATGACTCAAAACACACCTCCAGGCTGTGTAAAGGCTATTTGACCAGGAAGGAGAGTGATGGAGTGCTGTGTCAGATGACCTGGCCTCCACAATCATTTGACCTCAACCCAGTTGAGATGGTTTGAGATGAGTTGGACCACAGAGTGAGGAAAAAGCCGCCAACAAGTGCTCAGCATATGTTGGAAAAGCCTTCCAGGAGAAGTCGGCTAGAGAATACCAAGAGTGTGCAAAGCTGTCATCAATACAAAGGGTGGCTACTTTGAAGAACCTAAAATATAGTTTGATTTGTTTAACACTTTTTTTGGTTACTACCATATGTGTTATCACTGCTATTCTACAATGGTAGAAAAAAGTAAAAATAAAGAATATCCCTTGAATGAGTAGATGTGTCCAAACTTGACTGGAACTGTATAATCACAGTAGCTGTACACCAGTGCAAAAATATCCCAAGTACTAGTACAATTATATAATCCCCATCACTTGATGCATGTTTACCTGGCATTTTAGCCTCTGTCCCATTCATATGGACCTTGTTTTGGGTTTGCATGACCAGCCCCAGAGCTCTGTAAAATGTCCAAATAGACCCTAAAGTTTTTAAAACCTCAAGTCAGTGTGATAATGTGATAGTCACAATTTTATAAGTGCCCTTGGATGAGAAATGGGGCTAGCTGGCTTACAACAACAGCGGCAATTTATGGGGCAGAAAGAGTCATTTCACACACTATATTTATCCATCTTTCTGATTCCATTGCTGTCATTAAACTGTAAATAACAGACCAAAGGGTGACTTTGGTGTGGCACAGATAAATATATAATTTAGGCTGTCTGGAGGACATACTGTCTGACTTTTCAAAACACCTAAAAAATCATAAATTGTGTATGAAATAGCAAAAGGCCTCTCAGACAGGAAAACAACATTTGTTTCTCAGAACAACCTGTCTGTTCGGTGAATAACAGCCTCGATATATGAGTTGTTTATTTCCTGTCATCAAAGATAGTGCACTGAGATTTCACCTGAAATTGAAAAACCATTATGATGAAACACAAAGGTAGTGTACAGAGAATGTGTAGTTTGTCAGTTGAGGCATGCACTTCAAGACCTTTGGACACTGTATAACCTTCTTGTTGATCATTCTTCATGTGTAGTAGTTGGAGCTATATCCTGGAGTAGCTGTCGTTCTCTTGTTCTTCTAGGCCTATGGGCACAAGCACTTATTACTGAGCATGCCACATGAATGTGGGAATGATTACTTTTGTATAAAAGAACATCCCATTGCAGCCGGATTTACATATATTATTTGTCAAGTGGTGTGTTCAATTATGGGCCATCCCATTCTTGCATATAAATGGACAGTTGATTGACAGGTTCAGCCCTTACACAATCTCTATATTTAAAATAATATATATGTTGTTTTACATTTCACCTTTATTTAACTAGGCAAGTCAGTTAAGAACAAATTCTAATTTACAATGACGGCCTACCCTGGCGAAGCTGGGCCACTTGTGCGCAGCCCTATGGGACTTCCCGATCATGGACTGTTGTGATACAGCCTGGAATCAAACCAGGGTCTGTAATGACGCCTCTTGCACTGAGATGCAGTTCCTTAGACTTCCCATCCCATGTTCTGTAATGTGTGAATCCATTATCTGGGACATGACTAGGGTTGCAGTAAGCAAGCAATACCAAATCCCCAATGGAGCAGACATGTTGAAATACATTATCTCTTTGCGTATTCAGTAGAGTTAGATGTACAGAATAGCATGTTACAGACTCACCAATGCAGGTCTGATGATATGAGTGGTTTGTATAAACTGGTCTGTCCAGATAGTCTTACAGTCAATATGGATGAGAACTCGTGACTGCATGTCGAATGTTTGCATAACGTCTTCATAGTTGGATCCAGCTATGCTTGTATATTTTAAAAATGTTGTCGGTGAAAACTGCTGTTGGTAAAACAGCTTCCATTATTTGCCAGGAGATAGTATCTGACGTCAACACGTTCTTTCTTACTCACATGTTCAATTAGAAACATGAGAAGGTTTAAGATGCCAATGTCAAGTGCAATGAAACTAATTGTATCATACACATGTATGGAGCCCATAAGGTCATACATTCTTTTCAAACACATAGAAGTTGAAAAAAACCTTGTTTTTGTCATCAAAAATAAGTGACAGGAAACCTGCATAACTCTCTCTTTGAAGCCTACTAAAGTGGCCTACAAGTACATTATGACTCTAAGTATTGATCCTATAGGTGTTTTGCAGTTCAACCTCCTACCAGAGGAGGTCGGATCAATTCTGCTAGTGGCCAATGGCCATATACTTTGGGCTCAGGCGGTATCTAATGAGAACAAAGTGGATAACAAAGCATCCATAATTCTTCATTCCTAAATTCACTTTCTGACTACTGGGGCCATAAATCTGCTGTTTCATAAGGTCCACCCACCAGGGATTGCCCCTTACCTGGCTCAGGAGATCAGAGGTTTTAAAGGAAGGTGTGCGTGCGTGAGTGTGCGCGTCAGTATGCGCGTGTTTGTTAAAATGGCAGCCTCCTGAGAACAGCGTTCCATGCCGGAACCCCAGGGAGAGAAATCAATGAGGTAATGATGGCTGACAGGGAGCATGGCTGCTGTAGGAGTGCCAGGAGAATGGTTAGAAAGAGACTGCAGAAACCTCTAATGGTGAATAAATTACAACAACCACATACTGTACTGTGTTAGTAGACTAAGTGTAGAATAGATGACTATTTTACAGTTGCAATCATAGTAATTATGATGTCGACGTGGACCTAAGCTGTCTCACATTTTGGATCTTTTATTATCTTTTATTTGCCTCTTGTTTGGACAATTCTTTAAAAATACTGAAGCATCACAAGGTAGAGGATACATTGAGTAATATATATTTATTTACAAAAATAAATAACACTGATTGGACATACTTTAAGTAACAAATCTACAGTAAATCCTTTTTCATATTTCCAAACATATAGTCCTTTTCTGTAAGATAGATGTCTCTCAATTATACAAATACACATAAATACAAATTAATTAAACACCTGTATTTAAGTTAAAAACTATTATACTACAGAACAACAAAATTAGATTACAACTTAGCATTTGATAAGACTGAATAACATTTATTTTGAAAACATTCGGCAAATGAATCCATTTTAGGAACACTTTCTCCTCTGAGAGCGGAGGGGGGATAAAGTTCTCTTTCATTGTTAGGAATGCTTTTGAATCAACCTTTCAATCTCAGTCCATCTGAAATGACGTGGAGCTCTCAAATCTCTCGCCAAGAGACATTGGGAACACTATTTACATGTCACTGTGTGGCTCAATCATATATAATCACGGGCATGGTGACACGGGCACAATCGTCCCCTATGCACTTGTGTAGTTGGAGAGGATTTGACACATGGTAATCAATCTGGTAATAGCACCACCTTGCCCTCTGATAGGCTAGGTGGAAGTTTCACCATACCAAATCCTCTCAGATCTCCACAAGTGCATAGGGCTTAGGTTTTATGGGACGATTTTGGATTGGCCCACAGTTTCCCTTTCCCAAAACATGATATGGATGACACTACCCACTGAGTTGCCAGTGAGATATAATAACCAAGCATGATCTGACAAACAGGCAGTCTTCATGATTGAGTGCCAATGCAATTGCCAAGCTGCAATTTATGGTCAATTTACTCTGATGTATCAGTCAACAGGAAGTGTGTTTTCCACTTCCTAGGGACAAGGCTCAGTGAGACACGTCCTGTACCGCAATGAGAAAGCTTTGTAAAAGTGTAGTTTGTCTACTCATACAGGCAGATAAATTGCAAACACTGGGGTGAGGCTATTTTATGTTCGCATTCTAACTTTCCAAATTACAAAACAACTTGTTGCACTTGACTCAATATTTTATGTTTCTGATCTTCAGACCTATTCTAGAGTATGATGCAGTCTTTCATACCCTATAATATCATTATAGTCACATATATTATAGTGATGCTCTGTATTGAAACTCACTATAGACCCAATTTAGGGAAGGCTATATAACAGCTGAGGTACAATCAACAATAATGTTCCTTTTTGCCACCCATACAAACACAGGGAACATTGAATTCACATTCTACAACACTCCTCATAGAACTGTACTGTACAATGCACTTCACAGTTACTTCCAAAAGCTTGAATCACGAAATAAAAGCAGTACAACAAAAATATACAGAAGCGAATAAGAACTGTTAAAAAAATACTTAAATATACAGTATGTACTTTACAAAAAATTGCTTCTGCAGATCATAACATTATTGGATGATTTAGAAGTTTGATTTCACATGAGTGGAGTTATAATTAACCCTGATGCCATTAGAGCATTAAGCTCCACAATGAATCTTCTGATACTGATTCTCCCGTGAATTACAAGCAGAAAGACCCCCATGGGACATAAAAATAAATACTTATGGGTATCTTGGTGTGGAAATATTTTTAGTATATTAAGCAGTGGTGTAAAGTACTTTACCATATTTTATTTTTGACAACTTTTACTTCACTTACATTCCTAAAGAAAATAATGTACTTTTTTCTCCATACATTTTCCCCGACACCCAAAAGTTACATTTTGAATGTTTACCAGGGAAATGGTACAAAATGGTACAACACACTTATCAAGAGAACATCCCTGGTCATCCCTATTACCTGATCTGGCGGATTCACTAAACACAAATGCTTTGTTTGTATCTGTAAATTAGAAAATCTGGTTTGCTTAATATAAGGAATTCGAAATGATTTATACTTTTACTTTTGATACTTAAGTACATTTTATTAATTAAATTTAATTTTGATACTTAAATATATTTAAAACCGAATACTTTTAGACTTTTACTCAAGTAGTATTTTACTGGGTGACTTTCACTTTTACTTCAATAATTTTCTATTAAAGTAATTTTCTATTCCAAACTGATGAAACTCACCTCAGGAGGTTGTAGAAATGTGGCTTGTCACCGAAAGCCCTCACTAACTTTTACAGATGCACAATTGAGAGAATCCTGTCAGGCTGTATCACCGCCTGGTACGGAAACTGCACCGCCCACAACCGTAGGGCTCTCCAGAGGGTGGTGCGGTCTGCATAAAGCATCACCGGGGGCAAACTACCTGCCCTCCAGAACACCTACAACACCCGATGTCACAGGAAGGCAAAAAATATCATTAAGGACAATAACCGCCCGAGCCACTGCCTGTTCACCCCGCTATCATCCAGAAGGCGAGGTCAGTACATGTGCATCAAAGCTGGGACCAAGAGATTGAAAAACAGCTTCTATCTCAAGGCCATCTGTTTGTTAAACAGCCACCACAACCACTGCCTACCTACAGACTTGATATCATCGACCACTTTAATAAATGGAACACTAGTCACTTTAATAACGGCACTTTAAGAATGTTTACTTGGCCTCCCGGGTGGCGCAGTGGTTAAGGGCGCTGTGCCATCAGAGTCCCTGGGTTTGCGCCCAGGCTCTGTCGCAGGTCCGTGGGGCGACGCACAATTGGCCTAGCGTCGTCCGGGTTAGGGAGGGCTTGTCTCATCGCGCACCAGCGACTCCTGTGGCGGGCCGGGCGCAGTGCGCGCTAACCAAGGTTGCCAGGTGCACGGTGTAGCCTCCGACACATTGGTGCGGCTGGCTTCCTGGTTGGATGCGCGCTGTGTTAAGAAGCAGTGCGGCTGGTTGGGTTGTGTATCGGAGGACGCATGACTTTCAACCTTCGTCTCTCCCGAGCCCGTACGGGAGTTGTAGCGATGAGACAAGATACTACAACAATTGGATACCACGAAATTGGGGAGAAAAAGGGGTAAAAAAAAAAGAATGTTTACTTATCTCGCATTACTCATCTCAAAGACACTATAATCTACACTATATATTCTTTACTATCTATTAGCCGCTCTGTCACTGCTCATCCATATATATATATTCTCATATCCCATTCCGTTGCTAGATTTGTGTATTTTCTATTCCATGAATACATGCCACTGGAAACTGATGAAACTCACCTCAGGAGGTTGTAGAAATGTGGCTTGTCACCGAAAACCCTCACTAACTTTTACAGATGCACAATTGAGAGAATCCTGGTGTGTGTTTGGTTGTGGAATTGTTGATATTACCTGTTAGATACTGCTGCACTGTCAGATCTAGAAGCATAAGCATTTCACTACACTCGTAATAACATCTGCTAACCATGTGTATGTGACCAATAAAATTTGATTTGATGCTGGAATTCAAATCTGCCATAGACCATACATTGTCTTTGTTTACCAACTAAGCTACTGCCTATGGACCAACCACTAATTATTCGGTAAACTGGATGCATCTAGAATAGAATATTCTAGATGCAATCTAGAATATTTTTTTTTAAAGAAAGAAAATGGGGCTGATTCGATCCAGGTTCAAATGTAAAGGTCATTTCCGATTGAGCCGAACGCGGGAACGTTGCCTTTAAATTTCAATCGCGCCATAACGTGAATCTTCTGCAATACGGATTGAATCTATACTGCATAAATACAGCAACAGAATACTGTATTACAATGCAGGTTATATCAAATTCAGCGTCTTACACATTCTAAATGGCCAATTACATTTAAGTCTCTCTTTCTCAAGGCCCACGGCTGTGTGACGGAATCTGAATTGACTACAACCTGGATCCACAATAAGGACAATATCCTAAACAGCCTGATATTTCTCCCAGCGAAGATGCTCTACATGACCAAAAGTATGTGGACCCCTGCTCGTTGAACATCTCATTCCAAAATCATGGGCATTAGTATGTAGTTGGTCCTCCTTTGTTGCTATAACAGCCTCCACTCTTCTGGGAAGGCTTTCCGCTAGATGTTGGAACATTGCTGCGGGGACTTGCTTCCATTCAGCCACAAGCATTAGTGAGGTCAGGCACTGATGTTGGGCGATTAGGCCTGGCTCGCAGTCGGCGTTCCAATTCATCCCAAAGGTGTTTGATGGGGTTGAGGTCAGTGTTCTTCCACACAAATCTTGACAAACCGTTTCTGTATGGACCTCGCTTTGTACACAGGGGCATTGTCATGCTGAAACAAGAAGGGCCTTCCCCACTGTTGCCACAAAATTGGAAGCACAGAATTGTCATCCTTTGCTGTAGCGTTAAGATTTCCCTTATCTGGAACTAAGGAGCCTAGCCCGAACCATGAAAAACAGCCCCAGACTATTATTCCTCCTCCACCATACTTTAGGTGGCCCTAGGCATTTGGGTAGGAAGTGTTCTCCTGGCATCCGCCAAACCCAGATTTGTCCGTCGGACTGCCAGATGGTGAAGCGTGATTCATCACTCCAAAGAACGTGTTTCCACTGCTCCAGAGTCCAATGGTTGCGAGCTTTACACCACTCCAGCCGACGCTTGGCATTGAGCATGGTGATCTTAGGCTTTTGTGCTCCTGCTCTGCCATGGAAACCCATTTCATGAATCTCCCAACAGTTCTTGTTCTGACATTGCTTCCAGAGGCAGTTTGTAAGGCCATTCTAGTGCTAATGTTTGCCTATGGAATTGCATGGCTGTGTCCTTGATTTTATACGCCTGTCAGCAATGGGTGTGGCTGAAATAGTCGAATCCATTAATTTGAAGGGGTGTCCACATACTTTTGTATATATAGTGTAGATCACTCAGATGGCCACCTCCAGCTCAGATCAGTGCTGCCTGTTTCAGTCACAAATGCATTACTACACACAACAGTTCTATGTCATCTGTTTCAGCCATCTTCCTCTTGCAGATCTAAGATGAGGGGACCTGAGCTAGGGGAAATGTTTGAAAGGGATTTGAAATGGCTGGGCTTCTTGTATGATTGTAGCTCACTCAGATGACCTGGTGAAAGTTTAGCAGACAACACAACCTATCCCATTTGCTTACAGTAGATACCAAACTGCAATTCTGTACTTTGTCACCTTGCACATTAACAAAGCAACAAAACAAAAACGTTTTAATAAAGAACATATTCACATGGGGGTTAACTTGACCTTTAGAAAAGTTGCATGTTGAGTACAGACCCTGGCATTTACTATAACTAATCAAGTGCTGTACATAAAAACTGGGTGGTTGTGATCAGATGAGTGGTGTAGAGCCATCACTGTTAGAGGGAAGTGTTGACCCCTGCTGGACACTCTCCCGTGGCCCCTTGGTTACAGATCCTACATCTACACTGCCACTGGCTGGCCTACTACTGGAACCATGGGAACTGGCCTTAAGGACAGGTAAGGAGGGGCTGGTCTCAGAGGTGATGGCGATGCTGGGAATCCGGCCAATCATTCCTCTAGTTATGGTGCCTTCTGATGAATCACCTGCCTATTGATGTCAAACAGAAGGTGAGATGAGAAACAGCGAACATAAAATGCTAAATGATTGACTTTCACACCCAATTGTTTAGCTATGCAGCATTGCAATTTAAGACAAAGATTGGATTTATGGTTTGACATCTAAAAGACAGTCCTTGAAGGATACAAGACTATCTAGACCTGGGATGGTTAACTTTAATGGCGGTGGGGGCCACAAAGAAATTGGGGGTCTGCGGTGGCTTGTGGGTCTGCATACCCACATCAATATCCACATGTCGTCAGAACCAGCGGCCCTAAGCAAAATTTGGTTTGGATTTATTAACTACAATCAGGTAAGATGTGTTTTTAATTGTGGTGCCGCTCTGCACACACCGACGTGTTAGCCAGCTAGCTAACGTAAGCTATGGTCCAACTCTAAGCCAACTCTCGTAAGTCCATAGATTTCAGAGGTTTAAAAACGGAATGATATAAACCGGATCTTTTTTGGAGTTGAACCGGTCCAGAACTTTATTTTGCTCGTCAGAACAGTGGAACAAAATAAATGTATGGCTCTGTTCAGAACAAAACGATTGGGAAATTATTTTGGTTCCAACCCCTGGCAGGGCGCTAGACTAATTTACCAATCTAAAACATTTTAGCTGACATGGGCCAATTGAGTGACTGTCAGTGACTGACATAACAAGAGAAAAACTGCTGATGCACAACCAAATCTTGTGTATTTTACTATACAGTAAGTTGAGACCAGACTGAGTAACCCCCAAAAATAATATATATATTTTTGTCTTTGGAAATTGATCTGCGGGCGTACAAAAGGGGGTTGCCCATCCCTGAACTAGACCATTAGATTTATTTTCCTTTGTCTTTACAGATCAGTGTCAATATAATCAGCCACTGCCGTTCCTACCCTGACATTATCAGCACTGACTACAAATGAAAGGGAAAGTGGCAATATTTCTCCCCCGTTGGCTTAGCCTGCCACCAGGCATGTCGCAGGACAGTTAATTGTGTCTCTCATTCATAAACCTGGTTAGTCCGCTGCGACATTTATTAAGATTAAACTGCCGTGATTTATCAAGGCCACTTGTTCTGTGCCATCTGCATGCATGCTGTCTGCTCATGGCCAATCCCTGTCAGACTGCACAGGAACGCATTCACATCAGTCATATTTGGCTAAGGCAGAGACTATAGAGAACGGTTCCCCGAATTTGGCCCGCGGGTGATTTATTATTATTTATTTTTATTGTTGGACATAAAGTACTTTTAAAAGCAGCAACTCAGCTCCAAATGATTTTCATTTTGAAAATCTGTTCCAAAGTATTTCCACGCATGAACGAGAGATATATGTGATTGTTTACAATTGTAAGCAAGGTTTGACATTGTTACGTTTTAGTTAAATATTATATCTGGGCTTCTTGAAGTCTACAAATTATTTGTAATTATGTTCCGGGCCCCTGACCATCCACTCAAGAAAAAATCTGCCTGCGGCTGAATCTAGTTGATGATCCCTGCTATAGTGCCTTCTCTATATGGGAAACTGGGATCCATATTACGTAGATGGGATCAAGAGGGTAGAAAACAGGGGGAAACATGTTGTGTTATATTTCAGACTGAGAGAAGATTAAATAGGGAACCAGTGCTGCTTTGTTTCTTATTGGAGGTAGGTAATGGCAAGCCACACTAGACGATACAGCCACGAGGAATTTACTGACACTAATTATGGGTACTTACACTTGGAGGGAAGCCGTGGTCACTGTGGCCCACGCCTGTCATGGAGATGTTGTCCATGGCATTAGAGCTCTGGAAGATACAAAATACATGACGTAGAGGTTGGTTCCTGCTATAAGTGACAACTCTGAGTCATTTCAATGTGAAACTCAATTAAATTCCAGTCACACAAAACACATTTGTTGGGACACATGTAAGTAAAGACGTACTAATAATTGTAGGGATTGGTCACTCCTTATATTAAGAGGAGACACAACAATTGAGGATCTTAAATTTTCACCTGAAATTACATACTCAAATCTAACTGCCTGTATCTCAGGCCCTGAAGCAAGGATATGCATATTCTTGGTACCATTTGAAAGGAAACACTTTGAAGTTTGTGGAAATGTGAAAGGAATGTAGGAGAATATAACACAATAGATCTGGTAAAAGATAATACAAAGAAAAAACCAAATTTTTTTGTACCATCATCTATTTTTTTTGTACCATCATCTTTGAAATGCAAGAGAAAGATCATAATGTATTATTACAGCCCAGTTGCAATACACATTTTGACCACAAGATGGCAGCAGCGTCTGTGCAAAGTTTTAGACTGATCCAATGAAACATTGCATTTCGGTTCAAAATGTTGTATCAAGACTGCCCAAATATGCCTAATTTGTTTATTAATAACTTTTTGTGTTAAAAATTGTGCACTCTCCTCAAACAATAGCATGGTATTCGTTCACTATAATAGCTACTGTAAATTGGACAGTAAATTTAGATTAACAAGAATTTAAGCTTTCTGCCAGTATCAGATATGTCTATGTCCTGGGAAATGTTCTTCTTACTTACAACCTCATGCTAAGCGCATTAGCCTACTTTAGCTCAACTGTCCCGTGGAAGGGACACCAATCCGAAGAACATTTATTTAAGCCTTCATAAAATATTTGATCTTGAATCGGCGAATATTGACATCAACAATCAGGCTTGAAAAGTCAGTGTTACAGTCCATAGTGAGGTTACACACACCTTGCACAGTCTTCACATTTTGCTGGCTTAAAATGTAATCTAAAATAAATTGATTTAATTCGATTTTTTTCCCTACAGACCTATACAACCTACTCCACATTTTCAGAGAAAATGTTAATTATAGACGATTTTCCAAATTATAAAAAAATGAAGATGTCTTCACACCCCAGAGTTTTGGCAGCCATTACAGCTGTGAGTCATTTTGAATAAGATTCTACAAACTTGGCACAACTTTTACGGCAACAAATACTGACTGTATTCATTGTTTTGTCAAAATTAATCATGCTCAGTAAATCTGGTTTGGAATCGTTGATGGACAGCTGTCTCTGATTTTCAAGCAATTCTACAGTGCATTAAGAACGTATTCAGACCCATTGACTTTTTCCACATTTTGTTTACGTTACAGCCTTGAGAACAAGTTCCCATTTACAATTGCGACCTGACCTGATAAAGCAAAGCCGTTCGACACATACAACAATAGAGTTACACATGGAGTAAAACAAACATACAGTCAATAATACAGTAGAAACAAGTCTATATACGATGTGAACAAATGAGGTGAGATAAGGGAGGTAAAGGCAAAAAAGGCCATGGTGGCGAAGTAAATACAATATAGCAAGTAAAACACTGGAATGGTAGATCTGCAGTGGAAGAATGTGCAAAGTAGAGAGAAATAATGGGGTGCACAGGAACAAAATAAATAAATAAATACAGTAGGGGGAGAGGTAGTTGTTTGGGCTAAATTATAGATGGGCTATGTACAGGTGCAGTAATCTGTGAGCTGCTCTGACAGCTGGTGCTTAAAGCTAGTGAGGGAGATAAGTGTTTCCAGTTTCAGAGATTTTTTTAGTTCGTTCCAGTCATTGGCAGCAGAGAACTGGAAGGAGAGGCGGCCAAAGGAAGAATTGGTTTTGGGGGTGACCAGAGAGATATACCTGCTGGAGCATGTGCTACAGGTGGGTGCTGCTATGGTGACCAGCGAGCTGAGATAAGGGGGGACTTTACCTAGCAGGGTCTTGTAGATGACCTGGAGCCAGTGGGTTTGGTGACGAGTATGAAGCGAGGGCAAGCCAACGAGAGCGTACATGGTCCCAGTGGTGGGTAGTATATGGGGCTTTGATGACAAAACGGATGGCACTGTGATAGACTGCATCCAATTTATTGAGTAGGGTATTAGAGGCTATTTTGTAAATGACATCGTCGAGGATCGGTAGGATGGTCAGTTTTACAAGGGTATGTTTGGCAGCATGAGTGAAGGTTGCTTTGTTGCGAAATAGGAAGCCAATTCTAGATTTAACTTTGGATTGGAGATGTTTGATGTGAGTCTGGAAGGAGAGTCTAACAGTCTAACCAGACACCTATTCTAAGTCAGAATCGTCCAGAGTAGTGATGTTGGACGGGCGGGCAGGTGCAGGCAGCGATCGGTTGAAGAGCATGCATTTAGTTTTACTTGTATTTAAGAGCAATTGGAGGCCACGGAAGGAGAGTTGTATGGCATTGAAGCTTGTCTGGAGGGTTGTTAACACAGTTTCCAAAGAAGGGCCAGAAGTATACAGAATGGTGTCGTCTGTGTAGAGGTGGATCAGAGTCTCACCAGCAGCAAGAGTGACATCATTGATGTATACAAAGAAGAGAGTCGGTCCAAGAATTGAACCCTGAGGCACCCCCATAGAGATTGCTAGAGGCCCGGACAACAGGCCCTCCGATTTGACACACTGAACTCTATCAGAGAAGTAGTTGGTGAACCAGACGAGGCAATCATTTGAGAAACCAAGGCTATCGAGTCTGCCGATGAGAATGTGGTGATTGACAGAGTCGAAAGCCTTGACCAGATCAATGAATACGGCTGCACAGTATTGTTTCTTATCACTTTGTACAAAACTGGAGATAGTTTTTCGGAAAGGATAGTTGATGACCATCAACCGTGATTAGCTGAATACTAACGTTAGCCAGTAAACTGGCTAGCTTCTGGTTAGCTTCTGCTTAGCTTCTGGCTAGCTTCTGGTTAGCTTCTGGCTAGCTTCTGGTTAGCTTCTGGCTAGCTTCTATTTTGGATTTCAGATTTGAGGTAAATAATACTTTTTTTTTTAAATTGGTGAGGTGGGTTGAAGGAGAGTGTTTTGAAGTTGAGTTTTTGGAAAAGAAAATACATAAAATATATGCGAAGAAAGATGTAAATATATATACGGGACACGACAAGACGAGGACAAAGGACGTCTGACTGCTATGCCATCTTGGAGAATAGATAAATCAATATAAATAAATAAAAAATAATACATAAAAACATTTCTTCATCAATCTACACACAATACCCCATAACGTCAAAGCGAAAACAGGTTTTTAGAAATTCTTGAAAATGTATTAAAAATAAAAAACAGATAGCTTTTTATGTATTCAGACCCTTGCTATGAGACTCACAATTTAGCTCAGGTGCATCCTGTTCCCTTGATCATCCTTAAGATGTTTCTACAACTGGATTGGAATCCACCTGTGGTAAATTCAATTGATTGGACATGATTTGGAAAGGCACACACCTGTCTATATAAGGTCCCACAGTTGACAGTGCATGTCGGAGCTAAAACCAAGCCATGAGGTTGAATGAAATGTCCATAGAGCTCAGAGACAGGATTGGGTCAAGGCACAGTTCTGGGGAAAGGTACCAAAACATTTCTGCAGCATTGAAGGTCCCCAAAAACACAGTGGCCTCCATTCTGAAATGTAAGAAGTTTGGAACCACCAAGACTCTACCTAGAGCTGGCCGCCCGGCCAAACTGAGCAATCGGGGGAGAAGGACCTTGTCAGGGAGGTGACCAAGAACACGATGGTCACTCTGACAGAGCTCCAGAGTTCCTCTGTGGAGTTGAGAGAACCTTCCAGAAGGACAACCATCTCTGCAGCCCTCCACCAATCAGGTCTTCATGGTAGAGTGGCCAGACGGAAGCCACTCCTCAGTAAAAGGCACATGACAGCTCGCTTGGAGTTTGCCAAAAGGCACCTAAAGGACTCAATATTCTCTGGTCTGATAAAACCAAGATTGAACTCTTATGCCTGAATGCCTAGAGTCACATCTGGAGGAAACCTGGCACCATTTCTACAGTAAAGCATCGTTGTGGCAGCATCATGCTGTTGGGATGTTTTTCAGCGGCAGGGACCGGGAGACTAGTCAGGATCGAGGGAGAGATGAACGGCACAAAGTACAGAGAGATCCTTGATGAAAACCTGCTCCAGAGCACCCAGGACCTCAGACTGGGGCGAAGGTTCACCTTTCAACAGGGCAACGACCCTAAGCACACAGCCAAGACAACACAAGAGTGGCTTCGGGACAAGTCTCTGAACGTCCTTGAGTGGCCTAGCCAGAGACGGACTTGAACCTGATCGAACATCTCTGGAGAGACATGAAAATAACTGTGCAGCGATGCTCCCCATCCAACCCGACAGCTTGAGAGGATCTGCAGAGAAGAATGGGAGAAACTTCTCACGGAGAGGTGTGCCAAGCTTGTAGCGTCATACCCAAGAAGACTTGAGGCTGTAAACGCTGCTAAAGGTGGTTCAACAAATTACTGAGTAAAGGGTCTGAATAGTTATGTAAATGTGATATTTAATTGTTAATACATTTGCAAAAGTTCAAAATAATCTGTTTTTGTTTTGTCATTATGGAGTATTGTGTGTAGATTGATGAGGAATAACAACAATTTAATCAGGCTGTAGCGTAACAAAATGTTAAAAAAGTATGTTTTTTATTTTTTATTATTGTCCGGCCAAATGAATTGTAGGCAGATCTTTGGATCTGAGCTTCTGTTGTCTTACTATGAGGTTATTTTTTATTCATATTGACCCTGACCTCTGACCTGACCCTAGACGGCAGTTACTGCCTTCTTGCTTGGTACACCCATTGGAAGATGTTTCCATTATGATTTTTTTTATATAAAAAAACTTGTGTTAATAGAATTATTTGTATGTGGCTGTCAGTGTCATATAATTTTATACTTGTATCAGCGAAGAACAATACATAATACCAAGGTAGACCTTTGAGCTAGCAGCCCAAAGGTAAAAAGCAGTAACTGAGGTTAGTGATGGCAGCTGCTGCCTTTTTCCTTGATTTCACTGTAACTTTTTGCTGTTACTGCAAAATATAGAATACAGAACATGGACACAATGAAATTGGGATCAAGAAGAAGGTAAGGATATGTTTGTTGTAGGACAGCTGCATTTGAAGTGTGAATTTAACCTACATAGCAGTTAATACAAACTGACATCTATTAGCATAACAATGACATTCAAATGGGACAACAAAGTGTCTTTTAGTTGGTTTTGGGTCATTTCATGGGTATTCCGGGACAGGGTATGTAGTACCTTTGCATAGCCTAACTGGACTCCGGCATGAAACCTGATTTTGTTGTTTATTTTCAGAAATTCTGAAGTATCTGGATGGTCAGTGGGGGATGTCTGCCAGTGGCTTCAGCAAAATCAGTTGGAGGACTACATCTCTCCTTTCCAAGGTTTTACATTTAAATAAAAAAATCAATTGCATGCTAGGTCCAACCAAAACTTAACTTCTGCTTTTAACCCAACTACCATGTAGCTCTTGTTGTGGGGGTGTTATAACTGCTATGGTCAAGGACCAAATGACAGATTTTTTTCACCTTTTCGGCTGGACAATTGGAATGCTTTAAATGCTAAGCTACCTATCAGTCAAAACCAGTCAAAATGCCTGCTAACTGCCCAATATTGCAACAAGCATTTTTTGAGGAATCATAAAACGGATTCGCCACATTGGTCTGTATCAAGGGTTCCTGTTAACATGTGGACTTGGAGGTTACATGTATTCATGCAAATGCTTTGCTTCACATAGAACACATATATACAAAAAACACAATCATTTGCTGACAAGTAGGCCTAATGGTTCTGTAATCCCTGTGCCTAACTACATTAAGGAAAATGTGAATGATGATGACTCTGATCTCGCGTGGGCGCCTGCAACTAATGTTGTTGAGTCCATGGACTTCAAAACTGAAGACCTAGTTAGAGGCCTTATGAGAAACCTCTGCATGTTTATGATGAAGATCAGAGAGAAGCATTGTGTGACTGTGCAGAGCAGTATAATGGAGGATCATAATGTTTGTTAAACTAGGAAAGTCAGTTAAGAACAAATTCTTATTTACAATGACGGCCTACATCGGCCAAACCCTCCCCTAACCTGGATGATGCTGGGCCAATTGTGCGCCGCTCTATGGGACTTCCAATCACATCCGGATGTGATATAGCCTGGATTCGAACCAGGGACTGTAGTGACACCTCTTGCACTGAGATGCAGTGCCTTAGACCGCTGCGTCACTCGTTGTTACCTACCTTTACCACCTGGGGGCGGCCCGTCAGGAAGTCCAGGATCCAGTTGCAGAGGGAGGTGTTTAGTCCCAGGGTCCTTAGCTTAGTGATTTGAGGGCTCTATGGTGTTGAACGCTGAGCTGTAGTTAATGAATAGCATTCTCACATAGGTGTTTATTTTGTCCAGGTGGGAATGGGCAGTGTGGAGTGCAATGGAGATTGCATCATCTGTGGATCTGTTGGGGCGGTATGCAAATTGGAGTGGGTCTTCACTGAAAATGTCAGTGAAGACACTTGCCAGTTGGTCAGCGCATGCTCGGAATACACCTCCCGGTAATCCATCTGGCCCTGCGGCTTTTGCACAGCAACCAAGGACGAGAGCTCACAATGCGCGACTCAACAAATTACAGCTACCACCTGGTGTTAGAAGTCCGTGCTACGTCTCTGAGAAGACATATCTTTACCCTTTATGTATTTATTCCCCTCGATGTGATGCATGACTTCCTTGAGGGCATCATGCCTGGATGGTGTTACACAAGCTTGTGAAGACGAAACGAATCACTGTGGCTCCGCTAAATGACGAGATTGATGACTTCCCGAATGGCAACTACGACAGATCACCCAGACAAACACCACTATCTGAGCGCGTCCTGAGGAATAATGGACATCTGGTTGGGAGTGCATCTGAGAAATGCTAATCATTGGGTGGCAAATAGCCAGCTGTGATGCATGGGAAGTGTGCCTGTTACTGAGATAACTTGGGGACATAATAATGGCACCTACTATCAAAAGGTCTTGGGCACCATACCTGGAAGAGAAAATAATGGAATTTCATGCTTTTTCAATTTCATGCTTTTCCCAAACAAGCAAACACCCAAGATGCACTTTCCGAACCATTACTACCGACTGCTGATGGCATAAGGACCACTTATCCATCTGTCGTGTATGTGCTTTGAAGCCAAACATCAGCACTTCAAGAGAATTGCACATGTCATCTGTGACTACAAAAACATTGCAAAGACACATGCCAAAAGACACCAGATGAGACAATGCTGGGAGCAGTCAAAGAACACCTGCTTAGGAATCACAGTACCACTCCAAAAAGACCAACCCACCACAATTTTCTACAAGCCAACAACCAACCAATAACCAGCATCCACCAACCAACACAAAACTGTGGCCCACAATATGCACCCTTCCTGAGTTCCCCACAGCCCTGCAGTGTAAACTCAACCAACAGAGTGAAGAGTTCCAACTTTCCCACTGATTGGTCCAAGTGGAGGAGACAAATCATCCAGATTTTAGTTGATACCAGGTATATGTGCACGTGATAAGTTTATACATTTGGTACATCATGTGAGTTTGTGTGTGTGTGTGTTTAGATATTACTGCACTGTTGGAGCTAGAAACACAAACATTTCACTACACCCGCAATGACATTGCTAAATATGTGTATGTGACCAATACGATTTGATTTGATTTGTGTGTTATGGATGGATGTGGATGGATGTGTTATGCTGTAATGGAACACCACATCGATCTACCCTTTTCAAAGGTACCCTACAAGCAGACTATATAGTGACATCATTGGTGGCCAAGTACCCATTTCTAAGGGACTGTACAGGACAAGGATATGTGAGTGATATTTTTATTACATTTTTGTACACTTGGTCATTACTAATTACTCAACCTCAATTCTCCTTTACGAAGGAATCGTGGCATGGGATGATTGAAAAAAAAAGTTTACAAAAAAAGAAAGGCAATCTCTTGTCTGCAAATAAGAGGTTGCAGTCATCAGAGTTAAGTTCACACAGAATAGGAGTTCTGATGGGAATGCAGGCCCAGCATCAAAGGCAGCCAGGGTTTATGGTTAACCTTACCCCTACCCCTAAACCTAACCTTAGTTCCAGCAAGTGTTTGCTTGTCAACAAAGTTGCAGTTAATCGTTTTGAGTACATATGGACCATGCAGTATATGCGAGTATCCAATGAAGTGGGAACCTAATTTAAAAATCAAGTGCTTTACCTGTGCATATGTGTATTTGTGTCATAGGTGACGAATGGCGAGCATGATGTAGAGCTACTTGGGGGGCCTTTCTGCTACACCACTTTTGAACCAAGTAAGTAACAGTCATTTTATTGTCAAAATATCCTCACTGGATCATGAATATGAAACAAACTCTCACTTTAAAGGGTTATTTGAAGAACTAATAGGGGGTCCCCCACAAGTTTCCTCAAATAACCTTTTTTCAAGGGTTCTTTAAAGAACTAATAGGGGTTCCACCACAAGGTTCTTAAAATAACCTTTTTTCAAGGGTTCTTTAAAGAGCTAATAGGGGTTCCCCCACAGTTTTAAAGAACCCCTAAAGGATACTCCAGGAACCTTTTCTTTTTAGAGTGCAAAGGGGGACATTTAATTAACAGTGAAATCTAACCTCTCAATAAAGATTATAATTGTATCACAATGTGTTGTAAAGACACATTTAAAAGACAATTTTACTTGTAATGAACCCTGATAAGACACATCAGCTATCTCTATATATCCGCTTTACAGAAACATGTCTGCTGACCCCTATACGATTGCTCATACATTTAAAAAATAGGTTCTTATCCTCCGATACAGATTGCCTCTACAAGTACTGTGCTCCATAGAGCTAGCTCGTGTTCTCATGGGGGCACCGTATACCACCGTTTAATAAAACACTGCTTTAGCAGGTGACATCACATTTGAAATAGTAACACTGAAAGACGCCGTAAAGATGAACACGTTTCAAAAATGTCAAAATTGGATTAGACGTCTATGGTACAGCAAAGCCGTCCTAAAGCTTCCTCCCTGGAGTGACCCCTCTGTTGTGGATTCATCTTACCATCCTGTCTGTAACAAGGTACCAGATTAATTTAGGAGCCATGCGATTGGCTGACACAAATCCAGGGGTGCTTTCCAGGCCAATAGTTGGTTTAATAGATTTGTGGCGGACTACACAGAAGAATCCTTTATGATGGAAATGTGTACTTAGTTCTTGCCTAATTCTCCTACGAATCTTGTTGCATTACAGTACAGCAAGTGTGTTTCTGTTTGATTAGGTGCTTCTCAGGTAGAGGCACTGAATGTTAGGTACCATTGGTGGCATTAATGTGTATTGATGTTGGGAGATGAGCGCATAAGTGCAAGTGGGATTTTTTTTTTAAACCCTAAATTGGCTTACTTACTGACCTTTACTGTGTTAGACAACGCATTCACACGGTTCTGCCTCTAGAGCCCAAAATATCCTCCACACATTCAGTACATTGTCACACATGTGAAAGAGGACAGGGAGCAGGCTTGACCTGACCTTGCCTTGATGTGTTAGTTACCTTCTCAAAGATACCAGAGTCGTGGCTCTTCATCTTGGACTTGGAGCTGGAGGGCTTGAAGTGTGGGAGCTCGGCGGTGTCCTTACTGATATCACAGGACACCTGGCGGCTAGTCGGCCAGGAGCCCATACTGGAGAGGTCAGCCTCAGTATCTGTCCAGACCTGGGGGGATGGAACCATTACATAAACGTCAGACACACACACACACACACACACACACACACACACACGACACACACGACACACACGACACACACGACACACACTCATGATTTAATTTTATTTATTCATACCGATTCGCTGTCGGAGGCGGAAGAGAGGCGGGACTTGACAGTGCTGGTGCGGTGTAAGCGGTCACCGATGTCGGAGGTCTGGCTGGTGACAGTGGATCGTCGGGTGGACATGAAACTGCTGTTGGTGGATTGCAGGTCACGTCTACGTACACACAGCAAAAACCCCAGGCATGGGATGTACTTGGCTATGGCCATCCTGAAGACCAAGAGTGCAGGTTGCAGATTTAGGAGATGTAGGTCCAGAGGCTAACTGATATATTTCCTCTAGCATAAGACAGAAAGGCAAAGTACCATACAGTACAAGGCGACACCATAGGCAGTCTGATGGGACAGAACATGGCAGGGACTTGGCCTGATGTATCATGTCAGAGGAAACAATCTAGGTGCCCTATACAGTTTATTAACCCGTGGCATCCTTCCTGTGTGGTGAGAATAAAATAATGTCCAGTTGTATTAACATCCAGGTTAATGAGTGATTTTAGAGAGGAAAGTTTAGTGATCTAGAGTTGCACGGTGTATGAAAACAATGGTAGTTTTTAAATACTAGAACATGAAAAACGGTCCAGTATTATAATTTGTTACTTTCGGATCTTCTACCAAATGTGTCTCAGATTTCGAAAATCAACTTAATGGTTTGAATTTATTCTAAAATGTATTAAGTTTATGGTTCTGATTTTAAATTACGTTCAGCTTATAAAGGCCTCATAAAGCCTTCATAATGCCTTCATAAGCACTACATAAATGTGTTAAAGTATCTATAACCGTATATCATGCTTTAAAAAGGGTTCATAAATGTGGCATAACTGTGTGACATAAACACCAATGTCAAATGTGACATAACCCATTTTGTGCTTTTCTGATAACTAATTTCTGTGTTCTATTCATGTGCTGTTCTATAAACCAATTTCTGTGTGTTCATGCAAGTGGCTGACTGAGCGAATCCTCACTATCAGTAGCTGCAATTTGGCAGTACACCTGGACCTTGTTTTGAGAACGAGAACGAAAGATATCTCCGTTTCAAGGTCTCAGGTTAGAGAGGAGAAGCCTTGTGAGGTATTGGTCTGAGCCAGTATTGGTCGGTAATTCATAATTCATTTTAGTTAATCATGCAAATATAAATTGTCTGTGTATAGCCGTATATAAGACAACTGCTGTGTCTGCCTGGGCAGAGCTCCTGATTGATATGTGCATATTGGTGCATTGAGTTGGTTGGAACCTTTCCAGCGTGCTGACAAATAAAGGATGATTAATTTAAGATTGACTTCGAGTGTCCCTGTGTAAGAATGACCACGACACCCACTATGTCGAATATGATCTAAACGTGCTTTGTAAAAGGGTGACATGTTGGGTCGAAGGATTGGAATGCGCTCCAAAGTGAAGTCATGGTAGTCACATTACACCTAATCTCGTTCCAAGACACTCCCCCCCCCCCAAATGTGCTGAAGGCCTGGTGGACCAACGCATCAAACTTGGCCTTCATTAGTTAGGGTTAGCTTTAAAAAGTCAAATTTGTGCCATAATTAGGACTTTGTTACTGTGTTAACTAGTGACGATGACAAATACTTTACTCTGTAAGGTCACTCCTTTAGAATTCTATGGTCACTCCCACCAACTGTAGGCCAACTTTGAATAGTTGATATCCCAGGCTTCTTTCTATGTGCTGTGTGTGCAATGGCCTGGGGGACGACGTAGGCACCATTGTAACAGGTTGTAATCAATCCCCTTCTTAACTTTATTTTTAGAACTGCACCATTGTTTAAGGGCTTGTAAGCAAGCGTTTCACAGTAAGGAATACCTGTTGTATTCGGGGCATTTTTTATTTGATTACACAGGAATGTGAATAGTGTAGCTTGTCCCTGAGCTGGCAGAAAAGTGTTGAACAAATCAAAATATATTTGAGATTTGAGATTCTTCAAAGTACAGTGGCCACCCGTTGCCTTGATGACAGCTTTTCACACTCTTTTCATTCTCTCAGTCAGCTTCACCTGGAATCCTTTTCCAACAGTCTTGAAGGAGTTCCCACACATGCTGAGCACTTGTTGGCTGCTTTACCTTCATTCTCTCAACCAGTTTCATAAGGTAGTCACCTGGAAGGCATTTCAATTAACAGGTGTGCCCTGTTAAAAGTTAATTTGTGGAATGTATTTATTCTTAATGCGTTTGAGTCAATCAGTTTTGTTGTGATAAGGTAGGATTGGTATACAGAAGACCATAAGTCCATATTATGGCAAGAACAGCTCAAATAAGCAAAGAGAAACGACAGTCCATCATTACTTTAAGATATGAAAGTCAGTCAATCCGGAACATTTCAAGAACTTTGAAAGTTTCTTCAAGTGCAGTCGCAAAAACCAGCGCTATGATGAAAGAAAGACCCAGAGTTACCTCTGCTGCAAAGGATACGTTAATTAGCGTTAACTGCATCTCAGATTGCAGCCCAAATAAATGCTTCACAGAGTTCAAGTAACAGACACATCTCAACATCAACTGTTCAGAGGAGACTGCATGAATCAGGCATTCATGGTCGAATTGCTGCAAAGAAACCACTACTAAAGGACACCAATAATACGAAGAGACTTGCTTGGGCCAAGAAACACAAGCAATGGACATTAGACCAGTGGAAATCTGTCCTTTGGTCTGATGAGTCCAAATTTGAGATTTGTGGTTCCAACCACCATGTCTTTGAGAGACACAGAGTAGATAAACAGAAGATCTCTGCATGTGTGGTTCACACCATGAAGCATGGAGGAGGAGGTATGATGGTGTGGGGGTACTTTGTCAGTGATTTATTTAGAATTCAAGGCACACTTAACCATCATGGCTACCACAGCATTGTGCAGGGATACACCATCCCATCTGGTTTGCACTTAGTGGGACTATCATTTGTTTTTCAACAGGACAATGACCCAAAACACACCTCCAGGCTGTGTAAAGGGTTATTTGACCAAGAAGGAGAGTGATGGTGTCACACCCTGACCATAGTTTGCTTTGTATGTTTCTATGTTTTGTTTGGTCAGGGTGTGATCTGAGTGGGCATTCTATGTTGTGTGTCTAGTTTGTCTGTTTCTGTGTTTGGCCTGATATGGTTCTCAATCAGAGGCAGGTGTTAGTCATTGTCTCTGATTGGGAACCATATTTAGGTAGCCTGTTTTGTGTTGAGTTTGGTGTGTGATTGTTCCTGTCTTTGTGTTTGTTACACCAGATAGGGCTGTTTTCGGTTTTTCACGTTTCTTGTTTTTGTATATTGTTCTATTTTCATCCTTATTAAAGATGTATCTAAATAACCACGCTGCGTTTTGGTCCGCCTCTCCTTCAACAGAAGAATCCCGTGACAGATGGAGTGCTCCATCAGATGACCTGGCCTCCACAATCACCCGACCTCAACCTAATTGAGATGGTTTGGGATGAGTTGGACCACAGAGTGAAGGAAAAGCAGCATATGTGGGAACTCCTTCAAGACTGTTAGAAAAGCATTCCTCATGAAGCTGGTCGAGAGAATGCCAAGAGTGTGCAAAGCTGTCATCAAGGCAAAGGGTGGCTACTTGGAAGAATCTAAAATTATATTTTACATATTTGTTATTTCATAGTGTTGATGTCTTCACTATTATTCTACAATGTAGAAAATAAGAAAAATAAGAACTTTTGAATGAGTAGGTGCGTCCAAACTTTTGACTGGTATTGTAAGTTTCGTAGATTTTTCACAGACCTCAAAAGTAATCCCCGATGTGGTTCAAGCATTGTTGTGAACACAGAAAGTCAAATGTTGTTGTTTTTCTACTAAAAAAGTTTGAAAATAATTGGGGAAAATCTGAAAAAATGGGGGAAATCGAAACCTGGAAAACAAAACTGAGAAAATGGAATTTGGGGAAAAAAACTGAAGTAAAGCAAAAAGTGTGAATGGATTTTAAAAGGCCTCACTAAGGTTTTTTTGGGGGAAAGTTTAGGTTAGGTCCAATATTGACAATGCACCTAAGAGGGAAAGCATTTCGGCCACCCTAGAAATGTTTTAGAGTAATGTAATATATACAATTTAGCAGACGCTTTTATCCAAAGTGACCTACAGCGATTGGTGAATAAATGTTTACATATGGCGTGGTCCCGGGAATCAAACCCACTACCCCGGCATTGCAATGACAGTGTTATAAATGCTTTGTGAAGCCTCCATTTAACATGATTGATAAGGCTTTTTTTAAGTGGTGCTTATGCCACCCTTTATAAAGCACAGGTTTATGTCATATTTGACATTGGTGGTTGCCACACAATTAGTCCATATTTATGAACCCTTTATAAAGGTATGACATACGGTTCTAGATGATTTGTAACATTGATGCAGTGTTTATGCAGGCTTTATGAAAGCTTTAAAAAGCTGCACGTCAATTATCAAAGCGGGTCCATTTTGGGTCAAAAGACATGACCAGAATGCATCAGTGATTCGTATTCCCTTGCAACTTTCTGAAGTCTGTATGTGGGCAGTGCGCATATTTCTACCGTTCTGTGTAGCCGTTAGTGATGCTAATGATAACCTTCAGGTAAGTCTTCAGGTAGATGGAAAGGCTTTTTCAAAAACCTTCTCTGTCACGCCCTGATCAGTTTCACCTGTTCTTGTGCTTGTCTCCACCCCCCCCCCCCCCCCTTCAGGTGTCACCCATCTTCCCCACTTATCCCCTGTGTATTTATACCTGTGTTTTCTGTCTGTTGCCAGTCCGTCTTGTTAGTTCAAGCCTACCAGCTTTTTGTCTCAGCCCCTGTTTTACCCTAGTCTCTCTTTTTCTCATCCTGGTTTTTGACCTTTGCCTATTCTGACCCTGTACCCGCCCGCCTGACCACTGCCTGTCTCTGACCCTGAGCCTGCCTGCCGTCCTATACCTTGGCCTCTGCTCTGGCTTATCGACCCCTGCCTGCCTTGACCTGTCGTTTGCCTGCCCCTGTGGTTACAATCAACATTGTTACTTCAAACAGTCTGCTTTTGTGTCTTACCTTGATTCCTGATATTCTCAATTAAAAGTTAAAGCTAGAATCCTTGGTTGCTACATCCCTTTTTGGACTAATAAATGTATGTTATATACCCAAAATGTAAACAAACACTGTTTAGCCTCAAACATGATTACAACTATAATTTTGATATCATGGATGTTCAGTCCTTGCATCCATAGCTCTGCCTGTGAATTTGAGAGTTATATTTCTCCAGGCCCATCCCACAGCTTTTTACCAAAACAAAATCTGGTTGAATCAACGTTGTATCCACGTCATTTCAACCAAAACATATGTGATGCTGTTGAATCAACGTTGTATCCACGTCATTTCAACCAAAACATATGTGATGCCGTTGAATCAACGTTGTATCCACGTCATTTCAACCAAAACATATGTGATGCTGTTGAATCAACGTGGAAAACTGATTGGATTTGCAAAAAGTCATTAAATTAAGGGAAGTGACCATTTTCTTCCAACCAACCTTTAACCTACAGTTAATCCAATGACATGGTGACAATTTTTCACATTGATTTCACATGAGTTGACAACTCAAACAAATGTAAATCAAAACGTGTCGTTTAAATGACGTCTGTGTCCAGTGGGAAGGCGGGTGAACGCTTTGTTATTGTTTCAACTGTAGAATCTAGCCAAGTACAAATTAACCTACTGTACAGTATGCCTACTGGGCAGAATTATGATTATTTGTTGCAATCCAGTGTGCAACTCCAAACTCCAACACGTACACAACAGAATCACCACTAACCAAACAACAGTGCTAACTAGGTGTGATCTCCTGATGTAAGAATTGTTTGGAACTAAGAACTACTGTGGCAGCAAGACTACAGTACCTGTACTTTGAGTGGCAGCAAGACTACAGTACCTGTACTTTGAGTGGCAGCAAGACTACAGTACCTGTACTTGGGGTGACAGCAAGACTACAGTACCTGTACTTGGGGTGGCAGCAAGACTACAGTACCTGTACTTTGAGTGGCAGCAAGACTACAGTACCTGTACTTTGAGTGGCAGCAAGACTACAGTACCTGTACTTTGAGTGGCAGCAAGACTACAGTACCTGTACTTTGAGTGGCAGCAAGACTACAGTACCTGTACTTTGAGTGGCAGCAAGACTACAGTACCTGTACTTGGAGTGGCAGCAAGACTACAGTACCTGTACTTGGAGTGGCAGCAAGACTACAGTACCTGTACTTGGGGTGGCAGCAAGACCACAGTACCTGTACTTGGGGTGACAGCAAGACCACAGTACCTGTACTTGGGGTGACAGCAAGACCACAGTACCTGTACTTGGGGTGGCAGCAAGACTGCAGTACCTGTACTTGGGGTGGCAGCAAGACTACAGTACCTGTACTTGGGGTGGCAGCAAGACCACAGTACCTGTACTTGGGGTGGCAGCAAGACTACAGTACCTGTACTTGGGGTGGCAGCAAGACTACAGTACCTGTACTTGGGGTGGCAGCAAGACTACAGTACCTGTACTTGGGGTGGCAGCAAGACTACAGTACCTGTACTTGGGGTGGCAGCAAGACTACAGTACCTGTACTTGGGGTGGCAGCAAGACCACAGTACCTGTACTTGGGGTGACAGCAAGACTACAGTACCTGTACTTGGGGTGGCAGCAAGACTACAGTACCTGTACTTGGGGTGGCAGCAAGACCACAGTACCTGTACTTGGGGTGGCAGCAAGACCACAGTACCTGTACTTGGGGTGACAGCAAGACCACAGTACCTGTACTTGGGGTGGCAGCAAGACCGCAGTACCTGTACTTGGGGTGGCAGCAAGACTACAGTACCTGTACTTGGGGTGGCAGCAAGACCACAGTACCTGCACTTGGGGTGGCAGCAAGACCGCAGTACCTGTACTTGGGGTGGCAGCAAGACTATAGTACCTGTACTTGGGGTGGCAGCAAGACCACAGTACCTGTACTTGGGGTGACAGCAAGACTACAGTACCTGTACTTGGGGTGGCAGCAAGACTACAGTACCTGTACTTGGGGTGGCAGCAAGACTACAGTACCTGTACTTGGGGTGGCAGCAAGACTACAGTACCTGTACTTGGGGTGGCAGCAAGACTACAGTACCTGTACTTGAGGTGACAGCAAGACCACAGTACCTGTACTTGGGGTGACAGCAAGACCACAGTATCTGTACTTGGAGTGGCAGCAAGACCACAGTACCTGTTCTTGGGGTGACAGCAAGACTACAGTACCTGTACTTGGGGTGGCAGCAAGACCACAGTACCTGTACTTGGGGTGGCAGCAAGACCACAGTACCTGTACTTGGGGTGGCAGCAAGACCACAGTACCTGTACTTGGGGTGGCAGCAAGACTACAGTACCTGTACTTGGGGTGGGTGATGGCATAGATGATGGGGTTGTGAATGGCTGAAGCCTTGGCGATCACAGCAGGTACTGAGTTCATGTAGGGGGTCAGAAAATCTGTATGCCTACAGAGGACATGAAGAGGGCAGAGAGAGAGAGAAGGCTGTTAGGCTTGAAGGTAGAATTATACAATATAAATTGTACCTGAATGGTCAAGGTATGAATGTTGTGGCTGCGTCAATGCTTTTAGAAGTGGGTGTGTATTGTGTCTATATAGGCTAGTATAGTATATCAAAACCACTCACCCTGAAAATGCGGTCAGGGCAACAGCAGAGTAGGGGGACCAAGAGATGACATAGAGGAGGATGACAATAAGAGCGATCTTAGCCATCTTCCACTCATTCTTCAGCCGATGGAAACTCTTAATGGAGTCTCTGGTGCTCCCAGTGCCGTTGATCTTGGTTACAGCCCTATGACACACACAGATTTTGTTTTTCATGCGAGAAATTAGAAATGCTTAGAGAATCCAATGCAGTGACTTAATTTGACTCTTCCAGTGACATCTCTAGACCAGCTCTCTGGTGTCAAACCCACTCACTTGTTAGTTGTGCGTATGGCTCTGAAGATGAAGAAGTAGCAGTACGTGATGATGATCAGGGGGATGAAGAAGACAAAGGTGAAGAGCAGCATGGTGTAGGCACGCACGGACGGGGTAAAGGTCACATAGTCCCATGTACAGGAGGTCAACAGACCCTCAGGAACATAGGCACCTTGGGGAGGGAGAGGGGTAAGGGGGTAAGGGAGAGGGGAGAGGAAAAGGGAAGGAGAGACAAGGGGATAGAGAAAGGCGGAAAGGAGGGAGGGAGAGGGGTAGGGGGTAAGGGAGAGGGGAGGGGAAGGAGAGACGAGGGGATAGAGAAAGGAGGGAGGGAGAGGGGTAAGGGAGATGGAAGAGGAAAGGGGAAGGAGAGACAAGGGGATAGAGAAATGAGAGAGAAGGTGATAGAGAAAGGAGGGAGGGAGAGGGGTAGGGGGTGAGGGAAAGGGGAAGGAGAGACGAGGGGATAGAGAAAGGAGGAAGGGAGAGGGGTAGGGGTAAGGGAGAGGGAAGAGGAAAGGGGAAGGAGAGACAAGGGGATAGAGAAAGGAGAGAGAAGGGGAGAGAGAAGGTGATAGAGAAAGGAGAGAGAAGGTGATAGAGAAAGGGAACAGAGAGGGGGAAAAGGGTAACATATAAGGAGAGAGACAATGTTCTTTCTTCAACACCACTTCAAAGTCATCTACAAGTTGTTCATCATGCATCATCCATTGAAGCCCTGCTATGGTAAAACAATCAGGGAAAGCAAAGGACATTCGCATCAATAGGAAGACACAAGAAAACCAAAGTTTGGATCAAGGGAGCACTCCTGATTAACTAAATGCTCTGGACGATCAAAGCCTCAAATTGTAAAACGGCACAGTTTTGTTTTGCTTTCATGTTATTAATGTTTTTTTCCCCAGAGGGGATGAAAGGATGTGGTAATCTGTGGAGACGGGGCAAAGATGGGGACGTCAGATGGGTTTAAGGAGACAGACGCCCTTCGTGTTGTCAGATAGGACATTTGTGTTGCGGAACCATGTCTGGGTTGGCACGCCTGCATGAAGAGCCCAGCCCCAGACTGCTGCAGGAGGTAGCCAGTCCATGATCTCCTATCCCTCTCCCCAAACCCCCTCCACATTGTCTGAGTTAGTGTCACCCCAAGGTCCTTTCCAGCATATCACCCATTAACGTGCTGGACAGAATCGGGCTGGATACATTTGTTATTTGCCAGAGATACACACAATGATGGGGCGCGAGTAATTCCGAGGACAGCATACTGTAAGGCCAGGCCCATGTGAGGCTTATGAGGGGCCCATTCCAGCCAGTTCGCCCACTAGTTTCATTTAATTCCTTATCACTGAAAAATCTCAGGCAGCTCAGAACACCTGATCCAATGCCTAAATCCTCATTCCTAAACTAAGCTACTGCTAACTGGAGTTCAAAGAGAGAACACATAGCCAGGGGGAGCACTCGTTCTCGCTGTCTTTCTATCTTGCTGTCTTTTTTAGCTCTTTCTAAGACATGCATACACTGACACAACCACAACTCTCCCATACAGCGTGTACAGCCCTGGCATACTGGATCTCATCCCAATATGTGTGTATGTGCGGATGCGTGCGTGCGTGATGATCATGTATGTGTGGACTTACTCCAGCCGAAGAAAGGGGGCAGGCTCCACCCCAGTGAGTAGGCCCAGGCAGCCATGAGGACGAGCAGGGCTCGTTTCTTGGAGAGCACCCCAATGGAGGCCAACGGACGCGTGATCACAAAGTAGCGGTCCACTGCTATCACCGTCAGAGTGATCATAGAGCAGATCCCAAATAGAGCCCCGCAGAATGCATAGAGCTCACAGCCTAGAAGACACAGAGACGGAGAGAGTACAGTTAACTACTGAGATAAAAGGTGGGAATAGAAAAGAAACATACAGTGGGGCAAAAAAGTAATTAGTCAGCCACCAATTGTGCAAGTTCTCCCACTTAAAAAGATGAGAGAGGCCTGTAATTGTCATCATAAGTACACTTCAACTATGACAGACAAAATTAGAAAAAAAATCCAGAAAATCACATTGTAGGATTTTTAATGAATTAATTTGCAAATTAACTCTTGAATGAGTAGGTGTGTCCAAACTTTTGACTGGTACTGTACCTCAATCAAAACCTCAATGTCTCGCAAAATATAGATATTGTGCAACATATTGTTTGTATATATGTCATGATAGACCACTCCATAGCTGTGTTAATACAAATCACACACTCCAGGGGTGATGTCTTGCCTGGGGTAATACCACACCTTGTGTTAGTGTAGTATGGCAGTAGCCTAAGGCTGTTACACACCCTCAATGGTGGGTGATGCCAGGGAAGATTTGACGCCTTAACTTACTGGAGTAAGTTGGGTTTACCAATGGCAGAACTGGGAATACACAGTACAGCGCCGGTTCTGGCTATTTCAACTGAGCAAAAATAGATAAAGATATTAATACTCTTGAATATATCAATGAAGAAGCAGATTTGGCACATTGATTTTCAATATCAAGCTTGAGCCATCTGTAATCACCTAAATTGCAGGTATTGAGTTGTATATGAGTGCTGCCCACCAGGACACAGGAAATACACTAACACAATTTCCAGTTTATTTATTTTTTTCCCCAGTTAATTTGGACGACAACAATAAGGTAGGAGGGTAGGTGGGGGTTGGGGTTGTTAGGGATATATGATATGAAGATCACTATGACTTATAAAAATGGATTTGGTTCAAAATAATTCCTCAAATGGTCTGTATTTCAATGAGAATAAAACTATCTTCCATGCTCATATAAATAAAAATCGAGATATTCTAGCACTTGCTGTTTATAATACAGAATGAGAATAAATCAGCTGTGCCAGTTAAGGCTTCTTCTTTCTCCCACAGCTATTGTACACTCTTGGAAAAAAAGGTGCTATCTAGAACCTAGAAGGGTTCTTCGGCTCTCCCCATAGGATAACCCTTTGAAGAACCCTTTTCGGTACCAGGTAGAACCCTTTTGGGTTGGAAGTTCCTACATGAAATCAAAAAGGGTTCTACAAGGAACCAAAAAGGGTTCTCCTATGGGGACAGCTGAAAAACCCTTTTGGAACCCATTTTTCTAAGAGTGTAGTGATGTTGTGTGAGGTGTTTGCAGAAGTAAGTCGCCTTTCCCTGTATCTCGAGGCAACATCTCATTGAGAGTTTTCCATTCATATGTTCTTTAATTCCATGACTATGGTAATAAATAAACACATTCCTTTCATAGACTTCTCCCTCTTTCCATCCCCCGCCTTTTCTGTCCAACGTATTAACCTTGTAAGACACAAGCTCTGCTCAGAGCTCAGTCTGAGTCAATTCCTTCATTCCACCTCCTTCCAGTCAATTATAGGAAACGAACGCAATTCAAAGACTGAATTTGTTCACACAATTCTATGCTATTTTCTATGTTTTTTGGTTTGAAGTCAATTATAGTTTTTGTGGAAAATATTGTGGAAAATATTGGCCTCAGACGTGTTCGGAGATGGGTGTTGAGTACCTTTCTCCCCGAAGATCCATCTCCTGTGCATGGAGGTGGTGAAGAAGATGGGTGCCTGTGTGATGCACATCATGAAGTCAGTGATGGCCAGGTTAATGATGAACATGTTGGCTGGAGTCCTCAGTGACCTGCTCCTGTCGAACACAACAAATACAGCACAGGGAAACACAAGATGATGTATTCTGATTCAATTTGATACACACACTTAAACACCACCATAATTCTGTAACATTCCCCCAAATGGTAGCTCAGTGTAATCAAATGGTTATTGTTCTGTAATTGTGTACAGTAGTTCCCCTCTTTTTATGGTGAAGGATTTATTATTGTTGACAACTTTTCAGCTATGGATAGAGCTTGTGCCATCAATTTGTCCAACACGTACCACTTATATCTGCATATGATTGTGTGTGTATGCCTGTCTATATTCAGAATGAGTCATCATAGTGGGAGAGAAATGACACCTCACAAAGCATTGAAAGTGAAGCATGGCATGGACGCTAGTTACAGTACATCATGTTTGGGCTCAGAAGGGAGGATGAATACCCTGATCTCTCGACTCACGATGTTGATCAACTGAGACACACTGATAAACAACTGAGACTACAGAGCCACATATGACAGATGGAGGGATATTGAGACGAGATAAACCTCAGCATTAACTGTACATATTCTTGCTGCAAGAAACTCCAATCACATTTTAACTGATGAGATTATCTGCTCTTCTTTAAAAAAATATATATATATATATATATTATTTTAGAATTTTACCCCCTTTTCTCCCCTATTTCGTGGTATCCAATTGTTTTAGTAGCTACTATCTTGTCTCATCGCTATAACTCCCGTACGGGCTCGGGAGAGACTAAGGTTGAAAGTCATGCTTCCTCCGATACACAACCCAACCAAGCCGCACTGCTTCTTAACACAGCGCGCATCCAACCCGGAAGCCACTCGCACCAATGTGTCGGAGGAAACACCGTGCACCTGGCAACCTTGGTTAGCGCGCACTGCGCCCGGCCCGCCACAGGAGTCGCTGGTGCGCGATGAGACAAGGATATCCCTACCGGCCAAACCCTCCCTAACCCAGACGACGCTAGGCCAATTGTGCGTCGCCCCACGGACCTCCCGGTCGTGGCCGGTTACGACAGAGCCTAGATTATCTGCTCTTCTAAAAGGTGGAGAGAGAGAGAGTTACACTACCATAGGGAGCAACTGTCCCTTACCTGCTGAAGGCATAGATAACCAGGAAGTTGCCCACCATGCCGGTGATGCCGATAGCCAGGATGACGGCCCCTATAGTATAATGGGCGTGGTCAGGTACATCCACAGTGGGGAAGGGGTGACGAGGGGCCTCGTGCACCATGGCCACCTACAGGTAAACCAAAATAACTGCATTTAAACAGGAACCTGTGCAACAGCCACAGTTGGCATTACTAAATTGTGATTAATTAACCGTATCCACTTGTCCACTTGTTAATGTGCACTCTCAAACTTTTTGTATAATTTCAGCCAGTAGTTTTGAAAGTGGTGCTCACGAGCCAAAACGGTCCTTCTTTTAGTCATCCATTTCCTGTGATATGTTACGAATTTAGCAATTTGTATGATATGTGAATTTTGCAATTCATGTGATATGTTAAGAATCCAATTTGTGCAATATGTTACAAATCTCTCTTCAAACTGACTTTGACATTTCACAAATAATTGGGTTTTAAATCAAGTCCTTTGTGAAGGATCAAACAATGCATCCTGTCTCATTCTAATTCTTAAATCTTTTGATTCATGTTGGCTATTCAAAAATAAACTAACCAGTAAACTTGTTTCCCTTCTGGTTTGTATTCTTTTAAAACAAGGATTTAGTTTCTTAATTTTGTTATTGAAACCTGCCCCCAGAATCCTTATGCAGGATAGAGCAATTGTAAAATGCTGGCCTGCACACTTGCATGAGCCTATTTGATAGTCATTAGGATAGGATGTACCCAGGAAATGTGATCCCAGGGGGCCAAACAACTGGGGGAAGCTGTACACGTTCAACACATGACTGGACTGAGACCACAATCCTCATTTGAGATTTGCATGAGTCTACTTACCATGTCATCACAAGCCACATGGAGGATATTTTTTAAAACATTTTTATTTAACCTTTATTTAGCTAGGCAAGTCAGTTAAGAACAAAATTCTTATTAACAATGACGGCCTACCGAACTACCTTGTTCAGGGGCAGAACGACAGATTTTTACCTTGTCAGCTCGGGGACTCGATATCAAGTTTTGAGTTTGACGCCAAACTCCACACTGTTGTCACTGACTAAGTACAATGTCTGTACTTACAGCGTTCATATAATGTTTTTACTTTCGCTGACCTTGTTTTTTTAATCGACATTTGTCAATAAAACTCATGAATGCAACTGTTTATGTCACATAGTTTGGTGTTTAACTTGTAGAAATGGTTGTCCTGAAAAGAACATGGGGGAAGAAAACAAGTGCTGGACATGCAGATAAATGAAAGTCAGAAAAGGGTTAAACACCATCACATTGGAAACATAAACAACAAAAATATGCTAATACACATAACACTAGGGCATATTGTAGCCTACAGTGCCTTCGGGAACGCTGTTAGGTTACAGCGTTGTTCAAAAATGGATAAAAAAAATAAAAATTCCATCATCAATCTACACACAATACCCCATAATGACAAAGGAAAAACAGGTTTTTCAAAAATAGTGTAATTTCTTACGAATAAAAACTGAAATATCATATTTACATAAGTATTCAGACGCTTTACTCAATCCTTTGTTGTAGCACCTTTGGCAGCAGTTACAGCTTCGAGTCTTCTTGGGTCTGACGCTATGAGCTTGGCACACCTGTATTTGGGGAGTTTCTCCCATTCTTCTCTACAGATCCTCTCAAGCTCTGTCAGGTTGGATGGGGAGCGTCACTGCACAGCTATTGTCAGGTCTCTCCAGAGATGTTCGATTGGATTCAAGTCTGGGCTCTGGCTGGGCCACTCAAGGACATTCATTGTCCTGTTGGAAGGTGAACCTTTGCCCCAGTCTGAGATGCTGAGCACTCTGGAGCAGGTTTTATCATGGATCTCTCTGTACTTTGCTCCGTTCATCTTTACCTCGATCCTGACTAGGCTCCCAGTCCCTGCCGCTGAAAAACATCCCCACAGCACAGTGACGATCCGTCATTCAGGGCAGGTGCGGAAGAGTCTAAGACCATGTCTAAGAGTAGAGCTTGGAAATTCAAGCCCCTTGGGTGCTGCCATAGAGTTACATTAGAAGTGCCCATCCAAGAAGGCTCAAGGTCATTGGCCACAGATAAAATTACATCACGTTATATCGACAGTAGCTTTGATTGGACTAATCATGTCAACATCATACTTTCAAAATCTTAGTTAGCAGCCATCATCATGAATCAAGTCGACAATCTACTGGCAAATCCTTTTTAATCCTTGTCATGTGAAGAGAAATAAGGAAGAGAAATGGTAGAAAAAACGTATCGGTGCTCATTGGCCATTGGACATACACATTACACAACAAGTTGGAAATCGCAAATTCAACAAGGAATGGTTTGGAAGGAACCGGTGTCTACTAACTGCAAGCATTGCAAAGCAATCACTAGCCTACTATTCAGTGGAGTGGCTGTGTGGTCCCAAGTCTGAGATTAAGGGTCTCTTTTCTAAGCCTAAAATTATAAACATTCAACATTGGCCATGATGTCAATGAAACATGATTTGTGCCGCGCTCAAAACAACTGTTAACTCGGAACTGCAAAATTTGACTTCAGGGAGTTCAAGAGAAAAGGAAAAAACGAGCTCCGACTGGGAAAATACGTTTTGAATGGTCATCCAACTCGGAATTGTAAATTGGGAACTCAGGTCTTTTTCTATTTTTATTTTATTTAATCCATTTTAGAATAAGGCTGTAACGTAACAAAATGTGGAAAAAGTCAAGGGGTCTGAATACTTTCCGAAGGCACTGTATCTCCCTTATCACCCCTGACATATGATATGCCCATATTCTGTCCAGGACATATCTTTTCCATTATTCACCCCGTCTGTATGATGTAGCTAGCACCTTTTACTCTTCTTCCTGTTTGTCCTGTAGTGTGGGCTTTAGTCTAAGCCCATTCCCACCATCCTCCTAGTGCTGTCAAACACTTCCATCTAGGGGATGCATCACAGACAGGTCTGTTTTTCTCTGAAGTTATCAGAGGAATTCAAGGTATTTGTCTACAGTGATATTGGCCTTGGACTATTTGTCTGGGTGTATTTGTGTGGGTGCAGTGAGAGTGGGAGCCATTATCACCATCATTGTCCTCATGATTGTCCTCGTCTTTTTCCTTCTCAGCTTCCTCACAATTGTCCTCTTCTTTTTCTTCCACCTCCTCCCTTTCCTCCTCATAATTGTCCTCCATCTGCTCCTTCTCCACCTTCTCCTCCTCTTCCTCCCCATCATTGTACTTCACCATGTTCTTACCTTCACTAAACATGCTTTAGCTATCTCTGTTAGACTATGTTAGAGTGAGGTAGTGAGACAACCATATGTACATTCCACTCAGTCTGAAATTACTGAGATTTTAAATGACAGAGGGAGATGTTGCCTGGTCTTATTTATTCCATCACGCCTTCGTTGGTGGGGACGCTTATCCCTGTTGATTTGTGTTCTCCTGCGGCGGCTTCAGAGCAGTCGAGCAGGAAATTGGCCCCTGCGTGCCCCGAGTTACTAACTCAAACAAATGATCTCTTCATTAAAGACATTCCGGAGAGACTCCAGAGCAACATGACAGATGGAGAGGGATTCAAAAACAACGTGTGATGTTTGTATGTTGATTTTAACTGGTGTGAGTTAATGGGGAAACTGGCTTCAAGCCTTTGGATGCAAATGGGTCTCCATTCATATTGAAGCTCAGAGAAGTTCATTTAAATGTGCGACTCCAGATGATTATTACCAGAGTTAGTGTGCTTGGTGCTTTAAGGTTGGATAATCACTTCATCTTTCTATCTGTTTCCAGCCTGTTAGAGAAAAGGAAAAGGTTGAAGACAGCGTCATATGGTCTAAATCCAGTTGTCTACAGTCACAGTCCTGCTAGTTTTTATCTTCCCCTGAAGCCTAGTAGATTAATTAATGTCACTGACTGCCCAAAACTGAGTTAAACGCTAATTTAAAACGGCAAGAGCGGAAACCTAGCTTGCACCAGGACCTTCGTCTAGATAAAAAAACCTGAAATAAACTCTCCCTCTTTTATTATGATGTGAATATGAATGCATCCATCCTGTGAATTGTAATGAAATGGAATCCTCTCCTGAATGTTATACATATATATAATTTGCATATGCATGAAAATGAAACATGGTGGGAAGAGAAATGTCAGTTTCATCTGTTTCACAGTTGTACCTTTGCTCCCAGTAAAAAACTTTCTTTTTTTTTGCTCCCAGTAAATTGATGAAGTTGGTAACAGCGGATTATGACTGTCCTGTGGGCTTTTGGCGCCAGTTCTCAGCATCCCCTTTATCAACTTTGGATTGTTGTGGAATGAGTTAATGATTTACATTTTTCTATTTCTATTTGTCTCATAGGGTAAAATCCCAACTTCCTCAATAAGAGCAGAGAGAAAATACATGTTCAAACTTTAAGATCACCCAAAAGCCCTTGTCAAGAAACTATTATCTTAGGAGATCTGTTTTAAATTGTTTCACCTCACCTTGTCTGCCAGATATCATTCTGGGGCCATTATGGGTCCCGTGGACATCTTTTCTACAGTTTAACTGACAAAAGGTTGTACGGAGTGACTTAGGGATTCTCAAAGTCGGGACTTTTCACATAGAGGACTTACTGAGCTGTAGGAGACCCCAACACAATAATTACCGAACACAGACATTGAACCTGGGTTGTCTGTGCACCTCAAGATCACGTACAGCAGTATCTCTGGGAGCTAACAAGAGTCAATAGGAACAATCTCCACTAGACATCTGAAAATAGGTTATCTTCTTTCTCAGTGATCTAAAAAGGCCTGCCGTGAATGACACATGACATACCAGGCGAATCCAGGTGAAAGCTATGAACCCATATTGATGTCCACTTCAAATCAGTGTAGATGAAGGGGGAGACAAATAAAATAAAATCGAATCACATTTTATTTTTCACATACACATGGTTAGCAGATGTTAATGCGAGTGTAGTGAAATGCTTGTGCTTCTAGTTCCAACCATGCAGTAATATCTAACCTAACAATTTCACAACAACTACCTTATAGAAACAAGTGTAAAGGAATGAATAAGAATATGTACATAAAAATATATGAATGAGTGATGGCCGAACAGCACAGGCAAGATGCAGTAGATGGTATAGAGTACAGTATATGAGCTGAGTAATGTAGGGTATGTAAACATTATATAAAGTGGCATTTTTTAAAGGGGCAAGTGATACATTTATCACATACATTTTTCCATTATTAAAGTGGCTAGAGTTGAGTCAGTGTGTTGGCAGCAGCCACTCAATGTTAGTGATGGCCGTTTAACAGTCTGATGGCCTTGAGATAGAAGCTGCTTTTCAGTCTCTCGGTCCAAGCTTTGATGCACCTGTACTGACCTCGCCTTCTGGATGATAGCAAGGTGAACAGGCAGTGGCTCAGGTGGTTGTTTACCTTGATGATCTTTATGACCTTCCTGTGACATCGGGTGGTGTAGGTGTCCTGGAGGGCAGGTAGTTTGCCCCCGGTGATGCGTTGTGCAGACCTCACTACCCTCTGGAGAGCCTTACAGTTATAGGCGGAGCAGTTGCCATACCAGGTGGTGATACAGCCCAACAGGATGCTCTTGATTGTGCATCTGTAAAAGTTTGTTTTTGGTGACAAGCCAAATTTCTTCAGCCTCCGGAGGTTGAAGAGGCGCTGCTGTGCCTTCTTCACCACGCTGTATGTGTGGGTGGACCATTTCAGTTAGTCCATGATGTGTACGCCGAGGAACCACCTTCTCCACTACTGTTCCATCAATGTGGATAGGGGGGTGCTCCCTCTGCTGTTTCCTGAAGTCCACGATCATCTACTTTGTTTTGTTGACATTGAGTGTGAGGTTATTTTCCTGACACCACACTCCGAGGGCCCTCACCTCCTCCCTGTAGGCCGTCTCATCGTTGTTGGTAATCAAGCCTACCACTGTAGTGTCGTCTGCAACTTGATGATTGAGTTGGAGGCGTGCATGGCCACGCAGTCATGGGTGAACAGGGAGTACAGGAGAGGGCTGAGAACGCACCCTTGTGGGGCCCCAGTGTTGAGGATCAGCGGGGTGGAGATGTTCTTACCTACCCTCACCACCTGTGGGCGGCCCATCAGGAAGTCCAGGACCCAGTTGCAAGGGGCGGTGTCGGGACCCAGGGTCTCGAGCTTGATGACGAGTTTGGAGGGTACTATGGTGTTAAATGCTGAGTTGTAGTCGATGAACAGCATTCTTACATAGGTATTCCTCTTGTCCAGACGGGTTAGGGCAGTGTGCAGTGTGATTGCAATTGCATCGTCTGTGGACCTATTGCGGCGGTAAGCAAATTGGAGAGGGTCTAGGGTGGAGGTGATATGGTCCTTGATTAGTCTCTCAAAGCACTTCATGACGACGGAAGTGAGTGCTACGGGGCGGTAGTCATTTAGCTCAGTTACCTTAGCTTTCTTGGGAACAGGAACAATGGTGGCTCTCTTGAAGCATGTGGAAACAGCAGACTGGGATAAGGATTGATTGAATATGTCCGTAAACACACCAGCCAGCTGGTCTGCTCATATTCTGAGGACGCGGCTGGGGATGCCGTCTGCGCCTGTAGCCTTGCGGGGGTTAACACGTTTAAATGTTTTACTCACGTTGGCTGCAGTGAAGGAGAGCCTGCAGGTTTTGGTAGCGGGCCGTGTCAGGTGGCACTGTATTGTCCTCAAAGCGAGCAAAAAAGGTTGTTTCATCTGTCTGGGAGCAAGACATTGTGGTCCGCGACTGGGCTGGTTTTTCTTTTGTAGTCCGTGATTGACTGTAGACCTTGCCACATACCTCTCGTGTCTGAGCCGTTGAATTGCAACTCTACTTTGTCTCTATACTAACACTTAGATTGTTTGATTGCTTTGAGGAGGGAATAGCTACACTGTTTTTATTCGGTCAAGTTTCCAGTCATCTTGCCCTGATTAAAAGCAGTGGTTCGTGCTTTCAGTTTTGCACGAATGCTGCCATCAATCCACGGTTTCTGGTTGGGGAATGTTTTAGACGACGTGGGTACAACATCACCGATGCACTTGCTAATAACCTCGCTCACCGAATCAGCGTATTCATCAATGTTGTTGTTCGATGCTATGCGGAACATATCCCAGTCCACATGATCGAAGCAATCTTGAAGCGTGGAATCCGATTGGTCAGTCCAGCGTTGAACAGACCTGAGCGCGGGTGCTTCCTGTTTAAGTTCCTGTTTATAGTCTTGGAGCAACAAAATGGAGTCGTGGTCAACTTTTCCGAAAGGAGGGCGGGGGAGGGCCTTATATGCGGAAGTTAGAATAACAATGATCCAGGGTTTTGCCAGCCCGGGTTGCGCAATAGATATGTTGATAGAATTTATGGAGCCTTGTTTTCAGATTAGAAGTGCCTTTGAACGAGGTAATGTAGTAGGTGCTATACGCACCGGTTTGTTTCAAGAAGGGCAACGCTGCTGGGTTTTTACACTCAACAGTTTCCCATGTGCGTCAAGAATGTTCCACCACCCAAAGGACATCCAGCCAACTTGACACAACTGTGGTAAGCATTGGATTCAACATTTCAACACCTTATAGAGAGAGTCCTTGCCCCGACTAGTGTTTCGGGCAAAAGGGGGTGCAACTCAATATTAGGAAAGTGTTCCTGGTTTTGCACATTCAGTGTATATAACAGCCCTACTGGACAAGAAATGTACAATCCTGAAGTGTACAGAGGTGTACAATCTAGTGCTTCACATTATTCACAGAACATTGAATGGCATTCTATTCTATTCACTAGAACCGGAAGGTTGCAAGTTCAAACCCCCGAGCTGACAAGGTACAAATCTGTCGTTCTGCCCCTGAACAGGCAGTTAACCCACTGTTCCTAGGCCGTCATTGAAAATAAGAATTTGTTCTTAACTGACTTGCCTGGTTAAATAAAGGTAACATTTAAAAATGTTAAATTAAAAAAATGATGGGGAATGTTTTCTGTCTGTTGGCAGTGTTGTGAATGCATCCGTGGTAGTGGACTTGGGAGGGCAAAGCAACAATATTGAATTTTGAGATACAGACTGGCAACCAGACAATTTGGCAGGGCTGAAGCCACGGCAGGACCTGGCAGGGCACCTGAATTTGAATCTTGTCTCAGCCAATCAGGCTAGCTATTTTTATAAATATTTATATTTAGTAGCCTATTCACCAATAATACGATAGGTGCACTTGATTCAGCTGCCCTGCATGCCGGGTAGGTGAAGTGTTCCCATTTTGAACCATTTAATTTGTCTAAAGATACAAACTCCTCCTATTGGCAGGCCCAGAGAGCTAAATCAGGTTCACCTGTAGGCATATTGCTGGCCAATCAGATGGGTGCATACCACTGGACAATCGGATAGCTTAGATCACTGTGTCTTCAGCAGCTTCCACGAGCCCACAGCAAAGTTGTTACTGACTGTAGAGCATGCTAACCAGGGCCGGCCCCAGGCATAAGCAACATAAGCGGTTGCTTAGGGCCCCCAGCCACTAAGGGGCCTCCAATGATTGGAGAGGATTGTGGACTACAGAAAAAGGAGGACCAAGCACGCCACCATTCTCATCGACGGGGCTGTAAGGGAGCAGGTTGAGAGCGTCAACTTCCTTAGTGTCCACATCCCCAACAAACTAATATGATCCAAGCACACCAAGACAGTCGTGAAGAGGGCACGACAAAACCTAGTCCTCCTCATGAGACTGAAAAGATTTGTCATGGGTCCTCAGATCCTCAAAAGGTTCTACAGCTGCACCACCGAGAGCATCCTGACGGGTCCATCACTGCCTGGTATGGCAACTGCTCGGCCTCCGACGGCAAGGCACTAAAGAGGGTAGTGCGTACAGCCGAGTACATCACTGGGGCCAAGCTTCCTGCCATACAGGACCTCTATACCAGGCGGTGTCAGAGGAAGGCCTTAAAAATTGTCATAGATTCCAGCCACCCGAGTCATAGACTGTTCTCTCTGCTGTACCGGAGCGCCAAGTCTAGGTCCAAGAGGCTTCTAAACAGCTTCTACCCCCAAGCCATAAGACTCCTGAACATCTAATCAAATGGCAATGGCCCCTACAATTTGGCCCCTACAATTTGATTTGACACATTGTAGGGGCACTTGATCTCTCGCATCCAGCAGAGAATTGTTTCTAGCTCCAACAGTGCATAATACCTAACAATACAAAACAATACACACAAATCCCAAAGATTAAGAGAATGAGCAATGTCAGAGTCAAGAATATAAAGATATATATGTACAGTATTTTAGTGGTGTGCGGGTCAGCTGTTCACCCGCTCCAGCCCGCAATTACTAATAACTCATCCGCCTCCACCCAACCCTAATCCGAAAACATAGAAAATGCACCATCGAATATGCACAGTGATTTTTTTGACAGGGGTTGGAGGATATTTTTTTGGTCTGATTTAGATATGTTTCTGCTTATAATTTTCGACATTTTGGTAGGCTATTTGTTACTCAGCTTGTCTATAATTAGATACATGTAGTTTCTCTTTTGTCATTATATGCTGCCCTAGAAGAGTACAAATAAACCCCTTTCTCCACAGAATAATGTAATGGATCGATAGAATTCATCCTTCAATCTAGTTGACATAGGTAAAGTTTACTCTGTCATCTTTCACCGAGCAAATACGTTTAGGGACTGGGGAGAAAATACAATTGTTGTAAGGAAAAAGAAAGCTGTGAAAATTACCCAAAGTGTTTCTGATAAGATTTCAGTTCGGCTTCAACGCATATGTTATGTGGTTAAAATACTATCAGCTTTCATGATGAAGACAACACCTCTACAGATGGTATCTAACTGAGCATGGCATTCTCTCAAGATGCAGAAATAAATCAATCATATTTCTCCACTCCTGTGGAGTCCAAATGCCTACATTTAGTGTATCATTTTATTGCAAGAAATGCCTTATTCTGCAGGAGTTATTATTAAGGCTATATGAGAGATTATAGACCTACAGTCAGTGTCCAGATTTAAATTTCCATTTATCCCGTCTAAACAGTAGGCTACAGTTCCCTTGACATGCCACAGGTATATTTTGAATTCCCATCTTGTGACTGTCAAATTTGTATAGCGCCTCATTATCATCAAACATAACATAGCTGCCACTGCTATCATCCTCTTTTACCACTTCACCAAATCTTTTCCAAACATTACTTTTCAGCCCCTCCCTTATCATTATTTTCAATTCTCCTTTCACAGCTTTTGTTTATGGAAATACACGTTGACAATGCCCTTTTTGCCTCCATGTATTGACATGAACCTTTTCTGCCCATTCTACACAGCCATTATTTGTCGATTGGCTCTGTTGGCTATTTGGCACCCGTACAGTTACATCTTGAAGCTTAGGCTCATGCACAAATACCAGACAGCCTAATATAATGAAAGAAAAAACGAATTGTAGCCTATATAATTTCCACAAGAATTATAAAATGTATGGATTTTTTAAAGTTATTGTTTCTATTACGCACGCCACTCACCCGCCCCTCAGCCACACAATATTTCATGACCCTAGCTAGACCCGTCTGCCGGGTGGATATAACCGCGGGGACTGCGGGTCATGAGTCAACCCGCAAATTACTAATATATATACACACACAGTACCAGTCAAAAGCTTGGACACACCTACTCATTCAAGGGTTTTTCTTAATTTTTTACTATTTTCTACATTTTAGAATAATAATGAAGACATCAAAACTATGAAATAACACATAGAATCATGTAGTAACCAGAAAAGTGTTAAACAAATCAAAATATATTCAATATTTGAGATTCTTCAAAGTAGCCACCCGTTGCCTTGATGACAGCTTTGCACTCTTGTCATTCTCTCAACCAGCTTCATAAGGTAGTCACCTGGAATGCATTTCAATTAACAGGTGTGCCTTATTATAAGTTAATTTGTGGAATTTCTTTCCTACTTAATGAGTTTGAGCCAATCAGTAGTGGAAAGGGTGGTATACAGAAGATAGCCCTATTTGGTAAAAGGCCAAGTCCATATTATGGCAAGAACAGCTCAAATAAGCATTACTTTAAGACATGAAGTACAGTGATCCAAAAAAATTCAAGAACTTTGGAAACTTTTTCAAAGTGCAGTCGGAAAAACTATCAAGCACTATGATGAAATTGTCTCTCATGAGGACCGCCACAGAAAAGGAAGACCCAGAGTTACCTTTGTTGCAGAGGATAAGTTCATTAGAGTTACCAGCCTCAGAAATTGCAGCCCAAATAAATGCTTCACAGACACATCTCAACATCAACTGCGTGATTAGACTGTTGGAAATCTGTCCTTTGGTCTGATGAGTCCAAATTTGAAGTTTTTGGTTCCAACCGCAGTGTCTTTGTGAGACGCAGAGTAGATAAATGGATGCTCTCTGCATGTGTGGTTCCCACGTGAAGCATGAAGGAGAAGGAGGTGTGTCGTGGCTGAATCAGAATTAGTTAGGTAACATAGATAAATAAGATGTTTTATCTTATTTTTGGACCATAATATAACTCTGACTTGTGTGTGGTTTGCTCTCTCAATGTTTAGTAATACAGGAAATTACCACGACAGGTGTGATGGTGTGGGGGTGCTTTGCTGGTGACACAGTCTGTGATTTATTTAGAATTGAAGGCTTAATCAGCATGGCTACCACAGCATTTTGCAGCTATACGCCATCCCATCTAGTTTGCGCTTAGTGGGACTATCATTTGTTTTTCAACAGGACAATGACCCAACACACCTCCAGGCTGTGTAAAGGCTATTTGACCAAGAAGGAGAGTGATGGAGTGATGCATCAGATGACCTGGCCTCCACAATCACCTGACCTCAACCCAATTGAGATGGTTTGGGATGAGTTGGACCGCAGAGTGAAGGAAAAGCAGCCAACAAGTGCTCAGCATATGTGGGATGTCTTTCAAGGCTGTTGGAAAAGCATTCCAGGTAAAGCTGGTTGAGAGCATGCAAATAGTGTCATCAAGGCAAAAGGGTGGCTACTTTGAAGAATATACAATATATTTGGTTACAACATGATTCCATATATGTTATTTCATAGTTTATGTCTTCACTATTATTCTACAATGTAGAAAATAGTAGAATAAAGAAAAACCCTTGAAATGAGTGTGTGTGTCCAAACTTTTGACTGGTACTGTATATACACACACACTATACATACAATAGTATTTTGACACCCCTTAAAATTTGTGGATTCGGCTATTTCAGCCACACCCGTTGCTGAGAGGTGTATAAAATTGAGCACACAGCCATGCAATCTCCGTAGACAAACATTGTCAGTAGAATGGCCTTACTGACGAGCTCAGTGACTTTCAACGTGGCACTGTCATAGGATGCCACCTTTCCAACAAGTAATTTCAGTTTCTGCCCTGTTATAACTTCCTCGGTCAACTGTAAGTGTTGTTGTTGTGAAGTGGAAACCTCTAGGAGCAACAGCAGCTCAGCCACGAAGTGGTGGGTCACACAAGCTCAAAGAACAGGACTGCCGAGTGCTAAAGCGTGTAGCGAGTAAAAACCTTTGTCCTCAGTTGTAATACTCACTACCGAGTTCCAAACTGCCTCTGGAAGCAACGTCCGCACAAGAACTGTTCGTTGGGAGCTTCATGAAATGGGTTTCTATGGTGAAGCAGCTGCACACAAGCCTAAGATCATCATGTGCAATGCCAAGCATCTGGAGCAGTGGAAACACGTTCTCTGGAGTGATGAATCACGCTTCACCATCTGGCAGTCCGATGGACGAATCTGGGTTTGGCGGATTCAAAGAGAATGCTACCTTCCCCAATGCATAGTGCCAACTTTAAAGTTTGGTGGAGGAGGAATAATGGTCTGAGGCTGTTTTTTATGGTTTGGGCTAGGCTCCTTAGCTCCAGTGAAGGTAAATCTTAACGCTACAGCATACAATGACATTCTAGACAATTGTGTGCTTCCAACTTTGTGGCAACAGCTTCAGCATGACAATTCCCTGTGCACAAAGCAAGGTCCATATAGAAATGGTTTCTCGAGATCGGTGTGGAAGAACTTGACTGGCCTGCACAGAGCCCTAACCTCAACCCCATCGAACACCTTTGGGATGAATTGGAATGCTGACTGCGAGCCAGGCCGAATCGACCAACATGAGTGCCCGACCTCACTAATGCTCTTGTGGCTGAATGGAAGCAAGTCCCCGCAGCAATGTTCCAACATCTAGTGGAAAGCCTTCCCAGAAGAGTGGAGGCTGTTACAGTTTAGCAGCAACAGGGGACCAACTCCATGTTAATGCCATGATTTGGAATAAGATGTTCGACGAGCACGTGTCCACATACCTTTGGTCATGTAGTGTCAGTATTCCTCTTGTCCAGATGGGATAAGGCAGTGTGCAGTGCGATGGCGATTGCATCATCCGTGGATCTGCTTGGGTGGTATCCAAATTGTAGTGGGTGTTGGTTAAGGTGAAGGTGACATGATCCTTAAATAGCCTCTCAAACCACTTTATGGTGACAGAAGTGAGTGCTACGAGGCAATAGTCATTTAGTTCAGTTACTTCAGTTACCTTCGTTCGGCTTGCATTTTGACTCTGAAAGTGATCTGAAAATGTTGGTGAGGACTGTTCTAGTCTATATGCAATGCCTTTGGAAAGTGTTCAGACTCCATGACTTTTTCCACATTTTGTTACGTTACAGCCTTATTCTAAAGTGGATTAAATTAAACAACGTCCTGAGAAATCTACACACAATACCCAATAATGACAAAGCGAATAAAGGTTTTTAGAAATGTTTGCAAATGTACTAAAATCAAAAAACAGAAATATCTTATTTACATAAGTATTCAGACCCATTGCTATGAAACTCGAAATTTAGTTCAGGCGCATCCTGTTTCCATTGATCATCCTTGAGACATTTCAAAAATTTGAGTCCACCTGTGGTAAATTCAATTGATTGGACATGATTTGGAAAGGCACACACCTGTCTATACAAGGTCCCACAGTTGACAGTGCATGTCAGAGCAATAACCAAGCCATTTTTCCGTAGAGCTCTGAGACAGGATTGTGCTGAAGCACAGATCTGGGGAAGGGTACCAAAACATTTCTGCAGCATTGAAGGTCCCCAAGAACACAGTGGCCTCCATTCTTAAATGGAAAAAGTTTGGAACCACCAAGACTCTTCCTAGAGCTGCCCACCCGGCCAAACTGAGCAATCGAGAAGGGAGGGCCTTTGTCAGGGAGGTGACCAAGAACCCCATGGTCACTCTGACAGAGCTCTAGAGTTCCTCTGTGGAGATAAGAGAACCTTCCAGAAGGACAACCATCTCTGTATCACTTCCCCAATCAGGCCTTCATGGTAGAGTGGCCAGACGGAAGCCACTCCTCAGTAAAAGGCACATGACAGCCCGCTTGGAGTTTGCCAAAAGGCACCTAAAGACTCTCAGACCATAAGCAACAAGATTCTCTGATCTGATGAAACCAAGATTGAACTCTTTGGCCTGAATGCCTAGCGTCACGTCTGGAGGAAACCTGGCACCATCCCTATGGTGAAGCATGGTGGTGGCAGCATCATGCTGTGGGGATGATTTTCAGCGGCAGGGACTGGGAGGCAAGTAAGAATAGAGGCAAAGATGAACAGAGCAGAGTACAGAAAGATCCTTAATGAAAACCTGCTCCAGAGCGTTCAGCACCTCAGACTGGGGCGAAGGTACACCTTCCAACAGGACAACGACCCTAAGCACACAGCCAAGACAACGCAGGAGTGGCTTTGGGACAAGTCTCTGAATGTCCTTGAGTGGCCCAGCCAGAGCCCGGACCTGAACCCGATCAAACATCTCTGGAGAGACCTGAAAATAGCTGTGCAGCAACACTCCCCATCCAACCTGACAGAGCTAGAGGGGATCTGCAGGAAGAAGGGGAGAAACTCCCAAGATACAGATGTGCCAGGCTCGTAACGTCATACCCAAGAAGACTCAATGCTGTAGTCGCTATCAAAAAGGTGCTTCAACAATGTACTGAGTAAAGCGTCTGAATACTTCAGTTTAGATTTTTTATACATTTAGAAAAATGTCTAAAAAAACTGTTTTTGCTTTGTCATTATGGGGTTTTGCGTTCAGATTTATGAGGGGAATTATTTAAAAAATGAATTATAGAATAAGGCTGTAACGTAACAAAATATGGAAAATGTCAAAGGGGCTGAATACTTTGTATGTCTGGGATAGTTTGGGCTTCTCCAGGGAACTGACAACTTTCAAAGAGAACAATGGGTTCCACGTCCAACTCTCTGGGCCAATGTTAAGCTGAAGATCTCAACTTTTAAGGCAGTCAATCTTATTCTGTCACTATCACACCATCTATTTGATCCATTGATACCTTGGAGAAGTCCACCGGAATGATTTTACCTGGAGTGATTACTATGGGGTATTAAGACTTTCTTTTCCCCATTATGACCATGGTATTGGATGAGACGTGGGCCGCCAATAAGATACTTAATAACAATCCAATTGCACAACCTCAGACATATCACCTGGGAAACCTCAATATAAAAGGGAAATATTTGGAACAATACACATCTGGCAACTACTTTATTTCTCTAGTTCCTTTTATTTCATTTATTTGGGACAGTTTCCATCATTCATATTATTCTATGTGATAGATGACTCTTTATGATATAAGCTTTGTCTCTGGCTGCACATTTGTTCTAAATCTTTTTCTATAGAAGACACCCTGATTCAACAAAAATGTGTTTGGGTCGGCCATGAGGTTAAATCAATGTAGGTAGTAGTCGGAATATTATCAAAAGGCGCTGGATCACAAGAGTGGATGAACAAAAAAGGTCATTATCTTAAAAGCTTTGCCCTTTCAATTAACAAATAAGCAGTGAATCATCAAGCTTGAAAAAAACATTGAAGACAATACCCAACGTGGTTTTTGAAAAGGCGACTGTTTCTAGCTTTGCTTTCTGAGCTATACATTTTTCTTTAATCTCTCTGCCCATATTTTGGTAGGCATGCAGGTCAGCTATTAGACCATTAGGTACCAATACACAGCACAATACAATCTGGTGCTACTGGGTTGCAAAGAGATCAGAGCACTGGTCATTATCCCCAAAACAGGGCTGGCTTTTCCGAACAGAAAGTGTACAGCATTCAAATGAGCATATCGATTGGGAATTGTTCAAAAGGATCGCAGTGAAAATCTCAAAATATGTTTTTACATTTTTTACATTCTGGCTGATGATCAGATATGACATGTGCTACTACAGTACATCCATGAGATTCTAAAGTATTGGGACAGTGACAATTTTTAGGTTGTTTTGGCTCTGTACTCCAGCACTTTAGATTTGAAATGATACAATGACTGTGAGGTTAAAGTGCAACGGTCAGCTTTAATTTGAGGGTATTTTTGTCCATATTGGGTGAACCGTTTAGAAACACTTTAGGTGACAAAAGGTATTGGGACAAATTCACTTATGTATATTAAAGTAGTAAAATGTTAAGTATTTGGTCCCATATTTAAAGCAGGCAATGACTATATCAAGCTTGTGACTCTACATATTTGTTTGTGGTGGTTGTATTTCAGATACTTTTGTGCCCAATAGAAATTAATGGTAAATAATGTATTCTGACATGTTGGAGTCTCTTTTATTGAAAATCAAAATTGAATATGTTTCTTAACACGTCTTCATTAATAATGTGGATGCTACCATAATTACGAATAATCCTGAACTAATCGTGAAGAAAGTTACAGAGGCATACTGTACATATCACCCCCCCCAAAACAAAAATGCTAACCTCCCCTGTTATTGTAATGGTGAGATGTTAGCATGTCTTGGGGGTATCAATCACATTCAATCAAATGTATTTACAAAACAATTTTTATATCAGCAGATGTCACAAAGTGCTACATAGAAACCCAGCCTAAAACCCCAAACAGCAAGCAATGCAGGTGTAGAAGCACGGTGGCTAGGAAAAACACCATAGAAAGGCAGAAACCTAGGAAGAAACCTAGAGAGGAACCAGACTGAGGGGTGGCCAGTCCTCTTCTGGTATGATATTTGTGCATCTCTAACTTTGTCACTCATCATTATGTGTCAAAATGTGTCATTGTCCCAATACTTTTGGAGCTCACTCTATAGCCCAGGAGAGGGACTTCTGACATAGTGACACTAAAGACCAACTGAGATCTGTATGACTGACTACTGAGAGTTCCTTCCTGACACCATGTTGTTCAGATGTATAATTTCTGAATAGGTTTGCTTATTAAAAAGCAAATGATAATGCCATAGAGATCCTCAGGGGCTCTTTTCCCTGGTCTCTCTCTCTGAGAGTCGTCTCTGTCTGATGGCAGATGCAGTGCTTGTTCATTAGTGAGGAGGCTACACTGCTGCCTCACTCGCTTTTTGTGGTGTGTGTGCCTGTGCGTGTGTGTGCCTGCGTGTGTTTGTGTTTGTGCATGCGTGTGTGTGTGTGCGTGCTAAAGGCAGTCAACCCTCTCTTTGGGAGCGACAGATTGCACCATCATACTGCACCTCGAGATATACTAAATACATCAGGGTATACAGTATTTGGGTCACAGTTTAATCAATTCGCACAGTTTAATCAAAACGCAACATCAATTACATCATGGACTTAATCATTCCTGTTTCATCCTTTATCGCGCTTTTACAGTCTAATTGTCAGATCTAAGATAACATTATGTCTCTTTCTGTCTGCTTGTGGAGGATATAATTGTGCTCGTATGATCTCTCGCCATAATAATAATCCCGAGGGGATTAATGATACTCATATCTAATTGAACCAAACCAGTTCTGACTCTAATGCTACATTCCAAAACTTGCTAATGCCAACAAAATCTGAATACCATTTGCATTAATTGATAGCTTTAAAGCTACTGAAGTCCTGCCATCTTGGCACATTAGCTTAATTAATTTAATTCGGCATTAATTAGGAGCAGGGATAGTTCAGGTCTCCCTCTTTAGAACAGTAACTACAAGGTGTCGCTATCAGAGCCAGCGATCAGTGGCGTGGTGGGTGGTAATAAGTGAGAGAGGCATGTGAGAGTCAGTGGGAGTCTGTGTTTTCAAGGCCACCAGACAGGAAACAGAGTGTTGAATAACTGTTCAATCTTCCCTCTACTCCTCGTCCTCCAACCGTGAATTCCAATGTTCTTCTGAAGATGGAAGGAATTTAAATAAACTCCAGACCTGATGTCACAGGAAGGACTGCATTGTTGGAGCTAGAAAGCAGGTTGCTACACATGCAATAACATTGGCTAAACAAGTAAATGTGACCAATACAATTTGATTTGACAAATATGAGCTCATATGAATTCATGTATGAAGCTGACATCCAAAATGAGCAATATGCTTACTGTCTGAGGACATACTACAGTAGTCAGCTAAAAATCATGTGGGAGGTATGGCAACAATTCTGCCGTAGCTTCACTATTTCAGTTATCTGTGGGCACTTTTTCCTGGCCCTCTCCCTGGCCTGTGAGATTGGGATTGTGACGCTCTGTTAAGAGATAAAGCAGTGTTGGCCAGTCATGCTAACAGTACGCTAGTCATCCAACTCACTCATCTGAAACATTCCTACCCCTTTTGGAAGAGCCTGTGGTTGATATTTGCAGCATATTGTTGTCCTTCTGGGGTGCATTTTTTTCACAACGCTTCAATTTCTGTGAGGCGAGAGAAAAGTAACAGTGATCAATCCATACAGTACATACCCTCCCATCGGCACCCGGGCATGTATTGTTGAGACTAAATCTCGTGCTAATTAGAAAAGGAGAAAATAACAAAAATAAATAGCAATATCATATCAGGCTGCTCTAATATTCCCTTCGCACACTGAGGATTTCAGGCAAATGAGTTTGCACATTCTTAAGACGCTAGGGGACACTTCATTTGATACAACTAATATATCTGGGTTGAGATCAGTTACAGAGCACATATGATACGAGGGCAGAGAGCCAACAGAGGATTGACAGAGTCTGCTGAGATAGGGAGATTGATGAAATTGTTTTTTCCCTCTCATCAATCTACACACAATATCCCATAATGACAAAGCAAAAACAGGTTTATGTATTTAAAAACAAATGGAAACATCACATTTACATAAATATTCAGACCCTTTACTCAGTACTTTGTTGAAACACCTTTGGCAGCGATTACAGCCTGGAGTCATCTTGGGTATGACGCTACAAGCTTGTCATCAATTTATTTGGGGAGTTTCTCCCATTCTTCTCTGCAGATTCTCTCAAGCTCTGTCAGGATGGATGAGGAGCGTCGCTGCACAGCTATTTTCAGGACTCTCCAGAGATGTTCGATCGGGTTCAAGTCCAGGCTCTGGCTGGGCCACTCAAGGAAATTCAGAGACTTGTCCCGAAGCCACTCCTGCATTGTCTTGACTGTGTGCTTAGGGTCATTGTCCTGTTGGAAGGTGTACCTTCGCCCAAGTCTGAGGTCCTGAGCACCCTGGAGTAGGTTTTCATTAAGGATCTCTCTTTACTTTGCTCCGTTCATCTTTCCCTCGATCCTGACTAGTCTCCCGGTTCCTGCCGCTGAAAATCATCACCACAGCATGATGCTGCCACCCCCATGCCTCACCGTAGGGATGGTGCCAAGCGTGCTCCAAGCATGGCCACTCTACCATAAAGGCCTGATTGGTGGAATGCTGCAGATATGGTTGTCCTTCTGGAAGGTCCTCCTATCGCCACAGAGGACCTCTGTCAGAGTGACCATTGGGTTCTTGGTCACCTCCCTGACCAAGGCCCTTCTCCCCACGATTGGTCAGTTTGGCCGGGAATCCAGCTCTAGGAAGAGTCTTGGTGGTTCCACCCTTCTTTCATTTAAGAATGATGGAGGCCACTGTGTTCTTAGGGAACTTCAATGCTGCAGAAATGTTTTGTTGTCTCGCAGCTCTACGGACAAGTCCTTCGACCTCATGGCTTTGTTTTCGCTCTCACATGCACTGTCAACTGTGGGACCTTAAATAGACAGGTGTGTGCCTTTCCAAATCATATCCATTCAATTGAATTTACCATAGCTAGACTCCAATGACGTTGTAGAAACATCTCAAGGATGATCAATGGAGACAGGATGCACCTGAGGTCAATTTCGAGTCTCATAGCAAATGGTCTGAATACTTATGTAAATAAGATATTTTTGTTTATATTTTTAATAAACTTGTAAAACATTCTAAAAACCTATTATCACCTTGTCATTATGTGGTATTGTGTGTAGATTGATGAGAAGAAAACATATTTAATACATTTTAGAATAAGGCTTTAACATAACAAAATGTGGAAAAAGTGAAGGGCTCTGAACTTTCCAAAAGCACTGTGTATGCTAACACACATAACCTTTCATGCTGAGAATGTACAGCACACAGACTGACAGGCTTATCATCTATTATATCTATCTATCTATCTAGGACAATACAGTGCCACTGACACGGCCTGCAACGAAAACATGCGGTCTCTCCTTCACTGCAGCCGAGGTGAGTAAGACATTTAAACGTGTTAACCCTCGCAAGGCTGCAGGCCCAGACGGCATCCCCAGCCGCGCCCTCAGAGCATGCGCAGACCAGCTGGCCGGTGTGTTTACGGACATATTCAATCAATCCCTATACCAGTCTGCTGTTCCCACATGCTTCAAGAGGGCCACCATTGTTCCTGTTCCCAAGAAAGCTAAGGTAACTGAGCTAACCGCCCCGTAGCACTCACTTCCGTCATCATGAAGTGCTTTGAGAGACTAGTCAAGGACCATATCACCTCCACCCTACCCGACACCCTAGACCCACTCCAATTTGCTTACCGCCCAAATAGGTCCACAGACGATGCAATCTCAACCACACTGCACACTGCCCTAACCCATCTGGACAAGAGGAATACCTATGTGAGAATGCTGTTCATTGACTACAGCTCGGCATTCAACACCATAGTACCCTCCAAGCTCGTCATCAAGCTCGAGACCCTGGGTCTCGACCCCGCCTCTTCAACCTCAGGAGGCTGAAGAAATTCGGCTTGTCACCAAAAGCACTCACAAACTTCTACAGATGCGCAATCGAGAGCATCTGGCGGGCTGTATCACCGCCTGGTACGGCAACTGCTCCGCCCTCAACCGTAAGGCTCTCCAGAGGGTAGTGAGGTCTGCACAACGCATCACCGGGGGCAAACTACCTGCCCTCCAGGACACCTACACCACCCGATGTTACAGGAAGGCCATAAAGATCATCAAGGACATCAACCACCCGAGCCACTGCCTGTTCACCCCGCTATCATCCAGAAGGCGAGGTCAGTACAGGTGCATCAAAGCTGGGACCGAGAGACTGAAAAACAGCTTCTATCTCAAGGCCATCAGACTGTTAAACAGCCACCACTAACATTGAGTGGCTGCTGCCAACACACTGACACAACTCCAGCCACTTTAATAATGGGAATTGATGGGAAATGATGTAAATATATCACTAGCCACTTTAAACAATGCTACCTTATATAATGTTACTTACCCTACATTATTCATCTCATATGCATACGTATATACTGTACTCTATATCATCGACTGTATCCTTATGTAATACATGTATCACTAGCCACTTTAAACTATGCCACTTTGTTTACATACTCATCTCATATGTATATACTGTACTCGATACCATCTACTGCATCTTGCCTATGCTGCTCTGTACCATCACTCATTCATATATCCTTATGTACATATTCTTTATCCCCTCACACTGTGTACAAGACAGTAGTTTTGGAATTGTTAGTTAGATTACTTGTTGGTTATTACTGCATTGTCGGAACTAGAAGCACAAGCATTTCGCTACACTCGCATTAACATCTGCTAACCATGTGTATGTGACAAATAAAATTTGATTTGATTTGATTTATAGGACGAGGATACTTTGTGGAAACAGTGTGTCTGTGGTTCTTCACAATCCATTTTCTCAATGGACCCCCATGCTTCTAATCTGGATATTTGAATTGGAAGACCCCCATTTGAAATGGTTATGGTGGGGTAGAAATAAGAATCTCAGTGAGTGAGAGCCTGACTTTGCTTGCCAGGATTATAGTATTACAGGGTACACATGGCTGAGGATGAGACGACCACGACTCTAGTGAACTTTCCTCCTGTTTTCTGAATTTCTCTCTCACTCTCCAAGCCTAACTTCGAAGCATAACACAACGATTGACGGTAAACTTGGGGAGCTTATTTTCTGAGTTTCTCTCATTTTCTCTCGATAATGCCGAAGGCCTCTGGCTGGGTTAGCTGGGTGTTTGGTTGTCTATCGTGTGTCTACAGCTCAGTGGGGGAGAATCGATTCCGACAGGCGAGACGCTCATCCATCACCTGCATGTAAAGACAACGCCCCAGCGTCAGCCTTACTCATGTGCTGAACCCAGTCACAAGGCCTCCTCCGTGGGAAGATCTGTTGATATGGGGACTTAAGGCCGTTATTTGGAGCGCTCCTCATGTCATCACGGTCTTTCAAAGCTTGGATTAAATACCACACAAGAACTTGGTGTGGTTTTGCATCATGCTTAAATGAATGACTAAAAACAGAGGTTAAAGGTTAAAACAATTAAAACATGACTTTGACCTTGAAAATCAATTAATTTACTAATTGAATATTTAGAGTGTGAAGAAGGCACGTGAGACTCATATAGAAAGATATGAAGGGTTTTCGATTCAAAGAAGCAGCCACAGTGATATTCTTCAACCAGCCAAGCGATTTCCTCATTATTAGTGATCATGAACATTAATGAGTCCATTTTACAGTCCAGTGATCAACTCTGGTACAGTTATTGCCTGTCAACTCTTAAAACAGAGATGCGATCAAGTATTAAGAGAGTAAGGTTTGAGGAAAGGCCACATGTCAGTAATCTGGAGGTCAGTGACCATCAGCCAATCTCAGGAGGCTATGCGCACCCTGCAGCTTCAGCTGTGTCATTATAATGCAGTACTGTTCGACACAAGGTGACTAAGATGATTGGGATATGGCCTCCCAGAGGTTGGCATTACACTGGCTTAATTAAAGCTGGAATTGAATGGAAACAATACCAAAGCAGTCTGTAATTACTCTCAAATTAGAAGCGAGAGCTATGTATGCAAGGACTGACCATCTATGATATCAAAATGATAGTTTTAACCATGTTTTGAGGCAATGTTTGCCCTCAGAACAGCCTCGATTTGTCAGGGGCATGGACTCTACAAGGTGTCAAACGCTTTCCACAGGGATGCTGGCCCATTTGGACTCCAATGCTTTCCACAGTTGTGTCAATTTGGCTGGATGTCCTTTGGGTGGTGGACCAGTCTTGATACACATGGGAAACTGTTGCGCGTGAAAAACCCAGCAGCGTTGCACAAACTGGTGCGCCTGACACCTACTACAATATCCCGTTCAAAGGCACTAAAATATTTTGTCACACAATCCATGTCTCAATTGTTTCAAGGCTTAAAAATATGTTTTGACCCTGTCTCCTCCTTTTCATCTACACTGATTGAAGTGGATTTAACAAGTGACTTCAATAAGGTGATCATAGACTGACAAGGTGAAAGCTATGTCATGGAAAGAGTTATAATGTTTCTAAATGTTTGTACACTCAGTGTATATCATTAATCAGTGATGATTTTAGCATGTAAATCTTGGTTGGGCAAAAACAAAAAAAATTGCGGATGCATGCCAGCAAAGCCACTACACAACACTAAACAATACATGAATTGCACTATAACGGTGACAAACGGTGCCCACAAACTGTTAGGGCCTACATAAAGCTCTTCCCAACAGCAGAGTCCCAACACCTTACCACTGCTACACCTGGCTATCAGCGGAGCTTTGTCTGGCAGTGAAACAGTTCATTCAGCCTCATTTACTGCCTTTAAAAAAAACATAGCTGATAAGGCTGACTTGCTTAAACAAATGTGGTTTCTGCTGACAATTGATATGTACAAACTATGCCATAATGGAACGACAATCGGATAAGAGGCAATCCGTAATTTCGATTAAGACATTAATTAATGAGCTAGGACGGACGTAGTCAATATAACTATTTGAAATGTAGCCTACAGCGACAGAATTCAGAACATGGACCTTTCTTACAGTGTTCTCCCTGTACACCAAGTCAGAACCGTAGGATAAATAAAGGGGGCATAGAAGCAGACAATGAAAGCTCTTAGAATATTTTATTATTACATTTCTCTAAAACAGGTTATAGGCTACATGTGCACCACCAAGTCAGAACAGTAGGCAAATTGTATTATTAGGGTGAGGCACATGGGCTACTAACAGCTTACTACACAACGTGCATTTAGTATTACTTTCTTAGCTACAGTATAGAGTACATATCTCCCTGGCATATTACATAATTTATGCAGCAGCATACAATACATTTTTGGACTCACCTTGTCGTGCTGTGCTCACTTGAACAGGAAGGTCCTTCGTGGGCAAATTTTGTCATCAAACTTTGTCAAAGTCTGTCATTCTCTGGATTTATGGTGCTTTCAAGACAACTGGGAACAAGGTTGATTCATGAAAGCTCTAGAAAAGAGGCCCAAGTTCCAGATTTACAATTTCGAATTGGATGACCGTTCAAAACTTATTTTCCCAGTCGTAGCTCATTTTTTTCCCTAGTTACTAGTTGTCTTGAACTCACTAGTCAGATTTTGCAGTTCCGAGTTAAGTTGTTTGAGCGCGGCACAAATCATCCTTCATTGACATAATGGCCAATGTTGAATGTTTATAATTTTAAGATTGGAAAAGACACCATTAATCCTAGACTTGGGACCACACAGCCACTCCACCGAATAGTAGGCTAGTGATTGCTTTGCAGTGCTTGCAGTTAGCCACTGATTCCTTCCAAACCACTCATTGTTAAATTTGCGATTTCCAACTTGTTGTGTAATGTTTGTCTAATGGCCGTTGAGCACCGATAGATTTTTTCTAAAATTTCTTCATTATTTCTCTTCATATGACAAGGATTAAAAAGGATGACAATGATTAAAAAGAATTTGCCAGTAGATTGTCGACTTGGTTCATGATGATGGCTGCTAGCTAAGATTTTGAAAGTATGATGTCGACATGATCAGTCCAATCAAAGCTACTGTCGATATAACGTGATTTGACGTAATGTTATCTGTGACCAATGACCTTGAGCCTTCTTGGATGGGCACTTCTAATGTAACTCTATGGCAGCACCCAAGGGGCTGGAATTTTTTTAGCTCTACCCTTAGACTTGGTGGTGACGTAGTGTCCCCATGAGTGAAAGAACACTGAGCCAATCATGGCGCACGCTCTGTATATTCCGCCGGATGCCCCACCATCACAGAAAGTACTGAGCTACAGTAGGCTGAAACACCTGCATTTTGGAGCTGCCTTACTCAAGAAAACAAAAAAGAGACCATGTTTGCATGTGGCTTTATTAACTCAATGGTATATATTTATTTTTACATTGCTTGCAAACTGATATGTGAAACGTATCAATGCCAAAATAACATGCAAAACATGCAACATTTTAGCTAAAAATGTGGGTCGCCACTGTCATTAAGTCAAAAAATGTATGTAGCAACCAAGGATTCAAGGTTTTTTTTTAATTATTATTATTATTATTTTTTAAACCCCTTTAAATCTGTCCTTTGGTCTGATGAATCCAAATTTAAGATTTTTGGTTCCAACGCGTTCCACTGGGATGCTGGCCCGTGTTGACTCCAATGTTTCCCACAGTTGTGTCAAGTTGGCTGGAAGTGTTTTGGGCGGTGGACCATTCTTGAATGGCACACATACACAATCCATGTCTCAACTGTCTTAAGGCTTACAAATCTCATCCCCTTAATCTACACCGATTGAAGTGGATTTAACAAGTTACATCAATAAGGGGATCATAGCTTTCACCTGGTCAGTCTGTCATGGAAAGAGTAATAATGTGTTGCACACTCTGTGTATCCCCTCCTGAATGACTACCACAGACTATGTTCTAAGGCTAAGATGTGATAGGCTAAGAGGTTCCCACACAAATGTGCATCACTGGCACCATATATATTCTGGAGTCTGACATTACTGGTTCTGACATTGCTCGTTCTGGTATTTCTTTAAAATAAAAATTGTAATAAATTGGTTATTGTATTGTTTCTAGACATTACTGCACTGTTGGAGCTAGAAACATAAGCATATTGCTGAACCTGCAATAACATCTGCAAATCTTTGTACGTGACCAAGACATTTTGATTTGATGTTCAATGTTGAAGCTACATAAAAATATTAAATAAACTATATATTTGGGAAATATTCAGTCTTTGCTCTTTCCGTCATTAGCATGCTGATGATTTGAAGTTGAATTGGATTTCTTTTTATCATACTGGTAAGACATTTAATACACGTTGTTTAGTATATTTAGTACTTTTAATGTTTAGTTTACTTTTCTTTGCGAGAAGCAAGTTCATTTAAAAGTTATGTGATTTGGTTTACATAGATACGACAGTTCAATGTCGTTAATACACAAAGTAACCAAAAAGCAGATATAATTTGCAGAAAACAGTACATTAGCCACAAGTTTCCCAGAATTGTTTGCCAGAAGTTCACAAGTCGCAAATTTCCATGTGAAAATATGAACTTGTGGCAAATTTGCCAAAGATTTGCCACAGCTGTTTACCAGAAGCCTGTTTTTCAATGAGGGAGTCCTGCTTTTGTGCCACAACATCAATGAAGTGCACTATCTATGCAAAACCCAACCATGTATAGTAATGCCCGAGCAACTCAGCACCGGTCTGTGCATGCCAAGGAGCGTTATCTCTGGAACGGGGACGGCGGCAGTTTGAGTGTGTGCCCAAAATCAGAACCATAAACCCCAGAATGAACAGACAAACAAAATCTGGAAATGCAGGAATCTGCATTTTTAGAATATTGAGAGTGGATTTTATGGAGTTATGTTGAGCTAAGATAACAATAACCCAGATGAAATATTGCGTGTTGGAGGGAAATCTGGAGGGGGGGGGGGCTAAAATGAGTCAGCCATCTGACAGGACGGTTCTGACTGAAGTTGTGCTGTCTAATTGTGATGCTCAGGCAACCTTTTTCTGAATGCAATTATTCACAGCTGTGTCATCTCAGGGATTGGGACAGACTAACACGGAAATGCCATCAGAATGTACTTGATATTTCATCAAAGGTGGCAGGTGATATTTACCCACTGAAAGGGCTCTGCACCTCATTGTCCCTTTGGGTAAATAAAAACACAAAAAACAGCATTAGTATTTACACTGTGGGTAACATTCTGTAAGACCATTTAGTAAGACAGATGAGAATGTAAGCATTAAATGTAAGTAGACATTTACACTAAATACCACTAAAATAAGTATGACAGACAAACACACACATGCAGAGCGAAACAGACACAGAGAGAGGGACAGACGCACAGAGAGGGAGAGAGAGGGTCCACTCGCCAACCAAGAATTCACAAAATGGGACAAACACCAAATTGAGGTTCTGCATGCAGAATTCTGCAAAAAATATCCTCCGTTTACACCGTGAAACACCAAATAATGCATGCCGAGCAGAAATAGGTCGATACCCGCTAATGATCAAAATCCAGAAAAGAGATGTTAAAATCTAAAAGGAAGCGATTCCCAAACCTTCCATAACAAAGCCATCACCCACAGAGAGATGAACCTGGAGAGTCCCCTTCACAAACACAAACAGACCCCACAGAGCCCCAGGATTACAGCAACACAATTAAACCCAACCAAATCATGAGAAAACAAAAATATATTTCCTTGACACATTGGAAATAATGAACAAGAAAAAAAAAGAGCAAACTAGAATGCTATTTGGCCCTAAAGAGAGAATACACAGTGGCAGAATACCTGATCACTGTGACTGACCCAGACTTAAGGAAAGCTTTGACTATGTACAGATTCAGTGAGCATAGCCTTGCTATTGAGAAAGGCCGCCGTAGGCAGACCTGGCTCTCAAGAGAAGACAGGCTGTGCACACTGCCCACAAAATGAGGTGGAAACTGAGCTGCACTTCAGAGAGAGAGAGAGAGGTCACTCCATCACAAATAACCAGCATCTTAAAGGGGCTTCAGTTGAACAGCACAATCAGAATGGAGCGTTAACATAATTTGTTTACCTTTTAAAAGGTACCCCTTTGCTCCTAATTCTTTAATAAATACATTTCAACCCACAAAAAAAGTGAGTAAATGCAAAAGCCAGTATCATTGAAATGGGTCATCAATTAAAGGTTTGCAAGTAGGTGCCAAATCAATAGAGCACAATGGTAGCCTTAGGTAGAGTGAGGCTGAAGTAAGGGAGTCCATCTGAATCTTGATGTACAGTGGACGTTTGATGCACATACTATATGACTGTAAATGTAATGCACATCTTTCTTACTTTCCATTCTCTAAAGTCAAATCTGCACTGTAGAACAGAACACTCTGTATGGCAGGGTGAATGAATAAGCATTTTTGACCATTCAGATGTGCCCCAAGAGAATAAGGTTATTCATGCATTTCAGGACAGCTGTCAAGAGAGCTTTTTTTTAGCTGAGCAGATTCTCTGCAGTCTGCCTATCACATTGTTACTTTTGTTGTGGATGTCAATCTGAATTATTTATTATTTCTGAACAAGACAATGCCATTCAGAAATTATAGCTGCATCAGTCATTGAAATACATATTTTGACATGAGGAACGGCAATCTGTTATCGTTACAAACATTGCGAAGTCTTACAATCACGATCAAACCAAACGCATGTCCTGCATGAATGATCAGGCTACTTCAACCTGGGATAGAATAAGAAACAGGTGAAACACTTACAGAGGTGGTAACAGACGGCAGGTCCACCATCCGGTACTCATTGACCCCCGTGTCGTTCCAGGAGGAGAGAGACTCCACGATGCACGTGCAGTTCTGGTCCTGGAACGGACACGAGATGCCCTTCGGAACCGAGCGCATGGCGCCGCTCATCTCTCCACTTTCGCCCTCCAAGACTGACGGGCCACCCAAGATGGACTGTAGGCGGACGGTGGGAAAGAGAAATAAACTGGGAGTCCTGACACAAATTCGACAGCTGTCCGGCTAGAGTGGAATATGAAACTTCAATATGGCCAAGTGATGATAACTTCTCTTGTTAGCTCCAGTGGGAATCTGTTCTGGAAAGTTATCGATTCTCGATATGAATGTTAATTGACTACAGTCTACGTCGGTTATGGGTCTTGAAATGTGTAGTCGTTGAGACACAGCGGCATAAAACACAGTTTGACAACCGCAAGAGAGGATGGCGTTTCATACGCTCATACGCCCGCCACACCACGCAACACAACAGACATATTTATATATCGCTCTTTTCTCCATGTCCTTGCTCCAAGTTGTCACTCCCCACCAGGGGGCCAGGGTTCAGCTCTGGAATCACACTTTCCACAGTCCTCAGAGGGTCCGTTTCAAAATTACTGAAAAGGCACTTTCATTATCACATTTGTGCCAAAAATATCCATTGCATTTGTCCAGTAATTGTCTCACAGTCAAATATATTAACATGTAATACGATTGTGGCGCTAGTTACCATAGTCACAAAGTCCAAATTGGTTATATCATACAAATTCATGAAAACCAAAATTAGTTTTTTGGTCTTAATTGAAGGTTAGGGTTGGGCATAATGTTAGCGGTGTGGTTAAGGTTAGGTTTAAAAATCAGATGTTATCTGTTTATAACTGAATGTGGTAACTAGTTATGACCAATCTACACTGGCCAAAAATAAAGGCAATATGCAACAATTTCAAAGAGTGTACTGAGTTACAGTTCATATAAGGAAATTGGTCAATTGAAACGAATTCATTAGGCACTAATCTATGGATTTCACATGACTGGGAATACAGATATGCATCTGTTGGTCACACATACCTTTAAAAAAAGGCAGGAGCGTGGATCAAAAAAATAGTCACTATCTGGTGTGACCACCATTTGCCTCATGCAGTGCGACACATCTCCTTCATATAGAATTGATCAGGCTGTTGATTGTGGCCTGTGGAATGTTGTCGCACTCCTCTTCAATGGCTGTGTGAAGTTGCTAGATATTGACTGGAACACGCTGTCGTACGCATCGATCCAGAGCATCCCAAACAGGCTCAATGGGTGACATGTCTGGTAAGTATGCAACCCATGGAAGAACTGGGACATTTTTAGCTTTCAGGAATTGTGTACAGATCCTTGCGACATGGGGCCGTGCATTATCATGCTGAAACATGAGGTGATGGCGGCGGATGAATGGCACATGGGCCTCCAGATCTCGTCAGGGTATTGTAAATAAGAATTTGTTCTTAACTGACTTGCCTAGTTAAATAAAGGTTACATTTTTTTTTAAATTATAAAAATCTCTGTGCATGAAAATTGCCATCAATAAAATGCAATTGTGTTCGTTGTCCGTATCTTATGCCCGCCCATACCATAACCCCACCACCATCATGGGGCACTCTGTTCACAATGTTGACATCAGCTTGACCACACAATCCCAAACACGCCGTCTACCAATCTGCCTGGTACAGTTGAAACCAGGATTCATCCATGAAGAGCACACTTCTCCAGCGTGCCAGTGGCCATCGAAGGTGAGCCTTTGCTCACTGAAGTCAGTTACGACGCCGAACTGTTGTCAGGTCAAGACCCTGGTGAGGACGACGAACACGCAGATAAGCGTCCCTGAGACGGTTTCTGACAGTTTGTGCAGAACTTCTTTGGTTATGCAAACAAACTCAGTTTCATTACCTGTCCGGGTGGCTGGTCTCAGGCAATCCTGCATGTGAAGAAGCCCGATGTGGAGGTCCTGGGGTGGTGTGGTTACACAGGGTCTGGGTTGTGAGGCCTGTTGGATGTACTTCCAAATGCTCTGAAACAACGTTGGAGGTGGCTTATGGTAGAGAAATGAACACAACATTTTCTGGCAACAGCTCTGGTGGATATTCCTGCAGTCAGCATACCAATAGCACACTACCTTAAGACATGAGACATCTGTGGCAATGTGTTGTGTGACAAAATTGCCCATTTTAGAGTGGCCTTTTATTGTCCCCAGCACAAAGTGCACCTGTGCAATGATCATGCTGTTTAATCAGCTCCTTGATGTGCCACACCTGTCAGGTGGAAATTCTCACTAACAGGGATGTCAACAACTGTGTGCACAAATTGAGAGAATTCAGCTTTTTGTGCGCATGGACATTTTCAGGGATCTTTTATTTCTGTATAAAAGCTGAAGAACATATGCACAGCCAGGTACTTTTTGTAGGTGCTGGAGTAGTAGGTGAATTCATGGAAAACAAAAAGGAAACCGTTGCACACTGCTGCTCATGATCCCAAGTGATTTTATTATAACAATGCTTTGACCCTTAGGCCATGTGTGCTTGGTATTCCTTGGGTCCCAGACCAGATGGGAGAGTTAATACACATGGCGGAGTACGGAGAGTATTCACACCTGCATTCTTCATTTTTGCAGTCTCCCTTTGATGATGACAAGGGTTACAGCATGAATAATTCTGTAGTATTACCAGACCCACTGTCACGTTCGTCATATTGATGAGAACAAGGCGCTGCGTGATAAGCATACATTCTTCTTTTAATTAACGAATAAACACTAAACAAACTAACAAAGAAACAAAACGAACGTGAAGCTATATAACACGAGTGCTGACAGGCTACTACACATAGACAATAACCCACAAAACCAAAATGGAAAATGGCAACCTAAATAGGATCCCCAATCAGAGACAACGATAAACAACTGTCTCTGATTGGGAACCAATTCAGGCCAACATAGACCTACAAATACAAAACCCCCATAGATATAGAAAAACCCCTAGACAAGACAAAAACACATAACCACCCTCGTCACACCCTGACCTGACCAAAATAATACAGAAAACATAGATAACTAAGGTCAACTAAGGTGCAGAATCCCGACCGCAAACCTGAACTTATAGGGGAGGGTCCGGGTGGGCATCTACCCTCGGTGGCGGCTCTGGTTCTGGACGCCACCCCCCCATCTTTACACTGGTCCCTCCACCTTTGTTGAGCTGTACCGTGGCTCATTTCCGGAGACCCCGGGCTGGGGACCGTCGCTGGAAGTTCCGGGCTGGGGACCGTCGCTGGAGGTTCCGGGCTGGGGACCGTCGCTGGAAGTTCCGGGCTGGGGACCGTCGCCGGAGACCCCGGGCTGGGGACCGTTGCTGGAGGTTCCGGGCTGGGGACTGTCGCCGGAAGCGCTGGACTGCCGAGGCACACTGTATGCCTGGTGCGTGGTGCCGGCATTGGTGGTACTGGGCTGGGGACACGCACCTCAGGGCGAGGAGGAACAGGGCGTACTGGACCCTGGAGGCCTGATGCGGGGTGCCGGTACTGGTGGTACTGGGCTGGTGACACGCACCTCAGGGCGAGTGCAGGGAGGAGGAACAGGACGTACTGAACTCTGGAGGCGCACTTGAGGAAGAGTGCGAGGACTAGGAACAGGAGACACCGGGTTGTGAAAGTACACTGGAGACCTGGTGTGTATAGCCGGCATCAATTGTTCCGAAACTTTAACGCATGTTTCAGGATGAGTACGAGAAACTGCCACAGGTGGCATCGAACAGTTAACACGCTCCTCAGGGCGAATGCCGTGCATACTATGCCAAACCAACAGCTCTCTCTCTTCACTCTCCTCCAATTTAATCAACAACTCCTCGAAGGTCTCATAATCTCCCCTCCGTTCACTCTCCTCCAATCTGTCCAATAACTCCTCGACCATCTCGGACTCACCCCTCAACTTCGCCAACTGCGCCATGTGCCCCCCCCCAAAAAATGATCTTGGTGTTTCTGTGGCCTACCTCCCCGACGTTGTTGCGGTCCCCTCTTACTTCGTCATTCCTCCTGCTCTGTTTCCACCTGCCTCCATGGTAGGCGATCTTCTGCTGCCAAAATCTCCTCCCACGTCCAGGATCCTTTACCGTCCAGTATTTCGTCCCAGGTCCATTTTTTCCACAAAGCGCTGCTCCTTCCTTTCACGCTGCTTGGTCCTTTTTTGTTGGGTTATTCTGTCACGTTGGTCATATTGATGAGACCAAGGCGCAGCATGGTAAGAATTCATTCTTCTTTTAATTAACGACTAAACAAAGAAACAAAACGACCGTGACGCTATATAACACAAGTGCTGACAGGCAACTACACATAGACAATAACCCACAAAACCAAAATGGCAACCTAAATAGGATCCCCAATCAGAGACAACGATAAACAGCTGTCTCTGATTGGGAACCAATTCAGGCCACCATAGACCTACAAATACCTAGACATACAAAAAACCCATAGATATAGAAAAACCCCTAGGCAAGACTAAAAACACACATACCCACCCTCGTCACACCCTGACCTGACCAAAATAATACAGAAAACATAGATAACTAAGGTCAGGGCGTGACACCCACAGAGTGCAGAGAAAACCCACAAAAGAAGAGAGAAGGAAAGAAGAGGGACTGAGTGTGAGTTCTTCTCCTGCCTGGGGAGAAAGCTTCTTGATAGTTGCAGACCAGGAACCTGGCCAAAGACACTCACACACATATCCCATGTCAACAACGGTTACCTTTTACACTGCAACAGCTAGCGCAACACGTTTTCCCATCCCATGTATTGTTCACACACAGGATTGTGTCTATGTTATTGCACTAAAACGCACACATACCTGTTGAATCCATAACAAACAAACAAATATATATTATAATACAGTATAATGATAAGGAAGTCACTTGCCTAAGTTTCAGCTTCAGCTGACAAGCCGTGTCCTAAAATATGCAGCCCTGTAATGTAATAAAGTATGAGAAAAATGGCCAGCGGCCCAGATGAGACAGCTATCCACTCCAAGACTGTTTCTCTGTATGTGTGTGTGTGTGAGTGCAGGAAGCCACAGATATTGAGTCTGAATTTAGAGCTCAAATACAAATCCTTTATTCTGTTAATGTATTACATACTTGCATATCAAAGAGTGGGTCCACCAACAAAAGCCGGTTTTAAAATGTAAGCAATATTCCAAGGTGCATTACAGTTTTTGACGGTTGCATAATAGCATGGATCTTAATCAAAGTGTGAACCTCCTATTGGTCACAGTGCTTTATTATAGTGATCAATGGAATTATCTAGAACAGGGTCAGCAGAGTGGAGAAGGGAGGCAAACCACTAGATAGAAATAAGCAACTCCATAAGTTGAATGCATCTCACAGCCATTGTGGTGGAAAAGCCAGATTCATAATTCTACAGGCCGAGTCCTTACCCCTGGTCCACTGCTCCAAAAAACACAACGTGTGTCAGATCTAGACAGAAAGGTGCAGAGTGCACTGAAGACACACACACAGTCATACACAGTCTCTCTGTCTCACACACACACACACACACACATTTTAAATACTTTATTTGAATCCTCCCCACAACCGGAAGCTGCATTTACTCAGCATGCTGGTGAATAGGGTGGAGGTCTGGATGGCAAGTCCACTGTGAACTCTCTGTATGCTACCATAGTGGTGCCAATAAGTCACAAATCCAGTGCGACCTTTGCTGGTCAGAGGAATTACACCGAAGTTACACACAAGAATGATCTTTATTTCCAGAGGACATATGAGGTGGACATGGTTCTGTACAAAGAGCGATATGAAAGAATACTGTTCATACAGTATTCAGTAGCAATACAATGCAATGGGGAATTTAACAGTGAATAGCAAACTAGAGCAATCTATATCAAATAAAATAACATGTTATTGGTCACATACACATGGTTAGTAGATGTTAATGCGAGTGTAGTGAAATGCTTGTGCTTCTAGTTCCGACCGTGCAGTAATATCTAACAAGTAATCTAACAATTTCACAGAAGTGTAAACGAATTAATAAGAATATGTACATATAAATATATATGGATGAGCGATGGCCGTGCGGCAGAGGCAAGATGCAGTGGATGGTATAGAGTACAGTATATACATATGAGATGAGTAATGTAGGGTATGTAAACATTATATAAAGTGGCATTGTTAAAAGTGACTAGTGATACATTTATTACATCCAATTTTTAATTATTAAAGTGGCTAGAGTTGAGTCAGTGTGTTGGCAGCAGCCACTCGATGTTAGTGATGGCTGTTTAACAGTCTGATGGCCTTGAGATAGAAGCTGTTTTTTTGTCTCTTGGGCCAAGCTTTGATGCACCTGTACTGACCTCGCATCTGGATGATAGCGGGGTGAACAGGCAGTGGCTCGGGTGGTTGTTGTTCTTGATGATCTTTTTGGCCTTCCTGTGACATCGGGTGGTGTAGGTGTCCTGGAGGGCAGGTAGTTTGGCCCCGGTGATGCGTTGTGCAGACCTCACTACCCTTTGGAGAGCCTTACAGTTGTGAGTGGAGCAGTTGTCATACCAGGCGATGATACAGCCCAACAGGATGCTCTCAATTGTGCATCTGTAAAAGTTTGTGAGTGTTTTCAGTGACAAGCCACATTTCTTCAGCCTCCTGAGGTCTATACTCGGGAGAGGTGTGCGATGTGCCCGTCTACGGAGCCTGACCAGGACGCCGCTCCATCTGTCCCTTCTGCTCGCGTTGTTTTGGGTCGCCTACTGGGATCCGATCCAATGTCCTGGGTGGTGGTCCAAACAGAGGATTCACTTCGGGAAAGTCATATTCCTGGTTGTAATGTTGGTAAGTTGACGTTGCTCTTATATCCAAGGATTGTATGAATATGAGAATGCTTCCTGAGCATGTTTACAACAAAAACATCATGACAACTAGACAAAATAACTACAACCAATAACAAGTTTAAGTACACAAGTTACAATAGTCACACCCACTTCCGTCCAGGCACACCATCACACATGTTCACCTGGAGAGAGACTGAGGAGTCTCGGATCTGAGCAGGCAGAAGTGCTGTCAGGTGTCCGCCCCCTTAGCAACCTATCAGTGGCCTGGTCACAGAGGTCACAGGGATTTTTTATTTTGTTTTCACTCTGGCACTGTCGGGGATGGGTTGCGTGAGGTCTGAGATGTGATAACAGAGGGACAGCACCACTGGGAGTGGGAATTCACTACAGTTTGGCATAACAATTCCATAAAGAGTTGGTGAGTAAACAGAAACAGTGAAGGGAAAAAAAGTATAACATACCCAGCCATCACGTCTTGAGAGATCTTGTTTTAAAAAGGTGGACTGAGCTAAATGATGCCACGAACAGCACCGCAGATATTGAGATGAGCGAGATGCAAGACTTTGCTCTCACACAGTCACGCACAGTATCGACGCATGTGCACAGGTTCACTTCACGCTGTTCACAGTGTGGTAGCCAGGGTACCAAAACAGTGGAGAAGTTGATCTTCACGCTTCAATCCTATTGGTTGTTGTGATCACAGACAGGATGTGCTTACCATTATATATTTAATTATATGGTGTAATAGGGTATTCTGTAATAGGCTATGATGTCAGAAAGAGGTGTAGCCACAACTATTGTCAGACCATGTCATACCACATCAAATAATAAGTGCTGCACATCATGCACTATTTACAGCATCATCATAATGCATCATGATATAATAACAGCATCATCAGGTGGTACTGATCCTCCCTCTCAATGGGACCCCCTCCACCCCAGTGGACTCAGGACTTCAGCATGACTGGCACCTGATGCAAACACCACCTGGGGTGCTGACTGTGTCCTGACCCACCAGCCCCAGAACTGTTGGTCCACATCTCTATTGGCCCATAAGCCTCACTGGAAGAGCGTAATATACAGTATCCCTAGAGTGACCTGCTTTTCCACATTTTTAAAAGCCAATGGCCGATATCTTTCTTTCCCCTTTACCTGTATTTATAGGTCTATTTACAGAAAAATACAATGAAAATAAAAATTATGGACCTTGAGTGCGGTTCTACTTTTTTCATCTAACACCCTGCCTCATCTATCACCACCTTGCCTCAACTATCACCTTGCCTCAACTATCACCTTGCCTCAACTATCACCTTGCCTCAACTATCACCTTGCCTCAACTATCACCTTGCCTCAACTATCACCTTGCGTCAACTATCACCTTGCCTCAACTATCACCTTGCGTCAACTATCACCTTGCGTCAACTATCACCTTGCCTCAACTATCACCTTGCGGCAACTATCACCTTGCTTCAACTATCACCTTGCGTCAACTATCACCTTGGGTCAACTATCACCTTGCGTCAACTATCACCTTCCGTCAACTATCACCTTGCCTCAACTCTCACCTTGCCTCAACTATCACCTTGCGTCAACTATCATCTTGCCTCAACTTAGACAGTGGCTGATCAGCTGTGGAGAAATTCTCTTAAGAAGATTGCAGTTCTGCCTGGGAACCCAGCCCTCTCTATCATCCAGCTGACCCTAAAGGATTTCTTCAGGGTCGTGTATCATTTTTAGCCATGAAGTACTCAGTCACAGCTCTACATGAATCAAATCAGATTTTATTTGTCACATGAGCCAAATACAATTGGTGTTACCGTGAAATGCTTGCTTACGAGGCCTTCCCAATGATGCAGCAATTCAAAATAATAATACAAATAAAACAACAAGAGGGAAAAAATCAAATACAGTAGAATGGAGCAACAGTGCATTCGGAAAGTATTCAGACCCCTTGACGTTTTCCACATTTTTGTTATGTAATAGTATTATAAAAATAAAAAATCCCTCATCAATCTACACACAATACCCTATAATGACAAAGTTATTTTTTTTAAGACATTTAGACAATTAGACATCGGACCGATGCCGTTGTTGGCATTTTTAGCTAATTTCGACCAATTCCGATATGCTTACCGATATATTGTGCGTCCCTAGTTGAAAAAGTCTTTGTATTATTTAAAATACTTAAGCTGCGCTCGAATGAGCTTGTCTTGCATAATGGCAACAATGGAATAGTCCCAAAAGTGCAAACCGCACCCATCTGGCACTCTAGAAAATCTGAATCAAAGTATTTTAAAGATAGACTACAGGAACCCAGGTCTGATAGACAATCATATTCTATACATGCTCGGAATGACTGCATTTGGTGACACAGAGTAAACATGCAATGACAATGACCATGTAAGAGTTGGCTATACAGAATGTACAGATCTGAGGCATCCAGGTTAAAATCAGTTATATAGAGTGTTAGGCCAATCCCAAATGGACCCCTTGACCCTACACCCTATGCACTTGTCAGGTTGACACGTTTTTGACAGTCAGCAATATGGTAATAGCTCCACCTTACCCTCTGATAGACTAAGTGGAAGTTCACCATATTGCTTAAACCAATCAAATCCTCTCAGATCTCCACAAGTGCATAGGGCATAGGGTGTAGGGGTCTATTGGGCCTTACCTTGTCATCAGTGGGTTGGGGAGGAGTCATGTGATGGGCAGATGGCATGACAAAGCTGAGAGTGTAAACAAATGACCGTGAAATCCTCTTCATCTCCTCGACAATCACTGGGACTGTCATGTCAATGTTGATGCCTATCGGAAAAATGTATGGGTAAACACATCTTGCCAGGTAGACACACAAGCATGGAAACAGACTCATGCATATGCATGCACACACACACACAAATAGATGTACACACACAAAAATACACACACACACACACACCAGCCTTGTTGGATCTGGTGATGTATTTGAAGAGTCTCATGAATGTGGTGACTATGGCCTTATCCATGAAGTGGGCTTCCTTGTCTGTCGACACCCATTTCACTGAGTCATAGTGGCGCACCTGCAACACAGACACAGACACAAACATTCAGTCAGAATCCTGTGCTGTAGAGTGCATTACGGATGATGTAGGTTTGGGTTAGGACGGTGCAAAAGTGAAACATCCCTGCATAACTGATCTACAACTCAACACGATACCCCAATGTGGTGAAACAATTGACATTGTGTGTGCGGGGGAAGGGGCAGTCCATGGGTGGGGGGTGTGGGGGAAGGGGCAGTCCATGGGTGGAGGGTGTGGGGGAAGGGGCAGTCCATGGGTGGAGGGTGTGGGGGAAGGGGCAGTCCATGGGTGGAGGGTGTGGGGGAAGGGGCAGTCCATGGGTGGAGGGTGTGGGGAAGGGGCAGTCCATGGGTGGAGGGGTGCGGGGGAAGGGGAAGTCCATGGGTGGATGGTGTGGGGGAAGGGGCAGTCCATGGGTGGAGGGTGTGGGGGAAGGGGCAGTCCATGGGTGGAGGGTGCGGGGGAAGGGGCAGTCCATGGGTGGAGGGTGCCGGGGAAGGGGCAGTCCATGGGTGGAGGGTGCGGGGGAAGGGGCAGTCCATGGGTGGAGGGTGCGGGGGAAGGGGCAGTCCATGGGTGGAGGGTGCGGGGGAAGGGGCAGTCCATGGGTGGAGGGTGCGGGGGAAAGGGCAGTCCATGGGTGGATGGTGTGAGGGAAGGGGCAGTCCATGGGTGGAGGGTGTGGGGGAAGGGGCAGTCCATGGGTGGAGGGTGTGGGTGAAGGGGCAGTCCATGGGTGGATGGTGTGAGCGAAGGGGCAGTCCATGGGTGGATGGTGTGAGGGAAGGGGCAGTCCATGGGTGGAGGGTGTGGGGGAAGGGGCAGTCCATGGGTGGAGGGTGTGGGGGAAGGGGCAGTCCATGGGTGGATGGTGTGAGGGAAGGGGCAGTCCATGGGTGGATGGTGTGAGGGAAGGGGCAGTCCATGGGTGGAGGGTGTGGGGGAAGGGGCAGTCCATGGGTGGAGGGTGTGGGGGAAGGGGCAGTCCATGGGTGGAGGGTGTGGGGGAAGGGGCAGTCCATGGGTGGAGGGTGTGGGGGTTCAAGCAACTTTGGTTTCTAGATGCGTTGGGTGGGAAGGGGTGGGAATCCTGGTTTCTAGATGCGGTGGGTGGGAAGCGGTGGGAATCCTGGTTTCTGGGGCTGGGGTTGTCGGGTGGATGGAAGCTTGGTAGCTGGGTAGGGGGAAGCTCCTGTTTTTACGCATGCAGGCACGTATATTTTTTGTTTTCACAATTGTATGGAACGTTATGATCAAGTTTATTGTGATGAAAATGCTACTGTATTGTATCTGCAACCCTGACCTAAAACTAAACGTGCTAAAGAAAACAAGGTGGAGAAACAAACTCCTGACGTAGTTTTAGTTGCTATGTGCCGTTCATTTGTGCTTTACAATCGACTCCCCTCATAATCATCGTTCTTGCAAACCAGATCACAGAGCAGACATTCCTTTGTCTCGGTACAGAAGCTAGACTCAGAGGAGTTCCTATACAGGGGTCAGTGGGAAACAAATCAATAAGGAACGATAGCATTTGATTTCGCACGGCCGGCGTTGATTCAATATGTAAACAGCGTATGATTTCTGAGTTGTGTGGTTATGATGTGAGAGGAAATAGCAGAAGTGTACCTTCCTTACCCAACTCTAGCGTCAGCAGTCAAGGTGAGCAGCAAGCCAACCGACCCAGCAAGATAAACCCTGAAGTACACACAAATAGTCAGTGTCATCACATTAAAAACCTAAAGCGCACATCACTCTTGCAATAAATTGTAATACTTTAAAAGACAGTTTGTAAACGATGTTATTACACATGTCTATTTCTATAAAAATCTCTCTTCTTTTAAATACTTAACACATCACAAAACAAGCAAGCCTTATCAAAGCAACGAGACCCTATCATTTCTACTTACATTATGGTGAATGTTTGTCTTTTATACCAGCTCACTCCAGATGCATCCACTCTGAGAGAAACGCTTGCAGAGAAACTATACTGTCACGTCCTGACCTTAGTTCCTTTTTTATGTCTCTGTTTTAGTTTGGTCAGGGCGTGATTTGGGTTGGGCATTCAATGTTTTTGTTCTATGTTTTGTATTTCTGTTTTTGGCCTGGTATGGTTCCCAATCAGAGGCAGCTGTCAATCGTTGTCTCTGATTGAGAACCATACTTAGGCAGCCTGTTTTCCCACTATGGGTTGTGGGTAGATGTTTTCTGTGTTTCACTATACAGAACTGTTTCGATGTTCATTGTTTCACTTTAGTTATTTGGTTATTCAGTGTTCTGTTATATTTCATTAAAATGGACACTTACCACGCTGCGTTTTGGTCCGATCTTTCATACTCCTCATCAGATGAAGAAGATCGTTACAATAATGATGACAACCCTTCACTAAAACTGACTTAGAGTATCACAGAATACAACCACATAATTAGCCGTATGTGGTTCGGTCTGTGTCTACACCCTTGGGGAAAAAAAGGGTTCTTCGCCTGTCCCATAGGAGAACACTTTTTGGTTCCAGATAGAACTCTTTTTGGGTTCCATGTAGAACCCTCTGGATATATTTTTTTTTACATGGAAACCAAAAGGGGTTTTTCTACCTGGAACCAAAAAGGGTTTTTTCTACCTGGAACCAAAAAGGGTTTTTTCTACCTGGAACCAAAAAGGGTTTTTTCTACCTGGAACCAAAAAGGGTTTTTTCTACCTGGAACCAAAAAGGGTTTTTTCTACCTGGAACCAAAAAGGGTTTTTTCTACCTGGAACCAAAAAGGGTTTTTTCTACCTGGAACCAAAAAGGGTTCTTCAAAGGGTTCTCCTATGGGGACTGCCGAATAAGTGTATTTTTCTTCTTTTCTTTTAGGGGGGGGGGTGGGGGGGGGGGATCAGCTTAATATTGTGGATAGATTGTTGCTTCCATCAATGTAATTGGCTGCATCATTTCCAATCCCCCATATCTTTTTTTGGTAAATATATATATATATACATACTTACATACACGTACATACCCATATATATATATATATATATATATATATATATATATATACATGCATGCATAAACATTCATATATATAAATACATACACACACACACATATATATACATACTTTGTTTAGAATATACCTTTATTATTCCCTGCAAACCCTACCACCCTTCCCTCAATTGGAGTAAACTAATAAACAATAACACTTAGGCTTCTACCTTCAGTTTATACACATTATACACATTTTACAGACACAATCTATTGTACAATAGTTATATTTAGTTTGTTTTTAGTCCTTCCTCTATTTCTGATGTCCATCCAGTTTGATTTCTATTTGTAACTGTGCTATTTCACAACATTTCTGAACCGTTTTAGGTTTTAGATAGCTCTTTTTTTAGGCACACTATGGTTTTGCCTCTGAGCAGAGGTAATATACTGGACACACTCTATGGGTCACTAACAGAATTAGTACAACAGAATATCTCATCAGAGTGTCTACAAAGAGATCATCTTAACTAGCCTAAACAGGAAAGTCCCTGTATTTTACCCACAGAGAAGGGCAGTCCTGACAGCTGTGTGCACTATGCAGACATGTGTTCCAGCTCAGATCTAACATGCCTGGTTCCACATAACTTTGATCTACATTCAAGAGCATGAGTTTATTCAGGACGGACGGAGGATGCAAGGTTACAAAGCGTTTATATAGAAATATGCTGTGTGGATTACCCTTTGGAGAAAAGGTAATGGTGTCACCTCATTTCTATCTGGAATGTTCTGAGCATTTCATCCTTCTGAGCACAGCCCATGAATGGCTGATTCGTTAAATCAGGTTTAGAGCTAAGCTGGAATGAAATCCTGCAAATCCAGCAAACCCAATGAAGTGGAAACAGCCACTCCAGCTGTGACCGTGACCATACTGTAGACTGCAGTGTATAGTATAAACTGTCCTCACCCAACAGGGTTAGTTTCAGCGGGAGGATATAAACAGCATTAAGTTATATTTTCATAGTCCTCCCTCCCTCGGCGCCTCCCGGGGTGTATTATATTCTGTGTGCTTCATTCAAGGCCCTGCAGTCTGAAGGCTGGCTGAGAAAGAGCTGGACATGGAGATTAAAAGTTTCTCTCCCTGACAGATACACACACAAAGGCATTCTCATGTGCAAACACTGGTATTCACACACTGCCATTTGAGGTAAAAGTCAGCAAGCACTAAGTTAACTGTTCTTTCTTTTGACATTTGTCCAAATTCTCAAGTTGGGGCTCTTTTTTTTTACTAAAGGAGGGAGCAGGACATTGTTGTAGTCATTCTCAGCCTTACTGGCCACAAGCAGAAGTGTCATATAATCTTTACACGGACTAAGGTCAGTGAGTGACTAACCTATAGAGCACGGTTACAATTTGAGAAGGTTCTGTCACACACATTTCCGGATGGATATGGTCATTTATCGTGTAGTAATGAAGCCCCACCTCGCAGCCCATGCAACCCCAAACTGTTCACACCCCTCTTGTTGGCGGAGTGAAAATTGTGGGGTTTTAAAGCTAATTTCCTGCAATTATAAAACATTTTACAGGGCAGGAATATTTGTGTTGCTGTTTTAAAGATCCTTTCCTACAATTCTACACATTTTTGCTTGTCTTATGTGTGTTTATATGATATGGGGTCGAAACCAGACGGTTCCAAGCATCTTAAGAGTCAGGAGCTTTTCCTGATCACATGATCTGACATGGAAAAATGCTGGGCCCTAGTTGTAGCCTACAACATAGCATAGTATAGCATAGTCACACAGAAACAGACAATCTTCATACTCTGCTCCTGTTTGGAGCACTTTGTAACAACTTTATTGCAAAAATACAAGTTCCATCTGCTAGCACAGCATTTACAAACTAAGTCCAAAATGGAAATCTGTCAACCCTTCCTTTATATTACCAAGAAAACACACCCTCTTAACATTTAAGTTCGAAGGATATCATTATCTGTACACAAATTTACACTGTTCAGCTGTCGCAGTATCTGTTTATTAGCATGTTAAATAAAAGAAAATGGACACCTGTCACCTGCTCTTCTACTGACAATCCACGAGGGGGCAGTGTTGCATAATGTACACAAACTAAGGATTATTAATTCCTTTTCATCAAAATGACTCACTAAAGTGGCACTCTTTGGTTAAGTGTTTAACATCTGCAACAATCCAATTACATTTCTGTTTCAGAGACTGTTTTCCCCAAAGAAGGACAACACCACTCGCACCCGGTGAATTGCACTGCAGTTGAGCATCCTAAATTCTTTATTTAACAGATGATTTTAGCAATTGTTTTATCTTAAGACACTCAACTTTCTTCACTAAGCTCCATTCTCTTCATATTCCCTCGGTCATATCTACAGTGTAGAAAAATACCTGTACAAATATTCCAAAACAAAAAATCAGCAATATTGTAGAAAGCAAAAAAAACATAATTTAGTAATTTCCTCCATTTCAGATTGTAGATAACGTAAGTGTATTTTGTAAGGCGGCTGCTCGCTTTTCCTCCCAAGCCAAAAAAGTGACTTAACTGTAATTGGGGCTCTAATGATCCATAAGTTTACATCATCAGATCTAAAAAATCTGCCTCAAAAACGAGACACATTTGTATTTTGTTGTATTCCAGAGCTTCTGTATAAATCAGCGTCTTAGTAATATTTGGGTTGAGATTTCAATTAGGAAGTAATTAGCCCTCCCCGGTGTTGGCGCATCACGAAGACAAAACATGTAAATGGATCTAACGTTCAAGATTCAACAAGTACGATTTGCTGAAAGCCATTGAATTGACACAGCGTGTTCTCTGTAAAGTACACTGTCACTACATTCTCTCTACGAGTCTGAACCTCTCTACTTCCTTAGCCCTCCAGATCACCATCCTCTAAATATCCCAAGTCTTTAAAATACAAAAATAGGTTAATAACATTGAGCACCTCCCGTAACAAATGGGAGAAATGTCAATATAAATAAAACAGCAACAGATAAAACTATCTCAACACTTCTGAAGTGAACTAAACTTGTTTTTAACGCAGTTAGGTAAATTCACTGCACTAAGAAAATCTCATTATTACTTTATAACGTACTCTAAGCCGAGTGATTCCGTCAGTCGTAGATCTGCTGAACAACCGTGCATAGCTGCAGGGCTGTGGAAAGCCTTGAGAGAAAAGTCTAGGGTCCTTAGCCCTCTCTAACTGAGAGACACACACCCGTTCTACAAGAGGGCTCTAATCACCAGACAGTGCTAGCTAGTTGATTCAATGCAAAGTACAGCAGGTCTATGGCAGAGTATATACAGGTTAGGCTGAAAGATTAGTTTGACAATCTAAACACTACTTACCCAGAGCACCCTAAAAATGACAAATACAGTAGTACAGTAAGTAAATCAATCTGAACGCTCAGAGGGTCTGTTTTAGTGTCAGTACACAATGAGGAGAGGAGAGAAGGTGTTGTCTCTTCCTATCCAGACAGGGAAGGGTTGGTGTAGGGAAGCAGCCTTATGATGCATCCACTTCACTGTCTAATACCTGTTAAAGAATCATTCATGACGGACAACAACAACAAACTCCCCACCCCGTTAACTCAACGTCCGTCTTCAGTCTTTGTCTGCAACAGGCTTCCTCAAAGCATGGGTTTTAGGTTTTAACCCCTAAACCTCCAGCTGTGTTGGTGCTGATGTGTCATTGGGGGAATGAGGGGTGTCCTAAACTCCAAGAAGCACAATGCCTCTCGCCATCCACCTCAGTGGACACTCAGTGCAAGCAAGGCTTTCACAACCCCACTTCTACCCAGCCTGGACTCACTTTCCAATGTTGTTGGCATCGCTCTGCATCACACCATCTTTAAACAACCTTAGATGAGGCTAAACATAAACTCTATAGAAATAGACCAGGTTAAGGACCAGATAGTGGTTGGCCTGTCTATTTAAAGAGGTTTGGGGTGGGGTTATACTTTAGACAGTAATTGATGGGAAGCGAAAGGGCCCCAATCTGCTAGAACAACGTTCCCCAAGATTGCTGTTAGTCTCCCTAACACTCAGGACTAGAGTCCGACTTCTACAGCCCAACAGGGAACAGAGACAGAAAGGAGACAGAGAGAGCAAGAGGGGGTGTGTGTTGGGAGTGAACTGGGTCTGTTTGTAGGGTGACGGTAAGCTGGATCAGCTGGCAGGCCGGAAGCGGGCCATATAGGCCCCACAAGACTGGCAGTAGTGGCGGGAGGGCTCGGTGGGCAGCTGTTGGCACAGGGAACAAAGTGGGGCACTACCGGGGCAATGGGATGAGGCCCTCATTCGAGGTTGGTCAGGCTTCTGGGTGTGCTGATGGAGGGGGTGGGGGTCCCGCATGGGCATGGACGGTGGTACCATCCTGTAGTCGGGAGTCCTCCAGTCAACATCCGGAGGTACGTCCAGGCGGAGGGGTTGGGTGGAAGTCTCGTTGGACAGCTGGTGGTAGGCCGGGTGGTGTTGGGGAGGTAGGCGGGTGGGTAGGAATGCGTTGATCCTGCTGGGTTGAGGAGGCTGCCTGTAGCCGTTTATGGTGCCTCTAGGGGGGGCAGAACGGCGGGGGTGGGAGAGGGTGGCGTAACCCGTGTCTGGGTGGCTGTAGTACCCAGGGCCAGGGCCGGGGCTGGGTCCTTCCCTGGACTGGGGGAGAGAGGAGGACCCGGATGGAGGTGCCCTGCGAGGTGCCCGTGGTAGTGTGCCGTAGCTCAGTGCAACACTGTGGTAGTTTTCACGGGAGAAAGCTTCACCCCCGTCAAACACAGCCAGAAACTGGTCTCCCTTCTGGTGATCTCCTGTGGGGGCAGATCATTGTTAGAACACAGCCGAGAACTAGCTATTCCAGTACAGGCACAGTGGGAAACACACTGTACAATCAAAGAGTTCTGTGAATTTGTTCCTGTCAAATTTTCATTCCAAAAGAGTCGTTTTGAGATATTTCTATTCAGATTTTTTTTCTGTTGAATAAAGTTATGTGAAAATGCATATTTTATAATCTAGACATACTCCATATATTAGAGAACACTATAGGTAGTATAATGACACCAAGATGCTGTCTGTATCACGTACGATTAACAGATCATTATGTCTCACAGGAGACATGTATAGGTCTAAAATGGGACTACAATGGCCACCTTCATCATGATTTTCTCAAAGATGGTTTGTGATACACATGTAAAGAGTATGTCAAACATCCTTCCACCCAATGAAGTTTCAATGTGAGAATTGACTGAACAATCTGGGATACCCAGGAAGAGATTCTGCTCCCGCTGGCGTTGAATCTAAACCATGCAGTGTGACCAGACATACAGACAAAACAAAAGGAATAACCGACAGGGAGAGTGTGATGTGATCCACTTCTGATAGGGCCAGGATGGTGCTGTGGTTTGATGACTGGAGGTGGAGGGGGCTGACGGTTACCTGAGCGTCCCAGATAGGGCCCCGAGGAGGGGGGCCGCGCTGCCTGCTGAGGGGGGTGCTGGGACAGTGCTGGGGGGCTGTAGTGGTGGTTGTTGTGGACGTATTGGTGTTGGGGTTCGGGTGGAGAGAGGTGGGTGGAGGAGGGAGGGAGGTGCAGGGAGGACGTGCTAGAGTGACGTGCGGTGACTCGGGGGTCCGCATGCTTTGGCATCCTGGTAACTGGGGGCTCCTTTTTTTTATTATTAAAGAAAAAAGAACGAGGTTCAGTTTGAGAGAGAGAGAGAGAGAGACACACAGAGAGACAGAGACAGAGACAGAGAGAGAGAGACAGAGACACAGAGACACAGAGAGAGAGAGAGAGAGAGAGAGAGAGAGAGAGAGAGAGAGAGAGAGAGAGGGGTCCACCACAAGGTGAGAATACCCAGCAGTTGAGAGGCAGAAAGGAGAGGAGAGGGAGGATGAGAGGAAGACAGATGAGTTAAAAAAACAGGTTGACAAGGGACGGCTGACCCACAAATGAAAACAAAACGAAAACAAGACGGTCAGGATTTCAATGGCAACACAAACCTCACCATCTATTCATATAATGCAACAGTACCATATATAGCGCTGGTCTTTGTTTTTCAACCAAAGAATGTAAGCTGAACACAAGGTTAAAAGCTTAATGGATTACCTGAATGATTTATGAATAATTTATAGATTCCGCCTCTGGCATTTTGCAGAGTGAAGATCACACCACTAGAGGCTACAGCGCGGCAGTTACATTATGTGAACACCAGATGGAGGTATGACAGTATGAAACAATCATATCCACTGGGAGGGAGGTGTGATGATGATAAGGTACACTGATGGTACATGATGATGTAATGATGTGCTCGCCAAAGCTAACTCAGGCAGCTCTGAGTGGGAGTGACAGCTGTGGCATTCCCCATTCCCCAAACTGAGGTTTGCGTGTAAGGCTCTGTGCTTGTGTGTATAACGTATGTACAGTGTGTACGCTTGTGAGTGTGTGTGTTTGTGTGTGACGTATGCACAGTGTGTATGTATGTGTGTGTGCGAGTGCGTGCGTGCGTGCGTGCGTGCGTGCGTGAGTGTGTGTGTGTGTGTGTGTGTGTGTGTGTGTGTGTGTGTGTGTTAGGGCTGAGCGCATAGTGTTTTGTTCAAGTCATTATGTTTTTGTTTTTTATTTAGGTTAAAACACTTTTATTATTTTTTTTTACATTATATGTATTATGAAAATATGACCATGAAATTGTTTATGGAGATTTGCATTTGAAATTCCAAAGCCAAACATTTAAAAGATTCCATTGTCTCTAACAAAGAATAAAACAATTAAAAAGAGCCCCATGATGGCAGTGACTTCCCATTACTGCTTACCACTTACTAAGAACATTACTTAAATCAAATATATCAGTTGTGATTAGATTCGACGGTTGTCTGGCTATCAGGTAGTAGCAGCCAGACAGCCAGACAACGTTATCTTTGTGCTCCCCAACGAGTCATACTATTTAGCTAGTTGGCTCGAAAAGGATAGCCGTGATCATTGGGTTGCCACAGCTGCCCATGCTGAAGAGATGTCTGACAAAATCACTCTTATAGTAGGTTTCAAGACTGCTCCAACTATCAATGGGGGAGAGCTACCTCGAGTCACAAACAGTGTCTTTCCCTCTCGTCACTGTGTTGGTTACGTTCCTCTCTGTCTGGGGCCGGGAAGACGAGGTGCAATGGATTCTGGTCATTGTAGTTAATTACCTCGTTTTCTGCACTGAACTAGGTTGAATATTTGCCTATTGAATCTTCAACTCCCTACGGCGTCCCACAGTTTGTTCTTTATTTGATGTCTCTCGTGCTTGATATGATTTCTCTCCAGAGAAACGGCGCATTCAGCTCACAAAAAAGAAACTACATTTGATTTATTTACATTACATTTGAGTCATTTAGCAGACACTCTTATCCAGAGTGACTTCAAGTAATTGAACCACCCTCTGTCAGTTGTTTAATTTGAAAAAAAGAAGACATTTCAGTTAATCGCTTAGCACTAGTGTGTGTGTGTGTGTGTGTGTGTGTGTGTGTGTGTGTGTGTGTGTGTGTGTGTGTGTGTGAGACTCACAAAGCTGCGGGAGGGGGCGAGGTGTTCAGGTCGTCCCCCTATGACTGTGCCACTCAGACTGCGGGCGATGCGACGGAGGTTCTCAGCACTGTAGTTCTCGTCATCTGCGAGTGATCGCTCACATGACCCAGGCTATAGGGAAACAACAGACACATCGTATCAAACGCCCTCTTGCACACACAAACACATGCCTGTACAGACACAGGGGCTGACACAAACACATGCCTGTACAGACACAGGGGCTGACACAAACACATGCCTGTACAGACACAGGGGCTGACACAAACACATGCCTGTACAGACACAGGGGCTGACACAAACACATGCCTGTACAGACACAGGGGCTGACACAAACACATGCCTGTACAGACACAGGGGCTGACACAAACACATGCCTGTACAGACACAGGGGCTGACACAAACACATGCCTGTACAGACACAGGGGCTGACACAAACACATGCCTGTACAGACACAGGGGCTGACACAAACACATGCCTGTACAGACACAGGGGCTGACACAAACACATGCCTGTACAGACACAGGGGCTGACACAAACACATGCCTGTACAGACACAGGGGCTGACACAAACACATGCCTGTACAGACACAGGGGCTGACACAAACACATGCCTGTACAGACACAGGGGCTGACACAAACACATGCCTGTACAGACACAGGGGCTGACACAAACACATGCCTGTACAGACACAGGGGCTGACACAAACACATGCCAGTCCAGCCACACACACGTCACTCAGATACAACCTTCGCACATCTGCACCAAATCACTACACGCGGCCTCAACACACATCGATACACACAGCTTTGAACATGCATCACCCCTCACAGCCCTGAATCTCACAACCAGCCAACACACACACACACACACATATATACAATGCCTTCGGAAAGTATTCAGACCCCTTGACCTTTTCCATATTTTGTTACCTTACAGCCGTATTCTAAAATGGACTAAAAAAATTCTAATCCTCAGCAATCTACACACACAAACTTTTTCAAAATAAAAAACAGAAATACATGATTTAGATAAGTACTCAGACCCTTTCCTATGAGACTCAAAGTTGAGCTCAGGTGCATCCTGTTTCCATTGATCATCCTTGAGATGTTTCTACAACTTGATTGGAGTCCACCTGTGGTAAATTCAATTGATTGGACATGATTTGGAAAGGCACACACCTGTCTATATAAGGTCCCACAGTTGACAGTGCATGTCAGAACAAAAACCAAGCCATGAGATCGAAGGAATGGTCCGTAGAGCTCCGAGACACGATTGTGTCGAGGCACAGATCTAGGGAGGGGTACGGAAAAACATCTGCAGCATTCTTCAATAGAAGTTTGGAACCACCAAGACACTTCCTAGAGCTGGCCGCCCTGCCAAACTGAGCAATCGGGTGAGAAGGGCCATGGTCAGAGAGGTGACATATAACCCTATTGTCACTCTGACAGAGCTCTAGAGTTCCTCTGTGGAGGTGGGAGAACCTTCCAGAAGGACAACCATCTCTGCAGCACTCCACCAATCGTGCGGAAGCCACTCCTCAATAAAATACACATGACAGCCCACTTGGAGTTTGCCAAAAGGCACCTAAAGACTCTCACACCATGAGAAACAAGATGCTCTGGTCTGATGAAACCAAGATTGAACTCTTTGGCCTGAATGCCAAACGTCACGTCTGGAGGAAACCTGGCACCATCCCTACCCTGAAGCATGGTGGTGGCAGCATCATGCTGTGGGGATGTTTTTCAGCGGCAGGGACTGGGAGACTAGTCAGGATAGAGGGAAAGATGAACGGAGCAAAGTACAAAGAGATCCTTGATGAAAATCTTCTCCAGAGCGCTCAGGACCTCAGTCTGGGGTGAAGGTTCACCTTCCAACAGGATAGCGCAGGAGTGGCTTTGGGACAAGTCTCTGAATGTCCTTGAGTGGCCCAGCCAAAGCCCGGACTTGAACCTGAATCTATCATCTCTGGAGACCTAAAAATAGCTGTGCAGCATCGTTCCCCATCCAACAGAGTTTGAGAGGATCTGCAGAGAAGAATGAGAGAAACTCCCAAAATACAGGTGTGCCAAGCTTGTAGCGTCATACCGAAAAAGAATCAAGGCTGTAATCGCTGCCAAAGGTGCTTCAACAAAGTACTGAGTGAAGGGTCTGAATTCTTATGTAAATTTATTTTTTCCATTTTTTTTATTTTTATAAATTAACAAAAAATCCTAAAAACCTGTTTTTGCTTTGTCATTTCAGGGTATTGTGTGTAGATTGATGAGGGGAAAAAAAGATTTAATACATTTTAGAATAAGGCTGTAATGTAACAAAATGTGGAAAAGTCAATGGGTCTGAATACTTTCAGAAGGCACCGTATGCACACAAACGTACACGTACACACAGCACGTGGATGCCGACCTTGGAGTGTTGTGTAGGGCTGCTGGTGTAGCCTGGCGTTCTGTAGGCATGTCTCTCTAACTCGGCTGTGGGAGTCTTGGAGCGGCCAGGTGCAGCCAGCCCAGACAATAGCTTCCTAGCCGCTGCAGATACAACACAGAGACACAGTATTAGGGGTGGACAGCTCTCCCCCACTTACTCTTTCTCAATCATTGTTTCTCAGTCCTCCCCAAGTGGTCACTGCTCAGTGAATATCCTTACGTTGCTTGTTCATAGTGGGCTGGGGGCTGACTCCGCGTGGGGCCCGGGGCAAGCTGGGGGCCTGTAGGCTCGCCTGGTACAGAGAGTCTAACTCTGACAGCTCCTTGCAGGGCGACCCCACCACAGGGTCAGGCTGGGAGTTGTAGAAGCGGGTCACGTTCTCTGCCCAGTGATCCACTGGCATGGCGGCACCTGACCTGTAGTCCCCAGACGCTGGGGAAGGGGTCCGCCCTGGTCGGCTGGGGGCGGGTGGAGGGTAGTGGGAGTCTGTGGGAGGGGTGTAGAAAGGGGAGTCGACAGCATCCGGCCGGCCCAGGCTCAAGCCGGACCAGTTCCGGGTGGGAGGGGGAGGAGGACCGAGCCTGGAGGTGTTGGAGGAGGTAGGGTTCTGATGGGCAGGAGGGGGCTGAGAGGGACCCAGGGAAGGCCGTCTGGGGTAGGCATTCTCCATGTTGGCGTGGCTGACTGGAGAGGGTGTCCTGGGGTGGGGATGTGGGGTGGGCAGAGTCTGGGCTGCGGGGTTACTGTTCCAGTGTGGGGATGCAGCTGGCTTGTAGTTGGGCAGAGCTGGGGGCTGGTCATGGCCTCCCTCAGTATGGCTCTCGTCCCAGCCGTCCACGCACAGGGCAGGCAGGGACATGGCAGCGTGCTTGTGGAGAGGTCTCACATGAGGGAGCACACCTGACATATCCAGTCCTTCCCAGCGCCCCCTGGCCTCCGCCACGTACCCCCCTGTGGTTGACCCTGTGTGAGGGCTTGGGGGCATAGAGACAGGGGGGTGGCTCGAGGGCTCAGGGAGTGAGTTTGTACTGGAGGGGAGGGGCTTAACGTGGAGAGGAGAAGGCATGCTCCTAGTGGCTTCCAGGACTGCTTGCGGTTGGTCCTTTTGGGCATCCATCAACAGTATTTTGATTGGGACAGACTGTTCACTAGGAAGGAGGAGGAAAGAGGCTCATGTTATGGACTGGTTGGTGAATCACGGCCAGGCATCTCTCATATGTCTGAGCCCTGAAACAGAGGAGGGGTTTGTGTTGTAGGTCTAAAATATGTGTGTGTGTGTGTGTGTGTGTGTGGACTGTGTGTGCGGGTATGTGAGTTTACTGTGCGTGTGAACGTGTGTCATGTTCCTGTAACAGATCTTTATGGGCTTTGGTACAGGCTAGCCCAGGGGACGGCTGGGTTGGCTCAGAACCGGACCCCTGGGAAAAGCACTCGTGTCTGTGGATCCCCTTGGCTCCTGGCCTCACAGCAACCCCCACAAGACTAAACACACACACAACCCTCCCTCCACAAAACACAGCAGCGTTAGCTGCATTGTCACTGAATACGATGTGGCATTAGCAAATATTAGTACATCTTCAAACACAAGGGTCAGATTGTGTGTTAGGAAAAAAACATGTTGGATTAATGGGTAGATGAAGGATAACATCAGCAAACTGATAAAACTCCAAATATATAAGCCTACTTTGAATAACCTAGGTTCAATGAAATGAAACAGCATTTCTCGCTTTGTATGCAAAATCAATGGTATTTTTCCTATACTACCTGCAAGGCATTTTGCATGTTAAAGAATAAACCAGGACTGTGTGATCCCTTGTTCCACTCCTTCCAGAGCCACATGAGGAACTCAGCCAGGAGTGTGGGCTGAACAGGGCAGGTGAGCTGGGGGACGGGAGTCACAGGACACAGACAGGAGACAGTGCTGGTACCTGGGGGGCTCCTGGGGACAGGGACAGGGCTGATCCTGCTCCTCTGTCTGCTCCTGATCCTGTTGCTGAGGTCTGTCTTCCTGCTGCTGCTGTTGCATGCGCTGCTGCAGGCCCCGCGCTCTCCTCATGCACTTTTGCAGCCGGGCCTCAGCCACTGTCCTGCTATGGGTGTTAGCACCGCCCTCATGCATGGGAAGCCTGAGTTTAGCTACAGGGCGAAAAAAAAAGGGAAGGAAAGCAGAAAAGAAAAAAGAAAAATGCAGAAAATAAAGAGCTGAGTTATGGAGATGCATGCAAAAACACTTGGCACAAAACTAAATCATAGGATTAGACTTGAAATAATGGGGGTGGGGTTTGGGAGGGGAGGGGAGGGTTTGGGGGTCGAGGAAAACACAGACGGGCACCACGCTTGGTTCATTAAAATGGACACAAGCTAGGGAAATTAATATCCACAGTGACACTTAAAAGATTCTGTTCATATGGCACAATGGTTAAATCATATTGAATAATGTTAAATTAATCAAAGTGAATTATGCTAAGCCCAAAAACTTAAATTGATGATTTTAAGTTGAGCCCTTCCCTAGGCGCAATATCTAAGAAGGCTGAGAAGAAACTAAAGGCTGTTCCTTGGTATTTTAACTCATACTGTATCGTGGCAGCTGAATTGAGAAATAGAGAAGCAATTTTTCTTGGTTAGCTGGCCAAATATCTTTAGTTCAGACGGTTTACTGGGGTGCCTAACAGGGGAAACTGTGTGTGTGTGTGTGTGTGTGTGTGTGAGAGTTGGGTGTTTGTGAGCATTCCTCTGTGGACGAGTATAATACACACATTCAATGTCCAAGACGCTCACGACAGAGACAGTGATACTGTGAAAGTCACATCAATACACAGACATACTAGGAAATGAGGACAAACAGACAAGAGACACACACCATACTAACAGACTCACTGGCATGTTGACATAACAGACCGAGGACACATTGTCCTAACTGAGCCTTTGGGAGACTTGGTTGTCATAGCGCTGGGTTCCCCCACCCCCTTCCACCCCCTGACCCGTCCCTCTCCGCACCGCCAGTCAGGCAGGCTAGTAACCACGGTGATGGGTAAACACGCCGACGACTCGCCTCGTTTCATTATCATCAGACAGAGACGGTTGGTAGACAGAGGGCTGCCAACCTTTTCAGCCTTCTCAAACGTGTGTTTAGACAGACCAAATTGTCCCTTCCCCTTGTCGTTCCTCATTCAAGGCTGCTCCTCATGTTTATGGGCTTTTGTTTTAGGTTTAGGCCTCTTATTGTAAGTGTGACTAGACAGAAAGCACAAATGTCATAATATTTGGATAGAACAAGAGCTACAGTTGAGGGCACTAGAAAGTTAGGGTTTTGTAATAAACTATCGCTAGGAGACGATAGAACACCACACTGCACAAGCGTTGTGGCAATTATTCTTCCAATACAGTGGCACAAGTTAGCCTTTCAGGTATGGCCTACTCATTTGACTGGTTCAAACCAAGTGACTCTGTGGCCTGGAAGTAGATAGTTGTCCAACACCAAGGTCAAAATTACCCTTCTTGTAGCATTCACATTATTAAAAATGTATAAATATGATTTTTTAAAAAACAAAAAACATTTTAGTCACTTAGTAGACGCTCTTATACACAGTGACTTACAATTAGGGCATCTTAAGGTAACTGGGTGAGACAACCACATCACAGTCGTAGCAAGTACATTTTCCCTCAATCAAGTAGGTACCATGACCAGCATCATGCTAGCAGTTAGCATGGCTGTCTTATGCACAACAGTGGTGAGGACTACAAGTGAAACCAACAGAGGCACACACAGACAGACACAGGGACACAGACAGGTCGGTGGTGGTACAGTGTTATAGCGGGGCGACTGGGCCGGCAGCAGGCACAGGGAGGCAGTTTCAGGCTACTTACACATAGCTTCGTTAACCACAGACAGAGCGGCAGACACATCGCCAGCCTGCTCCAGACGCAGAGACTGGTCTAGCAGCACCTCAGCGTCCGGAACACACCGCTCAAAGCTGTCCCCTTTGCCTAAGGAACACGCACACCAAAAGCAAAGCTCTTTAAAACAAAAAAGGCACACTGTGGGGTTGAGTTAACTCAAGACTTATGTTTCACTTCAGAATCGTAGCTGTTTAGCGCCACTTACCTAAATCACTGAATAGTGCTACAAACCTCACTAGCTCATCCATTTTCTCTCCACTACACTCGCAGCAAACAATCAAACATGTTTCTAACCCTCTGAATGAGGAAACGTCCTATTGTGTGTGTGGTGGAAATATGCTATTTTCTGTTGGAAAATAGAAGTCCCATTAGACAGCCCACGCAGGGTGCTTTAGACAGAGAGCACTTAGACAACTGCTATATAAACACACACACACACACACGCACACACACACACACACACACACGGTGGGGCAGGGCTGCCTCCCACAGGACAACTAATACAAGTCATTGTTCTCTAGGTTGGGTCTGGGGCTGTGTCTGGGGCCTTACCCTGGTTCTGAAGCTCGTCTAGGTCCATGAACTTGCTGGGTCTGGGGTTGAACCCCAAGGCGGCCTCCTTCTCCTTCTCCTTCCTCCTCTGTAACTCCTGCTCCCTCGCTCGCCTGGCCACCTCCTCCTGCAGCTCGTCCAGCTCGCTGCGGCCCTCTTCCGCTGTGTCACACATGCACGCACACAAACACGTTGATATCGCAGATTTCTATAATGTTCCCTGTTCTATATCAAGGAAGAAAAGGTGGGGGGAGTGACAGTGTGTACACTTCATCACACTTTGAGCACACAGAGACACAGATATGAATGAACAGAAACCAGCTGCTCAGGGGTCACATGCTATGAAACCATTCCATTATGTGCAGCACACGGGTGAGACAATAGTGTGTAAACATGATATGGTGAAACATGCAGACATTCACATTAGACATGGTGTGATGTATATACACACCCCCTAAAACAGACCCAAATCCCACGTAAAAATACACTTTCCCACACACATTGTGGGAAACACAATCACACACACGGACTCAGACCTACCCAGGCTTACGTGGCTGTTGCCCCTGCATGAAGCCTTGACATCCTGCAGTAGAGCGTTGCTGCTCTTAGACTTGGGCACGGTGCGCCATGATGGACCTGAGCCGGGACTGGAGGGCTTCTTCAGACCGGTGTCCCTGAGAGACACGCAGGGAGACAGACGGAGAGGTCATACGCAGTTCACCATGTCCACGTGTGACTCTACCTTTTTCGGATACGTGAGTTACGGTCATCTGGGATCTTTCATAGTGGTCATAAAGGGTATGAATACAGTTGACTGTACCTGTGTGCATTAGCAGCATTGGGTCCCTCGCTGAGAGGCATGTCCAGGCTGACAGGACTGTTACTGTTCCTCTCGCTGCTCTCATAGCCGCTCTCCATCCTCTGTATGAGCCTGGGGGGCTGCTGCTCTATCTTATGGCCCCTGGGGGTCGGCAGGGTCCAAGAGGAGGCCATATTACCAAAGGGCCCCTGTCCTTTTCCAGTGACTGACCCTGTGGAGCCCTCGGCCGGGGCCCCACTGTCTTCAGGCAAGGTGGCCCCTAGGGGACTATACCCGGCCTGTCTGCGTTTCTCCCTGCTGAAGATGCTGTCTATATTGAGGACCTCTCTTCGGGGCCTCCAGGCCGGTCTGTAGCGTCCCCCGGAGGAGCTGGACTTGGACTCACTGCTGGTGCTGTCGGCCTCCCAGTCTCTGGACTTGGTGGCGGCCCCCGGCTCAACCCCTAGACCCCCAAGGGCCCCGGAGCCCGAGGAGGAGGCGGAGAGGGGCCGGCTGTGGATAATGTTGCTCATGGTCTCCTTGAAGTCCCTCAGTCGGCTGGAGGAGGAGGACTTGGTTGCGGTGCGTGGCGCCTGCTGCTCTTTCAGAGTCTCACCTGGAAACCAGGGAGAGAACAGGAGTGAGATTGAAGGAAGGGAGACAGAGCGAGAGCGGGAGACAAAGACGTTAGTGGTATGATGTCATGTGTTGATGGGGGAGAGGTGGGAAAAATAAGAAAATAATGGGCTGAAAGTGCAACGACAGAACAAAATAAAATGGTAAGGACACACATATTACGGTAAACTACACGATACCCTACTGCTGTACCTGATTCTGATCTTCTGGTTAAATTTGGAAAACCACAATACTTTGAACTACTGAGGCACTGATTCTGATGAAGTCTAAGTTGCTAGATAGAGTATATAGTCTCCTGAGCCATCATGCCCTTATTTCATAGGTCACTTGTCCCCTGGCTCTGCTGTGTGGTTGGTCCCTAGTCTCCTGGTTCTGCCGTGTGATTGGTTCCTGCATACCCTCGCTGTGGTAACCTGCCGACGTGGCCTCGTCAGTCTTAAAGCCCCGGCTCCTCTCCTCAAGTCGGCGAGGACGACTAGAGCTCCGCCTCCTGTCACTGGCCCCGCCCTTTCTGTCCACTGTCCCACCTTTCCTCAGAGAGTGGCACTGCACTGGTCCACTGTCCGCCACTTGGCCTTAGCAACAATGAGAAGCGGGGGGGGACATTTTGAATGACCGTTTATGTGGTTAGGACATGCGAGACATGATGACACATGATCAATGATTAACATGATTGGGTAATGGCTGTGGCTTTAATCCTCTATACAGTACATACAAAATTGTCTCAGTATGTTGGGGTGAGTATTACATACATAATCCTAAGTAGTTGCATGTGTGCAAGGTAAAAGCATGAATAAATATATAGCCTAGTCTGTGTATATGCGTGGGAGTATACTGTATGTGTGTGTGTGTGTGTGTGTGTGTGTGTGCATGTGTGTGTGTGCATGTGTGTGTCCGTATGAGTGTGTATGCATGTGTGTGCATCTATTCCATATATATGTTTGTGTGTATGTATATAATAGGGCTGACCCCAATTAGTCGACTGGTCAATAGGCTGATGGTCGACCGAGATTTTGTTTAGTCGAGCATTCAGCAAATATATGAATTTTTTATGGCACACGAGAAACCTGTCTGATTCGCGCCTATCTCAGTGAACTCATCCATTGCGGAGGCAGAGACGAATCCATTGCGGAGGACGCGGGGATGGAACAGTCCAAGAAGAAGGGGAGTGTGGCTTAAATGCACAAAGCACGTCTCTCTCCAGAATGTGCTCTCTCCCGCCAATTTGACAACATTCATTGTTTCATAACTTCATTGTGTGAAATGTTTGCCTTGATTCTTAATGTCTATCAATTCCCCATTACATTTATCACCAGTATTACATTTACCGTTAATTCAATGTTTGTTTGGTTATGGTAATTTCTGTTAATGTATTCAATATATTATTATTACAGTCTTTATATACACAACCTATGCTACATTTGTGACAAACAGGTTTTGGTGTATTTCATTCCAGTTTTGTCAATTTAGTCATTGTTGCTACTGTCAATGTTGAGTAAGGACGTGCACGTGATTACACATAGAAGTAGACCTAGGCTACCTGGGCTGCGCGCAAATGTAGGCTTATAAATGTGCCCATTTGGGGATCTGATAGTATTTCTGATAGCTGTAACTCATCACCACTAATGAGCTATGGAGCTTCTCAAAGTAATGTTTTCTTCACCTCAAACAATTGAACTGAATTCCTCCTCCTCCTACCTGTGGTCTCCAGGCTGCTGTGTGAGGCTGCATCATTGTCCGGGTTACAGATGACGGTTCCCTGGGAGTCGGAGGAGAAGTGGCTGGCCATGGACTCATGGTGGGAGTGGGAGTACTTGTAGGAGTAGCTGTCTGTTGACGAGTCGGTGCGAGTGTCACTTGAGATGGACGGCTCCCGGCCTGATGATGACACATGATGAGCAAAACACGTCAGCATGACAACGGAACAGACACAGACAACCTGCAGAGATAATGGGATGACACAAGCCGCAGTACCAGATGGGCGTGGTTTGCACTTTAGGGACTATTCCATTAGTTCCATTTGAAAGAAAACGGATACTAGTTGAACCCATGCGTAGTATGTAACAGCCATCCTGTGTGTGTAGCGGTGATCTCGTGTGACGCGAGGCGTCTCGTACCCGAGTCCTCGCTGTCGTAGTAAGCCTTGTTGAAGTGGTGCAGGTCCAGGCGGGAGGGCAAGTCCTGCACTGACACGGGCGTCCCCCGGGGGTCAGCGTAGAGCAGTAGCAGGGGTTGATAGTGGCCCTTGATGCAACGCGACACCACGTCCTTCCACTTGGGCCCGATCTACCAGGAAGAGAGGAAAGCGCTGTCACAACTTTCCAGGGAACTCAAAATAAAGGTGTTTAGATATGAGTATTCAGCCCATCCCTGATGTGAATCTCAAACTGTTGGGACAGAGAAACATCCAGAAAATTACACACAGAGTAATGCAAGTGAGCTCACATAAGAATGTTAGTCAAATAAAACATTTACAGTACAATATTTACTGGATAACATGAACTGACTGTAAGCGCCAGAGGGGCAAGAACCAAGAGTCACGAAGTTGTTATCAAGCAACGTCTTTCCCTCCATTTTCCAACCCTGTCTTACCTCAACCTGGTTTTCCCAACGCAAGAGTGTGTTTGAAAGTCTAAATGTGTGTGTGTGTGTGTGTCTACAGTGGTGGCCGCTGTGCTCTGGCTCTCTATTGGCCACACCCTCCTGTCCAGCTGGCCAGATAAACAATGGAGGGATATCCACTGTTTCAGGCCACTTTTGTTCAAACCCTCACTGGCTCACATGCCGGCTTTAAAGACACACAGAGGCAGACAGGGAGAGAGAGACAGGGAGAGGGAGAGAGACAGAGAGAGAGAGAGAGAGAGAGACATAAAGAGAGAGAGAGAGAGACAGAAAGAAAGAAAGAGAGAGAGAGAGAGAGAGAGAGAGAGAGAATGAGAGAGCGCTACTTTGTGTCCAACTGTCCAGGAGTGAACAAACAGCACAGCCAGTATGAGACTAAAGCAACGATAAGATAAGAGAGAAGAGAAGTGAGAGGGGAGAGAAAGGAGGGGGAAAGAGTGGAGAAGATAGAGGAGGGGGAAAGAGTGGAGAAGATAGAGGAGGGGGAAAGAGTGGAGAAGATAGAGGAGGGGGAAAGAGTGGAGAAGATAGAGGAGGGGGAAAGAGTGGAGAAGATAGAGGAGGGGGAAAGAGTGGAGAAGATAGAGGAGGGGGAAAGAGTGGAGAAGATAAAGGAGGGGGAAAAGGGAAGAAGGGATGTCAGAAAGGAGATGAGAGACCCTGACCATTGGGGGGGGGGCTGAGAGAGATACACCACAGCTGGCCAGGCGTGTGGAACTAACTAACTAACGCCTCTGCTCGTTGCTCACACACCAAGTCACACTGGGAGATGGGACCTGACCTGGAACTGCAGGAGAAGCCAATCAGAAATCACACCCATGACTGCTCACAACACTGCTGAAGTGTGAACCGCCAATCAGAGTTCATCCAGTTGACCTCATGTGACAGGCTTTGGGGTCCTCAGAAACTCTGCAGACCTCTCTTTGTCCATGATAAAGACTGTGGCAGGTTACATGTTTCTTTGCATGAATAACTGTACATACATGTTGATTGTTGTTTATATTGTAATTTTCGTATGGTGTGAATATTCACCGTAGGATAATAAAGTTGACTAAGGGCAATTCCATGGTAATGGAATTACGCTGAGATTTTTCACTTTAAAATCTATACTAAACAAAAGGCATTGATTTCAAAGTTTAACAAACCGTGGAGAACTATAAATAAGGACTACTTTCAACAATTTCCACTGAACATTTGACAAAAACCCATTTACAGGAAGAACTGTGCAGATACAAAGTATGGTAACAGAATAAAACTGAGGGAGATTTTACAGCAATTCTGTTACCAAACTTTGCATCCGCACAGTTTTACTGGTAAATGTTTGTTTTTTTAAATGTGTAAATTGTTCAAAGCAGTCTCAGCGTAACTCCGTTACCGTGGAATTTCCCTTAAACTAAACTACCTCTATGACAACCATCCCTCCTTTGGCTGTCATGACAACACAGGCTATGTCACATATATACAAATGGAGTAAAAACACCCCCAGCTTCTTAGTGATTCAATGTAAACTAATGGCGCTGTGGGTGGTGAAATGAGCAACAAACACAGAGAGAACGAGAGAGAGAGAGAGAGAGAGAGAGGGCTTAGAATAGGGCCGATGGACCAGGCGACTGTTTTGCAATGAAAGAAAACAGGTATTTCGCTGTTAAAACATGAATATCCTCTCCATCTTGACACAGCAACGTGAAAGAGAGAGACAGTGACATTAACATATAAGATGGAGGACTCATATCTGAGAGGATTCCTGGAAAGAACACTTGTATAGCTCATGTTTATGTCACAGTAACATCACTCAAATGAGGAGCACAGCACAGCCAAACATAGCTTGTAAGATGTTTAAATACAAACATACCAGGAGAATACAACACAGAACTACAACTACACAGTAAACATATTTTTTAAATACAACACAGAACTACAACTACACAGTAAACATCTTTTTTTAAATACATTCACACAGAGTAAAGATGGGCTTTTGACATTTTTTGACTGTTTGAGTACTCAAAATACATTTTTAGAAGACAAGGGCTGAACTGGAATGAGAAAAGTTGCCAGTGTGAAGTGATGCACACCTTGAATCTGGAACAGTCATTTTCAAAAAGGGATCATTTGAAACAGGGCTCAATTTGGGGAGTGGAAAGAAGGTTACAAACCTAAACCGTCTTCTTTTCGATATGCATACGTTTGATTTAGTTTATTCTGCCTGTTCTTTGGAATTGTCTAAATAGATCAAGAAATCCACATTGAACACGGTATGGTGATGAATTACAGCCATGACATCTATTTGGTGACTTAGACCTGTGCTTAATGATTCTGAGGAACATTTATTTATTTTATTTAACCTTTATTTAACTAGGCAAGCCAGTTAAGAATAATGACGGCCTACCCCGGCCAAACACTAACCCGGACGACGCTGGGCCAATTGTGCGCCGCACTATGGGACTCCCAATCACGGCCGGCTGTGATACCGCCTGGAGTCAAACCAGGGTCTCTAGTGATGCCTCTAGCACTGAGATGCAGTGCCTTAGACCGCTGCGCCACTTGGGAGCCCAAAAATATGCCCTTTGTCTTTATCAAACTAATGTTTTTGCAAATTTCAGTGTGGAACCTGTCTATGTTTAGTGGGGCTAACCAACTCTAAATGGCAGTTCGCAAAGTAGCCTAAGCGGAAAATAGACAGGACACAAATTATTTAAAAACTGAAGCTCGTTGTCGGAACACATATTTTCCTACTTCAATCAACCAGTCCAATTTGAATTGAAGATAAAACTGTCATTATTTGGCAAGGAATGTAGTTTGTGTATCCTATCAGTTAGATACGTTTTTATAGGTATTTCTTTCTGTTGGCCTAACAGGAGCTTGTGTGCTCACTCAGCAGGCGTGAACGGGCAATTTTACTTCCCGTTCAGGCAGCCACAAAGCACATTCCACCAAATAGTTTTTACAGTATTTGAAAATGATTTGATCTCTGGTTAAAGATTGAGCTTTGACGTCCGTTCGAGTACTCGATTACTCATGCCAATGCCTAAAAGTTGCCCCTGACCACTGACACAGGGTCAGATATTTTGTCATCATAATGGTTATGGCTAGGGTTAAAGTAATCCTAGATCTGTGGATAAGGCCAACATCTGGAGCCATTCACCTGGGTCGATTTGGTATTTTATTTTATTTTTTACCTCTTTGACATGTGCGTCGTCAAAGTACATCCACTTGCGTATCTTGGTCTGGAAGAAGAAGGTGGAGTAGTGCTTGCCGTAGTAACACACCATGCCCACCAGGTAGAGCTCTGCCTGCTTGGCTTTGTCATCAGTCACTCTGTAGAAGAGCTGTGAGGCACAGAGGACAGGTTGATACACTCGTATTCAGCCCCATAAGGAAATTCAAAACACACTGTACTGCAATACTGTACATCAAAAACATATGTGGGTTAATGTCATTTTTCCTGGTCAAGTCACAAGGTCAGTAACAAATTAGGCCCTTACAGTAAATATAATGCATAATACATTTTGCCTGTCATACATTTACATCAACTGAGGCCCAGGGTATCCAAACAGACATCAGGAATGTTGGTATCAGATCACAACAACTCTCCAGAGGTTAGCTCGCTTTTACAGCCGGTAAACACCATGAAAGATTCAATAGAGATGGGAGAGGGTGCCTGACTTGTGTGTTTACCACTGAGTCAGAGTATAGAGACATCGGACTTCCTTTACCCACTCTGGTGTTAGAGGCTAGACACATTACAGCACATGCAAACCCAGAACAGCCTAACCCTGTAGCGTCTTGTAAAATAAACTGTGTGTGTGTGTGTGTGTGTGTGTGTGTGTGTGTGTGTGTGTGTGTGTGTGTGTGTGTGTGTGTGTGTGCCTTACATCCCCCAGGCGCAGGCAGGTGCCCAAGCTGTGGATGACGTCCTCTGCCAGATCTGAGTGGTCAGAGTCCCACACCAGACCTATGGTGATGATCTCTGGAGAGTTCATCAGCACCCGACGAATACGCAGCTTCTCCCCACAGTTACTCTGAGGCAGGGAGGGAGGGAGAAAGAGAGGAGGGAAGGAGGAGAGAGAGGGAAGAAGAGTCCGCGTGAAGAGGAGGTGGGAGAAGAAAGGTAGAGGGCAAGAGATGGAGTGGGAGAGGCAGACGGTAAATTGAGCGTAATAAATCACAAACATAAACACAAAATCCTCTTAACAAACAAAGAAATCCTAAAGCAAAGTCTACCATGACTCATTGCGTACTGAGTGGACAGAGATCGTTATCCATTTAGCTAGTTCAGCGTTGACAATGGTTCATTTCAAGGCAGCACTCACAGTGAACTGTGTCTGAAAAGGTCAGCTGGCTCTAGGCCAAGTCCTGACAATGACATCCCCCAATTCAAGTGTCACTTCTATGCCTGTCACAGAGAGCCAACCGTCCTTTACACTGGGTCCAGCAGCATGTGGAGTTCCTTAAGAGAGGGTTTACCACAGGATTCCTTTCATAGAGCTGATTCTGGCCAGAGCGGTGTGTGTGTGTGTGTGTGTGTGCGTTTGTATGCGTTTGCTTGCGTGGGAGAGGGACGCATGTCACCGCACGCACCTGCCATCTTGACCTCGTTTCCCAGAAGTGAGGCTGGAAGCAGGCAGGCGGAAGGCCCCCTGAAGGCAGCGACTGTGCACACGCCAAATTTGCCATAAACAGAGGAGACTTTCTCACAGCACACGAGAGCACTGGGGTTTCTCACACACACACCAGCGGTAGAAGCTTTAGAGTCAGCCAATACAGTTCTGAAAAATGTCTTTAATTGTACAACATTGTGGGAGCTCGTTAGATATATGTAGACTCTAGTGTTCACCTTACGGGACTTTAGAGGCTTTAATGTTAGATAAGACAAAGCTGGGAGGAAGTACCAGAATAATAGGAATAATGTTTGACTTTATGTGGTTGAAATGTTCAAAGCTAATACTTTGAGCTGCTCATGTTGAGCCCCCCCTGGTCCTTTCAGTTCACTGTCTAACCCAGAGATATTACAGTCGGAGCACTGAGGACTGTGTGCTTGGCTGACCTCCGAATGTTGTTTTACTGCCACTCTAGAAGCCATGGAGTTCCGCTGAACCAGTCGGCCCACACTCAATACAAGCCTCAGTTAGATTGTGTGTCTGAGCATGCATATGTGTGAGAGTACAGTTATTTTCATTGACTGAATAATCCCCCCCAAAAGGTGGCTACAAGAAATTAATAATTAGACCATTTTCACCACCATGAGCAATAATATGTGGTGAATATAAATGCAATATAGACTGAACAAAAATATAAAGGCAACATGCAGCAATTTCAAAGATTTGACTGAGTTACAGTTCATATAAGGAAATGAGTCAATTGAAATGAATTCATGAGGCCCTAATCTATGGATTTCACATGACTTGGAATATAGATATGCATCTGTTGGTCACAGATACCTAAAAAAAAGGTAGGAGTGTGGATCAGAAAACCAGACAGTATCTGGTTATTTGCCTCATGCAGCACGACACATCTTCTTCGCATAGAGTTCATCAGGTTGTTGATTGTGGCCTGTGGAATGTTGTCCCACTCCTCTTCAATGGCTGTGTGAAGTTGCTGGATATTGGCGGGAACTGGCATACGCTGTCGGACACGTCAATCCAGAGCATCCCAAACATGCTCAATGGGTGACATATCTGGTGAGTATGCAGGCCCTGGAAGAACTGGGACATTTTCAGCTTCCAGGAAATGTGTACAGATCTTTCCAACATTGGGCCGTCTATTATCATGCTGAAACATGAGGTGATGTGGCAGATGAATGGCCACAATGGACCACAGGGTCTCCTCACGTATCTCAATAAAATGCAATTGTGTTCATTGTCCATGGCTTGTGCCTGCCCATACCATAACCCCACCACCAACATAGGGCACTCTGTTCACAACATTGACATCAGAAAACCTCTCGCCCACATGAGGCCATACATGTGGTCTGCAGTTGTGAGGCTGGTTGGACATACTGCCAAATTCTCAAAAATTATGTTGGAGGCGGCTTAAGATAGAGAAATTACTATTACATTCTCTGGCAACAGCTCTGGTGGACATTCCTGCAGTCAGCATGCCAATTGCGCGCTCCCTCAAAACTTGAGGCATCTGTGGCATTGTGTTGTGTGTTAAAACTGCACATTTTAAAGTGGCCTTTTATAGTTCCCAGCACAAGGTGCACCTATGTAATCAGCTTCTTGATATGCCACACCAGTCAGGTGGATGGATTATCTTGGCAAAGGATAAATGCTCACTAACAGGGATGTGAGAAATAAGCTTTTATTTCAGCTCATGAAACATGGGACAAAAAATTCACATGTTTTGTGTTTATATATTTGTTCAGTGTAGAACGCTGTCACATTCATGTTTTTGCAAATTGCATGATATGCATGTCCATGTGAACTTGCGACTGTAACTACAACGACACTCTCTCACTGACACGTTTAGGTGGCTACTGACAGAATGCCTGTCCAGTTCATCCAATCAGCACATGTTGTGGGTTTGTCTTTTTTCTATGATTCAGGGAGTAAGAAAAGTGTGATTGGCTCGCAGAATGGGCTATTGTTATACCCAGGGCCAGTGGCCTGGTACCAGTCCGGAGCCCGGTGGCTGGGAAACCCTGGTCTATGGTATTGTAAAGTATAGTGTGCTAGTATAATCACGCCTAGGATGAACCTCATAGGTCACGATATCGCCTTTGCGAAACTCACCGGACAGTTGCGTAGGTCTCCCACAGTGCTAGCGTTGCGGAGCAACTCTCCAAACATGTCTGGTGTGGGCTTGTCTCTGCACTCCAACATCCTCACCGCCTGGTTACTGTAGCAGAAACACACAGAACACTGACACTCAGACATTGACAGTATGAGACGAGACTCACTCAGAGACATCTAGTCCTTGCAACACCGGGGTTGTGGGTGTGAGTCACGGGCCACATATACCGAGTGTGTTAAATGTAAGTCACTTTTCGATAAAAAACAAACACTTTTCAATAAAGACATCGTACTACAAGACAGACAATACAGCCACAGCCTTAACACGGGTGCTACTGTTCATGTGAGACAGCACTGCCCTTCACTGCAGGGCACTCATCTACAAGGTGACTCTTTGTCCCCTTCCCATTCTCTCCAGGTCTCTGGGGAGATCTCTCCACCTATAGAGGTGCACACCTCAAAGACGCTCCAGGGTTATACTGTAGCTGTGCTGTGTGCTCTGGTGCAGGAGAGATGACTAGGTCTCAGGAGACAGACCTTTGTTATTGGCAAACAAACCGTTGTCAGGATATAACACACTCCTATGTGGGGTTCGTGGAGAGTGTGTTTGTGTATGTGTGTGTTTCTCTAAGAGAGAGAGAGAGAGAGAGAGAGAGAGAGAGAGAGAGAGAGAGAGAGGCTTGTGTTGGGGGATTTTGGGCTTATATCTGGGCCAGAACAGTGTTCAAGAATCAGATAGAGCCCATACAGAACAAATACCAGACTGATCTCATGAAATATGAATGGAGACATTTCATAATTTTTGCATAAGAAGTTTGCTCATAGCATAACAAGCCCTCTGGGTTGACTGGCTACAGCACACAGCTGGAGACGTAGGCGGGCGGGCAGCCCCTGGCTCACTACAGCTAGTCTGTAGCCTAACAGCGGGATGATCCTCCTCCCACAGCCCAGAGAGGTGTTGCTGACAGCTCCAAAACCCCAAGAATAAGGGAGCTATTACCCATTCCTAGGTGACCTGATATCCAACCTGGCGTGTAATTCTATTTAGCAGAGGGCCAAAATAGCGTACATTTTCTGCTCTGCTCAGCGTAAAAGAGACTGAAAAAGGCTTTTCATTCTATTGTCTATTTATGAAGTAAAAGGAGCATATTTAAATTGGAGAGCAGTGCCCTTAAATGTTCACTTTTGTATAAAAGTATGCACCTAATGTGCCCCTATGTATGGTGTTAGTTAATTAACTGCATGGTTTGAGTCATATCTACCCAGACAAGTTAGAACTAATCAGAACTTGTTAGAGCCCGCCAGAACCCCTGAAAACAAATCTGAACATTAGTCAGAACTAGTCAGTCCCAGTCAGAACACTAGTTAGTACCAGTCAGAACACTCGTTAGTACCAGTCAGAGTTAGTCAGTCCCAGTGGGCTCAGTGCTGTTTCCCCAGTCAGAGGGTTACTTACCAGAGGGAGGTGGTGGAGATGTAGTGCACCATCTGAATAAAGGGCAGTGGGTCAGAGGAGGCCCCACAGCTGCTACACACACACTGCAAACACACATCAAGTTACGCGACTATGATAAGCAGAGATGGCTTCACTTCAGTTAATTAAAATAGAAATGGATGGGCGGATCAATTCTGAGATTAAAAATGTTTTGATTGACTGTGATAATATAAAGAATTTACTTAGGCTTGTATTTGTACTGATGCTTGTGTTTGTGCTCACCTGTTCGAAGAGTGTCATGGCAAACTTCTGGTGTGGGATGCAGTGCTTGGCTGTGCAGATGTCTTCTTTGGTCTCGTCTGAGATGTGGAAATGGATCCGCATTAGGATATTCTCCTGTGGGGGCAACAGGTAGAGACAGTCACGTTATGCCCGTTTTTTTTGTGTGTGTGTAATTGTGCATGTACGCAAGTGTGTGTGTGCTTGTCCACATACAGGTTTTTACTTAATCACACGACTACGTCATGACAAAACCAACACACAAAGAAAATATCCTTTTGAAAGAATCTTGAGAAAACTTCTATCACTGAAGTCCAGTGAATCACAGAGGCTGTGGTCGGTTATACTGGGATAATTTACTGGTTGATTGATCACTCTAACTGCAGGCAGGAGCCCTCTGGGCGGTGGGATGACAGCAGAGTTCTGCAGCACCGCAGAGAGAGGGTCTCCACGGGGAGGGTCCAGTGTACAGTTAGCATCTGCTCCGCACCCACCATCTCTCTGCCTCCGGACTGCAGCCGCAGCCAAGCACCTCGAATAATACACATTCAAAAACCCACCCAAGTTGCAGTTTTGTATGTTCCCGGTTGTCAGCAGAACACAAGGGCTGCTAAACAAGCAGAAGAGGGGGAGAGAGGAGAGATAGGAAAGAAGGAAGAGAGGTGGAGAGGAGAGAACAAGCCCAGATAGAGATACAGGGTAAGGAACAATCCTCTGGCTGGCTGCCCAATGTCGTTGCTTATAAGATTAGCTGGTAAGGAGGAAATAAATGATTCTTTACAATCATGCACCTCTGAGAGGGGAGAAGGAGGGACGGCGGCCAGCGGAGGAGAGCAGGCTCCTTGGTTTCTTTGTGGAAGTTTAGAGACCAGGTGGTCTTACTGTCAGTGGGATCAGGAAAAGACCCTGTACAGAACTCTGCACTACAGCTTCCCAAAGTGAAAAACACTTCCCAACCTTTCCTTTGTTCTCCCAAAGAAAATAGTGACTCTGTCACTGTTTTGTAAATGTTATGCTACTGCAAATGTCTGGTTTCAACATACAGCATTTAGCTATGAGATCCCTTTTAGCTGATCTCTTAGCTCTTCTGTTTTTACATAGAGTTGAAGTCGGAAGGTTACATACACCTTAGCCAAATACATTTAAACACAGTTCTTCACAATTCCTGACATTTAATCCTAGTAAAAATTCTTAGGTCAGTTAGGATCACCACTTTATTTTAAGAATGTGAAATGTTAGAATAATAGTAGAGAGAATTATTTCTTTCAGCTTTTATTTCTTTCATCACATTCCCAGTGGGTCAGAAGTTTACATACACTCAATTAGTATTTGGTAGCATTGCCTTTAAATTGTTTAACTTGGGTCAAACGTTTCAGGTAGACTTCCACAAGCTTCCCACAATAAGTTGGATGTGTTCTTCGGCTTGCAAGCCTCCCCCTTTTTCCTCCATCCGTCATTATGGCCAAACAGTTCTACTTTTGTTTCATCAGACCAGAGAACATTTCTCCAAAAAGTACGATCTTGTCCCCATGTGCAGTTGCAAACCGTGGTCTGGATTTTTTTATGGCGGTTTTGGAGCAGTGGCGTCTTCCTTGCTGAGCGGCCTTTCAGGTTATGTCGATATAGGATTCGTTTTTACTGTGGATATAGATACTTTGTACCTGTTTCCTCCAGCATCTTCACAAGGTCCTTTGCTGTTGTTATGGGATTGATTTGCACTTTTCGCACCAAAGTACGTTCATCTCTAGGAGACAGAACGAGTCTCCTTCCTGAGCGGTATGACGGCTACGTGGTCCCATGGGGTTTATACTTGCGTACTATTGTTTGTACAGATGAACGTGGTACCTTCAGGCATTTGGAAATTGCTCCCAAGGATGAACCAGACTTGTGGAGGTCTACAATTTTTTTTCTGAGGTCTTGGCTGATTTCTTTTGATTTTCCCATGATGTCAAGCAAAGAGGTACTGAGTTTGAAGGTAGGCCTTGAAATACATCCACAGGTACACCTCCAATTGACTCAAATTATGTCAATTAGCCTATCAGAAGCTTCTAAAGCCATGACATAATTTTCTGGAATTTTCCAAGCTGTTTAAAGGCACAGTCAACTTAGTGTATGTAGACTTCTGACTCACTGGAATTGTGATACAGTGAATTATAAGGGAAATAATCTGTAATCTGTCTGTAAACAATTGTTGGAAAAATAACTTGTGTCATTACACAAAGTAGATGTTAGTAGTTTTTATCAAGAAATTTGTGGAGTGGTTGAAAAACGAGTTTTAATGACTGTAAACGTCCGACTTCAACTGTAGATGTATATAAAACAAATAAGCAGGAGTGGAAGAATGAAGAGTAATGTACGTGGAGAAGTGAGCGATAAGGTAAGTAAGTATGGAGGAATAAGGGAGGTGAGAGAGGAAGAGTGGAAGAGTGAGGGAGGGTTGTCTCTTACGAAGCACTCTGCAGCGTCGTCCATGATGCCCAGCTGGAAGCGCTGTTCGTCCTGGAAGGTCTTGGCCAGGGCGCTGCGGAGCGCGTCAGACGGCAACACCTTCTCACTGCTAAACTGGAATTGGGCAAAGATACTCTAGAAACAACAAGAAACACAATAACACAGCAGGGTCAGTAACATTAACACTCTCTGGAGTTAAAAGGAATCGCACAAAGAAATTATAGGACAACCTGGCCTGATGACTCCTTGCTGTCCGCAGTTCACGTGGTCGTGCTGCTGCTCCAGTTTCAACTGTTCTGCCTGCGGCTATGGAATCCTGACCTGTTCACCGGACGTGCTACCTGTCCCAGACCTGCTGTTTTCAACTCTCTAGAGACTCTGAATGATAGGCTATGAAAGGCCAACTGACATTTACTCCTGAGGTGCTGACCTGTTGCAGCCTCTACAACCACTGTGATTATTATTATTTGGCCCTGCTGGTCATCTATGAAGATTTGAACATCTTGGCCATGTTCTGTTATAATCTCCACCCGGCACAGCCAGAAGAGGACTGGCCACCCCTCATAGCCTGGTTCCTCTCTAGGTTTCTTCCTAGGTTCTGGCCTTTCTAGGGAGTTTTTCCGAGCCACCGTGCTTCTACACCTGCATTGCTTTCGGTTTGGGGTTTTAGGCTGGGTTTCTGTACAGCACTTTGTGACATCAGCTGATGTAAGGAGGGCTTCTTGAATACATTTGATTGATTGATTGATAAATTCACAGGGTTCACATACAGTGCATACGTAAAGTATTCAGATCGCTTGACTTTTTCCACATTTTGTTACGTTACAGCCTTGTTCTAAGATTCATTAAATAAATACAAATAATCAGCAATCTACACAAAATACCCCATAATGAAAAAGAGAAAAACACGTTTTTAGAGGTTTTTGCAAATGTATTCAATATAAAAAACAGAAATACCTTATTTACATAAGTATTCAGACCCTTTGCTATGAGACTCGAAGCTGAGCTCAGGTGCATCCATTTTACATTGATCATCCTTGAGATTGTTCAACAACTTGAATGGAGTTCACCTGTGGTAAATTCAATTGATTGCACATGATTTGGAAAGGCACACCCCTGTCTATGCAAGGTCCCACAGTTGACATTGTATGTCTGAGCAAAATCAAGCCATGAGGTTGAAGGAATTGTCCATAGAGCTCCGAGACAGGATTGTGTCGATGCACAGATCTGGGGAAGGGTACGGAAAAGTGTCTGCAGCATTGAAGGTCCCGAAGAACACAGTGGCCTCCATCATTCTTAAATGGGAGAAGTTTGGATCCACCAAGACTCTTCCTAGAGCTGGCCGCCCGGCCAAACTGAGCAATCGGGGGATGGTCACTCTGACAGAGCTCCAGAGTTCCTCAGTGGAGATGGGAGAACCTTACAGAAGGACAACCATCTCTGCAGCATTCCACCAATCAGGCCTTTATGGTAGAGTGCCTAGATGGAAGCAACTCCTCAGTAAAAGGCACATGACAGCCCACTTGGAGTTTGCCAAAAGGCACCCAAAGGACTCTCAGACCATGAGAAACAAGATTCTCTGGTCTGATGAAACCAAGATTGAATTCTTTGGCCTGAATGCCAAGCGTCACGCCCGGTTGGAAACCTGGCACCATCCCTCCGGTGAAGCATGGTGGTGAAAGCATCATGTTTTTCAGTGACAGGGACTGGGAGACTAGTCAAGATAGAGGGAAAGATGAACACAGCAAAGTACAGAGAGATCCATGATGACAACCTGCTCCAGAGCAATCAGCACCTCAGACTGGAGCGAAGGTTCACCTTCCAACAGGAAAACAACGAGGGAAAGGTGAACAGAGCAAAGTACAGAGAGATCCATGATGATGATGAGGTTCACCTTCCAACAGGACAACAACCCTAAGCACACAGCCAAAACAACACAGTAGTGGCTTCGGGACAAGTCTCTTAACGTCCTTGAATGGCCCAGCCAGAGCCCGGACTTGAACAGGATTGAACCAACCTGACAGAGCTTGAGAGGATCTGCAGAGAATAATGGGAGGAAGTCCCCAAATACAGGTGTGCCAATCTTGTAGCATCACCCAAGAAGACTCGAGGCTGTAAACGCTGCCAAAGGTGCTTCGACAAAGTAAAGGGTCTGAATACTTGTGTAAATGTGATATCTTTATAAATTTGCAAAACTGTCTAAAAAACTGTTTTTGCTTTGTCAATGTTGGGGTATTGTTGTTTGTAGATTGATGACGGTAAAAAAATAACAATTTAACACATTTTAGAAGAAGGCTGTAATGTAATAAAATGTGGAAAAAGTCAAGGGGTCTGAATACTTTCCAAATGCACTGTATTTTGATTGCAACCAGAAGCTGGCAAATATCCTTCACATCAAGTTAACACTCACTTCCTATAGTGTTTTATAAAGTCTTCATCCTTAGAATAAATATACTGTTGATTAGTATATGGTCAATTCCATGGGAAAGTCAATCTGACCATCTACAAATAAAGTTCATTTAGTTTATTTTGCGTGTTCTACAGTGTTATATAGATAGAAGGGGTGACTCTTACAGGCAATGTAACATCCATAAAGGTTTTTAGGAACGTTTTTGTAAAACACCTTTTTTCGGATCATCTTGAAACTTTTTCTGTTAAGGTTCTGTGCGCCCGAGTTAGAATACCTCATGATAAGCTGTAGACCATACTATTTAGCAAAAGAGTTTATCTACAGTACCAGTCAAAAGTTTGGACACACCTTCTCGTTCAAGGGTTTTTCTTTATTTTTACTATTTTCTACATTGTAGAATAATATTAAAGACATCGAATCTATGAAATAAAACCTATGGAATCATGTAGTGACCAAAAAAAGTGTTAAACAAATCAAAATATATTTTTTATTTTAGATACTTCAAAGTAGCTACCCTTGCCTTGATGACAGTTTTGCACACTCTTGGCATTATCTCAACCAGCTTCATGAGGTAGTCACCTGGAATTAATTAAAAGTTTAAAAAGTTCATTTGTGGAATTTATTTCCTTTTTAATGCATTTGAGTCAATCAGTTGTGTTGTGACAAGGTATGGGTAAAAGACCAAGTCCGTATTATGGCAAGAACATCTCACATAAGCAAAGAGAAAAAACATTCCATCATTACTTTAAGACATGAAGGTCAGTCAATGTGGAAAACTTCAAGAACTTTGAACGTTTCTTCAAGTGCAGTTGCCAAAACCATCAAGCGCTACGAAGAAACTGGCTCTCATGAGAACCGCCACAGGAAAGGAAGACCCAGAGTTACCTCTGCTGCAGAGGATAAGTTCATTAGAGTAAACTGCACCTCAGATTGCAGCACAAATAAATGCTCCACGGAGTTCATGTAACAGACACATCTCAACATCAACCGTTCAGAGACTGCGTGAATCAGGCCGCTTGAAAAATAAGAAAAAAACAGCTATTAGTACTGTTTGTACATCTTAAGAGGACTTACTCAAAATAAAGATAACTCAAGAAATCTGTCATTATTTTTGACGTTTTTGCCGAGATCTTAGTCGACAATTTTACATCTAACTAAGATGTTTGATGCAGAATTTCTCAAATGACCAAATGTGCATGAAAAAGTGTTGTCTCTCGTTGAATGACAACAAACACTTAATTGAAGAATCCCTACCGTTGACCAATCACAGACAAAGGGGCATAGACTTTGGCTACTGATTTCGGCTTGCCTCGAGAAAAAAATGGCATGTACACGAAGAGCCAGAAAAAAAACTTGTAGAATACCAAAACGAACAAAACATCACAAAATGTAATCATAATATATGCACAAACTGTTCTGAACTGTTTCTGATGGGAAGCCTGCTGCCTCCTTAAAGGGATAATCCACCCCAAACCACGAATTCCTATTATTAACAGTGTTAAACAGTGCTAAATAACACTAATATGTAGAGAGAGAAAAAATTGCAACAAATGTTTCATTTTGTCGTAAGAACAAGATTGGTAGAAACCTGTGAAACTCTTTTTCGAAATCTATTGCAGCTCAAGTCTACTACAGAACCCAACATGCAATATTCTCTCTCTCCCTGGGCTGGCTGGCTAGCTAGGTAGCTAGCTAGAAAACATACACACAATAATACCAAAGCCAATATCAGCATGTGAAGTAGCTAGCTAGCTCTAAGTTCAACTTACAGTTCATTTCTTACACTGAGATATAAATGGCATCTCTTCCCAGAGCGAGAGCAGCATTACATTCCTTTCCCACAGAGATCATTTTGAGATGGGGAAACTCCATTAGAATTGGATTGCGTAATGATTAGCTTAGCAACCGCGTGACGCAGCATGCCAACGTGCATGCGATTGGTCGACAGTCAGTTGGGTGGGGCTTTTCTCCATTCATTGCCCAATGGAATTACTATCTCCTCCTTTCTGTAACATCTCGGTTTCCTACAGACAGGGCAAATTGCGACATGGTACTTGAAGGACAAACGGAGGTGAATAATTTAGTACACTGTTTAGATTGAGCACATCTAAACTAAATCTATACTTTGTCATGACGATATTAACGGACGGATGTGTTCTAGACAAGCATGGCCATACCATCTATTGGTTGATTGGGTGATCTGGAGTGCAGGCAATTGTTTTAATAGCATTGTAAAATGGGATAGTGTGTAATCCAGTATCTTCAGTGACGAGAATTATACAGCTATGACAGGTTCCTACACGATTTCCTGATTTTCACAGGCGGACCACTTAGAAGTTAAACCATGGGGGGAAGATTGTATTTTACCCACCGATAGAACATAGGCCTTCACCAAATTGACAGGAGTTTCAGGATTTTTATTTCTGGGGGTGGATTATCCCTTTAACCCAAACACTTCATCACAGCCATAATGTAAAACATACGAGTTAACAGCCATAATGTAAAACATACGAGTTAACAGCCATAGGGGAAAGTATTATAGCTTTGTACTTCCCACTGTCACTGTACTGCCTCCGAGTATTCAGGTATTCACCAGGGCATGACACGTTCAGGTGCAAGACATCCTTACGAATGGACTATTCTCATACCACAACCTAGACTTACTGAGAGAAGATGGCCCATTATAATGTCTTTCTCTTTCCTTAATTAATCAAAAAACACCCTGAACAATGTGGGTGTTTATTGGGAAAGCGGACACAGACACATGCAGGCACACAAACACCCACAGGTGTGCATGCAGTTGTGCAAACACGCACGCACGCACGCGCACACACATACACACGTTTGCCCTGCCGCTGCACCTCAATTTATCTTGCGCAAGGAGGAGAGAGAGCGAGAGGAGAAGAGAAGAGGTGGGTGAGGTAAGGGAGAGAGAACAGGAGCGGCAGAGAAAGAAGTTGGGAGAGGATAAATGATCATAGCCTAATAATTCTTCTCAAATTAAATGCCTGGCAGAAATGCCCTGTAATCGACCCCTCAAATGAGCCCTGGTGAATTCCGATAAGGCTGAAACATCAAGAGAGAGGGAGAGAAAGAGAGGAGAGAGGGAGACCAGAGGGAGGGAGAGAAAGGGAGATGGAGGAAAATGGAAAGGGGGCATACGGAGAGTTGGAGAGAGAAGAGGGGGAGAGAGAAGAGGGGGAGAGAGGAGGGGGAGAGAGAAGAGGGGGAGAGAGAACGGGAGAGAGAGAGAGACCAGAGGGAGGGATAGAGAGGGAGATGGAGGAAAATGGAAAGGGGGCATACGGAGAGTTGGAGAGAGAAGAGGGGGAGAGAGAAGAGGGGGAGAGGAGGGGGAGAGAGAAGAGGGGGAGAGAGAACGGGAGAGAGAGAGAGACCAGAGGGAGGGATAGAGAGGGCGATGGAGGAAAAGGAAAAGGGAGCATAGGGAGAGAGAGAGAGACCAGAGGGAGGGAGAGAGAGGGAGATGGAGGAAAATGGAAAGGGGGCATACGGAGAGATGGAGAGAGCAGAGGGGGAGAGAGAACAGGAGAGAGAGGGGGGTGGGGGGAGATGGAGTGAAAGAGAGAGAGAAAGTACAGAGGGAGCAGCAGAAGTACAGTTAAGCCTACAATGACTATGACTCACACTGAGGTACAGTAGACACAAGTGTGAAACCAGCTAACCGATCACAGTCAAAAGGACCAGACCTAGTTAGCCAGTAGCTAAAAGGATGGCCTCGTTGAACCCACAGGGCTCTTTCACTCTCCAAGTCCTGCCAGCTGGCCAGATTCAGCTGCTCTAAGCCATGCCTGCCTGCCTGCCTGCCTGCCTGCCTGCCTGCCTGCCTGCCTGCCTGCCTGCCACAGACCCACAAAGGAATCAGAAATGCCTTCAAATGTCACCATCAAACCCCTCTGATGGCCCTGCAGCCCTAATGCATCGCAGATCACACCACTCAGATTCACAAGAGCTCATTAAATCTGCATTTGGGGGTAAAAAATCCCACACGGCTGAGTGTGTGAAGTGCCATCCTGCAGCCACTCAAAAGGCATTTACGCAGCCCGACTGTCACCTCGGGTGTGTGTGAGTTTGTGACACCTCCTCCTTAACATCGAATCAGGGATCAAAACAGGGAAAAAAATAACTTCTGGCCCACAGAATGAGTCTGGTGGTGTAATGAAAGTAGAATAGAGGCAAAGCTAGTCTGGTTCTGCCAGCCAGACAAAGAAACAGACAATCGGACAGAGATTTGGAATGCCCGACAAAGAGCCCAGTACTGCGTAACATCTAAGTTAGATAGACCACACTCAGACAGAAATACACGGTCATGGTGAGATATATAGAGAATGGTCATTGGTCACAGTGAGAAAGAGATGGTCACGGACACGTTAAGACAGCGAGACGGACCATCACGGTGAAACAGAGAGAGAACCATTGAGTCAAGTCCCACTCCACACAGACAGACAGACCGACAGAGACAAACGGACAGGGGAAAGCACAGGAGAGAGCCTCTCATTCCCAACTGAGATATTGAACGTTTGATGGAGAGTGCCAGTGGCATTCCTGCACATTAGATGGAATGTAATAATAAAACAAAGAGCGATGAGAGAGGGGGGATTGGAGGGAGCAGCCATAATGAGAGAGAAAGGGGGAGAAAGAGAGACAGAAAGAAAAAAGAGGGGGGGGAGCTGGCTAAAGCCAATGATCTACATTCAGCAGTATGTCCAGATCAAATCAAATTGTATTTGTCGCATGCACCAAATACAACAGGTAGACCTTACAGTGAAATGCTTACTTACAAGCCCTTAACCAACAATGCAGTTTTAAGAAAATACCAACAAAAAAAAGTAAGAGATAATAATAACAAATGATTAAAGAGCAGCAGTACGTAACAATAGCAGGGCAATATAGCAGGGGGTACCGGTACAGAGTTAATGTGTGGGGGCACCGGTGTCGATGTAATTGAGGTAATATGTACATGTACCGGTAGGTAGAGTTATTAAAGTGACTCTGCATAGATAATAACAGAGAGTAGCAGCAGCGTTCCAGAGGGGGAGGGGGCCATGCAAATAGTCTGGGTAGCCATTTGACTAGCTGTTCAGGAGTCTGACAGTCAGAGAGAGATCCATGGTACATAATCCATAACCAGTGGCCAGGCATCCAACCACTGCCTGTCCACACCAGGGTAGATGACTTACTTACTGACAATTCACATGCTGAGATACACATGTTCACATTCAAAGGCATGGTCCTCCATCTCTCTGGGGGCACTCAGCTAAATCCACAAAAGTCACTTGAGAAAAAAAACTCCTAGATTTAGTGTTAAAATAAACGCAACAGTCCAATATCAAAATAACCATCCTCTATCTGCATTCTTTGGAAGGCATTACCTGGAAAGGATTGGTGAATAAGTGAATCAACTCCTCCAACCCCAGGCCCCATCCTCTCTCCACCCACAAGTCTAGACTCTTACCTTCAGGGCACAGAAGATACACGAGTCCTCCATGCACTTGTGTGTGGTCAGCTGCCGGAAGCTCCGGCGAAAGATGTCCAGGTGCCACAGGACCTGTGGGAAACAAGAGCAGGAAGGAGTGAGACAAAACATGAAAATGCTCCTCAGGCCATCTCATTTCCTGATTTCTAAATGGAGTCTTGAGTTGTCTACTGAGTAAACAACAGAAAGGTGCTGTGTGCGGGACATTAGAAGGTTGGTAGAGTGTTTCCATCGAACCCCTGAGAGAGACAAAGCTGACAGTCAGATTGTCTCTGTGTCGCCTCCGCTGCTGCCTCAGATGGTCGACATCCCCGCAGTGCGTGTCTGATATAAAATGCAACGGGAGCATGTGACAAACATTTGCTCCGCTGCGTTGCCTGCGTTTGACTTTCCCACCCTCTAAGTGCCGGTGCTTCGCTCCAAAGGTCAAAGCTTTTCACAGATTCAAAACCCTTAGAGAGAGTAGGGACTGTCAATCTGTGGAAATCTAACTCTAAAAACCAGTGGAATTCCCTCGCTAACTCGTACCTGATGCTAAAGGATGTTCCTCCCTGGATTTGAGGTTAGTTACACAACCACAGTGGAGCCCACTGTTGTCCTGTCCAATCTCCCGTTGGCTCTGAGAGCCCACCACTGCTGTACTGTCCCAAGCCCATCCAATAGGAACAAGAGCAGGTCCTCACCAATCAGATCCCTGATGCCCTCCCAGGCTCTTAATCCCCTCAGCATGGGAGGAATCCTGCACGCCTCACCGGGAGTTACGGGAAGAAGGAATAAAGACTGATGGGGGAGCGAGACAGACAGAGGGAGAAAGAGAAAGATAGTGCGCGCTAGACCGCGGGAGAACGGGACAGAAGGTGGAATAGAGAGAGAGCGAGAGGTGAGAGAGAAAGAGAGAATGTGTGTATGTGTGTGTCTTGGGTATATGTGTGTGAGAGACCCCCTCTGAAGCCTATCACTTTGAGGAATGTACGCTTGCCCAGGTCGAGCTGAGATGCGGGTTGTCAGCGGAACAAACGTGGCCCTGGCAGTTTCCTGTCGGTAGGCTCCATGGCATACCATCTCCCATCTGGCACCCTGCCTGGGTACCCCCAAAGGGACAGGGTCCACCCCCACCTGTCTAGTGTCTACCCCGACCCCACAGTGCCCATGTCATGGTCCTGCTGCCAGGCTGCCACACATCACTGAGCAGAATCATAGAGAGGCCTGTCAGTCTCTGTTAACCTAACACCCCCTAACCTTCCTTTTTCTATCTCTCTGTTCCCCCTGTCTCAGACACTACCACCTTCAAATTTTTCACACCAATCATGATCCACCCAAAATAATCACCCAATACTGTACAGTACAGCTGTGCTATCTTAATTTGGTCCTTCTGTTGTCACAGATAATAAAAAAGTATTCTTAAATCACTCATTTCCACTTTAAAATGTCAGACTTGATTTATCCTAACTAAAAATGGATCAACCCCATACAAAAATGTCCATTAATTATAATCCACATAATCATTTGCCATTCTTGTTTGCTGCAGACTTATTTTCCTGCTGTGAGAAACTGGTCAAATTATAATAGTACATCTGTACGTCAAACATGGCTTCAATCAATTGAAACACCAATCATGATGGAACCAATTGTCACTCTATACTGTACGGCAATACATTTATGCAGCGATATAAACAGCTATCCAAACTTTCCCCTAAGTATTCAAACTAAAACATTGCTTCAATTAATTTAAACTCAAACAACATTAGGGGGTAAATAGTGAGTGTGGTCAGGCATGAGTAATACCTCAGTGAGCAGCAAGCCTGGAGCATCTGTTGGCCTCCAGCAGAGCCAGGCATTACAGCACTAGTGCCCAGTGGAGCGGGTTAATAGCAATCAACAGCATTGAGCATGACAGGCCTCCAAAGGTCAATATAGCTGACCTCCGGTGACCTCCTCAAACAGTTTCTGCAAGGCAAGAGACTCCTCCAGGACAGTGTGAGCCAATACCACTTCTTAACGCTGCATACTTCCTCAGGCGTGAATATACAATCTGTCCAAGTGCGTGATAAAACACTATGATGGTGACTAAATTTGAAAGGACTTTAGTTTATTACAGCTGGTATAAGTTGGTTGAAGCAGTAGGAAAAAAGCACTGAGGCGGTTTAAGGACCATGTTGTGACACTGCTGACTGAGATACAAGAAGTACAAGAACTGTGAGGTTGAACTATAAAACTAATAGATGTTCCTTGATTAACATTTACCAACATCAAGCATATCAATTATTATTATTCCTTTTTTACACTGCTGCTACTCTCTGTTCATTATCTATGCATAAGTGCTATTGACGTACAGATGTACTATTATAATTTGACCAGTTTCTCACAGCAGGAAAATAAGTCTGCAGCAACAAGACATGCAAATTATTATGTGGATTATAATTAATGGACATTTTTCTAGGGGTTGATCCATTTTTAGTTAGGATAAATCAAGTCTGACATTTTAAAGTGGAAATTAGTGATTTAAGAATACTTTTTTATTATCTGTGACAACAGAAGGATCAAATTAAGATAGCACAGCTGTACTGTACAGTATTGGGTGATCATTTAGGGTGGATCATGATTGGTGTGAAAAATGTGAAGGTGGTAGTGTCTGAGACAGAGGGAACAGAGAGATAGAAAAAGGAAGGTTAGGGGGTGTTAGGTTAACAGAGACTGACAGGCCTCTCTACGATTCTACCGATACTGAGTCAATGCGCGGGGTACAGGTTAGTCAAGGTAATTGAGGTAATAAGTAAATGTAGGTAGGGGTAAAGTGACTCTCGTTATTGTTATTTTATTGTGTTACTTTTTAAAACTTTAGTTTATTTAGTATATATTTACTTAAAACTGCATTGTTGGTTAGGGCTTGTGAGTAATCATTTCACCTGTTGTATTCGGCACGTGATAAAATAAAATTAGATTTGACATGCATTAATTTCTAGATGTAAAAAGGCAATGTGTCAAATACAATGATTTAAGTGGCCCAAATTTTTTGTTGTATAGGCCAATAAATTCAGAATGATAACTAGGTACAATTCTCAAAATGGAAACCTTCCAGAGCTTTGTCACTATGGACAGCAAAACATTGTTTTGTTAGTACAGCCTTCCCTTGAGTAGGCTATCAGCTTGATTTGGGCCGGAGGCTGTGGGGTTGGAAACGCTCACGTTGAGATCAAAACATCCCAAAGAGAGTGATGAGAGATGAGTTCTATCCTGAGAAGTATCTTAAGATGAGAGGTTGCTGGTAATGCCCCATAAGACAGCCATAAGGAGGCTGTCAGCCACACGCACACATTAACATCTCCCAGATCTGGACCTCTCCTCCAGGTTTCATAACCGGACAATACACCAGACCATCTGCACTGCAGCAGCTTCACAGAAACTCAAAGGAATGCCTCAACACCTGGATGAGACCAAAAATGTGACTTTCAGTTTCACCTGGACTCAAAGAGCTGTGAGTTGGGGTCAAATGCCAGGTGAAACCATATGTAACATCATGTGCCCGTCAGTCTGACAAAAAGTATGCCAGAACATTCCATCTATGCACCAAACAATCTGAACATCAGCAACAGATAAACTGAGTGTGTGATACCACAGGCCTTCAGTTATTTTTCTGAAGTATGTAATCGGAGACATTGGGAATTTCCTCTCATCCATTCCAGAATCGTTGGAATGTATATTCAGTTTATTTACGAGACCCCTGCTGTGTTGCCACTCTGTGTGACCCTGTCCCTGATAATGCCTTCAATCTGTCAGCCATCACTTGTGATAAAAGTGTTTCAGGGAACTGATCCAGGAACGAGAAGCATAAAAAGTGGGAAAATCCGACTGGAAGAGATGCAAATCGATGATATAACAAAAAGAGCAAAATTGCAGCTTTAATGCTGCCATGACGACAGCACTTAAAGCAGGATTAGCAGATTACACTTAAGCAGAGAAAGGGAGGTGGCAGTGGAGGGGGAAAACAGACAACTTCTAACCCCAACAACACAAACATATGGAGAGAGACACACGCATGCATGCACTGCCCAAACACACAGCAAACCCACATCCCTACATTATTAAACTGAGTGTTTCATCTTTACTTCCAGAGGCAGTCTAAATCAACATCTCTAACCTCTCCTCCACATGGAAAAAGCTACTGTAGCTAGCCCTCCATCCAGCCTGCCTCGGTGCAGCTTGTACGGCACTATGCAACCAATCACACCCCAAAGACCCAACAACACTGACTGGTTTACTCACCCAATCAGAGAAGGGTGAGCATCACAATACCCAGGGAACCGCCTCATTCCAAGGCTACCCCTCAGACAAGACTTAGGAAAGAACATGTGGCATGACCGATTTCATTCCGAAGGTGGAGGCGTGAATGCAAAACCTTTTTAGGCCATGATGAATAGCTCCCCGCCTTAATGAGCAGTGGCCGGTATGGTATCAGTGTCTGTGTGCAAGTAGTATGTGTTACTGCAGTTCTTTTACAAGGGCTAAATTAGAATAACAGAAAATATAGCTTTTGAGTCTATATTGCATGGAGAGAGAATGGGATCATATGTGCATAATGCGCAATCAGCACAATTCCTGGTTTGTGTTTGTCTTCCTGTCCTATGCCCCCTACCAGGTCCAATATGTTGCTTGTTCTCCCACTGCGGAGTGCAGATCCAGACCATGGCATTCTTCCGACGCACACAGACTATTCTTCCCAGGTTTGTGAACCCTTCTTTCTTTGTGGTGGTCTGTTCGTCTTAGAGACAGATGTCCAGGATGGAAACACTGTCCAGTCCACAACTGTACTAAACAAAGCAGAGAGCAGAAAAGGAAGGTACCTCTCCATATGGGATTGGAAGGAGGCAGTGGAGGCTCCTCAGAGGAGGAAGGGGAGGACCATTCACCTCAGTGAATTTCATACAAATTTAAATTGTGAAATATATATATATTTTTTATAAAACTCTATTAAAAATATTAATGTCACCAAATAATTGATTAAAACACACTGTTTTGCAATGAATGTCTACAGTAGCCTCAACAGCACTCTGTAGGGTAGCACCATTGTAGCCAGAGGACAGCTAGTTTGCATCCTCCTCTGGGTACATTAACTTCAATACAAAACCTAGGAGGCTCATGGTTTTCACACCCCTTCTACAGAATTACACAGTAATGACAACTTCTGGAGGACGTTCTCAGCAAGCTATAAGAGCTCTTGCAGCATGGGTTTACTAATGTGTAAGTTCTATTAGCTATGTTGACTATGACATTAGCTATTATGGTGACGATGTAGGCTGTGTAGCGGTTAGCGGTTATGATATGAAGGTTTGGCTTGGAAAGGTTATTTCGCCTGGTCACAGACAGCTGATGTGTTGTGCACTGAAGTCCACAAGCGAAGGGAAAAGGTGAGATAGGAGAGCACGTAGATGCAAGAAGGAATTACTACGAGCAAAGTGATCATGCTGTTTGTATGTGGTTGCCATGAAAGTGTACTGTGTTTGCGTGTGATCAGCTGTGTATTCATTCAGCCGATTCTGTTGAAAAACATTTCTGAAACGGAAACAAACGGAACAAAATGGGGATAAACATACCTGAATTTGTTTGCAACTGTTGGACTAATGATTACACCCTAAATAATTTAGATGCAGGGCAAGAGTGTGCAAGGCGGCATTGAATGTGTCACTGTCTGTCACCTTGATAATAAAAAACGATCTCGACCTGTGCACCTATGTTGTAAACTTTAATTTATAGGCTAGGTTGTAGCAACCTCATAATGGGTATAAGGAAAATGTTAGTATTATGTAGTATAGAGGTCGACCGATTATGATTTTTCAACGCCGATACCGATACCGATTATTGGAGGACAAAAAAATCCAATACCGATTAATCGGACGATTTTTAAAGTGTATTTGTAATAATGAAAATTACAACAATACTGAATGAACACTTATTTTAACTTAATATAATACATCAATAAAATACATTTTTCCTCAAATAAATAATGAAACATGTTCAATTTGGTTTAAATAATGCAAAAACAAAGTGTTGGAAAAGGAAGTAAAAGTGCAATATGTGCCATGTAAGAAACATTTAAGTTTCTTGCTCAGAACATGAGAACATATGAAAGCTGGTGGTTCCTTTTAACATGAGTCTTCAATATTCCCAGGTAAGAAGTTTTAGGTTGTAGTTATTATAGAAAATATAGGACTATTTCTCTCTATACCAATTGTATTGCATATACCTTTGACTATTGGATGTTCTTATAGGCACTTTAGTATTGCCAGTGTAACAGTATAGCTACCGTCCCTCTCCTCGCTCCTACCTGGGCTCGAACCAGGAACACATCGACAACAACCACCCTCGAAGCAGCATTACTCATGCAGAGCAAGGGGAACAACTACTCCAAGTCTCAGAGCGAGTGACGTTTGAAACGCTATTAGCGCGCACACCGCTAACTAGCTAGCCATTTCACATCAGTTACACCAGCCTAATCTCGGGAGTTGATAGGCTTGAATTCATAAACAGCAGAGCTGCTGGCAAAACGCACGAAAGTGCTGTTTGAATGAATGCTTACGAGCCTGCTGGTGCCCACATGCCCCCATAATAACACACAGAAATACGAGCCTTTGGTCATTAATATGGTCGAATACGAAAACTATCATCTCGAAAACAAAACATTTACTCTTTCAGTGAAATACGGAACCGTTTCATTTTATCTAACGGGTGGCATCCATCAGTCTAAATATTCCTGTTACATTGCACAACCTTCAATGTTATGTCTTAATTACGTAAAATTCTGGCAAATTAGTTTGCAATGAGCCAGGCGGCCCAAATTGTTGCATATACCCTGACTCTGCGTGCAATAAACGCAAGAGAAGTGACACAATTTCACCTGGTTAATATTGCCTGCTAACCTGGATTTATTTTAGCTAAATATGCAGGTTTAAAAATATATACTTCTGTGTATTGATTTTCAGAAAGGCATTGATGTTTATGGTTTGGTACATGTTGGAGCAACGACAGTCCTTTTTCGCGAATGCGCACTGCATTGATTATATGCAACGCAGGACACGCTAGATAAAATAGTAATATCATCAACCATGTGTAGTTATAACTAGTGATTATGATAGTTTTTTACAATATAAGTTTAATGCTAGCTAGCAACTTACCTTGGCTTCTTACTGCATTCGCGTAACAGGCGGGGCGGCTCCTTGTGAGGCAGGTGGTTAGAGCGTTGGATTAGTTAACTGTAAGGTTGCAAGATTGAATCCCTGAGCTGACAAGGTAAAAATCTGTTGTTCTGCCCCTGAACAAGGCAGTTAACCCACCGTTCCTAGGCCGTCATTGAAAATAAGAATGTGTTCTTAACTGACTTGCCTAGTTAAATAAAGGTGAAAAAAAATAAATAAGAATTAATCGGTAAAATCGGCATCCAAAATGACCGATTTTCGATTGTTTTGAAAACTTGAAATCGGCCCTAATTAATCGGCCATTCCGATTAATCGGTCGACCTCTAATGTAGTAGCCTAAACCTATCGATATTACATTGAGCTGGGTGATTGGAATATGAATGACAGTCATCCGATACACTGTAATAGAAATAAGGACATGCTCATATAAAAATCATTGTCCTCTTCATCTTAAATGGCACTGACCGCCACTGATAGGAGGGCCAAAGGAAGACAGGTATGCCTGTATGCTAACATGGGACATAGCTTCTTGTTACTGCGATGTTCCAGCCCTTTCCCTCATACTAATCAGATGTCAGAACAAAACGACAACTCTACTCCTCATCTGAGCACAGATCCAACTACTACAATTCACAAACGTGCCATTTCTACTGGCCCTGTGAGGCCCTGAGGTATTCCAAGAATACATCCTCTTGATCACTTTGGTCACAATTATACAACACTTGCACGCCACGCCGCTCAAGTCAGGTAAGTGAAGCTCAACATATTTGTTCCCAGGTTTGCGTGTCCTTGTTGGACTGTGGAGCGTGGAGGAGAGGGTTGTTAGGAAGGCACACGGCACAGATGCTGCTCTCCTATTGGCCTCAAGGCATCTCCCGGGCCCCTTTCTGTACATGATATGGAAATGAGAGAGGCAGGAGAGCATGACAAAGTCATCCCGACTGGACAGCTCTGGAGGAAAGTGATAGCCCAGCGGAAAAAAAAAGAGCCGTCGTTGACTATTTGTTTCTGCATTATCATGAAGTGCATGTGAAAAAGAGAAGGCAGGAAGGAGAGAGGAACTGATGGAAGGAAAGAGGGAGGAGGGAGAGAGGAAGAAGGGCTCTGTTGAACCGCAGGACATCTGTTTCCTGAGATGGTATGTCAGGTGATATATTTCTCATGTTTTCCCAACACTGCACTTAATCAGAACTATGGACAGTATCTATCGTTAAAAAGAAGGTGTGGAGCTCAAAGCAACTGTAGGCTAGAAACATGACCAAATCAGACAGAGACAAATTGTGCAAGTAATTACTATAATCAAAACAAACACCACAAGGCTATTCTGAACAGCAGACAAATGCTCAACTCAAGCTGTTAACTCAAGTCTCCAGGGATGATTAGGACACAGGAAGTACTAAGCTGCCACCAGGAAGTAGGCATGCTTTGCTTTGTTTTCTTGCTCCAGTCGTGAGTCGTGACAGGAAATGGGTTATGTCATAGTTGTTTTTACCTTCCTTCCATCTCAAGCCCTAGAACACATGAAAGACAGATGCCCAAATACCCAACACACAGGACCACTAGATTGGACAGATTTCCATCTGGTGAAGTTTTCATTCTGGAAAACATTTACTTGACAGAGGGATGCCATGGGCCGCTTCTTTTGGAATATGGAATATCAGAGAGTATTGTGGAGCTGTCCTTTGGCAAAAAGAATGTCCTATTTCGAATGGAACTGGGTCCTTCAGTGCTAAATCGGACATCTTATGAAAGAGTGACATGATTTCCCCCTGGGATTTATAGGACTTTCAATGAACCTTTCAACGCAGTGTGGCTTACATGCTCCCATGCCCCTTTTTTTTCCAACACGGTTTTAATAGGAGCTACTCAATTGCTTCATCTTTTAAAACCAGATATGCTAAGACAGTCACAACACAGACGATTTGCTGTGGTAGTCAGCCCCATATGTGATCAGTCTGGATGAGAGCAAGGGAATTGAAAACTGAGTGGCAAATCCTTTAGCTGAAAGATTGTTCTTCTGTAAGACTACAGTAACATATTCAAATGTTTAAATAAATCATTGCAAACTGCCACCCCTACTATACATAATAGGCTGTCAATTAAATAGGCCTAGATGCTCAATGCCGGGTGTTAGGAAACGAGACACTAGAATGTTGCAATCAATCTAAAGATACTTTATACAAGCTTTCATTGTGTTTAAATGTTACATATCAGTCTTGACATTTCTTTTGGATTCATTTCACATGATAGGAAGCTAATTAGTTAAGGCCAGAAGGTCCTTAATCTTAAAATGAGCCATGACCCATGACTCATGGGTGAGAGTTACACGCAGATAGGTGTTTACAAACACAGGGGGTGTCTAGACGCTACATTTCTCCTCCTCTCATGTCTTCCCCTCTCCCATTTCCTGTAACTCAACTGGTTCTTATTATGTGCCTCGGTATGAAGGTTTTACTTTCAAACATTTGATGAAGAATGTGAACTCAAACACAATGGCCTTTCGTGCGTCCCTGCATGCTTCAGAAACTCAAAACAACATGATTAGATTAAACTGTAGCGGTGATGTTAGAGAGGGGTAAAGCTAAAGATATCTATTCGGGCGTCAGGCAGGTATTCACACTGCCAACGAAAGTACATGTAAGATTCTGTTCCATCACAGACTGATGCTCATCCACATAGGGAGGAACTTGTAAGTGCTTAAGTCATCTCTCAAAGGTAGGTACCTCAGATCCTCTGCCCTAAGCAAAGACAGAATGGCAGTTACAGTGCCTTGCGAAAGTATTCGGCCCCCTTGAACTTTGCGACCTTTTGCCACATTTCAGGCTTCAAAAATAAAGATATAAAACTGTATTTTTTTGTGAGACACAATCATGAAGTGGAACGACATTTATTGGATATTTCAAACTTTTTTAACAAATCAAAAACTGAAAAATTGGGCGTGCAAAATTATTCAGCCCCCTTAAGTTAATACTTTGTAGCGCCACCTTTTGCTGCGATTACAGCTGTAAGTTGCTTGGGGTATGTCTCAGTTTTGCACATCGAGAGACTGAAATTTTTCCCATTCCTCCTTGCAAAACAGCTCGAGCTCAGTGAGGTTGGATGGAGAGCATTTGTGAACAGCAGTTTTCAGTTCTTTCCACAGATTCTCGATTGGATTCAGGTCTGGACTTTGACTTGGCCATTCTAACACCTGGATATGTTTATTTTTGAACCATTCCATTGTAGATTTTGCTTTATGTTTTGGATCATTGTCTTGTTGGAAGACAAATCTCCGTCCCAGTCTCAGGTCTTTTGCAGACTCCATCAGGTTTTCTTCCAGAATGGTCCTGTATTTGGCTCCATCCATCTTCCCATCAATTTTAACCATCTTCCCTGTCCCTGCTGAAGAAAAGCAGGCCCAAACCATGATGCTGCCACCACCATGTTTGACAGTGGGGATGGTGTGTTCAGGGTGATGAGCTGTGTTCCTTTTACGCCAAACATAACGTTTTGCATTATTGCCAAAAAGTTCAATTTTGGTTTCATCTGACCAGAGCACCTTCTTCCACATGTTTGGTGTGTCTCCCAGGTGGCTTGTGGCAAACTTTAAACGACACTTTTTATGGATATCTTTAAGAAATGGCTTTCTTCTTGCCACTCTTCCATAAAGGCCAGATTTGTGCAATATACGACTGATTGTTGTCCTATGGACAGAGTCTCCCACCTCAGCTGTAGATCTCTGCAGTTCATCCAGAGTGATCATGGGCCTCTTGGCTGCATCTCTAATCAGTCTTCTCCTTGTATGAGCTGAAAGTTTAGAGGGACGGCCAGGTCTTGGTATATTTGCAGTGGTCTGATACTCCTTCCATTTCAATATTATTGCTTGCACAGTGCTCCTTGGGATGTTTAAAGCTTGGGAAATCTTTTTGTATCCAAATCCGGCTTTAAACTTCTTCACAACAGTATATCGGACCTGCCTGGTGTGTTCCTTGTTCTTCATGATGCTCTCTGCGCTTTTAACGGACCTCTGAGACTATCACAGTGCAGGTGCATTTATACGGAAACTTGATTACACACAGGTGGATTGTATTTATCATCATTAGTCATTTAGGTCAACATTGGATCATTCAGAGATCCTCACTGAACTTCTGGAGAGAGTTTGCTGCACTGAAAGAATAATTTTGCACTCCCAATTTTTCAGTTTTTGATTTGTTAAAAAAGTTTGAAATATCCAATAAATGTTGTTCCACTTCATGATTGTGTCCCACTTGTTGTTGATTCTCCACAAAAAAATACAGTTTTATATCTTTATGTTTGAAGCCTGAAATGTGGCAAAAGGTCGCAAAGTTCAAGGGGGCCGAATACTTTCGCAAGGCACTGTATGTACCTCTGGTTTCAATAAACCCTTTCACCCAGGGACAGTGATTTAGGGCTTTTCAATTAAACCCAGAGTACTGCAGCTACCAGAAGTGGTTTCTGTTAACATGGTGAGTACTGGACATCAATCAAAGTGTTTTGAGCTGTAGCAAAACAATACTGTACAATAGGCTTAACCAAACTTAAACTCAGAAATAGACTGAAATGAAACCATTCTAATAACATATAGCAATATGTATATGTCCAGATTACACATTTAAATGCACAGTGGATTGCAAACCGACTGACATACAGCACACTCTTTGAAAAAAAAGTGCAATCTAGAACCTAAAATGGTTATTCAGCTGTCCCCATAGGAGAATCCTTTGAAGTACCCTTTGGTTCCAGGTAGAACCCTTTTGGGTTCCACATACTGTAGAACCCTTTCCACAGAGGGTTCTACATGGAACCCAAAAGAGTTCTACCTGAAACCAAAAAGGGTTCTCCTATGGGGACGACCAAATATCCTTTTTTCTAAGAGAGTACTTCCAACTCAGCATAGAACTTATTTGCTTAAATCCTTTTTATATGCCCATATTCAAATGTTCCCAAATGATGACCTTTTCAACAAAGTTATGCCTGTTAAATCGTGTGTGGGCAAAATAAGAGACAATATCAGAGAACTTAATGAAGCCTAGTTAACGCACAGCATTTAATTTAAGACAAAAAATGACTGTTTTCGCCCCCGGCCTGCCGATACGCTGTTTCAGCATATTGTTATGGCTCCCAGCAGCAGACAATACATTATCAGCTCCCCCCCTCTGTCTCCTTACTCATAACTGACACTAATTTGTAGCTTTGGCGGTATTATCAGTCAGTTAAGCCCCTGTATTTCTATATGGCTGATTATATGGTGATCCAAAAATAGAGTGAAAACTAATGACAGGTTGTTTGGCTGGGTAATTATGGTGCATGGCAGCATCTGTCTGACAATTGTTTATGGGGACTAGAAGCTTGGCTTAAGTCACAGGCGACTGACTGCCTGGCAGGAACCATATTAAACTTTGGAAACGCCTTTCCCATTTCCCCCGAAGTACGGTGTGAGTGGGTCCTCCCAGTCAAGCTGGCAGTGCCTGGGCAGCAGTCCTATAGAAGGTAATGGTAGAACCACTTTCTTAAGCCACTTGTTCAGGCTTCTGGATGAGGACACTTGTTCAGAGTCCTTCTGGATGAGAGAGTGGACAAGAGTCTCCCACCCACTACATCAAGTAAAGTGTCTATGAGTACACTAATAAGAGACTGGTTATCCAGGCATTTCATAAGACTCAAGTCTACTTCACCAATAATTTACTTAACATGAGTCCTTCAATGATGACTTGGTGACTTGTTGGTGTGGTGACTTGCAGTGGTTGAATTTTAAGACGACTAAATAATGGACTGTTTTACAGTAGAACAAATGAATTGCTGTTATTGTTGTTTTATATTTATCAATGGATTGACATTGTATGGGACTACATGGGAATCTGTAATTACAGGATTGCATCAGCAGAGGGATTAGTCAGGAACAAAGGCTGATTATCACGAGATCGAGCATAAAGTTTCATATCACTGACAGCTTAGAAATTGGACTAATCTGAAAATGTGGGTATGAGAAGCCAGAAGTATGGGAAGCAGACTCCGAGTGAAGAACATCACCACACTGAAATATTTAAAGCTACACTCGGGAGCATGATGTTCTGAGAACATTCTGGGTGTGTGTATCATGCTACATGAAATGTATCGTCCTCTCTCTGTCATGTCAAAGTGAGGATACTAACACGTATTTCAGAGTTGTGTTTCACTATATTTTCCTAAGGGTGCCACACAGGACTTGTCTATTACTGTCTGTAATCACTGCTCCTCCCCTGAAATCTCACAGAAGTCTAACTCTTTTCCCATAACGTTATAGAGCAAATTAAGAAGGAATGTCGACGTAACTTGTAGCGACGTAAGAAGCAAAATTCTGTTTTCAAAATAATAATTATTGTGAGCTAATGTGACATTATAAAGAAATGTGCACATGTCGCAACAGCAATGATAATTCGCCTTGTTTAACTCTTATTAAAATCTCTTTCCATTAAAGGATGTCGATTATAACTCGTTTGACTGCTAGGATTGTACATGAATCCCTTTGCGCATGTGCATAATCGTAGACAAATCCGACAGGAGTTTTAATGATGAAAGTTGGACAGAGGATCTCAAAATCTCTGCGCAAGAGACACTTTCACAAACTTATTTTCTGGCAATTGTGCCTTATTCTGTGCTAGAGTTAGGTGGTATTCAGATTTTCATACCGTCATACCGTTTCGGTACCATACCAAGGTATAGGGATTTACCGGAAGTGCACACAAACTATACCTTTTTAAAAAAAAATGCACTAAACAATTTAGGCAGCAGGGACTGTTGACGTGATGTTGCATTCGTGAATGCAATTGCCGAACTTGAACAGTTTAATTATTGTTTACGCCAATTACTGAAGGGTCGCTTTGTTATTATATTTTTTGAAGCTAAAATGCTTGACTGCATTTGAAATAATGAATGACTCGTATGCTTTGTGATGACATGAACAAATGAACAAATGAATGATTGATTGATACATTAGGCTACATAAGTATTGAAATATAGGCCTAAGTAAGTTACTGTATTAAGACTAAACAGAATGCACTCTTAGGCCTACAGCTCGATGGTGGTTATACCAGGCAGCTATACAAAGCCTAGTAATGATAATTACATTACTTATTTGTATAATGATTATCATAATAATAGTAGTAGTAATAATAACAATAAGAGGGAGATCAAGAAAAATGAGGGTTATTATTTGTATTATTAATATTATTTTTCTGAAAATGTGGAATAGTGTAAACAACACTAAAGAAGTTCTAAGTAAAAACAGAGGGGCTGTTCCAACAAAAACAAGTGCAAAGCCTTTAAATTGTCAAATTTGTGATGTTGTTTATCTGACATGTTTACCTGTTTATCTGACAACACTCAAACGGGCAACATAAGCAGGATCTGTCTTGTTTCTGTAAATAAACAGTACCGGTCAAAAGTTTAGAACACCTACTCATTCAAAGGTTTTTCTTTATTTTTTTTACTATTATGTGTTATATCATAGTTTTGATGTCTTCACTATTATTCTACAATGTAGAAAATAGTAAAAAAGAAAGAAAAACCCTTGAATGAGTAGGTGTGTCCAAACTTTTGATTGCTACTGTATAGGAATGATAAATAAAGCCAGGCATATTTAACAGTTAGGCTATTGATTATAGACCTAATTAAGTTGGTTTCCTCTCTCCTCACTTTTCTTAGACAACTAAGGCAAGGGCTGTTTCCTTGTCTCCTAACTCCGCTGCTGCTACCGCCACATTGTTCTCAACACCAATATGCTGGTTAACTTTGCTATTATCCACATAGCAACATGGTCTAGGAAAAGGTGCCAATTCAACAGCGCACTGATGTCTCAGAACCGCAGACAGCGACCACTATCGAATGCAGGAGAAAACGCATTTGTTATAAAATAATTTTATTTTTATTAGTTTTTCACCATTGTCCTTAACCATATACAATTTCAGTAGCACGTCTTAGAGTTATGGACTGTGCCATCCCCACGGTCTCCACAATGGATTAGTCCACTCAGACGAGGCAGGTGTCTTGCACATCATGTTTTTATAATTTTTTTGCTTCTGCTCGACTAAAGAAATCTCTGTCGACCAACAGCCTATTTACCAAACAATCAACCAGTTCGCTAAATGGGGTCAGTCCTAGTGTTGATTCTGGGGGGGTTAACATCAGTGGGATTGAAATTGACCCCAAATGCAGTGAATAAATTAAGTGTTATTTGAATCACAGTGTAATCAACACTGTGTGATGTTGTTGTTACTTGACTGTGTTGAGTTCATTTCCTTTAACTCTATCAGAGAGAAAAAGTCGTGGGAGGGGCCTAGGCAGGTAGATATTTCGAATAGTTTGTATTAATATCTATGTTTCTACATGCACATTGACTGATTCATTGATTTTATACTATACCAAGATGAATAACTTACATTTTTCTAAACTAATTCAATCTGTAAGGGGTTGGACTTATTGCACCCGTTACTGAGATGGTTGTTCCAGTTTAGGTAGTGTTGTTTATTATGTCTTTCACCATAGCAGTCATTCTGAATGCAGGTTGTGGGTGATCAAATATTGAAATTGTTGGATGTCCTCCCTCTGGCAGGATACCGTAAGGAATTAATAATCACTTCACAAACCAGTTTATTGCTGGTCTGATGTAGCCCATGAGACAACATTTTATTTTCAGACCACAATGTTAAGGACAACTAGGCCTTGTGAAATGTATAATGCACAAAGGGTTGACTTTAAAGTCAAACACATTCACTTGTTCAATCACTCACTCAGTGAATGTTTCAAGACTGAGAGTTATTGAATGCAACAACTATGTCTCTGTCACTAACAAATACATTCATGGGTGGGTATCTCTCACATTCAATTGAAAGGCATGCTGGGATATATGCAAATACGGCTTTATAACCTGCAACATTAAAACAACACCCCCCCCCCCAAAAAAAAATATATATATATATACTGTAACACTACATGAGTTCAGCAACAGCTCTAATAAAGTGTTAATTTAAGTCTGGATTTGCAACACCCGTGGTGTTAAGGACCACCACTCTAGGAGTGTTAGTTTGTGAACACTATGAAAAGTTTTATTTTTAACATTATTTTGGTGGGTCACATATAATTTTACTGTGGGTGTTAATATTCTGGATGTTAAAATTCTGACCTAAATTTTGCTGTGTGTGCGTGCAAGCAGTAGTGTGTTTGTTTGTATCCCTACCTGCAGTGCGCTGTTGAGGAAGCAGCTGTTTTGGCCCGGCTCGTTGCTGAGTCCTTTACTGGGGGCGATGGATGTCATGGTGCGTGGGGTAAAGATCCCCTGCAGTCCGCCACTTCCGGACGCAAAGTAGTTCCTCTTCCAAGACATGTTCCTGGCTGTGAGTCACCTATTTCCCGGGATCAACACTTAACAGTCAGCCCCCATGACAAAACACACAGGGCCATCTTTGCAGTGGCAGAAAAAAACGGAGAGTGAAAATCAGTGGGTGTCCAAAAAGGGCTAGAAAGACAAAAAAATCAATACAACTGTTGTTAGTTTTTCCAATGGTTTGATTTGACTGATGGAGTCCAGAGACTCTAATGTTCCTAGTGCAATATCGGACAGGGTGTGTCCTGTCTAATCCAGTCTTCAGAGAGATTGAGCGAGTGGAATCTTCTCATCCTCTAGCTTTCTCACTCCCTCTTAGTTTCCCTCCTGGACTCTCCCTCTTTCTTGGACTCGTTTGTGGAATCTCACAGACGTCTGACACTAGGGGACTCGTTGATGGTAGTTGTTGTTGCTGCTGCATGTGTGTCGACCTTCACTGGTGTCTCCTGCACAGCCAAGTACAGCAGAGTCTTAGCTCCTCAACAACAGAAGCTCTTTACAGAACAGGCCAAAGGGGAGAGAGGTGAAAGTTCACACTTCAGCAGATCTGCAGGGGGACAAGAACATAGAAGTTTATGAGCGGGCTCCTCCCCATACCACCTCCCCTCACTGGTTTTATCACACTCCCACACTAAAGTCACAATAGAGGGAGATATATTTACGATCAAGATCCTCTCTCCCACTCAAAGTGCCATGTCTCCTCCAGTGCTCTCCCTGCCCTACCTCTGTCTTTACTCAATTTCCACACGCAGTATGCAAATGTCTCCACTATCACCATGGTGGAAGGGGAATAGATTTGCTGACAGTCATCCCATTTGCGGAGCGTTAAGACGGGTGAAAAGGATACAGCTCAGTCGAAGCCCACTCTCCACTGGGTCACAAGTGCCTGGGACTGCATTCCCTCCTTCCTTCTAGCACACACTGTGCAAATAATGCCTTGCGGAGACGTGGGACTGCATTCCCTCCTTCCTTCTAGCACACACTGTGCAGATAATGCCTTGCGTAGACGTGGTGGTGTGACGTCACTCTGCCACGAGCGGTGCAGGTCTGAGGCACTTTAATCAGAAATCCACAGACAGGCTAAATAAAGCTGTGCAAAGTCTGCACGGTGGGCGGACACAGGTCTGTGAAGGTGATTATGAGGATGACGAGGACAACGTAGAGAGAGTCGTAATTCCACAGTGGATTTATAAAACCCTTGTTGTCACTATCATACAGGTGAATATTATAAATCTCATTGCCCTTAGTAATATGGAAGGAAACTTTTTATTTTTTATTTTTCTCCCCAATTTCGTGGTATCCAATTGGTAGTAGTTACAGTCTTGTCTCATCGCTGCAACTCCTGTACAGACTCGGGAGAGGCGAAGGTCGAGAGACACGTGTCCTCCGAAACAACCCAACCAAGCCGCACTGCTTCTTGACACAATGCACATCCAACCCGGAAGCCAGCCGCACCAATGTGTCGGAGGAAACACAGTACACCTGGCGACCTTGTCAACGTGCACTGTGCCCGGCCTGCCACAGGAGTCGCTAGAGCGCGATAAGACAAGGATATCCCTGCCGGCTAAACCCTCCCTAACCTGGACGACGCTGGATAAACCAGAATCTCTGGTGGCACAGCTAGCACTGAGCCACCCGGGAGGCCCATGGAAAGAAACTTAAGGTGGCTTTACATTAGGTGATGTTATGCAGCCATTCAATAAAAAACACTTCAGCAGACTGTATGAAAATGCCCATAATCTGATCATGCACATAAAATGTTATGATAAAGGGGATTCATATATACAGTTGAAGTCGGAAGGTTACATACACCTTAGCCAAATACATTTAAACACAGTTTTTCACAATTCCTGACCATTAATACAAGTAAAAAGTCCATGTTTTAGGTCAGTTAGGATCCTCACATTATTTTAAGAATATGAAATGTTAGAATAAAAGTAGAGAGAATGTTTTATTTCAGATTTTATTTCTTTCATCACATTCCCAGTGGGTCAAAAGTTTACATACACTCAATTAGCATTTGGTAGCATTGCCTTTAAACTGTTTAACTTAGGTCAAACGTTTTGGGTAGCCTTCCACAAGCTTCCCACAATAAGTTGGGTGAATTTTGGCCCATTCCTCCTGACAGAGCTGGTGTAAGGTTTGTAGGCCTCCTACAGGTTTGTAGGCCTTGCTCGCACATGCTTTTTCAGTTCTGCCCACACATTTTCTATAGGATTGAGGTCAGGGCTTTGTGATGGCCACTCCAATACCTTGACTTCCTGACTGATGTCTTCAGATGTTGCTTCAATATATCCACATAATTTTTCTTCCTCATGTGAAGAGCACCAGACCCTCCTGCAGCAAAGCACACCCACAACATGATGCTGCCACCCACGTGCTTCACGGTTGGGATGGTGTTATTCGGCTTGCAAGCCTCCCCCTTTTTCCTCCAAACATAACGATGGTCATTATGGCCAAACAGTTCTATTTTTGTTTCATCAGACCAGAGGATATTGCTCCAAAAAGTATGATCTTTGTCCCCATGTGCATTTGCAAACTGTTGCCTTATGACTTTTTTATGGTGGTTTTGGAGCAGTGTCTTCTACCTTGCTGAGCGGCCTTTCAGGTTGTGTCGATGTAGGACTCGTTTTACTGTGGATATAGATACTTTTGTACCTGTTTCCTCTAGCATCTTCACAGGGTCCTTTGCTGTTGTTCTGGGATTGATTTACACTTTTCGCACCAAAGTACATTCATCTCTAGGAGACAGAACGCGTCTCCTTCCGGAGTGGTATGCGTGGTCCCATGGTGTTTATACTTGTGTACTATTGTTTGTACAGATGAACGTGGTACCTTCAGACATTTGGAAATTGCTCCCAAGGATGAACCAGACTTGTGGAGGTCTACAATTCTTTTTCTGAGGCCTGGCTGATTTCCTTAGATTTTCCCATGATGTCAAGCAAAGAATTGGCGTCAACATGGGCCAGCATCCCTGTGGAATGCCTTCGACACATTGTAGAGTCCATGCCCCGACGATTGAGGCTGTTCTGAGCGCAAAGAGGGCGGGTGCAACTCAATATTAGGAAGGTGTCCTTAATGTTTTGTTCAGTCAGTGTATACAGTGCATTTGGAAAGTATTCCACATTTTGTTACGTTATAGCCTTATTCTAAAATGTATTAAAAAAATGTTTTTCCTCATAAATCTACACACAATATTGACGTATTGACAAATTGAAAACACGTTTTTTGAATTTTTGCAATTTATATTTTTTTATAATGAAATAAATACTTTATTTACATAAGTATTCAGACCCTTTGCTATGAGACTCGAAATTGAGTTCAGGTGCATCCTGTTTCCATTGATCATCCTTGAGATGTTTAAACAACTTGGAGTCCACCTGTGGTAAATTCAATTGATTAGACATGATTTGTAAAGGCACACACCTGTCTATATAAGATCCCACAGTTGACAGTGCATGTCAGAGCAAAAATCAAGCCAAAAGGTCGAAGTAATTGTCCGTAGAGCTCCGAGACAGGATTGTGTTGAGGCACAGATATGGGGAAGGGTACCAAAACATTTCTGCAACATTGAAGGCCCCATGAACACAGTGGCCTCCATCATTCTTAAATGAAAGAAGTTTGGAACCACCAAGACTCTTCCTAGAGTTGTCCGCCCGGCCAAACAAAGCAATCGGGGTAGGAGAGCCTTGGTCAGGGAGGTGAACAAGAATCCAATGGTCACTCTGACAGAGCTCCGGATTTGCTCTGGGGAGATGGGAGAAACTTCCATAAGGACAACCATCTCTGCAGCACTCCACCAATTAGGCCTTTACGGAAGCCACTCTTCAGTAAAAGGCACATGACAGCCCACTTGGAGTTTGCCAAAAGGCACCTAAAGAACTCTCAGACCATGAGAAACAAGATTCTCTGGTCTGGTGAAACCAAGATTAAACTCTTTGGCCTGAATGCCAAGCATCATGTCTGGAGGAAGCCTGGCACCATCCCTACAGTGAAGAATGGTGGTGGCAGCATCATGTTGTGGGGATGTTTTTCAGCCACAGGGACTGGGAGACTAGCCAGGACTGAGGAAAAGATTAACGTAGCAAAGTACAGAAACATCCTTGATGAAAACCTGCGCGCTCAGGACCTCAGACTGGGGAGAAGGTTCACATTCCAATAGGACAATGACCCTAAGCGAACAGCCAAGACATTGCAGGAGTGGCTTCGGGACAAATCTCTGCATGATCCTGGACTTGAACCCGATCTAACATCTCTGGAGAGACCTGAAAATAGCAGTGCAGCGATGCTCCCCATCTGACCTGACAGAGCTTGAGAGGATCTGCAGAGAAGAATGAGAGAAACTCCCCAAATACAGGTGTGCCAAGCTTGTAGCATCATACCCAAGAAGACTCAAGGCTATAATCGCTTCCAAATGTCCTTCAACCTGTCCTGAAAACCTATGTAAATTTAATATTTCAGTTTTGTAATTATAAAAATGTGGAGAAAAAAAAGTTTTAAAAAATGGTTTTGCTTTGTCATTATGAGGTATTATGTCAATTTTAGAATAAGGCTGTTACGGAACAAAATGTCGAAAAAGTCAAGGGTTCTGAATGCACTGTATATGCTTATGGAAACATTTATAATACTATGAAACATTTATTAGGTTTGGTCACTAAAAATCCGAGCTCTTGGCGGTTTTTAAGTAGGCTCTTTCTCAGTCCTTCCATATCCATCATCATCACAATGAACTTTAAATGGTCCGACTTCAGGGCAGAGTCGCAGGGAAGGGACGAGGGGTGAGATGAAAGGGAGAGGGATTAAGACAGTGGGAGAGAACAATGAAAGAGGTAATAAGGTGGCGGTACAGAGGAGGAGCGCGAGAGTCAGTGCATCCCTATCGTGTGTTGCTGTGACGAACCGAGCCTTCTCTCCTCTTCCTTTTCCGGTCCTCCACTCCTCTCTTCTTCTCTCCTCCGGGTGTGTTTACCCAGTGTTGAATCACAAGCTGACCTGTACTTGTGATGTCACCCGGTCACATGCCTGTCTGATTGTGTTTGCTCTTCACAACCCGGACCTGAGGCACCGGCTGGCAGGATCAACCAACCTCTGGTGTACAGTGTACACAGTCTGACTATGAAGGACACAAAGTTTTGAGTTTTGTGTTTGCAGACACCAAACGGGAAAACATCAATACTCCTGAATGAGTCATTCAGTAATGAGTCATTCATAAACCACCACTGTACAAATGTGGGAAGAAATGTCCTCCTTCCACACACTTTATAAAAAAACAGTGTAAAAAAACAAAATGTGAGCAATTAATCACCGTCGCTTATTCAAGAGGATAGACTCTTGGTGAACCTGAGGCGACACTGAGCAAGACTAAGGCATGTTTCTGTGTCTCTACTCTGCACTTATGCATGTCTGCGTAATTACTTGTTTACTTCAAGGAGGAGGATCAACAGCCCACACACCCCTCCTGTCCTCTCTATCCCACAAGCCCAGTGAATGGTGCTGACAGAGTCCAAAATAGTTCCTCTGCCAGACAAAAACAACACTTTCAGGGCTTGTGGTGGGAGTAAGACAATCCCTGAGCTGAGGGTCAAACAGACACACACTCCCACCCTGGGACTGGCTGGCTGGGCTGGGGAATTATATGGGCGTTTCCTATAGGTGGACGGTTGTGAAGCAGTCTAATCACCGGCGCAGGGAGGAGAGGGTTCAAAGGGGGGGGCTTAGCCGTTTCCTGTAATGACGTGGCTTGTTAACACCAATGCTGGGTGAAGGCGGTGGGTAGCACAGCTGGGGGTGCTTGGGCATCTCCTATAGGTGCAGTGTTGTGTTTTCATCCCGACTAGGTGTTCCCTACCAAGGGCAAGGTTAAGGGGGGGTGTAGCATGGCCGTCTCCTATACAGCTAACTACCGTTTTGTTGTGGTCTGCGGGGATGGGGGAGGGGAGGGGAGGGGAGGGAGTTCAGTTAAGAGGCAGGTCATGTGGGCAGATTAGCCTGATCAGACCCTGCCTAGGATTAGTCTGTCCCGTTGGTCAGGGATCTGTCTGGGCCTGGGAGGGAGGCAGACCTGACTCACCTAGCCGCTACGCTACGACATGAAGCTCATATTAGCTCCACCACAGACACAGATGTCTCCTGGGCTGTAGGAGGCTCCCTCAGCACGGCCCGTAGCCACTGTGCATTTGCAGTGGTAACCAACACCACATGGCCAGGGACAGCCACAGGGAGTTAGAAAACATGTTGCTAGTCCCAGATATTCACGGAGAGATGGGATTCCCTCCCTGCTGCCTTCACATGAGCTCATTACAGACAGCTCAGAGGAAATGTACTGCAAAAGCCATCACTGTCAAAGAAGTGACCACAAGTGCTGGATGATTTCTAAGCGGTAGGTAATTGGGACACTACATTGGGAAACTACACTGCAAGCGTATCCCTGGCAGTCCAGAGGCGTTCTTTTCGGTATGCAACAACTGAAGCAGAAAAACGGGGGCAGCATCTTCAGTGCGAGACACTTATTTCAGATGAGAACGCTTCGGCGGCGTGATTGAAATGCTTGACGATCACAGTGGCTCTGGTTTCAACCGAAGCTTGCGCTATGTGAGCGCTTTGGCCGGTTTGTGCCACAAAGCCAGAAAACCAAAGTGGGCTAGGTCTCCTAAGCAACAAAAGTATAGGCCTAGATGACAGCTGATGATGTGCTCCAACAGGTGTTTGAATTCATCCATCTCTTTTCATTCACTTAGAAGTCCTAGGACATATGAAATCGGTCTCAGAAGGGATGTTCTCTAAAAGACGCATCATCGCTGAATGAAGTCTTCGATGAAAGGGGAGTCAGGATAACGACACCCTAAATACACCTCTTCACATAGCAGCACAGCCTTCAGTCAGCATTCAGGGACACGAGAGAGAATCTGTTTGACTCAGGGAAGATGGCGCCCATTGCCAGGCAACTGGCTGCCACATCTGATTAGAGGGCTGGGTGCTGATGGACTGGCCTCTCTGACCAGGAGGCATGTTGACATGCCCACATCGATCAGTACGTGTCCCATCACGTCCAGGCCAGCTCTGCTCACAGTGATTTCCTCACCAGGCGGCTACGCAGACCACTGAAACAGGCCTGGGTGCCATCACACACATGGTAACGTGCTGGCTTCTCTCTCGCCATATGATTGTCAGGTAAGATTAGCCCACGTGCTTTTGAGTAGGACCTACATAAGAAAGGTTAGCAGAATCAAAATTGGAAAAAACGAAATCAATACCCATCTATCTGCATTCAAATGAATCATGGTCCTTCATAAGAAAGATCCATACTAATGCAAACCACCCAGAATGATGCTGGACCCTTGTGGCAGTGTGACACTGCCTGGGCAGTGTGTCACACAGTGTGACTGAAACCCACCAATTTTGACTAATTCAATTGAACTCAGTGAGGCGAAAAGGCTGAGCTGAGCGCCAGCGAGACAGACTATCCCCTGACGACATTAATGGGCCATTACACAGTTCACCCATCCTGTCTGCCATACATCGCACCGATAAAGTGAGAAAAGGCTTCTTTAAAAAAAAATCCCCATCAAATGAAATAAAGCTGTATGTCCCAGAGAAATACCATTCGGGTGCTTGGGAAGTATAAACAATAGTAAAACGCTGTTTAAAGCTTAAATAGCGTTATACTGCCTCGAACAGGATTAAGCAAATGAAGCCTGACAAGACTCTTTGGTGCAATTCGAGCTTAACGGGCATAAAGACAGACACACACAACACAGAATAGTAATCTCCCCCCTCCCCCACCCCCCTCACATTCCATATCATCTCATAATAATTCATCAATAGATACAGGAGACAGTCTACAACACCCTTACTGGGGAGTGACTTCCGGTATGCAACATGATTACAGTCTGTAGCTGAGTGTAGCCCCTCCTCCGCCTGCACCCCTAGAAATCACCACGAATGCCTCCCGTTGACATCCCTCCAGCACCACACCACCACATTGCCAGCCTGGCAGGGGCGCCGTGCCAGGGCCTCCACCGGGACTAGGCCAACGGGGGATACAAAGTAGACTTGTGGAGGCCGCATGGGGCTCGCTCCCGAAGACATCCCTCTGGGGCTCGCTCCCGAAGACATCCCTCTGGGGCTCGCTCCCGAAGACATCCCTCTGGGGCTCGCTCCCGAAGACATCCCTCTGGGGCTCACTCCCGAAGACATCCCTCTGGAGCTCAGATGGAGGCCCACTGCTGCGCTGCCATTGACGATATCAACTGAATTAAGAACTGTACTGGCACATCTGTAGCCTGATCACCAAAAACGGTCTGTGCCTTCAGGAAATGGCATGTCTCAACAATCTGGAAATGGCATGCCGTGATGTTGTTTCACTTTCATTAGAGACAGGTGAGGAATTCAGTTTGGCCACACTGGTATTGACATTCCACCATTAATGAAAACAGTAAGGAGTCTCACCTTGGAACAAACTCACACCCCAGTCTGACAGTAACATCTTCAGCTACTGGTGATTTTATGACCTTCTAGGAGCTTACAGTGACACATGAAAACAGGACGCCTGCTGGTGAGAATCACACCACCATTAAACCAAGAGCCAAGGCTCTGGGAGATTCTGGCTTTGACTGCTGAGAATATTAGTCAAAAAGGCAATCAATTGAATTAACAGTTTGAGGGGACTTGATGAGGAATACCAATGAGATGTTGGTCAAACAATGAGGAAAGAGGTCACTGCTGACTTGACTGTATTCCAGCAGCCTAACCTGAATAACGTTTGCCACTATTAAAACCCTGGCCTCTGACCTGCCAAATGATAAAACATCTGTCCCCGGCTCGCATTGCTGGTAAATCTGGGCTGTTTGGGCATTTAATCTGGCCTCCTAATTGTCTTAATGCGGCATTACTGTGTTTATGTAATCAGCTCCAGACCTATTTAAAATTACCTGGCCTGGAAGATCGTTCTAACATGGGAGGGGGGAGAGAGAGACAGGCTAAATTCATCTTGAAATAACCTTGCCATAATTCTTGTATCTGGTTTACTGTTACTGAGAATGTGGCACTAAAGCAGAATAAACCAACTAATCTCAGCCAAAAATGCTCTGCCTCACAGTGAGAGAGAGAGAGAGCACTTGGGTCTTAATGAGTATTACATAAGGTAGCATAGCATAGGCCTACATCTGTTTGCAGACAGACAACATCTAGCGACAATTAATGACTCTTGAAATCTTAAGGCTGACTCCTGATTCTCCCAGTCATTCACACGCACTTGTGATTTAGGTTCGAGATGACTTGCTATGGCTCAGGTGAGGAAGGGGGAGAGACGTTGAAGAGATTAGAAGCATGCTGTGCGGTGTGGGGTGATGCCAGGACAAACAATGTAAGTGTGCAGTGTGCACATACAAACACACACCCATCCTGGCTGCATGTCTGCACGCTAGCAGAGCTCTGGCAGACGGCAGGGGGTAGTGGCATCCTGCGAACGTGGGAAAAGGAGGGATTCAGTATAGGGGACTACCGTGGGACCCGACATCATTGCGGCGTGGTCTGCATTTTTCATGCTGCGTGCGGGAGAGGGCGATCAAACAGACAATATTTTTTGGTATCGCAGATTAGGCTACTTGGAAACAGTCCTCTGTCTGTTTTGTAGGGTATGCATTTGCCAATTAAAAGCACCTCTTTGGCCCACTATTTACACCCTCGCTCTCTCTCATCATTCGCTGCTTCAAGTTCAATAGCACCTCTTCTCTCCTAGTTTGGGTGTGCGAGATCAAGTGCAGCTTTAGGCTGTATGGGTGGAGAAGCATGGTGCAGTTAGCCTATCTTAGCAAGGACATTTGATTAAATATGTTTAGGCTACAGTTTACTACAGTTTCAGGAAATAACTATTGATAATGAAAAGTTGAGGTGCAACCAAAAAATGTAATCATAATTCAAAACGAAAAGGTGCAACGTTGTGACTTTTCATTTTGAATAAATATTGATAACCCATTTTTTTGTCTTTGCATGGAAATCGTCCCGCTCCTAAAAAGGTAGCCTGTAGGCTATGCAAAACGTAAGAGAAAGTGCAAGTGTCCGCTCTCATCATTCTTGCTGCTTTAAGCTCAGTAGCCATACCGCTCCTCTCCCAGTTGGGCGTGTGAGATCAGGTTTGCTTGTGGTCTCTATTAAACAAAGCAGGCTATATTCATGGGCGGAGAACCATGGGGGTTATCTTTCCAAGGAAATTAACTTCCTAAATATAATAAAGCTATAGTTTAGGCCTACTACATTTTCTGGAAATAAATACTGATCACCCATATTTGTCTCTGCCTGCTAATCGTCCCGCTCCTATTAAAGTATGCTATATATGCTATATTATGCAAAACGTAGCTCAAGAGAAAGTGCAAGTGCGATAACCCCCGTGCTTCTACGATCCAACTCTGGCTCTCTTTCAAACTACGTCTAGCCTATTGGCTGATATATCCCAGTAATACCAATAGCCTAATATAGCCTAATGGGCCAAGTGAGAATCTCTGGTAATTTAACCTATTTCATGGGTTATTTTTGATATTGCCTACAAAATTGCTGGGACCATGGCTGCCAAGCGATATGCCTGACCTATGCCTAAAATAACATTTGCAGGACTGCGGTCGGGTTCGGGACTAGTTCTTGTGGGAGCGGGAGGAAGTTGAAATAACCTAACGTTGAAAGACGCATGAGCGGAGTCCCGATATTCGTTTTTCAGGGGAAACGAAAGTTAGGTTGAATATACCGTATCCCTGAAAACCGGAAACATCCACCTTCTACCAAACCTGCGGAGAGTAAATTCGGACAAAAAGCCCGCAGGAGTGAGCAGGTACGGTATGAAAAGCTGCGGGAGCGGGAGGATGAAATCAGTCCCACGCAGACCTCCTATTCAATAGCATTTCCACTCCCAAAGAAAACAGGGCAGATGAAGACGGTTGTTTTTTTGTGACGAGGGAGAGGGTGTGGGTATTTTGGGTGGATGGTCAAACACACTAGACATGGTGACACATTGGGCAGTACCAACACCCCTCTCCCTCTCTCCCTTCCAACCTCCATCAATATTTCTGAGAAAAAGAAAAGTGCGAGAGGAGAGCAGTGGGAAGCAGTAAGATAACACTCAATAGTTTCAAGTGACTGACAGTGAGAGAGAAGAAAAATCGAAAGAGACTGAAAAGGAGTTTGAGAGGAGGAAACTAGGAGACATTGCTATGTAGCTAGAAGAGAGGAGATGAGAGAGAGAGAGAGAGAGAGAGAGAGAGAGAGAGAGAGAGAGATGGAAAGCAGGGCAGGGATGAGCGGAGGGTATGGCAGCAATCACTCTGGCCAGATCAGTGGAGATGAACTGGGCTGCAGCCAGCCAGCCAGAGAGAGAGGTTGAGACTGGGCACAGAGCTCCATCTCCGGCTTTCAGCCTTTCTGTCTCACTCACTCACTCATTCTTTGTCTCTCTCACTCTATCACTCACCAGGGTTCTAAATATAAAAAATGTATTGGTTGCAAAAAACGAATAGGTAACAGTGTAAAGACACTGGCTTATTATAAAAGCTAAAATCATGATGCGAATTAAGGGGGAGCTGAATGAGATGTTAGAGCCTCTAAATGAGAAGCTCTAAATAATGAAATTTAACCATTGTAGTATTTGTTTAAAAAGCAGTGGTAAATATGACAGTAAAAGCTTCCAATGAAACGAACACCCCCACCTCTCCGTCATGGTTTAAACCATCTATTTCTACAGTATGTGGTGGCGCTGTCCACTCAGTAGTGCTGAATTTCAGCTTTAGCTGAGCTCCTTTACACATTGATTTTCATTTGTACTTCCTCATTTTTGCTATTTGTTTGCCATGCGTCGTTGATAAAAAAGATCCTTTATTCCAATTCATTACATCTATCCATTGACGTATCATTGTTTGCTGTTGTCAGTCAGCTCTTTAGATCACTCATTGCTTTGTTTTTCAGGTGCTCGTGGGTGCTGGTGTTCTCCCTGCCATCCGTGACCAGAAGTAGCAGATCATTTATTTACCTTTATTCTTTTCTAACAATGTTTGTTTTCTTTCCTGGATCAGCTGACGGTCGACAATATCACTAGACGACACGCCTACAGCTAGACACCAATGCCGCATCCAATCCATCCAACAAGTACACGTTAATGAAAGTAGGCCAATAGTTGACTCTTTTGGTTAGAAGCATTCGATTTTGCAACTGCATAGACCTACATTATTTTGGATATGTGTGCCCAGGAGAGCCCTTTCACAGTGAAAGTTAAGTAGGCATAGTTACACATACAGTGTATTTTAAGCGATAACCAAGACCCATAATTAGTACAGGGCTTAAGTTCAATGTTGTAATTAAAACTTCTTTCTCCTACTTGAGACGCAGATGTCTCAAGTAGGCACCTGGAAATGCAAATGCGCTACGCTAAATGCTAAATGTACTCGTTAAAACTCAAACGTTCATCAAACTGCACATGCAGGGTATTGAATTAAAGCTACACTCGTTGTGAACCTAGCCAACAAGTCAGATTTTTAAAATGCTTTTCGGCGAAAGCATGAGAAGCTATTATCTGATAGCATGCAACACCCCAAAATGCCTGAATGCGACGTAAACAAAGATTTAGCGTAGCCGGCGCTACACAAAACGCAGAAATAAAATATAAAACATTCATTACCTTTGACGAGCTTCTTTCTTGGCACTCCTATATGCCCCATAAACATCACTATTGGGTATTTTTTTTGTTTAAATCGGTCCATATATACCCAAAATAGCTTTCTATGGAAGCTGTGTAATTCAGAAAAAAACATTGTTTTAAAACGCAGCGTCATTTTTTTAAATTAAAAAAGTCGACGATAAACTTTCACAAAACACTTCGAAATACTTTTGTAATCCAACTTTAGGTATTAGTAAACGTTTATAATCTATCAAAATGATTACAGGGCGATGTGTATTCAATAGCTCCTCGTCTTCAAATCAATGGCTGAAAATGTGCACTTCACAACATCCTGGCGGAGACCGGAAGAAATTGAATCCAGTTAGTTGGATTTACCAACAAAAAACTCCCTGGAAAATGACGACAATGGCGACATCGTGTGGAATCTGTAGGAATTGCATGCAGGTCCATAATTAATTTTGTGCCCTCTTAACAACCCATGAAAGTGACGCATGGAAATTATTTTTAGCTTTCAGAGAGCAGTTTTTCTTGCGCTTTTCGATGAAACACACGATCTGTTATAGTCACAGCCGTGATTTAACCAGTTTTAGAAACTTCAGAGTGTTTTCTATCCACACATACTAATCATATGCATATACTATATTCCTGGCATGAGTAGCAGGACGGCCAAAGATGTAACATGCGTTCCTCAAAACACCACCCAGAGAGAACGTTTGCTAACAAGTGACAAACAAGTCCTCGTGATGTGGATGCTGAGGAACTTCAAACTTGTGACTCTCTCTACTGCAGTCCTGTTGATGTGGATTGGGGCATGTTCCCTCCTCTGCTTCCTGAAGTCAACAATCAACTCCTTTGTTTTGCTGAAGTTGAGGGAGAGGTTGTTGTCATGACACCACAATGCCAGTTCACTTACCTCCTCCCGATAGGCTGACTCATCGTTGTTGGTTATCATGCCATGGTCTATTCAGCAAACTTGATGATGGAGTCAGTGCTGTGCAAAGCTCACTCTTTGTGAAAGCTCACTCAGACTCTCTCCAGTCTGTACAGCGTGACTCAAACCAGAGCTAGTCGGACTTATTCTTCTTGATATCTCCGGATTCCTGCCGCAAGCTCTGACTGAACATATTATTTATTTATTTATTTTTACATTTATTATGTTATTTTTTTAATATATTTTTTTCCACCTGGAATTATAGCAGCTAACGACCCCTGAACGCACAGCCGCTAATCTGCGGCATGCTAGCGATCTTAAGCACATTGGACTACTGACTTAAGAGGCCCTTCGGACATATTTCTTCGGCCACTCTACATATTTTGCCAATTGGCCTGGTTTACCACACGGAGCCCTGCTGATCCGTCCGCTGATGTAACTGCACGAGGTGGGCACAACAGACTTCCCTCCGTCACGTCATCCCTCTAAGGCCTTTCTGTTAGCCTGCTAGCCCCGTGCCGCTAGCTGCTTGAAGCCACGCACTGGACTTGTATGATCACCCGGCTACGCATGCCTTTCCCTAACGTCACCATGCCGTGTCGATTGCTGTTCTGGTTTGTAACTATTGTTTTATTTCATTGTAGAGCCTCTAGCACTGCTCAACACGCCTCGGCTAACAATTTAGTTCCACCCCCCACACACGCAGTGACATCACCTGGTTTAAATGCTATTTCTAGAGACAATATCTCTTTCATTATCAATATATGCACAGGTTTACCCCCACTGTATTCACATCCTACTATACATTTGTCTGTACATTATGTCTTGAAAAAATTCTACCATGCCCAGAAATCTGTTCCTTTTACTCTCTGTTCTGAACGTACTAGGCGTCCAGTTCTGTTAGCCTTTAGCCGTACCCTTATCCTACTCCTCCTCTGTTCCTCCGGTGATGTAGAGGTTAATCCAGGCCCTGCAGTGTCTACCTCCACTCCCATCCCCCAGGCTCTCTCATTTGTTGACTTCTGCAACCGTAAAAGCCTTGGTTTCATGCATGTTAACACTAGAAGCCTCCTCCCTAAGTTTGTTTTATTCACTGCTTTAGCACACTCCACCAATCCAGATGTCCTAGCCGTGTCTGAATCCTGGCTTAGGAAGACCACCAGAAACCTTGACATTTCCATTCCTAACTATAACATTTTCCGACAAGATAGAACTGCCAAAGGGGGCGGTGTTGCAATTTACTGCAAAGATAACCTGCATAACCTGTCTTACTATCCAGGTCTGTACCCAAACAATTTGAGCTTCTACTTCTAAAAATTAACCTTTCCAGAAACAAGCCTCTCACCGTTGCCGCTTGCTATAGACCACCCTCTGCCCCCAGCTGTGCCCTCGACACCATATGTGATTTTATTGCCCCCCCATCTATCATCTGAGCTCATGCTGCTAGGTGACCTAAACTGAGACATGCTTAACACCCCGACCATCCTACAATCTAAGCTTGATGCCCTCAATCTCACACAACTTATCAATGAACCTACCAGTTACAACCCCAAATCCGTAAACACGGGCACCCTCATAGATATCATCCTAACTAACTCACCCTCCAAATACACCTCTGCTGTTTTCAACCAAGATCTCAGCGATCACTGCCTCATTGCCTGCATCCGTAATGGGTCTGCGAGCAAACGACCACCCCTCATAACAGTCAAACGCTCCCTAAAACACTTCTGCGAGCAGGCCTTTCTAATCGACCTGGCCGGGGTATCCTGGAACAACATCTTTCTTAAATTATCTGCCGAAATTGTTGCAACCCCTATTACTAGCCTGTTCAACCTCTCTTTTATATCGTCTGAGATTCCCAAAGACTGGAAAGCTGCTGCGGTCATCCCCCTCTTCAAAGGGGGAGACACTCTAAACCCAAACTGCTACAAACCTATCTCTATCGCAAATAAAACTAAATGCATGCTATTCAACCGATCATTGCCCACACCTGCCCGCCCATCCAGCATCACTACTCTGGACAGCTCTGACTTAGAATATGTGGACAACTACAAATACCTGGGTGTCTGGCTAGACTGTAAACTCTCCTTCCAGACTCACATTAAGCATCTCCAATCAAAAATTAAATCTAGAATCGGCTTCCTATTTCGCAACAAAGCTTCCTTCACTCATGCTGCTAAACATACCCTCGTAAAACTGACCATCCTACCGATCCTTGACTTTAGCAATGTCATCTATAAAATAGCCTCCAACACTCTACTCAGCAAACTGGATGTAGTCTATCACAGTGCCATCCGTTTTGTCACCAAAGCCCCATATACTACCCACCACTGCGACCTGTACGCTCTCGTTGGCTGGCCCTCGTCGCCAAACCCACTGGCTACAAGTTATCTACAAGTCTCTGCTAGGTAAAGCCCCGCCCTATCTCAGCTCGCTGGTCACCATAGCAGCACCCACTCGTAGCACACGCTCCAGCAGGTATATCTCACTGTTCACCCCCAAAGCCAATTCCTCCTTTGGTCGCCTTTCCTTCCAGTTCTCTGCTGCCACTGACTGGAACGAACTGCAAAAATCACTGAAGCTGGAGATTCCCATCTCCCTCACTAGCTTTAAGAACCATCTGTCAGAGCAGCTCACAGATCACTGCACCTGTTCATAGCCCATCTGTATACAGCCCATCTATCTACCTCATTCCCATACTGTATTTATTTATTTTGCTCCTTTTGCACCACAGCATCTCTACTTGCACATCCATCTTTTGCACATCTACCATTCCAGTGTTTAATTGCCATATTGTAATTACTTCGCCACCATGGCCTATTTATTGCCTTAACTCCCTTATTTGACCTTATTTGCACTCATTGTATATAGACCTTTTCTTTTTTTTCTACTGTATTATTGACTGTATCTTTTGTTCATTCCATGTGTAACTGTGTTGTTGTATGTGTCGAACTGCTAAGCTTTATCTTGGCCAGGTCGCAGTTGCAAATGAGAACTTGTTCTCAACTAGCTTAAAGGTGAATAAAGGTGAAATAAAAAATGTAAAACGCCACGCAGTCGTGGGTGAACAGGGAGTACAGAGGACTGGGGACACATCCCTGGGGGGACCCTGTGTTAAGAGTCAGTGTGGAGGAGGTGTTGTTGCCAATCCTCACAGCCTGTGGTCGGCTCGTCGGGAAGTCCAGGATCCAGTTGCAGAGGGTGATGTCCAGGCCCAGGGCTCTGAGCCTTGTGAATAGCTATGGAAATGGCATCTTCCGTGGATCTGTTTGAGCGGTAGGCAAATTGGAGTAAGTCCAGTGTGCCTGGCATGCTGGCCTTGATGTTGGCCATGAACAGCCTCTTAAACCACTTCACGATAATTGAGGTGAGCGCAACGGGGCGATAGCCATTTGGGCATGTCACCTTGTCTTTCTTGGGCACAGAGACGATGGTGGTTTCCTTTAAGCAGGTGGGGACTACAGCCTGTGACAGGGACAGGTTGAAGTTGTCCGAGAAGACGCCCGCCAGCTGGTCAGCACACACTCTGAGGACGTGGCCAGGGATGCCATCTGGGTCGGCGGCTTGGCAAGTATGCACTCTTTTGAGAGTTTTCTTCACGTCAGCCTCGGAGAGCGAAAGCACCTGGTCTTCCGGAGCAGCGAGAGTCTGCCTGAATGGCTCAGTATTGTCTGCCTCGGAGCGAGCATAGAATGTGTTAAGCTCGTCTGGGAGGAAGGCTTTGGATGGCACCACACAGTTGGATTTGCCTTTGTAGTCTGTGATAGTCTCTAGTCCTTGCCACATGTGACGCGAGTCTGAGTTGTCAAACATCAATTCAAGTTTGAGTCTGTATTGTCTTTTTGCGTCCCTGATGGATATGTGGATCGAAACAAAGGAGGTGCTTCCACAATATTGACAATGGATCAGCTCCTAGAAAGATGACATCACGTATGGCTGCAAATATTGAGGAAGCTTATTCTATGATAATTCACTAAATCGAGACTTGTTGTTGTTGTTACATATTGTGAAATATATAGAGGCAAAAATTACAGTAGCCTACAATTAGCAATATAGAACTCGAACGAACATGAAATTGGTTTCAATATTATAAAATTACAGTGCCTTGCGAAAGTATTCGGCCCCCTTGAACTTTGTGACCTTTTGCCACATTTCAGGCTTCAAACATAAAGATATAAAACTGTATTTTTTTGTGAAGAATCAACAACAAGTGGGACACAATCATGAAGTGGAACGACATTTATTGGATATTTCAAACTTTTTTAACAAATCAAAAACTGAAAAATTGGGCGTGCAAAATTATTCAGCCCCTTTACTTTCAGTGCAGCAAACTCTCTCCAGAAGTTCAGTGAGGATCTCTGAATGATCCAATGTTGACCTAAATGACTAATGATGATAAATACAATCCACCTGTGTGTAATCAAGTCTCTGTATAAATGCACCTGCACTGTGATAGTCTCAGAGGTCCGTTAAAAGCGCAGAGAGCATCATGAAGAACAAGGAACACACCAGGCAGGTCCGAGATACTGTTGTGAAGAAGTTTAAAGCCGGATTTGGATACAAAAAGATTTCCCAAGCTTTAAACATCCCAAGGAGCACTGTGCAAGCGATAATATTGAAATGGAAGGAGTATCAGACCACTGCAAATCTACCAAGACCTGGCCGTCCCTCTAAACTTTCAGCTCATACAAGGAGAAGACTGATCAGAGATGCAGCCAAGAGGCCCATGATCACTCTGGATGAACTGCAGAGATCTACAGCTGAGGTGGGAGACTCTGTCCATAGGACAACAATCAGTCGTATATTGCACAAATCTGGCCTTTATGGAAGAGTGGCAAGAAGAAAGCCATTTCTTAAAGATATCCATAAAAAGTGTCGTTTAAAGTTTGCCACAAGCCACCTGGGAGACACACCAAACATGTGGAAGAAGGTGCTCTGGTCAGATGAAACCAAAATTGAACTTTTTGGCAACAATGCAAAACGTTATATTTGGCGTAAAAGCAACACAGCTGAACACACCATCCCCACTGTCAAACATGGTGGTGGCAGCATCATGGTTTGGGCCTGCTTTTCTTCAGCAGGGACAGGGAAGATGGTTAAAATTGATGGGAAGATGGATGGAGCCAAATACAGGACCATTCTGGAAGAAAACCTGATGGAGTCTGCAAAAGACCTGAGACTGGGACGAAGATTTGTCTTCCAACAAGACAATGATCCAAAACATAAAGCAAAATCTAAAATGGAATGGTTCAAAAATAAACATATCCAGGTGTTAGAATGGCCAAGTCAAAGTCCAGACCTGAATCCAATCGAGAATCTGTGGAAAGAACTGAAAACTGCTGTTCACAAATGCTCTCCATCCAACCTCACTGAGCTCGAGCTGTTTTGCAAGGAGGAATGGGAAAAAATTTCAGTCTCTCGATGTGCAAAACTGATAGAGACATACCCCAAGCGACTTACAGCTGTAATCGCAGCAAAAGGTGGCGCTACAAAGTATTAACTTAAGGGGGCTGAATAATTTTGCACGCCCAATTTTTCAGTTTTTGATTTGTTAAAACAGTTTGAAATATCCAATAAATGTCGTTCCACTTCATGATTGTGTCCCACTTGTTGTTGATTCTTCACAAAAAAATACAGTTTTATATCTTTATGTTTGAAGCCTGAAATGTGGCAAAAGGTCGCAAAGTTCAAGGGGGCCGAATACTTTCGCAAGGCACTGTATATAGGCCTATGTAGCCTATACTGTAGGCTATTTATCTTTTAGTGCAATCAGCTCGGTTTTCATGTTTATCCCTCGCTTGTTTGTAACAATTGCAAAGACATTGTGCAACTTTGTATTTGTAGTCAACTTCATTGTGAAGTCAACAGCGGTCACAGAGATCTCCTGTGTATAAAGTGACGCGGTAGAGGAAAAACATATCTGTCGAGGCACTTAGAGTGGTCTGAGGCTGTTAGTAAATAACGAGCGTTTTGTGCAACCTTAGTAACAACGGTGTTGATGGTGTTGGGAAACAGCTCGGATATTTAACGGTGCTTCAACGAAAGTTCTAATGATGAACAAGATGCTTTTGGGAAACCGGGCCCAGATCTTTTGACCTGGTTGTGCTTTTTTCTCAGGACCTCGGAATCAACTGTACAGCGGAGCCTTATCAGTATAACAATAATTATCTGGGAGATTTTTTTCCTAGTCGCTAGGCTCCCAAAATAAAACTCCTGGTCGCACAGCAAAATTGGTCACACTTTGTAGCACTATCACTTGTCTCTGTTTCTCTCTCTCTCTCGCAGGCATCCAGCACTCAATGTCCCTTTGTCCTGGCACCCAGGCCTGCTTATTCATCTTACCATCTGTATGATAAAGTGCCACCTGAACCCGGGCCAAGAAGCCATGTGAACTCAACTCTCAGCATAGCAGGGGGGTGGATGGATAGAAGCAAGATGGCGCCTCCGCCCAGTACCCTGCCCTGAACTTTAATCACTGTTACTAGCCGGCTCCCACCCGGTACTCTACCCTGCAACTTAGAGACTGCTGCCCTACGTACATAGAGTCATTGAACACTGGTCAGTTTAATAATGTTTGCATACTGTTTTACCCACTTTATATGTATATACTGTATTCTAGTCCAGGCTCATCCTATTAAACTACTGCTGTACACACTTTTTCTATTCATATACTGTTCATGCTGTTTATACACACCTGGGCTGTCCCCGACTAAAACAAATCTTTGTTGAACTAGTCATCTGTTCTTTCGACCAATCGATTGGTCTACATTTTTAAACAAGTATTTTTCCCTACACCATGTGTGTTATAATAAAATCAACTATATGTAGGCTACTGAGAATGTCTGATGCTTTAAGCACACTGTGACTAAATAATTAAGACACACAAATGACTCGAGGGAGCCAGAGATCAAGATAACCTAACCAGAAAAAAAAAGAAAACCGCTCCCGACCCTCTTCCTCCCGCTGCTGCTGGCCTTCGCAGATTGACAACCTTTTCCATCTGGAGTGCCAATTTATCTTACAATTTCTACCATCTGAGTGCCAGTTATGATTTATATATGCACATTTTCGTGGAACAGTTTAATTTCATTTATAATAATGCCTTTGTATCTCAAAATCATTATCATGTGGTTAATCAAAATTCTAAAAGTAATTTCCATTGCCAACTATGTAAAAATAGCCTACATAAAGCCAACAAATAAAAACATTGCAGCCTGCAGGCAGAAAATATCCTGATAAAAATAAATATCCTATAAATCACATTGGCTATGCATGGCCTGTCTGCAATGAACTTGAAACATTGTATCACTATTAACTTGGGTCAGGCCTGAAGCTCCTGCTAGCAAACTTGCAACATAATATATTGAACACATTAACATAAATTACCTTAATCAAACAAACATTGTAGATTAGAAATTATGGGAATTAACGGTAAATGTACAACTGGTGATACTGGTGTGCCATCACCCACGGCCTCCGCAATGGATTAGTCCCCTCTGACAGGTGTGAATCAGACAGGTGTCCCATGTGTCATAATATACAATATATGCAAAAATATGCAAATCTGTGTACGCGACCAATACAGTTTTATTTGATTTCGATGGGATAACACAACTTGGGATCAATTCAATAAAACAAGAGTGGTAAGGTCAACAGAAACACAACAGCCCAAACACAAGAGCTGAGGCAGTAACGTTACTAAAACACACTTCCAAGGCAGCCCTACATCACTTGTTCCATTGGGAGCCACACTTCAAAAGGAGCTTAATGATGATGAATGTGTAAATACAATGTTTTTTGTATTTTCTTTTTTCAATAATTGTTTATTTGCTCATAGGCCTAAGTGATAGATTCCCACTCGTAATTATTTTTGCATTTGCTTTTCTAACCCCGAGCCATTTCTGAACCCGCATAGGGCAAATACAAATGCAGCGGAGGATAACATAAACTAAGTCAAAAATTGGCATCTTCTGTGTTTACAGCTAGCCTCTGCCTTTTTAGCTTGGATTAAATACTGCTCTGCTTCCTGCCTAAACATAAATAACATCAGACCTACAGCACAGAAAATTGTCATTGCTAGGGGATCCCAATAAGCAAAAACACCTTGTGTGGAAGTAATCTTACCTGTGTTACCATGACCGATATGATTGCCATTACACAATACAATAAAATTATCTTACAGAAATCCACCAATAACAACAATCTTTGGGAAATCCCATATGAGCCATGTCAGTCACAAATGGTAGGCCTATATTGTGTCCTTCAATGACCAGCCATATATAAAATGGGGGTGAAAACTGGGTGAGGAATAGAAGGGTGGGGAATGAGAGAGAGCGAGAAAGAGCGAGAGAGAGAGAGAGAGAAAGGGAGAGCGAGAGAGAGAGAGAGAGAGAGAGAGAGAAAGGGAGAGAGAAAGAGAGAGAGAGAGAGATAGAGAGAGAGACTGAGAGAGAGAGAGAGAGAGAGAGAGAGAGAGAGAGAGAGAGAGAGAGAGAGAGAGAGAAAGAGCGAGAGAGAGAGAGAGAAAGAGCGAGAGAGAGAGAGAGAAAGAGCGAGAGAGAGAGAGAGAGAAAGGGAGAGCGATAGATGCTGTGATGTTGGCCGTATGTGTTAATGAGCCTTGACTGCTTTCGACACAAAACGGCCAAAACCCACAGACACGCCTTGCCCCAGAGACGCTAAATTCTTATACCAAACCAACCCCTAGCCCCTACCTCATTAGCACTTCTGATATGAAATTAGTGTATATGAGCAATATGGCAACAACAAAAAATCCACCCAGCCTTTCAGAGGACATGACCTGGTGATGTCATTATGGGTCAACCAAATTCCTTCCATCATTCTCAGACATGAATCCAGACACCTGATGCAACAGTTGCACTGACAGATTATACATTTGATTGAGATGGGTTGAATGAGTTTAAAGCTTATGAAAGAAGAGTTCGCCTATGGTTTCAGCAAAAGGAACGTTGTACACACCATTAGTATGTCAATACACCCCTTTCCTACAATGACACACAGACCATCACCCCACCACAACAGTGGGTGGGCCAGAGTGCAGCGAGTCCTGGCCTGTCATGGGCACCAAAGCCTGTTAACACGGTCCATTAGTTCTGGAGGTGAACCCAGTGTGAAGCAGGCCGGTCTTGTAATGGTGAAATCAGTTCATTTGACTGATGTTCTGACGTTAAAGTGGAAGTCCAATGATAGTGCATCCGTCTGTCTCTATAACAAGTATTTGTGAAGAGATGACTGGTCAACATGTATAGTAATAGCCTAACAAAATATGAATCATCATGACTCATGATCACACTAATTCACAACATAATTATCACATAATGAAGAGGAAAATGACTAAGGCTATTTTGATTAAACTACAGTCCATCTAACCCGTATCAATATAATACACTAATTTTTATTGAACAATAGAATATTAGTTTCAATTTCTGAATTACACACATTTATGTCAAACGTTACATGTGAATACACTATACAATGCAGCAAAGACAGCTGTTAGCCAGGGGAGTCAGTATAATATCAAATTGAAATAATGAAAACAAACCAAATATATTGTCCTCATTCCAACCGCCAAAGATAAATCAAGTAGCCTGAAGAGCAGGTGCGTCAAAACATATAGCTTATAGCGAACTCAATTTAGTCATGCCTGCTATTCTGTTATTTCGTAGGTAGAAGTTTATTTTGGAGATAAACGCTCTATTTTACCATATTATGGAATAGCACAATCAAACGTAGGGTAGTTTACCGGAAGTCCCCATTCATTCATTCGAATAACATACTTTCAACGTTATGTGTTTATGTTGTTACATGAATCGCACCGATACATAGGAACATTTCGCGGTGTGCGACATTCCAGGGTCATGAACAGATACATATAACATTTCTGTTAAACCGTTTCTCGCGAGTGAAGTTTAAAGCATCTCGTTAGTCAACTCAACTCCCTGAGAACAATGAACAGATTCCGAGCAATGCAGCATCCCGTGCCTCAGTTCAACAGCTCTATATACCGTTAGTCACAGACAATGCGCAAGGGCTAAAACTTCTACTCAGTGTTTCCCCTGCCTCTAGTTGGAACCACATCAACAAAAAACACTCTGATAATTATTCCTAAAAACTCAAAATAAAAGCTGTAAAGTTGTACGAAAGTAACGGTTCTGTGTAATAACAACATCCTAACCCAATGTATTTACATGTATTTTCAAAACAACAGATCAAAACACATTCCTCTAAAATAGTTGCGCGAACAAACTTACCTTTTCATTCGGGAAAATGTTTCCGGATAGCCTACGGTAGTAACCTTCGCTTCAGCTGCAGGATTCTCAAACACCCCCCAAAAATTCCGCATAACCAATTTCAGCAGGCATTGAATTCTTCATAACGTGCTCTGTGAGACTGTGCTGGCTTGGAAGCTGGGCTGGGGGGAGGGGTGGCGCCATTACCTGCCGACCGAAACAACGCAGGCAGTCTCCCAAATAAAATCACAGTGGAGGGGGCGTTTGAGAAACAGACACGACACTTTTTTCATGTTTGATGGTACTCGACCGTGCAGACCGTAGCGAGAAACATTCTGTACAGAAAAAAATATTACTCAGTTCAGCAGTGTTCTGCTGTGATAATGGTCCTACTGAGTAGCTTAATAATAATGACTATACGATGTTAATAGTGGGAGGAAGTTGTAATTATATGTAGCCTCATCAACTTTGAAATAGGCTATTGGATAATTTGACATAAAATAATATTAGTAATCATGCCCGGTTAGTCGAGGTAATATTTACATGTAGGTAGAGTTATTAAAGTGACTATGCATAGATAATAACAGAGCGTAGCAGCGGCTTAAAGGGGGGGGGGGCGCAATGCAAATAGTCTGGGTAGCCATTTGATTAGATGTTCAGGAGTCTTATGGCTTGGGGGTAGAAGCTATTTAGAAGCCTCTTGGATCTAGACTTGGCACTCTGGTACAGCTTGCCGTGCGGTAGCAGAGAGAACAGTCTATGACTAGGGTGGCTGGAGTCTTTGACAATTTTTAGGGCCTTCCTCTGACACCGCCTGGTATAGAGGTCCTGGATGACAGGAAGCTTGGCCCCAGTGATGTACTGATGTAGGACCTGGGTGTGCACTCAAATATTATGAGCTTCACCATAACCATTTGTCTGGATGGTGACATTAACCAGCCACAGACCTACTGTATATTCAGTAGAGGGTAGGCTATTGACTTCTGTAATGATTAGAGCCATCACATGTCAAAATCAATAGATGGCAACTAATTGGCCCCTATATTAGAACAGGTATTTCAGCAATCAGCATTGAGGGTGTTACGCATGTCTTGGGGTTGTAGCCAACTAGAATTAAAAAAAAAACGTGTCTAAATGGCCTCCCGAGTGGCGCAGCGGTCTAAGGAACGGCATCGCAGTGCTTGAGGTGTCACTGTCACAACCGGCCGTGACCGGGAGCCCCATAGGGTGGCGCACAATTGGCCCAGCATCGTCTGGGTTAGGGGAGGGTTTGGCCTGGGTTCTAGCAACTGCTTGTGGCGGGCCGGGCGCCTGCAGGCTAACTTCGGTTGTGAGTTGAATTGTGTTTCCTGCGACACATTGGTGCATCTGGCTTCCCGGTTAAGCGGGTGGGGGTTAAGGAGGGCGGTTTGGCGGGTCATGACTCGACCTTCACCTCTCCCAAGCCCGTTGGGGAAGTTGCAGCGATGAGACAAAATTGAAATTGGGAGAAAAAGGCGGTAAAATACAACAACAACATAAAGTATATAAAAACTTGTGTAATTATCAAAGGTAAGAGACAAATTACCCACTGGGCAAAACCGGGTTGAATCAAAGTTGTTTCTACATCATTTCAAACCCCAAAAATGACATTGAAACAACGTGGGAAACTGATTGGACTTGCAAAAAGTATTTTAATCTAAATCCAATGACATGGTGAAATGTTTTGTTGATTTCACTTATCATTTACGTTAGTTGAAAACTCAACCAAATGTAAATCAAAAGTGGACGTTGAACTGACGTCTGTGCCCAGTGGGTAGTACTTCAGCTCTTGTGCTACTCTTGACAATGGGAATTACCCAAGCAGTTTACGCTATTGAGTGCGCAACAGCTACCACACCACATTTCTAACACACAGCCATTTTCATTCTCAAGGAATGTTTACACCCGGTCTGAGGGCTACGCAGCTATGAGCCACATAGTCCTCTTCCACCCATATGATTAACAGGGCTATGTTACCCTTTAATCTGGAGCTCTGCCAGTCCGGGAACTCCTTAAATTTGAGCCAGTTTGCTACAGCAGGAAAACAATCCTGCAGCAACACAACATGAATGTGAGTTATTATGTGGGTTATAATGAATGGATATTTTTTGTAGGGGTTGATACATGTTTAGTAAGGGAAAATCAAGTCTGAAATTTCAAAGTGGAAATTAAAACTTCAGAAGCCTTTTTTAAACCTCAAATACACTACAATGTAAAAGTTATCCTGCAACTGGGTGACGAAATTAAGATCCTACATCTGTACGAGTACTCCTTGATACAAATAGTATGAGGTGGTGTTCATTAGAAATGAATAACGCCACAGTTTCTCTGTTCAGTGTCCTTCATTAAAAGGTCCAATGCAGATGGTTTATCTCAATAGTAAATCATTTCTGGACAATAATTAAGTACCTTACTGTGCTTGTTTTTAATTAACATGATACAAAATAAACAAAAAAAGCTTATTCGCAAAGAGCAATTTCTCAAGTAATAGTTATAGTTTTCTTTTGCATTAAATGTGTCTCAATCAACAACATCCACCGATGTCGCACTTTCGCATCTGCGCTGAAAGGTGACAGCGCTAGAGAGTTTTTTTTCCCCCAGATATCATGAAAATCGGTCTTCTCACAAAACCGTCTGTAGGGACTGAACGGTTATGACCCCTCTATGGAAAGATGAGACTCTCACGAATATGATAGGGTTATCCGTTTTGCTCTACGACACCCACAAGCGTCTTGGCACTCGTCTGAAGTCGGTACAGCCGATCTGCCAACTTCTGTCTAGTTCTGTAGTATTAGCCGTCTAGCTAAAAGAGTTGTATAAGCAACAGTGTCCGACTGGATTCTTGATAGGGGGGTACCCATGGGCAGTACTCCAAAAAGGGCTGTAAGGGGAGACGGATCTATAACAGTGTCATATATATCAGAGAAACATTTAAATATTAATTCCCAGAAACCTGACAGTTTATGACAGCCCCAAAACATATGCAACAGTGTGGCTGGTTCCACCTTACATCTGACACAGGTAGGATCAAAATCAGAGAATATTCTTCCAAGTTTGGCCCCCGACCAGTGGATACGGTGAACCACCTTGAATTGAATGAGGCTGTGTCTAGTGCTAAAAGAGGACGAGTGCACCCTGTGCAGCACAGATTCCCAGGCGTCTTCCCCAAGTTCCTCCCCCAAATCCTTTTCCCATCGAGTCTTTAAAGGCACCAAAGAAGGGTTCTGTAAGTCATGAATGATTGCATATACATCTGAAATTGCGCCCCTAGGAAGCTTGTTCAGCTCCAAGATGCTCTCTATAGCTGTATTCGCAGGCCTATTGGGAAATCCAGGTGTATTAGCCCTGACAAAGTTTCTAGTCTGTAGATAGCGGAAAAAGTGGGATTGGGGGAGATTGAACTTTTCCTGCAGCTGAGAAAAAGAGGCAAATGTACCATCAAAGAATAATTGGGCTAGCGAGGAAAGGCCTAGTGAGTGCCAAATGCCAAAAGCCCCATCATTCAAAGATGGAGGAAATAAAATGTTCTGATTGATTGGGCCTGATAGAGAAAAGCCTCGGAGGTTAAAGGCTAAACGGAACTGATTCCAAATTTTAAGAGACTGCTTTACAATTGGGTTGGCACACCTTTTGCCTAGGGACACTGGGAGAGACGAGCACAGCACAGAGGAAAGTGCTGCAGGTTTACACGATTCAGACTCCATCTGGACCCAGAGTGGTCTAGGGCCAGTAGGATCAGTCTGCAGCCAGTACAGAACGGCTCTAAAATTTGCAGCCCAGTAGTATGTCTGAAAATTTGGTAGAGCTAAACCCCCCAATGACCTAGGCTTCTGTAAATGTTTTCTACCAATCCGTGGTACCTTGCCATCCCAAATAAAATGCATGAATGTTTGATCCAGTGAAATAAAAAAAGATTTTGGAATAAAAATGGGTAAACATTGAAATAAATATAGAAATTTGGGCAACACATTCATTTTAATGACATTAACCCTTCCGATAAGAGAAAGGGGTAGCGAATTCCAAAAAGTAAAAGATTGTTTCAATCTGTCTGCTAGAGCAACAAAGTTTTCCTGAAACAAATTTGAATATTTCCTTGTCACTTTTACTCCCAAGTAAGTGAATTGATCCCGGACAATCCTAAACTGAGAACTTGTGAAAGAGCACTTTAAAGCAGCCTTGTTTACCGGAAAAAGCTCACTCTTGCCTAGATTCAGCTTGTACCCTGAGATTGATCCAAACTTTTTAAGAACAGATAGGGCACGTGGCAATGAGGTATCGGGATTGGAGATAAACAAAAGGAGGTCGTCAGCATATAGCGAGACTTTCTGCTCCCAGCCCGCCCTGATTATGCCTTGAATGGCATCATTAGAGCGTAGTGCAATGGCGAGAGGCTCGATTGCCAAAGCAAACAACAAGGGGGAGAGTGGGCAACCCTGTCTGGATCCGCTGTGCAAGGGAAAATAGTCAGAGGACAAGTTATTAGTCCGTACCGAAGCCATGGGGGAAAAATAAAGAGTCTTTATCCACGCAATGAACTTGGGGCCAAAGCCAAATCTATAAAGGGCAGCTGTTAGGTAATCCCACTCAACGCGGTCAAACGCTTTTTCGGCATCAAGTGAGACCACCACCTCCGGGTCCTCCGACGCTGGGGAGTACAGTATATTCATAAGGCGCCTAATATTGAAAAATAAATGCCTATTTCTCACAAAGCCAGTCTGGTCAGAGTGTATTACTTGGTGCAGCAAGCCTTCCATACGGATGGCTAAAAGCTTAGCTAGGATTTTGTAATCACAGTTTAAAAGCGAGATTGGGCGATAGGATCCACATTCCAGGGGGTCTTTGTTTTTCTTTAGTAGTAATGAAATTGAAGCCTGATAAAGACTAGGCGGCAGCTTTGAAGTATTGAGGCACTCTGCAAATAGTCGGGACAAGAATGGGCAAAGCAGACCAGAAAACGTCCTGTAAAATTCGGTTGGAAAACCGTCCGGACCCGGTGATTTACCACTTTTCATTGCGGACACTGCTGTTACAATCTCCTCAAGCGTAAATTCTTCTTCTAGACAGTCATGGGAGTCTGTATCAATTGAAGGCATATTCAAGCCATTAAAGAAGGAGTCAATCAGCAAAGGGTCTTGAGGGGATTCAGAGGTGTATAGCGCAGAGTAAAATTGTTTAAATTGATCATTGATCTCTTTATGTATAACTGTGGTGGCACCAGACGGGGTCCTTATTTGTGGGATTAGCCGTGAGGCCTCAGATTTACGGATCTGATGTGCAAGGAGTTTACTGGCCTTGTCGCCTTGTTCATAGACTTTGTATCGAGCTCGCAAGAGTAACTGTTCAGCTTGCCTGGTAGAAAGCTCATCAAATTCAGATTGGAGTAGTTGGCGCTCTTTATGCAGATCAGAGGAAGGATCCGTAGCATACTTCTCATCCAATGTGGCTATGGACTCGCTCAGGTCCCGAAGTCGCTGGGAGCGAACTCTGTTTTGGTTGGCTGTATAAGAAATAATTTGGCCACGTAGGTATGCTTTGAGAGACTCCCATATGGTAGAGCAGGACATACCTGGTGTTGAATTAGTTTCTAGGAATAAGGCAATTTCAGAAGAAATGAAATTGACAAACTCCTTATCTGAGAGTAAAATGGGGTTGAGACGCCATTGATAACACCTAGGGGGTCGCTGGGGAAACTCTAGTTCAAGCACTAATGGTGAATGGTCAGAGATAACAATACTCTCGTAAGTACACTGCCGAAGGTTAGGCAGAAGTTTTTTGTCCAAAAATAAGTAATCAATCCGGGAGTATGTTTTATGAACATGAGAATAAAAGGAATACTGTCTATCTGTAGGATGTAGGAAACGCCAGGCCTCAAACATAGCATATTTCTGAAGAAAGGATTGAATAAGTAGGGCACATTTAGATGGGCCTGTATTTATTTGTGAGGACTTGTCCAGAACTGGGGACATTTTACAGTTGAAATCCCCCCCTAAAATCAACAAATGATAATCTAAATTGGGAATAGCAGACAGAAAGGAAGAAATGAAACTTGTGTCATCCCAATTGGGAGCATAAACACTAGCCAAAACAAGAGGGGTAGAAAACAGTTCACCAGTTACTATGACGTATCGTCCCTTAGGATCAGCAATAACCTCAGAAGCTACAAAGGGAGTAGCTTTATCAACCAGAATAGCAGCACCTCTTGATTTACTATGAAAGTTTGAGTGGAACACTTGACCAACCCAGTCCTTACGCATCCTAAAATGCTTACCAGTCCTCAAGTGAGTCTCTTGTAGAAATGCAATATTTGCATTCAAACCCTTTAAGTGCGTCAACACCCTCTTACGCTTCACCGGGTTGTTAACCCCTTTCGTATTCCAAGAAATGTACTTGATCGTATTATTTCGGCCCCTCTGGGCATTCCCGTTATTCAACCCTGTCATCAGAGCATAGAATGGAAAAGCAATGAGCGCCCAAAACCCCCAGAATAACTTGTCCCAGAGTAATAATGTACGGTGGTAAATGTTTGGAAAAAGTACAGAAAAAAAAACAGAAAAAAAAACTAAAAAGACAGAATGACAACATTAGAACTGAACAATTCAACCTGCCCCCCCACCCCCTCCCCCTCCCCCCATCCCAGACAATACCTCCCCAAACGAGGTACAAGCCTAAATAGAACATGTTCTCTTCGCACAGTATGTCTGTGAGAGTGCGGTCTTAAACCTAAACCCACAGTCCCGCTCTTTAAAGTCGTGTTTTGTTAGTGGATCAAGCAGCAAAAAGAAAGATTTGTATGTATTTTTTCAAATAAAAAAAAGGCGAATCCCTTGTGCAAACGGAATGACAAAAGCACCACTTGTAGATGTATATAATTGTATTCACCCGTCTTATAACAGGCATTGAGAGAGAAAATAAATAAAATGTATAAAGGCTCTCAGCCAAAAATCTAATTTGAAGTAAGGAAATCGTAGTTAGACAATCAAAAATAATAGTAATTATAATAGTAGTCTAGTTGAAGCTGAGACAGCTTACAACCAATACCAAAAAACGACGTGTGCGCAACGTTAAACGTTTGCTGGGCATAAATGACGCTCAAAACTTTTAAAATGAAAGTGAGGCCCCAGAAACCGTGTAGCCTCAGGAGACATTTACTGTTTACTGGGTCAATGCAAACGGATGCAGTAAACAAATAACCCAAACTATTTTGAGTCACTGAGACAATGTGTAAACAAACTAAATAGGTGAGCGAGATAAGGCACGCACACTAGATAATCAAAACATTAGATCACATCAAATAAGCCTGAATAGTTTCACCAACTATACAAGACTAGCCTGTTATATCTATACATAATTGTACCACAAGTGGGGTACTTACAATCCACACTGTGAGCATATTCAAGACTTCTTGATGTGACGTTGAATGTGAGCCATAGCCTCATCCGGAGATTCAAATGTGTGGTCTTTACCCTCATGAGATATCCATAAACGGGCCGGGAATCGCAGTCCATACTTCACACTTGGATGGTCCCGAAGTACTCGTTTGGCCTGTCCGAAAGCTGCGCGCTGCCTGGAAACAGTGGGGGAGTAGTCCTGGTAGATGGAGAAGCTCTGTCCTTGAAAGCTCAGAGTGGTATTGCGGGCTCGTCGGAGGATCTCCATCTTCTCATGAAAAAAGTGCACTCGAAGAATTATGTCACGGGGCCTCTCCCCATCCCGGGGCTTTGGGCGCAGCGACCGGTGGGCTCGATCAATCAGGGGCTTTTCATCTAAGGCAAGAACATCCTTCAGCAGCCCTGAAACGAAATCCGTGGCGCGATGCATTTCAGCGGACTCTGGGACTGATACAAGTCTCAGATTATTGCGTCGAGAGAGTCCCTCTAAACTCACACAGCACTCCCTCACCTTTTTCAAATCCGCAGCTAGGCGTTTAACTTCAGTCTCCAGGGATGTAGTTCAATCGGAGACATTAGTAGCGGAGGCCTCCAGTGCTGCAATCGTTGTAGTGTGTGACGCAGTTGTTGTTTTGAGTAATGTAATTGCCGGCACAGTCTCGTTCCGCAGGATGGTTAAATCTGCTTTTAAAGTATCAGAAACCTCCTGTATTCTGGCCTCAATCGTAGCAACCACCTGTGTTTTCATTTCAACTATCTCAGAGCGTAGTAGCCTGATGGCCTCGAGAATGTTCATTTCAGCGCCGCCAGGCCAAGCCGCGCCCCCGGGTAAAGTGTGCGTCCCCGGGCCCTCAGACTCAGGGGAGGGCGGTGATGAGAGCGGGTCTTGTAGGCCGGGTTTTCTCAAAGTCATGCTCTTGGCCTTATGTTTGGTCGACATGCTGACATTCGGAAGCAAAGTAGTCTTGGTTTTTACGGAAAGGGATCACCAAATTAATATTTGAAAATAAATACGGTTCTGCTGCAGAATTCACATAACATTCACACATTTAAGAATACCACGGGAGCAAACGGAGAACACGTCAGTCACACATGGCGTCCCCTACCATCCCCCGTACTCATTATATTTTGAATGCTTAGCAGGACATGAAAATGGTTTGATTCACACACTTATCAAGATACATTTTTATTTTTTATTTTTTTATTTAACTAAGCAAGTCAGTAAAGAACACATTCTTATTTATAATAACTGCCTTGTTCAGGGGCAGAACGACATATTTTTACCTTGTCAGCTCTGGGATTCAATCTAGCAACCTTTCGGTTACTAGTCTGACTCTCTAACCACTAGGCTACCTGGCGCCCCGCTGATCTGGCGGACTCACTAAACACATGCTTCGTTTGTAAATTATGTGCGAGTGTTGGAGCGTGCCCCTGGCTATCCGTAAATGTAAAAAACAAGAAAATGGTGCTCTCTGGTTTGCATAATATAAGGAATTTGAAATTACTTATACAATTACTTTTACTTTTGATACTAAAGTATATTTTAGCAATTAAATGTACTTCTGATACTTAAGTACATTTAAAACCAAATACTTTTAGACTTTTACTCAAGTAGGATTTAGATTTTTTTTTTTTACTTTGATTTGCACTTGAGTCATTTTCTACTTTTACTCAAGTAGGATTTTACTGCGTGACTTTGATTTTCACTTGAGTCATTTTCTATTAACTTATTTTTTACTTTTACTCAAGTACAACAATAGGGTACTTCTTCCACCACTGCTCTCACAAACCTGTCAGTTGTTTTGAACTAGGATGCCCACTACAAGACTCGTCTGAAGTTCCCCCAGCATCAGCTGAAAACATTAATGGGAGTACAGTCGAAAGTCGGAAGTTTACATTCACTTAGGTTGGAGTCATTAAAACTAATTTTTCAACCACTCCACAAATGTCTTGCTAACAAACTATAACTTTGGCAAGTCGGTTAGGACATCTACTTTGTGCATGACACAAGTCATTTTTCCAACAATTGTTTACAGACATGGTGTGGGGGTGCTTTGTTGCAGGAGGGACTGGTGCACTTCACAAAATAGATGGCATCATGAGGGGGGAAATTAGGTGGATATATTGAAGCAACATCTCAAGACATCAGTCAGGAAGTTTTAGATTTTTTTCTTGGTCGCAAATGGGTCTTCCAAATGGACAATGACCCAAAGCATACTTCCAAAGTTGTGGCAAAATTGCTTAAGGACAACAAAGTCAAGGTATTGGAGTGGCCATCACAAAGCTCTGACCTCAATCCTATAGAAATTTGTGGGCAGAACTTAAAAAGCATGTGCGAGAAAGGAGGCCTACAAACCTGACTCAGTTACACCAGCTCTGTCAGGAGGAATGGGCCAAAATTCACCCAACTTATTGTGGGAAGCTTGTGGAAGGCTACCCGAAACGTTTGACCCAAGTTAAACAATTTAAAGGCAACGCTACCAAATACTAATTGAGTGTATGTAAACTTCTGAGCCACTGGGAATGTGATGAAAGAAATAAAAGCTGAAATAAATAATTCTCTTTACTATTATTCTGACATTTCACATTCTTAAAAAAAAGTGGTGATCTTAACAGGCCTAAAACATGGACTTTTTACTTTGATTAAATGTTAGGAATTGTGAAAAACTGTGTTTAAATGTATTTGGCTAAATGCATGTAAACTTCCGACTTCAACTGTATATATGAGACTGTTTAGTTCCAAAAATAAAGGGTTTAAATACATGTAAAAAAAAAACATTTTAAAAGTGTTTCCTAATCTTTCTTATATATTTTCCTTGAGATTTGTATATGTTGTTCCATGTAGTGAATCTGTTATACAATGCGTTTGTATAGGCTAATAGCAGTAAGGACAAATAAAAAAAATATATATATAGGTCAACGGGTCTTAAAATTCAAAATCCAGTAGCAAAATGATCCTTGGTATGACCTTCTTAAAGCAATTCCATATCGTTTAGTAGAACCCCCCCAGACAGGGTTTATACTGTAATGGTTGAACTAATTTAGCGTCTGGTGATGTCACCAGGTAGGCAAAAACTCCATTCCACCAAAACAGGCTGAAATGTCAGGTGTTCTTGTCAAACAACTCTTACACTAAACATGTATTATCATGATTTTCACAATTTCAAACTATTATTCCAACCTCTTAGTTTGGAAATATATATAAAACACAGGAAATCAAGTTTTGACTGCACTGGGTCTTTAACTCTGATCAAGCTTTGTGACTGTGTTATGGTGTTAGTGGCACACAGCCAAGCTGTGATATCTTTAATCCAACAGTGGTTGCTTTCAAAGGTGGCAAATGTCCAATCCAGAGAGAGACCATAACGCGACTTTGAACTCTGAGACGAGTCTGTCATAACAGCGTGAGTTGATTCACACAACATGACTGGAAACAGTTTTCACACGAAACTGTATATGACTAAATAGGTGGATGATTTTCAGTATATTCCACAGAGGAAGGAAGGGAGGAGAGAGACCGGCCCACATTAAACTTTATATTGGCGGATGAATAGTTGTGTGAACCCTCAGGGTGAGGCTTTACTTGTAAAATGATATGGCAGGGAGGGATTGGAGGGAAAATTAAACGTTTTAATGCAGGGAGAAAAGTTCCACGCACCACCATACAACACATGAGGTAGTGCTTATCACAAGGGACATTTGTGGAACTTCACATAAGGAGAAGCTTAGGTAAACAGTAATCGTGTTAAGTCAACAAATACTGTGTTTGACTGCCCACACACTCCCTGCTACAATTCCATAGCACCACATACTATATAGAAAGCTTTAGCTGTGGTGTGAAAGGAGGACAAAATCATTAAAACCCTAATGAGAAAATACAAAGAGTTCATGTGAAGGAAGTCCGTGTTAGCACTAGGAGCATGGAGCACAACACAATCTGATCCATTATAAGTCACGTTAGGCTACTTTGTGTGTCACATTTTTTTTTATATAGTTCTCTGAGAAAAACGCAACAATATGATTGAAATACCACAATTGTGTGACTCAACGTGATCATCAAGAAAAGGCCTATTGGGTTCTGTTCTAAACTTTCCTCCTTTGTTGGGAGCTTGTAATTTGAGAGGATTGGTCAATTTTTTAAAAATCCCTTTCCAGCTAATTTGCAGTGCAACAGGTGCCTGCTCCAACTCTTATCTGCATCCATCACCCGGATCAAATAAAGACTTTTGAAAGCTGCAGCACAGCCTGTAATCTGCACACAAATGAAATAAAGCCCAGAGAATATCACAAACACAACCTAGAAAACAAAGTGTACCACGTGAATGCTACTGGGTGTCCTATAAGAACAGTTCCAGAGAAGATGCCCCTCTACTCCATGAAAAGCCAATGATTACTTCAATAAAATAAAATAAATAAGGGACACAATCTGCAAGTTGTGTCAAGCTTTGATTCGGGAATTAGAACACTTTCTCACAATAGGCCCTTCATTCAGAAGACAAAAGCTGTTATTTGAAAACAAAGTATTAGCCCCGTAACAATGCACCGGCGTTCTGCTCAAACATGAGTTTCCTTTTCTCCAAAGGCCCCCACTCAGCCTGCTAACAAAGAGGGGGTCCACATCCAGACCAATTAAAAAGGGTTTTGTTTTGCTTTTTCAACAAATATGTGTTTGTGTGCGTGTGTATGTTTCTGGGAGAAAGAGAGAGAGAGACAAGAGTAAGATTGTTTTTACGCTGTATAAGTTTGCTCCAGTTAATATATCATACTTGAAAGGCTCATATGCCTCTATGTAATAACAAAAACACATAACCTTTTGTGTCATAATAATCTAATACCTGAGCATAACAGGGATATTCAAAATTATTAATAGTAACAAAGTGTGGAAACACAAAATTAGGGGACTTTGTATTTTGACGGTAAAATGCCAAACAAAATAGCAACTTAACTTCTCTCAAGCGTTCCAAACAAAGACGAGTAATGGAGATATGTGTCATATGACTCTGTGACAGGCCATATGGTACAGTAGACCCACGGTACAGTACCTTATTTCACTGTGTCCACTGACTCCACTTCCTGAATGACATCATCCGACCTAGCTCTTAGTCAGCCACCTTGGCTATGATACTGTTTACTCACAGTCATATGATGGTACCTAAACACACACACACCCTGGGGCTGTTCTCAGTCATACCACCCTGAGGCAATTGGTTAGACAACACACCTATTAAGTAAAAGCCGTGCCCTTCTAATAGGTATCTTATCATTCAAAGAGGTTTCCTAGGACTGTTTTGCCCTTCTTAGTCATTCGACCTTCTTAGTAATTTGAGTCACACAGATTGAGGGAGTATCTTTCAAGGTTTCCCATGAGGCACTTTTTGAAGGGGGAAGTTGCCTAGTGTCTTAGTTTTTTTCTCTGTATGTAAATGTCAGGAAAAGATATATGACCATATTCACCACAATAATGGGGCAATAGATTCAGGAGGCGTCTCTCAACCAAAAGTTTTTAACATTGAGATTGGGGAAGAAATCGCTTGGCTCCCACAGTTTCATACATTTACTAATATGCAAATAGTCCTTGGATGAAGCCCAGTGGACTGAGCTGGGAGCATGGTGAGTAATGCAGCTGGCCCATGCACTGATCTACTTCAGGTTACTATTTTAAGGGGCATAAATTCAACATTAAGTAAGGGATAATCAACGAGGGGCTATGCATTCTATGGAAAATAATGAACGATGTGAAGTTGCAACTCCACGGAGTTGCATCATTTTCCAGAGAACGCATAGAGCCCTGAGTTGATTATCCCTTTTATACCACGGCTATAATTGAACACATTTGCCGCTAGAAATGTGTTAATTTGCAGGTAGAAATGTGTACAACATGCACTGAAGTAGCTAGCAAGTTTACTAGATAGCTACAGTCGTTTCAGTGGTAAACACACAGCTTGCTAGTGTAGCTAACCAAACCATCATAGCTTGCTATTATGAAAATCGAATTCAATAACACCAATGCTGTTTTCAATTCGACTTTCGCTTTCAAAAGCTTTTCAAAATGTAAAAATGAACTATAGCCATTGAATTCTACTGTGCAACTACACCGTGCATTACAGGGAAATAATGCATGCTCTGGAATCTCCTTCAAGCCAATGAGAAAGGAGTATTCAACAATGGCATGGCATAAAGGACATTATAAACTGGGTGATTCAAGCCCTGAATGCTGATTGGCTGAAAGTGTAACACGGGTATGACAGCACATTTATTTGAACTGTTCTACTTTTTAATGTTACTGTTTGTAACCAGTTTATAATAGCAATAACGCACCTCGGGGGTTGGAACAGCCTTGAGCCGTGGTGTATTGGCCCTATACCACACCCCCTCAGGCCTTATTGCTGAATTAAATTAGCAAAGCATCTTTTTAAACAAGGTTGTGGCTTCTCACATTAGCATTCAGTTACTTATTCAAGAGACAGCTGTAGTCATCACATCTATACTTATGACTAAAATATGCTTTCCCCAAAAATACACTATTCATGCCCCACAAGGGATTACTGGCGGAGAAACATACAGTCTGTGATGTCTGCTGCTCAGTGATGCTTCGCTCCCATCCTGTCACACCTGCTAAGCTACTTGTGAAACAGGCTTTCCCGACTGTAAGACAACCCCTTAGCTTGACAAAAGTGCAGTTTCAATAACAGACAGCTCTTTTCTGTACTTACTTATATCAACGTGCCGCCTGGGAGGCATCTGCACTCCGGTCTTTCTAGCAGCTGTGAGGTGTGATAGTGGAGCCGCTACAACGTAGGTCTTCCCAGGTGACACTGAAATAATGACATCATCCCTGTCAGCACATACCTGTTTCCTCAGGAAGCCCCTCCCACCTCCCCTCTGTACACCTATTAAAGAGACAGACACTCAGCAGGGCTGCCAGGAAAGAGGAAACACACTGAACTTGACAGGGCTCCCCATACAATGAGTCTGTTTACATAACCTCTACAAGCGCTGAGATACACAAGGCATTATATAAGATGAAGAATTTATGCTGTGCTTCAGTATAAAGGGAACTTTGGGAACAGTTCTAACATGTATTTTACATTTGAGTCATTTAACCGACGTTCTTATCCAGAGCGACTTACAGTAGTGAGGGCATACTTTTTCCTACTGGTCCCCCCGTGGGAATCGAACCCACAACCCTGGCGTTGTAAGTGCCATGTTCTACCAACTGAGCCACACGGGACACGGTTTTATACATTTTGAAGGGTGTTTGTTTCATGGCTCTTTTGGTGTTTCTCGATTTTCAAATACACAGCAAGCATTTAGTAATGTTAAATTATGGACGAGGTCTAGCTGAGAAACATGTCTCCCCTTCCTATAGTCAGACTGCAAGACATAAACACTGTATAATCATTGAATACATGTGTGATATTGCTGTTTGCCATTTGCTCCTCCCTCTAAATCACTTTAATATTTATAAATCTCACACATCGTGCCTCATTGAATCAGAGCTTCAGTTCAAATGTATGGCAAGGCAATAGGCAAGCAAAACAGTTATTGATGATGCGTCTCTGCCATTAGTTGGTCTGCGAGTGGTTAATAAATATCAATATTTCATAGCTTACTTGTTGATTGGATGGATTGAGTAGCAATAAGTATCTTTAACACTCAATGTTGAGGCACATAGTGAGGTCTGCACAACGCATTACCGGGGGCAAACTACCTGCCCTCCAGGACACCAACACCACCCGATGTCACAGGAAGGCCAAAAAGATCATCAAGGTAAACAACCACCCGAGCCACTGCCTGTTCACCCCGCTATCATCCAGAAGGCAAGGTCAGTATGTCACGTTCTGACCATAGTTCCTGTGCGTTTTCCTTGTTTTAGTGTTGGTCAGGACGTGAGCTGGGTGGGCATTCTATGTTGTGTGTCTGGTTTGTCTATTTCTATGTTTGGCCTGATATGGTTCTCAATCAGAGGCAGGTGTTAGTCATTGTCTCTGATTGGGAACCATATTTAGGTAGCCTGTTTTGTGTTGGGATTTGTGGGTGGTTGTTTCCTGTCTTTGTGTTTTATGCACCAGTTAGGACTGTTTCGGTTTTCACGTTTATTGTTTTGTATCCTGTTCATGTTTGAGTTACCTTATTAAATTAACATGAACTCTAACCACGCTGCGTTTTGGTCCGCCTCTCCTTCCCAGGAAGAAAGCCGTTACACAGTACAGGTGCATCAAAGCTGGGACCAAGAGACTGAAAAACAGCTTCTATCTCAAGGCCATCAGAATGTTAAACAGCCATCACTAACATTTAGTGGCTGCTGCCAATATACTGACTCAAATCTCTAGCCACTTTAATAATAAAAAATTGGATGTAATAACTGTATCACTAGTCACTTTAAACAATGCCACTTCATATCATGTTTACATACCCTACATTACTCATCTCATATGTATATACTGTACTATATACCATCTACTGCATCTTGCCTATGCAGCACGGCCATCTCTTATCCATGTATTTATATGTACATATTCTTATTCACTCCTTTACACTTGTGTGTATAAGGTAGTTGTTGTGAAATTGTTAGATTACTTGTTAGATATTACAGCACGGTCAGAACTAGAAGCACAAGCATTTCGCTACACTCGCATTAACATCTGCTAACCATGTGTGTGTCACTCAAATACTACAAATAGCAATAATATGATTTCCCATTAGCAGGAGAGAGATCAGACATTTGCTGCAGGCTATACATCAATGAGTTTCAAACAAAATTCCACTTGATCTAGGCCTAAGTCACCAACACTGTCATACGGATCATAAAAAGTTTCAGAAATTCCTGTGATGGGTAAATGATTACCATACATCCCGAACGGTATCATAGCTGCTATGAAGACCAATGTCATGACTGATTTGTCATGTGAACGTGTGATTCGTTCGAAAGCTACGCCCTATTCGGCCCGCACCAGCCTTTCATGAGCCTAAAGTGGCTTGTCGGTTATCTGTCACCGGCCAAACGTTTTCAGAGCAGTGGACGGTGATGATAATGACCGTGTAATTCATCATCTGTTTCATCCTCTGATCCTGGAGTGTAAAACAGGGGGACATCCTGATCCTGTGACCAGGTAAAGTTAGGCTACATCAGCCACTGAGGCACATATTGTAAAAACACTAATAACACAACAGAGACTCTAAATAATGGAAGAATGAATCAAAAAAAGTAGGCCCACTGATTCATTTATAGACTGTTTGCTTCAATATTTAGCCTAGCGAGATGTAGGCCAGTGTTATTGTCATCGGAAATAGCCTGGTTTCCATGCTCACCCATAATAGCAATGCGGAGGGAAATGGAAATGAGGTAGGCCTACAAAAAGCTTGATAAAAGCAGCCAATCGGAGAGCTCCGCAAAACGAAATAGAAGAAAACCCAAGCAATGCAAAGGAAGCGATAGAGAGTCTTGAGGAAGAAATAGGATCTCTGGAAAGATAACCATAAGACGCAGTGGAACCATTAGCACAAAAAGACAGTGGCATAAAAGACTAGAGTGCCAAATGTTATATTCTGCCAAGACTTTTATCACTCTGCTCATGCTGCTGAAGTTAGTCTTATTTGGGATTTTTGGCTACTGCTGTTGTTTCCCCTTCAGGAGTTTTCACAGGCACACCTATAGTGCTGCTGCCCAACTAATCCCAATGAGTCACAGTCTATCCAGGGGGCAAACACAATCTCAGTGTGCTCTGCTGTTTATTCCCAGTACAGCACCAATCTGCTCTCTGCCAACATTGTAATAAGCCAGAGAAGGTCCTCAAGCACAATAAACTATCATCGCATTATCATAAAACCCTACTAGGCAATTCTAAACTTTAGCTCCCTAAATCTCCCTTACACAAGATGAACACAATCAATTATTGAAATATGCAAATGTGGACAATTAAGGATTATGTGTGGTTTTTCGTTGAGATTCGATTCATCTCAGCGTGTCGCCAACGGGGGAAGTGAAATCAACACAGCTTCACTACTGCCATCTAATTATTTCCAACACCAAACAGCAGGCTACCTCGAACTATCTTACGTCCCCCTACAGTGTTTCGCCCGTTCTCTCTTTCTGAATAACGTTTTATTGTGTGAGACACATTTCAAAATTGAGATAATGCACCACTCGTCTCCTTTCAAGCCGTAAACAGAGGCCTTAAGACAAATTAAACTGCTGCGCATCAACAAAAGAGTACAATATTAGATTCCTCTCTTCCAACCAATTAGGAGAGGACCTGACCTGACCCATAATGTCACTACAGACTAAGGATAGGATCCGTCACTGTTAGATACATAGGGAGCAAAGATCAGGAGGGTTAGGGGACGAGGTGCAAAGGGTGCATCAGGATAATGAGGCTAGCTGGCTGTAAACAGATGCTGTCAGTTTCCTAGGGTGTCAACCTCCACACCCATCGTGGACAGTCAGTCACCATTCACCAATGCTCATGCATCCATTTAGTCACAATTGCTGGAATCTCTAAGGGATCCAGCTAGCTAGGACATATTCTAATCTACTGAGCATTCTTATACGTAATTCTACTGTAAAATGTTTTCTGATGCAACACTTAGCGCTCAGAATAGTCTCTCTTTCTATCAGATCCCACCGATGTACTCTGGTGGGCTGGAACCTGGAACTAGTCTCAACTTTCACTCACCATATGCCTCCCTGGCATACACTGGTGCCAAAGGGAGGAAGTGATCCACTGGTCAACAAATGAGCAAACCGACCCTGACGCTCCTCAAAACTACATGAAGCCTCTATCTTTAGTACCAGACACCGGCTTCAACATCATAAGCACAGAAGAGATAAGAAAAGAGAAATCCCAATTCATTGTTGTCTAAAAAGGATATGTGAACATATTCTATGTAAGGCTGGTTAAAGTTCAAATAGAGGCTAATACCACTGATGTCAACCCAACATGCTCTGATTATGGCGTCTGCCGGGCTGAGGTTGGATGACTCGTCACTGCTGGATTTGGGTTTGGACTTCCTGATGGTGGTTTCTGGCAAACCTTTCTATCCAATCAAAATGGGTTAGCGGATGCCCCGCCGCCTCACTTTTCTCCACACCCCGATAAATGAATAAAATATGTGTGTCATTTGTTGGGAAATATATTCCGCTCTTTGTTTATAATTCACTGTCCACTCTCCCTTGAGGCTTTCCCAAATAGATGTCCAAGAGAGCAAACAGCCTCAGATCACACGGTCAGATCATGTTCGAGCCTCGGATTGGACAATGAAACACACACGTTCCCCCCTCAGGCGACGTGCAGAGGTTTCATTTCTATCTCATGCAGTCATGGCTGAAGCCAGGTTAAACGTGGGACGTCCCTCATTATAAACAAACAGTCGGTTAAATTGATGGTTATTGCATCATTTTCTGATCTAATAGAAGCGATTAATAGACGAAACAACAATGTAATTTAACCAACTGACTGACCAGCGATCAGGGCATTCATCAGCAAAGACACAGTGCAAGCTGATAGTATTTTGGACAACCAAATTGAAGTCAAAATGATTGATGAAATCGAAGTGTGTCAGCTGGACGGGTGATTTGCAATTCAAAACTTACATTCTACCGGTACTACCATTAGTAGTAGGCCAACCGATAACACCACGACGGAATGCCTTTGAAGAGATGATGCGCCGCCAAGAACAGCAAGAATGTCCAGCAAAGTACATAGCCAGTGGCACGCTCACACTTCGTGCAGATCAGCAGGTGGGGGCTTTTCCTGGCAGCCAGGTGAGACAATCGAAGGAGGATACGGTGAGAAAGGGTACTGGGCTCAAATTTAGTCACGCTGGATCTATATAGAGTGATGCTTCTAATTGTACATGTTATAAACAAAAATATATATATTTTGACGATGATAGGTTATACTCTATGGCTGGATTTCAGTATTTTTTCCAATGCTACATTCATTTGGCAGACCTAGCTTGATTGACCCTCTTTCTACAAGGCCATGTCTATGAGAGGCCTAATCATATTTAAATTAATATTTTGTTAACGCCTAGGCTATAGAGATGCATTCAGGTAATGAACTCATTATTATGCATCAACATTTTAATTTGATTACAATTATTTATTGTCAATCATTCTTGAATGTGTTAGGCTATATGATTAAGTAGATTAATGAACTGATAATACATTACTTTTAAAAAACATTTTTTTTAATATGATAGGATGTATAATAGAATGCAATATTCTATGTGAATAATGTTAATTTGTGTATTCATAATAATGAACTGAAAATCAGTCTGAAATGGAATATTTTGCCTATTGTTCATGTCCATATAGCCTAGGACAATGTGGTAAAGTACTGTTATTCCTTATCCTCCTAATGTATTTTGTATTGTTATTTTTTCGCTCGCTCGCCTCACTTTTCTGGGAGGAAAATTCATTAAAAACAGTGGATAAATTTAGTCTGGCCTTAGGTAAAGACTTAGCTTAGGAGCACTTACTGTAGGTTACTTATTCTGCAATGATTCTACCAACACCCCCCATCTTATTATGAAATCATTTTTATCTCTTACGGTACACCAAAAACCACAGTGGGAGGGAAGAGGGGGGTGTTGGGTGTAAGGCAAATCCATGATAACAGAATGATGCTGATAATCACTTTTTGACTTAAAAAACGTATGCCAAACAAAAACCATTGATTGCAAAGTGAAACAAACCATAACACTCTATGGACAAGAAACTACTTTTAATCATTTCAACTGAACATTTTTTATAAAACATTTACTTGAACAACATTGCAGATGCAAAGTTTGATAACAGAATGACGGTAAAACTTCCCTCCGTTTTTTATGTGACCAGGTTTTCCTAAAACTGTTCAAATATTTACTCCGAATTAAGATTCTGTCATGCCTGCTCCCGCTCTCCCTCCCTGGCGCGCGAAGGCGCCAGGCTCCCCAGCAATGTGCACTCCTGCCACCATCAGTACGCACACCTGTCTTTTCCCTTTCACGCGCATCAGCACTTACTGGACTCACCTGGACTCAATCACCTCTGTCATTACCTCCCCTGTATCTGTCTGGTTCCCCCATTCTGTTCCCTGCTGTATTGAGACCACTTGACTTTTTCCACATTATGTTACGTTACAGACTTAGTCTAAAATTGAATAATAATAAAAAAATCCTCATCAATCTACACACAATAACCCATAAAGACACAACAAAAACAGGTTTTTCGAAATGTTTTGCAAAATTCTTAAAAAAAAAAAAAAACATACAATACTCGGAATCCCAGGTCCATACTACTTGTATAGAGAACTGATATTGTATACTTGTTGATGGGGTGGGATTGGCATGGGGTGTGGGGGGTCCGTGGGTGGCTTTTAACTCTGGGGTTTCCAAATGTCTTACTCATCGTTTGAAACAAGTTTGGTCCAAATCGGATGTTAGGTACTATATTTATTGAATATTATATGAATCCTATAAATTAAAATGGCCAATTTGGGTGCAATCAATTAGGTGAATTTCTCATATATCAAACTATGTGTTAACAAAATAATGTTGCATGAATGCTAATCTTATCTGTTTCAAACTAAATAAATGATTTCAGAACAAGCTGAGATGGTGAGTTGCTGAAATTACATGGAACGACCCTTCTACAAACTTGTATTATCCTCTCTCCTAATGAGGGGGAGAAATGTGAAAATATCTTAAAGGTCCAATGCAATTTTTTTCAGCTCAATATCAAATCATTTATTTTTGACAATTAAGTCAATTACTGTGATTGTTTTCAATAAAAATAGCAATAAAAAAAATAACAAACATAGCCTCTTAGCAAAGAGCAATTTCCCAAGCAAGAATTGTTCTAGGACTGTCTGTGTGAGGAGGGGAAAACTGAAAACTACCTGTTATTGGCAGAGAGGTTTGGAACTCTCTTTCTTACTGGTCTATAAACTAATTTACCACCTGGTGATGTCACCCCTTTCCAACTGTTTAACCAGAAATCAAAACCTGCTTATTCCTAATATTAAGAATAGAAAATGGTTGAAAAATGTATGCCTTCATTTCTGAAACATTTGATATGCTCTTTTGCGCTTTACGTTGGTGCTCATGGGTTCTTTCACATGAAAATGCCCTGTATTAAAATGAGCAAATCTGCAGGGTTAGGCTACCCAACTTGGCAAGTCCTTGTGAGTCTTTCTATAACCTATGTTAGAGCGCAATGTTTCACCAATACTGCCTGAAAGTGGGCTTTGAGAAAGATGGAAAGAGAGAGAACATGGGACAGATGGGTCATGAAGTTTTAAAGAACTTTGGAACAAGATGTCGTCTGACCCCCACAACTTCGACTGTGTTGTTGTTAACATAGCTGACATAGTCCTCCCACGCTTCACACTATCTGAGTGGTCCACAATGTGGTTTAAAAATGTATGGATTTGTATTGTAACCATACCATAATAATCACCCTTCATGTTAGATACAATGTGTTATGTCAGCTTCAATGAATGAATGCACGACTCAATGACAGCAAATATTGTGGTTCACTGTACTGTCCTTTTGTAAGTCTCCGCCTGTTATTTTGTTGTGCTGCAGCCGACATTCATTCTGCCTGTTCGAGCGCTGAGAGAACAGCAGGGACAGCTGACATTTGTACATGTTTAATAGCGGTGTGGTTAACCTTAAGTCATCTCCTCTTAAGGAGAACTGTAGGTCCAATCAAAACAATGAAGAGAGCATCCTATTAAACAGTGACGCGAGCCAGCCTGACTAACTGGAGCCATAAACCACCCATATTCCACTCACTCACACTTCTGGCATGTGTTAAATAAGGCTATGTGTACATGATGTGATTATCTAACATATTTTATGTGTTGCATATCGCATGGTCATTATCCCAGGGGACATAATGCTGTCTGGTTGATTGTTGGGGGCACTATTACTGACTCTAGGGGTAATTTTGTCTCCATGAATTATTGTAGATACAGTTGAAGTCGGAAGTTTACATACACCTTAGCCAAATACATTTAAACACAGTTTTTCACAATTCCCTGTCTTAGGTCAGTTAGGATCACCACTTTATTTTAAGAATGTGAAATGTCAGAATAATAGTAGAGAGAATGATTTATTTCAGCTTTTATTTCTTTCATCACATTCCCAGTGGGTCTGAAGTTTACATACACTCAATTAGTATTTGGTAAAATTGTCTTTCAATTGTTTAACTTGGGTCAAACGTTTCGGGTAAGCTTCCCACAATAAGTTGGGTGAATTTTTGTCCATTCCTCCTGACAGAGCTGCTGTAACTGGGTCAGGTTTGTAGGCCTCCTTGCTCGCACACACTTTTTTTGTTCTGCCCACACATTTTCTATAGGATTGAGGTCAGAGCTTTGTGATGGCCACTCCAAAACCTTGACTTTGTTGTCCTTAAGCCATTTTTCCACAACTTTGGAAGTATGCTTGGGGTCATTGTCCATTTGGGAGAACCATATTGCAACCAAGCTTTAACCTCCTGACTGATGTCTTGAGATGTTGCTTCAATATATCCACCTAATTTTCCATCCTCATGATGCCATCTATTTTGTGAAGTGCACCAGTCCCTCCTGCAGAGAAGCGCCCCCACAACATGATGTTGCCAGCCCGTGCCTCACGGTTGGGATGGTGTTCTTCGACTTGCAAGCCTCCCCCTTTTTCCTCCAAACATAACGATGGTCATTATGGCCAAACAGTTCTATTTTTGTTTCATCAGATCAGAAGACATTTCTCCAAAAAGTATGATCTTTGTCCCCATGTGCAGTTCCAAACCATAGCCTGGCTTTTTTACGGCGGTTTTGGGACAGTGGCTTCCTCCTTGCTGAGCGGCCTTTCAGGTTATGTCGATATAGGACTCATTTTACTGTGGATATAGATACCTTTGTACCTGCTTCCTCCAGCATCTTCACAAGGTCCTATGCTGTTGTTCTGGGATTGATTTGCACTTTTCGCACCAAAGTACGTTCATCTCTAGGAAACAGACCGCGTCTCCTTCCTGAGCGGTAGGATGGCTGCGTGGTCCCATGGTGTTTATACTTGTGTACTATTGTTTGTACAGATGAGTGTGGTACCTTCAGGCTTTTGGAAATTGCTCCCAAGGATGAACCAAACTTTTTGGGGTCTACCATTTTTTTTATGAGGTCTTGGCTGATTTCTTTGGACTTTCCCATGATGTCAAGCAAAGAGGCACAGAGTTTGAAGTTAGGCCTTGAAATACATCCACAGGTGCACCTCCAATTGACTCAAATGATGTCAATTAGCCTATCAGAAGCTTCTAAAGCCATGACATAATTGTATGGAATTTTCCAAGCTGTTTAAAGGTACGGTCAGCTTAGTGTATGTAAACTTCTGACCCACTGGAATACAGAGAATTATAAGTGAAATCATCTGTCTGTAAACAATTGTTGGAAGAATTACTTGCGTTATGCACGAAGTAGATGTCCTAACCGACTTGCCAAAACTATAGTTTGTTAACAAGAAATGTGTGGAGTGGTTGAAAAACGAGTTTTAATGACTCGAACCTAAGTGTATGTAAACTTCTGACTTCAACTGTATTAGTAAAAACGGCCAATGGCCCACTGATAAGATCTGTCTGGAGCTGTGGTGTAGCCTGTGAAGGCATTATTAGATGAACTGGAAACAGACCAACGCCTGAGACACAAGCCTGAGTGCCTGAAGGTGTCCCTCCACCATTCGCTACGCATCATTGAACATTAAATGCACCCCTTCTTCCCTTCCCTCCTCATACACAAAACAGCTGTGACAAGGCAGAACCAGCCTCTTCTGAATCCATTTAACAATGATGTCAGACTCCTATGCTCAGGTGGACTGACCTCCTAATAATTGAGATACTTGAATAATGAAAACAGATTGACTCCACGACAACAGATCGAAAAGAGTTTGATGCGAAAGTAAAACGGTAATGGATGAGGAGGGTGAGACTGGCTAATTACATAATGGCCAGTCTAGACTGCCTCAGCTAGTCTGCTTACACACAGATTCAATGCATTAGGCATTACATGGCGACTGAACCAGAGCCTACCTCTGCATTACACTCTCCATTACCATCTAAAGACCAGCCTCTTGTCCCGATGTGTCTGCATAACTCCTGTTTAACAACAACTCTCATTTCTGCCACGTCCCCTCTCGGCAATCCTGCTTAGCTGTGTTTCATTTCTGCACTGGAGATTACAGCTGATAGAAAACATACGGCCACTGCTGTGGGTGAAAATAAGCAGGCCTGGGCAGAGAGTGCAGGGGGAGGGATGGAGGGAGGGAGGGGCTCCGCGTCCATGGATGACATGCCAGGCATTGGTTCGCTCCGCCACAGAGGGTCTAATGGGAGCCTGACGCAGTAGGAGCAGGTTATCAGTAGACTGAGCAGCAGTACCTATAGAGATGTACAGCCCAGCCTCGCTAGCCTCCTGCTGGGAAAGGAATTTAATTTACCCCCGTTTTTTAACCATCCTCACTTCTCTGACAAATTGAAAAGGGAGGCCACATATTTCAGATGTGTTAGACCAAAGAATTGCAATTTACCAACTGGTGGGAGAAATATAACAGATCCAATACTAAAGGAGATGCTGAGTAGGCTATATTCTAATCTCTGACAAGAGACACAGTACTGTTTTGCACAGGACCCCTATTGTATCAACCTCTGACATTCACAGAGATGTCGCTTTTGCTCCACTGTTCCCAGGCTTGTTTATATTATAAATAGGTGGGGATAGCACATCACAACATGGGGGTGGTCTCTCCTGCTTATCTGAGTTTGCACAGGACACTGGCTGCCAGGATGGACCAGGTTGATAATGGAGGTCACTGAGGCCCAGGTTAATTGAAGGGGAAAGCATCACGGCTTGAATCTAGACACCCAGAGTGCAGGAGCCATGAAGTCTGAGTAGTGATCTAAGTCACTTTCTTGTTAGCTCTTTCAAGCAATAATCTGTTTTTGTTCCTCCTCAGAAAGTAGCACTTTTATCCAAAAGTAGGCCTTATCCTCGGACCTCTAATAACACACTGGCTTTATCCAGGCCCTTCCTGACCAACATCAGGAAGCTGCATCTGCAACTTTCAAGCACAGTATACCGCCTACTAAAACAGTCCGCAGACCCTTTCTCTAAAAGAATGCATGGGAACACTCCATCCGTATGTTAAGTTATTCATCACCAAATTTTACATAACAATCCATGGCCTAATTTAGCATGCAGGCCAGGACTCACATGTACTTTGCACAGCTAATCTATATGAGAGAGAGAGAGAGAGAGAGAGAGAGAGAGAGAGAGAGAGAGAGAGAGAGAGAGAGAGAGAGAGAGAGAGAGAGAGAGAGAGAGAGAGAGAGAGAGAGATGAAGGGGAGCTAAGAAAGAGAGAAAGAGGCCGAGGGGGCTGGTCAGAGATATCAAAGCATGCACTAATCTAATCACCCCCTCTCTCTCCATACTTCACAGAGCTTGTGTTATTGTTTATGCAACGCAAGGAGTGTTGAGAAGATACGCATGTTTGCACGATTTAGTCACGTTCTTTTGGGAAAAGCACTTAGGGCAAAGGAAGGGCAAAAACTGTCTGGCATTTTTCATTTTGAAAGGACAATAGAATAACTCTCTCACCTTCTCTAGCCTAAGCCTCTCTGTGTTTTTCTAACTTCTGCAGATCTTGAGTTGTAACAGATCAGCAATTCATAACCAATTAGCCTAGCTACAGTATAACCCTTAGATCCCTCTCCAGACTGTTTATATACAGTTGAAGTGGAAAGTTTACATACACTTAGGTTCGAGTCATTAAAACTCGTTTTTCAACCACTCCACAAATTTCTTGTTAACGAACTATAGTTTGGGCAAGTCGGTAGGACATCTACTTTGTGCATGACACAAGTAATTTTCCAACAATTGTTTACAGACAGATAATTTCACTTATAATCCACTGTATCACAATTCCAGTGGGTCAGAAGTTTACATACACTAAGTTGACAGTGCCTTTAGACAGCTTGGAAAATTCCAGAAAATTATGTCATGGCTTTAGAAGCTTCTGATAGGCTAATTGACATAATTTGAGTCTGTTGGAAGTGTACCTGTGGAAGTATTTCAAGGCCTACCTTCAAACTTAGTGCCTCTTTGCTTGACATCAGGTGAAAATCAAAAGAAATCAGCCAAGACCTCAAAAAAGGAATTGTAGACCTCCACAAGTTTGGTTCATCCTTGGGAGCAATTTCCAAACGACTAAAGGTACCACGTTCATCTGTACAAACAATAGTACACAAGTATAAACATCATGGGACCACGCAACCGTCATACTGCTCAGGAAGGAGATGCGTTCTGTCTCCTAGAGATGAACGTACTTTGGTGCGAAAAGTGCAAATCAATCCCAGAACAACAGCAAAGGACCTTGTGAAGATGCTGGAGGAAACAGGTACAAAAGTATCTATATCCACAGTAAAACGAGTCCTATATCGACATAACCTTAAAGGCCGCTCAGCAAGGAGGAAGCCACTGTCCCAAAACCGCCGTAAAAAAAAGCCAGAATATGGTTGGGAACTGCACATGGGGACAAAAATCATACTTTTGGAGAAATGTCCTCTGATCTGATGAAACAAAAATAGAACTGTTTGGCCATAATGACCATCGTTATGTTTGGAGGAAAAGGGGGAATGCTTGCAAGCCGAAGAACACCATCCCAACCGTGAAGCACGAGGGCGGCAGCATCATGTTGTGGGGGTGCTTTGTTGCAGGAGTGACTGGTGCACTTCACAAAATAGATGGCTTCATGAGGATGGAAAATTAGGTGGATATATTGAAGCAACATCTCAAGACATCAGTCAGGAAGTTAAAGCTTGGTCGCAAATGGGTCTTCCAAATGGACAATGACCCCAAGCATACTTCCAAAGTTGTGGCAAAATGGCTTAAGGTCAACAAACTCAAGGTATTGGAGTGGCCATCACAAAGCCCTGACCTCAATCCTATAGAAAATGTGTGGGCAGAACTAAAACAGCAAGGAGGCCTACAAACCTGACTCAGTTACACCAGCTCTGTCAGGAGGAATGGGCCAAAATTCACCCAACTTATTGTGGGAAGCTTGTGGAAGGCTACCTGACACGTTTGACCCAAGTTAAACAATTTAAAGGTAATGCTACCAAATACTAACTGAGTGTATGTAAACTTCTGAGCCACTGGGAATGTGATGAATCTCTAGTATTATTCTGACATTTCACATTCTTAAAATAAAGTGGTGATCCAAAATGACCTAAGACAGGACATTTTTACTAGGATTAAATGTCAGGAATTGTGAAACACTGAGTTTAAATGTATTTGGCTAAGGTGTATGTATACTTCCGACTTCAACTGTACGTTCCCACCTATCATAGACGAAACGATAAAATCCTGTCATTTTCTCTTCATCAGCAGAAAACAAAGCAGAGACTTGCACGGTGGGGGCTTAAAAAAGATTTACAATCATGTTATGTAAGAAAACACTGACTGTGCTAAATAATAAAGACATTTCCATGGTTGATTATATAAGTACTACACTCACACATCAGTTTGGTTGCTAGGGAACCATATGTTACTGGGGTGAATTTTCACACCCAAATCACACATGCAGCATCTCCCACAGTCAATTCAATAACTTGCCACTTGGGCAAAATACTATATGTTTTGAAAACGGATGGGATGACAGAGGAGCTGCATGTAATTGTATGTACTTTTCCCGATGACAGAGCCCTGTTAAGGGGAAGTGAAGAGTAGCCTAGACAAGGGCATATTATCCCCCAGGTGACCATTTTCCGCACCCACAGGTCATCATAGGCACACAAGTTTAGGTTATTCTATCTTTATTCACCTGTCTTCAAATTATATTTTTTAAATCCATCATTTTGCCAACTGTCTAATTTCTCTGTTTTTCGCCTTGCATCATAAAAGCAACTTTATGTAGCAAAACTATTCCACTGTGTAAACGCCGTCCAACTTTCTCAAGTAGGTTGCACTGTAGCACGTCGTAAAACAGCATTACTACACTGTAGCACGTCGTAACACAGCATTACTACACTGTAACACGTCGTAAAACAGCATTACTACACTGTAGCAGGTCGTAACACAGCATTACTACACTGTAGCACGTCGTAACACAGCATTACTACACTGTAACACGTTGTAACACAGCATTACTGTACTGTAGCACGTCGTAAAACAGCATTACTACACTGTAACACGTCGTAACACAGCATTACTACACTGTAACACGTCGTAACACAGCATTACTACACTGTAGCACGTCGTAAAACAGCATTACTACACTGTAGCACGTCGTAACACAGCATTACTACACTGGAGCACGTCGTAAAACAGCATTACTACACTGTAACACGTCGTAACACAGCATTACTACACTGTAACACGTCGTAACACAGCATTACCACACTGTAGCACGTCGTAAAACAGCATTCCTACACTGTAACACGTTGTAACACAGCATTACGACACTGTAGCACGTTGTAAAACAGCATTACTACACTGTAACACGTAACACAGCATTACTACACTGTAACATGTCGTAAAACAGCATTACTACACTGTAACACGTCGTAACACAGCATTACTACACTGTAGCACGTCGTAAAACAGCATTACTACACTGTAACACGTCGTAACACAGCATTACTACACTGTAGCAGGTCGTAAAACAGCATTACTACACTGGAGCACGTCGTAACACAGCGTTACTACACTGTAGCACGTTGTAACACAGCATTACTACACTGCAACACGTCGTAACACAGCATTACTACACTGTAGCACGTCGTAACACAGCATTACTACACTGTAGCACGTGGTAACACAGCATTACTACACTGTAGCACGTGGTAACACAGCATTACTACACTGTAGCAGGTCGTAAAACAGCATTACTACACTGGAGCACGTCGTAACACAGCATTACTACACTGTAGCACTAGAGGTCGACCGATTAATTGGAATGGCCGATTAATTAGGGTTGATTTCAAGTTTTCATAACAATCGAAAATCGGTATTTTGGGGAGCCGATTAAAAAAAAATGTTTTACACCTTTATTTAACTAGTTAAGTCAGTTAAGAACACATTCTTATTTCCAATGACGGCCTAGGAACGTTGGGTTAACTGCCTCGTTCAGGGGCAGAAAGACAGATTTTCACCTTGTCAGCTCGGGGCATCCAATCTTGCAACCTTACAGTTAACTAGTCCAACGCAATAACGTCCTGCCTCTCTCTTGTTGCACTCCACAAGGAGACTGCCTGTTACGCAAATGCAGTAAGCCAAGGTAAGTTGCTAGCTAGCATTAAACTTATCTTATAAAAAACAATCAATCATAATCGCTAGTTAACTACACATGTTTGATGATATTACTAGATATTATCTAGCGTGTCCTGTGTTGCATATAATCTGACTGAGCATACAAGCATACAAGTATCTAAGTATCTGACTGAGCGGTGGTAGGCAGAAGCAGGCGGGTAAACATTCATTCAAACAGCACTTTCCTGCGTTTTGCCAGCAGCTCTTCGTTGTGCATCAAGCACTGCACTGTCTATGACTTCAAACCTATCAACTCCCGAGATGACGCTGGTGTGACCGAAGTGAAATGGCTGGCTAGTTAGCGCGCGCTAATAGCGTTTCAAACTTCACTCGCCCTGAGCCTTGGGGTGGTTGTTTCCCTTGCTCTGCATGGGTAACGCTGCTTCTATGTGGTGGCTGTTGTCGTTGTGTTGCTGGTTCGAGCCCAGGGAGGAGAGAGGAGAGGGACGGAAGCTATACTGTTACACTGGCAATATTAAAGTGCCTATAAGAACATCCAATAGTCAAAGGTTAATGAAATACAAATAGTATAGAGGGAAATAGTCCTATAATAACTACAACCTAAAACTTCTTACCTGGGAATATTGAAGACTCATGTTAAAAGGAACCACCAGCTTTCATTTGTTCTCATGTTCTGAGCAAGGAACTGAAACGTTAGCTTTCTTACATAGCACATATTGCTCTTTTACGTTCTTCTCCAACACTGTTTTTGCATTATTTAAACCAAATTGAACATGTTTCATTATCTACTTGAGGCTAAATTGATTTGATTTATGTATTATATTAAGTTAAAATAAGTGTTAATTCAGTATTGTTGTAATACCAATTTCCGATTGTTATGAAAACTTGAAATCGGCCCTAATAAATCGGCCATTCCGATGAATCAGTCGACCTCTAATCGTAACACAGCATAACTACACTGTAGCACGTCGTAACACAGCATTACTACACTGTAGCACGTCGTAACACAGCATTACTACACTGTAACACGTCGTAACACAGCATTACTACACTGTAGGACGTCGTAACACAGCATTACTACAATGTAGCACGTCGTAACACAGCATTACTACACTGTAACACGTCGTAACACAGCATTACTACACTGTAGCACGTCGTAACACAGCATTACTACACTAACACGTCGTAACACAGCATTACTAAACTGTAACATGTCGTAACAGCATTACTACACTGTAACACGACGTAACACAGCATTACTACACTGTAACATGTCATAACACAGCATTACTACACTGTAACACGTAGTAAAACAGCATTACTACACTGTAACACATCGTGACACAACATTACTACACTGTAGCACGTCGTAACACAGCATTACTACACAGTAACACTTAACACAGCATTACTACACAGTAACACGTCGTAAAACATCATTACTACACTGTAACACGTAGTAAAACATCATTACTACACTGTAACACGTAGTAAAACAGCATTACTACACAGTAACACGTCGTAAAACATCATTACTACACTGTAACACGTAGTAAAACATCATTACTACACTGTAACACGTAGTAAAACAGCACTACTACACTGTTCTGCATTATTGTGTGTGTGAAATGACATGCATCAATTTATCCATTAGGATCAATGATAGAATCAAACAAGGATTAAAAAATTATACATCTGGCACGCGTGAGGGCGACATGCATTTTTGTTTTTGTTTAAGCGACATGCATTTTTGTTTAAATGTTTAAGATAAAACAGGATGACATTATTTTAGGGTACAGGAGCTATGTCAGCAACTGAGTCTGAGACGGAAAGGCAGGTTGACAAGACAAGAGAAACTATTTCCATGCTTATCCACGTACCTTGATTAGTATGTGTTCATAACACCAAGTACCATATAGAATGCATTAGCTATATCTAAATCAACAACGCTTGCCGAGTTGCGGAGTAGATGCAGCTAACAATTTAGCCGTAAATCACTCCTTTTCCTGGATCCAGGACTTCCTGACAGGCAGACTCCAGGTGGTGAGGGTAGGCAACACACCTCCGCCACGCTGACCCTCAACATGGGGGGCCCCCAGGGGTGCGTGCTTAGTCCCCTATTGTCCTCTATGTACACCCACAACTGCTTGGCCACACACAACTCCAGCACCATCATTAATCACTAATTGATGTAGTTCTGTCCTTAAACTGTTCTTATCTATTAATGTTCTGTATTATGTCATGTTTCATGTTTTGTGTGGACCCCAGGAAAAGTAGCTACTTTGCAACAGCTAATGGGGATCCCAATAAAATACCAAAAATACCAAGTTTTCCGATGGCACGACAGTGGTGGGTCTGATCGCCGACGAGACAGCCTACAGGGAAGAGGTTAGAGCCCTGCCGGAGTGGCCTCTAAAGTTGATCGTGGACTACAGGAAACAGGAGGGGGAGCACGCCACTTGCCATCGACAGAGCTGCAGTGGAGAGGGTCAAAAGCTTCAAGTTCCTCGGTGTGCACATCACATATGACCTGACATGGTCCAATCACACCATTAACGCTGTGAAGAAGGCGCAACAGTGACTCTTCAACCTCAGGCTTCACCGTTTGGTACGGCAACTGCACCGCCCTCAACCATAAGGTTCTACAAAGGATGGTGAGGACGGCCCATCACTCGAGCCCCCTGCCCTCTGGGACATGTACTCCAGGTGGTGTCTGAGAAAGGCCCGAAAGATTGTCAAGGAGTCCTGTCACCCGAGCCACGGACTGTTCACTCTGTTACCATCTGGCAAGTGGCATCGTAGCATTGGGTCTCGGACCAACAGGCTCCAAGACAGCTACTACCAACAGGCCATCAGACTGCTGAACAGCTAACCTTAGATGTCTACCGGAACAGATATGCACCTACAGAGACTATTTGCACCTCAGAGACTATCTGCACATTAGAGATGATTTGCACTGACTACCAACACATCGAACCCTTACCCACAAACTTACACACATGCACCCACACATACTCAGAACTCTCTCTCTCTCTCTCTCTCTCTCTCTCTCTCTCTCTCTCTCACACACACACACACACACACACACACACACAGTCAACCCTGCGGTTCTATTTATTCCACAGCGTGATATGAAGACACTACCCACTTTATATGTATAAATACCGTGTAATACAGTCCAGTATTACTAGGCATTCTATATTATTGTTATTGACTAATGTACTGCATTGTTGAGGGAGCTAGCACACAAGCATTTCGCTGCACATTTTATACCTGCTGTAAACGGCGTGTGCGACTAATAACGTTTGATTTGATTTCAACTGGTAAACGCCGTTGGAGATAATCTGTATCAATGCTAACACACCGTGCACGCAAGTTAAATATCTGGCAGAAGCAAACAACGTACAAGGTATGGCGTGCATGTGGCTGCGTGTGCGCAGTCTAAATAATCAAGAGAGACCGTTAGATAACGAAGTCGAAATCCAATGTGCTGTGGTCACAGTGCAGACAGAGCATCCTCTTGCAACGCATCCCTATGGTGAACGTCACTCTCAATGTATCACAGGACTGGCGTGCATTTAGCCTACACGCGATTGCAGCCTGCATTTGTCCATGTTCCATAACTTAAGTCGTGTTCTAAATTGGTAATTTTATCTAAATCCTTCCAATTTCTCATTTGGTATCAAGTTTGTGGACAGCCGACTTACCTTTTCAACCCCGCTGTTGCCTTGTCCCTTGTCCTGAGGGACTTGTGTGAAACGCTCTGCCGCTAAACCCCAGTCAAACCTCCTCTAGCGTCACCCTGCGCTGCAGCCAAGGCAACCAAATGCTCGCGATATTTTGGCTTGGCGTATTGAGAGGTGAAATCCAAGTGTTTGGCACAGGGGGACGGACTGAGAAGGAAAAAAGGGGACACTGACTGATGATTTTATTTCACATTTTTAAGGTGTTTGTCACAGGTAAAGTTCCTTTGAAATTCATCCCTGTTACATCACTGTCTTCCATCAAGTGAATTACACCGTGGGGCCCTAAAGAGGGTCCCCACACGTTAGACTGTCCTCCTGTCTATTCGTTCCACTGAAGATTATAGTCAGTCTTACACTGTACACATGCGAGATACAAAGAATAACAGATGCAAACTACAATTGGAAAAAGTTTATTAAGGAGAAAATGTGGGTGATGCAGTAGAACATCATCTCTATCACTCAACAGAAATGAACACACCTCACCTCATGCTTACTGCATGTGTCCTAGGATGGGTTGGATTTGCAGGGGCTTGACAAAGCTGTCAAAAGTGAAAGCGGCATGGAAACACAGGAAAAAACACAGAAATACAGTAAAAGCCATGATGGTAGAAGGCTAGAAGCTAAATGAACAACGTGTGGCTGTCCTGATGAGCAATGAGTCACATCAACATGCTGAAAAGCTAAACAATACTCAAACTCTCCGTTGAGTTTACCTGTTCTCCTCATGGACATATGTTATGTTGCTGCTTTGTGAATAAGCTACACACTTGTCGTGTGATTGCACAATATACTATGCTCCTTAAATGAATCATCATGAAAAAATAAGTGTAAGCATAAGTCAGAGTTATGGTTGTCTATTGTGTTTACTTTGTCTCCTTCTCTCTCTCTCTCTGTCTAAATTAAGAGCCCAATATTGAGCTACGTGGTTCGTTTCATACACACTTTCCTATTAATTAATTCAACCCAAGGAAAAGCTGACTGCATCCAAAACCTTTCAAAAAAAAGTGATGGTTTTTGTTTATGTAATTGTATATATTTGTGCTTGGTCTTTATCTGCACATCTGGGTCTGTGGGGCATGCTATTCACAGGTCGTCAGTCTCCCCATCGAAGGGCATGGTGTCCAACTCGATGTGGATGCTGCTGGGCTCACCGCTCCCCACCCAGCCTATAGGAGTGCGGTTGAAGGAGGGTCGAGCGCCAATCTCATGCTGGTATACTACAGCCAGTTCAGGCTCATCATGGGCCACCTCATGGGTGTCTGGCAGCTGGAAGGTCATGAGCTGAGAGGCCTTATCAAAGCCCCCAAACGGTGTAGCACTCCTAAGACAGATAGAGTGATGGGCAACAAATGAAGATCAGACTAATAAGTTAAATTAATCTTCTAAGGCAACTTCTGTACATGTGTGTCACATACATGGACGGACAATACAAAGAGTCTGAGTTTGAGAGTAAATGGGTGGGCTCCATTACTTCATACTCTTTTCAAATATACAGTGCCTTGCGAAAGTATTCGGCCCCCTTGAACTTTGCGACCTTTTGCCACATTTCAGGCTTCAAACATAAAGATATAAAACTGTATTTTTTTGTGAAGAATCAACAACAAGTGGGACACAATCATGAAGTGGAACGACATTTATTGGATTTTTCAAACTTTTTTAACAAATCAAAAACTGAAAAATTGGGCGTGCAAGATTATTCAGCCCCCTTAAGTTAATACTTTGTAGCGCCACCTTTTGCTGCGATTACAGCTTTAAGTCGCTTGGGGTATGTCTCTATCAGTTTTGCACATCGAGAGACTGAAATTTTTCCCATTCCTCCTTGCAAAACAGCTCGAGCTCAGTGAGGTTGGATGGAGAGCATTTGTGAACAGCAGTTTTCAGTTCTTTCCACAGATTCTCGATTGGATTCAGGTCTGGACTTTGACTTGGCCATTCTAACACCTGGATATGTTTATTTTTGAACCATTCCATTGTAGATGTTGCTTTATGTTTTGGATCATTGTCTTGTTGGAAGACAAATCTCCGTCCCAGTCTCAGGTCTTTTGCAGACTCCATCAGGTTTTCTTCCAGAATGGTCCTGTATTTGGCTCCATCCATCTTCCCATCAATTTTAACCATCTTCCCTGTCCCTGCTGAAGAAAAGCAGGCCCAAACCATGATACTGCCACCACCATGTTTGACAGTGGGGATGGTGTGTTCAGGGTGATGAGCTGTGTTGCTTTTACGCCAAACATAACATTTTGCATTGTTGCCAAAAAGTTCAATTTTGGTTTCATCTGACCAGAGCACCTTCTTCCACATGTTTGGTGTGTCTCCCAGGTGGCTTGTGGCAAACTTTAAACAACACTTTTTATGGATATCTTTAAGAAATGGCTTTCTTCTTGCCACTCTTCCATAAAGGCCAGATTTGTGCAATATACGACTGATTGTTGTCCTATGGACAGAGTCTCCCACCTCAGCTGTAGATCTCTGCAGTTCATCCAGAGTGATCATGGGCCTCTTGGCTGCATCTCTGATCAGTCTTCTCCTTGTATGAGCTGAAAGTTTAGAGGGACGGCCAGGTCTTGGTAGATTTGCAGTGGTCTGATACTCCTTCCATTTCAATATTAGCGCTTGCACAGTGCTCCTTGGGATGTTTAAAGCTTGGGAAATCTTTTTGTATCCAAATCCGGCTTTAAACTTCTTCACAACAGTATCTCGGACCTGCCTGGTGTGTTCCTTGTTTTTCATGATGCTCTCTGCGCTTTTAACGGACCTCTGAGACTATCACAGTGCAGGTGCATTTATACGGAGACTTGATTACACACAGGTGGATTGTATTTATCATCATTAGTCATTTAGGTCAACATTGGATCATTCAGAGATCCTCACTGAACTTCTGGAGAGAGTTTGCTGCACTGAAAGTAAAGGGGCTGAATAATTTTGCACGCCCAATTTTTCAGTTTTTGATTTGTTAAAAAAGTTTGAAATATCCAATAAATGTCGTTCCACTTCATGATTGTGTCCCACTTGTTGTTGATTCTTCACAAAAAAATACAGTTTTATATCTTTATGTTTGAAGCCTGAAATGTGGCAAAAGGTCGCAAAGTTCAAGGGGGCCGAATACTTTCGCAAGGCACTGTATATATATATTTTTTTAGATGCTAAGGAGTCAACCAAGCAAAGCATAGAGGGGACTGTACCTGTTGAAGGACTTGAACTTGGGCAGATCATGGTGGGCATGGGGGCCTGGCATATGATATCTCATGCTGGATGTCAGCTCCTGGTTGCCCTTCATGGCCTTTTCCCATGGTGATACGTATGAGGGGACATAATCATGCCTCTTCTTGGCCTTGTCTAAGGCCACCTCTACTCCATGACTACCTGTAGGAAGAAAACAGCGAGTCAGGAAACCAGATATTCTATCACATGATGTTCAAGCCTCTTTGGAATAAATATCCAGGAAAAATCAAGTCAGGCAAAATCTGATATATTGATTGCACTGCACTCCATTAATTCCAAAATCACTTGTTCTAATCTCGTGAGTTGATATGAGCGGATACTGACCATGACCATGTTCTCCTGGAGCAACATCATCATGATGTCCATGGTGTCCATGCTCATGACCATGCTCATGTCCCTGACCATGACCATAACCATGCCCATCTTTGCCTGGTTTGGGAGGGGGCACAGGAGGGCCTGCCTTCTTCTCCACCATGTGGCCAGTAGCGTCCAACATCATTGTGCCACCCAGGCTGGGGACCAACTTCTGGAAGTTCTCCTGAAATGAAACACACAAGTAAGACAAGCTTCCAACCTGGGTGGTTGTTGAGATAGACATTGATAGCCTCAACATTGTGATCATTTCCCTATCTATCCATGGGTTGTACTTCCTTCCCTGATCCATTGCCAATTTTCACTGCAATTGTTTTACATTCAAGCTCTTTGGACAGAATTTCTACATGAACTATATATAATACTAACATGTGTTTAATTTTGACTTGGATGATTGACCTCCTTTTTCTTACCATAGACTCGCTGCTGAAGAGGTCAGGGTTATTCTCGTATATGAACTTCTCCACACGCTTCTGCCTCCTCTGGAACATCTTGGAGCCCTTGTTGGTGAAGAGGTTCAGCTCTTCCAGCATGGTGTCCTTGGGAGTCTTGATCTTCGTCCCCAGGTCAAACTCTGACGCCTCAGGCTCTGACTCATACTCTGCAGATGAGAAATGTTCACACTGTCTATTCATTTCTCTTGTTGTTTCTCTACATTATATTGTATGAACATACTGTATAAGGCTCTATTCCGTTAAACTTGTAGACCAGGTTTCCGGGATAAATCAAAAACGTAATTATTCTGCTTCAGCAATTGTTCAAACTTGTATTATTGGACTCAACAATGTCTGCAGTGTGATACAAAAATACACTCAGTAATGTACTGTATCTCCCTATGCAGAAAGAATCTTACCTGTGGTTTGAATTGGTTCTACGGTTTGCTTAGCATTGTTTGAATGAATGTTTAAGTACTTTGCGTGCATCATCTTTCATCTAGAAAACACATCTGTGTGGGTGTGACGTGATCTCTACATCTCAGCAGAAATTACACTCAGTGCAGATGGTTGCCTAGGAGGGGGATGCTCTCAGATTCTTGGTATCATTACGGTGGAAAATTCATAAATCTCTCTGCCCAAAGATGAACTGGCTGTTCTTCAACAATGTGCCTGTTGAAGGAGAGAGAGCAGAGAACAGCTCATCCCCGAGTTTGGGCCTGACTCTGACTGAGGCTTTATGGCTTTATGAGGTAAGGCCTGAGTCGTTTTCATGTCTGTGTTGTCTATATTTGTTCTGTTCTCAGTGCTTATGATCCATTGGTCAGAAGTCACAGGGTGTTGAAACAGAGAGGATGGGTGAAGGGAGAAAGTCTTCAATCTGTAACACTGCACAGGGAAGACGTTCCACAACAATTCTAAAGCTCTATCTATCTATCTATCTACGGTAAGCTCTTATGTAAAATGTTCTCTGTGTGTAAAAACCCCCACCAAAAAACAGGTTTTCAGAAAGCAGCTGATTATTTACATAGCACCATCAGGACTTAGAACTTTGTTATGAGAACATTCATCCCACACTGTTTTGACTAAGCACATCCTCTCAACATGACATCCTTTTAGTTCCTGCTAAGAAGTTCTTGCCACCCTTTTCCATTGCAGGAACTGTCACTAGATAAACACGCATCAACTCTGATTAAATTTGGTGGATTTAATAATTTAGCATTCCTGTTTGTTTTCCTGGCAATAAATTCTGCAGTTCAAAAGGACTATGCTTGTGTCTCAATTACTTTTGTGCCATTACGATTTTGTAATGTTTGACAGTACCATTTTTATGCTGACATTAAAAGTCAACACTAGTTATGTGATTCAAATTTCATTTCTGACTATTTCTGTTATAAGCTACAACAGACGTGGCTTCTCTGGTGGGGGGGGGGGGGAATACGTTTGAATGCTGAAGCTAGCTGGCACAGCCACAAATTCATCACATCTGATTTTAAACCTAACCCTAACCTTAAAAGGGGCAATGCAGTTAAAAACGTGATTTTATGTAAATATCTTCAAATGTTTTCCTAACGCCCACATGATCAGACTGAGCATTTCACAGGTCAAAGGAGTCTCAGGGAAATGCATGATCAAAAATATATTGTGGAGTTATTTTCATTAAATAAACACACACGGTGATTTATTAAACATGCAGTGATGATTTCCAAATAAAATGACAAAGATTGCATGGGGACTTTAACCCCAACCTTAATCACACTTCTTACAAATATACTTAACCCTAACCTTAAATTAATTTCATAACTTTTTACAATATAGTCTCTTTGAACTTTGCAGCTGGCCCATCTTGCGAAAATTCGCTCAGTTCTGCGTTAAGGACTAGATTTATCTCAATAAACATGAACCTGCTGTTAAAACACAGCTTTCTGCTTAGGCCTTATTGCTACATCTGTCAGGACACTTTACACAAAAAAAGTATGAAGTGCACAGCACAACTGAAGTGAAAGGGCAGCATAAATTTACACTTTACTGATGTCAACGGAGACTACTGTATCTACTTGCACGAAGATCTGGAGCACTTAATGGATGGAGAGGAAAAACACCTGTCATAACTTTCATTAAAAATCATCATGCCATCGCTGTTTAATGAAGCATGGATCCTAACAGCTGAGAGGGAGGGGAGAGTAAACCATTACTGCGATGATTATAAAGGACATATCGTATTTGTGCTGTGAAATCTAGGCGATAAATGTTTGTGTGTGTGACAGGGCGCTAGTCATTAGGACATGTTAAGTGTATCCATGTGGAGGAGCCTCTTTGACAAGTGTCCCCCTGCCTGCCCTCTCGGTTTACCAATTAGTTCAGTATGTTACTCTTGATAATACCACAGGCTCATATTGATAAATGTTACTGAGCAGAATTGAATGTATGGTACTGTGCGGTCTCTCACATAACTTTGGGAGATCTCATTATCTTTTTTTAATATGTGAGCAATGTACCTTTGTACATGCAATATGTTGTGTTTATGAGCTCACATGTTTGTGCCTTACCATCTTGAGTGACATGTGACAGGTCAGTGATGATCTTAGAGGGCTTTTTCCGCTTGTTAGGTGGGGCAGGTGTTCCATGAGGCATGACTGCAGACTGAGAACACATGTAAACAGGAAGTTAGAAAAGGTCACAGAACATACCAAGCTACTGTATAATATGTCTGGATTTAGCTTATATATATATATATATATACAGTACCAGTCAAAAGTTTGGACACACCTACTCATTCTCCATTGTAGAATAATAGTGAAGATATCAAAACTATGAAATAACACATATGGAATCATTTAGTAACCAAAAAAGTGTTAAACAACTCAAAATATATGTTATATTTGAGATTCTTCAAAGAAGCCACCCTTTGCCTTGATGACAGCTTTGCACACTCTTGACATTCTCTTAACCAGCTTCACGAGGTAGTCACCTGGAATGCATTTCAATTAACAGGTGTGCCTTGTTAAATCAATCAGTTGTGTTGTGACAAGGGAGGGGTGGTATACAGAAGATAGCCCTATTTGGTAAAAGACCAAGTTCATATTATGGCAAGAACGGTCAAATAAGCAAAGAGAAACGACAGTCCATCATTACTTTAAGACATGAAGGTCAGTCATTCCGGAACATTTCAAGAACTTTGAAAGTTTCTTCAAGTGCTGTCGCAAAACCACCAAGCGCTATGATGAAAGGAAGACCCAGAGTTACCTCTGCTGCAGAGGATAAGTTCATTAGAGTTAACTGTACCTTAGATTGCAGCCCAAATAAATTCTTCACAGAGTTCAAGTAACAGACACATCTCCATCTCAACATCAACTGTTCAGAGGATACTGCGTGAATCAGGCCTTCATGGTCAAATTGCTGCAAAAAAACACTACTAAAGGGTACCAATAATAAGAAGAGACTTTCTTGGGCCAAGAAACTCGAGAAATGGACATTAGACCGGTGGAAATCTGTCCTTTGGTCTGATGAATCCAAATTTGAGATTTTTGGTCCCAACCGCTGTGTCTTTGTGAGATGCAGAGTAGATGAACAGATGATCTCCACATGTGTAGTTTCCATCATGAAGCATGGAGGACAACGTGTGATGGTGTGGGGGTGCTTTGCTGGTGACACAGTCTTTAATTTATTTAGAATTCAAGGCACACTTAACCAGCATGGCTACCACAGTATTCTGCAGTGATACGCCATCCCATCTGGCTTGCGCTTAGTGGGACTATCATTTGTTTTTCAACAGGACAATGACCCAAAACACACCTCAAGGCTGTGTAAGGGCTATTTGACCAAGAAGGAGAGTGATGAAGTGCTGCATCAGATGACCTGGTCTCCACAATCACCCGACCTCAACCCAATTGAGATGATCTGGGATCATAGAGTGAAGGAAAAGCAGCCAACAAGTACTCAGCATGTGTGGGAACTCCTTCAAGACTGTTGGAAAAGCATTCCAGGTGAAGCTGGTTGAGAGAATAACAAGAGTGTGCAAAGCTTTCATCAAGGCAAAGGGTTGCTACTTTGAAGAATCTCAAATATAACATCTATTTTGATTTGTTAAACACTTTTTTGGTTACTACATGATTCCATGTGTTATTTCATAGTTTTGATGTCTTCACTATTATTCTACAATGTATAAAATATATTTTTTTAAAGAAAAACCTTTGAATGAGTGGGTGTGTTCAAACGTTTGACTGGTACTGTATATATGTGTATATATAGTCTCTCTGTAGCCACTCAATAGCAGAAAAAAATAATTGTGGAAAGGCAGCACAGAGAGTGGAGATCGGGGATTGGAGTCCCTCTAGTGATAATCTCTAACCATTGCACTATGTTGGGACCCACACTTATGAGGCCATGCTTCTGAGGGCAGAACACGTGCAGACTGCACCCTGCTCCTTTTCCAAGTTCAGAGTGGCTTCAGATCCATAACATTCCCCGAGCCAAGAGATGTCCGTCCGTGAGAAAACATATAGCCCACTGTAAGTTTCTGTTTTGTTTGATCTGACAACTCTAGAAATTAGAAAGGTTTAACACAGAGTATTCTGTATGCCTACAGTGGTTGCAGTAAACACATTCCTCTTCATGAGCTGATGAGCACACACTACCAAGACTTTCAGATAAATCCAATTTGCAGTAAACACATCGATCCAATTTGATGGATACGCGTGAACATGGCTGTAATCATAGATTCTTAAAGTATGTAGAAATCTGACACAGGAACTCTGTAGTCTAGGTTGCTAGGTGAAGCTTGAAGACATGGAAGATCTCAGTTGGGATACAGTACAAGCACCACACCGCCCATCATGTTTATGTCTCACAGAGCCCCTTTCTATATACTGTAGTTCTCCTTTAAGCCATACTGTTCTGTACCTACTGAGAGTCTGCAGCTTCTTGAAGACCCACTCTGTGGCAAACTTCGCATCACATCGACTGACTGTAACCTAATCCACCAGAGCTATTTTCAGCCAAGACCTTTCAGCGTCGAGTAGTGGCGTCAGTGTACTATCAGATGTGTGAGACGCAATGGACACTCACATACAAACACATACACATTGACACAATTGTCAAGAGAATGATCTAATCTTCCCCAAATTAAAATGAAGATGTTGAGGGTTGATAGGTGGGTGGATTGGAGAAGGGATTGTGGGGGAGGACTTTGTAAATCCCCTGTAAAATTATCACCAGCTGAGGACCCCAGCACTCAGGTTTCACCTCCCCAGCTGGGTATTCCAGGCTTTGCACACCATATAAAATGTGCTGTTGGACAAAGGGGAGCAGTCAGCACATTCTCTCAGAGCCTGCCTGCGTCTTTGAGTGATGGGCAAATTCTAAAAATGTTCAATGAACATCAAGATCACTTCACCATGCCTTCAAAAGCACTTTATATCCCATAAATGAATAAATAATGCATTCCTTATTGAGTCAAGGTCTTCAAGCATAATTTCAATTCTCAAGTGCAGTTCTTTTTGAATGCTATAGGTGAAGATTTTGCACAACTGTCTTTGCTTTCCAGTTTGCCGTTGACGGCCAAGTCATGCATGCAATTGGTTAGTAAAATCAATGATCCACTCACCCAGTTTTTTAAAATCCTTATGTTCAAGGAGGTCTAGTAATACCAGTAGGAGATGAAGGCTGCAGGTTAATCTTAATCAGAAGTTTACAAATCCCAGGGTGCCTCAGACCTGTGGCTGGACTCAGATCCCAGGGAGTGTGAAATCCACCCTGAGCTTGGATGGCAGATCTTTGAGGGGGGGCTGGAGGGGGGGGGGGGGGGGGGGGGGGGGGGGGGGTTGAGGTTGGGGTAAAAGTAAAAGTAAAAGTGGGGGATGGGGGGTGAAAGTGCTGATGGGGCTATCAAGAGATGGTCCGGGGGGCCTATATATAGAACCAGTGCAGAGTGAGGGGGGAGTCTAAACTTAGTTATAATAGAGCCTCAAAGGACGGAGGAGTGTCTGAGGGTGTGAGTTGGGGTTGGCGTCATTGGTTAGCCCATTTTCCCCTTCATTAATTAACTCCAACCTTCCAATAGATTATCAGTTTTCTGTCAGGCAGAGGCGTCCTTGCTGTTCTATGGTATTCGTGGTCATATAGCCTCCTAAACCAAAGTGGGTGCTGATTTGTTGGCTCAGACAAATCCACAGCTCTCTCCATGGCTTAATGGCTGAACGTTTTTTAATATATGTGCCTGTTAGTGTTATTCAATCCATACGTTAGACCAGGGTGTGATATTTTGTAGATTGGTTACTTTACATACTCAATTCATAGATCATTTCAAGTTCTCCCATTTAAGCAAGTCTGTACAATCTGTACTCCGTATAACAGTGAAAGCCGGGGTGATGTAGCCTACTGTAGGGAAAACAATCAGGCCAAAAGGAAGAGTGAAGAACAAAAATCAAAGTGAAGAGTGCCATCACACATCTCACCCCCACATTGCTATTTGCTCTTTGTGATGATTCATTTTACAGTCATTGTCACAGCTTCTCTCTCCCCTGTGTGCTCACTAGAAGAGAAGTGAGTCAAATGTACCATTTGCACCTTGCCTCTTCATTTGAAACATTTACATTAGTAAGGGAGGTTAACAGTGACTCAGGAGGCCTGAATTTTTAACCTTGACATCTGACCTTGCGGCTTGCAGTGCTTCACTGTTAAGCACCAGGAGCTTGTCTACTAAGACGGGTTATGTTGTGTTATGGTGAATGTGTTATGTGTTATGGTGAATTGTTGTGTTACAGGAAATAAATCAATTAATCACAAATAAAAAACTGCTGGCATAATATTGTATAATATACTGTATTTCCCAGCTCATAATAGATATCCGTTATTCATTTCCCACTGTTCTGATTTATATCTCAAAACCTCACCCTCTGCATTGGACCCAGTAATGTATTTTTCTGCACTCAACATTTCAGCCTTGGAATATCCGTCACAGATATAGGCTACTACTGTAATACTACTGTTAGTATGTTTCCTCATATCATAATATTATTAAAAAAATTCTACCCAATTGCGATCTTGTCTCATCGCTGCAACTTCTCAACGGGCTCGGGAGAGGCAAAGGTCGAGTAATGCGTCCTCTGAAACATGACCCGCCAAACCGCGCTTCTTAACACCCGCCCGCTTAACCCGGAAGCCAGCTGCACCAATGTGTTGGAGGAAACACCGTTCAACTGACGATCGAGGTCATCCTGCAGGCACCCGGCCCACCACAAGGAGTCGCTAGAGCGCGATAAGCCAATTAAAGCCCCCCTGGCCAAAACCTCCCATAACCCGGATGATGCTGGGCCAATTGTGCGCTGGCCCAATGGGACTTCCGGTCATGGCCAGTTGTAACACAGCCTGGGATCGAACCCGGGTCTGTAGTGATGCCTCAAGAACTGCAATGCAGTGCCTTAGACCGCTGCACCACTTGGGAGGCCTCCTCATATCATATTCTGACTGGAATGTAAAAATGGGGGCGTTGAGCAGCCATAAATACTTTCTGGATATTAACAGCCCTATATATAGGTGGCAAATGGAAAAGATGCCAGCTAAATGTCTCCACCAGACTGTCTGTTTTTTAGCATATAATGTATGGGTTTGTAGTACCCTTCACCAATAAGTTGTGACCTAGTGCTAAGGGGTTTCAGAATGAGTTGAAAAATACAGCCCATAGCACCATCATGTGGTGAATAGTTGTCAGGATTTCACTGTTACATGTATGTGCATTCATTAGTTTACATATTGTGGAAATAGAGATTGAGCGGATATAATTGAGTTTTTTTGATATCCTACTATTAGACCATGATAACATTCTTTGGGACAGTTTCCTGGCACAGATTAAGCGTAGTCCTTGACTAAAAAGCATGTTCAATGGGATTTTTATATCACTGTCAAATGTTTGGTCCACAACTGGGCTTAATCTGTGTCAGAGAAACTGTCCTTACATGTTTAACTCACTAATATAATCAATATGTTATTGGCAGACAACCTGGGAAAAAGAAAGCTCTATTTAAAATCAAATCTAATTTTATTTGTCACATGTGCTGAATACAACAGGTGTCGACTTAACCGTGAAACGCTTGCTCTTCCCAACGATACAGGGACAAATAGTAACATAGAAGGAACAAAAGTCACAAGAACGGAGTTATATACAGGGATTACCAGTACCAGATCAATGTGTATGTACATTAAGGTAGGGTATAGTGAAAAGGCATCAGGATAGATAATAATGATAATAATAATAGGACTAAAATAAAGAACAGAGTAGCAGTAGCATATGATGAGAGTCTTGTGTGTGTTTGTGTTGTGTGGGTGTACGTATGTAGTGTATGTGAATGTGTGGGGTGTGTGAGAGTGTCAGTGTAGTGTGTGTGTGTGTGTGTGTGTGTGTGTGTGTGTGTGTGTGTTGTGTGTGTATATATATAGTCTTGTGAGTGTGTATAGAGTCAGTGCAAGATAGGGTCAGTGCAGATAGTCCGGGTAACCATTCATGAACTATTTAGCAGTCTTATGGCCATTTAGCAGTCTTATGTCTTGGGAGTAGAAGCCGTTTCAGAACCTGTTGGTCCGAGAGCTGATGCTCCGGTACCGTTTGTCAGACAGTAGTCAGTAGTCAGACTGGGAGCTCGGCCCCAGTGATGTACTGGGCTGTCCGCACCACCGTCTGTAGCGCTTTGCGGTAGAGGGTTGCGTATTTGCCATACCAAGCGGGGATGCTGCAGTAAAGATGTTCTCGATGGTGCAACTGTAGAACTTTTTGAGGATCCGAGGGCCCATGCCAAATCTTTTCAGCCTCCTGAGGGGGAAGAGGATTTGTCGTGCTCTCTTCAGAACTTTGAGAGTGTGTGTGGACCATGTTAAGTCCTTAGTGATGTGGATGCCAAGGAACTTGAAGCTCTCGACCCACTCCACTACAGCCCCATCAATGTGGATGGAGGCGTGTTCTCCCATCATGTTGTCAGCAAACTTGATGGTGTTGGATTTGTGCATGGCCATGTAGTCGTGGGTGAACAGGGAGTACAGGAGGGGACAAAGCACACACCCTTGAGGGGCCCCAGTGTTGAGGGTCAGCGTCGGGTTGTTGCCTACCCTCACCACCTGGGGCCAACCCGTCAGCAAGTCTAGGATCCAGTTACAGAAGAAGGTGTTGAGTCCCAGAGTCCCCATCTTGGTGATGAACTTGGAGGGGACAATGGTGTTGAATGAGCTGGAACAGCATTTCCCCTCTTGTCCAGGTGGAAGAGGACAGCGTGAAGTGCAATTGAAATGGCGTCATCTATGGATCTGTTGGAGCGGTATGCAAATAGGAGTGGGTCCAGGGAGTTTGGGATTATGGTGTTGATGTGTCACAACCAGCCTTTCAAAGCACTTCAGAATTACATGTGTGAGTGCTAAATGCTAGTAATTTAGGCAGGTTACCTTGGAGTTCTTGGGAAAAGGGACAATGCTGGTCAGCTTGAAACATGTTGGGATTACAGGACTGGGACAAGGAGAGATTGAAAGTGTCAGTGAAGACACTTGCCATCTGGTCTGGGCATGTCTTAAGTACGCGCTGTAATATTCCATCTGGCCCGGCGGCCTTGCGAGTGTTAACCTGTTTAAAAGTTATACTCACATCGGCCATGGAGAGCGAGATCACACATCCGAAACAGGGACTTTCACTGAAGTTGTAATCCTCGAAGCCAGCATAAAAGCCATTTCGTTTGGGAGTTCTGCGTCGCTGGGCATCTCACGGCTGTGTTTCTCTTTGTAATCCGTTTGCATGCCCTGCCACATACAACAAAGCTAGTGTGTATTAGGATTCGACCTTCTTCCTATATTGTCCTTTTGCATGTTTGCTGTCTTGTCGGTCCATGTCTCCTTTCTTGTAAATGGTAGCTCTAGTCTTTAGCACAGTGCGGATATCGCCTGTACTCCATGGTTTTTGGTTTGGATACGTTCACATCATCACTGTGGGGACGACGTCGTCTATGTACTATTTGATGAAGCCTGTGACTGATGTGATAAACGCCTCAATGTTATTGGATGAATCCCGGAACATATGCCAGTCTGTACAGGCAAAACAGTCTTGTAGCCTCACGTCTTCTTTATCGGACCACCAGTTCGTCATTCATATATTGGATTCACGTCTCCATTTCAACCAAAAATCTAAGTTAAAGGAATAGGACTAAATCAAACGTTCATTTTTGGTTGATATGGAGACGTGAATCCAACATATCAGTTCATTTGTAGACAAACTGGAATTGAAAGGCAGACTAAATCAGTGGCACATATCTAAGCAGAAGATAAATCACCTTCAAATGTTGATATTTGGTTGTGTTGACATATATTTGGTTGTCTATTAAACTTATCGACGAGTTAACAAATGACATGTTGGATTCATGTCTCCAACTCAACCAAAAAATACAATTCAAAGAATGTGATTAAGCCAGTGGTTTAGGTGGAATTATCTCCTTTAGATGTTGATATTTGGTTGCATGGCCAACCAAGCAGTCTTCATCATTTCTGTTATACAGTAAATAGCCCAAACTTAAGGCTATTTTACAAACCAATATAACATTCAACCTTATTAAAATGAGTAACATCCATGAACACATTGAGGTTACTGTAACTATACATTTCTTTATGTAATCATATAAAGCGTGCATGTTTAAGATGGCATGCATAGGTCACCGCAGGTCTGTGGACAACCTTAAATGACATAGATCACTCGCACCATGTACTTTGAGGGTAATCTCAACTCCAATCCTGGTCATTTGGTTCTTCTATTAGATGAAGCACAGTGATAACACATGCATTTGTTGTATGAATAAACAAAACATGTTCCCATTTGAACTTGGCTGTGCTTTTAATTGGTTGAAAGCACAGTTAAGACATTTAGGTGACTAAACCAAAAATCAGACATGGTTTTTCCTTTGGAATTTGGTTGTGATTTGAGATGGTTCAATGTAAAGCGATATCACGTTGGAAATTCATCTAACTTTTGGCTGTCTTTTTGAGTGGGCGAATAAAGGTTGGAATCTCATATATCAACGTACGCAATTATCTACATTGAAATTACGTGATGTGCCCAGTTGGCGGGCTGCTATTCCATAGAACTATTTCATTTTGAATTTGTAAAAAAAGGCATTGGTTTTAGAATATTCTATTTCTTTTTAGTCCTGTTTGCTGTTTACATCAAAAAGTTATATCAAATGTGTAGGCCTAGTTGGCCTGTATACAGTGCTTTCTGAAAGTATTCAGACCCCTTGACTTTTCCCACATTTTGTTACCTTCTTCTAAAATGCATTAAATTGTTTCCCCCCCTCAGAAATCTACACACATTACCCCATAGGTTTTGAAATTTGGGCAAATGTATTACAAATAAATTGAAATATCACATTTACATAAATGTTCAGACCCTTTACTCAGTACTTTGTTGAAGCAACTTTGGCAGCGACTACAGCAGCTAGTCTTCTTGGGTATGACGCTACAAGCTTGGCATACCTGTATTTGGGGAGTTTCTCCCATTCTTCTCTGCAGATCCTATCAAGCTCTGTCAGGTTGGATGGGGAGCATTCCTGCACAACTATTTTCAGGTCTCTCCAGAGATGTTCGATCGGGTCCAAGTCCGGGCTCTGGCTGTGCTACTCAAGGACATTCAGAGACTTGTCCCGAAGCCACTCCTGTGTTGTCTTGGCTGTGTGCGTAGGGTCGTTGTCCTGTTGGAAGGTGAACCTTCACCTCAGTCTGAGGTCCTGAGCACTATGGAGCAGGTTTTCATCAAGGATCTCTCTGTTATTTGCTCCTTTCATCTTTGCCTCGATCCTGACTAGTCTTCCAGTCCCTGCAGCTGAAAAACATCACCACAGCATAATGGTGCCACCACCACGCTTCACTGTAGAGATGGTGCCAGGTTTACTCAAGACGCGAGGCTTTGGATTCAGGCTAAATAGTTCAATCTTGGTTTCATCCGACCAGAGAATCTTGTTTCTCATGGTCTGAGAGTCTTTAGGTGCCTTTTGGAAAACACCAAGCCGGCTGTCAGAGATGGTTGTACCCTTCCCCAGATCTGTGCCTCGACACAATCCTGTCTCAGCGCTCTACGGACAATTCCTTCATCTCCATGACTTGGTTTTTGCTCTGACATGCACTGTCAACTGTGGGACTTTGTAAAGATAGGTGTGTGCCTTTCCAAATCATGCCCAATCAATTTAATTTACCACAGGTGGACTCCAATCAAGTTGTAGAAACATCTCAAGGATGATCAATGAAAACAGGATGAACTTGAGCTCAATTTTGAGTCTCATAGCAAAAGGTCTGAAAATGTATGTAAATAAGGTATTTCTGTTTTTTTATTTTCAGTAAAAACTTGTTTTCACTTTGTCATTATGGGATATTGTGTGCAGATTGCTGAGAAAAAATACTTAATCCATTTTAGAATAAAGCTGTAACGTATCAAAATGTGGAACAAGTCAAGGGGTCTGAAAACTTTCCGAAGGCACTGTATAACCTACAGGTGGTTATTGTGAGATTGTTGCACAGCAAATTGGCCAGTGTTGATTTTTCAGTGCAACATTTCTAGTGATTCAGGAGTTAAATTCAACACTCAGTGGTGTAAAATAACCCCCAGTGTTGGTGTTAATAAGTAAATGATTGTTTTACACATGTGGAGAGTCAAACAGTCCCTACAAAATCACACACATTTCCCAGCATGCTTTCCTTCAGGTAGATTTTTTGGGATTGTTTTTAATATCTGTGTTTTTGAATGTATATTGATTGATTGATTAATACTATGCAACAGAAACATAAATAACACACATTTTTCTAAACTAATCCAATCAGCAAGTTAGATTTAAGGCACCTGTTACTGAAATGGTTGTCCCAGTTTAAATGGTTTAGGTAGTGTTTTTTAATGTAAGTTTCCTAACAGTCAGTCATTCTGAATACAAGTTGTAGGTGAATACAAATTCCAATTGTTGGATACCCTAACTCTGACTGGATTCCAATAGGAATTACACATCACTTTGCAAGCAAGCACATTGTGACTTGCAGGCCTGATGTGGCCTGTAAACCAGGAGTTTCCTAACGCCACTGTGTTAGGGTAGAACTGCCATCAACTAGGTCAATACGTATGGCCTGCTCGTCGAACATCTCATTCTAAAGTCATGGGCGTTAATATGGAGTTGGTCCCCCCTTTGCTGCTATAACAGCCCCCACTCTTCTGGGAAGGCTTTCCAGATGTTGGAACATTGCTGTGGGGACTTGCTTCCATTCAGCTGCAAGAACATTAGTGAGGTGGTCACTGATGTTGGGCAATTAGGCCTGGCTCGCAGTCGGCATTCCTATTCATCCCAAAGGTGTTTGATGTGGTTGAGGTCAGGGCTCTGTGCAGGCCAGTCAAGTTCTTCCACGCCGATCTCGACAAACCATTTCTGTATGGACTTCGCTTTGTGCACGGGAGCATTGTCATGCTGAAACAGGAAAGGGTCTTCCACAAACTGTTGCCACAAAGTTGGAATCACAGAATTGTCTATAATGTCATTGAATGCTGTAGTGTTAAGATTTCCCTTCACTGGAACTAGCCCGAGCCATGACAAACATCCGCAGACCGTTATTTATTCCGTTACAGTTGGCACTATGCTTTGGGGCAGGTAGCATTCTCCTGGTATCCGCCAAACTCAGATTCGTACGTCGGACTGCCAGATTGTGAAGCGTGATTCATCACTCCAGAGAATGCGTTTCCACTGCTCCAGAATCGAATGATGGCTAGCTTAACACCACTCCAGCCGACGCTTGGCATTACGCAAGTTGACCTTAGGCTTGTGTGCGGCTGCTCGGCCATGGAAACCCATTTCATGATGCTCCCAACAAACAGTTATTGTGCTGACGTTGCTTCCAGAGGTAGTTTGGAACTCGGTAGTGACTTGTTGGAAAGGTGGCGTCCTATGAAGGCGCCACATTGAAAATCACTGAGCTCATCAGTAAGGCCTTTCTACTGCTAATGTTTGTCTATGTAGAATGCATGGCTGTGTGCTTGATTTTATACACCTGTCATCAACAGGTGTGGCTGAAATAGCCAAATTCACTAATTTGAAGGGTTGTCCACATACTTTTGTATATATAGTGTATATGTAATGTACTGTAATATAATTACATTTTTATTGATAACATTCACCTAGGAACTTACTACATGAAAGCCTCACCCCTTTAAAAGTAGAGTTCAACAACCATGTCTCTGTCACTAACAAATACAGTCATGGGTGGTAACTGTACAATTTACTCAAAAAGAAAAGGCATCCTGGGAAATATGCAAATTAGGCATCACATCATACAGTGTTAAAACAACAAACATGATTTACTGTAACACTACAGGTGTTAATTTCAAAGCAAAGTGAGTCCAGTTCACTCTAAATCAAGCGTTACGTTTTACACTGTAGGTGTTGCGTACTACTCTACAGAAGAACTATGCAAACACCACAATGAAGTTCCTTTGAACACTTGGGGGAACACTGCAGCAGAGTTAAATCTTTAACACTTTCAGAAGTGTTATTTTAAACCAGTATAGTGGGACTCATATGTTTATGGATAAAAGTGCACATTTGACACTTTCAGACTTGTACGCCATTGATTTTCCTGTGTAGGCTTCCAGACATTTCACTCCATTTCTTCCCCATTTGGTGCCAAACACAGATTGACCATTTTTGCTAATGTGTTGTGTCTATTGCCAGCATGTATGTCTGGCTACACACATATTATTGTTGCTAAAACGTACCGAACATCCATTGCATTTGTTATGTAAAGAGCAATCGTGAGAATAAATTGTAACATTGTTTATTCAGTTCAGTTACATTGTATCGCAGACCTGTAACCTACCACCGCAGATTGTTAGTGGACTGATGCTTTGCATCCCCTGTCAAGACCATAGGGACTAGACCGCATATGATCCACTATTTTACACTTCCGTAGGCCTACAGTTGATCTAGCCTATGCAGCACGTAATGAGTGGAAACCAAGACTGTTCTCAGGGCAGGCCTGGTTGTAGCTAGATATGCTTGAGTTGCATCGGGGACAATTTTAGCATTTTAGCTAACCCTAACCCTTTTCCTAACCTAAACCTAATTCTCCTAACCTGCCACATGAATTATTCTAACCTGCCACGTTAATTATCCTAACCTGCTGTGTAAGTTCTACTACCCTGCTACGAAAAGTCACTTCTGCTTATCAAACCGGCAGACATATCCTGAGAACAGTCTTGGTTTCCACCAATGAGGCAAGTGCACTGTGACTTTCATGGAAAAGCCAAGTCAGATTCTGTACTGGCTTCTTGGAACTAATATGACCGTTTTTCTCAATCGCTTTGGCTCCATTCTCAAATGATTTGAGAATTCTACATGTCATATATAGGACCGCACAATGACCTCATGCTGGTGGCAGAGCGGCAGTATTCAGGCATCAGCAAGAACAAGAAATTTGCAACATGGTCATAGCCAACAATTCCATCCATCAAGAGAGATCCAAAGTGCAATCATAAATGACAACAATATCTTCGCAAATATCAATTCTGTCGACATTTCCACTATAGACAGAGTTTAGGAAAAAATATCTAATGACTATGAAACAACTCATATATGAGAGGAATAGTGACAGAGTGAAGGAGCTGTGGTACCAGGATGTCCAGGTAGGAGCTGTGGTACCAGTATGTCCAGGTAGGAGCTGTGGTACCAGTATGTCCAGGTAGGAGCTGCGGTACCAGTATGTTCAGGTAGGATCTGCGGTACCAGTATGTCCAGGTAGGAGCTGCGGTACCAGTATGTCCAGGTAGGAGCTGCGGTACCAGTATGTTCAGGTAGGATCTGCGGTACCAGTATGTTCAGGTAGGATCTGCGGTACCAGTATGTTCAGGTAGGATCTGCGGTACCAGTATGTCCAGGTAGGAGCTGCGGTACCAGGATGTCCAGGTAGAACCCATTGGCGTGCACATGTTACATTGTACAGGGAGCTTACTTCAATGATGCCTGTATATACTTCTTGAAGTTGTAGATACCCATAAGAACAGAAAACATTTCCACTTGACTAAACTGTCTGATTCTAGAATAGACTATGTAAAACTAACTTCATATTTTGTTTCTGTGTTACTATATAGAGAATAATGGAGCTGGAAGGACATGAAATGACCCACATTCTTACGTTTGTGGACGAGGCTGGGTTCAATCTGGCCAAAGGCAGGAGACGTGGCCGCAATCTCATTGGACAAGACACCAAGCCACAAATGGCACACCAGGCCAATGTGGGGGAAATATTACAATGTGTGCTGCGATTTCTGAAAATGGTGTGAGCGCACATATTCCACACATTGGGCTCTATAACACCCAACGTCTCCTGGCCTTCCTAAATACACTTTACAGAGATCTAATACCAGAACACCAAAGAGGTTTAGTTAGACCTGTAACGCTCGTCGTGGGTGGAAGAAGTGGGGGACCAATGCGCAGCGTGGTAAGTGTCCATATTGTTTTAATAAGAATACTGAACAAAGACAATAAAACAACAAACCGAACAGTCCTGACCGGTGAAGCAAAACACAGAACAGAAAATAATCACCCACACCACACAGGTGGGAAAAGGCTACCTAAGTATGATTCTCAATCAGAGACAACGAACGACAACTGCCTCTGATTGAGAACCATACCAGGCCAAACACAAAACCACAACATAGAAAAAAGAACATAGACTACCCATCCAACTCACGCCCTGACCACACTAAAAAAAAGACATAACAAAGAACTAAGGTCAGAACGTGACAAGACCAGATTTGACAAATGATGTAATTGTGTGGGATAATGTCAGCTTCCACCGAACCAACATTGTTAGGGAAAGGTTTTCTGCACATGAAAGGATAACAATGGAGTAGCTTCCACCATCCTCCCCATTCCTGAATCTGATGGAAGAGGTTTGTTCAGCATGGAGGTGGAAAGTATATGATTATTGGGCACAAGATCAGATGTCTCTGTTAGATGTCATGAATGCTGCTTGTGAGGACATCACAGGCGATCATTGCAGGGGATGGTTGCGCCACACAAGTAGATTTTATTCCCCCGGTCCCATCGCAAGGGAAAACATCACATGTGATGTTAACGAAAATCTCTGGCCAGACCAACAAGAGTGACAGGATGTCCACCAAGAAGATGGGAACTTGTGGCCTCCTGGGTGGCGCAGTGGTCTAGGGCACTGCATCGCAGCGCTAGCTGTGCCACCAAAGACTCTGGGTTCGAGCCCAGGCAGCCGGCTGCGACCGGGACGTCCGTGGAGCGACGCACAATTGGCCTAGCGTCACCCGGGTTAGGGAGGGTTTGGCCGGTAGGGATATCCTTGTCTCATCGCACACCTACTGTTGAAATCAGTATCTAAAAATCTCAGTGTGATACACAATAGCATTCAGCTAGACAAAACTGACATTATTGTATAGTACAGTAAACAGTCAGTGTCAACAAAAAAAGTAGAACAAAGCTGAAATGTGTATATAACAAACATTTCCAGGGTTGACTGCCATGGTGAAAAAACATCTAAACATTTTGACCAGTACGGCTCACAGGATGACAAAACCTTTCATTCTGGTGGCGTTGGCCAATTCACTGACACAATAACTCGGTTTTGAAGCATGAATGGAATGTTTTGAGTGAGTTACTACATTTTGTAGACATGCAATAGAGTTGCGGTGTCCCATGAAACAGTTGTGACAGTTGCACTTACAGTTTAGAGAATGTTAAGACTGAACCAAAGCGATTGAGAAACTGCAGCATAATTAATTTGACCAAATATTTAGGAAGAGTTCATTTAAATTGAGTCTGTATCTTGTATCTAAAACAAAGGAAATCATTGTAAGATGGTTCTGTACATCAGCTGGGTTCTCAGTAAGCTTCAGTAGGAGGTGTGTAGTCTGACTTGAAAGTGTGTCCTTGTATCTGTGTGGGCTAATACAGTCCAAATGTTTGCCTTGCGATAACATGAGCCAGTGGTTGAGCCAATGACAAGTTGAGCAAATTGAAGTGTTTTCTTCCTGGGCTTGGTTCAAGGCACGGTCGCTGGGATATGAGGCCTATGTTAAAAGTGTTTTTAAAAGTGTGTTTGTTAGGTGTGTGTGCCTGTGTTAAAAGATGCATTCAATTATTAAAAGAAGACAACAACAACAAAAAGTGATTGTGATTGTGTTAAATTGTGTTTGGGAAATAAAGATAGACGTGGTTTTAAAAAAGGTTGTGGTAATATTTCATTCCGTACAGAAATTTGTAGGCGGCTTAACTTACCCTGTCCTGCGGCTCAACTTACCCCGTACCCATGGAGTGATGCTGAATGTAAAAAATGGCTCAACTTACCCCACTCTCTCCTAATTGAATTCGAGAAATATTTGTTAATTTTAGGGAATCAATGGCATTGTCTTTGCATGTAGCCTATGATTCCTGTTCAGAGACTGGTTTTCTGTAGCACAGAAATATTGTGTATCTGAGCATTTCAGTGTTACTCCGTGCTTTTTAATGACAGGGGGCAGTGTGGAATCAGAGGATTCAGACAATTGGATAAATGTTGAAGTATTTTTATTCCTCTACAATGAACACATCTCTTAGTCAGTAAAAAGCTGATACTGCTCTCCTTTATTGCAGCTTCATTAACAGACATTTTCACACTCACTCTTTTATATAGATCTATCCAGGATAAATGCATTTTTGTTTTTTTGTATTTTTACACACCGAGACCACTATGCACAACATATCACATACTTTGAAACCCATAATGACATAAATACAGATAGCCTAAGTTAGGCTCAATTAGATTAATACATTAGAAAAACAACAAAAAAGAACAATGATTTACCAGTGTCAGAAAGGCAAGTCATGAACCCTGTCAGTGAATGGGGGTCGTATCCATATCCAAAAGCCTGTGTATATTTACAGTTAATTACCATCAGCTGTTTTCATTGTTAGAAGAACATGAACGGTTATGGTTTCGTTCTTGATCGGGTTCATTATGTGTTCATCTCTGCCATTTTATACACTACCTGATCACCTCCATGTCTCAGAGAGGCACCAGTGGAGTCTGTTACTTTCTCTCTCTACCCTCCTCCCTTACTAGGCCTCAGAACCAGGCTTTCCTGGTCATTCTCGTCTACTTTCCAAAGGCTGTGGGAAATCCTTGACAAATACCCAAACTGAAGTTTCTCTCTCATGGTACACCGTGTCGTATCTCCCCTCCTCTAAATTAGAGGCTAACATGCCAGTGAGGGCCTTGACTTGGTTCATAACCGACACCCCTCTAAATCATTGGGCAGGGACCGTATGTCCCCGCTTCTTCAATATCCACAGCCCATCTCATGTCTTTAACATTTCTGTTGCCGGTGCCTCCCTGTTTTTCTATACGTACCAATCAGATTCAGTCACAAAAAAAATGAACATCTGTCATCAGTGTGATTTGTTTTAATACAACGTGAGTGGTGACATGGACACCAGACATTCAGAAAGGGCACACTAGTCTGGGAAGGGCTGGGTTGCTGTGCTCATCCAATTCGGTTGGCTGTCTAATCAGCTCCGCAAATAGGCAGTGACTGGCTAGAAAAACACCTGTTAACTACAAACCCCGCCAAATCAGATAGCATTTCTCACTGACCCCTGGGAGCCAGGGATCTGGTGCCACCAACACAAACACTCAGGATGGAGTGAGGTCTAACTTACAGTATCTTCCACCTCTTCTGATCTTCCGAGGTGGGCTTCAGCAGACTGGAAGGGAGCCCCAGCCCTAGATCCATTAAACATTTGACCTAGCCATTGCCCAATGAAAAAGGAGCAATGACATCTGTTGGAGAGCTCAGATTTCATGAGAGAAGCATGTCAGGGGTTTCTTCTGAGTGAAGCATCATCGTGCTTGGCACTCGTCTGAGTGGCGCTCACTTGGCGCTCACATTGAATCAGCTCGGACCCCCCTGTGTTCACCACTCTCTGTTAGCCTCACCTCTCCCTCCTCTGTCCTCTCATCAGAGACAGGGAAGACTCAGGGCCTCAGCGATCCTCCTGTGGTAATTTTCAGTGAACGGTCGGTTGCTATGCAAAATGATATCCACCATTTCATTTCAGAAATCCTACATGTCAACATTTCAAGTTTCAAAGAATAATTCAGTACAGGCTCTCTCACTCCCATGGCAATTTAAACAGTATTTAGATGACTGTGTAGAAAGATAAGCCCTACAAAAACCTCCTCCAGGACAGGCGTACAGTGGATATACTACTGTGTACTTTGTGACATGACTGGGCCAAATGAGTTGAAAGACAGACCAGACCAAACGCAGGTTAGCAACAGTATGTGTGACAGGCAAGCTCATCTACGACTGCAATCACTTGGACCATGATTTGAAGTTGATCATAGCACTGTGTGACGTTGACAGCAAAGGACCTCTATTGCACAAACAAAAGGTGGAAAATAATAATAATAATAATCAAACGAATGGAAACACATCTCTGAGTTTCACCAATCAAACATTTGTTTAGTGAGGGTTTAAAATCCTTACAATGAAAGAGACTTCATACATTTGTGAAAACGTATTTGTTGGGCTCTGAACAAACTCATTGATCAGTTTTTGACCACTTTAATACACTTTAATATGTTGTTTTGCAGATATATATATATATATATTTATATATTTTTTTTTTATAGGGCTGGGATGTGTCCAGTTCTCAGACAGGGTCTCCCACTCCCGTTTACATGGCACCTGGTCTCCACACACGCGGCTGGACACCCACCTTGGTGGCGATGAAGCGGGGTTTGGGTGCCTGCATGGCATTTGCCCTGAAAGGAGGGGGGAGGTTAGCAAGGAAACTCAGATCAGGGGCACTCTGAAACTGCTTAGTACCTTGGAGCCCACTGTAAGACACCCCAGGATAGGGTGATGGGTGGGGGATGGGGTTGGGGTTGGGGACAGGGGTGGCATTGATTCTGGGCAGCCCGGGCAGGCCCCCTGAATAGGTAGGAGCAAGGGCGGGATGTGGGGCAGAGACCGGGGCTGGGGAAAAGACAGGGGCAGGGGGTGGGGAGAGAGGAGCAGGGGTTGGGGAGATCATGTCGGAGCGGGTCAGGCGCTCTCCCAGCGTTGTGGCTGAACGAGGGGCGATCACGGTGGGGGCCAAACACCGGGATGACATGGGCGTGGGTGTTGAGAAGCGTTTGATCTCGTACACACGGGCCGCCTTGACTGGGATCTGTCTGGGAGGAGTCATGGTGCTGCCCACCATGGTAGTATACCCTCCCTGCTGCTGCCTCTGGTCCTGGTATGAGGGCATCGCCGACAGGTTGGCAACACTACCCCCGAACATAGCTGAGTTGAGCTGGTAAGGCTGCCTTCTCATGAAATCCAGAGCTTTGATTCCCTCCCTATGAGAGGCTATCCCCCGTCTGCTTCCCCAGCCCCCCCTGTCAGACCTGCCTGTATCTCTCTGTGGCCCCACAGGGCAGGAGGGGGCTAGCAACGGGTTGTAACCAATGGGTGGGGGGGCACGGATGTTGGGGGATAACTTCCACTGTGAGTTGATATTGGGGTTGGGGGCATACTGGGACTCGGCCCCTGGGTGGGTGACCTCCTGCTGGTAGGCGGTCTCTAGTGGGGTGTCTACCACAAACCGGTCCATGCGGCTCTGCCTGCGGGCAAACAGCTGAGCCCCCTTCCCCTCCGCCTGGGGAATCTGGGGGGCCTCGTGGATGACCCTGGGTTTGGGGGCCACCGGTGGAGGCATCCTGCCCCGGCCGGCTTCAGCAGCCTGGTCTTCCTCTGTGCCTGAGTCAAAGCCCATCATACTCCCTGAATTGCTTCCGTAGTGGGGCCTGTCATCCAGGTTCTGCACCATGTTCAGCAGGTCAGGGTTGGGAGAGTTCTTCTTCTCATCAGGGACTCGGAACATGGGCCTCCTGCCGCTGCGCCGACGAGCCTCCTGGAGGTAACCGGTACGACCACCAGGGAGAGGTGGGACATTGGACATGGGGGATCTGGGTGCAGCTGCAGGAGCTGTGGAGGGTGGGAGTAGGACAACTGAGACTGAAGCTTGGGGCTTGTGGGCAAAAGAAACTTGAGGTTGGGGTATGGGGTCAAATGACACTGGAGCTGGGGATGATTGGGCCACCGAGACCGAGGCTTGGGGTATGGGAGCACCTGAGAATGGCGATGGGGGTGGAATTGAGGGTACGTTGGCAAATGATACTGGGGGTGGTGGTACGGAGGCAAGCGAGACTGGAGGTGGGGGTATGGGGCCACCTGAGAATTGTGCTGGGGGTGGAGGTATGGCTGTGAATGAAGCCTGTGGAACAGAGAGCATGGGTGGTTCTGCCAGGCTCTCCACAGAGAAGGCAGGACGGGGATGAGTGGCCGGTGCTGAGGATGGGGTGGAGAACGGTCCTCCGGACACAGAGGACGGGGGTGAGAAGAAGGAAGGACAGCCACTTGCAGGCAGCTCTGATGTGGTGGAGAAGGGAGGTCCTACAATAGACACAGAGGTTGCTGGGCGCTGGGCCCTTTTGGTGATGACGGGGCGGAACACAACAGGAGCGGTGGCGGCTCGGTTAGTCACAAACCCTGGGTTGAAGGGGCGGGCGGTTCTGTTGACCACAGAGCTGGAGGAGAGTTCTGGCAGTGGTGTTTGGGGCGGAGGTATGGTTGAGATGGACACTTGGCCGGTGATTGGTTTGGGTGCCACAGTCGGGGGTGACATTAGCACACTAGCTGTGCTCACTGCAGAGTAGGCTACATCTCCGTTAGCCATACTGTAGGCAGTAGGAGCAGCTGGGGCTGGTGCCATAGCCCTCTCTGCCACAGACGGAGTCTCCTCCTGGAAGGCTACAGGGGGCGGTGGTGCCACAGGTTGCTGAGGTTGGTACATCTGTGGTTGTGTCTCTGGCTGGGGCTGGCTCTGTGCATATGGCTGAGGCTGCTCCTGGATCTGTGGTTGGTTCGGGGGTTGGGTCTTTATCTGAGGCTGGGGCGGCACCTGAGGCTGGGTGGCAGCCACCTTCTTGGCGTGCTCGGCCGCCCTCTTCCTTTGCTGCTCAAACAGCTGGGCGCCCTTCCCAGAGATGTCACTCAGGCCGGGACTGGGGGCATCTTCTGTCCCATCCCCTCGCTCTCCCCCCGCAGTCGCCCTCTTCTCCAGTGCATCCAAGTAGTCACTGTCCCAGGTGGTGTCGGGGGCGGCTGAGAAGCCATCCTCATCAAACTCCGACTCGCTTCCTGGGAAAAGACCATCTTCTTCCTGGGAATCTTGCTGCATGTCCTCGTCCACGCTGCCGAAGCTGGTCAGCGTGTACTTCTTGGAGCGCTGCCGCCTCTTCTTGAACATCAGCACGCCCTTGGAGTGGGGGTTGGGAGCGTCTGTCAGAAGGGATGCGATAGAGCGGCACTTGGTTCTGGCCTCCTTCACCTGTTTGTCTTGAACCGTGTCACCCCGGTTCAGTTCTGTAGGGGTCAAAGCATGTTTTAGTGTGGGTACGTCTGTAAATACACCTGTACTGTTTCCATAACATCTCGGTTGTGGTCATTTCCATTTGAATTAGGTCGATGACCTTTTTTTTAAAGCTCAATGAAACTTATTTTCAATTCTTGAATAGGAGTTACAATTCACCTGAACAACTGCACCTAACATAATATACACAAAAAGATCACAGGATAGTATTTTACATGTAGTGACACAGGGTGGTCATAATTTCTACAAGCTATTTAAAATATGATGAAGAAACATGACTGTTATTAATGCATTGCCAAAAGTAAAGGGGGATATATTTATTTAGCCGTGTTGAATGACCAGATACGTATAACCTTTAAATTGAGAACTCATCATGACATCAGGTTCTAAAAACCGGCAACAGCTAACTTCCTACAATTCTAATAGCTAATCTCATGCTATTCTACACATTTTGCCATGGATTATGACGTGCTCATATGCTATCTGTGTGGTACTCCAGTGACAAGCATCCATCTTCTAGCATGCTACCAGAGCACATCCGAAAAAATGCCTGGCAAGCCACAGGATTTTTACATTTACCAAGGTGAAGTTCCCAGCTATTGACTTAATAGCACAGATTTGAAGAAAAGTCCCATCTTGTAGGCAAACTTCAAGCAGACGCTGTACATTTGCACAAACTTATTATAGTTTTAGACAGATATGATCCCAATGTGCCCAACTATGTAAGGAGTTGTTATTTAAATTGTCATTGGCAGTGTCCCTGAAGAGGACATGTGAACCTCTAATTAGGGACACTCAGGGATTTATGGCATTTTATTTATTTAAACTTCTTAAAACAGCAACGTCCTCAAATAGCCTCAGCCCTCCCTCTCTGGGAGTTTATGACTGTGACAGGTGGACAGGTTGTAAGTCTTTGGTATATACACTACAGTTCAAAAGTTTGGGGTCACTTAGAAATGTCCATGTTTTTGAAAGGAAAGCACATTTCTTGTTCATTAAAATAGCATCAAATTGATCAGAAATACAGTGTAGACATTGTTAATGTTGTAAATGACTGTTGTACCTTGAAACAACAGATTTTTTATGGAATATCTACATAGGCGCACAGAGGCCCATTATCAGCAACCATCACTCCCGTGTTCCAATGGCACGTTGTGCTAATTCAAGATTATAATTTTAAAAGGCTAATTGAGCATTAGAAAACCCTTTGCAATTATGTTAGTACAGCTGAAAACTTTTGTGCTGATTAAAGAAGCAATAAAACTGTCCTTCTTTAGACTAGTTGAGTATCTGGAGTATCAGAATTTGTGGGTTCGATTACAGTCTCAAAATGGCCAGAAGCAAATCACTTTCTTCTGAAACTTGTCAGTCTATTCTTGTTCTGAGAAATGAAGGCTATTCCATGTGAGAAATTGCCAAGAAACTGAAGATCTCATACAACGCTGTGTACTACTCCCTTCACAGAACAGCACAAACTGTCACAAACCAGAATAGAAAGAGGAGTGGGAGGCCCCGGTGCACAACTGAGCAAGAGGACAAGTACATTAGAGTGTCTAGTTTGAGAAACAGATGCCTCACAAGACCTAAACTGGCAGCTTCATTAAATAGTACCCGCAAAACACCGGTCTCAACGTCAACAGTGAAGAGGCGACTCTTGGATGCTGGCCTTCTAGGCAGAGTTCCTCTGTCCAGTGTCTGTGTTCTTTTGCCCATCTTAATCTTTTCTTTTTATTGGCCAGTCTGAGATATGGCTTTCACTTTGCAACTTTGCCTAGATTCTTCAAAGTAGCGACCCTTTGCACCCTCATAGATATCATCCTAATTAACTCGCCCTCCAAATACACCTCTGCTGTTTTCAACCAAGATCTCAGCAATCACTGCCTCATTGCCTGCATCCGTAATGGGTCTGCGGTTAAACGACCACCCCTCCTCACTGTCAAACGCTCCCTAAAACACTTCTGCGAACAGGCCTTTCTAATCGACCTGGCCGGGGTATCCTGGAATGACATTGACCTCATCCTGACAGTAGAGGATGCCTGGTTATTCTTTAAAAGTGCCTTCCTCACCATCTTAAATAGGCATGCCCCATTCAAAAAATGTAGAACCAAGAATAGATATAGCCCTTGGTTCACTCCAGACCTGTCTGCCCTTGACCAGCACAAAAACATCCTGTGGCGTTCTGCATTAGCATCGAATAGCCCCCGAGACATGCAACTTTTTTAGGAGGTTAGGAACCAATATACACAGGCAGTTAGGAAAGCTAAAGCTATCTTTTTCAAACAAAAATTTGCATCCTGTAGTACAAACTCAAAAAAGTTCTGGGACACTGTGAAGTCAATGGAGAATAAGAGCACCTCCTCCCAGCTACCCACTGCACTGAGGCTATGAAACACTGTCACTACCAATAAATCCACAATAATTGAGAATTTCAATAAGCATTTTTCTACGGCTGGCCATGCTTTCCACCTGGCTACCCCTACCCCGGTCAACAGCCCTGCGCTCCCCATAGCAACTTGCCCAAACCTCGCCCACTTCTCCTTCACCCAAATCCAGAGAGCTGATGTTCTGAAAGAGCTGCAAAATCTAGACCCCTACAATTCAGCTGGGCTAGACAATCTGGACCCTCTCTTTTTAAAATGATCTGCCAAAATTATTGCAACCCCTATTACGAGCCTGTTCAACCTCTCTTTCGTATCGTCTGAGATTCCCTTAGATTGGAAAGCTGCCGTGGTCGTCCCCCTCTTCAAAGAGGGAGACACTCTAGACCCAAACTGCTGCAGACCTATATCTATTCTACCCTGCCTTTCTAATGTCATTGAAAGCCAAGTTAACAAACAGATTACCGACCATTTCGAATCTCACCGTACCTTCTCCGCTATGCAATCTGGTTTCAGAGCTGGTTATGGGTGCACCTCAGCCACGCTCAAGGTCCTAAACGATATCATAACCGCCATCAATAAGAGACATTACTGTGCAGCCGTATTCATCGACCTGGCTAAGGCTTTCGAGTCTGTCAATCACAACATTCTTATTGGCAGACTCAACAGCCTTGGTTTCTCAAATGATTGCCTCGCTTTGTTCACCAACTACTTCTTCGATAGAGGTCAGTATGACAAATCGGAAGGGCCTGTTGTCCGGATCTCTGGCAGTCTCTATGGGGGTGTCACAGGGTTCAATTCTCAGGCCGACTCTCTTCTCTGTATACATCAATGATGTCGCTCTTGCTGCTGGTGATTCTTTGATCCACCTCCACGCAGACGACACCATTCTGTATACCTCTGGCCCTCCTTTGGACACTGTGTTAACTAACCTCCAGAAGAGCTTCAATGCCATACAACTCTCCTTCTGTGGCCTCCAACTGCTCTTACATGCAAGTAAAACTAAATGCATGCTCTTCACCTGATCGCTGCCCGCACCTGCCTGCCCACCCGTCCAGCATCACTACTCTGGACGGTTCTGACTTAGAATATGTGGACAACTCCAAATACCTAGGTGTCTGGTTAGACTGTAAACTCTCCTTCCAGACTCACATTAAACATCTAAAATCCAAAATTAAATCTAGAATCGGCTTCCTATTTCGCAACAAAGCATCCTTCACCACCAGTAGCACGCGCTCCAGCAGGTATATCTCACTGGTCACCCCCAAAGCCAATTCTTCCTTTGACTGCCTCTCCTTCCAGTTATCTGCTGCCAATGACTGGAACGATCTGCAAAAATCTCTGAAGCTGGAGAGTCTTACCTCCCTCACTAGCTTTAAGCACCAGCTGTCAGAGCAGCTCACAGATCACTGCACCTGTACATAGCTCATCTGTAAATAGCCCATCCAATCTACCTCATCCCCATACTGTATTTATTTATGTACTTATCTTGCTTCTTTGCGCCCCAGTATCTCAACTTGCACATTCATCTTCTGCACATCCTACCATTCCAGTGTTTAATTGCTATATTTGTAATTACTTTGCCACCGTGGCCTATTTATTGCCTTACCTCTCTTATCCTATCTCATTTGCACATGCTGTATATAGTTTTCTATTGTATTATTGATTGTATGTTTGTTTATTCCATGTGTAACTCTGTGTTGTTGTATGTGTCGAACTGCTTTGCTTTATCTTGGCCAGGTCGCAGTTGCAAATGAGAACTTGTTCTCAACCAGCCTACCTGGTTAAATAAAGTTGAAATAAAATAAAAATGACAGCTTTGCACAATCTTGGCATTCTCTCAACCAGCTTCATGAGGGAGTCACCTGGAATGCATTTCAATTAACAGGTGTGCCATGTTAAACGTTAATTTGTGGAATTTCTTTCCTTCTGAATGTGTTTGAGCAAATCAGTTGTGTTGTGACAAGTTAGGGTTGGTTTACAGACGATAGCCCTATTTGGTAAAATACCAAGTCCATATTATGGCAAGAACAGCTCAAGTAAGCAAAGAGAAATAGCAGTCCATCAATACTTTAAGACATGAAGGTCAGTCAATCTGAAAAATGTCAAGAACTTTGGAAGCTTCTTCAAGTGCAGTCGCAAAACTGTCAAGCGCTATGATGAAACTGTCTCTCATAAGAACTGCCACAGGAAAAGAAGACCCAGAGTTAGCTCTGCTGCAGAGGATAAGTTCATTAGAGTTACCAGCCTCAGAAATTGCAGCCCAAATAAATGCTTCAAAGAGTTCAAGTAACAGACACATCTCAACATCAACTGTTCAGAGGCGACTGCGTGAATCAGGCCTTCATTGTCGAATTGCGACAAAGAAGTCACTACTAAAGGACACCAATAGGAAGAAGAGACTTGCTTGGCCAAAGAAACATGAGCAATGGACATTAGACCGGTGGAAATCTGTGCTTTGGTTTGATGAGTCCAAATGTAAGATTTCTTGGTTCCAACCTTGTGTCTTTGTGAGACGCAGAGTAGGTGAATGGATGATCTACGTGTGTGTGGTTTCCTACCATGAAGCATGGAGGAGGAGGTGTGATGGTGCTTTGCTATTGATACTGTCTATGATTTATTTAGAATTCAAGGCACACTTAACCAGCAAGGCTACCACAGTATTATGCAACGATATGCCATCCCATCTGGTTTGCACTTAGTGGGACTATCATTTGTTTTTCAACAGGACAATGACCCAACACACCTCCAAGCTGTGTAAGGGCTATTTGATCAAGAAGGAGAGTGATGAAGTGCTGCATCAGATGACCTGGCCTCGACAATCACCCGACCTCAACCCAATTGAGATGGTTTGGGATGAGTTGTACTGCAGAGTGAAGGAAAAGCAGCCAACAAGTGCTCAGCATATATGGGAACTCCTTCAAGACTGTTGGAAAAGCATTCCAGGTGAAGCTGGTTGAGAGAATGCCAAGAGTGTGCAAAGCTGTCATCAAGGCAAAGGGTGGACATTTTGAAGAATCTCAAATCTCAAATATGATATGATTTGATAACACTGTTTTGGTTACTACATGATTCCATATGTGTTATTTTCTAGTTTGATGTCTTCACTGTTATTCTACAATGTAGAAAATACTACAAACAAAGAAAAACCCTTGAATGAGTAGGTATGTCCAAACTGTTGACTGGTACTGTATATATTTTGGCTGTTAGCCCAGGTCACTGGTCCAATCATCAGCTGCCTGTTAGCTCTGACAGACTGATCACAGCAGAGGGCACTCCACCTTACTATTATTAACTATTGGTGTATTGGTGTCTAAACCATCCGACCAAGGACAGCACGTGTGTATTTTGTCTATTGATATGTGTATGAATGGAATGGTATCATATTTTGTTTACTCTAGATACAGTTTTAAATGTGTCTTATTTATACCTGTAAATAGTTATTGTACGTTTTTCTTCAGTGTGTCCTTGTTTTTGGTTGCAGTCTTAGCGAGATGTAGCAAGACATGAACGTGAGAGGAGAATATAGTGGAAGAGAAGGACAGAGTGATATATAAAGGTGGTCAAAGAGGGAAAGTGAGAGGGGGGAGCTACTGCTACTTGATATCAGATAGCAGCTGCTTGGAGATGCCTTTCCCAGTTCATACATGCAGTGCTCGGGTTAGCAGACCACTGAACTAGGGGACAAATATAGCCCCTGTTCTACGTAGAAGGGACTGCCTCTGTCCTCTTAAAGGGGCCCTTTTCAGACTAATGCTATCTCAGGAGGAATACTCTGCCTTTACCCGAGAGGACACCTATGAGAATAAACATTGATTTGATTTGAGAAGCTACTTAAACCATCTCATTATCACAATGACAATTTTTTAAATATGATTTACACTGAACAAAAAATGTAAACGCAACATGTAACAATTTCTAAGATTTTACTGAGTTACAGTTCATATAAGGAAATCAATTCATTAGGCCCTAATATATGGATTTCACGTGACTGGGAATACAGAAATGCATCTGTTGGTCACAGATACCTAAAAAAAAGGTTGGGGGCGTGGATCAGAAAACCAGTCCGTATCTGCTGTGACCAACATTTGCCTCATGCAGCGCAACACATCCCCTACACATAGAATAGATCAGGCTGTTGATTGTGGCCTGTGGAATGTTGTCTCACTCCTCTTCAATGGCTGTTCGAAGTTGCTGGATATTGGCAGGAACTGGAACATGCTGTGGTGCACGTTGAGCCAGAGCATCCCAAACATGCTCAATGGGTGACATGTCTGGTGAGTATGCAGGCCATGGAAGAACTGGGACATTTTCAGCTTCCAGGAATTGTGTACAGATCCTTGCGACATGGTGTATTATCACGCTGAAACATGAGGTGATGGCAGCGGATGAATGTCACGACAGTGGTCTTCAGGATCTCGTCACGGTATCTCTGTGCTTTCAAATTGCCATTGATAAAATGTAATTGTGTTCATTGTCCCTAGCTTGTGCCTGCCCATACCATAACTCCACGGCCACCATGAGGCACTCTGTTCACAACATTGACATCAGCAAACAGCTCGCCCCCACACGACACCATACACACAGTCTGCCATCTGCCCGGTACAGTTGAAACCGGGATTCATCCGTGAACGTGCCACTGGCCAGCGAAGGTGAGCATTTGTCCACTGAAGTCGGTTTTTCGACACCGAACTGCAGTCAGGTCAAGACCCTGGTGAGGACCAAGAGCAAGCGGAGGAGCTTCCCTGAGATGGTTTCTGACAGTTTGTGTAGAGATTCTTCAGCTGTGCAGAACCACAGTTGTTCAGCTGTCCGGGTGGCTGGTCTCAGATGATCCTGCAGGTGAAGAAGATGGATGTGGAGGTCCTGGACTGGCATGGTTAAAACATGGTGTGTGGTTGTGATGTACTGCTAAATTCTCTAAAATGACGTTGGAGTCGGCTTATGGTAGAGAAATTAACATTCAATTGTTTGGCAACAGCTGTGGTGGACATTCCTACAGTCAGCATACCAATTGCACGCTCCCTCAAAACTTGAAACATCACAAAACTGCACATTTTAGAGTGGCCTTTTATTGTCCCAAGCACAAGGTGCAGCTCTGTAATGAGGAAGCGCTGCTTCCATATATGCCACACCTGTCAGGTGGATGGTTTATCTTTGCGAAGGATAATTACTCACTAACAGGGATGTAAACAATTTTGAGCACACCATTTGAGAGAAATAAGCTTTTTGCATGTATTGAACATTTCTGGGATCTTTTATTTCAGCTCATGAAACATGGGACCAACAATTTACATGTTGCGTTTATATTTTTGTTCAGTATAAATAACTCACAACATGCAATGCCAGCCTCAACTAGCCATTACATGACTAATTATTTGTACAGTAACACATCTCACATCACCCTATAGGGTATGATTAGGATACTCACTGGCTTGCTTGGCCTTGTCCATGTAGGTGACACTGAGCTCCTCATCCAGAGGGGTGTCTATGGGCCCCACCATGGGCACCAGCTGCCTGCGGGAGCTCAGCTGCATGGCCCCCTTGGCCCTCTCGGGGGAAACCAGTGGGACCACGTTGGAGGGCTCCTGGAAGCCACTGTCCTCCTCCGCCACTCCGTCCCTTCCTGGGCCCTGGTCCTCAACAGAGGAGATGATGGAGGAGGTCTCTGTGGAGGTCTGGGAGGACCACATCCCTGGAGGGGGCTGGTAAATCACCTCCTTGCGGGCCACCCCTGGCAAGCCTTCCCCCGCTCCTCGGCCATCCATTAGCCCGTGGTCCTGGAGCCCTGGGTAGAGCTGGCCATCTGGGGCGCTGTCATAGCCGCTAAACTCTGAGGTCTCGCCTCCCTCCTGGGAGGCTCTGCCAGAGGCTTTGCCGGGTAAGTTGCTGGGACTTCTGCGCTTCTGCCTCCTCTGCCTCTCGTGGGCTGCCACATCTGCGTCGCTGTCTGTCTCCCCGTAGTAGGCCTCACTGCCTGGGGGCGAGGTGAGGCCGCTGCGCCCCATGGGGGACAGGACAGAGGACCTGCCATGGGGGACCTCCCTGACAGCTGCTATGTGGTGGGGTCTGGAGGAGGGGGACATGGCACGCAGGGCAGCTCGGTACTCTTTGTCAATGCGAGGGGACGGGGCGCGGGTCAACAGCACCACAGACTGGAAGCCTGCCGGTGCCCTGTGGGAGCAAATGAACAATTGTTGGGCATACTGCTCTGGCTTATGCTATTTGCATAAGATGGGGTGGCAGGTAGCCTGGTGGTTAGAGCGTTGTGCCAATAACTGAAAGGTTGCTGGATCGAATCCCCAAGCTGACAAGGTAAAAATCTGTTGTTCTGCCCCTGAACAAGGCAGTTTACCCACGGTTCCCTGGCAGGCTGTCATTGTAAATAATAATTTGTTCTTAACTGACTTGCCTAGTTAAATAAAGATTAAATTAATAAAATAATGATGGTGTAGCACTTAATGCTAATATAACAGGTAAAACAATGTGTTAACATTAGGACTTTTATGCATAAAAGTGTACACATCAATGGCGATTGTAATTACTCTCTGACCTCTTGACCCGGATGTGTAATATTCCTGGGGAGCTGTCGATTATGGTCATGGCCTGGGAGTGGGACAGACTTCCACATGGCTGCTCGTTGATGGACACCAGCTCATCGCCCTCCCGCAGTCCTGCCCTGCACGCCTTACTGCGCTTACGCACCTACACCAGCAGAGAGAGACAAAATATCACCCACAATAAACAATATAAGATAGGTTTGCCAACAGTACCCAATGCCATACTCTCTCTCTCTCTCTCTCTCTCTCACTCTCTCTAATGAGCTCTCTCTCTATCTATTATCTCTCTGTCATCTCTCCTTCATTCTGAAAAGTGATATTGGATAGAGAACATGACAAAGCAGCTCTTGATCTCTTGTCTTGGTGACTTGCCCTGACAGCTTGGACGTGCTGCAGACATTTCCCACAAGCTGTGGCTGAAGTGAAGCCCTCTTACCCACTTCAGCAGCAAAATGCCAGCCAGCACCTCTCCTCCCCCATGCACTCTCCCACTATTTGTGCCCTATGGGTTGACCCCATAGTTGTGCTAATGCAACCTATGAGATTTTAAGAGAGTGTACATGTTGAAGCTACATGATCTGTAAGGATCTCTTACTCTGGTAGAAACTTTACACATCAAGAGTTACATTGAGGTGTGTGAGGATAGAGGAATTTATATTTGTTTTGAAGGGGTTCTTTAACCCTTTGGATCTCAACTAGCACTGGGGAAGAAAATAACCCAGACAATTTCTTCACTGGGCTGAAACACACACTTTGGTGAGCCACCTCTTAACCCAGTATAGTCTGTTTGAAAAGCGGTTTTGCTCAGTCAACACTCAGTAAATGTGGTTTCTGTGTGTGTGTGTGTGTGTGTGTGTGTGTGTGTGTGTGTGTGTGTGTGTGTGTGTGTGTGTGTCCATACTATATGTACTAAAATCCCCTATACAGAAAAGGACAAGAGAAATACTTTGGTAATGGGGAAAAGCAATGGGGGAATGCATAGGCAGTTGGATATGTAAGGTGTGAAACTGATATCCTGTATGTGTCTATGACAGCTTTGCTGAACTGGATATCCTCTTATGAAGAGGTGTAGCGACTGACTGAGAACCCTGACTGAGAACCCTGACTGAGAACCCTGACTGACAACCCTGACTGAGAACCAGCCATTCAGAAACGAGAGAGATCCAATGAGGAAAGATGATTGTCTGATCTGTCCGACATCTGTGCAATCACATAGCAAATACTTTAAGAAAACAGTACTTCATGTGTATGTTTTCTCTCATGTTATTCCACATAGCATGAAATGATGTCTGCCTTGCTACATGCACTCCAAACAGGAGAAGTTTAAAGTTCTACAGCTCTATCAATTCCTCCAATGTCTCCCATTCTAGAACAGACACATGACTCATGCTCAGGCTTCTCGGCCCCCTGCCCATGATTGCAGCCGATATTTTATCTGAACCATGTTCACAACCCTTTATCACCCACTAATTCCAGACCCAATATATTATAGAATGCACTGTCATAGACATAGACACTTATCATTCAGAATGTCCCTCTTACCATATCCCCTGTCCCTTGAAACAGTTTTACCATCCTACCTTTCACTGAAGCCATACCTTGGCCACCTGAAGTGGTTTCTGGTGCTCCGCGCCCCCCTGGAGACGAAAGCCCCATGGTGCTCCACCAGACAAGGTGATTATAACCTCTTCTGCCACCATTATTGTGTGATACGTTCTCCTTTTTTTTCTGTCCGTTTGTCTGTCTTTTTGTCTTTCTGGGGGGGCCCTCAGTGCGTTTACTCCATAGTTGTCAGGGCCCCCTCAGAGAGCTCTGTCCGCTCTCCTTCAGCTATAATGTCATGGAGTTGACTTCTCTCAACCCACTACTCTGGCACCTGGGCACGCACACATACACACGCTCTTTCAATGACACACACACATGCCCACCCACACCCTAAGTATGGGCACTGCTGATAGGGTTGCAGGCTGGGGGAGCTGAAATAGAGAGAGAGGGGGGAAGAGAAAGAGAGAGAGAGAGAGAGAGAGAGAGAGAGAGGAGAGGAGAGAGCGATAGAGAGAGGGGGAGACAGAAAGAGGGGAGAGGGAGAGAGAGAGAGAGGAGAGGAGAGAGCGATAGAGAGAGGGGGAGACAGAAAGAGGGGATAGGAAGAGAGGGAGAGAGAGAGAGAGAGAGAGAGAGAGAGAGAGAGAGAGAGAGAGAGAGAAAGAAAGGTGAGGAGAGAGTGAGAGAGAGAGAAAGAGAGGGGGGATAGAGAGAGAGAAAGAGAGGGGGAGAGAGAGCAAGCAAGAGAGAGAGGGAGGTAGGTGGAAAAGAAGAGGAGGTGGTTAGAGACCTGTGTCTGCTTACACAGTGGAATGCTGGCTTGAGTGATTGAGAGGAGGGTCTAATTGCACACTTGTCCTGTCACTCAGACAGCGGAGTTGTCAAGGGGTTGTTGATAGCCACTCCAAAAATAAGCCCCTACCTCCAGTGTTGTCCATGCACCTCTAAACCTGTGTAAGACTAGAATCTGGAGAATCTAAATTATTTATATCTATGTTCCCAAATGGTGGGTGGGGATCCACTTTGTAGTGGGTCATGGCTGATTCCTTTGAGGTCGTGACTTCATTAATCAGTCAATCACATTTGATTATAACACTTTTTGCAAAATCATTAGTCGCAAGATATTTGTGGTTAGGTCCTGGGTAGAAACTGTCATCCGTTCGGGGTCCATATTAGGACATCCTCAGTTTCAGCAGGAGTTGTACATCTGGTTGACTTTTTGGATCACAACAACTCAACCACTGACAATACACGACTTTGTTTGTGACACTTTCCCTGGGGGACAGATAGCAACAAGTGGACATACACTACCGTTCAAAAGTTTGGGGTCACATGGAAATATCCTTGTTTTTGAAAGGAAAGTACTTTTTTTGTCCATTAAAATAACATCAAATTGATCAGAAATACAGTGTAGACATTGTTAATGTTGTAAATGACTGTTGTAGCTGGATTATTATTATTATGGATTATTTACGTAGGTGTACAGAGGCCCATTATCAGCAACCATCACTCCTGTGTTACAATGGCACGTTGTGTTAGCTAATCCAAGTTTATCATTTTAATAGGCCAGCATCCTGGAGTCGCCTCTTCACTGTTGATGTTGAGACCGATGCGGGTACTATTTAATAAAGCTACCAGTTGAGGACTTGGAGGCATCTGTTTCTCAAACTAGACACTCTAATGTACTTGTCCTCTTGCTCAGTTGTGCACCGGGGCCTCCCACTCCTCTTTCTATTCTGGTTAAAGCCAGTTTGCACTGTTCTGTGAAGGGAGAATTACACAGCGTTGTACAAGATCTTCAGTTTCTTGGCCATTTCTCACATGGAATAGCCTTCATTTTGCAAAACAACGTTAGACTGCCGAGTTTCAGAAGAAAGGTCTTTGTTTCTGGCCATTTTGAGACTGTAATCGAACCCACAAAGGCCAGTTGTATTGCTTCTTCAATCAGATCAACAGTTGTGCTGTGCTAACAAAATTGCAAAAATTGATCAATTAGCCTTTTAAAATTATAAACTTGGATTAGCTAACCCAACGTGCCATTGGAACACAGGAGTGATGGTTGCTGATAATGGGCCTCTGTACGCCTATGTAGATATACCATTAAAAATCTGTCGTTTCCAGCTACAATAGTCATTTACAACATTAACAATGTCTACACTGTATTTCTGATCAATTTGATGTTTTAATGGAGAAAAGATGTGCTTTTCTTTCAAAAACAAGGACATTTCTATGTGACCCCAAACTTTTGAACAGCAGTGTATATTACATTGTACATGATGAAGGAGCCACTTTGGATTTAATCCGCAATCTTTTACCTTAATGTTCTGGCATGGCTTAGAATCTGACACTGGATTCTTACATATAACTGCACTCTTAGCAGGGGAACTGTGATGGTAGGGCCAGCCTGGACAGGATCCTGGCTCTCAGCCCACAAGCCCTCACAGACATCTAAGATACTCTGTCCCAAAGGGGAACTGAACCAAACTAAGAGCAGACAAAGTAAAACAGTTTCTCCAGACACACAGTGTGCAGGATTATAGCTAGTGGGCCATTGCTATATTATTTTGTGTCATGATCACACACCTGGACGATAAGCGTTATGCTTCACACACACCCCATTCACACCCTTGATCATAATACATTAACCAGAACAATGTATGTGTTATGGTCAAGGGTGTGAATGCTGTGCATGTCCATATAGCACAAAGAGGCAGAGGCCTTTACCTAATACCCAGTCTAGTGTAAAGTAGATCTCTGTGGAAATGAAAAGCCTTTAAGTCCTTTTCATGGGGATGGAATTATCTTTATCCCCCACAGTAGCCCCTATCCATGCAATGCTGTTTTTATCAACAGTGCTGTGTTTGTGTTACCAATGATAGCTTCTCCTTTGGGTGTTGTGTTCAGCAGCTGTCCCCATTTCTCGGATCACTGACTGGAGCCTTGCAGAGGGCAGGCGTTATGGAATGTTATTGTGCATATCACTCCCTCTGCTGATTGGGGTTGGGATTACAGTCTCATGTGGTATGTTGTCTCTCCCTGTTTCCTAATGTCCTCCCCGCTCCATATGCTTCCTATTAGAAGAAGTATGGCTGTTATGGTTTTCATCTTGAATGTTTTTACAGACTGGTCTATATGCAGTTAGTGTGTCTGACGGAAGTGGCAGATAGAGTGAGAGCAGGTGACAACGGGACAACAATATTTTGTTATTCAGGGATCTGCGATGGGTATGAATGAGGGAGTACGTGGGGTAGCAGAGGAAGGATTTTATCCTGTGGACCAGCATGAGATTGGGGCACTGTGGGTTTGCTGTGATGAACTGTGTAGGGATATACTGAGCCTGTAGGTGGCAGCAATACACCATGTATTTGTGTAGTCTGCCAGAAACTGAAAGGAAGAAGAAGAGGAAGAAGATCACTTTCATTGGCTAGTGCTGCAAGTCGTGGTTCCAGCAAAGAGTGTCCATGTAGAGTGATACCAGAGGAGGATGTTGGGAGGAGCTATAGGAAGACTGTAATACATGGACAGAGTTTGATGTGTTTGATACCCTTCCATTGATTCCATTCCAGCCATTACAATGAGCCTGTCCTCCTAAAGCTCCTCCCGCCAGCCTCCTCTGATCTATATACTGGTTGCGGTGAAGTTAAGGGGGTTAATCCTGGGTCATGTCCGTATTCTGCAAACGCCGCTTTTCCTTTCTCATTTCTGCCCACGAGATGCATAGATCAGGATCTCTTGCATTCACCAGTCCAGCTTTTCCAATGGGGATGACTCATGAAAGGACAGTTATTGTGCATCGTTAATCTACTAGTTTGTTTATTTACTAGTTTGTTTAACCCAGACCTTGGATGTGGGGACTTTAATTTGCACATGGATTGGGTATATAGCTACCATGTGTTTTGTCCTCCTATAGCCAGTAGTTCTTCAGACAGTGGATCCAAGGCAGCTGTCGGGACATGGGGATTCTCTCAGCCTGATTACCACTGGACGAGATGCTACGGACAATGTAGAGGATGCCATGGCAGGTTGGCATGAGTTGGAGTGGGTGACCCACCGACCACAGTTAAGCAAAGCAGCATGTCTATTTAAAAAAAAAAAAAAAAACATTTTACTAATTTATCAGACACTTATTCAGAGCGACTTACAGTTAAGTGCATTCATATAGCCAGGTGAGACAACCACATATCTCAGTCATAGTAAGTACATTTTTCCTCTATGAAGTAGCTATCAGCAAAGTCAGAGGTAGTAAGAGGGAAAGGAGTCAAGTGCGAGTGGGCACAAGCGGGGAGCCCAGCCAACAGCAAGTTGCAGGAGTCCAGACGGAAGTTGACAAGTGCCTGGATTTGGACCTGCGGCACTTCCAGTGAGGTAGTGTCGTACTCTACAGGTGTTGTAGAACATAAACCTGCAGGAGCATGTCACTTCTTTGATGTTTGCAAAGAGCGACAGAGTGTTGTCCAGGGTCACGCCAAGGTTCTTTGCAATCTGGGAGGGGACACCGTGGAGTTATCAACTGCGATGGAGAGGTCTTGGAGCAGGCGGGCCTTCTTCGGGAGGAAGGGCAGCTCCGTCTTGTAAAGGTTGAGCTTGAGAGCCAACATCTAAGCCCCAGATATCTACTAGGCACACAGAGAGATGTGTGTCCCCACCTGGGTGTCAGAAGGGGGTAAGGAGAAAAGTAGTTGAGTTGTCATCCGCGTAGCAATGACAGGAGAGACAGTGTGAGGATATGACGGAGGCGAGTGACTTGGTGTATAGAGAGAAGAGGAGAGGGCCTAGAACTGAGCCCTGGGAGACACCAGACGTGAGAGTATGTGGTGCAGACACAAATCCTCTCCACGTCACCTGGTAGGATGGGCCTGCCAGGTAGGATTCAATCCTAAAGTGTGCAGAGCCTGAGAAATTGCCCTGCCCCTTAATCCTGGTTGATGTGACAACAATCATCTGCAAGTTATGAGCAGTCAGCAGTTCACACACCAAGTAGGCTCCTGGGAAGACAGGCAGCATTTAATGTAGATGGTCCTAGCTAGCAAAAAGACAGTGCTAGACAACAACAGATTAAGGCAAAAAAAATCCTCTAGCTATAGAAGGAAGCATAATGATACTCTTGTGTTTCTTCCAGAGGTTGAAGATGACCCAGAGACATTGGCACCACATTGTGGAGAGGGGAGGATTCCCTAACAGTGGGGGAGTGTGATGCTGCCATCATGGAGGGCATCACCGGCAGGTTTGGGGCAGTCACAGCCCTACGATGGTGAGAGAACTAACTGCTGAAACCACTGCCATGGGAAAGAGATATCTTTGAAAATAAATACTCATAGGGAAACCCACTGATAAATGTATTGTCTGTACGGTATGAAACTATGATTTCCAGCATTGGGGCTCCGGTGCGGGTGGCTTGTAGGACAGGAGCCCCCACAGTCTGCTGGTTGGGGACAGAGCAGCAGCTTTCGCCAGGGAGCAAGGCTTTACTATAGAGTCCAATGACAACATGCTGAGTGCAGTCAGCCAAGGATTACTAGGTACCAATACTCCATGGGGGAAAATGGCATGGCTAACTATTTTAAATATAAGTGACAGATATTGGTCAACTAAAATTAGAACTCATACTTGCAGGACTTGCTGGAACAGAAGCAAAGTGTCAGTGGACATGACACACCTGGTGAGAACTGAAACTTGCTTTTTAAATGTTTTGTTTATCATGATCTTCCTGCTCGTTGTAGAACATTGAGTGACAGTAAAACACGTAGCTATCAGAGGGGTTAAATGCAGAAGACACATTTCAGTTGAATGCATTCAGTTGCACAACTGACTCAGTACCCCCCCCCTTTCCCTTCCCTTTTTTGTAACAGAACTGAAAACGACTGATAAAATGACTGCTACTTGTGCAGTAAATTGTTTGGTCCTCTAAGGGGAGACGTAATCCATACAATCACATTAGTCTGGGTTGTCTATTATATAATTTACGAGTCCCTGACCTGACACCGACTGCTTTGATCTGGAATCACCTTATAATAGTCTTGATTCCCCCATCTTCAATATGAATGTTTCTCATCTCGGTTATATAACCCCAATTTCCCTTTTTTATCCCATCATTTTGATTACTGACAATTCCTGCAAGGCCTGTTGGTACAGTACAATACGTCTAAACGTGCAGTTTAAGTATTTATTAGTTCACGTCTAACACCTTCTCATCTTCCCGTTCTCAACAGGACTTATAGTGGCAGTTAGACAACATGGGGAACATAACTGTTGGTGAGGAAATTAGTGTCTTCTGTTTTTTTGTTTAGCTCTTTCTTCCTTATTATATAAGGGTGTTTTCACTCTTTAAAGAAACCAATATCAGACCTTTTTAAAGGAACCAATATAGGTCCTCTTTAAAGTGAACTCTGGGGTAAAAATAAATAAAAAAAACTCATGAACCCAGTTCTCTTTGTGGTCACACTGCCTTTGCCTTTGAATGAGGCCTCAACTATTTTTGCCAGTTCACTTCAACTACTTTGTGGACTGCGTTCTCTTTGCATTCACATTGCTATGTTTAGAAGGGAACCAATCTATTTTTCCAACATGCACTCTGGGTTTTTACAAAGTGCAGGACAAGCCATTCAATTAGAATGCGTTATCAGACAGCTAGATACACCTACTTACATTTTGGAAGCTAATAGATTGCATTGAGTTAAAATATGACACATAATAATTGTAATGAGAAGATACTATTAACATATACATTTGATTGGTAACAGAATAAATAGCATTAGAATAACTGCAGAATAAATAATGCTGTAATTGGGGCTAGTGCCCCTTGAAGCTCTCTTAGCCTATAGATCACATATTGCAAATAAATAATCTGAACTAATAACTCCATACATTTTGGAATTTCTGTGCGTCCTTGACAATCGCTAATCAATTTCCAAAAGCAGCACACGTTTTTTTTTTGCAAACCGGCACATCGTCATCTTGTCTTTTTTTGTGGCACCAATGTGAGGGTGCCTGGCCTCACCAATGGAGGTGCCACGAACCTCCTGTGGTGAAAACACCCTAAAAGACATTCATTGACTATTAATTTTCTGAATTTAGAGGTACTTCCATAGTAGCTACAGTATGAGGTCAGGTTGTAATATTATCATTCAGTGGATTTGCTCTTGTCCAATTTCCCAGTTGTTTTTACTTCAGGTGCCCCCTTCAAATCACCAGGGAGGGTGGAAGACTCCCCTATCGGGCTGTCGCTGATACACTGAACACATGGCAAGTTTACAGCTACCAAAATTAACTCAATCAAAGAACTGCACACACTGATGAACTTTTTCCCCTCAATGTTTTAGTAGCCTTTTCTGAAAAGTTGTGTTATGTGACATACTACATAATTCATTCATGTTATTGTATGTTTATTAATCCTACAAAGACTGAAGGTGTATGTAAAGTTTGAATACATTATTGCAATGTTAATGTAAACAGTCTATTTAAACCAGTTCAATATTCAATGGACAAGTGGGGCAAGAAAAGTGAATGTAGAATTGTTGGGGGGAAGAAGCAAATCATTTTGGCCTATTCCAACAACCTAGAAACAATCTCTCTTTGACCAGGATACTATCGCCTTTTCACACAACCATGTCTCCGTTTCAGTACGCTTGAGAGAAACTTATTCATAGACAATTCACCACACTCCACAGTTTAGCATCTTATGATCAATAAGAAAACACAAGAGCAAAGGAAGTGCATGTTGAATTGAAAGAGATGTGAGTATTAAAACAGACTTGTTGTTTTTCACGTGGGGGGCCACTGCAGATACAGTATGTGAACTACCCTACCGGTCAAAAGTTTTAGAACACCTACTCATTCAAGGGTTTTTCTTTATTTTTTACTATTTTCTACATTGTAGAATAAAAGTGAAGACATAAAAACTATGAAATAACACATATTGAATCATGTAGTAACCAACAAAGTTTGAGATTGTTCAAATAGCCACCCTTTGCCTTGATGACAGATTTGCACACTCTTCGCATTCTCTCAACCAGCTTCTCCTGGAATGTTTTTCCAACAGTCTTGAAGGAGTTTTTTTTATTTGTTTAACACTTTTTTGATTACTACATGATTCCATATGCGTTATTTCATAGTTTTGATGTCTTCACTATTATTCTACAATGTAGAAAATAGTCATAAAGAAAAACCCTTGAATGAGTAGGTGTTCTAAAACTTTTGTCCGGTAGTTTTATTTATATATATATATATTTTCTTTTCTTTGCATGCTCAAATATGTTTTAGATTATACATTCATATGGGTTCTTCTCTTGTGAGCCAGAGGTGATGTTGACAAAAGACTGTCATTGCCCAAGCTTTCATGCTGTTCAACTGATAAAAACAGGCAGTGTTATCAAGTTATCAAGCCATAAATCATTTTACTTTGTCAACCTTATACTGAGTCGGGTGTAGGTTTGATGTGCCCTGTGGTTAAGACGTTTGAGCAGCACCACTGTCCCATGAAATCTATCCAGCTATAATTCACACAGCATTAACCTGCCTGGAACTTGTCCTCCCCCTTACCTCAACTGACTCTCTGTCTCTCCCTCAGGAGTCATCATCCAATGAGGCCTGTCACGCTGTCCTGGATGACATCCTCCTGAGGACTGCCCCAGACAGGTGCTTTGAGGTTGGACTCATCGCCCTGAACGCGAAGGTGTCTTTTCTACTCTTAGACCTATATTATAGAAATTGAGTGGTCATTGGTATATACAGTGCATTATGTAAGTATTCAGACCCCTTGACTTTGTTCACATTTTGTTACATTACAGCCTTATTCTAAAATGTATAAAATATTTTTTTCCCCCTCGTCAATCTACACACACAATACCCCATAATGACAAATCCATTAAAAATAAAAAAACTGAAATATCACATTTACATAAGTATTCAGACCCTTTACTCAGTATTTTGTTAAAGCACCTTTGGCAGCGATTACAGCCTCGAGTCTTCTTGGGTATGATGCTACAAGCTTGGCATACCTGTATTAGGGGAGTTTCTCCCATTCTTCTTTGCAGATCCTCTCAAGCTCTGTCAGGTTGGATGGGGAGCGTTGCTGCAAAGCTATTTTCAGGTCTCTCCAGAGATGTTAGATTGGATTCAAGTCCGGGCTCTGGCTGGGCCACTCAGACATTCAGAGACTTGTTCTGAAGCCACTCCTGTGTTGTCTAGGGTGTGTGCTTAGGGTCATTGTCCTGTTGGAAGGTAAACCTTCACCCCAGTCTGAGGTCCTGAGCACTCTGGAGCAGGTTTTCATCAAGGATCTTTCTGTACTTTCCTCCGTTCATCTTTCCCTCGATCCTGACTAGTCTCCCAGTCCCTGCCACTGAAAAACATCCCCACAGCATGATGCTGCCATCACCATGCTTCACCGTGGGGATTGTGTCAGGTTTCCTCCAGACGTGATGCTTGGCATTCAGGCCAAAGAGTTCAATCTTGGTTTCATCAGACCAGAGAATCTTGTCTCTCATGGTCTGAGAGTCCTTTAGGTGCCTTTTGGCAAACTCCAAGCGGGCTGTCATGTGTCTTTTACTGAGGAGTGGCTTCCTTCTGGCCACTCTACCATAAAGGCCTGATTGGTGGAGTGCTGCAGAGATGGTTGTCCTTCTGGAAAGTTCTCCCATCTCCACAGAGGAACTCTGGAGCTCTGTCAAAGTGACCATTGGGTTCTTGGCCACCTCCGTGACCAAGGCCCTTCTTACCCAATTGCTCAGTTTGGCTGGGCGGACAGCTCTAGGAAGAGTCTTGGTGCTTCCAAACTTCTTCCATTTAAGAATTATAGAGACCACTTGCGCTATAAACGCAACAACGTCCACCTTCTTCTACATGGCATTCACTGCATACTGTGGGACATCCACTTCCATCTCCTCTCTACTCAGTCCTTCAGCTATTTTCACTGCCTCCACATAGGAGACCGGCTCGATTGCCCTGATCCTAGCTACTGCGGCCTCCATCATCTGCATATCTCACGGACTCAAGTTTTACATAAGTTGGGAGAACGACTTCCTTCTGTCTATCATGCGATTCAATCGACGTGCGTCTACCACTCCTGGAATGTTATCCCTAAACCACACAGCCTCTATGTCCAACCAAACACCAGAGATGACACCTTTAACCGGTGCCCTACTCTAAAAGTCATAGCTTTCCACATCATGCGTCAACATCTTATTGAGCCACAGAGCTTTCTCCTTTTGTGCTGTTGACACACACGAAATCAGCATCATACTGCTCCTGGTTACTCAAACTGATTCCCCTTTACCCAATTCATCCTTCAACATCTTTTAGACCACAAACGGGTCACCCAAAAACATCCTTGCTCGTGAATCGCACTCTAACCATAAACTGCAGTTCATTTCCAACTTAAGCCCTTTTCACTCCACTCTTCTTCACCATCGTCCACTCATTCTCACCAACTGTACTCGTGCCAAGAGAATCACACAATACTTCCGGTCCAACATTGCTCCTCCAGTCATCCCCTGGGACTCCCTCGCTCTTTGCTGTTAAAGATGCAGGAGTTTGTGTTCTCGAAGTAGCAATCATATTGTTCTCATTCCAGCACAGCTGTTGCTTCACCAACTTTTTATCCATTTCCTCCATTTCATCTGCACTACTTGCAGCCATTTCCCTTCCTGGTCATGTCCTGACATGCATTGTCATCTGTGGGACCTTATATAGACAGGTGTTCCCCTTTCCAAATCATGTCCAATCAATTTTAACACAGGTGGACTCCTATCAAGTTGTAGAAACATCTCAAGGATGATCAATGGAAATAGGATGCACCTGAGCTCAATTTCGAGTCTCATTGCAAATGGTCTGAATACTTGTGTAATAAATTTGCAATTTGCAATACATTTGCTAAACATTTTAAAAACTGTTTTCGCGTTGTCATTATGGGGTATTGTGTGTAGAGTGATGAGGAAAAAAATTTATTTAATCAATTTTATAATAAGGTTGTAACGTAACAAAATGTGGAAAAGTCAAGGGGTCTGAATACCTTCCGAATGCACTGTAGATACATTAAATTGCAAACAAACCAGCTTGGGTCTTTCTGTATCATTGACTCCCTAACACTAGATTGAAACCTGTCCTCTGTCCTTTTCAATGGAGTTTCCCTACACATTCTTGAACGAGGGGAATTATTCTTTGGAAACAAGTAATCAGCTTCCACATTCCAAAGTAACAGAGGGCACAGAACAATGTGACACACATGTACTGTGAAAGAAAGGGTGTCATTATTATCAGTGATTTCTTGACTTGTATCGATATTGTCAGTAATAGATAATACAACTATTGTACGTTTACAATATATAAGGGTCTAATAGTGCTGTCTGAAAATATATTTTGAAGTAGGCCTACACACAGGTATGTAGCAGACACTTTTTTCTCCCCAATCTGTGGTATAGACTTTTCTAGCTTTAGCCTGTGAAATGTTGCAGATGTCACGCCCTTCTGACCTTCTCCTCCAATAGCTTTTGAGAAGGATGCCAGGAGCTAACCTTTGATGATATCTGATGTGGCTGATCAATTTCATGAGGGAACTGGACTGTGCCTTCAGTTAATTTTGCCATCCTTACATTGTATCCCCCCCAGTGGTGGTTGTTGTCGTCCTTATTAATTTACTCATTCAAAACATTATCATGGTCTTACATTATGAGAAAGTAATGACAAAGAGGAACAATTTGTCAGTTGTTTTTTTAGAACTAATCTCAGAATTATTTTAATTAAACAATGACAGGCTTGATTTAGATTTGATTAAGTCTGATTAAGCCATATGGAGAGCAATTTATTTCTCCAGTCCAGACTGGAATTCATGCCAACATTTTGCCACGTTTCACTAATGACGTAACCTCTCCTTAGCTTTGACAACAAGCAGAAGGGGCAAACGAGCGGTTGAAACATCGACCAGCCTAGTTGCCTACATTGTCAGTAGGGCACTGTACTCATATTATTCACGGCAGAACATACTCAATATTTGACGACCCTTTAGGAACAAACTACGATTTCCGAAAATCGCTCAACTCTCTGTAAGGCTTCTCCGTTTGTGGAGTTGCTATTTCCTGGTTGGTAACGTTACTAGCAGCCATTTTGGGTTTCAGACAACTAGCCTGTTTTTGGAGGAGTACCTTGTTACCTAGTTAAATTAGCTAGCTACTTTTTTATCGAAGGAATTAGCTAGCTAAGTATTTATTTCGATTTTTCAGAGCGGAAGGGGGTGTCGTTTTATAAGAAGAGGGGATTTACTGTGACGAGTCCACGATGAATCCCGAATAGTAAGTAGCTAGCCAGCTAACGTTAACTGATCAACTGTCTAAGAAGTGCAAGCTAGCTAACTACCATTGTCACTGTTTATTGAACGCATAATAACGTTTCACACAGGTGAATTATATGTTTGTAGACAGTTGTTGTGAGTTTGCTAGCTAGTTGCTAAGTAGCATCTACCTTAGCTAGCTAGCTAGTTAACGTTACCTAGCAAGCTAGCCAACGTAACGTTACCTAACGTTCATCAGTTAGTTAACGATAAGTGCTGTTGTCAAAGGGAACATTACTTGGTAACTAACGTTACGACTTACCTTTTTACTTAACATATTATAGCTAGTAGTCTGACAATACAAGGCACGTCTGCTAACGTTACATGTTATGATTATCGTTAGCCATGCAAGTCATTATGCGAGTGTGTAACGTTACGGCAGCCTTTGTGCACTTGTGGTCAATAATTAATGTAACTAGCTTGCCTTTTAAATGACATTCAGTGAATTTGGCCCTCAAGCGGAAAACACGCAAGAGGACAGTCAGTGCCACCCCCTCTCTACATCCTGAGAGTCATGTGTAGGTCACGAGCGTGCCTGCCATATGCCATGCCTCTTTCAACACACTCATAGGGTTGTTTGGCAAGTAATGGTTTGTCTACTACTACCATCCCTCCATTCAGGTTGGCAAGTACCTGATTACTGTAGTTTAGGCCTATAGGTTTCTCTTTTGTGATACAGCTTTTGTATTTCAGCTCAGTACTGGCATGACTGAACATCTGATTTTAAATGGTATTTACAATATTAAATTCTGATGACACAATCTAGTGCATATGACTTTGCATTGAAAGGGTAGCCCTTTCCTTCCTTTTTTTGACAGGCACACTATACTATTGCCTCCATTTATAGCCATTACAGTTATTACTTTGAAACGTCAAGGGGTATGTTATTAATTGTAAGTCAGTTGCTCTTGAACTCTTAAACTGTGTGTAGCATCACATTTTTTTGGTCACATACACATATTTAGCAGTTGTTATTGCAGGTGTAGCAATGCTTGTGTTCCTAGCTCCAATAGTGCAGTAGTATTGTAACAATTCACAACAATACACACATGTAAAAGAATGGAATTAAGAAATATATAAATATTAGGATGAGCAATGTCTTGAGTGGCATTGAATAAAAAAACAGAATACAGTTCATATGAAATTAGTTAAACAGTATGTAAACATGATTAAAGTGACCAGTGATTCCCATCTCTATGTACATAGGGCAGCAGCCTCTAAGGTGCAGGGTCGAGTAACCGGGTGGTAGCCGGCTGGTGATGGCTATATAACAGTCTGATGGCCTTGAGATAGAAGCTGTTTTTTAGTCTCTTGGCCCAGCTTTGATGCACCTGTACTGACCTCGCCTTTTAGATGATAGCGGGGTGAACAGGCCGTGGCTCAGGGGGTTGAAGTCCTTGATGATCTTTTTGGCCTTCCTGTGACACAGGGTGTTGTAGGTGTCCTGGAGGGCAGGCAGTGTGCCTCCGGCGATGCGTTGGGCAGACCGCTCCACCCTCTGGAGAGCCCTGTGGTTTGCGGGCAGTTCCAGGTGGTGATACAACCTGACAGGATGCTCTCAGTTGTCCATCTGTAAACATTTGGGGCCATGATGAATTTTTTCAGCATCTTGAGGTTAAAGAGGCACTATTGCACCTCAGTCTGGTGAAGATGGCTGTTGCGCCTTCACCACACTGTCTGTGGGTAGACCATTTCAGATTGTCAGTGATGTGTACGCGGAGGAACTTGAAGCTTTTCACCTTCTCAGCTGCAGTCCCGTCGATGTGAATAGGGGCGTGCTCTCTCCATTGTCTCCTGAAGTCCACGATCAGCTTATTTATTTTGTTGACATTGGAGAGAGGTTATTTTCCTTGCACCACTCCGCCAGGGCCCTCACCACCTCCGTGTTGGCTGTTTTGTTATTTTTGGTAATCAGACCTAGTACTGTTGTCGTCTGCAAACTTGATTGAGTTGGAGGTGTGCATGTCCACATAGTCATGGGTAAACAGGGAGTACAGGAGGGGGCTGATCACACAACCTTGTTGGGCCCCTGTGTTGAGGATCAGCGTAGTGGAGGTGTTGTTTCCTACCTTCACCACCTGGGGGCGTCCCATCGGGAAGTCCAGGACCCAGTTGCACGGGGCGGGGTTCAGACCCACGGCTCGAGCTTAATGATGAGCTTGAGGGTACTGTGGTGTTGGAGGCTGAGCTGTAGTCAATGAACAGCATTCTTACATAGGTATTCTTCTTGTCCATATGGGATAGGGCAGTGTAATGGCGATTGCATAATCTGTGGCTCTATTGAGGCAGTATACAAATTGAAGAGGGTCTAGGGTGTCAGGTAAGGGTAGGATTTAATAGTCACAGTGGAAACATTCCCTATACACTTCCTGATAAACTCAGTCACCGTTTCCGTGTATACGGCAGTTTTATTCTCAGAGGCAACCCGGAACATATCCCAGTCCGCGTGATCAAAACAATCTTGAAGCGTGGATTCTGATTGGTCAGACCAGTGTTGAATAGACCTTAGCACGGGTACTTCCTGTTTGGTTTTCTGCCTATAGGAAGGGAGGAGCAGAATGGAGTTGGATGGAATGATCTGATTTGCCGGCAGGGCGGGGGAGGGCCTTGTAACCATCCCGGAGGTGGGAGTAATAATGGTCATGTTTGTGTAGCGCGAGTACTACAGGCAATTTGTTGGTAGAACTTCGTTAGCGGTTTCCTCAAATTTGCTTTGTTGAAATCCCCAGCCACAATAATTGCGGCCTCGGGATATGTAGTTTCCATTTTGCACAAAGTCCAGTGTAGTTCCTTGAGGGCCATTGTGGTATCGGCTTGAGGGGGAATATACAGTGCCTTGCGAAAGTATTCAGCCCCCTTGAACTTTGCGACCTTTTGCCACATTTCAGGCTTCAAACATAAAGATATAAAACTGTATTTTTTTGTGAAGAATCAACAACAAGTGGGACACAATCATGAAGTGGAACGACATTTATTGGATATTTCAAACTTTTTTAACAAATCAAAAACTGAAAAATTGGGCGTGCAAAATTATTCAGCCCCCTTAAGTTAATACTTTGTAGCGCCACCTTTAGCTGCGATTACAGCTGTAAGTCGCTTGGGGTATGTCTCTATCAGTTTTGCACATCGAGAGACTGACATTTTTTCCCATTCCTCCTTGCAAAACAGCTCGAGCGCAGTGAGGTTGGATGGAGAGCATTTGTGAACAGCAGTTTTCAGTTCTTTCCACAGATTCTCGATTGGATTCAGGTCTGGACTTTGACTTGGCCATTCTAACACCTGGATATGTTTATTTTTGAACCATTCCATTGTAGATTTTGCTTTATGTTTTGGATCATTGTCTTGTTGGAAGACAAATCTCCGTCCCAGTCTCAGGTCTTTTGCAGACTCCATCAGGTTTTCTTCCAGAATGGTCCTGTATTTGGCTCCATCCATCTTCCCATCAATTTTAACCATCTTCCCTGTCCCTGCTGAAGAAAAGCAGGCCCAAACCATGATGCTGCCACCACCATGTTTGACAGTGGGGATGGTGTGTTCAGGGTTATGAGCTGTGTTGCTTTTACGCCAAACATAACGTTTTGCATTGTTGCCAAAAAGTTACATTTTGGTTTCATCTGACCAGAGCACCTTCTTCCACATGTTTGGTGTGTCTCCCAGGTGGCTTGTGGCAAACTTTAAACAACACTTTTTATGGATATCTTTAAGAAATGGCTTTCTTCTTGCCACTCTTCCATAAAGGCCAGATTTGTGCAATATACGACTGATTGTTGTCCTATGGACAGAGTCTCCCGCCTCCGCTGTAGATCTCTGCAGTTCATCCAGAGTGATCATGGGCCTCTTGGCTGCATCTCTGATCAGTCTTCTCCTTGTATGAGCTGAAAGTTTAGAGGGACGGCCAGGTCTTGGTAGATTTGCAGTGGTCTGATACTCCTTCAATTTCAATATTATCGCTTGCACAGTGCTCCTTGAGATGTTTAAAGCTTGGGAAATCTTTTTGTATCCAAATCAGGCTTTCAACTTCTTCACAACAGTATCTCGGACCTGCCTGGTGTGTTCCTTGTTCTTCATGATGCTCTCTGCGCTTTTAACGGACCTCTGAGACTATCACAGTGCAGGTGCATTTATACGGAGACTTGATTACACACAGGTGGATTGTATTTATCATCATTGGTCATTTAGGTCAACATTGGATCATTCAGAGATCCTCACTGAACTTCTGGAGAGAGTTTGCTGCACTGAAAGTAAAGGGGCTGAATAATTTTGCACGCCCAATTTTTCAGTTTTTGATTTGTTAAAAAAGTTTGAAATATCCAATAAATGTCATTCCACTTCATGATTGTGTCCCACTTGTTGTTGATTCTTCACAAAAAAATACAGTTTTATATCTTTATGTTTGAAGCCTGAAATGTGGCAAAGGGTCGCAAAGTTCAAGGGGGCCGAATACTTTCGCAAGGCACTGTACACGGCTGTGACTATAACAAAAGAGGATTCTCTTGGGGGGGGTAATACGGTCAACATTTGAGATATTCTAGGTTGGGTGAACAAAAGGACTTGAGTTCCTGAACATTATCACAATCACATCCTGAGTAGTTAATCATGAAACATACACCACCGCCTTTCTTCTTTCTGGAGAGTTCTTTATTCCTATCTGTGCGATGTACTGAGAACTCAGCTGGCTCTAGGGACAGGGACATTATATCCGGAGAGAGCCAGGAGATCCTCACCCTGAGCTCGTCTACTTTATTGTCCAGGGACTCAACATCAGCGAGTAAAATACTCGGAAGCTAATAATGTAAGAAATAACGTACAAAGAAACAAAATACTGTAAAGTTGCTTAGGACCTAGGAGCCGAGCTGCCATGTCTGTCGTCGCCACCTTCACCTTGTTGGCTTACTATTTTTGGAGTTCCACTCATGAACTTACACCTGGACAATGGACATCCCATAGCCCTATCTTATGTATCGTCTTGGCTAATCCATCAACAATTACCCCAGCCTACACAATTGTGTAAATCATTACAGTTTAGCCTAATTGTCCTTTTGCTGTCCAGCACTTTTGCTTTAGTATGACAATAACTAACTACCAGAGAGAGATCATTGCCTAGCAGAGGTCATTTCCACTCTCGCACTATTGTCCCCAGCCCTTACACCTCCTTTAGCATCTTTTGTTGCAGTGTGAAGTCCTTCCACACTGCTTCCATGGACTCAAATGCACCTGGTCAACCAGACAAAACTGTATTTTGGGCTTCTCTGAGTTCTCAGTTACTAGCCTAAATATTTATTTGGCTACCCAGTTTCTAGCCTGCAGAAAACAGGCTACATTTGTGTTTTTGCAGATCACTTGCTTTCATTAGGCCTTTCCTTTCCCTAACAGAAGCTCTAGCCTATCTCATCTGCTGGAGCTGAGCTTCTGATTCACAGACTGTTAGGGCTTGGCTGACACGCTGTGACTCTCATTGACCTCTGTAGTAGTGAGGAAAGGGAACCTCTGGTCTGATCTAAACCCTGCTTTTCCTAGACACCTCTTATTAGACTGCCCTCCCCGATGAGAGACTGAGATAGGAATGCTAAAATTGCACTGTTTGATCCTGTGGCGTTTGTAGAATTTTGTGATTGAATGCCACAGTGTGTTTGCATGTGTTATAGGTATGGGTGTTTTCAAAGGAGTTTTAAAGTCGAATGTCATGTGAAAGTCAAATAATGGTGGGTGGTGTAATGTGTTTGCAGCATACAAAGTATCATTCAATCCGACTTAAAACAAACACCGACTGTGATAGAGGAGAGGGATGGACAGGTTTTTGCTGTAGGCTTTTCCCTCTCCGTCTTGCATGACCAGTCAGCGGTACTACTAGCCTTTCATAGAGGCTGTCATTATCCTCAACCATCTGCTTAACGAAGAGGGCATGACTGGAATTCATTCCAATGGGAGAGGAAAGGGACAGGAAGGCAGGAAACTGGGCTGCATCAGAGCTTCTTAGCCTTGGGGCTGGGTCAGATCACACCAGACTAGAGCGTCGCCTAAGTTCTTCCGAACCTTCCTTACTTCCTTTGACTGTACTACTGGAGAGACTGGAGGGGGATCTGAAGTCCAGCTGAACTCCCCTTTGCTGTGGAATGCTTAATCAGCTTCCAGGAGTTTCCGTACATTTTTCTGTTTAGCCTAGCTGTATGGCACAGCCCATGTCAAATAAAAAACAGCGTACAGAGTGGAGGGGGTTGAAAGAGCGAGAGCTCTCTGTGTGTGAATGCCTCGGTTAGAGGTAAACATGAGTGGACAATAGCTGTAGCCTATAGTTTGCAAGAGTTTTTTTTTTTACTGGTCTGACCTATTTAGAAAGGGAAGCATTAGTGTAGCCTAATTCACAGGGTTGGGAGTGGGACAGGATGTATGGACTGTTGATGCTCAGAATTTTGTTGTCGTGTATCTATCCTACTGGTGTTTCTGCTCATATAAATGAGCATAGCATGAATTGGTGTATTCGAGCAAGCAGAAATGGAGCAAGGAATGGTGTTTTAGAAGTTAGGCTGATTTGTTTTTTTTTTGTTGCAAGATTAGTGTTTGGTAAGCTGCGGTTGCTATGCTGTTATGCTTTTTTAGTTCTTGGTACAAGCCTATTTGACATGAGGTCCAATTAGTCATGTTTGTGTGTCTGTTTTGTGTATCTCATAACTGACCAAGGTTAGCAGCACTCTGAAATCTGATCTGTTGAACTACAGGGAGCTTTGGCAAACTCTGAACAATGGCTCTGTTGTAACCGCTCCTTAATCATGAATTGTCTGCCCTCAATTAAAGTAGGCTACTTGGTGAAGTCAGGCACAGGCCTACTAAGTTGGTAGTGTATTCTGTTGAACACGCTATGCTGTTGTCAGTCACAGTGCAGTCTTTACCTCTTTTAAAATTATCTTGTCTGTGTGTGTATCACATGAGCACTGAAACATTGACCCCCCCCTTCCCACTGACTTGTATTTCCTTATGTGGTTTTGCTGACCATGCACAGCTCAGTATTGTGAGGTTTAATTTAATTTGCCTGTAGAAAACTATTTTCTGTACCAACAACTATGGAAGTTTGTGTTGCTGTGTGGATTGAATTGGCCTGGTTTCAACTTGTGTGTGATTGTCTATAAATGGGTTGGCGTGAAAGAGCTTTTTAGGCATTATGTAAGTGTCATAAGACATCACACATCCTCGCTGCTGATTGTGTGGTGGTGAGACAAAAATAGTTATTCTAAGAGTTTGTCCAATGCAGCATCTTGCCTAACGCAGTGAAATCAATAGGCCTTACAGCAATGGCATCTTGGAATTGTCTGAAGCATGACCACAATTAGATCTCTTCTGGTGATATGGTGAAGTGTGAAGAAAGGCACTACATTACATTACTGTAGATCCGGGTTAGATTGCCGCGACCAGGGGACCCATGAGGCGGTGCGGCGAGCACATTGGCCCAGCGTCGTCCGGGTTTAAGGGAGGGTTTGGCTGACCGGGATGTCCTTGTCCCATCGCTCTCTAGCAACTCCTGTGGCAGGCCGGGTGCATGCACGCAGTCCAGTTGGACTGCGTTTCCTCCGACACATTGGTGCGGCTGGCTTCCGGGTTAAGCGAGTAGTGCGTCAAGAAGAGGTGCGGCTTGGCAGGGTCGTGTTTCGAGGGGGGCTGTCCAACTTCGCCTCTTCTGAGTCCGTACAGAAGTTGCAGCGATGGGACTAGACTGTACCTACCAATTGGATATCATGAAATTTGGAAGAAAAAGGGTAAAAGAGTTGATCCGTGAGACACATTTTGACAGAAGTACCAAAAGTAACAAAAAAAGATTATAGAGTATTGAACCGTTTAATGTTCTAGTATGGGAAAAAGTACAGAAGTTTCTGTGTACTGTGCAACACTAATTAGAACATTATTCCCTTTCACGCCGAGGCTTGTTGGTTGTTGAAAGGAAGAGAGCTGGAAAGATTTTAAATACATTGAGGAACTATTGTCACTCTCAATGGCTGTAAAAACAGACTTTACTTGCTGTTTGAGGTGAGGAAAAAATGTACTTTGAGAAGCTCCACAGCTCATTAGTGTAGTTAAGACAAATACTATCAGACATCCCCAAATGGGCACATTTATGCATTTGTGAGCTGACCAGGTAGCCTAGGCTTACTTCTATGCGTAATTAGGTGCGCGGTGTCCTTATTCAACAATGACAGAAGCGCTCCAAACCAATGGCGATGCATAAATTTACAACTCGTAAATGGAAAGAAATGAACCAAAACTTGTTTCTCAAGTGTCGTAAGTTGTGATCTCTGCAAACAACATGTACAATGAGAATGGTAAATGACTGTAATAATATATAGAATGCATTAGCAGAAATGACTGTTATCAAACATTTCAGATTAGAAATGATGGTAAATGTACTACTGGTGATTAGGGCAGGGAATTACCAAGGACCTCACAATACGATATCACAATACTTTGGTGCCGATACGATTTGTATTGCTTTCCTTGCGATTTGATACTGTGATTTATTGTAACTTTTTTTTGTGATTTCAATGTTCCAAACATATTGCTCATCGTATGTCTGCTGCAGAGGGACAAGAGAGAGCCATGCAAAAATAAGTTTTGATCAGTCATGGAAATAAGTGTTGAAAACAAATTGGCTCCCTATTGGGGGGGGTGTGTAATGGGGAAAAAAAAGATGTTGCACAAACTATGAAGGACCAATACTGGAGTTTTGGTTCAGGTACAGCCAACTAGGGCAAAAATATTGTACAAATGATATCCTGGTATGTAACTATTGATTTTCCCCCACTTCATTCACTACTGGTGATACAGTGCATCCAGAAAGTATAAAAGACCCCTTGTCTTTTTCCACATTACAGGCTTATTTTAAAATGGATTAACTAAAAATATTCTCATCAATCTACACACAATACCCCATAATGACAAAGTTAAAATATTTTTTGTGTGTGCAAATGTATTAAAAATAACACCTTATTTACATAAGCATTTTTGCTATGAGGCTTAATTGTGATCAGGTGCATCCTGTGTCCATTGATCATCCTTGAGATGATTGGAGTCCACCTGTAGTACATTTAATTGATTGGACATGATTCGGAAAGGCACACATCTGTCTATATAAAGTCCCACTGTTGACAGTGCAAAAACCAAGCCATGAGGTTGACGGAATTGTCCGTAGAGCTCCGAGACAGGATTGTGTTGAGACACAGCTCTGGGGATGGGTACCAAAAAATGTCTGCAGCATTGAAGGTCCCCAAGAAAGTACTGGCCTGTCATTTTTAAATGAAATAAGTTTGGAACCACCGAGACTCTTCCTAGAGCTGGCCGCCCGGCCAAACTGGAAAGTCACTCTGACAGAGCTCCAGAGTTCCTCTGTGGAGATGGTTGTCCTTCTGGAAGGTTCTCTCATTTCTGCAGCACTCCACCAATCAGGCCTTTATGGTAGAGTGGCCTGACGAAAGCCACTCTTCAGTAAAAGGCACATTACAGCCCGCTTGGAGTTTGCCAAAAGGCACCTAAAGGACTGACCATGAAACCAAGATTGAACTCTGGCCTGAATGCCAAGCGTCGTGTCTGGAGGAAATCTGGCACCATCCCTTACGGTGAAGCATGGTGGTGGCAGCATCATGCTATGGAGATGTTTTTCAGCTGCAGGGACTGGGAGACTAGTCAGGATTGGGGGAAAGATAAACGGAGCAAAGTACAGAGCTATCCTTGATGAAAACCTGCTTCAGAGTGCTCAGGACCTCAGACTGGGGCTAAGCTTCACCTTTCAACAGGACAACGACTCGTAAGTACACAGCCAAGACAATGCAGGAGTGGCTTCAGGACAAGTCTCTGAATGCCGTTGAGTGGCCCAGCCAGAGCCTGCACTTGAACCCGATCGAACATCTCTGGAGAGACCTGAAAATAGCTGTGCAGTGATGCTCCCCATCCAACCTGACAGAGCTTGAGAGGATATGCAGAGAGGAATGAGAGAAACTCCCCAAATACAGGTGTGCCAAGCTTGTAGCGTCACACCCAAGAAGACTTGCGGCTGTAATCGCTGCCAAAGGTGCTTCAAAGTACTGAGAATTAGGGTCTGAATAGTTATGTAAATGTGATATTTCAATTTTTATTTTTAATACATTTGCTACAATAACTGTTTTTACTGTGTCATTATGGGGTATTGTGTGTAGATTGATGGGGGGGGGGGAAACAAATCAATTTTAGAATGAGGCTGTAACGTAACAGTGGAAAAAGGTCAAGGGGTTTGAATATTTTCTGAATGCACCGAATATGCAATTGATAGACACTAACAATCAAAGGACAAACAGTTCACACAATCAAATTATGAAATAATGAATGCACCCTACTTGGAGGGAGAGCACATTCTGGCAAGAGATGCTCCTTGTGCAGCTTACTCCCTTCTTCTTGACTCAACATTTTAAAATTATACCCAGGACACATTATCTTCAAACATACTGTAGTCCTAAGGAATATTCCCTGAAATGGTGTCACGTCCAAAGCATTAGCCATTTATGGAAAACCAATGCAATTTCAAAATGAATTAAATTTCACTTATTTGATCAAATGTATCAAATTGCTTGGTGTGCCAAGGCAAATACCCTCACGGCAAGTGTGTCTTACGTTGCCAATGCCTGTTTAAGAGTGATGCCATCCCCGCTGCCTCCTCAATGGATTAGTCCACTGAGACGGGCGGGACTCAGACTGGCGTGCCATGAAATAAAAATATATATATTGGCGACCAGTCGAGTAAATGGGGGTCAGCCCTAAAGCTAAAGCTGTCTTCTGAGTTTAGAGTCCCAGGCTTGACAAGGCTATACTTTTGTTGAAACTGTGGAAAGTCTGGAATCCTGTTTTAAAACAAGGTTGTTAAAATAAATAAAAACTTTACTCCTCTCTCCACAGTGACTATTTATTCAAGCTGCTCCTGATCGGTGACTCTGGTGTCGGAAAGTCATGTCTTCTACTCCGATTTGCAGTAAGTGTCCTATTGATTCGTCCATGTCCTATAAGTGTCTCATAGCCATTCATAAATTGCTCGCACTAATCACTCATTAGCTGTTCATAGGCTGAACCAGTCATATTAATAATGATGTCATATTAGTGCACTGCTTTAGTATTCAACTTCTATATTAATACTCATGTATGTTAATTTTACTTATCTTGTTTACTCTCCTATCGCGGTGAATGGTCATACTTTTGATTCCTTTTTTCTCTCGACTGAAAATGTATGAAAGGGTTAAGGATTTGTACTTTTTCACAGACTCCTCTCTCTCTCTCCACAGGATGACACATACACAGAAAGCTACATAAGCACAATTGGAGTAGACTTCAAAATACGAACTATAGAATTAGACGGAAAGACCATTAAACTTCAAATCGTAAGTGTTTCATCTTTGTTTTTCTAATATGGAAAGGGAAACTTCCAAGCTATACTAACAAGTATGCCTTTCTGCATCTGGCCACATTTGTACCATGGAATTTCAGAAAAAATGCCATTGTAGGCATTCCTAAACAGAATCTAACTCTAGATTGTTCATCAAATATCGCAAAGGCAGAGGCCTCCTACATTATTAAGACACATGGTTGACTAAAATTGTGATTTATCGATTTAGAAATATCATTCTCTCATCTGTTTTGAGGTGCTTGCGTGTGTTCTTATTTGTCACATTTGGTGAATGTGCGATAAAGCAGCATCTATTTGCAGGGTGTCTGCAGGTACTTCATTTAATACTTTAAGACTTATCTAAATTAAAGGCTGTAAAATGTCTTATTTAAAAAAAGAGTTTAATGGTCCAGGGAACACTAGTGTTTCTGCTACGTTGTGCAGCTGCTTAATGTGATGAACAAAACATATATATTATAGCCTACAAGCTAGGTTGCTTTTCAATGTTTGAGTTTGCTCCCACTGCTAGCAAAAAGAGACATTGTTGGCCTCAACCTGTGACATTCTAACAGGCACACATGACTTAAGTGGCCCTGTTACCAAAGTAACCTTAAAGGGGCAGCTAAATATTTTTGTCTGATATTTTTGTTAGAATACTCACAGGTTATTAAATTAAATTGAACCGTAGTCCACATGACTTTTTACTAATAATACATTCATTGTTTTAGAAACATTACTAAGCATGACCATCCTTTTTTTTGTGTGTGTATTTGTGTAATTATGGCATCAACAAAAAATCTGGTCTGGAAAAAATTGGGGTGGCTGGTAGATGTTTTAAATATTTTTATGTACCTGCCACAGTGGCTGGTATACAAAGTTTGTTTTAGGTCCTGGTAATACAGTTGAACAGTTGAAGAGAGGATGTTCTCAGCTTTGTGCAGGCATATATATTTTTTTCTCAGCTGTCTGTTTTACAGCTGGAATATTAACATGGATTTGAGATACGGGGCGTGTGAAATGAGCATTGGGCATTAAGCTATGACAGTAACGTTTTTGTTAGGACAATAATAATTACTGATCGATTAAAACATGGCTACTTCCAGTGACAATTATAGTTAGAGGTAGGGATGTAGCTAATGTGTTTTGAGTTTCCACTTACCCAGCTGGTGAATTAGCCCCAAATATATTAGTCTATGATATTAGTGCACATAAAGATGTAGGCAAATTCATCTCTCTTTAACTACAAATACTGAGTCCTATTTTAACAGTAAACTAGAACAATCGTCTAATTGTCAAATTCATGGCAATAACTGGTTTAGGTTGCAGTGCACATAATATCTTGAATCATGCATTCCTGCTTAGATTAAACAAGATATTTGAATACCATCTCAGTAGTCTATTGCACTACTTTATTAAAGCACTGTGAATGCCATTAAAAATATGGGGAAATTAGCAGGTTTGTGGCGCACGAAGCCCTCAAATTGTTATTAAATTGCATTTCAAGTTGCACTAAAAAGGTATTTTAAAATGTCTTCAATTCAACTTGATGAAACCTGCAGATACCTTGTATTTGGCAGTGTGTGTGGCAGCATCTATTTGGCAGAGAGCCCATGTGTTTGGCAGCCCTGTATTTATGACTGACTGAATATCTCTGCTGTGTATTGACGCTGATAGTGGGACACGGCGGGGCAGGAGAGGTTTCGCACAATCACATCCAGCTACTACAGAGGAGCCCACGGCATTATCGTAGTCTACGACGTCACAGACCAGGTCAGTCTGTCTCTTTTAGCACAGTCAATCTTTAACTTGTCACTGTGTTTGGGCTTTCTGGCTTCTTTTTCAGAATTGAAAGTCAGGAGTGCAGGTGAATTAGTATTTTGACAGACTTACCTCACAAATATATTGCCTACCCTGATGTGTTGGTTTTGATTCTCTTTCTTCTTCTAGGAGTCCTTCAACAATGTCAAGCAGTGGCTACAGGAAATCGACCGCTATGCCAGTGAAAATGTCAACAAGCTATTGGTGGGGAACAAGTGTGACCTGACCACAAAGAAAGTGGTGGATTACACAACAGCAAAGGTAAGGGCTTTTAACCAAGACAACGAAGACAATGGGTTATCAGATGGAGCGGAATAATACCTGTTTCCAATTAACTTTTTGAAAAAATGGTGTAGAGCTGTGGTTACCAAACTTTTGACTTGAGATTTTGTTGAGGCCCTCAAACATTCCAAATGGTTTTGGACACAGTCAGGTTTCTACAACCGAGGAGTAAATTAGTAGCAGTAATAGTCTACAGTCCTGTCATGAATGCAGCAGCTCCCCTAACCCTCTCTTGCCATTCCTTTCTCTGCAGGAGTTTGCAGACTCCCTGGGCATCCCCTTCTTGGAAACGAGTGCCAAGAGCGCCACCAATGTGGAGCAGGCCTTCATGACCATGGCTGCTGAGATCAAGAAGAGGATGGGGCCCGGGGCCACGACCGGAGGCAACGAGAAGTCCAATGTCAAGATCCAGAGTACGCCTGTCAAACCTGCCTCGGGGGGCTGCTGCTGAGAGAGAACCCCACCAACACCTCTACCCCCACCTCAAGCACCCCCCTCTAGCCTGTCAGCCCCCTCCACCTGGCCCCATTTTCCACCATGCCTAACCATAACCGAGAGAGGGAAAGTCTGATAGAAGTTGTGTGTGCGAGAGGGAAAACAAAATGAAGTTGCCTGAATTTGTACTGTAGCCGCACTACCAAGAAAATAAATCATTATCCCCCCTCCCTTATTGCCCTGGTAATTGATGATTAGTAGTACTTTCTAGGCAATCTGTTAGCAGTCAGATGGACATGTCCCTCACTGGCCCCCTCCTGGAGAGGCTTTACCCCCCCACCCTTCCCCGGACCACCTCAGAGACAACTGATTTTGTTTGCCCCCTCACCCCCGCAGTTAACGCCCCCCTCTGTGTGCAGGGTTAGGAGAATAATGTGTGTGTATCTCACTGCATTTCTACGTCGGGATTGGTCTGTGGTCAAATTTAATTATGTTTTCTATTCTTCTGTCCCGTCTTTTTTTCTTTTTCTTCGATTTCCTTTCCTGTTGGTTATTTTACTGTTTGTGTCGGCATGTCTCTAAGGTGTTTATTCGCGAATATGAGTGTCAGCCAACTGCACAAGTCTCTCACTGTCTCGTGAAAAAGTACTGAAAAATATACCAGTACCAGTCAAGCGTTTGGACACCTACTCAATCAAGGGTTTTCATTTGGACTATTTTCTACATTGTAGAATAATAGTGGACATCAAAACTATGAAATAACACATGGAATCATGTAGTAACCAAAAAAGTGTTAAACAAATCAAAATATATTTTATATTCTTCAAAGTAGCCACCCTTTGCCTTGGTGACAGCTTTGCAATGTTGGTATTCTCTCAACCAGATTCATGAGGTAGTCACCTGGAATGCATTTCAATTAACAGATGTGCATTCATGGAATTTCTTTCCTTAATGCGTTTGACCAAATCAGTTGTTGTGACAAGGTAGGGCTGGTATACAGTTGATAGCCTATTTGGTAAAATACTAAGTCCATATGTCAGGAACAGCTCAAATAAACAAAGAGAAATGACAGTCCATCATTACTTTAAGACATTGTCAGTCGATCTGTAAAAATTCAAGGAATTTGAAAGTTTCTTCAAGCGCATTCACAAAAACCATCAAGCGCTATGATGAAACTGGCTCTCACGAGGACTGACCCAGAGTTACCTCAGTTAATTAGCATTAACTGCACCTCAAATTGCAGCCCAAATACATGCTTCACAGAGTTCAAGTAACAGACACATCTCAACATCAACTGAGGAGACTGCGTGAATCAGGCCTTCATGAATTTTGAATTGCTGCAAAGAAACCACTACTTAAGGACACCAATAAGAAGACTTGCTTGGGCCAAGAAACACGAGCAATGGACCTTAGACCGGTGGAAATCTGTCCTTTGGTCTGATGAATCCAAATTTGAGATTTTTGGTTCCAACCGCTGTGTCTTTGTGAGACGCACAGTAGGTGAACCGATGATCTCCGCATGTGTAGTTCCCACCATGAAGATGTGATGGTGACACTGATTTATTTAGAATTCAAGGCACACTTAACCAGCATGGCTACCACAGCATTCTGCAGCGATACTATCTGGGTTGTGCTTAGTGGGACTATCATTTGTTTTTCAACCGGACAATGACCCAAAACACACCTCCAGGCAGACCAAGAAGAGTGATGGCGTGCTGCATCAGATGACCCAGCCTCCACAATCACCCGACCTCAACCCAATTGAGATGGTTTGGGATGAGTTGGGCTGCAGAGGGAAGGAAAAGCAGCCAACAAGTGCTCAGCATATGTGGGAACTCCTTCAAGACTGTTTGGAAAGTCATTCCTCATTAAGCTGGTTGAGAGAATGCCAAGATGTCAAGGCAAAGGGTGGCTACTTTGAAGAGTCTAAATCATGGTTACTACATGATTTAATTCTACAATATAGACAATAGTAAAAAATAAAAACCCTTGAATGAAACTTTTGACTGGTACTGTATATATGCTTATGTATATATGTATGATCTGATTTGCTAGTTCTGTAGACTTCATTACATTATCTGAGTAGTCTTGACTTCATTTCTGAATTAAATTTGTGGCTGTAGGCAATTGTAATTTTGTTGCTCAACATGTCAGATTTAAACAATAAATATTGTACTTCCAGACTGTATGATACAGAAAGATCTGTCTGCGATTCTTGGTGGAATATGTAGAAACATTTTGTTTTAATTATTTATTCTACATTTATGGCAAATAAATTGCACCAGTAATTTAGGATTGGTTTGCAAATGGGCCATTATTACCTGTGGAATATCTTCATTCAGAATTGCATATATAAAACTGTTCTTTTTTTCATAATTATGGCAACTAAATACAGTTTTAAAATAAATCTGTTCCCATTTCTCTAGCACCGTTTACAGAGTTCAGTGTTGTTGCTGTATGGATGTCTTTTTTTGTACAGTGGTAGTGGTCTGTCCAGATATCATTCTACGGGTCAGAATAGAATGCCTATGTGTCCCCTCAGTACACCAACTGCTCATTTCAGACTTAAGGAAAAGGTCAGAGATTCACAGTTCCTTGGATCTTACAATATGCAAGCCACATTTGTTTGTAACTACAGTATTTTCACTGACCTGGCCTCCATTGTTCTGCTCCATAAGCAGCCGAAGTGTGACCTGATTTCCAGTAGACCCGACTCAGCAGAATTCCATAGTTGAGGAAATACTGTTCCATGAATCTGGGGCCTGTAGACAGCCCATTTCAGATTACTCAGCTTTAAGAGCAACAACTCATTAGGCAGCACAAATCTGATAATTATTATACCTGAGCTCTACATAAACTGATTATACATTCAATGAAGCAGCCAGATAAAAGGTTTGTTTAATCAGAAGGAACAATGTGTAGTTTTCACCAGGTTCATTTTGTGAATGAGGATAAGTCTGATGAACAAAGTTTTCCATGGTGTTTAAAAGTTAACATTCCCAATTGATTACTACAGTAACAAAGACAGTTAAAAACATCCTGCACATTAAAAAAGGCTGTAGTTATGTCTGAGCGCTCTATTCAATCAGATCCGCTTTAGCCGACATCCGCAAAGTGGTCGTTTTGGCAGTGAAGGTGGAACTGCGTTAGAGCTGTCAAATCCACAAGCGGCTCCTGGCGTTATACCTAAAGCGGACATTGCCCTTGGCTGCACCGAGTCTCATTAAGAGAAATCCCATGCAGCCTTGTTTACATTTTAGAACACTGGAATTTGAAATTAAATCCTCATTATTTAGTTGAATGATTTTCAATTTGAGCATAATCATTTCCATATAACCTACTTTCTCATTCTGAACATCTTAATGTGAGAGGTGTGGCTTTGTGACAATCAAGAGCAGCTGCTCACCAATTTGACGCCGCCAAAACATCAGGTACGCGGGTGCCGACTATTGCCCGTGAATGCTTGATATGATTGAATTTAGGCACTTTTCATCCAGGTTTCCCATGCATACGAAAAATATCAAACTCATAAAAACATGGGACCTCCAAACTGTGCTGTTGTCTCTGGCTGGTGATTATCACAGTGGCCATTTCTTGCATATAGCTGCCATCTGATCAATGAAATGATTTCAAATACAACTGTAAGAGCACAATGGTTCACCATCCTATATTACCAATCTACATATACAACATCAACGCGGCACAAATGCAGACCTTCCCTTCTGTCAATCCAGGAAGAAGGCTCAACATTATGTACCAGAGACAGGTGATGATACAATCTGAGGCCATAATCAACTGGTTGAGTTCACCCTGAAAAAAAAACTTGCTGGAAAATATTGCAGTGCTCTACCCAGTGTACGAAATTCACAGCACCTTTAGTGAAGACACTTAGATGCCACAGAGGGATATCAAAATAGGTTAAAAAAGAATGTTATGCATGTAACAGAGTTGCAAGAGGAGTGCAATGGGTCATTATTAATAACTGTGTAACTCAAATAAATGATTAAACATCTGCTTGAGCATATATCACAAGGCAAATAATACTTTGCTTCTTCAGCACACATTACGCATACATTTAAAAAGCACTTAAGACAATAATGAAACAACAGTCAAGTGGTTCTCTTTTCAACACAACGAAGTAATTTCCTTTAAGGAATGTTAGTGAAGAAGCTCCCACATCTCATCAAGCCTCCTCCACCAATCTGCTCTCATTCTTCTTCACTGAAAAGGATAATTACTTATGATAAATAATACAACTGATAGCCCGAGACGAGGATGTATAGTAGTCATAGCCCGATCTCTATGTAACCACAGAAACATACTATCCACATCTTGCATGGAGCCTTCACTAAGCTGTCCCCTGGATCTCCACGCTATCGGTGTCCCCAGCGCCGGTCTCCTCTGCCCCGCAGGGCTCCCTGGGCTGGGTCAGGCTGTCCATGGCCGAGAGGATAGAGGAGAAGAGGTGCTCTGAGTGAGTCTCCAACGCCCTGGACTGCCTCTCAATTAGACCAAGGGTCTCTTTCAGAACTGGGAAGAGAGTAGTATAGAGAAGAAAAATGAAAAGAGGAAGAGAAAAAAGAAATGGAAAGCTTTAGTGACTGCCAGACATCTACAGTATGCAGGTGTTAGCTGTTGAACTGACATGTATGAGAAATAAAACCAAGACAAGCTCGCCACTGTTAGCAGACAAGAAATGTTACCCTTTGATCAAGGTAGCCTTCACACAAACATGTAAGCTAATCATGTAATGCCATTTGAATCCCTTAAAAAAATTGTTTTTTTTAAAACAGGCAACGCCCACTTCAACAGTCTCAGATGTTGCTGTGTCACGCAACTCATTTGACTCTTCCTTTAGTAAAGGAGCACAAGCATATTTCAAAATTCACAACGGGAAATAGAGTAGTGTGGCGTATTGGCCTCATCGTCATCTTTCAGTAAAAAAAAAATTTAAAAACACATCCACAACCTCTACTATGAAGGAGTCTGGTCTGACAGGCTGATCCTCTTGAGTTGAGATCGGGGTCATTGCTGTGTGAAGGAAGCCTCATTTATCGGTCCTAATAGTCAGGGTGGGTGACACCTGAGATACAGTAGGTACCAATGAAATAGCTGCAGGCAAAGAGAAACTAGTCAGTGATGGAAAGCTCACCGGGAGAAGTGGAGGTCATACAACCCAAGAGAAGCTCTCCAGTCTGCAGAACAGAGGTGGTCAGAGGCTGGTGGGCATTTACTTCTCTCTGAAACCTCTATGGAGGGAGAGGCAGGGGAACGAGAGAGAGAGTGATGAGGGTGAAAAAGACAAAGGGAAAAACAGAGGGAGTGGGGAGACAGATGGATATAGAGATTGAAAGATAGCAAAAAACAGAAACAAAAAAGAGAAACAGAGGGTGTTGATTAATTATAAGCCACTTCCCTTCTCCCGAGATACTACGCCAAAAGTCATCACTTTTGAGCAAGGACGTGTATTGTACACCCACAGAATAACATATAAAATTGATTTATAGGATCTTTGTGTGTAAACTACGGACCTTATAATCCGCCAGGGACGACTTGACACTCTCGATGTCCACAGAGGGCGGAGCCAGCACCTCCATCCTCTCCACCACAGTGTACAGCCATTGGATGAGCTCCTCCAGGTTAGAACAGAAGGTCTGATGGGTAAACAGGTTAATATCAAACTGCCCCACAACCGTTTGTTCGTGGATTTGGATTGAATAGAGGTGAGACCTGTGTACTGTACATGTATTATAAACTGGGTGGTTCAAGCCCTGAATGCTGATTGGCTGACAGCTGTGGTATATCAGACCGTATACCACACGTATGACAAAACATTTATTTTTACTGCTCTAAATTACGTTGGTAACCAGTTTATAATAGCAATATGGCACCTCAGGGGTTTGTGGTATGTGGCCAATATACCATGGCTAAGGGCTGTATCCAGGCACTCTGTTGCGTTGTGCTTAAGAGCATCCCTTAGCCATGGTATATTGGCCATATACCACACCCTTTGTCCTTATTGTTTAAATATACCATTATCAACACATTGCATTGATTGTGTAATGTGTATTGTATTCCATTGTGTTGGGAGGTACTGTATCATATTGCATTTTTTTGCATATTGGTGGCAGAGGCACACCCTCGTCATTATATTTCACATAATAAAGGGATTATTTCAGCTCTCTGTCCTTACCTGGATGTGCTGCATGAGGGACTCCCTGTGCCCCTGCTCCCCCTGGCTCCCCCTCTGGAACTCAGGCAGGGTTAGTCCACTCAGCTGGTCCACCATGGCCTCCACCTCTCTGAGACTGGCCCTGCTCACTCCCCTGCCTGCTACCCCACCCTCCATCCTAGAACCAGAGTTTCTGGCTGCCTGGGAGGATTCCCCACTATGGACCACTTTAGAGACTAAAAAAAAGTGTTTGAAGTCAAATACATGCTAAGTTGAGAAATATTACAAATACAATAAAACACTATACATTTTTTTAAAAGCCTACTGAAATGCTGGCACCAACACATACCTTTATTAAAGTATTGAAGCGCTTCAGAAATAGACACCTCTTTCTGCTTCTCATCACCCTCCCTTTCTTCCTTTTCATTCTGCTCCCGTTCTTTTCTCTCCTCCTCTGCCTCCTGTTTCTCAGCCAGGTTCATGGAGGACTGGACGGAGGTGGTCCCCCGCTCCAGGGACTCCCAGCTGGCTGTGACAGGCTGACTGAGTTGGGCCGTCACCTCCCTGACCTGCCGGGACAAACCCCGGAGCTCCTCCAACTGCTCCGGGAGAGACCAGAACTCCTCATCACAAGCCCCCCCTCTGAGGCACCCTGGCTGGGGAAGGACACTCGTTGTGCGGATGAACGTGGTGGAAGAGGAGATGCCGTGATGACAGTAGCGACCTTCCTCGATACGATGCAAAGGATCCAGACCACCACCTCCACTACAGTCCAGACTCTCCACGGATAGACCAATAGGGTCCGCAGAGGATAAGGGGCTACTGGAGAGGCAACCATCTGAGGACTTGGGGTGTGAGAGCCCACGCAGCTCAGATGACCTCTGACCTATACCCGGCATCCGCCTCTCCCTTGCCATCCCCACCCCTGCCGTGCCAGTCAGGGAAAAGTCCAAAGCTGACAGGCTGGTGGAGCTGCAGAGGCGGTCCAGGTCTATTCCTGAGTCCTGGAGGTTTGGGTCTGTCTGGATGAGAGGTCCACCCCCTGCATCGGAGGTATCCCACCCACCGACCACCCTACCTGGCCTCAGAGGGTAGGTGTAGTCCAGGAGGGCTTGGTACTCCTTATCAGGGTTCCAGCTCGAAGAGCGTCGGTCTGGGGAGGGGGGCAGGGAGCTGGGAATGGCGCAGGCCCAGTAGTTGGCCTGGTGGGGGGACATGGTGTGGAGCACAGGGTTTGAGTGGCCCTTGGAGTAGCCCACTGAAGGGCCTACATTTAGATACATTTCCCTTCCTCCTCCACGTGATTGACAAACTTCACCTGCATCCAATTTCCGCTCTGTCCATCTCTGTCTGGACGGGCGCGACGGGGGGGTGTAGGAGGGCGAGAGGGGGGATAGCAGAGTGGAGGTCCACTTGGAGTTGAGTGGAGTAGAGAAAGTACGGACCTCCAGGGGTGGGCTGGAGAGGCTGCGTCGGCCAGGCCTGCTGCCAAGATACGATGAGCTGAAGGTGGGTTCTTCATGTGACAGACCCATCCTGAGGTCTGACACCCCTAGGGAGGTGCTAAAGTCCTCTCTGGAGGCTGAGCAGGTTGAGATGTTGGCCTGAGAGGGGTTGAAGTTGTCTGGGAACTTCTGTTCAGCCCATCGGGTCTGGAAGTCAAACTCGCCATGATGGTGTGCTTCATTACTGCTACCTTCCCCCTGTCGCTCCTATGGTGAAAGTATAGGGAAGGAATAGGACATTAGGTAGAGCTAACATACAACGTGGTGTTCATAATTGTTATTTGTATAGTAGTAGAATTTGTTTGTTTTTTAAAATGTGCAGTCAAAGGGAATCTAAAACATGTTTCAATACTTGTCATAAGTCATACAATAGTAGCAGTCCTCTCTCACCTTTTCTGGGCGCTCCTGTAGGTAGGATTTCTTGAGGATGGAGGTCTGCTGCTCTGTGGTGGTGACCAGCGGTTTCCTCATAGAGTACTGCCTCCTGTCACTCATATACCTGGAGGTGGGTGCCATGGTAACACTCTTTCTGGGACCACCCCGGTCCCTATCCCCTGTCCCCCTCTCCCCGTCTTTGTCATGCTGCGTTGTGGTTGACCCCGCCCGGATAATCTCTGGAATCCGGGTCTTCCATTGCCCTCTGCAGCCCTTGGACTCCATCGGAGAGATGGATGCTGGGAAGGCCCTGTCAACTCCCAGTGCCATGGTTATGGGGAGAGGCCCAGAGATGTGTCATGTGTCCAAGCGACCTCTGAAATTGACAGCAAAAAATATATATATATATTTCGGTCTTTAAACAGTTGTTGTGATATAAACCAAAGACACTTGTGCTGTACTACTGGTACCATGATCTGTTGTGTGGTCAGGGATGGCAGCACAGATAAGAGGAAGAACACTGCCCATTGTGTACCTTATAGTAGCATAGCTACAACCAGACAGACCAGCCATATAAACAAACATGTAGCATCCATCTACAGCCGCCAGTCAAGTCCTGCTGAACTTGCAAATGTAAAAGCATCATATTATCTGTATTCGTCACGATGTTGAATAGCTCTCATAAAGCTTGATTATATTTAATGATAGTGAGATTCCATCCTGGACTCATTAGGAACCAAAATGATTGTAAATACAATTGTAAAAACAGACAGCTAATGCTCTGTGTGTCTCTGGGGTGTTGCGCTCCCTCTAGCATCCTCCCTGCCGGTTTGAGTACGTCTTGTTGCCATGGGGAAAATCCACAGTGACAGAATTACGCTGACTCCGATTTTTCACTTCAAAATGTATACCAAACAAAAACCATGGTTTTCAAAGGTTAAACCGTAGAGAACTCCATCCACAAGAACTACTTTTAAACAATTTCCACTGAACATTTTACAAAAACCCATTTAAATGGAAGAGCTGTGCAGATGCAAAGTATTGTAACAGAATTAAGGTAAAATCTCCCTCCGTTTTTATGCGACCACGTTTTCCAAAAACTTTTAAATATCTGCTTCGATTTAAGATTGAAACCATTTAAAATGGGGTGTCAGCTATGACATCTTGAGTAAAAATAAATAAATATATATTTTGGTTATTGAACTACAGTAAGCGAAGTGGCTTCACACCCGGAATTACATCATGGGTCCCTGATCTGTACTATACAGAAATGCATAATTATGGATATGAATGTAATTCTCTTCATGGTGATGTATTACAAATAGGTACACAATCTCATCCTTTACATTTTTGGCTATTATTCTAATGAGCCCAAACCAAATTTGGTTGGTCCGGACCTAATCTGAACCAATCATAGACATCTATGTTTCACAAGTTTGGACATCACAGTAGAGTGCGGTACAGTACGGAGCAGTAGAGTATAGTACAATATACTCTACTCAACTTTTAATTTACTGTGTTGTAGAAGGCCATAGAAGAGAGAGGCAGGGATTGTCTAGACTGTCTAGCTTTGACCACCAGAAGATAAAACAAGAAAGAAAACCTGTATGAGCTTAACATAACAGTATGCCATTGCTAGGGATGACAGTAGCAAGTGACCAAACTGTGGTTTGTGACTACGTATTGTAGCCAATTCAATTGCAGTAATTCTGTTACCGATTTGGTAACAGAATTACGTGTTTTAATCACTTAATAATTCATATACAAAAATGTAAACCAGTAAAAACACTTACTAATTGATAGGTCTACCTTTACTTGTTACTTCTGTGAACTTTCATTATCCTTCCTCACAAGGGTGATAAATGAGATAATATCTTAAAGATGTGGGTTTTTGGTAACGGAATTACAAGGCACAAGGCAATGTTTCTTAAAAACCTATACAGCAAAACATTTCCCCAAAACGAAAGAAGAAATTGTTGATATTAGATGGCAGGGGTCTTTACTTCACATTGTGTTTTGATGTAATTCTAATGCTTTTTATGTTAGATGTTTTCTAAGACACATATTCCATCTGTTTAACCAGAAATCAAAGCCGTTACTTGTGCAAAAAAAAACAAGATGGAAAATGGTTGAAAAATGTATCTATGCCTTCATTTCTCAAACATATAGACTAAGCTTTCATTTGACATGCTCTTATAAACTTCACGATGGTGCTCATGGAAATAACCCATGGCAAACGACTAGAGTGGCTCTCTAGAACGCTGATCATGAGGGTAGTGTCAATCAAAGCTTAACTACAGAACAAAGACAGACATAGAACACCCAGCCCCATTTCCTTCTTCGTTACCTTTATACCTATACTATGATATGATATAAGTGCAGAAAAAAGCTCTTACTGTGTTTGAATACAACAAAAAATACACTTAGCAATTTAATCTAAGTTAATTTCTTACCTCTCTCTTGAAGCTGCCACTGATCAAATTATTTTAGCCCGCTGTGCCTCTGTTACTCTCATTTGAGGAAGAACAGTTGTGGATACTGGCCTAGCAACAACATGTTTGCCTTTACTCACACATGGCATAGCTACACATTGAATTACTGATAATGTTTTCAAGAGCCAATGAGTCTTCCTGTAGCTTGCTTACCTGACTTTTCTGGGAACAAGACTCGTTTCCTTGTATAGATTTATTATAGAATCAGCCTAGTAAGGTGTATTTGGTGATATAATTTGATGTATTTTACTGGATAACCTTGGACACTTTAGATCTGTGAATTCATAAAGCCCAGGGCAGCTCTCTGCACCTGTGTGTTTGAATGTGTTGCTCAATGATTTTCCAATAGTCAGGGTATTTATACATAGGCGTCAAAAATGTACTTTGAGCCAAGCTGCCCTGGTCTTCCCTTGAACACATGTGGGTAGAATGCTTGGCTGGCTACCCAAACGCCACATTTATTCTCCACAATGAGTCTGGATTTGAGTCCCTCCCCAATGATTTCTAGAACGCTAACACATTCTAGCGGTTTTGATTAGTCCCAGAAGCCGCTGGTACAAAGCAGCGTTTTGAAAATTCGTTAACGGTTTTGATACGCTGATTGGTTAGAGACGGCCCAATTGCTGATGACTTTGTTTTGTACAACACAACACCGCTCCTTCATTGACGGCAGTCTCAGACTGATGTAGCGGGCATAACACTGCGTAAGAATTCAGTTTGAGTAATAAGGCAAGTAGAATGCTTAGCAAACTATCACTCTAGTAGTCTAGGCCATTGACTAGAGGTATAGGTTCTAAATTTGAAATGAACTATCCACAAAGGCAACATTCTGTAAGACAAAGGCACTAGTTTATCCTAGGCAGCCGCTAGTGCGATCTATCGCCCACTAGAGGCTGGCTAGGCTATACTAGCTATATACCTCCAGAGAAACCCGTGACAACACATTCAAAATAATTCTCAATGTATGCTATAGTTTTACTCTACAGTGTGTACCGAGAGGTTACTGGTTTTCAAATAGCTAATTGCTCTCCTCAACCAGTCCTAAAATGACATTAGCAGCCCTAGCCATTTATTAACAAAAGCATTCACTCCACGAGAAGCTCAAACAGAACCTACCTTATTTCTTTAGCGCACGCGTCTGTTCGATGAATGTATTCCAACTAAACGTGTTGCAATGGGCGCATCCTTACCGTAACATTTGTTTCACCACATCCCTTCTTGTAACAAAGATACATCGGCAAAGGAAATAGTTCAATTGTAAACAGGCGTGGCAAACGGAAGAGGCTACTGCACAGTTTCAGACCGTAGCTAACACTACCCCCTAGTGGGGCCACATCTGTAACAATTACTGTAGTTCCTTCATTTTTATTATTCAAAGCATTCGTTTTCACATTGATCACAATATTTCATAATTTAATATCACAACTGGACTCAATACGGGTTGAATCGTTTAATATTTGTGTGCTGGTATTAGAACACTCATGTTATCTCAGTTTGTTTGAAAGAATCGTCAATACAGCCACAACCTATGATACGCAACAGATGGGTCCACTGCATCAATACTGAACAAAAACATAAACGCAACAATTTCGAAGATTTTACTGCGTTACAGTTCATATAAGGAAATCAGTCAGGACATTGCTTACATCTGCTATGACAGGCTCATTGTCCACCCTACCAGAAGCCTGGAAGGGATGAGAAATCTAAGCCTATGGGTTCGTAGCTTCAACACTGCAGCACACACACACACACACCAATTGATTAATGGACTGCTGAATGTATAGTTTTTTCAATGTCTTTGTTGGCTATTTTCAACATTATGTCTATCTCTGATAAGCTACCCAGGAAAGGGCTGAACATAGCCCATATTCATACATGTAGCCTTAAAAAGAAGGTTCATTAAATCAACAACTTGCAAACATCAGATAACATTCATATATTAGCCATTTCTGAGACTCACTTAGATCATTAATTTGATTATACAGCAGTAGCAATACAAGGATATAACATCTATAGAAGAGACATCAATGCTTATGGGTGAGGTGCTGCTGTATATTATCAGAGCCATATCCCTTTTAATGCTTAGAGAAGATCGTATGTCAAGTGTTATTGAAGTGTTGTGGTTGTAGGTTCACTTGGCACATCTAAAGCCTTTTCTTTTGGTGCTAACAGTCAGTATCTAAATAATGTGTGAAATGCTTGATAGTGTATGTGATGTAAACAGAGTGGTCTACTTTCTTGGAGACTTGAATATTGACTGGTTTTCATCATGTTGTCTGCTGAAGAGGAAACTTCTCACTGTAACCAGTGCCTGTAATTTGGTTCAGGTTATTAATCAACCTACCAGGGTGTTTACAAACACTACAGGGGCAGCAGGTACCCTAGTGGTTCGAGCGTTGGACTAGTAACCGAAAGTTTGCAAGATTGAATCCCCGAGCTGACAAGGTAAAAATCTGTTGTTCTGCCCCGGAACAAGGCAGTTAACCCACTGTTCCTAGGCCGTCATTGAAAATAAGAATTTGTTCTTAACTGACTTGCCAAGTTAAATAAAGGTATATGAAACAAAATGCTACAGGAACAAGATTATCCACATGTATGGATCACATTTTTACTAATACTGTAGAACTTTGATCTAAAGCTGTATCACAATATGTGGCTATATCCAGGAAAGTCAAAGATCCAAAAGCTGGGCCTAAAATAGTGTTTAAGAGATCATACAAAAGATGTTGCTGTGACTCTTATGTGGGTGATGTAAAAAATATTTGTGTATCTGATGTGATTAATAAGGACCATCAGACGCAGCACTTGATGAATTTATGACATTGCTTCTTCCAATAATTGATAAACATGCACCTGTTATGAAACTGACTGTTAGAACTGTTAAGGCTCCATGGATTGAGGAAAAACTGTATGGTTGAAAGAGATGGGGCAAAGGGAGTGGCTAATAAGTCTGGCTGCACATCTGACTGGCTTACTTACTGCAAATTGAGAAATTATGTGACTAAACTCAACAAAAGGAAACTGTATTATAAATCCAAGATCAATGATATAAAGAGTGATGGAAAAAAACATTACTACTTTAAATTAAATTATGCGCAGAAGGACAAATTCAACTACATCTTTCATCAAATCAGATCAGGCTTATTCATCACAAAACCATTTGATGTTGCCAATCATTTTCATGATAACTTCAGTGGCATAGTGGGCAAACTTAGGTGGGAAATGCCGACAACAAACAGTGAGCCATCGTATTCATGCATAAAAAAAACTAATAATGAAAGAAAAGCATTGCAAGTTAGAATTTTGTAAAGTTAGTGTGGGAGAGGTGAAAAATTATTGTTATCGGTCAATTATGACAAACCTCCTGGAATTGACCATTTAGATGGAAAGCTACTGAGGATGGTAGCTGACTCTATAGCCCCTCCTATTTGTCATATATTTAATCTGAGCCTAGAGGAAAGTCTTTGTCCTCAGGCCTGGAGGGAAGCCAAAGTCATTCCACTACCCAAAAGTGGTAAAGCTGCATTTACTGGTTCTAACAGCAAACTGTTGGAAAAAATAGTGTTTGACCAAATACAATGCTATTTCTCTGTAAACAAATTAACAGACTTTCAGCATGTTTATAGAGAATGGCACTCAACATGTTCTGCGCTGACACACATGACTGATGATTGGTTGAAAGAAATTGATAAGAAGATTGTGGGAGCTGTTAGATTTCAGTGCAGCCTTCAGTGCAGAAAAAAACTTGTGCTATGGCTTTTCAACCTTTGCCATATCGTGGATTCAGAGCTATCTAATAGAACTCAACAGGGTTTCTTTAATATAAGCTTCTCTAATGTCAAACGTGTGGTGTACTGCAGGGCAGCTCTCTTATCTTTTCTATTTTTACCCAATGACCTGACACTGGCATTAAACAAAGCATGTGTGTCCGTGTATGCTGATGATTCAACCATATACGCATCAGCAACCACAGGTAATGAAGTCACTGAAACCCTTAACAATTAGTTGCAGTCTATTTTGGAATGGGTGGACAGTATTAAACTGGTCCTGAACATCTCTAAAACTAAGAGCATTGTATTTGGTACAAATCATTGCCTAAGTTCTAGACCTCAGTTGAATCTGGTAATGAATGGTATGGCTGTTGAACAAGTTGAGACTAAATTACTTGGTGTAACCTGTAAACTGTCATGGTCAAAACATATACACTACCATTCAAAAGTTTGGAGACACTTAGAAATGTCCTTGTTTTTAAAAGAAAAGCAATTTTTTTGTTCATTAAAATAACATCAAATTTATCATAAATACAGTGTAGACATTGTTAATGTTGTAAATGACTATTGTAGCTGGAAACGGCAGATTTTTTATGGAATATCTACATAGGCGTACAGAGGCCCATTATCAGCAACCATCACTCCTGTGTTGCAATGGCACGTTGTGTTTATCATTTTAAAAAGCTAATTGATAATTAAAAAAACGTTTCGCAATTATGTTAGCACAGCTGTAAACTATTGTTCTGATTAAAGAAGCAATAAAACTTACTGCAGCGCAAGTTGCGCCACCAGAGACTCTGTGTTCGCGCCCAGGCTCTGTCGTAACCGACCGCGACCGGGAGGTCCGTGGGGCGACGCACAATTGGCCTAGCGTTGCCCGGGTTAGGGAGGGTTTGGCCGGTAGGGAAATCCTTGTCTCATCGCGCACCAGCGACTCCTGTGGCGGGCTGGGCGCAGTGCGCGCTAACCAAGGTTGCCAGGTGCACTGTGTTTCCTCCGACACATTGGTGCGGCTGGCTTCCGGGTTGGATGCGCGCTGTGTTAAGAAGCAGTGCGGCTTGGTTGGGTTGTGTATCGGAGGACGCATGACTTTCAACCTTCATCTCTCCCGAGCCTGTACGGGAGTTGTAGCGATGAGACAAGATAGTAGCTACTAAAAAACAATTGGATACCACGAAATTGGGGAGAAAAATGGGTAAAAGTCACACACAAAAAAAAATAAAAAAATAAATAAAAGAAGCAATAAAACTGGCCTTCTTTAGACGAGTTGAGTATCTGGAGCATCAGCATTTGTGGGTTCGATTACAGGCTCAAAATGGTCAGAAACAAAGAACTTTCTTCTGAAACTCGTCAGTCTATTCTTGTTCTGAGAAATGAAGGCTATTCCATGCGAGAAATTACCAAGAAATTGAAGATCTCGTACAACGCTGTGTACTACTCCCCTCACAGAACAGAGCAAACGGGCTCTAACCAGAATAGAAAGAGGAGTGGGAGGCTCCGGTGCATAACTGAGTAAGAGGACAAGTAAATTAGAGTGTCTAGTTTGAGAAACAGACATCTCACAAGTCCTCAACTGGCAGCTTCATTAAATAGTACCCGCAAAACACCGGTCTCAACATCAACAGTGAAGATGCTGGCCTTCTAGGCAGTTGCAAAGAAAAAGCCATATCTCAGACTGGCAAATAAAAATAAAAGATTAAGATGGGCAAAAGAACACAGACACTGGACAGAGGAACTCTGCCTAGAAGGCCAGCATCCCGGAGTCGCCTCTTCACTGTTGACGTTGAGACTGGTGTTTTGCGGGTACTATTTAATGAAGCTGCCAGTTGAGGACTTGTGAGGCGTCCGCCACCCATTCCACACATACTTACCCCACCAGACATGCCACAAGGGGTATTTTCACAGTCCCCAAATCCAGAACAAATTCAAGAAAGTGGACAGTATTACATAGAGCCATTATTGCATGGAACTCCATTCCATCTCATATTGCTCAAATGAACTGTAAACTTGCTTTCAAAAAACAGATAAAGCAACACATCACGGCACAGCGCCCCTCCCCTGTCTGACCTAGATAGTTTGTGTATGTATTGATATGTAGGCTACGTGTGAAGTAGTTGTATCCTTGAGCTGTTCTGTATTATGTCATGTTTCATGTTTTGTGTGGACACCAGGAAGAGTAGCTGCTGCTTTTGCAACAGCTAATGGGGATCCTAATAAAATACCAAAAATACCAACAATTTAAATACATTCATTAGGTCCTAACTGGGAAAACAGATATGCATCTGTTGGTCACAGATACCTTAACAAAAGGTAGGGGCTTGGATCAGAAAACCAGTCAGTATCTGGTGTGACCACCATTTGCCTCATGCAGCGCGACACATCTCCTTCACATAGAGTTGATCAGGCTGTTGATTGTGGCCTGTGGAATGTTGTCCCACTCCTCTTCAATGGCTGTAAAAAGTTGCTGGATATTGGGAACTGGAACACGCTGTGTACACATAGATCCAGAGCATTCCAAACGTTCTCAATGGGTGACATGTCTGGTGAGTATGCAGGCCAAGAACTGGGACATTTTCAGCTTCTAGGAATTATCCTTGCGACATGTGGCCGTGCATTACCCTACTGGAACGTGAGATGATGGTGGCAGATGAATGGCACGACAGTGGGCCTCAGGATCTCAGTCACGGCATCACTGTGCATTCAAATAGCCATTGATAAAATGTCCACCAATGGGGCGCTCTGTTCACAACGTTGACATCAGCAAATTGGTCGCCATACGACGTCATAATTGGTCATTGGTCTGCGGTTGTGAGGCTTGTTGGACATACTGCCAAATTCTCAAAAACGACATTGGAGGCAGCTTATGATAGAGAAATTAACATTCAATTCTCTGGCAACAGCTCTGGTGAACATTCCTGAAGTCATCATGCTAATTGCACAGCATTGTGTTGTGTGACAAAACTGCACATTTTGTGCACAGAGTGGCCTTTTATTGTCCCCAGCACAAGGTGCAGCTGTGAAATCATCATGCTGTTTAATGAGCTTCTTGATATGCCACACCTGTCAGGTGGATGAATTATCTTGGCAAAGGAAAAATGCTCACTAACAGGGATGTAAACAAATTAGTCCACAAAATTAGAGAAATAAGCTTTTTGTGCATATGGAACATTTCTGGGATTTTTTATTTCAGCTCATGAAACAAACTCTTTACATGTTGCGTTTATATTTTGGTTCAGTGGATGTTACAGGACGTCCCAGACAACAAGACGTAGAAGAGCCGGTTAGGTTTCTGCCTGTTGAGTGTTGGTGAGCAGGAGTGGTTCCGTATAGTACATATAGAATAAAATCGATAAACAACCGAGAGCCAGGTATGATAAAGGTAGTGGAGTGACGAGACATGGGCTAATGTAGAAATACTGACGATCAGAGAGGCATCAGGCATTGTAGATATCTCTTTAATATCATGAGCGTACACCAAAAACTGAAAACATGCCACGGTATTTTCCAGAAATGTTTTATTTTATTCACAAAATTCTAATTTCTGTACAGGAAGCAATAACCATGACAAGCATTCACAACGTCATCATCATACATTTCAACAAAGGAACCCAATATAAAGAGAGACTGTTTTTCAAATTCATACACATGGAGTCTGTTGAACAGTCATCAGATTGTGTCGTTCAGGGGGAAATAATTAAGTCTGATTCTGTATGGTGGACCATTCCTGGTCTCTTGCACGACAGTCCATAGATATAGATACATAATTTATAGCTAAGGTATGTCCACATCGCATGTGTAATATACCAGGTATGGAAACTAGAAGTCGACACAGCGGCCCTTCCTCTCCCAGTCCCCGTAGCGCGTGGGCTCTGGGCCCCGGGGACCCCCCTGCTCCTTTGTGGCTGGGTTCACATCATCAGGGAACTCTGGAAAATCAATGGGGAATAATTACAGTGTGAAAGGCATTGGCGCATCCTAGAAGGTACAGTTGAAGTCAGATGTTTACATACACTTAGGTTGGAGTCATTAAAACTTGTTTTTCAACCACTCCGCAAATTTCTTGTTAACAAACTATAGTTTTGGCAAGTCGGTTAGGACATCTACTTTGTGCATGACAAGTAATTTTTCCAACAATTGTTTACAGACAGATTATTTCACTGTATCACAATTCCAGTGGGTCAGAAGTTTACATACACTAAGTTGACTGTACCCTTAAACAGCTTGGAAAATTCCAGAAAATTATGTCATGGCTTTAGAAGCTTCTGATAGGCTAATTGATGTCATTTGAGTCAGTTGGAGGTGTACCTGTGGATGTATTTCAAGGCATACCTTCAAACTCAGTGCCTCTTTGCTTGACATCATGGGAAAATCAAAAGAAATCAGCCAAGACCTCAGAAAAAAAATTGTAGACCTCCACAAGTCTGGTTCATCCTTGGGAGCAATTTCCAAACGCCTGAAGGTACCACGTTCATCTGTACAAACAATAGTACGCAAGTATAAACACCATGGGACCACGCAGCCTTCATACCGCTCAGGAAGGAGGCGCGTTGTCTCCTAGAGATGAACGTACTTTGGTGCGAAAAGTACAAATCAATCCCAGAACCACAGCAAAGGACCTTGTGAAGATGCTGGAGGAAACAGGTACAAAAGTATCTATATCCACAGTAAAACAAGTCCTATATCGACATAACCTGAAAGGCCGCTCAGCAAGGAAGAAGCCACTGCTCAAAAACTGCAATAAAAAAGCCAGACTACAGTTTGCAACTGCACATGGGGACAAAGATCATACTTTTTGGAGAAATGTCCTCTGGTCTGATGAAACAAAAATAGAACTGTTTGGCCATAATGACCATCGTTATGTTTGGAGGAAAAAGGGAGAGGCTTGCAAGCCGAAGAACACCATCTCAACCATGACGCACGGAAGTGGCAGCATCATGTTGTGGGGGTGCTTTGCTGCAGGAGTGACTGGTGCACTTCACAAAATAGATGGCTTCATGAGGAAGGAAAACTATGTGGATATATTGAAGCAACATCTCAACACATCAGTCAAGATGTTAAAGCTTGGTCGCAAATGGGTCTTCCAAATGGACAATGACCCCAAGCATACTTCCAAAGTTGTGGCAAAATGACTTAAGGACAACAAAGTCAAGGTATTGGAGTGGCCATCACAAAGCCCTGACCTCAATCATATAGAACATTTATGGGCAGAACTGAAAAAGTGTGTGCCAGCAAGGAGGCCTACAAACCTGACTCAGTTACACCAGCTCTGTCAGGAGGAATGGGCCAAACTTCACCCAACTTATTGTGGGAAGCTTGTGGAAGGCTACCCGAAACGTTTGACCCAAGTTAAACAATTTAAAGGCAATGCTATCAAATACTAATTGAGTGTATGTAAACTTCTGACCCACTGGGAATGCGATGAAAGAAAGAAAAGCTGAAATAAATTATTCTCTACTATTATTCTGACTTTTCACATTCTTAAAATAAAATGGTGATCCTAACTGAACTAGACAGGGAATTTTTACTAGCATTAAATGTCAGGAATTGTGAAAAACTGAGTTTAAATGTATTTGGCTAAGGTGTATGTAAACTTCCGACTTCAACATAGTGAAAATAGTTTGTCCTACTTTCAAGGGGATCCTTGGTCTTCTCATCATTCATGTCGAAGCGGCCCTGGGGGGTTTTGGCCTTGCGCAGTGGCTCCTTGTCCTTCACTGCTCCACTGGCTGTCCGCAAGTATCCTTTACACAAGAGAGCCACATCACATCTGATGCATTAGGTCATTCCACCTCAAAAAGCACAAGAAAAGGGATTGACACCCACCATGTCAGATTGTTCTGAAATCGTTTCTGTAGTTAGTAACAGATATGATTAGCATTCCTGAAACATTATTTTGTTGACATATAATTTGATCTGTGAGAAAATAAACTAATTGATGACACTCAAGTTGGCCATTTTAATTGATAGGATTCAGACGTTCAATAAATAAATGGTCCAAATAAGATGTTGGGTACTACATTTATTGAATATTATCTCAATCCTATAAAATGAAAATAGACAATTTGGGTGCAATCAATTAGCTTAATTTCTCCAAGATAAAATTAAATTTCAACAAAATAATGTTTCAGGAATGCCAATCGTATCGGTTTCTATTCACAGAAACAATCTGAGTTGGTGGGTGTCATTGGTTGCTGAAATTACATTGAAAAACAAACAACTTCATATCTAACCTAGATGATTATGTGTTGACATTTTGACATATCAACACAAAATGATTGGTAGCTTGAGAAGGGTATCAATATCTTGGTAATTTGTAAACAAATGATGTATATGTGACAATGTAGAATCCATAGTTTTGGTCTCTGTTTCCCAGGGTACACTTTTTTAGTTATGTATTTATTTGTAAAAACAACACAACAACAATAACTCATTTAAACAAATGGACAATCCAGGGTACATCATAATACTACCAGACACAGTTTGATTTAACAAGGCATAATTGGGGGATTAATGTGCTTGTGGGAAGCGGGAAACTGAACAGTGGTACATCCGACATGATCGTGTTCAAATCCTCTCTGAATGTCCCACTCCCAGGGTACCCTAATTAGTGGAGAACATGTGAAGTGTATAAAAGTACTTAGATCTGTTCAGGTGGAGTAGTGTAGAGACTGTGGCATCTTTGCTGAGCTGTACTTGTTTGAGAACCATTTGAGGATCATACTGAATGTTTACAGTGTGGTTGAATTTGTTCAGAAAGTATGTGTTGAGTTTCTCTATCCGTGTTTAGGTTTGGCAGTATTTAACATTTTTTTATTTATTTTTTAAAGATGCACTCTCAAACTATTGTATAATTGCAGGTAGTAGTTTTGAAAGTGGTGCTAACGAGCCAAAACGAACCATACCGCAATTGAGAATCGATTCCCGTTTAGATGGAGTATTTGGCTGTCTGAGCCAATTCGCTTCTAAACAGAAAATGTAAGGTCCTAGGAATATAAGGGAGTAACGTTAGGCTCCTTTCGTCCATTATTGGGCTAGCTTATGCCCCACCTGAAAATGCAACGGAATGCATTTGCTCCATTGTTTACATTTTTTAGGGGTAGGAACATCAACCTACCTCCCGCTCATCCTTGAGCTTTACCTCACTGTCACCACAGGTATCCCTGAGTTGATTTCTTTCATTCTCATGTCATCCTTATTTATCGTGTGTAGTATTTACTGCATTGTTGAGGAACAGCTTGCAAGTAAGCATTTCACTGTACTGTTTACACCTGCACGTGACAAATAAACGTTGATTTTAAGTTGTTTACCTTGCTAACGGTAACTATAGCCATCATGTGCACGCTAAGCCTTGAGAAGCAACACTCTTCTTCGAGTTAATACACGCACCTGTAAAAGCAGATTCCACGAATAACCCTTGGGTCACAAGACGTTTCGATGCAGAAGCGCAGACGCTTAGTAGAGACATGTTGATTGCCGTTAGATACACTCACTCGTTCAGAAAGATGGTTAAACAGTAATTTACCAAATGTTCTGGTGTTTTGGCAAGCTTTAATGACGTATGAAAAGTCATCATCTTGCGACAAAATCTAACTTGTAGTAACTACGTATGGTCACCAGGGCGAGCTAAAGTACAGGGTTTGGGTCAATCAGATGCAGCCGAGTAGCCATCACAACACAAACTACCACCACCGGTAAATCCCTGTGTAAGTGCTTTCATCATAATGTCTTCTAGATGCAGAACGTGAGATAATATCATCATGGAGGGATAGTTATCAATGTATGTGGGAAAGTTCACGGGTCTATCATTCTCCTCAAAAAGTGGAGAATGTGTGTACATGTGTGATAAAGTGTATTTTGGTTGACATGACCATTTGTCACATGCACAGGTTGAAAGAACCGAGCAATTTGTAATTTTAAAAAAAACAAACAGATTTTTCATGGGTTAATCTCAGTCTCTCCCTTTCCTTGGATCATTTAGCACACAAAAAAATATAGTGTGAACGAAGTATGGTATAACCTAATCAATCCACCTATCAGTGTTCCTATAGGATCGGGCGGCAGGTAACCTAGTGGTTAGTGCATTGGACTAGTAACCGAAAGGTTGCTAGCTCGAATCCGCCGAGCTGACAAGGTAAGAATCTGTTGTTCTACCCCTGAACAAGGAAGTTAACCCACTGTTCCTAAGCCGTCATTGTAAATAACTTAACTGACTTGACTTGCCTAGTTAAATAAATAGGTTGAGATGAGAAAATACCTTGTTAAAAATTGGGATACAGCAGCTATGATTTTCTTTTGTGGACATGGTTTTGTCTCATCTAATATGTTAAACAAGGGAACTAATGGATTAGAAGAGCCAAATATTTATCAAATACAAAAGCATGAATCATTTAATAAAAAAATGTAACATACAAATTGCCATATTCTGTTCAAGAATATGATTAAACAATGATTGCAGAATAAAGTCTGCAATTGACAATTGATTTTTGCATGCAGTTCAAAATGAGAAAAAAAAAACTCGGTCCATTCATACATTTCAAATTCAGAGACATAGACTACACAATGGCTTTGAATGGTACAGTGATTCGTATGTGTGTAAAGCCAAGAATAGATTATACTGTAGCTAATTTGAGTCATACAATCATTTTTATATAGCAATAGGATTCATTGCAAATTAATTGTAGCAATGAAGGACATGACAGAGATCGGTTAATTGATAATTATGTTTCAACTTCTTATTGATGATGTTAAGAATATACTGCTTTATTTCCCTGGTGGTGAATGAAAAATGCATGGGCTTCTGTGACTTACTGTGGCAGAATCATACATTACTGTGCTATAAACAGGATACTAAGCTGTAAATCCTCGTTAATGCTAATTTGGAGATTGTGTAGTCATGAATGCATTGCAGCATTACAGATCATAAGGAAGCAAAGCGCAGTGAGATCAAACGTAGAACATGTTTGTGGAAATGAACACATTTCATACGGTACAAAAGAGGGTGCCGAATAATAGCAGTAGCACAAGAACTGAACATTATTTGTGGCTGTGTCAAGATATACGAATGTTGTTAGATTGTGGATTTGCAACTGAATTGTGGCAGACAAAACAAACAGTAAACGCTCACTTGGTAGAAAGGCAATAACATATTACTTCAGTAATGAAATGCATGCAGGAACTGTATTTGATGACATAAAACAAGCCTAAATAATTGTAATTTAATGAAGCCATAAATAAAGAATACGGATCAAACTAAAACTGAAAAGGCTGAGGACAACGAACAAAATGGAAGGTGTTATGCTTGCTTACATATTAAGCTCTCAATCTGCCGCTCACTGCACTTGTCCACTTCTTTTACATTTTCAGCCATTTTTACCACCGTTTTCCATTGAGGGCTTTGAAAAAAACTGAAAGCCATCATGCCTGCTCGGTTTAAGAATTTCAGGAGTTTTGGGAAAGCCACTTAAGTGACGCTGCAGTGCTGATATTTCCGAGTAGATGAGGCAATTCTACCCTACATTCCTTTTTGACCATGGGGAGAGGCCCTGGACTAACTCACAAACACACTGTCCTACAGCTGGATACGATCAACACACACATACACACACTTTACAGTTGCAATGAATGTTAACTAACACACAAAATACACAGCTGCATATTCCAAAATGTAGACATTCATCATGATCATGCAACCAGTATCAATCACTTGCTGGAAACACCCATTATAAAGGTCTGGTATTGACTAATAGAGGGCAGGTATATCAGGGATGGATCCTATAGTCAAAGAGGGCTTTGGCCATCAGTTGTCCCATACACAGCAATGTAGTTCACTCCATGTGCATGATCATTGGTTTAAAACAAAATATGACAAATACACAAAGTACAACTGTATTAATTCTTTAAAAATATATTTCATATGGCCTTATAATTCTAGCCTGTCATTATACGTATAAATGGATCAACATAACTGAAATGATTATAGGATTATAGAGTACAAGAAAGTTGAACAAATAACACCTTATTTTACAGTCATAATTCAGCTGTTTACCTGGTATTTATTAAGAAATTACATTATGCAGTAACAATGGATAGGCTACTTAACGAAAAAACAATACATTTACACTTCAACAAATTCAAAGCCATGTTCATATTGCTAACATTGTGCTTGTTTGAAAGACAAAGACAACAAATAATATTGTATAATGATCAGGCAACTGTATAACCCAATTTCTGCAAATACCAGGTAAATAGTAGAGTGCAATAAAGTATAATCCAAATTAGTAAGTGCTTGTGTAATGTGGTAAGAGGTCAAAGATAATGAATAATTTATAACAGAAACTTGATGAGGTGGTACATTTGAACCTTTTGCCACTGATTCTTCCCTTGCAAAGAGATAAAGGGGTTGCTTAACTGCTAAAAGCGATTCATAACCATCGCTGTCAATATAAACGGTTGATATAAACATCACTGTTATGAGACACAGGCAGGCTAGTGAATCTATACCAGCAAATTCATATTTTTGAAACCAATACATTTTTCTTGAATTAGGCCTAATCCTCAAATGATCAGGTATGAATGAATATGTCAACGTTTTCCTCTAGGAGAAAAGTGCTAAAAGAAGTGCTCACTTATTTGAATCTAGCTATAGTCTTAGTTAGAAGTCTTAGAACTGGACTATATTTGATTGAAAAATTACAATTAATACAACTGCTAAAAATGTTATCACCTAAAAGCAGGAAGATAAGGTGAACTATTGCACAGTCCTCTAAAAGCATGTTGCTAATGGACTCGTGCATGGCTGCAGGAAGATTTTTCCGGGTGGGGGTGCTGAGAAAGAAAACATATCCCCGCATTAACGACTATTTTTCTCCACTCATACAGGAGTCATTAAGGTCCAGTGCACTAATTTGGTGATGTATATATATTGTTGATTTTCTATATATATATAAATACATATGTATGTATATGTGTATTTAATTATGATTTATCAGGGGGTGCTGCAGCACCCTCAACACCCCTACTTCCGGTGGCTATGAGCTCCTTGTTCACTCCATGCTTTCAACCTAAACCTTTTTTGAGGCAGTCAGATAAATCCAGGTCCTCTTGAGTCATATTTTTCAAGTTGATGATCTTAAAAAGTTGTTCGCTATGACTCCACTCACTTTCAAAAAGAAGAGAAAAGAAATGCGGTCAGAGTTTGTTATTCGCAGGCGGACACGCTGCTGATTTTGGCGGTGTTCTCAGTCCATGGCTGGAGGTTCTGAAGCGCGAACAGGGAGCTGTTATGCAGGCAGAGCGGGTCCGGGTTTGCCGGTTGGTTTATCGTTTTCTGAAAAGCCTCCTGTTGGAGTTGCATGAGGATCCGGTTGGCCTGCTGTCGCTCTGCTTCTCTCTCCTCAGCTGTCTGCCGTCTGGAACACCGGAGACACAAGAGAGACACCGAGGAATCAGTGGGAAATTCTATCCAAAATAAGCTGCGTCATTATAGATCTTAACAAGCCTATGCACATTACATTTTGATACAAAGTGAATGTCTTCTGGATTAATTTAAACACGTTTATCAAGTATGATTATAGACTATAACAAATTGCTAGACAACATTTGCCTAATGTAGGCTAAATTGCTTGGCTAAGCATTATTAACCGATAGGCTAAAAGCTGATGTCCAAATGCAAATTTCCCACAAATAGTATAGTACATTTTCACAGCCAGTTTATGTGAAAATAAATAACGTTTTGTCAATTAATTTAGTCTTCCTCTGATGTGGCATAAATGTTTCTTCAAAATGTTATGTTATGTTCTCTCATTGACTTCATACTTACTCTTAGGCCTATATACATAATATTTGTATTCCTTGATTGTATATATATTTTCTTTTTCAAAAATCAAATCTTCAGAGATGTATTTAACTTCTTCAGTAGATAGGCCAAGGAAAATATCCTCTATCTCAATGCGTAAAATTTGTGGCCAAACAGGCCTTCTACATTTATGCACGATATGTTTAATCTGAAAATAGCTTTAAAGACATTTTTTTTTAAATGACTGAAATTTATTTCGTAAGATTAAAGAAACGTTTCACTTTAAAAGAGTAGACGTGTGAGGGAAATCATTATCCTGTAGGTTAGGATAGGATATAGGATATAGTTAAGTTGCCACTGAATTTTACTTTAATGTTAAACCACTTTAAACCAACCATATGAATCACCATAGTTTCCTTGACTGTTGCAAGACAATATTAATTCAATGAATTGCAAAGGTTTGCAATCGAAAACTTCAATAAAAAATACAATTGACCACCTGGAGTAGACTGTAAAAGGTTCATTTGAAGCAGGGAGATTGGATTTTTGTATATAGTTTTAACAAATGCACACAATTATTTATCCCATATTCAAGACCGAGTACGTTCAATCTATCCGTCTCCCAATCTATTTTTGGTGGGTTTATATAGCCTTCTTGGAGTGTAAATATATAGCTCATGTTATACATAAAAGCATCAACTTAGCTAAAACACACACACAAACAAATCATGGAGAGGACACTTTATACCTTAAATGTAATCTACAAATTATCATCAGTAATCTCACCTCCATTTTGTTCTTCTGTTCTGGAACCATGTTTTGACTTGTGCGTCAGTCATCTTGAGGGCCTTGGCCAAAGCCGCTCGCTCTGCGGAAGCCAGGTACTTCTGTCGGTGAAAGCGTTTCTCCAGCTCGCAGATCTGCAGGCGAGTAAAAGACGTCCGGGGCTTTTTCTTCTTGGGGGGCGTCCGGTTCTGGTACGGGTGACCTACACGACGTGTTACAGTGAGGGGTGAGAGCGCCACTGGATTGGGAGACGGATAGATAAGGGCGAAAGCATGCAGCAAAATCAGCAAAATAGCAACAACAGAGCAGCGAAGCAAGTCCATGCAATGTCAGACAGAGAGAGGGAGATTGCAGGTTTAAAATAAAGAACTGCAATTCAAATGCTAGGCTAAACCAAACATCCCATTGTTAATAATGCACTCTGATACAGCCCTGGATGAAATAGCATATTGATTAGGCACCCACTGTCCTGTCCAAAAACAAGATGATGCAGGTGGGAGGAAAACACTTGATGTGTCGTTTATACCACACAGATTCTGGCAGATGCATTATCCAGCTATTAGGCTGCAGAAACATTTAGTGTATAAAACGACAACATACAATTAAAAAGCCCCAAATACTATAGCCTAGTTATCGTTAAGTGAACTTTTAAAATGTGAGATTGAAGGATAAATGTTCCCTTTAAATCACCGAGAGATGAGAAACAAGGATGCATACGGTGTTATATTTGTTGTAGCCATTTTTGTAATAATGGGTGGTGGGGGGGGGGGGGGGCTACATTTCGACTATTTCGATAACATGCAGATGTGTTGGGCTATATTTTGATTATCTTTAAATCAACGTTGATTGTAGGTGCTTCTTGTGAGATATATATATAGACTAGTAAAATAAGTTAAATGCATAGGTGTTTATCAACTAAAATGGTATAATGAAATTACACAGCGTGTTAAGAAGAAGCCGTAGTAGACAGCAGTAGACTGATTTGTTATCGATTATTTTCTAAACTGAGTGCATCAGAAGACAATAACTAAGCCTAAGTGCATTCAATGACCCTTTCCATCAGAAACAAATTGCACGATCGTGATTTTTTCATGACAAGCATGGCAACACACGCACAAACACACGCGCACACACACACACACAGACAACATTGTATGTGCATTATAGAGATGGTCTACCGGTGAACCTGTCTTTGGTGTATCTTCTGTTACTCTCCATCCAGGGGAATGTAAATCCCGTCAGGTTGTTAATCGAGCCTGGCATCGTGGACATGCCGTAGGGGATGGACGAGTGTCCACTGTTCAGAGGCCGGTGCGCGGGCACACGGATGACTCCAGCTGCGTTAACGTTATTCCCACTGACGTTCATCCCCATGTTCATGTTATAGGTGCCGCTCAGATTGGCGACCCCACATGCGTTGCCGTTATATCCAGAGTTGTCGCCGGTGAAGTTACTAGTCATGGTGTTGTAGGCAGTGCTGACGACGCAGCCGAGGCCATAGTCCGGATCCGGCATCCGATCGCCGAGCATGCAGCTTTGGTCCACATTGTTAAGGATTTGGTCGATCCCGAAGCTGATGGGCTCCGCGTGAATGTGCTGGAGATGCGCTCCAATATGATCCATGGCCCCCGCGAGCCCCCCGCGAGGTACAGAGGTGCTCCACGCAGCGCGCCTTATCTTGGTCCTTTAAAACGTCTTCAGCTCTCGCTCCAGTCGTTATCTAATATGTGTGTGTGTGCGTGTGTGTGGGTGTGTGTGCGTGTGTGTGCGTGTTTGTGAGAGTGTAAGTGTGTGAGAGTGAGGCTATACTAAAAGCGATTGTCTGTTTTTTTCTTCTTCCCTTTTGGCTCGGGCAGCCTTGCCGAATGGAGTGCAGCATCAATCAAAGTGCCAAATAGGCAGCACGAGATTAAGCCCCATTTTTAGGCCTCGAGACTCAATTGGCTGAAGACACCACCCCGAGGCCACAAGCTCATTCAGTGAAAGCTGAGCGGAGGGTCGCATGATCCTCTGGACTTGTGGCAAACATCATAAACACCAGGCGGAGTCTTGTGAAAGTAGGCAATGTTTATATTCTGTATTTTATTAATTTCACCTCATGGCACATTTTTAGAACATCAATTACAAAAACTGTTTTACGTAACACACACTAACCTAATGTCAATAGGTGCGTGGTCAGATCCGAGCAAGCAGTGAAAGTGTTTAAAATGGCCTAATAAATGCGGAGGAAAGTGTCTTCTTCCATCCCTCGTAGGCCTCTGTGTTCAACTTATTTCAGGTAGGCCTAATCAAATGTCTCCATTTGACAGTGTTTCTTGGAAACACAATTGAACTGGAGAAAAATCTACGTGCTCGAGCAAATGATCTTAATCAAAGTGGATTCACAATGCCTTCAGAAAGTCAAAGTGGAAGAAACATTTGTAAAAAATGTATGTATCTTGTTTAGATAGCCTAAGTATTCAACCATCTGAGTCAATGCATGTTAAAATCACCTTTAGCAGGGATTAAACTGTGAGTCTTTCTGGATAAGTCTCTAAGAGCTCACCATACCTGGATTGTACAATATTTGCACATGATTGTTTTTAAAAATCTTCAAGCTCTGTCAAGTTGGTTGTTAATCATTGCTAGGCAGCCATTTTCAAGTCGTGCCATAGATTTTCCAGACGATTTAAGTCAAAACTGTAACTAGGCCACTCAGGAACATTCAATGTTGTCTTCGTAAGCAACTCCAGTGTATATTTGGCCTTGTTTTGCGTTATTGTCCTGCTGAAAGGTGAATTTGTCTCCCAGTGTCTGTTGGAAAGCAGACTGAACCAGGGTTTCCTCTGCCTGTGCATCCTAAAAAACTCCCCAGTCCTTGTCAATGTAACAGTATAGTTTCCGTCCCTCTCCTCGCCCCTACCTGGGCTCGAACCAGCTACCCTCGAAGCATCGTTACCCATCACGCCACAAAAGCCACGGCCCTTGCAGAGCAAGGGGAACAACTACTTCAAGGTCTCAGAGCGAGTGACGTCACTGATTGAAACGCTATTAGCGCCACCACCGCAAACTAGCTAGCCATTTCACATTGGTTACACCAATGACAAGCATACCCATGACGTGATGCAGCCACCACCATGCTTAAAAATATGAAGAGTGGTACTCAGTGGTGAGTTGCCCTAAACATAAGGTTTTGTATTCAGGACATAAAGGTAATTTCTTTGGCACATTTTTTGCAGTTTTACTTTAGTGCCTTGTTGCAAACAGGATGTTTTGGAATATTTTGTATTCTGTACAGGTTTCCTTCATTTCACTCTGTAATTTAGGTTAGTATTGTGCAGTAACTACAATGTTTTTGATCCATCCTTAGTTTTCCTCTATCACAGCCATTAAATGCTGTAACTGTTTTAAAGTCACAATTGGCCTCATGGTGAAATCCCTGAGCCGTTTCCTTCCCCTCTAGAAACTGAGTTAGGAAGGATGCCTGTGTCTTTGTAGTGACTGGGTGTATTGATACACCATCCAAAGTGTAATTAATAACTTCACCATTTTCAAAGGGATATTCAATGTCTGTTTTTTTTTATCCGTCTATAGGTGCCCTTCTTTGCGAGGCATTGGAAAACCTCCCTGGTCTTTGTGGTTGAATCTGTGTTTGAAATGTACTGCTCGACTGAGGGACCTTACAGATAATTGTATTGGGTACAGAGATGATGTGGTCATTCAAAAATGCAACGTATTATTAGATTTGTTAAGCAAATGTGTACTCTTGAACTTATTTATGCTTGCCATAACAAAGGGGTTGAATAGTTATTGACTCAAGACATTTCAGCTTTTCATTTTAAATTAATTTGAACCTGCAACCTTTCGGTTACTAGTCCAACGCTCTAACCACTAGGCTACCCTGTCGCCCCAAATGAGGGGGTAATGTGTGTAGGCCAGTGACACGAAATCTCAATTGAATATATTTGAAATTCAGGCTTTAACACAACAACATGTGGAAACAGTCAAAGGGTGTGAATACTTTCTGAAGACACTGTAAACGAAACACCCCAAACTTCGATTTTATGCCCAATAAAACTCCATTGGTTATAGTTGATTTAAAACATCAAAAATGTTTTAACTTTGTCAACACGAATAAAGTAAATCGATTAATACTAAGCCTTTGGATAACTGCATATCATAATGAATGATTAATCGACCTGCAATGTGCTCATCTTTTAATATATAAAGCATATTACTGATAGGCCTATATGTCCATGCGTAATTCCAATTGAATTATGGACTCATCTCTCGATTGTACATTTCTTAGTAGCCTAGCCTATTATTTAATTAAAATCAAATAGTTCCAAGCAGATCCATGCCCTATACAGCCGGTCCTGTGAGGGGGAGTTTATTAGGCTTTCAAAAAGTGAGCTCAAATAGACCAATTAATGATAAGCATATCAGCTGCACAACTCCTATAATGAGCTCCTTCATCGTAATAGGCTTGATATTTAATGTCCCACGACATAATTTATTTAGGGCTATGTTCGTATAGTGGCATCACTACAAAACGTTTTTTTTTTAAAAAGTTAGCCATTGACTGGCTGTGCATGTGTCAAGACTTTATTTTCAGAAATATTCATGTTATGGACACACGCCTGGCATCTCAAATATTTCGTGAAATTAAGTTGAGCGAAAGAGCATAAACCATTGGACTACAAACTCGTTATTTTTAATGCAACCTATTTATCCATTGTCTTATTCAGTCCAGCCTAATGGACGTCATTAATGATCAATGGCTTGGTATTATGTAGGCTATACTATAATATTCAAGTTTAAATGAATAAATATTGGCTACCTGTATCATATCTAAATAAAAGCTAAATAAATTATCAAAGCCCGTTTTTTTATGCGTTTTTAATTTATATACCCAATTCATTTAATAATTTCAATAGACAAAAATGCTAACTTCAAAACAATTACATGAAGATGAAACCATATGTGTCATTGTTTTTCTCTCCTCTCGAAATCTTCAGGGATGTGATTATTTAACAGAGTGCATTAAAGTATTAATATTTGATATGGGTTTCCAGATTCTCACTGGCCAATTGACCGAAATTAAAGTTTAATAGCTCGCGGGGCTCCCACTTGTGTGGTATAGGCTACTAACCAACTCGTTAAAATCTGGATTAATAACGACCTTTGCAGACTACTAATACAGTCACGGAGGACTGCAAGCTTTTTTTGTTATATTTATAGATATATATATATATTTAATTTCCGGTAACACAGACAAGAGAGAACATGGACAAAATACACACTATAAAACCCCCAGCCATCCCCATTCTCCACCCACACACGATATATGTTTTTTCACGAACAGTAAGGCCATTGAGAAATGTAGTTGGTCAAAAGGATTCTATGTCGACAAAGACATACAATCCAGATTCCAGAATGAGGACACCTCTGGGCATTCCCAAACCATATTCCGGTAACCTGCCTCACCCAATGTGATACGGAACCGCTATTATCTTTACATTTTTAGAACACACTCAAGAACCTCCAGAAGCTAACCAGCTAACTGGCTACAAGTTATTTGGTCATTGTTAGTTTTTTAACCTGGATAACACTCGCCAGTCCAGCTTCCCTGCCCCATCCACCGCTGCCCCTTGGACACTGATCACTTGGCTACATAGCTGATGCATGCTGGACTGTCCATTAATCACGGTAATCCATTCTGCTTGTTTATGTTTTATCTGTCGGCCCCAGCCGCACTTAGGCTCTGTGTGTAGTTAATCCGACCCTCTGCCTAATCAATCGCCATTCTACCTGCTGTTGTTGTGCTAGCTGATTAGCTGTTGTCTCACCTACTGTTTTAGCTAGCTCTCCCAATTCAACACCTGTGATTACTGTATGCCTTGCTGTATGTCTCTCTCAAATGTCAATATGCCTTGTATACTGTTGTGCAGGTTAGTTATCATTGTTTTAGTTTACAATGGAGCCCCTAGTTCCACTCTTTATACCCCTGTTACCTCCTTTGTCCCACCCCCCACACATGCGGTGACCTCACCCATTACAACCAGCATGTCCAGAGATACAACCTCTCTCATCATCACCCAGTGCCTGGGCTTACCTCCGCTGTACCCGCACCCCACCATACCCCTGTTTGCGCATTATGCCCTGAATATATTCTACCATGCCCAGAAACCTGCTCCTCTTATTCTCTGTCCCCAACGCCCTAGGCGACCAGTTTTGATAGCCTTCAGCCGCACCCTCATACTACTCCTTCTCTGTTCCGCGGGTGATGTGGAGGTAAACCCAGGCCCTGCATGTCCCCAGGCACCCTCATTTGTTGACTTCTGTGATCGAAAAAGCCTTGGTTTCATGCATGTCAACATCAGAAGCCTCCTCCCTAAGTTTGTCTTACTCACTGCTCTAGCACACTCTGCTAACCCTGATGTCCTTGCCGTGTCTGAATCCTGGCTCAGGAAGGCCACCAAAAATTCGGAGATTTCCATACCCAACTATAACATCTTCCGTCAAGATAGAACTGCCAAAGGAGGAGGAGTTGCAGTCTACTGCAGAGAGAGCCTGCAAAGTAATGTCATACTTTCCAGGTCCATACCCAAACAGTTCGAACTACTAATTTTGAAAATTACTCTCTCCAGAAATAAGTCTCTCACTGTTGCCGCCTGCTACCGACCCCCCTCAGCTCCCAGCTGTGCCCTGGACACCATTTGTGAATTGATCGCCCCCCATCTAGCTTCAGAGTTTGTTCTGTTAGGTGACCTAAACTGGGATATGCTTAACACCCCGGCAGTCCTACAATCTAAGCTAGATGCCCTCAATCTCACTCAAATCATCAAGGAACCCACCAGGTACAACCCTAACTCTGTAAACAAGGGCACCCTCATTGACGTCATCCTGACCAACTGGCCCTCCAAATACACCTCCGCTGTCTTCAACCAGGATCTCAGCGATCACTGCCTCATTGCCTGTATCCGCTACGGAGCCGCAGTCAAACGACCACCCCTCATCACTGTCAAACGCTCCCTAAAACACTTCTGTGAGCAGGCCTTTCTAATCGACCTGGCCCGGGTATCCTGGAAGGACATTGACCTCATCCCGTCAGTTGAGGATGCCTGGTCTTTCTTTAAAAGTAACTTCCTCACCATTTTAGATAAGCATGCTCCGTTCAAAAAATGCAGAACTAAGAACAGATATAGCCCCTGGTTCACTCCAGACCTGACTGCCCTCGACCAGCACAAAAACATCCTGTGGCGGACTGCACTAACATCGAACAGTCCCCGCGATATGCAACTGTTCAGGGAAGTCAGGAACCAATACACACAGTCAGTCAGGAAAGCTAAAGCCAACTTCTTCAGGCAGAAGTTTGCATCCTGTAGCTCCAACTCCAAAAAGTTCTGGGACACTGTGAAGTCCATGGAGAACAAGAGCACCTCCTCCCAGCTGCCCACTGCACTGAGGCTAGGTAACACGGTCACCACCGATAAATCCATGATTATCGAAAACTTCAACAAGCATTTCTCAACGGCTGGCCATGCCTTCCGCCTGGCTACTCCAACCTCGTCCAACAGCTCCCCCCCCCCCCGCAGCTACTCGCCCAAGCCTCTCCAGGTTCTCCTTTACCCAAATCCAGATAGCAGATGTTCTGAAAGAGCTGCAAAACCTGGACCCGTACAAATCAGCTGGGCTTGACAATCTGGACCCTCTATTCCTGAAACTATCCGCCGCCATTGTCGCAACCCCTATTACCAGCCTGTTCAACCTCTCTTTCATATCGTCTGAGATCCCCAAGGACTGGAAAGCTGCCGCAGTCATCCCCCTCTTCAAAGGGGGCGACACCCTGGACCCAAACTGTTACAGACCAATATCCATCCTGCCCTGCCTATCTAAGGTCTTCGAAAGCCAAGTCAACAAACAGATCACTGACCATCTTGAATCCCACCGTACCTTCTCCGCTGTGCAATCTGGTTTCCGAGCTGGTCACGGGTGTACCTCAGCCACGCTCAAGGTACTAAACGATATCATAACCGCCATCGATAAAAGACAGTACTGTGCAGCCGTCTTCATAGACCTTGCCAAGGCTTTCGACTCTGTCAATCACCGTATTCTTATTGGCAGACTCAGTAGCCTCGGTTTTTCGGATGACTGCCTTGCCTGGTTCACCAATTACTTTGCAGACAGAGTTCAGTGTGTCAAATCGGAGGGCATGCTGTCCGGTCCTCTGGCAGTCTCTATGGGGGTGCCACAGGGTTCAATTCTCGGGCCGACTCTTTTCTCTGTATATATCAATGATGTTTCTCAGGCTGCGGGCGATTCCCTGATCCACCTCTACGCAGACGACACCATTCTATATACTTCCGGCCCGTCCTTGGACACTGTGCTATCTAACCTCCAAACGAGCTTCAATGCCATACAGCACTCCTTCCGTGGCCTCCAACTGCTCTTAAACGCTAGTAAAACCAAATGCATGCTTTTCAACCGTTCGCTGCCTGCACCCGCACGCCTGACCAGCATCACCACCCTGGATGGTTCCGACCTTGAATATGTGGACATCTATAAGTACCTAGGTGTCTGGCTAGACTCTAAACTCTCCTTCCAGACCCATATCAAACATCTCCAATCGAAAATCAAATCAAGAGTCGGCTTTCTATTCCGCAACAAAGCCTCCTTCACTCACGCCGCCAAACTTACCCTAGTAAAACTGACTATCCTACCGATCCTCGACTTCGGCGATGTCATCTACAAAATTGCTTCCAACACTCTACTCAGCAAACTGGATGCAGTTTATCACAGTGCCATCCGTTTTGTCACTAAAGCACCTTATACCACCCACCACTGCGACTTGTATGCTCTAATCGGCTGGCCCTCGCTACATATTCGTCGCCAGACCCACTGGCTCCAGCTCATCTACAAGTCCATGCTAGGTAAAGCTCCGCCTTATCTCAGTTCACTGGTTACGATGGCAACACCCATCCGTAGCACGCGCTCCAGCAGGTGTATCTCACTGATCATCCCTAAAGCCAACACCTCATTTGGCCGCCTTTCGTTCCAGTTCTCTGCTGCCTGTGATTGGAACGAATTGCAAAAATCGCTGAAGTTGGAGACTTTTATCTCCCTCACCAACTTCAAACATCTGCTATCTGAGCAGCTAACCGATCGCTGCAGCTGTACATAGTCTATTGGTAAATAGCCCACCCATTTTCACCTACCTCATCCCCATACTGTTTTTATTTATTTATTTTTCTGCTCTTTTGCACACCAATATCTCTACCTTTACATAACCATCTGATCATTTATCACTCCAGTGTTAATCTGCATAATTGTAATTATTTGCCTACCTTCTCATGCCTTTTGCACACAATGTATATATAGACTCCCCTTTTTTCTACTGTGTTATTGACTTGTTAATTGTTTACTCCATGTGTAACTCTGTGTTGTCTGTTCACACTGCTATGCCTTATCTTGGCCAGGTCGCAGTTGCAAATGAGAACTTGTTCTCAACTAGCCTACCTGGTTAAATAAAGGTGAAATAAAATAAAAAAAAAATAAAAAAAAAAATATGCAAAAAAAGGGCCTTGGGCACCATGGAAGCAGAGCAAACCATTTGGACCGGGAATTATTTTCAATTGAAATAGATATATATATATATATATATATATATATATATATATATATATATGCTATATGTATATGATATATATAACCATATCATTAAAGAGATGAGGATAGAGGTTAGTTTGCAGCTGTCAACATATCATTTGGAGGCCTGCAATCCTTAATTTTCTTCTTCTGAGAAACGGAGATGGAGCACGAGCCTATCTATAGTCTACATGCACTCAAGTTTCTCTTTGGAAAAGGTATCTGTGATTAGACTTATTTCAATTCATCTAAATGGTGGAGTAAGTGATTGGCTGTTCTCGTGCAGTGTGGGTCATGGGTCGTATGTGTGTGTGCCTGTGTGTGTGTGTGTGTGTCCGTCCTAGATACTCAAATCCAACCCGCCGTGGTAACATGGAGTAAAACTGTCAGCAGCTTCTTATCAAACTCGGATTATTGAGCCACCACCTCCAATAGCAGCTAGGGTTTTGGCGTGGTTTGAAAAAGTTATTTTCAGAGAGATTTAGCCTATTGATTTCATACCCTTTTAAGTCTGCCTGTAGATCTATGTATAGGCATAGCTCATCCCTGTGTTGTATGCTACATTAGCCCATCGTAATAAATTAGGCCATATGGGGTATTGAGGCCTATTTTCTATATTTTGTCGTTCTAAATGGTGCTGCTTTATTGTGTGAGGACAGTCTCATTTTCTCTCCGTTTGTTGTGTTTCTTTTCCCCTGTGGTTGTATCAGAGTGTATCATCTTTCTGGGTCTACCTGCTCAGTCCTTGACCCCTGACCCCGACCTATCTGGCGCCAATTCCATCATCTCGTCTCCTCGGCGCACGCACTTAACAAGAAGGACCGCCCGAGCCAAGCGCGCGTGGCCATGAACGATGACAGTTTGGATAGGTCCTCTCTTCCTGCGTTCCATTAAAATGAAACCATCACTCTCTCCCCAATCTCTTCTGTCCAGCACCGCCAACTGTGGAGTAAATGAGGACATACATTGATTGTATCAATATGAATAACAGAGCACAGCAGCCCCATTCTCAAAGGAGCCAGATAACACTTTGGGCATGTTGTATTGACACACAGAACAGCCGTCAAATACAACCAACTCCTCGAGCCAAACTTATGTCAGCGCCGACATGCTTGTGCACCCGGATATCTATCCACTGGAGCCCAAATAGGACTTCTCTATTGAACTCCAAACAGAAGGACAATTATTTTATACACAGATCACGTAACCAAGCTCAGAAAATTCCATACATATTTATCATACTTTCACTGCATTTAATTGGTTTGTAGAGTAAAACATTATGTGTAGACCTAATGGGATTCATAATTGATTTACCGCCTTCACTTGGGTGAATTAGACCTAACAGATTCCTTGGTCTAGGTCTACATTTGTAAACTGATATGAGTTGAGTGTCCATGTGATCGAAGCATGTCAAATGAGCACTATTTCATACAGTGAATGACTTAGGCTGACGTAGGCTACTCTGCTCCACCCATGAGGGAGCTGAAGCCATCTCTGGTCTGAAATAACAGTTATCACTGAGACGTGAGCGATCATCCTGTTTGTTTAGTAACACAGGGAAATGGCTGCCACCACAGGGATCTAACACGGCACAAACACCGCTAGCCCCACAACCCCTCAACTTCCTACCGAGTACACACACACACACACACACACACACAGTCTCTGAACAAAAACATACGAAACAGATGGGATTCCCACACAGGAACAATGTGAGGGAAAATGTGTTTGAGTTCACTCCGCCGCGGGCAGACTGATCCATCAGAGCTAGACGCACTTTAGTGACACATCTCGTAATGTGAGGCAGTAAACACAGAACATGTTGCCTTGAATACTGTCTAATGGTCTAGTTGACAAGGAACTCTTTCAGGGTGTAATCATTCTCATAGCGCACATAATGAAATGTAGCTGAACTTTGAGTTTATAAACACAAGGAGAAAAGTGCCCGAGCCAAGAGCACATAGCCCGTGGCTACAAGATGTGTTGTTATGTATGTAGAGTTGCTACAGTCCAGGCCATAGGTGTAGCCACATGAAAGTGTTGACAGACACAATGACCTCATACAGTCTGTCAACACACACACACACACACACACACACCATAATCTTATTGCGATGGAACAAACAGATTCCGGACCAGAGTTTCAGGGCTGGACAACAGAGTTACGTGTTCCGTGTCTTGCAGGACACAAGGTTGACTGTTTCCTCAGCCTTGTGTGAGTGAGAGGTCCCTATCAGCATGCTTATCCTCTGAACATCAGCGACTTCCAGAAAATACCATTTCAATTGATGGATGGGACCCAGTCACAGAGAGAGAGAGAGAGAGAGAGAGAGAGAGAGAGAGAGAGAGAGAGAGAGAGAGAGAGAGAGAGAGAGAGAGAGAGAGAGAGAGAGAGAGAGAGAGAGAGAGAGAGAGAGAGAGAGAGAGAGAGAGAGAGAGAGAGAGAGAGAGAGAGAGAGAGAGAGAGAGAGAGAGAGAGGGAAATAAAGAGGGAGAGCAAGACAAACAGCCAGACGGATGGAAAGTAACCATGGACACAGGAGTGAGTTGCCTTCATCTAGTTGCACTTTATTTTAATGACAGCCATTCATGCTAACTTAAGGTTGGATCCACGGACCCCCTGCCTTTCCCATGTAAGGCCTCCTGTCACAGGTTCAGTGTGTTTAACCCCTCGGAGGGGATTGATGGTCAGGGTGAGAGGAGTGACTCAGGAATAGAAGGCAAAGATTGGGGAAAAGGACACGGAATGTTTGGCCTGAATGCTTGGAACGGAAGCAGGGACTTCACGATTTGATGGGGACACTATCAAATATGAAAAAGGGCTTATTCTGAACCTCAACGTTGTATGGCGGATGTTAGCTATCCACTGCACCGTGTGAATTTATACTGAGGGGAAGACAAAGGCATGGATCCATCAATCAATCCCATGACCCATCTGTCAAATAATCTGCAGTCAAGAGGAGTCATTCAAACATTCAAAAATTAAACCTGAACTTTATCGATACATGTTTTGAATTCATATTCTCCTCGTTCAAAGTGTATGGCTGCCCCAATGCCTCAGTTTGTTGACACGTGGTACAGGCAACACAAAGGCTGTGGGCCTCAGTTGAAACCTATTTCATTTTGTATAAAATGTGTATAACCTCTGCCTTTGATTTCTAAAGCATTGTGCAGTAGCTACTTGAGGCACCCATGGTTCTAAACAGGCCATCCTGTGATAGTGGGCTTCACCGGTGGGTAGTGACTTAGAGAGCAGGGAACTATGGGACCATGCTACATGGTGCTGTGTCTTCTTGGCTAATTGCTCGATTCAACTCCTATGAAAGATCTGTCCAAATTGAACAAAATTATGTATGGTCATAATTTCTTTATTCTGCTGACATTCCAGAGAGCATTTCAGACACCAGTGGCACCGATGAGACATAGCACTGATGATATTACACTTTTCTAAGTGGTAACGAATGAGGGCAACATGTGTCGTGAGTGCGTTCAGAGATAGACACAACAGCAGAGCCACATCATATAATCTGGGACACAATATGCCACTAAACCCCGTGTGAATACTACCATTTAACACCAAGCGCAATCATTGAGCTCAGTGTGGATATCTCCGTTAATGTACTGCACAACCTATTAGCAGGCTGTGTGAATGCTATCAGCTGCCCAAGTGTAATGCTGAGGTGTGGTTTGGCAGAGCATACTTTTGAGGACATACACAGCCTCTGTGCTTGTTAATGGAGCATGGGGCTTGGAGGTAGTTTGGAGGTGTCTGGATGCCTGTAGTAGCTGCTGTGATCACTTAAGGGGTTTAGGCTGTAGATTTATAGCCCCGCCTCCCCCATCCCGCATGCACTTCATGCACTGAACACACGCACACACGTCCTGTTCCAGGCCAGCAGGTGGTCTCTGTCCGGCCAAACGGTAGCCTCTGTCAGCCCCATTGCATCGTGGGTGCCTCTCCTCTCGTCCCATTGCACAGTGGGTTGAGTGTGAGCTTCCTGTCGTCTGTGTTTGAATTGGGAAGTGGGACGAGTGGGGCATTCCCGCTTCCCTTTCCCATCCCACATGGCCAGCTGGTAGACGTTGACTCCTCACAGACAGATGGGATCGTCTCACTGTCTACTGAGCCCTATACTATAAATCTGGTTTGAGGGGTTAGCGAGGTAACTTTGGTCAACTCAGTTCAACTCAGAATAACCAGTGACACGAGCGAGGTAACTTTGGTCAACTGAGTTCAACTCGGAATAACCAGTGACACAAAAGTGGCTCACCTTTTAGACAGGTGAATTTGGCAAAGAATCTTTCACAACTAACCTGCTCTGGGGCAGGTTAACTCAGGACCAGTGACAATCCGTCATTCAGGGCAGGTGAGGCAGAGTCCCACCTGTTTTGAGCCCCACATTTTTAACAATAAAATAAAAAATAACAAAAAAATCAACCAGATTATTTTGGGGGCTTGCCTGTTTTGAATGTTATTTTGGCAATAATATGTGCAACATATCAGTTTGTAAACAAAGTTAAAAAAAACAACAACAAATCATTGAGTTAATAAAACCGCATACACACATTGTCTCTTTTTTTGCTTTCTTGAGTAAGGCAGCTCCAAAATGCAGGTGTTTCAGCCTAGCTCAGTGCTTTCTGTGGTGGTGGGGCTGCCAGTGGAAAATACGGAGCGGAGGGGTTGGTAATGTTCTCTAGTTGCGCCATGACTGGCTCAGTGTTCTGTCACTCATGGGGACACTACATCACCGCCAAGTCTAAGGGTAGAACAAAAAAATTCAAGCCCGCTGGGTGCTGCCATAAAGTTACATTAGAAGTGCTCATTCAAGAAGGCTCAAGTTCATTGGCCAAAGATAAAATGACGTCAAATCACGTTATATCTACAGTAGCTTTGATTGGACTGATCATGTCAACATCATACTTTCAAAATCTTAGTTAGCAGTCATCGTCGTGTATCAAGTCGACAATCTACTGGCAAATTATTTTGAATCCTTTTCATATGAAGATAAATAATGAAGAGAAATTATTGATAAAACGTATCGGTGCTCATCGGCCATTGGACATAAACATTACACAACAAGTTGGAAATCACAAATTCAACAATGAGTGGTTTGGAAGGAATCAGTGGGATTAAGGGTCTCTTTTCCAAGCTTAAAATGATAAACATTCAACATTGGCCATGCTGTCAATGAAGCATGACTTGTGCCGTGCTCAAAACAACTGTTAACTCGGAACTGTGACATCTGACTTCAGTGTGTTCAAGACAACTGGGAACTCGGGGAAAAAACAAGCTCCCGACTGGGAAAATACATTTTGAATGGTCATCCAAATCGGAATTGTAAATCGAGAACTCAGGCCTCTTTCTAGAGCTACGACCTGAAGATCACTGACGTCATCATTATTCAACCTTGTTTTTTTTCAGAGTTCCCAGTTGCCTTGAAAGCTTCATAAATCCAGAGAATGCCAGACTTTGATGACAACATTTGCCCACTAAGGACCGCCGCGCCACCTTCCTGTCGAAGTCAGCCCAGCACAACAAGGCGAGTCTAAAAATGTATTGTATGCTGCTGCATTATGTAATATGCCAGGGAGACTTGTATACTGTAGCTAAGAAAGTAATACAAAGTGTATGTTGTGTAGTACGCTGTTAGTAGCCCAGTATTGTCTCAGCAAAGAGTTAGAATTTCAACCAGCCATGTGCAACTTGAACACGCAGTTAAAAGCCCAGCGCGATCAGGTTCGAGTAAGATCAATATCCACCTTCGTAACATGGACGAAACCATGTCCAAGGACCTGATTCTTCTTGTTAATAAGCTGCATTGTAACCCTGCGCAGGATGTTTCAGCAGAGTTTCAGACATACTGTGTATTTATGAGAGGAGGCAATAACCCTTCATTAAGCCCTGACTAGTGGGCCTGGTCTATAGCGCAGCAGAGAGCAGAGAGGGACATATAACAAACTAGACAGGCCCTTTAATGGAAACCTAGGACTATTCCATCAAAACTGTAGAGCAATTCAGATTCAGGTTTTCTTTTTGTTTCTCATGGTAAACATTGTTTTGTGGCGTACATGAATCTTTACTGCAGAAGCTTTGAGAGAGCACACAAATAACCAGAAGGGTCTTTCAGCCAGCCATCACACACATAAACAGAGAGGCACACAAAAAGACTGACCTGTCATCACAGTGATTTGGACAGGTAGGATGTCGAACTGTTCACTGGTTTGTCATCGTTGCCCGGCCATCCTAGTTACGCAGCAACGTACCCCAAAACAAACAGGCCTCCAGCCACAACACACACACACACAGACTGCCTGGTGCCTATGCTGCCCCAGGGGCCCGTGGCTAGCGTAATGACCTGCATTGATAGGGCTGTTGTGTCTCTCTAGTCACACTTAGTGGGAGGAGGAGCTGCAACAATTGATCCATACCTCAGCCCTCAGCCTCCCTTATCCTAAACACTACAACAGACATGTCTGAGTCCAGTTCAGATCCACTCGCCCTCACTTCATTTAACCACTGCTGTCTGCATTCCTCTCTGTCTGTCTGTCTGTCTGTCTGTCTGTCTGTCTGTCTGTCTGTCTGTCTGTCTGTCTGTCTGTCTGTCTATCTGTCTGTCTGTCTGTCAATATGCATGTGTTTGTAAGTGAGAGAGTGAAAGAGGAGCAGAATGACAAAGAGAAAGAGACAGTAGAAAGTGCGTGCAGACAGAGAGCTAGTCTGTGCTTTGCTGCGGTCCCTCTGGCTGTGCTGGAGCATGACATGACAGACAGCTCTCTCTGTGGGGTCAGAGGTCAGCTCTAATTGGGTTAATGGACCTGGGGAACCAAAACAAACAGATCTCAGGTCAGCCCAGATTAGAGTCCAAGCAGCTTCGCCCAGAATCAGAGAGGATCAACAAATGAGCAAACAGAAGCCCCTAGACACAACACCGGCACACAACAACAGGATAGGGTTACACGGCAACACTTAATGCAGTCTATGTAGTTGCTCTTATGACATGTAGTTACTTTGATACTACTTTTGTCACTAAAATATTTATACTCCTCACTGGCAAGATGATAAAATTTGTCTAAAATTAGTTATTGCTATTTACACCAAGAAATAAAAATCCTCTCAAACAACACTGTCACGTTCTGACCTTAGTTATTTTATTATGTCTTTGTTTTAGTATGGTCAGGGCGTGAGTTGGGTGGGTTGTCTATGTTCCTTTTTCTATGTTTTGGGATTTCTGTGTTTGGCCTGGTATGGTTCTCAATCAGAGGCAGCTGTTCATCGTTGTCCCTGATTGAGAACCATATTTAGGTAGCCTGGTTTCACTTTTGAGTGGTGGGTGAATATTGTCCGTGTTAGTGTTTGTTACCAAACGGGACTGTTTAGTTTGTGTCACTTTGTATTTTTGTAGTGTTCAGTTTGTCTTATTAAAATGGACACTTACCACGCTGCAAATGGGTCCGATCTCTCTTACTCCTCATCAGAGGAAGACGACGAACTTTACAAACACATTACAAGGGTAACATAAAGTCTGACTAGTTACATTGCAGCAGTACAATGAGCGTGAATCATTGCCATTTTACAGTTAGGCAATCACTCACAGCAGATCATAACATCTAAGATTACGGAAATGTCAACCCAATCCTGGGATTCCCATCCCATTGGCTTAGTGTCGCATGTGAACTCTTAACTTAATGTAAAAGACTCCTCATAATGTGAACTTGAGCCTGTAATACCAAAGCCCATGACTTGGCCAATAAATATCCCTGATAATTGTGTGAACCCTGGGCTAGTGAGGCCATAAATATCACTGATGGAGGGGGTGACAGACGCGGAGACAGCAGCTTCCGATCCGCAACAGGAAGCAGGAGGAACACACTTACTAAGGAGTCATGAAGAGTTGTGATCCTAACCCTAACCCTAACCCTTACATTAACACCCTAAACCTGAGAACAACAGTTATGATTAGCCTACCAAGGCCTGCAATGATGTCTACTGTATCTGATATAATATCTGATGGTATGTGATTGTAAGGGATATCCAAACGTTGCTGTCCTCACAGGACGTTTCTCAAGAACTCTAGAAAGTAATCACTCATATCAAGCAACAGAACCAAAGCTAATGGTCTCCGTAAATGTCTGTCCAGCTGTTAAGCACGTGCATCCATCTCTCTCATACACATTCTGTTTACACGATTTGGCACTTAATATGTCCGAGTGTGTGTCTGTGTGAGCTAACGGAAGCCTGGAGTGTGTGTGTCTGTCGTACAACGGAAGGGCTGTGTGTGTGAGTGTGTTGTGAAAGAGTTACGATCTGTTTGGGTCAGTAATGAGGAGAGGCAGCGCGGCATCACTCAGCAAGATAAACAGTGTCAGAGTTTAAACAACCCAGAACCCTCTGTCCCCCCACACACACACACACACACACACACACACACACACACACACACACACACACACACACACACACACACACACACACACACACACACACACACACACACACACACACACACACACACGCGCGCGCACACACACACACACGCACACACACACACACACACACACACACTCCCTGTTGCTCAGACCACCTCTTCGTTATCTTTACACACACCTATCTCTCTCCCCAATTCATCCTCTCTTCTCTCTTTCCCCACCAAGTACAGGCAGGAAGAGCCACCAGCCAAGTGTTTGATGTTGTCATCCTGCCACCCAGTGACAACAAGACAATGTAAACACCTCAAACAGCCCCAGTGGGGGGGCCGCCAGGGGCCTCCTGGAGGAGGTAACTGTGTAACTGCCTTTAATTGACCAAACTTTTAGTTTGACATCACTGGAAAACATCCCAGCATCAATTTAGAGCCAATTACAGCGAGCTCAAGCCAGGCAGGTGGAGTCAACGTCTATCGGGCCTCTGTCGTCGTGACACCCAGATGATTGATCACCGCGCCGCAGCAACGGCTCTCTAACCTGATCAGCCAAATTACCGTGGCGACCGCGGGGGCCATCTGAGCCTCTGAGCCTTGCGCCACAAATTAAATCCACAACGCTCATCACATCACACACACACGCATACACACACACACAAGCAAGGCAGACAACATCCTCTTGTCCTCTCACTCAGAGAATGGGAGAGATCCCCACCATTGTCCCAGGGGAGCACAGCACCAGGTGATGGGAACGGCAGGAGGACATGAAGACATATTAATGTACTAAAGACTTAATGAAGCTCAGTCCAGTACTCAGAGAGAAGAGAGGCTACAGGAGTGTGGGGGGGTATGCTTTTTACTTTATTAGTTTACAGCAGATTAATGGGGCTAATCATTTAAGTGATGGAGATGGATTACCCTCTCAAAGATGGCCCTGGACCCAATACCATCCATCCCCCTTCCTCCTCCACCAACTCACCCCCCCCCCCCCCCCCCACTCCTCACCCTCCTCTCCTCTCTGCATCCCCTGCCACTCTCTCTCCCTGCCCAGCCAATCTTAAAGCAACATGGACCTGAAAGACCTGTCCAATCACACAGCACGCAGAGGGCGCTTCTTTTTAACCTAGGTGAGGAAAATCAGTGCAAAACTGTAGAAGCAGAGTTTGTGGCTTACAGTATATGGATTATTTAACAGGGATTCAGCAGTACTTCTCATACAAAAAAGATAACTAACTGACTACATGTGTAAGAGGGGGAACATGAACATGTATAATTGTTTTGATATATCAAAGGCGCAACTTAATTGTAGTCATATGAGATTAAATGGACTGGATGCAATAATGCATGAGCCTACTGTGAAACCTTCGTCGGATCCAAATCAAGATGAGGACATAATGTATGCTGAGACAGGGTCTGTCCGATGTGTTGTCTGATTGTGCTTGTGACTGTGTTTGTGGTTGGGCTTCTCCTCACGGTAAATTAGGACACCATGGTTACTGTGGCCCAGCCCCTTAGACAGGATATTGCATCGCTCTGCTGGTAATAAAAGTGTCACACACCCACTCTTCCTTACATATCCCTCCTCCATCCATCCTTTCCTCCCATCGCCATCCCTTCCTCCCATCTCCATCCCTTCCTCCTCCATCCATCCCTTCCTCCTCCATCCCTTCCTCCCATCTCCATCCCTTCCTCCTCCATCCATCCCTTCCTCCCATCGCCATCCCTTCCTCCCATCTCCATCCCTTCCTCCCATCTCCATCCCTTCCTCCCATCTCCATCCCTTCCTCCCATCTCCATCCCTTCCTCCTCCATCCATCCCTTCCACCCATCTCCATCCCTTCCTCCCATCTCCATCCCTTCCATCTCCTCCCTCCACCCATCTCCATCCCTTCCTCTCCATCCCTTCCATCCCTTTCCACCCATCTCCCTTCCATCTCCCCTTCCTCCCACTCCATCCATCCCTTCCTCCTCCATCCCTTCCTCCCACTCCATCCCTTCCTCCTCCATCCATCCCTTCCTCCCATCGCCATCCCTTCCTCCCATCCCATCCCTTCCACCCATCTCCATCCCTCCCTTCCTCCCTCCATCTCCATCCCTTCCTCCCATCCCTCCATCCCTTCCACCCATCTCCATCCCTTCTCCATCCCTTCCATCTCCATCCCTTCCTCCCATCTCCATCCCTTCCACCCATCTCCATCCCTTCCACCCATCTCCATCCCTTCCTCCCATCTCCATCCCGTCCTCCCATCTCCATCCCTTCCTCCCATCTCCATCCCTTCCTCCCATCTCCATCCATCCCTTCCACCCATCTCCATCCCTTCCTCCCATCTCCATCCCTTCCTCCCATCTCCATCCATCCCTTCCTCCCATCTCCATCCATCCCTTCCACCCATCTCCATCCCTTCCTCCCATCTCCATCCCTTCCTCCCATCTCCATCCCTTCCACCCATCTCCATCCCTTCCACCCATCTCCATCCCTTCCTCCCATCTCCATCCCTTCCTCCCATCTCCATCCCTTCCTCCTCCATTCATCCATTCCTCCCATCTCCATCCCTTCCTCCCATCTCCACCCCTTCCCCCCATCTCCATCCCTTCCTCCCATCTCCATCCCTTCCTCCCATCTCCATCCCTTCCTCCCATCTCCATCCCTTCCTCCTCCATCCATCCATTCCTCCCATCTCCATCCCTTCCTCCCATCTCCACCCCTTCCTCCCATCTCCATCCCTTCATCCCATCTCCATCCCTTCCTCCCATCTCCATCCCTTCCTCCTCCATCCATCCCTTCCTCCCATCTCCACCCCTTCCTCCCATCTCATCCCTTCCTCCCATCTCCATCCCTTCCTCCCATCTCCATCCCTTCCTCCCGCCTCCATCCCTTCCTCCCATCTCGATCCCTTCCTCCCATCTCCATCCCTTCGCCCGCTGCTGGCAGCATTTGAGTGAAAGTGTCCACCAAGAGGTTTAATTACTGTCTCCTCTTTCTCTCTTTCTCTCCTTCAGTCCCCCTCCTCCCCCTCTCCTGCCCTCTGCAAGATAGAGCTCAGTGTCAGAGGCCTTGACAGATGAAGACAGAGCACAGGTACCCCATAGATATGCATGCATACACACACACACACACTTCCTGCCCCCCCCCCCCCCCCCCCCCCCCCCCCTCTCTGATTCCATTGTTACATGGGGAAACAGTCTGAGTGTTGTCCCAAGACAGAGTGAATGGTGAGGACTGAGATATAAATCAGAGTCAATGTTGAGTAAAGTTTAGATAAGAAAGTGCACACAGGAGAAGAGCTCATTCTAAACAGCCCTTGGCCTGTAAGAGGCTAAAATACATCTCACCGTAGGTCCATTTGAAATGTAGTATACAGTAGTGCATCAATGGACAGCATAACAAATACTGTACACATAAATACACACCAACTCAGCTTTAAATCCCACAACTGTAACCAAACCCCCAAACCCACAACCCGCATAATCATATATTCAAACCTACACACTCACATCCAGACAATAATAACACATATCAACCCAATAAACAATACCACACAGCAATTCATTATTGTCTAGCATTTTTGCGTTGAATTCGGTAGATAATAGTTTTGTTTTATGTTGCTTTCTGCTATTTCGCTTGAGATTCCTTCCTCAACTGTCCTTCATCACAAGAATATAAAAACATTACAGTAAAAAAAGTCATCTTTATTTGTCATATTGACGTAATGAAAGATTTGTATTGTTTTTCCTGTAAATATCCATATCAATTATTTAATATGCAGCCAAATGAAATGTGATACAGAGTAATATCTTCTCACAAGGCACGCATTAATCACATTTCCGTTTATTCATGTGAACAAGAATGAGACATTATAATAGAGCTCCTAATGCATGTGTTTTGTTGGATCTTTATATCATGTTGTGAATAATATGTATTTGTGTCTGTAACTGATGAAAATATGCCCTCTACTTCCCTCTGGTGGAGAAAAAGAGCAGAAAACAAACAGACAGGGTTTTACATGAGCGCATCTTGAGCAGGATACCCAAACACAAGCACAGATATACTGTGGGTCACGTCTTTATTTAGCCTTACTTTACATGAAAAGTCAAGTTTGTGGTTGCTTTCTGGTACCTATAAAGTAAAATAAAGAGTCATATAAAATAGATACACACAGTGTCACAGACACGCATGCACTACTGAGTGTGTGTGCGCGGGCATGTGTGAGAGAGTGTCTGACAGGCCATTACTGCAGACAGGTCCATAACTCAGTGAGATAAGTAAGAGCTGCTGCTGAAATGGCTTGTGTCAGACAGCTGCCACTGACTGTGTGTGCGCGGTCCGGCAGTGAAGCAGGGGCCTGACAGGCATTTAGCAGGTATCACCTCTATTTTATTTATTTAACCAGGCAAGTCAGTCAAGAACAAATTCTTATTTGCAATGACGGCCTCGGAACAGTGGGTTAGCTGACTTGCAGGGGCAGAATCACATATTTTTTTTGTACCTTGTCAGCTCGGGGATTCGATCTAGAAACCTTTCAGTTATTGGCCCAACGCTCTAACCACTAGGCTACCTGCCGCCCCGTATGTCCCAAGTGAGTCTCTATGTCTCTGATTCTGTGTCTGAGTCTGTTTGTGCATAAATGTATCTCTATGTTTCCAAGAGAGATTGTCTTTGTATGTCAGTCTTCTTGCGTCTGTATCTGCAATCACCTGCGACTTGGGGCTTTGCCTGCATCTCTCTGAGATGCTCTCTGTGTTTGTGTACTCTGTCCAGAGCATCGTCTGTCCACACAGTGGTTATCTCTGAGCTGTTCTCCAGACACTCCAACTGTCAGCAGGCCTGGACATACCACAGCCCTCCCCTAGGGCACACAACACACAAACGCACGTCCTGAAGTGTGACATTTCTTTTTTTTCCTATTTATCTTCTATCTTGCTGCGTGTGAATGCTCCATGAACAGAATGAATTATTTATTAACGACAACTTTTTTTTATGATACAGGAAGATTATGTTAAGATGAAAGATTTTCAAGATAAAAATACTGTGTGTAATTTTTTTTTTTTTTTAAGAATCGTAGAATCATAATGCTGCACATGAGTGGTTCCCAAACTTTTTTGGTCAGCGACCCCATTTTTATATTTAAAAAAAGCTACGACACAACCATGTAAAAAAGTGATGTAATCAACTGTCAATGTTAACTTTTTTAATTGGGGCTATGACAATCTATTACAAATCAGTCTGACAGTACTTTTGACCGTATTTCAAGCTGAATTAAGTATGGTTTGAAGTGACTAAAATGCATCAGAAAGGTATTGGGATGTTCAGAAGATCACCAGGGAATAATTATTTTTATATTTTGTGTAGAAAACAACATAATCATTGATTTAGTGACTGGTCTTGTCCACACTGTTCTAATGAGGCTTGTAGGCATTGTAGAGAGAAACAGAATGCAAATAAGTGTTCCTGAGAGCCCTGTCTTTCAGTGATGGGGTCATCATTTGTACGAAGCAAACACAAACCGCTCTGTTATTACAACCGCATCTTGCAAATGTTCTAATCAGTCTGTGTACATGCAGTCTGTGCATGCTGGTAGTTGTGTTTCTGGGTGCTGTGTTTCTGGGTGCTGTGTTTCTGGGTGCTGTGTTTCTGGGTGCACCCATTTCCAAGCCCGCCTAGCCGTCCGGCGGGCCCAGTACTTCCCGGCCTTGGAAAATCCCTTTAGGCCACGGGCTTCGCCCTGCCAGCGTGCTTTGTCAGGTCTCGCTGGGTGCCCTGTGTGTCCTGATAGGACCCAGACCCCCCCCCCCCCCCTTTCGTCTATATTGTGTTGGTATCATGTTTGCTGTCACTGTACTGTTGTTGTCTTTGTGAATTTTTATTTTACAATTATAATTAGAAAATTAAAATGTTATTTTCCAACTCCGGAGGATGCGGTCATATCAATTTAGATTATGTTTAAGTAGTTTATTTCAAGATATAGTTCTATGCATTTGGTATGAGAGTAAAAGGCTCTGCATGGTCAATCTGGCATCTGTATTGGCCTTGCAGCATTTACGATTATATGGCCTCAGAATAGGTCAGGGCATTCATACTTCTTGAGTTTATGGAGCAGCACAGAGCTGATGTGAAGGAAGTTGTCAAGGAAGTGAATTTGTGTTTATACAGGACCTCACGCCCTCACCTACCGTCAACCAATCATGTCAATGTGGAGCTTTACTGAGCCCTCAGCGTTGTTAAAACATTTGGGAGGAAAACAGCAATGTGGTACAAAGCTCAATTTGGCCTCTCCATGACTCTAAAGGCTCCGCAATTGCTTCACACCCTCAATAAGGAGCCTCCGACCACATTTCCAGATCAAGCATAAATTAGCTTTAAAGAACCCAATTCCACCTGAAAGCAGAACCATTGAGCATTCCTTGAGTCATTCCTTTATAAAGGATGGAGTGATGAACATAATTCACAACAAGGTGGCAGTAGAGACACGTCAATTGATTGCGGTGTCTGAGAGCCCATATAACGTGAACATCACCATCTCTTGTCACATGGGGGCACCAGTAACTTTAGATGAAACACTAGGGTCAAACATTTTAGTCTGAAGGCAGGGGATGTCACTGAAGACCAATGAACAATAATTGAGTAACCATAAACACTCACCGAATGACAGCTATGTCATCAGTTAACTACGGTGGCAAGTCAGTAATGAAGATGCTTAGAGAAAAGTACACTGATGACACCTCTGAGGCTTCGACATACGCACAAACACACTCGGACCCTCACTCACACACACACACACACACACACACAGATATTCATAATAATACAGATATTCATCTGTTGGTCACAATTAGCATTAAAAAAAGGTAGGGGCGTGGATCAGAAAATCAGTCAGTATCTGGTGTGGCCACCATTTGCCTCATGCAGTGCAACACATCTTGTTTGCATAGAGTTGATCAGGCTGTTGATTGTGGCCTGTGGAATGTTGTCACACTCCTCTTCAATGGCTGTGCGAAGTTGCTGGATATTGGCAAGAACTGGAACCTGCTGTCGTACAAGTCGATCCAGAGCATCCCAAACAGGCTCAATGGGTGACATGTCTGGTACGTATGCAGACCATGGAAGAACTGGGACATTTTCAGCTTCCAGGAATTGTGTACAAATCCTTGCAACATGGGGCCGTGCATTATCATGCTGAAACATGAGGTGATGGCCGGCGGATGAATGACACGAAAATGGGCCTCAGGATCTCGTCACCGTATCTCTGTGCGTTTAAATTGCCATCAATAAAATGCAGTTTTGAACAAATTAATTTCTTACAAAATGAAGGAGAAGCAAGTGAGGGAAGGAGAGAGAGAGAGCGAGGGAGATATATTTCACTTTCACTTTCACAGACCTACTCAAACAGACAGGGATGCAATTGTCAAAGCTAAAAATACCACCTCTGCAGGATTAATAATTCAACTCGCCCCTGCCTACCCAATGGCAGGTCAGTTTCAATCTTCATTAATCTCTACAGATCTGATAGATGCCGTTCTGCCATACCACTGAGCTAGTATACAGCTAGGGACTGTTCCTCAAACTCAACAGCAAGGGCCTTACAGTAAAGTAGGCTATCCCCGGAGTCGAGTGCCTACGCTCCCTTACCCTGAACCTATAAACCCGGTGCCTTCTCAGGTTTGTCTGGGCCATAGCTTCCGCAGACTATGAGCAGGTTGCCCTCCTCTGGGTCGGCTTGACTCCAGAGACACCCCTCTCTACGACTCCTACCAATGCACTTAGTACCTATAGTTGGGTCTAAGGTTAGATTCCTTTATACCAGCCACTCGGGTTCCCAATAGACTCACTAACCAGATGCTAAAAATCCTTAATCAAGTCTATTTCGGAATCCTAGAGTAAAACGACATGTGGTTGTATGACTCTTTGATGACACAGGGTTTCAGAACAATTAAGCAAGTTTATTCAAGATTCCAGAAACAGGCATAAAAAAATCACAGATCAACCAATCAATCACAAATCAATGTCACCAGTCAATAATAAGCCAACATCGACAGTACATTATATTGATGGACCCCTTCATCGCCCTTAAACCCTTATTGGGTATGCCAGTACAATATTTTTGTCTGTTACAATTTTATGAGAAGCACAATATTTAACAACAAGAAAAACAGGCTCTTAACTTCTACAACTTTATAAACAGCTTTTTGGCTCTCCCTTTAGGATGATCAGTCCCTCAGATGGTGTCTAAAAACTCTAACAACTACTTTAACACAATTCTATCAATGAGGTAACCTTAAGGGTTCCTCCTAGAACTTTAATTTAACACTTTTAGGATAAAAAATAAGTATAGAAAAAATCTAAATGCATTTTAGCAATAATATTCTTCCAGCAGTCAACAGGTTCTTCTAGCAAGCTCAAAGAGAGTACCCTTCTCCAAAATCATGCCTCCTTTATACCCTCCTTTCTGCTAACCCCCCATGACGCATTCAGTGGTTAACACCTAATTCGGACATCACTCAAAAGGTGCTTTATCAGCCCCCCTAACTCCCACCTTTCCTCACCTAGGCAAGGTGTTCAGTTTCACGGGATGCCCGCCTTGACACTATGCCTCCTCCTGGCCGCTCTGATCAGGGGATTTCCAATGCAAGTTAGCACCCTTAAAACGCTCCATTATCATTTGCTTTTAATCCATTAATTCATTCATTAACATTTTTAAACATGAACATTCCCTACTCCGCTCAATTATAATCCCACTCTAACCTAATTTATATCTCCCCTTACATCCTAAACATCCAACATTTTAAACACTTCAACATGATACCCTTTCATCATTATAACATGTTATTATCAACCTCCTACAGGCCATAAAGCCATGTCCTTTAAATCAAATAAACATAGACATGCATCGCAACTTAAAGCAACCAACATTATAACATTCTTAATGCTTTCACTGCGTTAGTTTAATCACCCTTCAATATCTCCCACTGTATGTTGCCCCATTCTTTCAACATTTAACATTTAACATATTTAACCTTCAATTATTATCTTAATAAATTCCATTAATCTCTTCTTCTTTTCTTTCATCAATGCCAATTCTCTCTCAATGTTCATTCTTCTTTGTGCTCCATGTGTGAGTGAAAGTGAAACTTCATAAGTGCGTATAAGTGGGTGTATGAAAGTGTGTCTCTAAAATGTACTTTTGTCACAATGTCAGCTAGCTGGCTATGGTTATCCAACACTGGAACTTTTCCAAGTCAAAGTAAGCTTTTCGTTTTATGAATTTATTGCCACCTGTGTAACTGCTAAACTGCATGATTATAGTGGGTTTATTAACGAGTTACTTCTAGTAGCTAGCGATGCTGACTATGGCGTGTTAGCTAATATGGTGACAATGATGTAGGCGGTGCGTAGCGGTTAGCAGTTAAGATATGAAGGTATTGGCTTGGAATGTTTGTTTTTTTGTACCCCTTTTTTCGTGGTATCCAATTGGTAGTTAAAGTCTTCTCCCATCGCTGCAACTCCCGTACGGACTCCGGAGAGGCGAAGGTTGAGAGCTGTGCGTCCTCCGAAACACTACCCAGCCAAGCCGTACTGCTTCTTGACACAATGCCTGCTTAACCCGGAAGCCAGCCACACCAATGTATCGGAGGAAACACAGTACCTGGTGAATGTGTCAGTGTGCACTGTGCCCGGCCTGCCACAGGAGTCGCTAGAGCGCGATGGGACAAGAACATCCCTGCCGGCCAAACCCTCCCCTAAACCGGACGACGCTGGGCCAATTGTGCACCGCCCCATGGGCCTCCAGGTTGCAGCCGGCTGCGACAGAGCCTGGACTCAAACCAGGATCTCTAGTGGCACAGTTATTAATGCGATGCAGTGCCTTTGACCACTGCCCCACTCGGGAGGCCCTTGGAAATATTTTTTTACCTGGTCACAGACAGCTGTTGTATTGTGCACTGAAGTCCACAAGCGAAGGAAAAAGGTGAGAAGAGGAGAGCGTGGAGATGTGAGACTGAATTATACAACAAGCATATGATCATGCTGTTTGTACAGTGCCTGTATTCACACCCTTTGACTTTTACCACAATTTGTTACGTTACAGCCTTGTCCTAAAATATATTAAATAAAAAACAATCCTCAGCAATCTACACACAAGTATTCAGACCCTTTGCTGTGACACTCGAAAAGTCTCTTCCTAGAGCTGGCCGCCTGCAAAACTGAGTAATGGGGGAGAAGGGTCTTGGTCAGAGAGCTGACCAGAGTTCCTCTGTGGAGATGGGAGAAGCTTCCAGAAGGACAACCATCTCTGCAACACTCCACCGATCAGGCCTTTATGGAAGAGTGACCAGTCAGAAGCCACTCCTCAGTAAAAGGCACATGACAGACCGCTTGGAGATAGTTCAAATAGAAACTCTTGTTTGCAACTGATGGACTAATGATTACACCCTAGATCAGCTAGACGCAGGCAGGAGAGTGTACAAGGCGGTATTGAATGTGTCACTTGTCTGTCACCTTGATTACTACATTTTTTCTCTTGACCTGTGCACGTATCTTGCAACTTTTCATTTGTAGTCTAGGTTGTAGCAACCTTGCTATTGTTATCTGAAAATGTTGATGATCAAATAGTAGCCTAAACCTATCGATGTGACATTGAGCTGGGTGAATGGAATGGAATATGAATTACAGTCATCCAATGTGCTGCTGTAATAGAAATATGGCCATACTCAGAGTAAAAATGTGTCCTCCGGCACAGACCACCACTGTACTGTATGCATTGTACAGCGTTGCCTATGGATCTTTGTTCCAGGAAATGGGATATCAGCCCAGAACATAACTGTGAAGAAATTACACAAATATTGGCATCGTAGCTCTTATTGCAGGACTTTGACACCACTGTGAAATTAGCCATATTGCAGGACTTTGACTGTAGGAAGTCACCTCACCAGCCAGTTTATTGAGCGTATTGGACATTCATATTGCAATGTACAGCCTTGCCTATGGATCTTGGGTCCATGAAAGGGGGTATCAGCCTACTCAGTGACACCCACAGAATACAACTGTACAGATCCTCTCAAGCTCTGTCAGGTTGGATGGGGAGCATTACTGCACAGCTATTTTCAGGTCTCTCCAGAGATGTTAGATCGGGTTCAAGTCTGTGCTCTGGCTGGGTCACTCGAGGACATTAAGAGACTTGTCCTGAAGCCACTCCTGCGTTGTCTTGGCTGTGTGCTTAGGGTCGTTGTCCTGTTGGAAGGTGAACCTTCGCCCCAGTCTGAGGTCCTGAGTGCTCTGGAGCAGGTTTTCATCAAGGATCTCTCTGTACTTTGCTCCGTTCATCTTTTCCATGATCCTGACTAGTCTCCCAGTCCCTACTGCTGAAAAACTTCCCCACAGCATGATGTTGCGGCCACCATGCTTCACCGTAGGGATGGTGCCAGGATTCCTCCAGACGTGACGCTTGGCATTCAGACAAGGAATTCAGGCCACAGAGTTCAATCTTGGATTCATCAGACCAGAGAATCTGGTTTCTTATGGTCTGAGAGTCTTTAGATGCCTTTTGGCAAACTCCAATGCTGGAGAAATGTTTTGGTACCCTTCCCCAGATCTCAGCCTCGACACAATTCCTTCAACCTCATGGCTTGGTTTTTGCTTGGACATGCACTGTCAACTGTAGGACCTTATTGCGCACAAGTGTATTTTTAAAGTTTTTGTCAAATTGTGTTGTTTCCCTGCCTGTTTATTGATGTATGCATTTGTGAGCTAAAGTTGGCAAGAAAATACCTCCAAATTTTACTACAAATAGGCTGTGTTGTTTTCATATAATATGACTAAGTAGGGGGTTTGTGCACATTTACATGAGTGTTTCATTAGCTAGTTAGCTAAGTTACTGACTGACTAAGCTAATTATTATTCATGTTTTTGTTGCATTTCAGGTGGAGTGGCATTGCTAACAGGCCAGCATGCTGACAGGGCAGGGCCCATATTCACAAAGAATCTCAGATTTGAAGTATTGATTTTAGGATCAATTTTGCCTTCACACTGAGTACAATTACATTGACACGGTGGAGGTTATCCTAGATCAATATGACTACTCTGAGACGCTTTGTGAATATGGCCTTTATGGTCGAATTGCTGCAAAGAAACCACTACTAAGGGACACCAATAATACGAAGAGACTTGCTTGGGCCAAGAAACACAAGCAATGGACATTAGACAGGTGGAAATCTGTCCTTTGGTCAAAAATGTGATTTTTTGTTCCAATCGCCGTGTCTTTTTGAGACACAGAGTAGGTGAATGGATGAGCTCCGCATGTGTGGTTCCCACCATGAAGCATGGAGGAGGAGGTGTAATCGTGTGGGAATGCTTTGCTGGTGACACTGTTGGTGATTTATTTAGAATTCAAGGCACACTTAACCAGCTTAACCACTTAACCAGCATCAGATGACCTGGCCTCCACAATCAATTGACCTTAACCCAATTGAGACGGTTTGGGATTAGTTGGACCGCAGAGTGAAGGATAAGCAGCCAACAAGTGCTCAGCATATGTGGGAACTCCTTCAAGACTGTTGGAAAGGTATTCCAGGTGAAGCTGGTTGAGAGAATGCCAAGAGTGTGCAAAGCTTTCATCAAGGTAATACTTTGAAGAATCTCAAATATAAAATATATTTTGATATATATATTTTTTTTGGGGGGGGGGGGGGGGGGGGGGGGTTACTACATGATTCCATATATGTTATTTAATAATTTTGGTATCTTCACTATTATTCTAAATATTAAAAATAAAGAAAAACCCTTGAATGAGTAGGTTTGCCCAAAATTTTGACTGGTACTGTATATAACCACTCAAATTCATACAACTGGTCTGGACAGAATCATTGACTTATTTTCACTTTCTCTACTTGTCCAATTCTTCAATCTTGTCTGGGATATACATTTTAGTTGACACACCTGTGTGATATATCTGATATACATTAATAAACATTAATTCACCCTGGACATGCATTTAATTTAGACCTTTTGAATCGCAAGCTCCAAGTGTTGTCTTTGTGTTTAAGTTAACACAGAAGTTAGTCAAAGTTAGTGTGAAGACCTACATGACAAACATTCTATTAAAGTTATTGTTTTGTAATCTAACCATACAATTTAAATTGTATGGTTATAAAAACGTTTATAAAAGTTTATAAAAACCTTATTGCATTTAGTCATCCAAAAAATGTGGCCTTTGAAAGCCTTGATAGTTGTCTCCTTCCTCAGGGAACTGTCAGCATATAGCTGACAACAGGGTGGCTGGTTTTTTATGTGTTCCATGGCCCAGCAGACTCACCTGGGGATAGACACATGTTAGCTTTGATAAATGTCTGGAAGACTTTTACAGGGAGGAGAGAGCTTGAGTTTTGGCATGAGTACAGTAAATCCAATCCAGCTAGTGGCCCTGGATAATATGCTACAATATGTTGTCACACAAGCAGACTGCCATGATGAAGCAGGTTTACATTGTGAATCAAGTATAGTATTATGATTGTCGCTTACTTGTCTGTGCTCTGAAGAGATTGCATGTAGTTGGTCAGAAGGCTCTGTAGGTCCCAGGACCATTCTGTCTCTAGCACCTGGAGAGAGACAGATAGCATTAGTGAGTGCTAGAAAGAGAGAGGGCCCTCACCCCTGACCTCCTACTGGCCCAGGGCCTCCTCCCTAGTATCATGCAATGTAAAGGAAAATAATCATATGACTTACCGACACAGAGTGCTCCATGTTCTTGCTGGTAGCAAGCCTCCACCTTGATGCAGAGAAATATCCTGACTTGTAGTATGGTATCTCCCCCAGGCTCCAAGAAATCAAATGTCAACCCTTCAGAGATTAACAAAAGAAAACGGTACCTGTATTTACTGTAGGATTAATGTATGAGTTTGTCTACTTTTACATTCATGTCTTTAATATGGCAACAATAGATCTGAAAGTATACATGTCATTTTGTGATAACAGCTATGTAGCACAACCGTCCATGATTGGGAGTCCCATAGGAAGGTGCACAATTAAATAAGAATATGTTCTTAAGTTCTTATCTGACGTGCCTAGTTAAATAAAGGTTCAATAAAAAATAATGAAAACATGTACATTTATTGCTTGCTAAGATACTATTTATATTATGGCACCACGTCTCATCTCACAAACAATTGCTAAGGTGAACAGCAAATTCCACTATTGTGGCTAATCCGTATTGTGGCTAGCCTCAGATAGGTGACTTATTCCATCATGACAACATGTGCCTCCTTATTTTACGGTAGTTAGCTAGCTGCTAGTTTAGATGCCTGTGATTGAAATGACAACCCTATGAATTAGGTATCCACTCGATTGCTTAATAAATGATCAAGCTAGCGTGTGCTAGCGAACATGCATTGCTTCTGACACCTGACAGGAACCTGCTTGCTTTACACCTGACAGATATTTAGTTACCATAGCTAGCTAGATAATAATGGTTTATGATAACTGCCGTTTTGTTCATTATCTAGCTAGCTAGCTAGCTAGCTAAGTGTAAAACTGAGAGTCTGCCTGTAAAACATAGCTAGCCACATCAATTTTAGCAGTTGTAGATCAGCTAGCTAGCTTGATAATCAGTAACATTAGCTTACTATGTTTTCTAGCCAACTGGACATTCCCCTTGCCCATCCCGGTCAATCTTTTTGCATACTCCCGTCTCTTGTCCCTCTTCTAGGTTCAAAACTATATTGCTGTATTCCGGTGCCTTATTGTCAAAAGCGACCCACTCTCAACACAGCCACCTGGTGCAGGCAGGCAGTCAATGGCTCAGTGTTCCAAAACTGTTCACCTATTTCTACATCGAGCAAGGACAATGTTCCATTTGTTGTTTTTGTGTGTTTTTATGGTGTGCGTGTGGCACAGCAGCATATAATAGTTGATCTCCTATTTCCAAAACAATGTGACATCTCAAATTGAAACATAGCTATATGCGCTACACATTATTATTTGGGGGGTGCTAATGTGAAACATGGCCTTTAAACTTTGAACACCTTTCTGTTATACTGAACGTAGCCCAGGCAAATGCAATCGAGCAACGCATCGTGGCATTGATCATCCAATGGTGTGTTAGATACCACCCACAGACATTTGCTTGACACCCCCTCATTATCATATTGAGGAAGAAATACAGAAATAAGAAATAATATAAATGAATGAAAGAAAGTGGGATTAAATATTTAAATAATGATTTACCTATATGTGTGTGCATTCATTCATCCATTTATGTATTTATCTATTTATGTGTGCATTTATTCATTTCATTCTAATTTCGGCAGGGTTGGTCCGCCATAGATCTGTTCTATGTGCACTATTTCTATACTTCCCGTTCTTAAGTTTCATTTTTGCATCGTTTAATTTCGGTTTTGCACACCAGCTTTAGGCGAGCAATTTGAATTTGGACAACCAGGAAATGGGAGAGCGATTTCTGCATATTGTACCTTTAATACACACGTGTACAAATGTGAAATAGGACAAATATAAGCACCCACCAAATTATTATTACACATACATGCTCCCAGATACACTTACCAGCACAAATTTGGTGCACATTGGGTTACCAAGCAGGCCACAGCTCTCATATGTCTGAGTCAAAACAAAGAACTCAATATTGGAAATATAATTTAATGTGCGTTCATACATAATGATCTATGCTGATTCAATAACTTATACTCTTGTTTGTGAAGATGAGCAGGGGAGTGTATTAAATCGACATCACAATTGGTTCTATAATTAATGCACATTTGGCAGTGATATAGCTGCAATTTGGCCTCCTAACATAGCTAATGACTTTGTGCCTTGATGAACAGAGCTTTTCCCACATCTCTGCTGTTTCTGTGGAACTGAAGTCAATAACAAACCAATGTTGTTATGACTCTAATAACCCATCTCCTTACAGTAAGGAGTTTGGTTGATCTGCAGTCTGCACACGAGGAGACGTGATCTAAAGCCAGCTTTTGGATCGCCTGTCTGCATGTGAACTGTCTGACAATGCTAAATTGATTTAGACAGATTTGCTTAAATGTCTTCTGAATCCAAAATCCTAGAGTAAACTGCCAACAGCAGCTGTGCTGGAGGAGCCATTCCAATGCATGTGGGGTAGAGACATTTTCCAGTGAGCAGAGTTTTGATTATAAGCGTCTACTAAAAATAATAGATGGATCTGAAAATGTGTAATGAATATTGTTTTAAAGGTTTATTCATAACATGCTAGGTTTTGTCCGTAAGGTAAGAGTGCTTTCTTTTGATTATGTTCCATGTGGACAATGCAAGCAAGCTGGGAAGTAGGTATACTGTTGATTTGCCTGTAGTTGAGGCTCTTTGTTAAGTGATGTAGCTTTATGTGGCCTGTTTTTTTCCCCATTTTCAACTCAGTTTGCTGCACTGGAGGCTATTTTAGCAATTTTCCTGGAGCCTATATTTCTAACATTTTTTTATTTTCTTTGTAATCTTTCATTTCAATTGTATTTCCCTAACGTGCACACTAAATACAGTAGAGATCTTAAATGTAGACTTTTCTTTCATTCCATTCCAAAGTTGAAAACAGAAGTTTGGCCTATAGCTAGTTATTTCTAGCTATAGAGGCTACTTACGTTAGTGGTAACAAATGGTCTACACACACACACACACACACACACACACACGCACACAAAGTCTCTTCCCCCTCTTAAATCCTGGGCACTCTGACAGCATACATTAAGATCTGCCTTCTCAGCATGAACACATCATAAAAGTGGACAGGCAATTTCTGTTTTCACCAAATAGCCACGCGAGCTCGTTCTGCATCTCTGATTTTAATACACTCGACAAGCGGCTTAGCAGCGCTAAGGGAGAGTGAGCCGAGCCCGAGGGAGAGAAAGAGAGAGATCCGAGGGAGCGATTTTTGTGATATATGCCCCAATGCCCCTAAATCTATTTCTCCGTTTGAATTATCAACTAGAATTTGATTAATATGCAAATTCATGGCGAAAAGGCTCGTATAACTCTCTCAGTGGATAGTAATTAATCTCCGGTTAAAGTAATTTAATACATATATTCAGTTTTGTCAGCGACATGGTTAGTTCAATAGCCCGTAAAATTGAAGTTTGAAGTGTTAAGGGCCTCTATAGGAACGTTATAACTAAAACTTTCAAATGTACCCTCTTTAGTGATCAATCAAGCTTCCCCCCAGGTTAATCTAGCTAATTTCTCACATCAAATCATAATAGGGTGACATGCCATTGAGCCAAGAATCGATGCTGTTTTTCTTCTCCCTTTCTTTGTAATGTTATCCACTTGATCCTACACTGATGAAAAGCTATTTCAACCACTGAAAGGATTTTTTTGTCCAGAATTTATTGAAAAGCAAGAATGTAGATTATTTCCATTATCCACTAGGTCTACGATTATCCAAACTATGATTTGAATGTAAACGAAATATGTTCACAATTACGTACCTCAATAAAAAAGGACAAATATAAATAAAATAAAAAGACCACTGCTATCAGCGAAAGTGACATCTGTCCGCGTGATAGGCTACGTGAATTAAAAAAGGAGACTGGCTAAAAAGCTAAAGGAAAAAAGAAAATGGGCTTTGTTTAGCCCTACATAACTGTGGACACATTTCAAAGATTATTTCAAATCAAATGACAAATTATCGAGAGAGAGAGAGAGAGAGAGAGAGAGAGAGAGAGAGAGAGAGAGAGAGAGAGAGAGAGAGAGAGGTGAGGAGGTGATGTAGTGGGGAGGAGAGGGGCGCAGACCCTATTGTTTCAGCAGAGACTCGTGCGTCAAACTTCAATTTTCCGGCCGATTGAACTAGTGATTTTTTTCTCTCTCCTGAGCTGAAATACATTTACAATTTGTGGATTAATTACCATATTGAAGTATTGGGGATTGTGTTTATCTTCGCCACAACACCTCATAAAATAAGGAACTGAACCCAGCACTGGAATAGCACACTTTGTACTGTACTGGTCACTATCTGGCCCTGCATTAAAGACATCCACATAAGAAACCACGTGGAGGCAAGATATCTAAAGTTGGCCTACACTCAGAAAAAAAGGTTCTGGATAGAACCAAAAAGGGTTCTATGCTTGCTTCATATATGGCACCACTTAAGGTTCTATATAGAATCGAAATTGGTTCTATATAGAAATATGGAACCCAAGGGAAACTAAGGAAACCAATTTTGGTTCAGTGAAGTAGAACCCCTGGGGTTCTGATCAAAGAACCCTACAAAAGGGGTGCCATATATGAAGCAAGCAATAGAACCCTTTTTGGTTCTATCCAGTCCCTTTTTTTCTAAGAGTGTAGGCTTCTCTACAAAAACGGGTGACGCTTCACTGTTCTAGGATATGCATGGCACGTCAAAATGCAGAAAAATAAGTCCCATAAACAAATCCTCGACCTCTGCCAATCAAAAGTGAAATGTTGCTCTGTTAAATTAATAGAGCTGCATACAATATTAATGACGTAAAGAAATTAACTTTGTCCACACAGCTTCCACCATAATGTATGCCTGCAATTGTTCATTCACAAAAATAGCATATTCATCAATAAATTTTTTAACAAATATATTGATAATAAATTGTTTTTGTGTAACTTGGTATTAATAAAATAATCTGACATTTACATTAACAAACGCGGGGCTTTAGCAGTTTAAATCAGCATCCTTGTTGGGTGGGACAAAGTACCATGTGCGCGAGTCATAGGCTTGCAGTCTCGAGCCTTTTCTGCCAGAGGGATATCATCTTGAGCAGAGAACATTTTTGCAGGGAAGGCGGCCTGCATTCATTCCCATACTTTACAACCAATACTTATTGCAAAAGGAACAAATGAGGGAGCTTATTAACACAGCCCAATTAATGTCAACAATAGTAATTTAATAATAGAAACAATTATAATATAATTATTATAATATTCTCAAAAAGTGTGGTTATGGCGTTGCTACCATACTGTGTTGTCATGTGTTACTGCCGTGCTATGTTGTTGTCTCTCTTTATGTAGTGTTGTGGTGTCTCTCTTGTCATGATGTGTGTTTTGTCCTATATTTATATTTTTAATCCCAGCCCACGTCCTCGCAGGAGGCCTTTTGCCTTTTGGTAGGCCGTCATTGTAAATAAGAATGTGTTCTTAACTGGTTTGCCTAGTTAAATAAAGGTTAAATAAAAAATAAAAAACTACTAACAACAATATAAACCGTAGCAATAAACTAATAATAAACTAATGATGATAAGAATAAATTAATTGTATGTTAATAACAATTATAATAACAACAATAATAATAATAACACTATTGTTGTCATTCTTACTGTTATTATTATAGGTTATTATTAGTATGCCTATAATATAATATGCTAATGTGAATGTGGCTTGAATTACAATATATTTTAATTAAACTAGGCCTAATTGAAAACAATACATTTATAGTACTATATTATAGTAGCCTAGATAGTATTTTAGAGTAAAATTTGTTGAATAATTATCTTCAATGCTCAATCTTCCAAGTCGAGTTTTACATTAGTGCTTTTGTAAAAAAGTATCTAACTCCATAATAAATTATTAACATCTTGGGGTCATATTATTGGGCTCTCAACTTCATTAAAAGTGCCATAGACAAAGGAAAAAAGGAGGTAGCTAACAGAAGAACACAAAACGATAAATCAAAGCCCTCCACCAATCGCACAAATGTCACCGTTTAAACATTAAGAGACTCCGCTATACTTAGCATGAAAAACACAAGATAAAATGCTGAAAGATCTATCGTGCAAAAAGCCAAACATATTATTTCTAGTCCCACACACAAACACAAAGCACAGACCAGCCCCTCTCCAGAATAAGATACTTCAATTGTGATGCATAGACTTGTTTAAAACGAGTCAAAAAAGCATCGACAGTGACAGCAATGAGCACAGATGCCCTCAGTAGCAGAGGGGCTATGTATGCATTACTGCCTTTGTAACAAAAATTAAGCTAACGGAGGGTTAAATCAATCCATCAAATTGACTGGAAATTGTGAGGAAAATTCAGAAACCATATGGCCTCCAAACGTTTGTGTCTTTTTCTGTGTGTTGGGTCACGCTTGTCTCCGTATTGCGCGCGGCTGGAGTCCGCCCATGCTCCATTGTGGCTGTCACACAGGGGAGCAGTGCTCATTTGTTCGCCGGTTTCACGCTTCTATGCCGAGAGTGAGCGAAAAACGCACAAACAGCATGGAGAAGCTGGCCCAGAACTCGACGTTTTTGTGCCTTCTTTTATGGCCTCGCTCTGTGCTCCAGATTGGCGTTTCTCACAAATTCTATTGAGGAAATGAAAACACACGTCGCCGGGTCAGAAGGCAGGTTTTCAATGTGTTCAATGTGCTTTCAATGTGAAAGAGAAACGATACTTTGGCTTGAGGCGCAGCAATTTGATATTATGTAAAAACACAAATAAAATATAAAATATATAATTATAATAGGCCTGTAGAATGCTGATTGCAGAAAAATGTGGAATTAAGGTCCCAAAATCATTTATGTTTCAATAAATGCTACTAAAATAAGTGGTCTATGAGGAATAGTGAGAAACGAAATGTTTTATTTTGAAATACATTACACTTTATACATTATGTTTAAAATGGTGTGCTGGCATTGAAAGGCACTTACAGGTTCGCAAACCATTATAAATATATTAAAATGTGACTGATATTACAAGCAACCAGATGGAATATGATTTATCTTTGATTATTATCTTAGAAAATGTCTTCCCATCGTTATCAAACTGTTTAAATATGTAGGCTTACGATATAGTTATAACACCTAGCATATGATGTGTGTTGTTTTTCAATCTGAATGCCTCTGTGTAATATTCAAACCAACAGTCGTTTAAATTACAATTAAGTTAAACTAAATAAAACATGCATTGAAATGATTCATAGGTTGAGTTATTAGCTAGTGGTATTAACTCATACCGGGAAGATTGTGTGTGTGTGTGTGTGTGTGTGTGTGGGCATGTCATTTGTGGATAAAATACATATTGCTTTTCTTTAAACTATTCCACGTTGGTTAAATGAATGGATGAATACAATAACTGTCTGCATCTGTTGTTGCATATAAGACACAGTCCATGCGATGCTAAGTGTTCTTCATAAAAGCCTCATGATGTGGTGCATAAATGGCACTTCAAACTTTAGTCGTGGTAAGAGGGAGATACAATGGTAAAATCCTCAGTCATCCACGTCAATCTCCTCATCCTCGGAGCAGCCCTTGCTGCTAGTATGGTCTGTATATGGCGACGAAGGGGAGGACAATAAGAGTTTGTTCGAGGCGTTGCGCTCATGGTTCGATAACGAGGGTGACTCAGATCTGTTAGGGCCCAGCGCCCCGTTAGCTGCGCATTTCTCCAGTTCGGCTAGTTTGGCCATCTTCTCAAACGACACGGTTCCCACGGCTTTGGCCGACTCCACGTCCGCCTTCATCTCCTCCAGGTCGCGTTTGAGCTTGGCGCGCCGGTTTTGGAACCAGGTGATGACCTGCGCGTTGGTGAGGCCGAGCTGCTGTGCTATCTGGTCGCGGTCAGCTGGACTCAGGTACTTCTGGTAAAGGAAGCGCTTTTCCAACTCGTAGATCTGGTGGTTGGTGAAGGCGGTGCGAGACTTCCGGCGCTTTTTGGGGTTATTCCGCGAACCGAATAGTGTCGTGCCGTCTCGGCCTGTGAGAGGATATATAGAGGATAGGGATGTTATCCTATAGGCATTTGGTGAATCACCAGGCATAATATCGCTCCAAGAAACCTTAGGGAAATAACTGCTAAAACAATAAGAGACCTATGCATGTATTTCTCCTCTAAAACCACCACCAACAACAACAACACCAATACTGTCAATAGTCTAAACGTATGGTAATAACAGACGATTATAATCAGGTGATACAATAGGCCTAATAAAAATAATTATCTTAAACGAAATATTAAATTAGTTTGCGTTATTATGTGGAGTATTATTTTGCTCCATGTTTATGCATAGGCTAATTATTAGTTTTTTCATGGTGGAACTAGCCACATTTAATCTATTTTGTTCACATACGAATAACCAATTCGATACACATATTTTGCAGAAATCCAGGATATATATTTTTCTAAGTTCCCCCTCAGTTTTAAGCTCTTTGGCAAGGCTCGTTGTGCAAAAACATGTACCGTGCTTTTATTCAATACTCAAATGCTGAAAGAAATATGTGTGTGACCAGACCCACTGCAGGCATACACACACACCTGACATTCATTTATTTTTCGTTAGTTGAATTTGTAGTAGACCATAAGCTGAATTACACTAGGCTACACAGTCTGCACATAATAACTAAATCGTCCAAATAAAGATCTGACTGTCCAGACTTACCCTCCGCCGCTTGAAGAACACTGACTTCGAGCCCTTTGAAGGTTTTGCTGGCGAGCTCCTCCAGAGCGCAGAGCGGGGAGGTTTGGGTGAAAAGGGCCCGGCTGGACAGGCTATGCCCTGAAGAGGACAGCTTCTCGCTGGAGGAGAGCAGGTGCGCCGTCCCGCAGCTAGAATAACTTCTCTTTACCGAGGGCTTGTTCAGGATGTCCTCTATACTGAATGGCGTCAGGGGCTTGTTGGAGTTGGCCGGCGGCGGAAGCTGGTCCAGCGCATTGCGTCTCCGGTCCTCCATAACCGTGGGATCTTTGGAGGTCATAGTAGTTTATCAGGTGACACTTCGGAGATTTGTTTATGCTCTGGTTATACTTCAAAATAAGTATGCCTAAATGAAAAGTTGTGGGAAATGTGGAGAATGGAAATCCGATCACAGGTGCTTCTGCAACCGCATGTTGGTCGCTTTGCCGCAGGGTAGGGAGACTTTGAGTCCAGTTAAAGTCCCACTTCTCCTGTCTACTGTTACGGGGTGACGCACGAGCCACAACATGAAACCATCCGGTGGACAGTGATTCCCAAAAAGCAGCCGCAATTGACCACCACTAACAAGTTATTGTAGATTGGAAGGTAATCAATTATGGACACTGACACACATGCACACACTCTCTCTCCCTCACTCTTTCTTCCCCCACTTTCTCTCTCTTTGTCACTCCTTGACTATGATGCGGTCCAGTGTAGGATTTAGCGTGAGCGAAGCAGCGGTAATTAGAGGGCATGGCCGGGGGAGGAGTCGAATTGGATTACTTAATGCTGTCACACTTTCGACTAATCAGCACTTCGTCGAAGTACATATTATCCTTTTCTGTAGAATAGCCTATTTGGTTACCACGTAATGTAGCCTACGCATGAACAACATGTTGAACTATGTTCAGAACGAATGACCTTTTCTAAAATGCAGGATCATTTGCTTACAGTTACAATAGGCTAAGGTATCTTTTATATATATATATATATAAAAGATACCTTAGCCTATTGTAACTGTAAGCAAATTATCCTGCATTTTAGAAAAGGTCATTATTTTTTAAACGTTTTTACTTGTAGCATAATTTTCGAAATAGGAAGGAGAAAGGTGCACTAGCTATTCCTGTGCGTAAAAGTTGGTCTAGTGTAGGTATACCCTATGTTTTATAACGGTGTGCTGTTGTGAAGGCAGGCAGTATATCAGGTTAATAATACTTCCGGGCAGAGAGACAACATCATCCCCTTTAGCCTTGCCAAATCCTCTGCACTATAACTTACCCACAAAGGGCCATCCTCCATAGCGCAATGGGAGATATTTCACCTCCTCACTGCCTTGCTGCAATGGTGTACAAATATGGGTTACAAATATGAAGTGTCATTTTAACCATCCAGCATGAATTCACATTTAGACTATAGGCTGCTACACACTAAAAACAAATAAATGGTAGTGCTAAGTAATGATTATTTGGCTTGTAACCATAGCGGATCCATTTTTGGTATTATATGGAACCTTTCTTTGAAGTCTATATAAAGAACCCTAAAAAATGTCCTTTCTCAATCACAAAGGTTCTTTGTAGAACCATACAGGGTTTAATAGACATATTATTTTGTTAAAATTTCATAGGTTTTTATTATTGTGTTTATTAAGTTGAATCAGGAGTGCTAGCTCTGGGTCCCTGAGGAGAGAATTGAGAACTACTGATTTAGTCAACCAATCTCAATTGATACAAGGCCATACGTGAGTCTTTCACAAGACACGTCACTAGCCATAGTCATACATAACATGTAATAGCATAACACAACATAACCCTTGTTTGAACTACAAATAACCATTGAAGGGCTCAAAGGGTTCTTTGGGTCAGTATGGTTCCATATAGAACCATCACCCTTCCCAAAGAACCCTTGAGGAACTCTCTTTTTTTTTGGTGTGTAGGCCAATATCATATGTTGATATAGGCTTACTGAAATAAGTGTATGGCTAGGCTATATCTTTACTAAACGTTTTTATGTTGGCTACATGTTTAAGCCATATCAATGAAGCCCAGCTGTAATCAAGCTTATCTATAACGTATTCCAGCAAGCTGTGATACAGGCACAGTTGTGATGTAACTTAAGCATTATGATGATCATACCAGGTGCAACGTTATTTATGAGCTAACTTTTCAAGAGTTTTCTCCAAACATTCGTTTTTATTTGATTTAACCTTTATTTTGTCAGGGACTCATACTGAGACCAAGGTGTCTTTTACAGATGAGCTCTGAATTACAGAAATGACAGAAAATACACACATCAAAATATAAATGCTAAATGCTAATAACAGAAAGAAAAACACGGTCATAAAAAAACACATTTATCAGTAAGAAGAACCTCAATCAGCCTTCTGAATTGCCCTAGAGGCACCAAATGTCCAATTTAGGAATATTTAGAAGATTGTTCCACAAATTAAGTGCAAGAAAACTAAAAGCTGATTTACCTAACTCATTTCCAAAGTTAGCCATCCCTGAGACCTGGTGTGGCAAGTCTAAAGTTTAGTAAAGATTGGTACAGTGGGAGTTTTTGTCAAAGAGCATTAATACATGAAAACATAACAATGTATCAACCTATGTGACATCAAAGAGGGACAAAAAAAAAGTTCGGGTAGAGAATGCAGTGATGAGTATTAAAACTGTCCCTTGCAGTGCGCTATGATAAACACCATCTAACGTCTTTAATGAAGTGTCAGCTGCGTTCATATAGATGATGTCGCCATAGTTTAGGGCCGATAGGAACATCGACTGAATAATCTGAGGCAGGACATATTTCTATAGAATAAGCCCATTGTTATTCTCAGTTTCTTAATTCTTAAATAACTAATCATTATGCTTTTAAAATACAGATTTTCATCTATCCAGATGCCCAGATATTTGTAAGCAGAGACAGGATCAAAGTACATACAGTGCCTGCAGAAGGTATTCACAAATATCTACTTTTTCCAAATTTTGTTGTGTTACAGCCTGAATTTAAAATGGATCAAATTTAGATTTTTTTGTCACTGACCTACACACAATAAAAATACCCCTTAATGTAAAGTCACATAATACATTGCATGGACTCACTCTGTGTGCAATAACAGTGTTTAACATGATTTTTGAATGACTACCTTATCTCTGTACCCCACCCATACAATTATCTGTAAGGTCTCTCAGTCGAGCAGTGAATTTCAAACATAGATTCAACCACAAAGACAAGGAAGGTTTTAAAATGCCTCGCAAAGAGGGGCACCTATTGATAAATGGGCTTAAAGATAAAAAGCAGACACTGAATATCCCTTTGATCATGGTGAAGTTATTAATTGCACTTTGGATGGTGTGTCAATACACCCAGTCACTACAAAGATACAGGCGCCCGGAGTCCTTCCTAACTCAGTTGCCAGAGAGGAAGAAAACCACTCAGGGATTTCACCATGAGGCCAATAGTGACTTTAAATCAGCTACAGGGTTTAATGGCTGTGATAGGAGAAAACTCAGGATGGATCAACAACATCGTAGTTACTCCACAACACTAACCTAATTGACAGAGTGAAAAGAAGAAATAGAATAAAAAATATTCCAAAATATGCATGCTGTTTGCAATAAGGCACTAAAGTAAACTGCAAACAATGTGGAAAATAAATGAACTTTATGTCTTGAATACAAAGTACTTTGGGGGGAAAATCCAACACAACACATCACTGAGTAGCACTCTTATTTTCATATTTTCAAGTATGGTGGTGGCTAAATCATGTTATGAGTATGCTTGTCATTGGCAAGGACTAGGGAGTTGTTTATGACACCAGGTGGGTGCAATTATTTATCAGGTCAAACAGAAAACCATCAGTCTTCAAAAATCGTGGGGTAAGATTTGAATACTCCTGTCCTAGAAGAAAATCTGGTTCAGTCTGCTTTCGAACAGACACGGGGACACAAATGTATCCTTTCAGCAAGACCATAACCTAAAACACATGGCCAAATATACACTGGCGTTGCTTATCAATACGATATTGAATGTTCCTGAGTCTTACAGCTTTGACTTAAATCGACTTGAAAATGTATGGCGAGACTTGAAAATGATCAACAACCGACTTGACAGAGCTTAATGAAATACTTTTCAAAAGAATAATGTGCAAATATTGTATAATATAGGTGTGCGAAGCTCTAGGTGAATTACCCAGAAAGACTCACAGCTGTAATTGCTGCCAACAGTGATTCTGTATTGACTCAGGGCGTTGAATACTTATCTAATCAAGATATATTAGTGTTTTACTTTTTTATTTTATGTGTTACACATTTTTCTTCCACTTTTACATTACAGAGCATTTTGTGTAGATCGTTTACAAAAAAATACAATGAAATCCATTTCAATCCCACTTTGTAACACAACAAAATATGAAAAAACTTGTTTCATGTAAATAAAGTTTTTCTGGTCTAGAGCCTGGTCAACAATAGTCTGCAATACCATACGCAACAGTATCATCGGCATATAAGTGCAGGTTACAATTTTTAACAACGAGTCAATATTGTTAATGTAAACAGTAAAAAGTTTTGCACCCAAAATTGATCCTTGTGGGACACCTTTCATTTTGTCCAGAAAACCTGATTAAACATCATCCGTAGATACACATTGAGTTCTATCTGTCAAGTCATTTTTAAACCAGTTAAATGCAGCCTGGTCTAGGCCAATAATTGAGGAAAGCCTCTGAATTAGCAGTGAGTGATCAACAGTATCAAAGCCTTTCACAGATCAATGAAGAGGGCAGCATAATGTTGCCTTTAATCCATACAGTTAACCACTTCATTTATAACTAGGGATGCAGCAGAGATAATGCTATGACGGTCTAAAACCCGACTGATGAAAACTTTTTAGAAAACATTTCAAAGATAAGAAAGATCTTAGATAATATATTGTCAAGGATTCTAATATTTTAGCTAGGCAAGAAAGTTGAGTAATAGGGCGATAAAAATGTAGGTCACAAGGGTCACCACTTTTGTGAAGGGGGAGTGCATCATATGATCAAAAGAAAGGGAGCGCTGCTCTCAGATCAGCTTTCTCCATTAAAATATTTTTCTCAAACATTATAATTACTTCACAATACTGACGAAAGATCGGCTCCTGGAAAGATATACCGCCTACTGCTGCAAATATTGAGGCTGCTTATTCTAATGTTTGCCCAATAAAAATGCATTAAATCATTGATTTGGCACATCATTGAGCACATGTTAGGCTACACATCATGAATTATATTGAGACAAATAACAGACAGTAGCTTACAAGTAGCAAAATAGAACTCAATTGATTGAACATTAAATCTACCCTATTTTTATATGATTTGAATAGGCCTATAGCCTACTGTTAATAATTTTATGCAGTTATCACGGTTTTCATTTGAAGCGTTTGTATACGTCGCTTGTTTCTGTCAATTCCAAAGACATTGGCAACTTTGTTTTTGTAGTCAAATTTGTTCTGAAGTTATCGGCGGTCACAGAGAAACCATGTGATTCTATGTTTAGCGGAGATCTTCTGTGTATAAAACGACACGGTAGGGCAAAAAATAATCTAACGACGCACTTCGCTGTTCTACGAGCGGTCTGAGGCAGGCGTTAGAATACGAGTGTTTTCAAGTGCAACGTTAATAAGAATGGTTTTGGGAAACAGCTCGGAGATTTAACGATGCTCCTACTAAGGTTTTAATGATGAACTTAGCCTTAAGCTGTTCTACGAGCGGTCTGAGGCAGGCTGCTACTACTAAGGTTTTAATGATGAATTTAGCCTTAAGATGCTTTTGGAAAACCGGGCCTAGCCTGTTATTATAGGCTATAGGTCCATATGTAAATACAACTACTAGGCTTACTACTAGGCCTCCTACTACTAATAATATTATTAGTAATAATAGCAATAATAATAACAGCCATAATAATACCACTAATAATAATAATAATATAGACAATTTGCTATAATTATTATATACTTTTTCCTATTTGTCAATTCTGAAATAGCCTTGCTAATAATGCAACAGAACATAACGCGGCATTAAAACAATCAATCTAGCTATTAAATAGTGATTAACATTGCAACTATGTTTGTAAAAAATGTCATAAGAATCCTATTAGTGTACAAATCATATTTGGAAAGAAAATTATAGCGTACACGTTAAGCGCAGGGCCTATGTGGTGGCTGGCGTTGAACGCTCATGCAGTGACGCATAGGTTGCGTTCCAATAGTACACTCCGCCTTCCATGGGTGCATTAATAAATATGTCCCTACTGTAACTATACGTCATGTACCTCCACCTATCACAATTAACGCAGCGGGCCTTGTTTTTTAAGGTGATTAAACGCTACAGCCAAGACAGTAGCCTATTAATAAATTATCCCATGCGTGATAAAAAACAAGCAGTGAAATTAGGCTACAATTCGTGCGATGAAGCACACTGTGTGAGTCATTTGTGGAGAAATCCAACAATATGATGAGAACAGATTAAATCTTTTCAGCCTCCAACAGTCAGTTGTTTCATGTCCAATCCTTGACGCCCTCGGGCAATTTACTGGACCCAAGCGAGTGACATTTCAGAGGCTGATCGCTTTCTCTCACAGATTTCTGTCCATCACAGATTTCTTCTGCACGTGACAATACTGCTATAGCATTTTTTTTCTTCCTGAAAATGATTTAACATGTAGATAACGCCATCATGGTCAAGATTGATTGACAAGGTTTAGGATGTCTGCAATCAAAGTGTAACAATGAGTAGTTCAGAATAATGACTTTGTTACACAAGTCACTTTATTTGGTGACAGTTTTATTTTGTAATTTACTCATGGCTTCCTCGCGCGTGAGATTTGATTACACGGGCATTGTTGGATCTTTTCAGGGTTCCCCTCTCGCCTGCTCGCTTGACCTTTCCATACTCCATCATTGCACCCACATCCGTGCTGGTGCATTTGATACCCTCTAAGAAATTGAGAAACACTCGTATTTTCACGTAGGTCTTGATTTCGTCATCAGAAGAAATTACTCAGGGCCTTTGAACTTTTGTTGGCCTATTTCTAAAAGTCATGAGAGAAGTGAATTCAGGGATCTATACATGGGCCAAACATAGGCTGGAAGCTAGAATAATCCAATGAAATGAATACATTATTGACTATTATGAAAATATTTGTTGTTCCTACGAATTTATTAGCCTATATTCTACCTGTGTTTACAGCCTGACATGGTTATGCTTTTTGTTGTCTAGGCTATCCCACTGGGCCCACACGGGTTGAATTAACATTGTTTCCACTTACTTTCAATGGAATTACTTTGAACCAACGTGGAATAGAAATTGACTTGACATCTATGCCCAGTGGGATGTTTTCAATGTGTGTGGAAAGTAAGCCAGCAAAAATAGTTGAAATATTAAAGCTGCATTGAATGATCAAATTGTATTCCATTTGAATCTGTTTTTGGGGGAAGTGTGACCCTAAATACTGAACATTAACAGACATTATTAATAACACATAGATTTCCAAACTTCTAAGCATTATGCTTAATGACATTTCTGGGGTTTGGGCTATAGCTAGACTACACAGGCCTACATGTCACTATATGCTGACTACAGCAGTCAGTATGTCAATATTCAACAGTGTATAAAGCCCAGTCAAAAACCTATACCCTTATCCCCTACTCCTTCAATTTGCAGATCTGAAGGAACCTCATAGGCTTAGGAAAAATAGCAGAGCCCTCATTGTACTAATCTGGCTACAAAAAAACAAACGGGTATAGGCTAGGGGTTATAGGGTTGCTGCCAGACAAACAGTGGCTCTCAAGGGCAGACATGTCGGATGTGATTATGGAGGCCTGGCATATCTGCCATTCATATGCCCATTCATGGGACTGTGGCACTTATATTACACACTGCCGTGGGCACACACACATACGGGCCTGTTAGACAGATGCCCGGTGCTAAATGCCTATGTTGACTGGCCTCTTGATGCGGCTATCGGCTAATCCCACTTACAGATGCGTGTCATCATAAAGCTGATGGGTCCCCAAGAGCAGACGAAGACAGCATAACAGATGCAAGATATGCTGGCTAATGATGAGGACGCTACCACTCACATCATCTAACTCTATAATACGAAGAGTACATGGTATAACCTTCCATTTTTCCCCAGCCAGTAAGTCATATAGCTCCCGTTGAGAACATCATCCATCCCTTCATCCCTTCATCCCTTCATCCCATTCATTCATTCATTCATTCATTCATTCCTGCATTCCTGCATTTATTCATTCAAACATTTCTATTTCTCATCCTGTGTTATGGATTTACAGAGCCTCAGCTAGCAAGCCCATATCTCTTTCAGACCCTGAGCCAGCCGTGCCAGACTTATGGACACACAGCCGGTGAAAGAGACTACCTCCTGACTCTGATAGGCATGTTACTAAGCACACGGTTTCTTCCATCACCGGAGGCAGCAGCTAGGAGTACATCGCTGTGAAATAGAGAGAGGGAGAGCGAGTGAGAAAGAAAGAAAGAAAGAGAGAGAGAGAGAGACACATATACAGGTAAAGAGACAGAGCGAAAGAAAGAGGAAGACAGAGAAAGAGGGATGGAGAGATAAGAGCCCTGATAGATGTTTTCGCCTGTGAGTGGCTAAAAGCATAAAGCAGGACAGGTGCACCTTGAGGAACACAACGGTAGAGGGTTTCTTATGATGGATGGCAGAAGTCAAGGTGTGTGTGTGTGTGTGTGTTTATATATGTGTGTGTGTATGATCTCTAAGCTGTTCTGTCATACTCAGGTATGAGCCGAAGGAGAGGGGTTTGGCAATAGGGCGGCATAATCTAGAGTAGAGTTCACACTGAAAACACACTCAGATCTTCTCCAGTCATCATCTCTCTAACCAATAACAGCCTATGAGGAATATAAAGCCATACTACAGTCCATGCCCAAGAAAGCCCCTTTCACCACAACGTGGAAGCTGTGACCAATGTGATATATTCATTACAGATGAGTGATGACAACACTGTGATGTATTCATTAATAGTGAGTGATGTCACTAATGTGATATACTCAGTCATTTCCCCTTCCTCATCGCCAGCTGTTCGGCTCAGTGTCTGACTTACTGTGGGTGATACCACAAAAGGGTTAATGATAATGAAATAAATGTCTAGGTTTGGTTGCAGCATGGTGGGAGTCAGTTGATTCAAGTCTGAGGCCACAGCAAAGTAATGCTGTTACTGACACTTGGCAACAACTGGTGTTCAGACGTGTGATGCCAGGTTTCAATTAGAAAGAGGAGATGGAGGGGCAATGGAGGGAGAGCCAATGACGAGAGAGAGAGAGAGAGAGAGAGAGGGAGAGAGAGAGAGAGAGGTGGGAGTAAGACCATCAGTGTGCAAAGAGAGGAAGAGAAACAGAAAGAGGGAATAAATTGAGAACATCTGTGGAAAGACAAAGAAATGAGAGAGAGACTGTAAGATGTCAGACGAGAGAGGAAGAGAGAACGAGAGATTAAAAGAAAGACTGTGAATAAGAGAGAGGGGGAAGGTGTGTGGTTCACTGGTCTGACACACAGCAGATGTTTCCGCCATTCACCTGTTCATTTAAACCACTTTACTGAATAGTAATGACAACTGCCATACTGGTACCTCTTGCAAGATTTTCAGTACAAAATATAGTGGCTTGCTTTATTGGTCCATTTGCACAGACATTCTCTGATGTGATGCTGTCACAGTACCCAACGTGATACACAACACACACAAACAGGCTGCTGCAGAGCAGTATCCTTGGAGTAATTAGGGATAAACAAATAGGATATTGAAGCCGGTAACCCTCCGGCTGCCAGCTCACTCCCTGCACGTTTCCCCCTAGTCAGCTCGGGGATTCGAACTGGCAACCCTCTGGTTATTGGCCCGCCTCTCTAACCTTGAGGATACCGCAGACCATCTTTTCTCCTCTCCTCTTCTTTCCTCTCCTTTCTTATTTTCCTTCTCTCCGCTGTTCATGTCCTTCTCTTCTCCATCTTTCACACATCTACTTACCTCTTATATTCCGTTCATCCCTTCTCTTCTCCACTCCTCTCTTCTCACCACCTCCATTGTGGGAGGTTCATTCAGAGGACACCTGTGAGGAAATTATTTGATTTAAACGAACTTCATTGTTGTCAAGGCTGCATAGTTAACTACCGCTCTTCGGCAAAGACGTTAAAAAACATTAAAATAAAGTTGAAAAAATTATGTCTGCAAACATTTTTACCAAAAGGTGGTCGTTCAGTAATACCATTTTTTTATTAATGCTGGAGCACATTTGCAATGTGCCATTTATCAATGAAAGGATCTGTACAAGAAAATCAATGCTTCATTTAAGGGAAGGTGTTTAGCAGCATACAGACCAAAAAATACCTCTTTAATCCAGACAGATTCAAACGATCACTGCTGTCTGACAGGAACCTCAGCCGATAAGGCACTGATTACCTCGTTCTATCACTCCAGCCCAGTGGAATAGACAGACATGATGGGTGATGGTTAAAAGGCAAATCTTTTCAGCATATCGACAACATGCCTATTTTGCTGTGTGTGTATGTGTGTGTCTGTGTGTGTGACAACAGCATCTGCTTGTTTTGGAGATGGGGTAGCGCTCAGGGTGGATTTACGTTAGAAAATAGGTCTAGTGAGCTCTATTTCTCTTCAACATCAGATGTGTAACTTTTCTGTTTACACTTACCTTGGATATGGTGTGGCCAAAGCCACATTCCTGCTTAATATATGTGTGCAGCTATTAGCATATTGTAAATACCATATTATATAGACAAACTAAATAAGGAAAGCAATTTGAACTATGCAGGAGCTTTTCATCTAAACCATATTGCACATAGGGTGTTGTACACTTATTGCAATGATTGACAAATGTGTGGATATTGTAAAACATGTTTTAAAAGCCTTTAATTTTCAATTTGGCTAACAGAGCAAAAATTCTGTCTACTGGTATTATGGTAATTAGGGTAATTCTTGGAGGAACATGTGGTGTGGGAGTGGGGAGAGCCGTTGTCTTTACACCAGTGGAGGCTGCTGAGGGGAGGACGGATCGTAATAATAGCTGGAACGGAGTTAATGGAATGGCATCAAACACATGTGAACCAATGCGTTTGATGTATTTGATACCATTCCACTCCACTCCAGCCATTACCACGAGCCCGTTCTCCCCAATTAAGGTGCATCCAACCTCCTGTGCTGTACACTGTACCCCTCAGAGAGGGGTATGTGGTGTAGCTGTCTCCCACACTACCTAAAATGAAATTAGCCATATTGTAGTGTGTGTTATCTTGCATTCAGTCTATGCTACTAGGTTATTTCTGGCTGAATGAGTGTGAATTTGTAGGGTGAGGGCTGGGCGGGGATGATGTGACCCCACATGTCTATCACACTGACAACTTCATTAAGGGAGATGCTCATGAATACAAAATTGCACCAGTTGGAACGTGGCATATCCTATTTATTAATTGTATCTATTTATCCTTAGCTATTTGACGAGGAAAGTATTTCAGCAGAAATGTGTTTTTTTACAGCATGGACATTTCACACTAACAGAACTTTAAATCACATTTACATTACAAAGGATTTAGCCCAATCCACGTATGAAGATGCTACAGAACTCTGACTTCCAATGTTCACCGCAACAGCGAAACTACACTCCTAGAATAAAGGGGTCCAAAAAAGGTTATTTGGCTGTCCCCAAAGCAGAACCCTTTCTGGTTCCCGGTAGAGCCCTTTTGGGTTTCATGTTGAACCTTCTGTGGAAAGGTTTCGACATGGAATCCAATAGTGTTCTACCTGGAACCAAAATGGTTATTCCTTGGAACCAAAAATGGTTCTCCTATGGGGACAGCCAAATAACCATTTTAAGTTCTAAATGGCATCTTTTTTCTAAGAGTGTATAATACATTTTTTCTTCTTCATCTTAACGGGACAGTCTTTCACTCTCCAGCTCCAGCGTAGTGTATCACCCAGGGTTTAAATGTCACATCTCTCTCCCATTGATCCAGCGTTGGACTCCTCTCTTCAGATCAATGGGAAATAAAAGAAAACCTGGGGCTGAAAGAGGCATGGAGGGTCGTAACCTTCTAGCACAGTCTGATTAGACGATAAAGGTCACCGCTCAATGTCACTGGAATCATTCCGATGGCCTACTAAAGATGAAGCAGTTGTTCGTGGCTGAGACACACATGCACATAAGTGCACATACCTAAGACTACCTACCTAACACATCACTTTCAGACAACACGGTATACAGGCAGCACTATTCAGAATACCTATTATGAGCGACCGCCGCAGTGCTGAATCTCTTGCTACTGGGAACCGGTTCATTGGAACAGAACAGAGAATCCGAAAATAACCCTTTTTCTTCCCCAAGGAAACGAAGACAGAACACGGATCGAAAGTGATCTCTAGTGTTCCCGAAACAGAACCGTTATTTTCAAATCTTGAGAACCGGTTAATAATGTTGTTGTTTTTTGTTTAAAAAAATAATTGAATACAATTCTGTAATTCAGTGATGTTCTGATGCTAGTAATAGGCAGGTAGCCTAGTGATTAGAGCATTGGGCCAGGAACTGAAAGGTTGCTAGAACAAATCTCCAAGCTTGTTCTGCCCCTGAACAAGGCAGTTAACCCACTGTTCCCAGGCCATCGTTGTAAATAATCATTTGTTCGTAACTGACTTGCCTGGTTAAAAAAAAGAAAGCCTGAACACTTTTCAATTCATGTCATGATTATTAGAGCTTCAAGCCAAGCCCCCTACATGCCCCCCTCCCCCTCTTTCTCACTCTCTCCCCACCTGGCAAATGTTAGTCGCATCTCCCGTCTGCACTTATATGACCAATCAAACATGTAAACAACTAGCTTACAGATTCTGTAGCAAGCTTGTCTATCCTTGACAATTGGTGGAGTAAATGAATGAGCTAAGCTTAAAATCTATTTTGATTTCACGGGTTTAAAAAAATGAATGAAAAGAAACGATATGAACTGTAACATTGTTTTGGTTCGAACCGGTTCAGAACTTTATTATGCTGGTCGGAACACTAGAATGGAAAGAAAACAATACGGGTTCAACCCCTGCTCAGTGGTAGGTTGAACCAAACATCCCATAGGAGAAGTTAGCCTCATAATTACTAGACTGTTTAATGCTGCGCGTTGGTAGCGATCCATTCATGTAAGCCAAAATCAGGCTGGCTCGCGGGGCTAAGGTAGAGTGGCGTCTGAATAAAATCACACAATAGAGTTCAGTCTAGAATTAGTGAATTGAACATCAAAGGGCATAGTGATTTGGATGGTTTTGTTTCTTAAAAAAAAAAGGCACAAAATTTACTGTAGAGTACAGAAAAAGTGATTGAAATCTCAAATGTATTCCTGAATACGGCATGTTTCAAACACACGGAACTGTGGTGTGTGTGGTTTAGTGTGTGTGCGGTGTTAAGTGTCCTTTTGCTGCTGACATTTCTCTTTAAATCAGCCTGACTCCCACCCATGCTCCTCCACACTTGAACTCCTGGTAATGAATCACTTGGCCAACACAATATCCCCTCCCCAGGAAGCAGAAAGGCCTTGAGCTTTACAGCAGCATCCATCTGGCCATAAGTCTCCCTGCTACACACACACACACGCACAAACGCACACAAGCACACACACACTCTCACTCTCTCTACTCACTGAGCCTGGACAAGAAACCCCTATTGAGGCAAGGACACAAATCTCACCCTAGATAACACACACACACACAAATGCACACACGCACACACAATAAATATCTACGGTGCTCAGATTGTTCAGAGATTTATTCGCCTGCCAAGCCAGCAGAAAATTGACTTGTTTCATGGAGGCAGGCTATTGACACACATACTGGGGAGCGAGAGAGAGTGAGGGGGAAAGAGAGAGAGAAGAGAGAGAGAGAGAAGAGAGAGAGAGAGAGAGAGAGAGAAAGGGGGAGAGGATGATATAGAGAAAGTGTGAGAGGGTCTGGGGGACAGAGAGCATATAAGGGATTGAGCCAGGGAGGAGGGAGATAGAGAGTGAGGAATGGTAAGTGGGGGAGCAAGAGAAAGCGAGAGAGTGAGGGATGGGGAGTGGGAGAGCGAAATAGTAGCTCCCCTACATTCTGAGCTAATGTAATCAGTAGTGTGGGAAATATCTCTGAGTAAAATGGCACAGCTGACATTTATATAAGAGGATATTGATGACATAAGCCAGACAGACGACAGCCGTCCCACTGATAAAGCAGCTCATTTAGCCAGTACATCATTCTCCCCCTGCAGTGACACACACTCAGGCGCAAACACACCAGAGGAGGCTGGTGGGATGAGCTATAGGAGGACAGGCTGAAAACATACACACAGAGTGCTCACAAAGACACACACATACACACACACACCCCACAGGCATACAGAAAGGGTCCATCACCCAGACAGACAGGGATAAGCAGTCTCTCTAAGCTCAGCCTCTGTCAGACACACCGACACATGCACAGACAGACAGACAGACAGACAGACAGACAGACAGACAGACAGACAGACAGACAGACAGACAGACAGACAGACAGACAGACAGACAGACAGACAGACAGACAGACAGACAGACCGACAGATAAAGCCTTAGCCACACTAGTCTCTTACACAGAGAAACCCAAAGTGAGAGAACCTCACCCATCCCATAGGACCACAGTTCTAATTCTGTTTTTATGACTACTCAATGACTCTCTTGGTTATGGCTTCCTAAAACAGAGTGAGATGAGGGAGTACCCCCACCCCCCATTGGCCCACAGCCCATCCCACCCCTGGCTGAGGAGAGCAGCGGGACATGGGAAAGCTGGTGAGGTGAGCAGATTTTGTGCTGCTCTCAGCTCGCAGGTTCACACTGAGGTAGGTTAATTTAGTCTGAGCTCTAGAGTCTGGCATACCCTATCCACACATAAACTGCACATAAAACCAACACTGCACATCAGCCACGAGCTACAACTCAAAGGCTCTCAAATGGGCATAGCACCAGGAAGCTGAAGCTGCTCCAACACACTTTTGGACGCACAGTGTGGAGTCTAAGTACGACAAAGGAGAGGCATCAAAGAGGGCAACTTATTAAGTCCAAGTAGTAAACTAGGCCCTCCTTGGCTGTAAACAAATCAGCATCATTTTAGACTAATATGTGACACTGTCTGCTCCATAGTGCCTGCTCCATAGCCTAGTCTAGTGAGTGGTGAGGGAAAACCGCGGTGTGTTCCCTAGCAGAGCATGGAAAATCCCCAAAAGGCCGTCCTCTGCATGGGGTCTGACCTGTATTTCATGATGCAATGGGAATCAAACATGCCACACAACCATGAAAGCTCTCCCATGGACTATGGGCATATACTTTCACAAAGGCCAACAAATATGTCTTCCTCGGTTCTCTGTCTCTCTATCGCTCTCCCCCGCACTGCTTCTTAAAACAAATGTCAGAAAATAACTGATGACGAAATGTGTGTTTTTTTGTTTAGAATTTTACCCCCTTTTTTCTCCCCAATTTCTTAGTATCCAATTATTAGTAGTTACTATCTTGTCTCATCGCTAGAACTCCTGTACGGGCTCGGGAGAGACGAAGGTCGAAAGTCATGCTTCCTCCGAAACACAACCCAACCAAGCCGCACTGCTTCTTAGCACAGCGCACAACCAACCCGGAAGCCAGCCACACCAATGTGTCGGAGGAAACACCGTGCACCTGGTGACCTTGGTTAGCCACAGGAGTCGCTGGTGCGCAATGAGACAAGGATATCCCTACCGGCCAAACCCGGACAACGCTAGGCCAATTGTGCGTCACAGTCGCGGCCGGCTGTGACAGAGCCTGGGCGCTAACCCAGAGTCTCTGATGGCACAGCTAGCGCTGCGATGCAGTGGCCTAGACCACTGCGCCACCAGGGAGGCCCAAAATGTGGGTTTTAAGTGGAACTGGAACCTATTATTTGATACAGTAGGCCTGCTCTATATTTCACAGCAACAGTGAGTGCTAGTAGTCTGGCCCATGGCTATGGGAGGCCTTCCATCCTGTTTGTTTGGGCTGTTTCTATCGGCGCTTACTGGTTTTAAGTTCTATATATGCTCTGCAGGAAGTAGGCTGCAGAGCACCTTGAAATACACAATTACATTTCAGAGAGAGAGAGAGAGAGAGACAAAGGCACAAACACACAGACAGACAGACAGACAGACAGACAGACAGACAGACAGACAGACAGAACACACACAAACAGAGACACACACACAACACACACCGCACAGGAGGGAGAACACGTCACAAAGAATCACCTCTAGGGCTGAACTTTACCCTTCACCCACTCTACTGTAACCTAATCAGCACTGCTGACACACACACACACACACACACACACACACACACACACACACCCTTCTAAGAGGCGTGACCGTGCAGTGCGCGGCCATAGGGCTGTAACAGGCGCGACGGCTGTGCTGTGGTCTCTCACGCTCCTCTCGTCTCTCAGATAACACACTCTGTAATGACTCTGTTTATCTAAATAATGTCCAACAGAGGACAACTGACACTATGCATTAAAGCTGGACATCACTCTGTCAGACACAAACACACTTACACCCACACATTTATGCATACCTTGCACACAGCCACACTGTAGTAAGCCACAGCCTGTCTGCACCCACACAGAAACATACACGAAGCACACACACACATAAACACCAATGACTCAGTCTTAATTGGAAAAACTTTATGTATCAATACTTACAATATACATAGGCCTGTACCTCTGAAAGATCTGCAAGTCATGTAGGAAGAGTGTTGCAGTGCATTTGTCTACCCTGAATAGTGAGGAAGAATACAGAGGTCAGTGTTTTCCCACAAACGGTTTCTAAACGTGTAGTTGATGGTTTTAAAACGTTTCAGGGGTTTAGAAGACTTGGGTAATGTATCACTGACCTCCCAATCAATAAAAGACGAGCCGGATTCTGAATCACATTCATCACTGCTAATGATCATTTTCCGTCAAGTCTGCACACGCACACGCGCACCGCACACGCGCACACGCACACGCACACACACACACACACACACACACACACACACACACACACACACACACACACACACACACACACACACAGCAAAGCTATATATTCCTGCAGTTTTAGTTATCCATTTGTCTCACACTTTCTGTCCGATACATCTTTTCTCCCTCCTATGGCCCCAGTATTCCTCCTACAGTAGAGTTTCATCAGCTTGAGAATTGAAATGGATCACTCACTTGTTCTTTCTTTCAAGGTCCCCATAACCTTGTCTTTCCAGAAGAGCTTGTGAATCAAAATTAGAAACCCACCTTTCCTTCTACTTTGCACTTTAAAGGTTGGTACAAAACACTAACTTTGTGTGCATTTAATGCTCTTTTGGGAGGCATTTCTTTGGTGCTAAGCCATTGTTGGCACAATATCTGCAGGCAATTTGGGGAGAAATATAATGCTTCTGTATCTATATGTCTTCATGTTGTCTCTGACCTTCAGGGATGCTCTGGGTTTTCCCATGTTTCATCAGCTTCTAACACACACACACACACACACACACACACACACACACACACACACACACACACACACACACACACACACACAGAATGTGGTTAAGGTCCACGACAGATCAAACACACAGATGTACAAAGGGAGAAAGGCAAGCCAAGCCGTCTAGACTTCACAACGGTAACAGATACGACCACTGAGGCTGTCCTGAGCAGGACTCTGCTCTCTGTGTTCAGAGGAAATGTACCCCTATTAACTCCTGATCCTCAACAAGATCAGTGTGTGTGTGTGTGGATTGAGCCTTTATTGATATTTCTTTACTCAAAATGTATCTGGTGCAGGTACATCTGGGTATGACAGATGTACCTAAACGGTAGTTGCACTAAACATGTCATTGTAATTACCATTTAACTACATAGTCTGAGTGAAGTAACATAGAGTGGGGTCATCCTCTTTTGCAAGGTCGTCATACTTCTGCTGATCACCTTCCAGACTAATGAGAAGTAAGACTGACCCTTCTGTGCTTGAGTTCCTCCTACAAACTTCAAAGACATGGTTCACAGGCCCAAACTAGTCTATGTGTTGTGTGTGTGTGTGTATTGCAGTAGCTTACTTTATACTCAAAACCCCTAATGCCGTTTGTATTTCCCTTTATGGTCATCTGAATGTATCTGATTTTTTACACAAAATAGGTATTACAGTACATATTTCTGTGGTTGGGACGCAAGAGTCTATTTTACCATGGAGACCTTGAGATGCTTGCTTGTTGTTTCATTGGAAAATGTGTGTTTTCTGCCTTGACATTTGAACTCTAACATGATCTCACACCTCAGTGTTAACCCTTTCAGCCCCCAATGCTGATACTGTCACGTTACAATAGTCATGAGGATCCGTGCCCTCATGACCCACCGCTCACGGAGGCGGGAGAGTTTATCCCGCTTGTGTCCCGGGAACAGGTGTAGGATTTGGTCATCGATCCCTATATTTTGTTTGGTGTTCAAACTGGGAATGAGAAGGGTGGAAAACGGGGCATTTTCATCACATGCAAGGTCAACGTGTGATCTGAGAAAGCCCCCAAAAAAGAAAAGAGAGAAGAGTCAGTGTTTCTGTCCTGTAAGGCTGAATATCCAAGTCATTTCATCACCTTCATCCTGTAGAAATGCAGTTGCCACCTAGTGTGACTGAGAGTAGGTTTGTTTGCCTCGTTAGAGTAATTTCACAAATTTAGACTAAAAGATCAACAATTGTCACCTAAATAGTCGGGTAAATCCACAATATCACCTCTACCAGACACAGAGTTAGAGAAATAGAGTAGGCCTAAGCCAGTAGGACTCACTCACGTACACACATTTTTCTCCCCAGAACTCCTGTCACTCCAGTTTATGATGTTGCCCTATTTGATGGAGGGAGATTAAAGGTCTTTCCGTAGAGATTCCGAAGGTAACGATGCCATCGGAACGCACATCAGAGCACTAACTTCCGAACACTGCCGCGGAATGTGAGGAAACATTTAGAAGGCAACACATGGAGCACATGCAACCCATACGAAAAAGAAAATACAATTGACCCTATGCATGTAACCCTATATATTTGACCCTATGAAAATACATTTGACCCTATGCATGTAACCCTATACATTTGACCCTATGAAAATACATTTGACCCTATTTTGGCTCAAATACATGTATATGCATGTAATGCAATACATGTAATGCCCGACAATTTTCCAGAAATTCCCGGCTATTATATCAAGTCTACAGGGTGGCCAAAGTGGTTCCTAATTCGGCTTTTTAAATTATTCTTTACGTATTAATCAATTAAGATTTTTTTGGGGTCCACCATGCCAAAACTTTCCCAGAGGGTCAGAAGTTTACATACACTCAATTAGTATTTGGTACCATTGCCTTTAAATTGTCTAACTTGGGTCAAATGTTTCGGGTAGCCTTCCACAAGCTTCCCAAAATAAGTTGGGTGAATTTTGGCCAATTCCTCCTGACAGAGCTGGTGTAACTGAGTCAGGTTTGTAGGCCTCTTTGCTCGCACAAGCTTATTCAGTTCGGCCTAAAAATTCCTATGTGATTGAGGTCTGGGCTTTGTGATGGCCACTCCAATACCTTGACTTTGTTGTCCTTAAGCCATTTTGCCACAACTTTGGAAGTATGCTTGATGTCTTGAGATGTTGCTTCAATATATCCACATCATTTTCCTGCCTCATGATGCCATCTATTTTGTGAAGTGCACCAGTCCCTCCTGCAGCAAAGCTTCACGGTTGGGATGGTGTTCTTCGGCTTGCAAGCCTCCCCCTTTTTCCTCCAAACATAACGATGGTCATTATGACCAAAGAGTTATTTTTTGTTTCATCAGACCAGAGGACATTTCTCCAAAAAGTACGATCTTTGTCCCCAAACCATAGTCTGGCTTTTTTATGGTGGTTTTGGAGCAGTGGCTTCTTCCTTGCTGAGCGGCCTTTCAGATTATGTCGATAAAGGACTCATTTTACTGTGGATATAGATATTTCTGTATCGGTTTCCTCCAGCATCTTCACAAGGTCCTTTGCTGTTGTTCTGGGATTGATTTGCACTTTTTGCACCAAAGTACGTTCATCTCTAGGAGACAGAACGCATCTCCTTCCTGAGGCGTATGATGGCTGGTGGGTCCCATGGTGTTTATACTTGCATACTATTGTTTGTAATGAACGTGGTACCTTCAGGCTTTTGGAAATTGCTCCCAAGGATGAACCAGACTTGTGGAGGTCTACTTTTTTTTCTGAGGTCTTGGCTGATTTCTTTTGTTTTTCCCATGATGTCAAGCAAAGAGGCACTGAGTTTGAAGGTAGGCCTTGAAATACATCCACAGCTACACCTCCATTTGACTCAAATGATGTCAATTTGCCTATCAGAAGCTTCTAAATCCATTACATCTTTTTCTGGAATTTTCCAAGCTGTTTAAAGGCACAGTCAACTTAGTGTATGTAGACTTCTGACCCACTGGAATTGTGATACAGTGAATTAAAAGTGAAATAATCTGTCTTTAAACAATTGTTGGAAAAAGTACTTGTGTCATGCACAAAGTAGATGTCCTAACCGACTTGCCAAAACTATAGTTTGTTAACAAGAAATTTGTGGAGTGGTTGAAAAACTTGTTTTAATGACCCCAACCTAAGTGTACGTAAACCTCCGACTTCAACTGTATATAATTGACATTGAGATGGTGAGTTAAAAAAAAGAGCACATACTCAACTTCATGAAAAACGAGTTATCCCATCTTAAGAAGACAAAGATAAAAAAAAGTCAGCTCAATTAAATAATGAAAAAACGTTGGGCACTAGGCTGTTTTTATTATTATTTAATTTATTTGGGGGAATTTTTTGGTTGAGGAATTTACAGGTACAAAATCTATTTCAATTCATATTTTCAGTTTATATATCATATACCAGTTGGCTGCCACTCAAAAGAAAAACAAAAGTAACAAATACATACAGAGAAATTAGTATATTGATCAAACAGCATAAAAGTTTGAGAGCATAAAAGTTTTTTAACAAACCCGCTTTGATCTTGAGGCAGGGCGACAACATTTTGGAAAATAGTTTAATATCTGTGTTTTTCAAAGACAGGGGGTGATAGTGAGAATACTGGGTGCTATCCATACCATTTTTCTTTTAAAAGTGAAATATTAGTGCTGTATTCTTACAAATTAACCTTTATAAACGGCTGTGTTAATCATTTTGAGCAATAGTGTAGCTAATTAATTCCAAATGTCAAAAAGACCACAGGAAGAATACCATCCTATCAACGCAATTTAAAAAACTAGGGCTTTACATTGATGCTGAAAGCTTTGAGCATTTTGGAGGGTTAGTGGATTAAAATCCTCCTAAAAGTCACATAGGATGCATAAAGGGAAATGTTAAAATGCTGAATTTATGCATTTTAGCAAGTCTTTATTCATATTGAAAATCTGATTTATTGAGTTCTCCATGTGGTCTACATTAAACTTCTTATGGCTGGGGACAGTATTGAGTAGCTTGGATGAATAAGGTGCCCAGAGGTGCCCAGAGTAAACTGCCTGCTCCTCAGTCCCAGTTGCTAACATATGCATATTATTAGTATATTTGGATAGAAAACACTCTGAAGTTTCTAAAACTGTTTGAATGGCATCTGTGAGTATAACAGAACTCATATGGCAGGCAAAAATCTGAGGAAAAATCCAAACAAGAAGTGGGAAATCTGAGGTTGGTCGATTTTCAACTCAGCCCCTATTGAAGATACTGTGGGATATTGGTCATGTTGCACTTCCCAAGGCTTCCACTAGATGTCAACCGTCTTTAGAAACTTGTTTGAGGCTTCTACTGTAAAGGAGGGGCTCATAAGGAGTCTTTGAGTCAGTGGTCTGGCAGAGTGCCACAGGCTCGTGACGCTCGTTCATGTGAGAGTTAGCTCCCGTTCCACTGCTTTTCTACAGACAAAGGAATTCTCCGGTTGGAACATTATTGAAGATTTATGTTAACTTCTTGACCATACTTGAGACGCAGACGTCTCAAGTATGCCCCTGGAAATGCAAATGCGCTACGCTAAATGCTAAATATACTCGTTACAACTCAATCTTTGATCAAAATTCACAAGCAGGGTATTGAATTAAAGCTACACTCGTTGTGAACCTAGCCAGCAAGTCAGATTTTTAAAATGCTTTTCGGCGAAAGCATGAGAAGCTATTATCTGATAGCATGCACCCCCCAAAATGCCAGCACGACACGTAAACAACAGATTTTGCGGTAGCCGGCGCTACCCAAAACGCAGAAATAAAATATAAAACATTCATTACCTTTGACGAGCTTCTTTCTTGGCACTCCTATATGCCCCATAAACATCACTATTGGGTCTTTTTTTCGTTTAAATCGGTCCATATATACCCAAAATAGCTTTGTATGGAAGCTGTGTCATTCAGAAAAAAAACATCGTTTTTAAACGCTGCGTAATTTTTTAAAATTAAAAAAGTCGACGATAAACTTTCACAAAACACTTCGAAATCCTTTTGTAATCCAACTTTAGGTATTAGTAAACGTTTATAATCTATCAAAATGATTACAGGGCGATGTATTTTCAATAGGTCTTCGCTTGCAAATGAATGGCTGCTAATGTCTTCATCAACTACATCCGGGTGAAGACTGGGAAAATGGATGCCAGATAGATGGATTTTCCAACAATTAATTCAATTGAAAATGAGGACAATGGCGACATCGTGTGGAATTTGTATGAATTGCAGGCAGGTCGATATTATATTCTGTTCTCTTTTAACAACTCGTGGAAGTGACTTATGGAAATTATTTTTAGCTTTCAGAGAGCAGTTTTTCTTGCGTTTTTCAATGAAACACACAATCTGTTATAGTCACAGCCGTGATTTAACCAGTTTTATAAACTTCAGAGTGTTTTCTATCCACACATACTAATCATATGCATATACTATATTCCTGGCATGAGTAGCAGGACGCTGAAAAGTTGCGCGATTTTTAACAGAATTTTCGAAAAAGGAGGGGGTAGAAGTAAGAGGTTTTAAAAACACCCTAAAGATTGATTCTATACATCATTTGACATGTTTCTACGGACTGTAACGGAACGTTTTGACATTTTGTCTGCTCCCAGTGAACGCGCTTTGTGAGTTTTGATTTGTTTACCAAACACGCTAACAAAAGAAGCTATTTGGACATAAATGATGGACATTATCGAACAAATCAAACATTTATTGTGGAACTGGGATTCCTGGGAGTGCATTCTGATGAAGATCATCAAAGGTAAGTGAATATTTATAATGCTATTTCTGACTAATATTGACTACACAACATGGCGGGTATCTGTATGGCTGGTTTGGGCTCTGAGCGCCGTACTCAGATTATAGCATGGTGTGCTTTTGCTGAAAGGTTTAAAAACAAATCTGACACAGCGGTTGCATTAAGGAGAAGTTTATCTAAAGTTCCATGTATAATAGTTGTATCTTTTATCAATGTTTATTATGAGTATTTCTGTGAATTGATGTGGCTCTCTGTAAAATCACCGGATGTTTTTGGAACTTCTGAACATAACGCGCCAATGTCTACTGATATTTTTTTATAAAAATATTATCTTTATCGAACAAAACATATATGTATTGTGTAACATTAAGTCCTATGAGTGTCATCTGATGAAGATCACCAAAGGTTAGTGATTCATTTTATCTCTATTTCTGATTTTTGTGACTCCTCTCTTTGGCTGGAAAAATGGCTGTGTTTTTCTGTGTCTTGGCTCTGACCTAACATAATCGTTTGTGGTGCTTTTGCCGTAAAGCTTATTTGAAATCGGACATTGTGGTGGGATTAACAAGAAGTGTATCTTTAAAATGGTGTGAAATACTTCTATGTTTGAGGAATTTAAATTATGGGATTTCTGTTGTTTTGAATTTGGCGCCCTGCACTTTCACTGGCTGTTGTCATACAGATCCCTTTAACGGGATTTCAGCCCTAAAAAGTTTTAAAGGGCACTTCATTTCATATAATAGGCTTGGTGCATCATTTCTACTTAACATATCAAAGGGACGCAAAAGACACTAATTTCATGGAACGACCCAGTACACGTTAAGTTCTGCCCTTTGGGCATTGATTGCAATGCTCTTTTTTGTTTATTTGTCATATGCACATGAAATACATAGTCAACACATTTATCATGTTTTTAGTCATTTTTGTAGTCATTTAAATGCATTTAAATGCATGTTAGTGCTTTTGGTAGGCTTTCGGTATGTATCAAGTACAATAAAAATGCATTTTGACAAAATATATTGTAGCGGCGGGAACATATTAGAAGACTTGGATACGTGGCTTGTTGGGGGCGTGGCTTTTTGGCCTCCCATGAGATGGATTGTCATGCCAGTTCATTTCTGTGATTAAAGTTTATACACTGCTAGTTCTACAGTGTTAATGAGATTAACACAAGTGCAAGTGATACTAAGGTTTTCATTTATGTAATTTAGCAGATGGCATTATCCAGAACAACTTACAGGAGCAACTAGGGTTAAGCACCTTGCTCAAGGGCACAGAGTCAGCCTTGAGCTAGTCAGCTCAGGGATGCAAACCAGCGACCTTTCGGATACTGGCCCAACGCGCTTAACCATTAGGCTACAAGTTAAGTTGTTAAGACAGTCATCATTTTGCTATAATATGATTTGTCCATATTTTTATATTTGCTGTATGTTGAAATTTACGTGCATTGGAATTTATTTTAAATAACATTTCCAAATACATTTTAAAATATATTTACCAAAGATATTGATAAATACATGTGAAAATATATTCTAAAATAATTTATTTAATGTTTATGATATACATTTTACATACATTTACAGTGCCTTCGAAAATGTTCTTAAATAACAGCCTTATTCTAAAATATATTAAATATTTTTTTTCCCCATAGCAATCTACACACAATACCCCATAATGACAAAGTGCAAACAGGTTTTTAGACATTTTTAAAAATGTATTACAACTAAACAACTGAAATACCATATTTACATAAGTATTCAGACCCTTTGCTATGAGACTCAAAATTGAGCACAGGTGCATCCTGTTTCCATTGAGCTTTCTTGAGATGTTTCTAGCTACAACTTGATTGGAGACTACTTGTGGTAATGCAATTGATTGGACATGATTTGGAAAGTCACACACCTGTCTATATAAGGTCCCACAGTTGACAGTGCATGTCAGAGCAAAAACCAAGTCATGAAGTCGAATGAACTGTCCGTAGAGCTCCGAGCCAGGATTGTGTCAAGGAACAGATCTGGAGAATGGTACCAAAACATTTCTGCAGCATTGAAGGTCCCCAATAACATAGTGGCCTTCGTCGTTCTTAAAGGGAATACGTTTGGAACCACCAAGACTCTTCCTAGAGCTGGCTGCCCAGCCAAACGGAGCAATCGGGGGAGAAGGGCCTTGGTCAGGAAGGTGACCAAGAACCCGATGGTCACTCTGACAGAGCTCCAGAGTTCCTCTGTGGAGATGGGAGAAGCTTCCAGAAGGACAACCGTCTCTGCAGCACTCCACCAATCAGGACTTTATGGTAGAGTGGCCAGACGGAAGCCACTCCTCAGTAAAAAGCACATGACAGCCCGCTTGGAGTTTTCCAAAAGGCACCTAAAGACGCTCAGACCATGAGAAACAAGATTCTCTGGTCTAATGAAACGAAGATTGAACTCTTTGGCCTGAATCCGAAGCCTCACATCTGGAGTAAACCTGGCACCATCCCTACAGTGAAGCATGTTGGTGGTACCATCATGCTGTGGGGGATGTTTTTCAGGGGCAGGGACTGGGAGACTAGTCAGAATCAAGGCAAAGATGATTATTGAGCAAAGCACAGAAGGATCCTTGATGAATACCTGCTCAAGAGTGCTTAGGACCTCAGACTGGGGCGAAGGTTCACCTTCCAACAGGACAATGACCCTAAGCACACAGCCATGACAAAGCAGGAGTGGCTTCGGAACAAGTCTCTGAATGTCTTTGAGTGGCCTAGCCAGAGCCCGGACTTGAATCCAATTGAATATCTCTGGAGCGACCTGAAAATAGCTGTGCAGCAATGCTCCCCATCTAACCTAACAGAGCTTGAGAGGATATGCAGAGAAGAATGGGAGAAATTCCCCAAATACAGGTGTGCCAAGCTTGTAGCGTCATACCCAAGAAGACTCAAGGCTGTAATCGCTGCCAAAGCTGCTTCAACAAAGTACTGAGTAAAGGGTCTGAATACTTACTGTATGTAAATGTGATATTTCTGATTTTTTATATTTGTATAAATTAGCCAACATTTCTAAAAACCTGTTTTTGCTTTGTCATTATGTGATATTGTGTGTAGACTGATGAGGGGGGAAACTATTTCATCCATTTTAGAACAAGGCTGTAACGTAACAAAATGTGGGAAAAGTGAAAGGGTCTGAATACTCTCCGAAGGCAATGTCCAAGATGTATAACATATATATCAACATTTTAAATACATTCCTTAATATATGTTGGAATGCATTTAAAAATATATAACAATGAAAACATTATTTGGACCATTTTATATATTTCACATGTATCCTAAAAATGTATCTAAAAATATATTTTAAATGTATTTTTTTCCATTTGGGAAGTCACACGGAAAACATATGTAGCGCACACACAAGCAACACAAATTAAATATACTAAACAAAAATATAAACACAACATGCAACAATTTCAAACGTTTTACTGAGCTACAGTTCATGAAAGGAAATAAGTCAATTGAAATAAATTCATTCATTCTATGAAAATCAAAAGTAACAGTCAGTATCTGGTGTGGCCACCAGCTGCATTAAGTACTGCAGTTCATCTCCTCCTCGTGGATTGCACCATATTTGCCAGTTCTTGCTGTGAGATGTTATCCCACTCTTCCACCAAGGCACCTGCAAGTCCCCAGACATTGCTGGCCATGGCAGAACACTGACATTCCTGTTTAGCAGGAAATCACGCACAGAACAAGCAGTATGGCTGGTGGCATTGTCATGCTGGAGGGTCATGTCAGGATGAGCCTGCAGGAAGGGTACCACATGAGGGAGGAGGATGTCTTCCCTGTAACGCACAGCGTTGAGATTGCCTGCAATGACAACAAGCTCAGTCCGATGATGCTGTGACACACCACCCCAGACCATGACAGACCTTCCACCTCCAAATCGATCCCGCTCCAGAGTACAGGACTCAGTGTAACGCTCATTCCTTTGACGATAAACGCGAATCTGACCATCACCCCCGGTGAGACAAAACCACAACTTGTCAGTGAAGAGCACTTTTTGCCAGTCCTGTCTGGTCCAGCGACAGTGGGTTTGTGCCCATAGGCGATGTTGTTGCCAGTGATGTCTGGTGAGGACCGGCCTTACAGCAGGCCTACAAGCCCTCAGTCCAGACTCTCTCAGCCTATTAAGGACAGTCTGAGCACTGATGGAGGGATTGTGGGTTCCTGGTGTAACTCGGGCAGTTGTTGTTACCATCCTGTACCTGTTCCGCAGGTGTGATGTTTGGATGTACCGATCCTGTGCAGGTGCTGCACCATGTGGTCTGCCACTGCGATGACAATCAGCTGTACGTCCTGTCTCCCTGTAGCGCTGTTTTAGGTGTCTCACAGTACGGACATTGCAATTTATTGCCCTGGCCATATCTGCAGTCCTCATGCCTCCTTGCAGCATGCCTAAGGCACGTTCACGCAGATGAGCAGTTGACCATGGGCATCTTTCTTTTTGTGTTTTTCAGAGTCAGTAGAAAGGCCCCTTTAGTGTCCTAAGTTTTCATAACTGTGACCTTAATTGCCTACCACCTGTAAGCTGTTAGTGTCTTAACGACCGTTCCACAAGTGCATGTTCATTCATTGTTTCTGGTTCATTGAACACGCATGGGAAACAGTGTTTAAACCCTTTACAATGAAGATCTGTGAAGTCATTTGGATTTTTATGAAATATCTTTGAAAGACAGGTTCCTGAAAAAGGTAAGTTTGTTCTGAGTTTGTTTGCAACATGGAGAGGATATAATAGAAGATACACTATTTAGAATGTACCAATGCGGTACAGTGCATTGTTTAATCAAATCAAATCAAATCAAATGTATTTATATAGCCCTTCGTACATCAGCTGATATCTCAAAGTGCTGTACAGAAACCCAGCCTAAAACCCCAAACAGCAAGCAATGCAGGTGTAGAAGCACGGTGGCTAGGAAAAACTAGGCTATGTGGGGTGGCCAGTCCTCTTCTGGCTGTGCCGGGTGGAGATTATAACAGAACATGGCCAAGATGTTCAAATGTTCATAAATGACCAGCATGGTCGAATAATAATAATAAGGCAGAACAGTTTAAACTGGAGCAGCAGCACGGTCAGGTGGACTGGGGACAGCAAGGAGTCATCATGTCAGGTATTCCTGGGGCATGGTCCTAGGGCTCAGGTCCTCCGAGAGAGAGAAAGAAAGAGAGAATTAGAGAGAGCATATGTAGGATGGCCATTCCTCTTCTGGCTGTGCCGGGTGGAGATTATAACAGAACATGGCCAAGATGTTCAAATGTTCATAAATGACCAGCATGGTCGAATAATAATAAGGCAGAACAGTTGAAACTGGAGCAGCAGCACGGCCAGGTGGACTGGGGACAGCAAGGAGTCATCATGTCAGGTAGTCCTGGGGCATGGTCCTAGGGCTCAGGTCCTCCGAGAGAGAGAGAGAAGGAGAGAATTAGAGAACGCACACTTAGATTCACACAGGACACCGAATAGGACAGGAGAAGTACTCCAGATATACCAAACTGACCCTAGCCCCCCGACACGTAAACTACTGCAGCATAAATACTGGAGGCTGAGGCAGGAGGGGTCAGGAGACACTGTGGCCCCATCCGAGGACACCCCCGGACAGGGCCAAACAGGAAGGATATAACCCCACCCACTTTGCCAAAGCACAGCCCCCACACCACTAGAGGGATATCTTCAACCACCAACTTACCATCCTGAGACAAGGCTGAGTATAGCCCACAAAGACCTCCGCCTCGGCACAACCCAAAGGGGGGGGGCGCCAACCCAGACAGGATGACCACATCAGTGAATCAACCCACTCAGGTGACACACCCCCTCCAGGGACGGCATGAGAGAGCCCCAGTAAGCCAGTGACTCAGCCCCTGTAATAGGGTTAGAGGCAGAGAATCCCAGTGGAAAGAGGGGAACCGGCCAGGCAGAGACAGCAAGGGCGGTTCATTGCTCCAGAGCCATTCCGTTCACCTTCCCACTCCTGGGCCAGACTACACTCAATCATATGACCCACTGAAGAGATGAGTCTTCAGTAGAGACTTAAAGGTTGAGACCGAGTTTGCGTCTCTGACATGGGTAGGCAGACCGTTCCATAAAAATGGAGCTCTATAGGAGAAAGCCCTGCCTCCAGCTGTTTGCTTAGAAATTCTAGGGACAATTAGGAGGCCTGCGTCTTGTGACCGTAGCGTACGTGTAGGTATGTACGGCAGGACCAAATCAGAGAGATAGGTAGGAGCAAGCCCATGTAATGCTTTGTAGGTTAGCAGTAAAACCTTGAAATCAGCCCTTGCTTTGACAGGAAGCCAGTGTAGAGAGGCTAGCACTGGAGTAATATGATCAATTTTTTTTGGTTCTAGTCAGGATTCTAGCAGCCGTATTTAGCACTAACTGAAGTTTATTTAGTGCTTTATCCGGGTAGCCGGAAAGTAGAGCATTGCAGTAGTCTAACCTAGAAGTGACAAAAGCATGGATTAATTTTTCTGCATCATTACAAAACAATGATTTTCTGCATCAGTTTATAGTTACTTAAATAGCAATGGAGACACTGATAAAACCACCTAATGTCTACTTACACCATCATAACTGAAGCACACACAGAGAGATGGTGCCAGGGGTGGTGATAAAATGGCAGTCGTCTACAGTTTGCCAAACAGCCTTGTTCTTAATTTCTTCCTCAGGCTCTCCACGTTCATAAAGCTCCTACCTAGTCCCTCATCTCCCCTCTTTAGCATATTTATGACAAAGGCGGATGGGACTTTTTGTTTTTTTATGGTCCCCATCCAGAAACTTAACTTAGTTCTTCGCCTCAAACCATGGCTTGGGCCACTAAGTTAACACTTCAGCAAATAGGATTCTGAATTCGCTCTCACACTTAGCTGTAGCCGTAGCGTTAGCGACAGATGCTGATGAGCATCAGATTGCTATTATCGTTGGTGTGACTGATACAGACGGGGCTGGGCAGGTGCCCCAGACTGCTGAGTCAGGTCTAAACATACACACTGTAGTAGCAGACAGCAACCCTACATTACTTGTTTGCGCGTGTGTGTGTGTGTGTGTGTGTGTGTGTGTGTGTGTGTGTGTTGTACACATGTGTAGATTATGTTGATCAAACTTAAATCATTGTTTTGTAATTCCAGGTGTAGCCTGTATCTTAACTTTGTTCATAGTTTTGTATCAGTCAGCAATAATATTACCAGCTGGCATAAAATCTATGTTAGTCTGTCTAGCATCCTGATCACTTACCATTAAAAAACACTCTCTCCTAATGCTTAGCCTGTTCTTTCTCCTTGTCTTTACCCATCTCTCACTGGTCTTCTCTTACCCCCATCACTTTGTATGTGTGAACGCAGACAACACACACACACACACACACACACACACACACACACACACACACACACACACACACACACACACACACACACACACACACACACACACACACACACATTCCACTGAACTCACAGTGAACTCTGTGTATAAGTACAGCTCTGGTGCCAATTGGAGCGTGGCTGGAGGGCACCATCGCCTCTCCCATTAGGATAATGGGAATCCCTCTCTGGCTCATAATCCACAGAGAGAGAGAGATTGAGAGGGAGAGAGAAAGAGAGGGATGGATGGGGGTTACGGAGGGTGGATGGAAGGGACAGGTAGAGTGTGAAGAATTGGGTTAGAAGAAGAGAAAAAATAAAGAAATAAACAAGGAAGGAAAGAAAGAAAGCCCAGGGCTAGAGCTATGCAGTATGCACAGTACTCAGGTGTTATGCACAGTACTCAGGTGTTATGCACAGTACTCAGGTGTTATGAATGACATTGGGCAGTTAACACAGCTGTGTGTGGTGCAGGCTATGGATGTCTACAGTGCGTGTGCGTGTGCGTGTGTGTGTGTGTGTGTGTGCGTAGAGGGTTGTGTGTATGTGTGTGTGTGGTGCAGGCTGTAGACATTTACAATGTGTGTGTGCAGGTGGGGGTGTGCTTGGGCGGATGTTAATTTCCAGCATAGGAAAGTGTCCTCAACATCCCAGCGTGATTCATATTAAAACTCAATTGGCCTTCAAATTTAGCTGGACCCCCAAAGTCCCCACCGGTGAGTGGGAAATGGTTGTTAATGGCACAGCAGCCTGCAATCACACAGCTGAAATTGAATCTGACCGTAGAAGCCAATGGGCCAGATACTGTCTGAATGCCTGACCATTACACAGATGACATTCTCTCAGATGGACACTCCCTTTGCTCAGATTGGAGGCACTGGAGGTGTGTGTCTGGCAACCTGGTTTGAGCGTGTGCGCATATGTGAACATTCCTCTGTGTGTGTGTGTGTGTGTGCGCGCGCGCGTGTGTGTGGCCAACTTCAATGATGTGTATGCGATGTGTGTCATAAATAGTGAGAAAAAATGTCCGTCCTGCCTCAGGGTAATGTATGCGCTTATGTGTATGTATTGTGTGAGTGTGCCTGCTACAGTGTGTGTGACTGGCCTGTTAGCAGTAGCACAGTCTGTGTTGTGAGGGATGGTAGCACTGGATGGGAGATGGGAGCCAGAGAGGCTATCACCCTCCTGCTGGCTCTGTGCATTCACTTTAACCTGCAGATAATTACCACACAAACTATTTACCGCCACACCAAACTTTACCACCTAGGACATCCACTACTGAACAGTAACACAAACAGGAAACACGCAAAAGGTTAACCTACAGTATATCAATAGTTCAACTTAAAGACTCATAATAACTGATGTAGAATGGCAGTGGAGCAGTTGACCCTGACATGCGCTCAGGGCATTATAGAGGAACACAGCGAAGTGAGTGTATACCATAGTCTAAGTCAAACTCAAATGAATGTTACTAACATTATATTTATTTATATTTGACACATTTTTCATTTCTGGTGCAAAAACTATATGGTTCTACACTTCAACAATTCCCCCTTTACACGTATATACTACATGTACAAATCTAAATGCCCCTTCCCTATCTTTTCCTCGTCCTTTCCCTCTCTACATCCTCCCTCCCTTCCTTTCCTGTTTCCCCTCTTCCCCCTGTATCCACCTCCATGGCAGATGCACAGGGCCCGAGGCAGGTCTTCAGACTACTCTCTGTTACAGTTTCATTCTCTTTCCCCCCACGACAGAAATGAGCTGCCATGCTAAACCCTGTCGACTGTGACAGCCAGTCTCAGCAGTGAGACTCAGTCCATATTGACTGAGCTTCTAATGTTTGTCCCTCCACTGTCACTGTTAAACCTGCCTGGTTTTTCCCCCCACCTGGATAGTCCAGTTTTCAACCTAATTTCTAGCAGACATTAAGAATGAATAGGCTACAAATTATTGCGAACTGCTACAAGAGGGTTGGGGACAAACTGTTTGTTCTTCACCAGTTGTTAAGGTGGCACCCGTACCACTATATACTGGTGTGGGCTGAGTGGTTGGTCTCAAACGTGGTTAGAGCTAGCACATGGCTAACACGACGCTAAGGTTTTTATCATTTATCTTACCAGTGCTACATGCTACCATACTGCTAATGACTGCATCATCAATCACACCAGAGCTATGCTAGCACTTGGCTAATGTATTTATCATTAATCTTATCAGTGCTGTCTTTCCACATCATTTCAGGGCTCCGCCATGATTTCTAGGACTAATTTGATGGTAATGAACCCATCCACACACAGTGCTTGATGAATATAGTGATAAATGGCCTTCTGCTATGTTTTGGACAAGCCGCATCTGATCTCATTAGATGATCTCTTGCCTTCACTCTGTTTACATGCATGTTAACCCGTACGGAGCTCAGTCAAAATACTGTCGTCAATGAAAATGCATAGAATGCCTTGATTCATTGATCACTTGCATGTACCGTCTACTTTAGCAGGTTTTACGGCACTGAGTAAGTTTCAGCTGTTTTCTCGCAGAACGTGTTGCATTGTTCCTACTTTTACCTCTCATGCAGTCCATATCCCTCTAACCATACAGTATATTGGCATTATATTCAGCAAATTCCGGCAGGTGGTCAATTTCTCCTGATTAGTCATTGGTGACATGGCTCGCCCATTCAGCAGTTCCTCTCATAAGTGGTGATCTCTGGGGTGACTGATATACACTTATAGACTGCCCCTAGTCTATACAAAGACATACAGATGACCTCTAGTTGATAAGAGACCGCCTCCAGTCTATACAAAGACATACAGATGACCTCTAGTTGATAAGAGACTGCCTCTAGTCTATACAGAGACATACAGACGACCTCTAGTTGATAAGAGACCGCCTCCAGTCTATACAAAGACATACAGATGACCTCTAGTTGATAAGAGACTGCCTCTAGTCTATACAGAGACATACAGACGACCTCTAGTTGATAAGAGACTGCCTCTAGTCTATACAGAAACATACAGACAACCTCTAGTTGATAAGAGACTGCCTCTAGTCTATACAGAAACATACAGACAACCTCTAGTTGATAAGAGACTGCCTCTAGTCTATACAGAGACATACAGACAACCTCTAGTTGATAAGAGACTGCCTCTAGTCTATACAGAGACATACAGACGACCTCTAGGTGATAAGAGACTGCCTCTAGTCTATACAGAGACATACAGACGACCTCTAGTTGATAAGAGACTGCCTCTAGTCTATACAGAGACATACAGACGACTTCTAGTTGATAAGAGACTGCCTCTAGTCTTTACAGAGACATACAGACGACCTCTAGTAGATAAGAGACTGCCTCCTGTGTTTATTGTGTGTATTCCATGTTTACCCAATAGCCTGTGGCTTTGGAACATGGAGCAGATCCATTCAATTCCAAACGATTCCCGGCTGGACCTGGAGCGCCCTTCCAACCCTATGGGGTAAATGTAGTCCCACCAGGGGTTAAGGAGTGTATATCAGCCCAGAGTTAGCCCCCTAGCATCCCTGCTGCTGTCTTCTCATTACCCTCATCCTGATCTCCACTACCCTTGACCGCTGCTCCCATATGGGAAGGAAGTCCCCTCCACAGTCAGTCCTGTCTGCCTCTCAGTCTCCACTCAGTACTAGGAGCTATCATAACCCAAAACCAGGGATTCAGACAATAGGTCAAGCTATAATGGTAGATTCCCAAACTGCAGATACTCAAGACTCTCCATCTAAAGAGACTCTGATCTCTGATGAGAGGACAACATTCAGAGAGAGAGACTAGAAAGTGCTGATATCACATACTGTACGCACACACACATTGCGGATGATGGCTTTGGGTGCAGCGCAGCTGTATTCCCAAACCCTCTCAGATTTATGCTCTTGCTCGGCACAGTTATTACAGCCAGAGTTTATTGGGAAACATTATGAGAACTGTCTAACAAATCGCTTATGCTCCCGTAATTGGATTACAACGGCAGTGTGCTCCCACTAGTGAGATTTGGCAGCCAAGACCACACGCACGCCCATACACATACAAACGCACGCAAACACACACCACACACACTGCGCAGACAAAGTGACCTATATAAATTAACACAAGTATACTGTAGAATGGCACTCAGTATAGCAGTGGTAACCAGCCCACCCAACTAGCCCAGTCCCCACCCCACTACCCTTTATGTACTGTGTGTGTGTGTGTGTGTGTGTGTGTGTGTGTGTGTGTGTGTGTGTGTGTGTGTGTGTGTGTGTGTGTGTGTGTGTGTGTGTGTGTGTGTGTGTGTGTGTGTGTGGCAGGCAGGCAGGCAGGCAGGCAGGCAGGCAGGCAGGCAGGCAGGCAGGCAGGCAGGCAGGCAGGCAGGCAGGCAGGCAGGCAGGCAGACAAGGATTGCTTCACACAATCCTTGTTTCATACACTTCATTTTGTGGGTGGGTGGAGTTTGGGAGATTAGTGACACCCACTATAGAGACGTTTGACCCTATGCCTCTACCCACTGTGGCAGGGGTTCATTCTCTATGCAAATGAGCAGGGTTATTGTCCTGGGCGTGTGAGTCTTTTGTCAGAGCCAGCTTTGACTGATCACAGCCTGACAGCTCCAATGTGTGTGTGTGTGTGTGTGTGTGTGTGTGTGTGTGTGTGCATTGAAATAATCATTATAGGTGGGTGTACCCAGCAATCAGCAGATTTATTGTGACCCCACCTCCACACACACACACACACACACACACACACACACACACACACACACACACACACACACACACACACACACACACACACACACACACACACACACACACACACCCCTGCCCAAGTCGAGCAGCTGAGTCTGTCATCACACACAAAGAGGCCATCCACACACACAAAGCAGCCCTCCACACACACACACACACACACACACACACACATACGGCTGCACGCCCCCTTATTCATCATGCTAAAGTTAATTGGTCCGGGCTTTAAACAACTCTCTACCACCGCCTCTTAACACACATTGCCAGTGACTGCTGACCTTAACACAACACAACACACCCGCACGCAAATGCACACACGCACACACAGTACCTATTGATTCACCTAGCTGAACGGAAGACTGGGTGAATTGCAAGCTGGGCTTCCACATTATCAGGACAGAAAGAGCATGGTTCCCACCATCAGTATTTATTTTTTATTTGTATTTTTATTTCACCTTTATTTAACCAGGTAGGCTAGTTGAGAACAAGTTCTCATTTACAAATGCGACCTGGCCAAGATAAAGCATAGCAGTGTGAACAGACAACAACACAGAGTTACACATGGAGTAAACAATAAACAAGTCAATAACACAGTAGAAAAAAAAGAAAGAGTCTATATACATTGTGTGCAAAAGGCATGAGGAGGTAGGCGAATAATTACAATTTAGCACTGGAGTGATAAATGATCAGATGGTCATGTGCAGGTAGAGATACTGGTGTGCAAAAGAGCAGAAAAGTAAATAAATAAAAACAGTATGGGGATGAGGTAGGTAAATTGGGTGGGCTATTTACCGATGGACTATGTACAGCTGCAGCAATCGGTTAGCTGCTCAGATAGCAGATGTTTAAAGTTGGTGAGGGAGATAAAAGTCTCTAAGTTCAGCGATTTTTGCAATTCGTTCCAGTCACAGGCAGCAGAGAACTGGAAGGAAAGGCGGACAAATGAGGTGTTGGCTTTAGGGATGATCAGTGAGATACACCTGCTGGAGCACGTGCTACGGGTGGGTGTTGCCATTGTGACTAGTGAACTGAGATAAGGCGGAGCTTTACCTAGCATGGACTTGTAGATGACCTGGAGCCAGTGGGTCTGGCGACGAATATGTAGCGAGGGCCAGCCGACTAGAGCATACAGGTCGCAGTGGTGGGTGGTATAAGGTGCTTTAGTAACAAAACGGATGGCACTGTGATAAATGGCACTGTGAAACCAGATTGCACAGCGGAGAAGGTACGGTGGGATTCGAGATGGTCAGTGATCTGGGCAGGATGGATATAGGTCTGTAACAGTTTGGGTCTAGGGTGTCTCCCCCTTTGAAGAGGGGGATGACCGCGGCAGCTTTCCAATCCTTGGGGATCTCAGACGATACGAAAGAGAGGTTGAACAGGCTGGTAATAGGGGTTGCGACAATGGCGGCGGATAGCTTCAGAAATAGAGGGTCCAGATTGTCAAGTATGAAATAGAGTAGAAGGCTGGAGATGACAGAGAATATCTACTGGGTCAAATAGTACCTACACACTGGGCACAGACTTCAATTCAACATCTAATCCATGTTGGTTCAACGTCATGTCATTGAAATGACGTGGAAACAACGTTGATTTAACCAGTGTGTGCCTAGTGGGTAGTCTGGTGTATTCTGTACACACACTCAACACTCCCAAAGCCCATTAGCTGGCAGGCTGTTGAGACAGGTTGACTGTGTGCTGTTCATACTTCAGAGAGCAGACCTAAAGGAAGGGTCTGGCAGAGACCCAACCAAACACCAACAGCAACACACACACCGACAGAGTACACACACCACAGACCCAACACTTCAGACCATACACACACTCAACAGGCAACGCCCCACTCAATAAATACTATGACACACAAACGCACACACATAAACACAAGCACCTCGCCAGTGAAAGGGCAGTTCAGATCTGTGAGCAATACAAGCTGTGGGTGTTGAGAAGTGTATCAGAGCTCAGTAATGGACACTATTGATTGTGTGTTATTCGCTCCCTGCTTCCTGGGCTGGTGTCTGTGTAAACTGGAGGCTAACATTTGGACTAGGGATCAGGGCTCAGATCTAATCAGTGTTTTCATCTCAGAGCCCAACCTCCATGGAGACCCTGAGGGCCACACACACACACACACACACACACACACACACGCACACGCACACACACATACTACTAAGTCCTACCATTTATAGGGTTCTAAGAGGAGAGCAACTGCCCTTTTCTGTTGTCAATCAAAGGACCTGACAAAGAGGAAAACAGCTCTCGGTTTACAGTGGCCACTGCATTATCCGTCTCAAATGCCAATGACTACAGTACATTCAGCATGAATAGGCTGCTTCACAACAAAGTTGTAGTTGCCTGGAAAATCATTCGAAACAGTGGAACTTGGACTTTTAAAAGGTTTCTGTCAGCATTTGAAATTGTTGTTGAAAAAGTTGAGTGTATCACATCACTTGCAGCGTGTGTCTATTAATCTATACGAGACGGAATGTGCTATTTCTCTCTGAGCCTCTGTGGAGAGGGAATAATTAGATGCTATTTCACACTAGTGAAGGGGGTGGGAAGGACCTGATTAAGCTGTGTGTGAATCAACCATTGCATCTCTCTGCAGCACACACACACACACACATAACACACACGCACACACGCACACACAGGCTGTCTCCTCCCAACTCACAGGCTGGCACCCACATAACTAATGGGTGCGTTGCATGGTGATGACAGCGAGCGGCGTGTGTGTGTCTGTCTCAGCATTATGGCTGTTATGATAATAATGAGAACAAATTAGAACCATCCATTTCCTGCCCCGCTGCTGATTGGAGCTGATGGCCAATATAGCAGAGGGTAATCCATCTTCCTGCCCCTCCCCCTAACGACCGCCCCGGAGACCGTTGGGGGCCGCAGCCGGTGGCAATGCAACAGAGGAGGGAGCACACGGGGAAAGAATTGAATGCAGCACCGGGTGACATGAGGGACCGAGTTCAGTGCGCCACACAGGACTTGTGTCCCAATGCTTACATACTTACCCAATATCATGCTTATAGGCAGTTCTTGCAGATCTGGCTAGAAGTTTGCGATTAAGTAATAATTTCATCCATATCTTCAAGAAGTGCCGAGGGTTAGGTCAGGGGCTAAAGGTCAATTTGGAACTGCATCACTTTCCCATCTTCTCTTCAAGGTCAGAATTCTCTGTCAAATCCATATACATCCAACTGCAATGAATTCCTCTTGGCTCATTGTGAGAAAGTAAGATGTCTGATGGCCAAAGGAGATGGCAGGACGTCCCTGGACAACAGGGAGATGGCAGGAAGGCCCTGAACAACAGGGATATGGCAGGAAGGCCCTGGGCAACAGAGAGATGACAGGAAGGCCCTGGACAACAGGGAGATGGCAGGAAGTCCCTGGACAACAGGGAGATGGCAGGAAGGCCCTGGAAAACAGGGAGATGGCAGGAAGGCCCTGGAAAACAGGGAGATGGCAGGAAGGCTCTGAACAACAGGGAGATGGCAGGAAGGCCCTAGACAACAGGGAGATGGCAGGAAGGCCCTGGACAACAGGGAGATGGCAGGAAGGCTCTGGACAACAGGGAGATGGCAGGAAGGCCCTGGACATCAGGGAGATGGCGGGAAGGCCCTGGACAACAGGGAGATGGCGGGAAGGCCCTGGACAACAGGGAGATGGCAGGAAGGCCCTGGAAAACAGGGAGATAGCAGGAAGGCTCTGAACAACAGGGAGATGGCAGGAAGGCCCTGGACAACAAGGAGATGGCAGGGAGGCCCTGGACAACAAGGAGATGGCAGGAAGGCCCTGGACAACAAGGAGATGGCAGGAAGGCCCTGGACAACAAGGAGATGGCAGGAAGTCCCTGGGCAACAGGGAGATGGCAGGAAGGCCCTGGAAAACAGGGAGATGGCAGGAAGGCCCTGGAAAACAGGGAGATGGCAGGAAGGCTCTGAACAACAGGGAGATGGCAGGAAGGCCCTAGACAACAGGGAGATGGCAGGAAGGCCCTGGACAACAGGGAGATGGCAGGAAGGCTCTGGACAACAGGGAGATGGCAGGAAGGCCCTGGAACAGGGAGATGGCAGGCCCTGGACAACAGAAGGCCCTAGACAACAGGGAGATGGCAGGAAGGCCCTGGACAACAGGGAGATGGCAGGAAGGCTCTGGACAACAGGGAGATGGCAGGAAGGCCCTGGACATCAGGGAGATGGCGGGAAGGCCCTGGACAACAGGGAGATGGCGGGAAGGCCCTGGACAACAGGGAGATGGCAGGAAGGCCCTGGAAAACAGGGAGATGGCAGGAAGGCTCTGAACAACAGGGAGATGGCAGGAAGGCCCTGGACAACAAGGAGATGGCAGGGAGGCCCTGGACAACAAGGAGATGGCAGGAAGGCCCTGGACAACAAGGAGATGGCAGGAAGGCCCTGGACAACAAGGAGATGGCAGGAAGGCCCTGGGCAACAGGGAGATGGCATGAAGGACAACAGGGAGATGGCAGGAAGGCCCTGGACAACAAGGAGATGGCAGGAAGGCCCTGGACAACAGGGAGATGGCAGGAAGGCCCTGGACAACAAGGAGATGGCAGGAAGGCCCTGGACAACAGGGAGATGGCAGGAAGGACAACAGGGAGATGGCAGGAAGGACAACAGGGAGATGGCAGGAAGGACAACAGGGAGATGGCAGGAAGGACAACAGGGAGATGGCAGGAAGGACAACAGGGAGATAGCAGGAAGGACAACAGGGAGATGGCAAGAAGTCCCTGGACAACAGTATTTACTCTTTACAGTGAAGTCAGGTGTGGGTCGTTTTATATGAATTCAATCACCGTTTGACAGCACCCATTTTGATTTGAACAAAGCCTTCCATACATGTTTGCCCATGATAGAAGGGGTCAGGAAAAGTGTGTAGTGCAATGACAAAAACAAAAATGTGCAACCATTTGTGTCCCCAAAACCAGCATTAAGAAACACTGAGTAAGATAACTTTGGTAATTATGTTACAATTACTGGGATAATCCTTACAACATGGTAGGAAATGTTTAAACATAAATTCAACAACAGGTAGAAAATCAAATGAATGCATTGGTGGGAGAATAAGGGGGAACATGAATTAATGGAATCACACTGAGGCAGCGCAAAGCTGCAACGTCCGTCAGTCATCACACATAGGAGGGCAGCCAAGGCATGTGAATAATTGTGTCACTGAGGTCAATGACATGGCCACTAGAGGGCCTCCCTGCTCCAACAACACTGTTGGAGGACTGTATAGCTGGCTGTTTTTTTATGTTCCTAATCAGATTCAACCACAGTTACCTGTGTGTGTGTGTGTGTGTGTGTGTGTGTGTGTGTGTGTGTGTGTGTGTGTGTGTGTGTGTGTGTGTGTGTGTGTGTGTGTGTGTGTGTGTGTGTGTGTGTGTGTGTGTGTGTGTGTGTGTGTGTGTGTGTGTGTGTGTGTGGCCATTAATCTAAGTGATATAGCATGATCAGGTATACGGTGTGCTGAGCCAATGAAAGTACAACCCGCTAAGAAACCTGGCGCATAGAGAGTGGCCAGAAGAGATAGGTTGGGATAGACTGAGGGAAACTGAGGGTTGGGATAGACTGAGGGAAACTGGGGGTTGGGATAGACTGAGGGAAACTGAGGGTTGGGATAGACTGAGGGAAACTGAGGGTTGGGATAGACTGAGGGAAACTGAGGGTTGGGATAGACTGAGGAAAACTGAGGGTTGGGATAGACTGAGGGAAACTGAGGGTTGTGATAGACTGAGGGAAACTGAGGGTTGGGATAGACTGAGGGAAACTGAGGGTTGGGATAGACTGAGGGAAACTGAGGGTTGGGATAGACTGAGGTAAACTGGGGGTTGGGATAGACTGAGGGAAACTGAGGGTTGGGATAGACTGAGGGAAACTGAGAGTTGTGATAGACTGAGGGAAACTGAGGGTTGGGATAGATTGAGGGAAACTGAGGGTTGGGATGTGGAACTGGAAACAAGTGGGAATGACGAACAAAGATAAAAGTGAAAAATAAAGTCAAAATAAACACAAATTTTGAATGACAAAGTGGGGCAACGCTGTCACATCCAATGCCTGTTTGCCTGAGGATGATGCCGCCCAGGTGCTTGTACGCACGTACACACACACACACACACACACACACACACACACACACACACACACACACACTCGCACTCAAACACACACGTGCACACACACACACGTACACACATACATACAGTATATGTAAATTGTGCCAGACATGCACACAAACACATACAGTTGGCCTTGCTGTTTAGATATTTGTTGTCTTTGATGTCTTTTGCTTGCATTGTTGTTTTCTGTTGTTGTTTTTCTCTTTTGTTCATTTTGTTGGTTGCTGGCATATTGGGGACAGTGGCTTGAGGGCAGGAGGGGGGGGGGGGCAATGGCCCTGTCGGTTGGGAGCTTGGGTTTGACTTGGTGGGAGATCTGACGACGTGCAGTTGTGCGGGACACTTGACCCAGGTTGCTTCTGTGTGTCTCTCTGGATGGGAGTCTGCTAGATCACTGAATGTAATGTAAATGTTGAGCGGCTTCACTGCAAGTAGATTGTATGTTTTAATAGTCAATAAAAAAATTATAAAACTCTGCCCCTTCTTCAATAAACACAGTCGTTAATATGGAGTCTAGAGACACAGGGCGGTGAAAACAGGGCTGGAGTGTTAACAGACATATTCAAACTCTCTTGAGAGGCTAGTTAAGGATCATATCTCCTCTACCTTGACACCCTAGACCCACTTCAATTTGCTTACTGCCCCAATAGAGCCACAGACGATCGCCATCGCACTGCACACTGCCCTATCCCATCTGGACAAGAGTAATACCTATGTAAGAATGTTGTTCATTGAATACAGCTCAGTGTTCAACACCATAGTGCCCTCCAAGCTCATCACTAAGCTAAGGACCCTGGGACTAAACACCTCCATCTGCAAGCTGGATCCTGGACTTCCTGACGGGTCGCCCCCAGGTGGTGAGGGTAGGCAACAACACATCCGTTGACCCTCAACATAGGGGCCCCTCAGGGGTGCATGCTTAGTCCCCTCTTGTACTCTCTCTTCACTCACGACTACGTGGCCGCTCACAACTCCAACACCATCATTAAGTTTGCCGACAACACATCAGTGGTAGGCCTGATCATCAACGAAAATGAGAGACAGAGACCTGAGGTCAGAGACCTGGCAGTGTGGACAACAACCTCTCCCTCAACGTGATCAAGACAAAGGAGCTGATTGTGGACTACAGAAAACAAGTTGCAATTCAACGGCTCAGACATGAGATATATGTGGCAGGGTCTACAGACAATCACGGACTACAAAGGGAAAACCAGCCATGTCGCGGACACCGACGTCTTGCTTCCAGACAAGCTAAACACCTTCTTCACCCGCTGGCCGCGACCGAGGACGGTGGGCTCTCCTTCTCCGTGGCCGACTTGAGTAAGACATTTAAGCATGTTAACCCTCGCAAGGCTGCTGGCCCAGACGGCATCCCTAGCTGCGTCCTCAGAGCATGCACAGACCAACTGGCTGCAGTGTTTACAGAGATATTCAAACTCTGGGAGTGTGGTACCAGGAAAACAACCTCTCACTCAATATTAACAAAACAAAGGAGCTGATCGTGGACTTCAGGAAACAGCAGAGGGAGCACGCCCCTATCCATATTGATGGGACCGCAGTGGAGGAGGTGGAAAGCTTCAAGTTCCTCGGCGTTCACATCTATGACAATCTGAAATGCTCTACCCACACACAGTGTGGTGAAGAGGGTGCAACAGCTATCACACGGCAAGTGGTACCAGAGTGCCAAGTCTGAGACCAAAAGACTCCTACCCCCAAGTCATATGACGGCTGAACAGTTAATCAAATGGCCACCGTGACTATTTGCATTGACCCTCAATTTGCACGGACTTTCTTGCACCGGCTCTACCCACACATACTACACTGACATTCAAACACACACACACACACACACACACACACACACACACACACACACACACACACACACACACACACACACACATTACATACACTCACTCAGACAAAACACACACACACATGCTTATTGATACCACCCACACAGACACTCACACATGGAAACAGTTTCACACTCATCACATATGCTGATTTTATCTATCCTGATTGCCTAGACACTTTTACCCCTACCTACATGTACAGTGGGGCAAAAAAGTATTTAGTCAGCCACCAATTGTGCAAGTTCTCCCACTTAAAAAGATGAGAGAGGCCTGTAATTTTCATCATGGGTACACTTCAACTATGAGAAAAAAAAATCCAGAAAATCACATTGTAGGATTTTTTATGAATTTATTTGCAAATTATGGTGGAAAATAAGTATTTGGTCAATAACAAAAGTTTATCTCAATACTTTGTTATATACCCTTTGTTGGCAATGACAGAGGTCAAACGTTTTCTGTAAGTCTTCACAAGGTTTCACACACTGTTGCTGGTATTTTGGCCCATTCCTCCATGCAGATCTCCTCTAGAGCAGTGATGTTTTGGAGCTGTTGCTGGGCAACACGGACTTTCAACTCCCTCCAAAGATTTACTATGGGGTTGAGATCTGGAGACTGGCTAGGCCACTCCAGGACCTTGAAATGCTTCTTACGAAGCCACTCCTTCGTTGCCCGGGCGGTGTGTTTGGGATCATTGTCATGCTGAAAGACCCAGCCACGTTTCATCTTCAATGCCCTTGCTGATGGAAGGAGGTTTTCACTCAAAATCTCACGATACATGGCCCCATTCATTCTTTCCTTTACACGGATCAGTCATCCTGGTCCCTTTGCAGATAAACAGCCCCAAAGCATGATGTTTCCACCCCCATGCTTCACAGTAGGTATGGTGTTCTTTGGATGCAACTCAGCATTCTTTGTCCTCCAAACACGACAAGTTGAGCCACGTTTCATCTTCAATGCCCTTGCTGATGGAAGGAGGTTTTCACTCAAAATCTCACGATACATGGCCCCATTCATTCTTTCCTTTACACGGATCAGTCATCCTGGTCCCTTTGCAGATAAACATCCCCAAAGCATGATGTTTCCACCCCCATGCTTCACAGTAGGTATGGTGTTCTTTGGATGCAACTCAGCATTCTTTGTCCTCCAAACACGACAAGTTGAGTTTTTACCAAAAAGTTATATTTTGGTTTCATCTGACCATAGGACATTCTCCCAATCTTCTTCTGGATCATCCAAATGCTCTCTAGCAAACTTCAGACGGGCCTGGACATGTACTGGCTTAAGCAGGGGGACACGTCTGGCACTGCAGGATTTGAGTCCCTGGCGGCGTAGTGTGTTACTGATGGTAGGCTTTGTTACTTTGGTCCCAGCTCTCTGCAGGTCATTCACTAGGTCCCCCCGTGTGGTTCTGGGATTTTTGCAATCAATTTTTGTGATCATTTTGACCCCACGGGGTGAGATCTTGCGTGGAGCCCCAGATTCGGGGAGATTATCAGTGGTCTTGTATGTCTTCCATTTTCTAATAATTGCTCCCACAGTTGTTTTCTTCAAACCAAGCTGCTTACCTATTGCAGATTCAGTCTTCCCAGCCTGGTGCAGGTCTACAATTTTGTTTCTGGTGTCCTTTGACAGCTCTTTGGTCTTGGCCATAGTGGAGTTTGGAGTGTGACTGTTTGAGGTTATGGACAGGTGTCTTTTATACTGATAACAAGTTCAAACAGGTGCCATTAATACAGGTAACGAGTGGAGGACAGAGGAGCCTCTTAAAGAAGAAGTTACAGGTCTGTGAGAGCCAGAAATCTTGCTTGTTTGTAGGTGACCAAATACTTATTTTCCACCATAATTTGCAAATAAATTCATAAAAAATCCTACAATGTGATTTTCTGAGAAAAAAAATTATCATTTTGTCTGTCATAGTTGAAGAGTAACTCTGATGAAAATTACAGGCCTCTCTCATCTGTTTAAGTGGGAGAACTTGCACAATTGGTGGCTGACTAAATACTTTTTTGCCCCACTGTACATACAGTGCATTTGGAAAGTATTCAGACCCCTTGACTTTTTCCACAATGTGTTATGTTACAACCATATTCTAAAATCCTTAAAAAAATATATAGATTTTTTTTAATCAATCTACACACAATACCCTATAATGACAAATCAAAAACAGATTTTCTTTTATTTTAGAAAATGTATTAAAAATTGAAATTGAAATAAAACATAAGTATTCAGACCCTTTACTCAGTACTTTGTTGAAGCACCTTTGGCAGCGATTACAGCCTCAAGTCTTCTTGGGTATGACTCTAAAAGCTTGGCACACCTGTATTTGGGGAGTTTCTATCATTCCTCTCTGCATATCCTCTCAAGCTCTGCCAGGTTGGACGAGGAGTGTTGCTGCACAGCTATTTTCAGGTCTTTCCGGAGATGTTCAATCAGGTTCAAGTCTGGCTGTGCCACTCTAGGACATTCAGAGACTTGTCACTCCTGCATTGTCTTGGCTGTGTGCTTAGGGTCGTTGTCCTGTTGGAAGGTGAACCTTCACCCCAGTCTGAGGTCCTGAGCGCTCTGGAGCAGGTTTTCATCAAGGATCTCTCTGTACTTTGCTCCGTTCATCTTTCCCTCGATCCTGACTAGTCTCCCAGTCCCTGCCGCTGAAAAAACATCACCACAGCATGATGCTGCCACCACCAAGCCACCAAGCTGGTTTCCTCCAGACGTGACGCTTGCACTCAAGCCAAAGTGTTCAATCTTGGTTTCATCAGACCAGAGAATCTTGTTTCTCATGGTCTGAGAGTCTTTAGTTGCCTTTTGGCAAACTCCAAGCGGGCTGTCATATGCCTTTTACTGAGAAGTGGCTTCCGTCTGGCCACTCTACCATAAAGGCCTAATTGGTGGAGTGCTGCAGAGATGGCTGTCCTTCTGGAAGGTTCTCCCATCTCCACAGAGCAACTCTAGAGCTCTGTCAGAGTTGCCATCGGGTTCTTGGTCACCTCCCTGACCAAGGCCCTTCTCCCCCAAATGCTCAGTTTGGCCGGGCGGCCAGCTCTAGGAAGAGTAAATGTCAACTCTACGGACAATTCCTTCAACCTCATGGCTTAGTTTTTGCTCTGACATGCACTGTCAACTCTGGGACCTTATATAGACAGATGTGTGCCATTCCAAATCATGTCCAATCAATTGAATTTACCACAGGTGGACTCCAATCAAGTTGTCAAAACATCTCAAGGATGATCAATGGAAACAGGATGCACCTGAGCTCAATTTCGCGTCTTAAGGCAAAGAGTCTGAATACTTATGTAAATATGTTTTTTCTGTTTTTTCTTTGTAATACATTTGCAAATATTTCTAAAAACCTGTTTTCACTTTGTCATTATGAGGTATTGTGTGTAGATTGCTGAGGAAAATGTTTAATTTAATCCATTTTAGATTAAGGCTGTAACGTAACAAAATGTGGAAAAAGTCAAGGTCTGAATACTTTCCAAAGGCACTGTATTACCTCAATTACCTCAACTACCTCGTACCCCTGCACACCCCTGCACATTGACTCGGTACCAGTACTCTTTGTATATGGTCTCATTATTGTTATTTTATTGTGTTTTTAAAAAGTATTTGTAGCTTTTTAACTCTGCATTGTTAGGAAACAGCTCGTAGTAAGCATTTCACAGTAAAGTCTACCTGTTGTATTCGGCATATGTGACAAATAACATTTTATTTGATAGTGATTAAGTTGTAAAAAAGAAAATGGCTCCGAAGCACACACAATGCCACTTGCCTGTGACATGAAAAGCACGTGTCCTGCCTGCTCAAATGTGCCCGCTAGCTACTACTAGCTAGCTTAATTGACAAACACAGAGATGATACTTTGCTAGCTAGCTAGTAGTGATTTTGGGCACCACTTGTAGCAGCTTGTGCTTTACTCATAATAGTTTGACAGCTTGCTGATGGTGAAGATGTAGACATGTTCTCAGAAATCAGTCCTGACCGCAGCCAGCAGCTGACTCCATACTGTCTGCAGTTCACTGAAATTTTCATGCACATTTTTTAAACTTGAGAAATACTGTACAAAACACGTTAGCTCGATGTACGATTGCGCAACTAAAACCTTCTTGGCAAAACAATTTTTGTTAGTTAATTCTGACTATTTTGAGGAAGTGGCAGTGGCAATGTTGTTGCTACCGTGACTCAAGAGGGAAAAACAACAGTAACTGCCAGCGTACAATATGCAAACATAACACACCCACATCAAACCACAGCTCAAATCAAATTTTTCTTAATGAGAAGCAAAAAAACACATGCGGAATCGATGCATTCAGCCCCCCTTTAACTCTCATATATCCATAATCTCGGACAGACAGAACTAAAATCTTGCATAATTGTATCAGATGCTGGATTAAGTTCTGGGGGAGATGTCTTAGAAAATATAGTAATGAAGTTTCCACAACTAACCGGAAACTCTCATCCAGTTTCGGGCAAGTCTTCGGGTCAAATGTCCCATAGGCATTTGCGAACACCTGTAAAATTGTGATTTGTCCAAATGATCACTGACAAAAAAAAATATATGTACTGGAAAATAAAGTTCCTCGTTAGTCGTCGTATCCCCAACAAGATATCACGGGTTGACAAGGTTTGACTTCAGTATTCAACGTTTTTCTAGGGGTTGGGGGTAGGTAAATGTCAAATTTGACGGTTAAGTTTAGGAATTCTTTCCGAATGGTTAAGGTAAGGGTTAAGGTTTGGGATAGGGTTACAACAGAAACAACTCGGCGGTTAAGTTTAGTAAAAAACTAAACTGATTGAACGCGCAACCTCTGAGCCCCAGCTCACGGCTCACACCCATTGGCATCCCCATCCACAACACCCTAGCAAGCTGCAAGCCTACTTGATGGTAATAGCGCTCACTATTGCCTCTAGTGGACAGTTCTGAAGGCGTTTCCCGACGTCCTGGCGATCTGGATGTAAGTCGAATATCGCGAGTGACTCAGTGTGTCAACCAATGGCGTTTATGTTAAATGCATCTGTCCACAATATATTATTTTATTCATAATGTGTGGGAAATAGCAACACGGCTGTGGTTCACTCCAAAAATGTGTTCCTCTACCTTCTATGCTTGCCCATTCATCTTCAGCAAGAATAGGATTGTATAGGTAAAACTAATATGGTGCAAACTAGGTGAAGTTATTGCTTACACCTATTCAGGTATCTCGGATGGAGTGAAGAGTGTGCCCTGTGCATGGAATGAAATGCAGCTCAGATCTTATTGGTTTTAAATTAATAGGAATGTAATAAACCTTTATTCGGTGAGCACATGAGCACAGTCCTCTAATGAGCTTAAGAGTCACACTGCCCACAATCTAATTGTAGCATGCTGCAACTCACAGCCAGAAGAGAACTCATAGGAGGAATGGGAGAGTGTTGATGAGAGGGCCTCCGTTAACTGAGGGACTGAAATGGCAAGCAGGGACACTGACCTCCCTCCATCTCCATGGTAACTTGGCACCATCACACACGCATACTGTATAAAGACACACACACACACACACACACATAAAGACACACATGCACAGATTGGGGAACAGGTCGAAACGAGGAGACAGTGAGTGACGGATTGATTCGAGACTAGAGGGGATGACTGAAGGCCCTGATCAATTTGTATTTTTCCCCCCATTATTTTATCAGATACCAGGGCATCCTCAAATACCTCATATCTGATGCAACCGAATATGTCCTTCTCCTCAGCAGAACTAACTAAACAAAGCTGTAACGGCTGTTGGAAGGAGAGGACCAAGGTGCAGCGTGGTACGTGTTCATGATCTTTATTCAACTGAACACTGAAATAACCAAAATAACAAAGCCGAACAAACGAAACAGTTCTGTCTGGTGCAGACACACACAAAACAGAAAACAACTACCCACAAGACACAGGTGGGAAAAGGTTCTCCATCAGAGACAACGATAGACAGCTGCCTCTGATTGAGAACCACACCCGGCCAAACACACAGAAATAGAAAACATAGAACACAAAAACATAGAATGCTCACCCCAACTCACGCCCTGACCAAACCAAAATAGAGACATAAAAAGGATCTCTAAGGTCAGGGCGTGACAAAATCTCCTCTAACTCAACATCTCATTCTTCCATCACTATTCGGCTTGCGTTCAACATGTCTTAACTTTGAACATAGAGTTCCGGTTCAAGCACATCACAGTCAAGAATAAATAATGAACTGTCCAGTCGTGATCCAAGGTAGCGAGATAACAGGACACAAACAGACACAACTCCCACAACATCACACAAGAGCAGTCAACAGAACGGCAGGGAAAGTCCTGAATGACCCATTCCAACGTGCCCAACTCATTTAAGCTCCTGCACTGAGGTTACAGGTTCAAGTGCTACTTTAAAAGTTTGTTTGTGCCCAGTGCTATTGCACAGCTGAAAGGCAAACAGAAGGAGACTACTGAAATGTGGTACTGAAAAGGACAATCATTTTAGCCAAAACCTTTTTTCACAGACACTTACTTGATGATGTTAACGTTGATTATGATAGTATTGATGTTTATTTATTTATTATGCTATAATTTAGGCCTACTGATTGGTATGCAATGAACATTGTCACTGTCAACTGTCATATTTCATTTTCCCCACACATAGCTGAGACGATAAACCGCAAATTATCGACAACTACCATAACGATCACTTATAGCAGGCATTTCGCTGATATCGTTCATGATAAGTAGCTTATACTAGAGAAATACGTTTGAAATGAAATACGTTCGCTAATGTGGGTGATTGATAATGGGACAATTGAGATATCTACTGCAGCCCTCATCCTCCACATACAACACCTGTTCTGCCAGTCACATTCTGTTAAAGGTCCCCAAAGCACACACACCCCTGGGTCGCTTGTCTTTTCAGTTCGCTGCAGCAAGCGACTGGAACGAGCTGCAACAAACTCAAACTGGACAGTTGTATCTCAATCTCTTCATTCAAAGACTCAATCATGGACACTTACTGACAGTTGTGGCTGCTTTGCGTAATGTATTGTTGTCTCTACCTTCTTGCCCTTTGTGCTGTTGTCTGTAGCCATAATGTTTGTACCCTGTCTGTTTTCTGCTGCTACCATGTTGTGCTGTTGCCATGTTGTGTTCGCTACAATGTTGTTGTCATGTTGTGTTGCCACCATGCTGTGTTGTCATGTGTTGCTGCAATGCTATGTTTTCGTCTTAGGTCTCTCTTTATGTAGTGTTGTGTTGTCTCTCTTGTCATGTTGTGTGTTTTGTCCTATATTTTTATTTAATAAAAAAATATATATAATAATCTCAGCCCCCATCCCCGCAGGAGGCCTTTTGCCTTTTGGTAGGCTGTCAGTGTAAATAAGAATTTGTTCTTAACTGACTTGCCTAGTTTAAATAAAGGTCAAATAAGGGCCTCCCGGGTGGCGCAGTGGTTAAGGCGCTGTACTTCAGCGCCAGCTGTGCACAATTGGCCTAGCGTCGTCGTCCGGGTTAGGGAGGGTTTGGCCGGTAGGGATATCACATCGCGCACCAGAGACTCCTGTGGCAGGCCGGGTGCAGTGCACACTAACCAAGGTTGCCAGGTGCACGGTGTTTCCTCCGGCACATTGGTGCGGCTGGCTTCCAGTTTGGATGCGTGCTGTGTTAAGAAGCAGTGCGGCTTGGTTGGGTTGTGTATCGGAGGACGCATGGCTTTCAACCTTCGTCTCTCCCGAGCCCGTACGGGAGTTGTAACAATGAGACAAGATAGTAGCTTCTAACAATTGGATTCCATGAAATTGGGGAGAAAAAGGGGTAAAATATTTCAAAAAAATAAAGGATAAATAAAATGAAAATAAAATATAAAAAATGTATGTCTTCAACCATGACATTAGTAGTAGTTTAAAACATAATACAAAAAACTGTGGTGCACATTAATGTTATAAACCGATCAATCTATTTATCGTTATTGCATCAATTCAGGTTATTTATCGCGATTCAGCCAATTTATCGCAACATGGATTCTTGTCCTTAATGCCCAGCTTTTGTATGAGGCCTGTCCGGTGGGAAGTATTGGGAAATGCAGTATGGGGGCTGTCTCTGGCTCTATGAATGTTTTCAAAACTGCAAGAAGTGGTAGATTGGAGTCATATGACCACTGTGTTTGAGCATGTACATAAGATAGCAAGCCAGGTCTGTCCTAGAAAACAGCCTTTCAGATATACTGTACAGAAACGATGTGGACAGATCATAACTTCAACATCCATCCTGCTCTCACTCATGGTCCACCATATAATACACTAACATGGACACTGGAATGTGGCCAGTGCGTTCTGGGTAAATGTAATCAGACTGAGAGTTGATAGAACCTGATCTAATATTTAATGTTTATTTTGAGTGATAAGGAGTTGACATTTTTACCACAGACAGACTGGCACTCAGTCAGTATAAAATATGTCTTGTTTTTCAGAAGCCTACTCATCGTTGCACATTTAGAAAGATTTGATCTGAAATATATGTCTCTTTTTGCACAGATTTGCCTCCAAACTCACACAATCTTTCCTGTCTCATATTGCTCCAGGACATTGGTGAAACAATGGTAAGATGTCATCTCATACTTTTCAAAAAATCTACTTCTCAAATGATACATTTAAAAAAAAAAAAATCACTTTGGCACAAATTTCAGATATAAGTTGTACATTTTTAAAACTCTTAGTACAAAACTAAAAACTGAGAACACTTGTAATGCTCCATGTCTTATGTTTAGAACCTTTAATTGTGTACTAATTGATGATGTATTAACCTTTGATTGTGTATTAATGCAAATAATGTGCAAAGCTGTCATCAAGGCAAAGGGTGGCTACTTTGAAGAATCTCAAATATAAAATATATTTTGATTTGTTTAACACTTTTTTTGGTTACTACGTGATTCCATATGTGGTAGTTCATAGTTTTGATGTCTTCACTGTTATTCTACAATGTAGAAAATAGTAAAAAAAATAAAGAAAAACCCTTGAATGAGTAGGTGTGTCCAAGCTTTTGACTGGTACTGTCTATAAAACACAGGAAAATCATATTTTTGACTGCACTGGACATTTAAGAGGTGTGAAAATATAGCCCAAAACATAACCTTACTTGTGAAAATATAGCCCAAAACATAACCTTACTTGTGAAAATTGCACCAAAGGGATTGAAAAAAACTATCATAGACACCGACCATACCGATCACTTATCGCAGGCATTTTGCATGATAATTAATGTTCATTATTTTGAAATGAAATAAGTTTGCTAATATGGGTGATGTTAATGGAACAATTGATGCTACAACCATCAAACTAGTAGTCCATAATTACGATAGAGCTCAAGAGACCATATTTTATTTTATGACAAAGAATTTACACAGAGCCTTCAGAAAGTATTCACGCTCATTAAACTTGTTCCACATTTTGTTGTGTTACAGCCTGAATTTAAAATGGATTAAACTTAGATTTTTTTACCTCATAATGTCAAAGTCAAATTATGTTGTTTTTCCCGAATTGTTTACAATTGAATTACAATTGAAAAGCTGAAGTGTTTTGAGTCAATAAGTATTCAACCCCCTTTGTTATGGCTTAAATGAGTAAAAATGTGCTTATCAAGTCACATAATAAGTTGCATTTCAATATTAGTTTTTAACATGATTTTTTATGACTACCTCATTTCTGTACCCCACACATACCCCACATGAATTTCAAACACTGAACCACAAATACCAGGGAGGTTGTCCGATGCCTCGCAAAGAAGGGCACCTATTTTTAGATGGATAAAAATACAAAAAGCAGACATTGAATATCCCTTTGAGCATGGTGGCATTATTAAGCACACTTTGCATGGTGTATAAATACACTCAGTCACTACAAAGATACAGGCTTCCTTCTAACTCAGTTGCCGGAGAGGAAGGAAACCGCTCAGGGATTTCACCATAAGGCCAATGGTGACTTTAAAACACTTACAGAGTTGAATGGCTGTGATAAGAGAAAACTGAGGATGTGTCAACAACATTGTAGTTACTGCACAATACTAATCTAATTGACACAGTGAAAAGAAGGAAGCCTGTACAGAATACAAATATTCCAAAACATCCTGTTTGCAACAAGGCACTAAAGTAATATTGCAAAAACAGTGGCTTTAATTTAAAGTTTTTGTCCTGAATACAAAGTGTTATGTTTGGGGCAAATCCAATACCACACACTACTGGGTACCACTGTCCAAATATTCAAGCATAGTGGTGACTCTATCATGTTATGGGTATGCTTGTAATCGTTAATGACTGGAGAGTTTTTCAGGATAAAAAATAAACTAAATGGAGCTAAGCACAGAAAAAATCCTAGAGGAAAACCTGGTTCAATCTGCTTTCCTCCAGACACTGTGTCACGATCGCCATCTTCGTGGAAATGACCGGATCAAGGTGCAGTGTGGTGAGCGTACATTTTTATTTTATTTGATAAATGTCGCCAACACAACAAGAAACAACAAAAACGAACGTGAAGATTACCAGGGCTATACAGGCCACTAACAAATACAACTACCCACAAAAGGAAAAAGGCTGCCTAAGTATGATTCCCAATCATAGACAACGATAGACAGCTGTCCCTGATTGAGAACCCTACCCGGCCAAAACATAGAAACACAGAACATACATTCATATCCCACCCGAGTCACACCCTGACCAACCAAACATAGAGAAAAAAAAAGATCTCTACGGTCAGGGTGTGACACACTGGGAGATGAATTCACCTTTCAGCAGAACAATAACCTAAAACACAAGGCCAAATCTACACTGGAGTTTCTTACCAATTAGACAGTGAATGTTCCTGAGTGGCCGAGTTACAGTTTTGACATAGTCCTTTCCTGCAGCCATCTCTGGCCTCATGGGTGGAATGTTTTTTTTTCCTTCATAATTTCATAATTAATAGAGATTATTAAAAAAACACGACGAAAATCTGGTGTTTTCTATGTCAAACTGTTTTGTTATATTTCAGTCTTCTTTGATATATATAAAGTGTAATATTCGGATGCAAACTCAAAATGGAATAAATGTCAACTATATATCTGACGTGGTACAGGTGTCTTTTTTTAAGTACTTAACCATGTGTGTGAGGTGTATGCTTTTGTTTCAAAGTATAGGGGAGAAAATACTTACAGTTGAAGTCAGAAGTTTACATACACCTTTGCCAAATACATTTAAACTCAGTTTTCACAATACCTGACATTTAATCCTAGTAAAAATTCATTGGGTCATTGTCCATTTGGAAGACCCATTTGCGACCATGTCTTGAGATGTTTCTTCAATATATCCACATAATTTTCCATCCTCATGATGCCATCTATTTTGTGAAGTGCACCAGTCCCTCCTGCAGCAAAGCACCCCCACAACATGATGCTGCCACCCCCGTGCTTCACTGTTGTGATGGTGTTCTTCTGCTTGCAAGCCTCCCCCTTTTTCCTCCAAACATAACGATGGTCATTATGGCCAAACAATTCTATTTTTGTTTCATCAGACCAGAGGACATTTTTCCAAAAAGTATGATCTTTGTCCCCATGTGCAGTTGCAAACCATAGTCTGGCTTTTCTATGGCAGTTTTGGAGCAGTGGCTTCTTCCTTGCTGAGCGGCCTTTCAGGTTATGTCGATATATGACTTGTTTTACTGTGGATATAGATACTTGTGTACCTGTTTCCTCCAGCATCTTCACAAGGTCCTTTGCTGTTGTTCTGGGAATGATTTGCACTTTTCGAACTAAAGTACGTTCATCTCAAGGAGACAAAATGCACCTCCTTCCTGAGCGGTATCACTGCTGAGTGGTCCCATGGTGTTTATACTTGCATACTATTGTTTGTACAGATGAACGTGGTACCTTCAGGCGTTTGGAAATTGCTCCCAAGGATGAACCAGACTTGTGGAGGTCTACAATTTTTTTCTGAGGTCTTGGCTGATTTCTTTTGATTTTCCCATGATGTCAAGCACAGAGGCACTGAGTTTGAAGGTAGGCCTTGAAATAAATCCACAGGTACACCTCCAATTGACTAAAACAATGTCAATTAGCCTAACAGAAGCTTCTAAAGTCATGACATAATTTTCTGGAATTTTCCAAGCTATCAACTTAGTGTATGTAAACTTCTGTGATACAATGAATTATAAGTGAAATAATCTGTCTGTAAACAATTGTAGGAAAAATTACTTGTGTCTTGAACAAAGTAGATGTCCTAACCGACTTGCCAAAACTATAGTTTGTTAACAAGAAATGTTTGGAGTGGTTGAAAAACTAGTTTTAATGACTCCAACCTAAGTGTATGTAAACTTCCGACTTCAACTGTATGTAAATGAGATATTCCTGTATTTCATTTTCAATAAATTGTCAAACATTTCTAAAAACATGTTTTCACTTTGTCATTATGGGCTATTGTGTGTAGATGGGTGAGAAAATACATTGATTTAATCCATTTTGAATCAGGCAGTAACACATTTTTTTTAATAAGTCACGGTGTAGGAATAGTTTCTGAACTTCCACAACATTTATTTTGTACCTGCGCCAGAAACACAGCCTGGTATTTATCCCTGTGTTTCCTGTCTCTCTGTGCCAGTTCGTCTTGTATGTTTTCAAGTCAACCAGTGTGTTTTCCCTTGCTCCTGCTTTCTATTGCTCTTTGCTAGTCCTCCCGGTTTTGTTTTCTGGTCTCCATTCTGCCTGCCCTGACCTCGAGCCTGACTGCCACTCTGTACCTCCTGGACTCTGAACTAGTTTTAACCTTTTGCCTGTCCATGACCATTCTCTTGCCCATCCCTTTTGGATTGTTAAGAAATATCAAAGATTCTAACCATCTGCCTCCTTTGTCTGCACCTGGGTCTTACCTTGTGCCTTGATACTGTCAGCCATAAATTCATGTTCATGTCGATTTGAATAATTAATGCATTACTGTAGATTCTAAATGTATGTAAATGAACCAACATCGCAATGTTATGCAACCACAGTATTTTGCCTTACAATATTAATCAGACTAAAATGGATCACATAATAGCTATATTAACCATGGTTTTCTCATCTCACTTCAATGGGAATGTAGTAGGAGGTTTTTCACCATTTTCAATGACTATTAATGCGTAGCCCTACCAATCAGGTACGCTCCAGCTTTCCTCATCATGTGCGCTCCTCGTGTCTTGATAGAATAAAGGTTTTTATTCTCTTCATAAACAGCAAACTCATCATGCTTATCACATTTCCATGGTTTGACACAAGGTCATTTACCCTCAGAATCATAAAGTGTGAGAAGCTGATCCATCAAGTCAATTTATTAATGCATAATTCGAATGGTGTCATATACAGTACCAGTCAAAAGTTTGGACACACCTACTCATTCAAGGGTTTTTCTTTATTTGTACTATTTTCTACATTGTAGAATAATAGTGAAGACATCAAAACTATGAAATAACACATATGGAATCATGTAGTAACCAACAAAGTGTTAAACAAACCAAAACATATTTTATAGTTGAGATTCTTCAATGTAGCCACCCATTTGCCTTGATGACAGCTTTGCACACTCTTGGCATTCTCTCAACCAACTTCATGAGGAATGCTTATCCAACAGTCTTGAAGGAGTTCCCACATATGCTGAGCACTTGTTGAATGCTTTTCCTTCACTCTGCAGTCCAACTCACCCCAAACCATCTCAATTGGGTTGAGGTCGGGTGATTGTGGAGGCCAGGTCATATGATGCAGCACTCCATCACTCTCCTTCTTGGTCAAATAGCCCTTACACAGCCTGGAGGTGTGTTTTAGGTCATTGTCCTGTTGAAAAACAAATGATAGTCCCACTCTGGGACCCCACTAAGCGCAAACCAGATGGGATGGCGTATTGCTGTGGTTGCCATGCTGGTTAAGTGTGCCTTGAATTCTAAATAAATCAGACAGTGTTACCAGAAAAGCACCCCCACACCATCACACTTCCTCCTCCATGCTTCGCGGTGGGAACCACACATGCGGAAATCACACATGCGGAAATCATCCGTTCACCTACTCTGCGTCTCACAAAAACACGGCGGTTGGAACCAAAAATCTGAAATTTGAACTCATCAGACCAAAGGACAGATTTCCACCGGTCTAATGTCCATTGCTCGTGTTTCTTGGCCCAAGTAAGTCTCTTCTTCTTATTGGTGTCGTTTAAAAGTTCAACCATGAACACCTGATTCACGCAGTCTCCTCTGAACAGTTGATGTTGAGATGTGTCTGTTACTTGAACTCTGTGAAGCATTTATTTGGGCTGCAATCTGAGGTGCAGTTAACTCTAATTAACTTATCCTCTGCATCAGAGGTACCTCTGGGTCTTCCTTTCCTGTGGCGGTCCTCATGAGAGCCAGTTTCATCGTAGCGCTTGATGGTTTTTGTGACTGCACTTGAAGAAACTTTCAAAGTTCTTGAAATGTTTGTTTCTCTTTGCTTATTTGAGCTGTTCTTGCCATACTATGGGCTCTTGTCTTTTACCAAATAGGGTTATCTTGTTTATAGCACCCATACCTTGTCACAACACAACTGATTGACTCAAACGCATTAAGAAGGAAAGAAATACCACAAATGTACTTTTAACAAGGCACGCCTGTTAATTGAAATACATTCCAGGTGACTACCTCATGAAGCTGGTTGAGAAAATGCCAAGAGTGTGCAAAGCTTTTATCAAGGGAAAGGATGGCTACCTTGAAGAATCTGAAATATAAAATACATTTTGATTTGATAAAAACATTTGTGGTCCCTACATGATTCCATATGTGTTATTTCATGGTTGTAATGTCTTCGCTGTTATTCTACAATGTAGAAAATAGTAAAAATAAAGATAAAGAAACTTTTGACTACTACTGTATAATTTTCAAACATTCAACAATATCAGTCACTTGTAGAGACAATGGTCTGTGCTTTTTAAAAATTGTATTCCAGGTCATCAGTTAACATTGTGTTACTTTCGTCCCACCCGTCTCTCCTGTAACTTCTCCCAGGCTAACACCTAAGACTATATAGCATAATACATAAAACCTATGCTGTCATTTAGTCACTAGATGGGTTAAGAAAATTACATGTGTTTGGAACCTTAAAATAAACACAGCTCTTCAACTTAAACACGTCTGGGTCCATTTTTTATTCATTTACATCGCTCAAAACCACTTTTTGTGGATGACTCTGCGAAACATGGTGGAACTGGACATTTTTTTTTGCAGGGAGCTTGTCCTCTCCCCTAGTTTAAAGGATAATAATAAAGAAAACTGTGGTGCACATTAATGTCATAAACCTATCGTTCTATTTAGCATTATTGCATCAATTCAGCAAATGTATCACATTATGGATTTTTGTCCTTATTGCCCAGCTCTTGTATAAGGCCACTCCGGTGGGAAGTATTGGGAAGTACAGTATGGGGGCTGTCTCTGGCTCTATGAATGGAGTATTATGTGAATTCATAATTGATTTTTTCCAAAACTGCATGACGTGGTCGATTGGAGTCATATGACCACTGTGTTTGAGCATGTGCGTGAGATAGCCTTTCAGATATATTGTACAGAACATATTACGTGGACATGACAGATCACAACTTTTACATCCATCCTCCTTTCACTCATGCTAAACCATATAATTGGAAATCAAAAGCATAGGATGTTGATTAAGTTATTAGCAGCAATACAGTGGCTTTGTTCCAATATCTTCACAATACACCACCTACAACGCATTGGGGTACTGTAAGTGGTACACCACTATGGACACTGGAATGTGTCCAGTGCCTTCTGGGTAAATGTCATCAAACTGACTGTATTTAATGTTTATTTTGAGTGACAAGGATTTGACATTTTTACCACAAACAGACCGCCACTTAATACAATATAAAAGATGGTTGAGTCTAGTGTTTTTCAGAAGCCTACTCATCGTTACACATTTAGATAGATTTGATCTGAAATATTTATATATTTCTATAATATAATACACTAACATGGACACTGGAATGTGGCCAGTGCGTTCTGGGTAAATGTAATCAGACTGAGAGTTGATAGAACCTGATCTAATATTTAATGTTTATTTTGAGTGATAAGGAGTTGACATTTTTACCACAGACAGACTGGCACTCAGTCAGTATAAAATATGTCTTGTTTTTCAGAAGCCTACTCATCGTTGCACATTTAGAAAGATTTGATCTGAAATATATGTCTCTTTTTGCACAGATTTGCCTCCAAACTCACACAATCTTTCCTGTCTCATATTGCTCAAGGACATTGGTCGGACAATGGTAAAATGTCATCTCATACTTTTCAAAAAACCTACTTCTCAAATGATACATTAAAAAAAAAAATGCATCACTTTGGCACACATTTCAGATATAAGTTGTACATTTTTAAAACTCAGTACAAAACAAAAAACTGAGAACACTTGTAATGCTCCATGTCTTATGTTTAGAACCTTTAACTGCGTACTAATTGACTGTACTAGTAATTAACCTTACTGTACTAGTAATTAACCTTACTAGTGAAAATTGCATCAAAGGGATTGAAAAAAACTGTAATCCATGTTCATTTGACTTCAAGTCTCATAAATACCATCTTTCTTCCATTTTTTTTATTGCTGTTGCTCTTTATTGTTATTGCTAAATGGTTTTTTTATATCAGGAGAAATAACTCAGTATTTACATATGATTCAAAATAATATATTGAGGTTTTCTTTCCTGGAAATTTGAGAAATATCTCATCGAGCAAGACACGTTTCATATGGGATGTGATCTATTAGTGCGACTGTTATTTGGCCTACGTAGTAATAGGCATGTGGCTTTTACTATAACATAGTTAGGCCTAGTAACACATCACACTAATAGATCACATCCCATAGGAAACGTGTTTTGCTTGATGAGATATTTCTGTCATTTCCCAATGGGTATGAGGTAGAGCTGTGACGATAAACCAAAACATTATCGACACCGACCATACCGATCACTTATCACAGGCATTTTGCTGATATTGTTCATGATAATAAGTAGCCTATACTAGAGAAATGTGAAGTTTGCTAATATGAGTGAATGTTAATGGGACAATTGATGGCTACAACCATCAAACTAGTAGTAGTAGCGGAGAAACGAAATGTGATTAAGTGAAATAATCAGTCTGTAAACAATTGTTAGAAAAATTGCTTGTCATGCACAAAATAGATGTCCTAACCGACTTGCCAAAACTATAGTTTGTTAACAAGAAATTTGTGGAGTGGTTGAAAAATGTGTTTTAATGACTAACATAAGTGTATGTAAACTTCCGACTTCAACTGTACATGACATCAGTTTAAACAATTTAAAACAAGACCTTGTATCAAGAACAGGATACAACTAGCTGAAACAAGCCACCTACGATTCCCCACATGGCAGATTCTTGTCATTGTCTGCTAGCTGTCTGGACATTCAGAATCACACGACCTGGCCTTCTGCTCCATTGTAGCAAGCGCATCATTTTCGCGACCTTGTCTGCTAACCCGTTGTGAAAAGCAGTTCATTTTGCATATGTATTCAAAGTAAAAGACTGATTTGGTGCAGTGAACAAGTGACTGTGAATTTGTTTGTTATACTCAGTCAATTGAAAACGTGCTAAGACTTTTGACTTTTTAGTCAGTTTGATTATCTGTTTTAATTTTTGTGTTAAAGGTCCAATACAGCTGTTTTTATCTCAATATCAAATCATTTCTGGGTAACTATTAAGTACAAACTATTAAGATTGTTTTCATTTAAAATTGTAAAAAAGAAACAAATAGCTTCTTAGCTACTTATCTAGCAAGAACTTTGCTTTAACTGTCTGAGAGGGGAGGGGATAACTGAAAACCAGCTGTTATTGGCTGAGAGGTTTGGAACTCTCTTTGTTATTGGTCTATTAAATAATTTCCCGCCTGGTGAGGCAGGCCAAAACTCCATCCCACCAAAACAGGCTGTTAAGGCAGTCTTTTCAAACAGCTCATACACTTAAAGAGCATTATCATTTTCACAATTCCACTGTATTATTCCAACCTCATAGTGTAGAGATATATATAAAACACAGGAAAATCACGTTTTGCATCAAAGTGATAAAAAAAAACCTATATTCCAAGTTAATAATTTGACTTCCAAGTCTCATAAATACAATTTCTGCTCCATCTCTATTGCTATTTCTCTACTGTATTGCGAAGTTGCGAAGTTTTTGCGAAGTTTTTTTTTTATATTAGGAGAAATAGGTCAGTATTTACATATTATTCAAAATGAGATATTCAGGTTTTTCCTGGAAATACATAAATATCTCATCAAGCAAGACATGTTTCCTATGGAATATGATCTATTAGTGTGACTGTTATTTGGCCTACGTAGTAATGGGCATGTGGCTTTTATTATAACATAGTTAGGCCTAGTGCTAACAGGAGACAAGAGGCTTATCAGTTTTGAATGCTGTCCTCATACTTGTCAGCTAGGCTACTGTAACTCACGGTTGGGCCTATAAGTAGCTTCCTCTCTCCTCTCCCAGTCTGCTGTAGTACTCGGGCTTTGTAAATTCACTTAGCTAATTGATTTCAGCATGTCTTCCTCTAGACATCACGTTGTTCGCCATCATGTGATGACACTGGTCTCAAGCCTACTTGTTAACCAGAACCGAGGGCATCACTACCCGAAGGAGAGGGCCGAGACGCTATAGATGAACAAAAAGGCGACCCTATAACCTGCAACTGCGTGTTTTTTTTAGTCTCAACTATGACCACGCCTGTCTTCTCAAAATGAGTTTTGCTGTGATGCCGGTAGCTTTAAGAAAAACGTAGGTCGAGCATCTTTATTTTCCCGCCGCCGAAAGTTAGAGGAAATATTTAACGAAAGATTCATAAATGGCTGAAGAAGTTTTAATAACGCCACCAGGGAAAATAACGTCGGTAAGATTTTCAAGTTTGTTTTTGTAAATTACCTGCTATTCTGTTTGATTTTGATATTCCATTCAGTTCACATTCTTTACCTGCATCCTATCTTGGATGCAATATTTTATTTATAAACTTGTTATAAACAATTTCCCATATTTATTGTAGCGACCCTGTGTTTATAAGCGCGGCATCGACTGCCACAAAAGCACGTTCAAGTGGCAGAGTCGAAACCCGCGCATATAAACACAGGGTCGCGCTACACTATATTTAATTAAAATATGCCTGACATATTGACATCTGTAAATGGACATTGCTCTGTACGAACATAGGCGCCTAAATGGTACATGAGCAGGCACTGTCAGCGATAGGCTAGATGCACCTAAACGTGTCTTTCTTTTACATAGTAACATTAGAACCCATATTATGACTGACAAGTCAATACTTTATCTTTACTTAAACATCATGCCTCTGTCCTCAGAAGAGGAGGTGAGCACTCATTACATGTCACAAGACAATGTCTAATCTACACAACCTTTCTCACGTGTGTGCAGTAGGCAAGTGACTGCATCTGACCACTTAGTGCCCAAATTAAGTTCCCTGACCTGACCTGGGTGAAGTCCACCTCCATCGTGCAATGCGTTCCACTGGTTCTGGACCAGAGTACAGTCACACTTCCTGACTGCTGATTAAACATTACTATTCTATTCTGAACTGTGGCTTGAGCCCCTATGCTTTCTCCTATCCATTCCACTTCATCACTTGTTAGAAAGCATTTCAACTAATCTTAGTCCCCTTGAGGCTATTATAGTAAGAAAGGTGATGTATGCATGCAGTTGAAGTCGGAAGTTTACATACACTTAGGTTGGAGTCATTAAAACAAGTTTTTCAACCACTCCACATATTTCTTGTTAACAAACTATAGTTTTGGCAAGTCTGTTGGGACATCTACTTTGTGCATGACACAAGTAAATTTTCCAACAATTGTTTTCAGACAGGTTAATTCACTGTATCACAGTTCCAGTGGGTCAGAAGTTTACATACACTAAGTTGACTGTGCCTTTAAACAACTTGGAAAATTCCAGAAAATGATGTCATGGCTTTAGAAGCTTCTGAAAGGCTAATTGACATCATTTTAGTCAATTGGAGGTGTATCTGTAGATGTATTTCAAGGCCTACCTTCAAACTCAGTGCCTCTTTGCTTGACATCATGGGAAAATCAAAAGAAATCAGGCAAGACCTCAGAAAAAAATTGTAGACATCCACAAGACTGGTTCATACTTGGGAGCAATTTCCAAACGCCTGAAGGTACCACGTTCATCTGTACAAGCAATAGTATGCAAGTATAAACACCATGGGACCACTCAGCCGTCATACCGCTCAGGAAGGAGGTGCATTTTGCCTCCTTGAGATGAACGTACTTTAGTTCGAAAAGTGCAAATCATTCCCAGAACAACAGCAAAGGACCTTGTGAAGATGCTGGAGGAAACAGGTACACAAGTATCTATATCCACAGTAAAACAAGTCATATATATCGACATAACCTGAAAGGCCGCTTAGCAAGGAAGAAGCCACTCCTCCAAAACCTCCATAAAAAAGCCAGACTATGGTTTGCAACTGAACATGGTGACAAAGGAAATGTCCTCTGGTATGATGAAACAAAAAAAGAACTGTTTGGCCATAATGACCATTGTTATGTTTGGAGGAAAAGGGGGAGGCTGGCAAGCCGAAGAAAACCATCACAACCGTGAAGCACGGGTGTGGCAGCATCATGTTGTGGGAGTGCTTTGTTGCAGGAGGGACTGGTGCACTTCACAAAATAGATGGCATCATGAAGATGGAAAATTATGTGGACATATTGAAGAAACATCTCAAGACATCAGTCCTCAGGAAGTTAAAGCTTGGTCGCAAATGGGTCTTCCAAATGGACAATGACCCCAAGCATACTTCCAAAGTTGTGACAAAATGGCTTAAGGACAACAAAGTCAAGGTATTGGAGTGGCCATCAGAAAGCCCTGACCTTAATTCAATAGAAAATGTGTGGGCAGAACTGAAAAAGGGTGTGCCAGCAAGGAGGCTGTCACGTTCTGACCTTTATTTCCTTTGTTTTGTCTTTATTTAGTATGGTCAGGGCGTGAGTTGGGGTGGGCAGTCTATGTGTGTTTTTCTATGTTGGGGTTTTGAGTTCAGCCTAGTATGGTTCTCAACCAGAGGCAGGTGTAATTAGTTGTCTCTGATTGAGAATCATACTTAGGTAGCCTGGGTTTCACTTTTGAGTGGTGGGTGTTTGTTTCCGTGTGAGTGTTTGTTGCCACACGGTACTGTTTTGGTCTTCGTTCACGTTTATTGTTTTGTATTTCATAGTGTTCAGTTTATGCCTTAAAATAAACATCATGGACACTTACCACGCTGCGCATTGGTCCTCCGATCCTTCTCGCTACTCCTCCTCAGAAGAGTAGGAAGAATGCCGTTACAGAGGCCTACAAACCTGACTCAGTTACACCAGCTCTGTCAGGAGGAAATTCACCCAACTTATTGTGGGAAGCTTGTGGAAGGCTATCCAAAACGTTTGACCCAAGTTAAACAATTTATAGGCAATGCTACCAAGTGTATGTAAACTTCTGACCCACTGGGAATGTGATGAAAGAAATAAAAGCTGAAAGAAATCATTCTCTCTACTATTATTCTGACATTTCACATTCTTAAAATAAAGTGCTCATAATAATTTACCTAAAACAGGGGATTTTTACTAGGATTAAATGTCAGGAATTGTGAAAAACTGAGTTTAAATCTATTTGGCTAAGGTGTATGTAAACTTCTGACTTCAACTGTAGGATGGGCATCTGGCCCTAATTTCTGACTAATGCAAACTGGTTTAAGAGCATTTCATATTATACTCTACGTAAATCTGATACTCTCCATTAGTATAATATAATATATTTCGTATGGTATGTATTCATTTGTGGATATTCATCATCCATTTCGGATTATATATTACGAATTACAATTTATATAATGTGTTACAAATTGACAAAATGTACAATATGTTAAGAATTTGCAAAACGTATGATGTGTTACGAATTCCAGTTTGTTGTGGCTAATGTTAGCTAGGCAGTTAGGTGGCTAATGCTAATGTTAGCTAGCTGACTATCGTTAGCTAGGCTAGGGGTTAGGGTTAAGGTTAGGAGATAGGTTTAAAGAGTTATGGTTAGGGGAAGGGTTAGCTAAAAGCGTTAAGGTTAGGGGAAAGGTTAGCTAACATGCTAAGTAATTGCAAAGTAGCTAAACAGTTTTAAGTAGTTGAAAAGTTGCTAATTAGCTAAATGCTAAAGTTGTCCGTGAAGAGATTTGAACACTCAACCTTTAGGTTGGTAGACGTAACCTTCTGTCTTACATTCTTAGAGAAAAAAAATGCTATCTAGAACCTAAAAGGGTTCTTCGGCAGTCCCCATTGGAGAACCCTTTGAATAACCCTTTTTGGTTCCGGGTAGAACCCTTTTGGTTTTCTTACATGGAACCCAAAGAGGTTCTACCTGGAACCAAAAATGGTTCTACCTAGAACCAAAAAGAGTTTTCGTATGGGGACAATGGAAGAACCGTTTTGGAACCCTTTTTTCGAAGAGTGTATGTAATCGTACCAAACATAACATATCATACTAATTTACTTTTACTATGATATGTCTAGTCTATGAAACCAGGCTGAGGAATAACATGTGTATGGGAATTTCCACATGAGATTGGCCCAAATATATTCATGGTGTTTTGTAGCTTCCTGAAGTAAAATCATTATCCCAGTAATGATCATCACTGTATACAAGTGGGGACATTTGGCCTGTCCTCAAATGGAAAAAGGCTATTTTAGGCGTAAGGTTTAGGGTTAGAATATAAGGTTAGGGGTTAAGGTTAGGCTTTGAGTTAGGGGTTAATGAAAAAAGGATTTTGAAAAGGAACCAATTGTTTGTCCCCAAAAAGTCCTCACACGTATAGTAATACCCTGTTGTGTGTGTGAATGATTGTGTGTGTGTGTGTGTGTGTGTGTGTGTGTGTGTGTGTGTGTGTGTGTGTGTGTGTGTGTGTAGATTCTCCAGATTCTCCACCAGATACAGTCACATAATTAACATGTTAAGGGTTAATGTGGCTTATACCAACAGTTCCTCAGACCCATGGATTCCTCCAAACTAAAGGCCATAGAAGAGATGAATGAGAGCCCAACAGTAAAGACAACTTTGACTGTCATTCATATTCACACAAATCTTAAACCTTTGACTGTAAATGACAGAACAAATGAACTCCTCAAGAGCAAAGGCTGGAGTACAAACCAAATAATAAAACATTAGATGTTGGTTTATGACAAGTTTACTGTACACATTTTCTCCGAGATTATCTCCCTTTATCCCTTTCTCTCTCTCTCCCTGCAGCACCTGACCTCATCTCTGTTGGCAGTAGCGTTCCTCACCTCCTTTGGGAGCTCCATGCTCTATGGCTACAACCTGGCAGTGGTCAACTCCCCTGCAGTGGTAAGTCCATTGAACTACACTCATATTATCTGCATTGTACATCCCATACTTTCCTGTATTGAATACTCTGCCACGGCCAACTCCTAACTTGTGAAACCCGGAATCTCCCCCAAATCATGTATTGTTGATGTAAACAGAGATTTGCGCGATCGTTGAAGTTACATTTAAATTTAGAATTCAATTTACTTTCACCAGTCTACACTATTGACTATGTGCCTATGGACTGTGTCCCACGGACATCAATTTGATTTATGAAGTTTGAATTATGAGTATACATCTCACATACAGTATACAGTGCATTTGGGAAGTATTCAGACCCTTTTTCCACATTTTGTTACATTACAGCCTTATCCTAAAATGGGTCATGTCAATTTTTTTCCTCATCAATCTACACACAATTTAAAAAAAAACATAATAACAAAGTGAAAACAGGATTGTAGAAATGTTAGCAAATGTATTAAAAATAAAAAACATAAATACCTTATTTTCATAAGTATTCAGACCCTTTGCTATGAGACTCGACATTGAGCTCAGGTGCATCCTGTTTCCATTGATCATCCTTGAGATGTTTCTACAACTTGATTGGAGTTCACATGTGGTAAATTAAATTGATAGGACATGATTTGGAAAGGCACACACCTGTCTATATAAGGTCCTACATTAAACAGTGCATGTCAGAGCAAAAACCAAGCCATGAGGTCGAAGGAATTGCCCGTAGAGCTCCGAGACAGGATTGTGTCGAGGCACAGATCTGGTGAAGGTTACCAAAACATGTCTCCAGCATTGAAGGTCCCCAAGAACACAGTGGCCTCCATCATTCTAAAATGGAAGAAGTTTAGAACACCAATACTCTTCCTAGAGCTGGCCGCCCGGCCAAACTGAGCAAGAGAAGGGCTCCAGAGTTCTTCGGTGGAAATGGGAGAACCTTCCAGAAGGACAACCATCTCTGCAGCACTCCACCAATCAGGCCATTATGGTAAAGTGGCCAGACGGAAGCCACTCCTTAATAAAAGGTAAATGACAGCCCGCTTGGAGTGTGCCAAAAGCCACCTAAAAACTCTCAGACCATGATTAACAAGATTCTCTGGTCTGAAGAAACCAAGATTGAACTATTTTCAGTGGCAGGGACTGGGAGACTAGTCAGGGTCGAGGGAAAGCTGAACGGCGCAAAGTACAGAGAGATCCTTGATGAAAACCTGCTCCAGAGTGCTCAGGACCTCAGACTGGGGCGAAGGTTCACCTTCCAACCGGACAACGACCCTATGCACACAGCCAACAAAACGTAGGAGTGGCTTAGGGACAAGTCTCTGAATGTCCTTGAGTTAGCTAGAGCCCGCACTTGAACCCGATCGAACATCTCTGGAGAGACCTGAAAATAGCTTTGCAGTGACGCTCCCCCATCCAACTTAACAGACTTTGAGAGGATCTGCAGAGAAGAATAGGAGAAACTCCCCAAATAAAGATGTGCCAAGCTTGTAGCGTCATACCCAAGAAGACTCAAGGCTTTAATTGCTGCCAAAGTGGCTTCAACAAAGTACTGATTAAAGGGTCTGAATTCTTATGTAAATGTTATATTTCAGTTTTTAATTTTTAATAAACTTGCAAAAACTTTTTAAAACCTGTTTTTGCTTTGTCATTATGGGCTATTGTGTGTAGATTATTGAGGGGAAAGATACAATTTAATCCATTTAGAATACAGCTGTAACGTAACAAAATGCGGAAAAAGTCAAGGGGTCTGAATACTTACCGAATGCACTGTATCTTTTACACTCTTACCCTCATGTACATCAGAGTGAGACCCCCAATGCTGTATCTAATACTGCTCACCATGATGAGTCCATGCTTTCACACAAAAAATGTGAAAGTCTGATGCTTAGCCTACATTTTAACACTGATAGTTAAAATGAAAATGATTTGTCGGTGTGAGGTAGTTTAAACTGTGTGTGCATCTGTGAAAGGTTTGTTGTCACCAGGAATGTGGATTGAATGAGGAACCAGGCTGCTCTTTATCAGAAGGAATGCAGTTGAGGCCATGCAGTTGGAAGGACTGTAGAACCAATCTCTCCGAAGCTAATGCCAAATATATCCTACAGCATAAAGATAATGCTAACTGCATTCTTCAGCCCAAAGCTAATGCCAATTGTCTCTCACAGCCCAAAGCTAATGCTAATTGTATCCCACAGCTATAGGGTCACTGTTGGGGTCATTGGGTATTGTGTCTTTGTCCCTTTAGCCCAATTACAGGCCACTGGTTACCAGTGTTGACTGTTGGGGTTTGGGCTTGCTTTATATTCTTGATTCAATTGGTGGTGGCTGGTGCAGTATTTGCTAAGACATAATACTAGGTAAATAGCAGGACTGTCAAATATGATTTACATTAATTTAAATGTACAAATATTTGTGATCTTACTTTGAAAGTAGTCTATGGACAAGGAGTGACTGCAACCCATACTGTTCTTTTTTAAACTAGCCGCTAGAAACAATTCTAATTTGTGGATCAATTCCCATGTACAGTACCAGTCAAAAGTTTGGACACACCTGTCACGACTTCCGCCGAAGTCGGCTCCTCTCCTTGTTCGGGCGGCGTTCGGCGATCGACGTCACCGGCTTTCTAGCCATCGCCGCTCCATTTTTCATATGTCCATTTGTTTTGTCTTGTTCCATACACACCTGCTTTTCATTCCCCAATCAATCTACATGTATTTAGTCCTCTGTTCCCCATCATGTCTTTGTGTGTAAGTGTTTATTGTTACGTGATTATTTTGTCAGGCGCTGCACTTTTGTTTTAGACCGTGTTTGTGGCACTAGTATGTTTTTTATGCTGTCATTGTTGACCGGTATGAAAATGCGCCTGTTTAATATACTCCGCTCTCCTGCACTTGACTTCACCTCCCATATACACACCTAACAACACCTACTCAATCAAGGGTTTTTCTTTATTTTTGCTATTTTCTACATTGTAGAATAATAGTGAAGACATCAAAATTATGAAATAACACATATGGAATCATGTAGTAACCAAAAAAGTGTTACACAAATCAAAATATAATTTACATTTGAGATTCTTCAAAGTAGCCACCCTTTGCCTTGATGACAGCTTTGTACACTCTTGGCATTCTCTCAACCAGCTTCATGAGGTAGTCACCTGGTGTCATTGTGTCCAAACGTTTGACTGGTACTGTAAGTCAATCTTATGTTGAAATTGCATGCTGTTCTACATCGGGTTCCTATGTTTTAACACCCATCAGAACACTCTGTTACACTTTTAAGGAAGTAGGCAGTGTAATTACAATTTGACCATGTGTTTTTTTAATTGCAGTTCAATTACCAAATCGCTCTCTAGTGGGCTCATGGGTGGAATGTTATTCAAATGTTTCATAATTCCCTAAATAATAATCAGGTTTCTATGTCAACCGGTTTTGTTATATTTCAGACTTCTGTGATGCACATTGAGTGTATAAAAAAATGTAAGACACCTGCTCTTTCCATGACATAGACTGACCAGGTGAATCCAGGTAAAAGCTATGATCCTTTATTGATGTCACTTGTTAAAGAAGGATTTTTAAGCCTTGAGACAATTGAGACATGTATCGTGTATGTGTGCCATTCAGAGGGTGAATGGGTAAGACAAATTATTGAAGCACACCAGTTTGGGGGGTGGGGGGGTTGCAACCCAATATTAGGAAGGTGTTCTTTATGTATGTTTTGTACACTCAGTGTATATAAAGTGTATTATTGGGATGCAAACTCAAAATTGAATACATTTCAACTCTATATCTGACATGGTACAGGTGTCTTCTTATTTTAAGACTATTACCATGTGTGTGAGGGGTAAACTTTTCTACCCAAAGTAAATTTGTTTAAGACTACTGTCACGTTCGTCGTATGAATTGGACCAAGGCGCAGCGTTGTATGCGTACATTCTTATTTTATTTAGCGAATGAACACTGAACAAACTAACCAAAATAACAAACCGTGAAGCTATACAAACGAGTGCTGACAGGCAACTACACATAGACAAGAACCCACGAACACAAAAGGGAAAATGGATACCTAAATATGATCCCCAATCAGAGACAACGATAAACAGCTGCCTCTGATTGGGAACCATATAAGGCCACCATAGACATACAAATACCTAGACCTACAAAACCATAGACATACAAAAACCCTAGACAATACAAAAACTAGCATACCCACCCTCGTCACACCCTGACCTAACCAAAATATAAAGAAAACAGAGATATCTAAGGTCAGAGCGTGACAACTACCAAGAAATACTCTGTGTGACCCTGATTTAGACCACTGCAGTAAAATGTTAGGTTAACAGCTGGACTGTAAAGTGAAGCTTGGCCAACAGTTGTCCATTCCAATTCTATGGTTGGAACTGTAGAGACATGGTTGGAACACTGCTTCAATACCTGCTCAAGTGAACTGTGAAATAGAGCATGACCAGAATGTTTCTGTTTGTATGTTTGAAATACACTAAGGTCCGATTACCATCATCAGAACACACATACGCACGCACACACGTATGCACACACACACACACACACACACACAGTGCAAGGTCTCTTCATTTCTCACCGTTCCTCGCCTGAGTCTGTGAGTGGTTGAAGTGATCCTGAATTGGCCACACTGTAGATTAAGAGGTTAATTAAGTTTTTTTTTTAAAGGACATAGCAGTGGAATTGAATTAGTCCTGGTCTGTGACCTGAAAATGCCAGGGAGAGAGGAGAAGCATGGGCCACATGGCAAGGACTCCCAGTTTGGTTGTGATTCTGCGTTCCCCTCTATAGGCTCTCATTGGCCAGATAGCGATGGATTAAATGAAAGTGGGGCGGTCTCATTGACATTGGCATTTTGGGAATGTAAGAATGATAGTTATATAGTGTTTTGTACAGTTTGATGCTGGTAACAAATTGAGGTCTTAGTGACATTATGTAACACATTGTGTGCTGAATGGCATACTGTGTGTCATACAGTCATTTGAATTGTGTCGCACCAAGTTTATGTGATAACACCTCTTTGCCCCTCTCAATTGAATTCTACTCAATGAGCTCTATTGGCATGATAGGTATCTTACACTGGCAAAGCAAGAGCACAGGAACACATTAAATAAATCATAGTGATTAACAGTAGTAATACTGTTTTCTCCCCGCTTTGTTTCTCTCGCTCTCTCTCTCCCTGTTTCACTCTCCCCCACAGTACATTAAGGACTTCTACAACAGGACGTCAGTGAGCCGTAATGGTACGGGGCTGGATGGGGAGGCTCTGACCCTCATGTACTCTCTCACCGTGTCTGTCTTTGCCATTGGGGGTCTACTGGGATCCCTCATGGTGGGCATGCTCGTCACCAGGTTCGGCAGGTGAGACCCTTACACGCTCCCCATACGCACACTCCCAGTGACACACACTCCTATACAGGTTTTACACAATATTCTCTGCTCCCCATTCGAGTCAGTGTTCATCTGTAAAGATTTGGAAAGTTCTGTCCTTTGAAGACCTTTGTTTTGGTTTAGGCCAATGCCTGAGACCTCCAGACACTGTGGCTGCAGGGTGGCTGTTGGCCAGTTGACATGAACAGCCTCAGAGACACAGTTCAGCATCTGGACTGGAGCTCTGGGCACTGCCACCCTGCTACCCTGCCTGGCTTTCTGAGCTAGTCACACACACACACAGACACAGACACAGACACACACACACACACACACACACACACACACACACACACACACACACACACACACACACACACACACACACACACACACACACACACACACACACACACACACACACACAACTGAGGGCATTAGAGCAGCGCCCTCATCTATCACCCCTGGGTGACCTTCTGCCCTCTGATCCCAAGGATGACCATGCCCTCCTTCCTTTGCTCTCCTCTGCCCTTCAGAGTGCACACTGTTCGTCCTGACTGGCTTTCAGAGTGCATAGTGTTTAGTTACACTGCCATTTCGAGTTTAAACTCTTTGTACAAGCTACCCAATGTGCTACACTTGTTCTGTTCCCTCTGCCCTTTAAAGTGCACACTCTCTGTCCCCTATACCCTTTGGAGTGTAGTCAGTGCGATCTCTGTCCCCTCTTGCCAGCCCTCTAAAGAGTGTTTTGTATTCAGTGCAGGCTTAGATCTCATTTATCTAAAGGACTCACGTGATCTGACTGGACATTTACATGCAAATGAAAGAGAACAATTTACGAGCCCAGTTATGAGCTGATCATTTTCATCACCCAACGGTGTTTTATGGGCGATCAGAACTCAAAACGCCCTCCCTGACTGTATATCAGGGGGAGACTTTACTCTTCTATGTCATAGAAGTAATGAAGGTGTACCTGCTATTGCCTATGGTCCACATGCTTTTATGCACAGCTTCATACATTGGTACATTAATTAGCTAGTTCTGATAATCCACACATTTTAATGGTGGACAGAGCCAACCATAATGTGTGTGTGTGTGTGTGTGTGTTGTGCGTGTGCGTGTAGGAAAGGCACAGTGGTGAACTCGACGGTATTGGTGTTCATCGCTGGATCTCTCATGGGCTTCAGCAGGATCTGTGGCTCTCCAGAGATGGTCATCTTTGGCCGCTTTGTCACAGGGATCCACTCAGGTACAAACACATCAGCGTGCCCACTCAGTGAGAAGGGTAAGGTTCAGGGTTGAGTTAGAGTTAAGGTTATAGGATAAGGGTCAAGGTTCAGGAATGGGTCACTGTTTAATCAGCCAGGTATGTATACATACGGTATACACGTGGCACGGTAGCTGGGCAAAGTTGTGAATGTAGCAATAACAAGAAAGTGAATGTTTGCTCACTGTTGTGTCTTATCTTGATTTTTGGTCGGTGAAACAAATGTCCACGTCGTCATCGTTGTGTTGTGTAGGTATCTCTCTGAGCGTGGTGCCCATGTACCTGGGGGAGATAGCTCCTAAGAACCTGCGTGGTTTCCTGGGGCTCGTGCCCAGCCTCTTCATTTGTGCTGGTGTCTTCTCGGCCCAGATCCTGGGTCTACACGAAATTCTGGGGAAGGTACGCCAAATACCATTTCCAGGAAAAGCTTTACACTTGCCGTTCATAAGTTTAGAGATGGATTCATTTTCAATGGTTTGCGTGTTGCATTTTTGGGGTTATGCGTGTACTGCACAGGAGGTTGGTGGCACCTTAATTGGGGAGGACGGGCTCGTGGTAATGGATGGAGTGGAGTGGAATGGTATCAAATACAAACACATGGTTTCCACGTGTTTGAGGCCATTCCATTTGCTCCGTTCCAGCCATTATTATGAGCCGTCCTCCCCTCAGCAGCCTCCGCAGCCTGGTGTACGGCTGTACATCATGTAGGTGATGATTGTGAGTCGTTTTCTCATGGTTACAGGAGGATCACTGGCCCCTGTTTCTCTCTCTGGTGGTGATACCCACCTTCATTCAGCTGATGCTGTTGCCATGGTTTCCGGAGAGCCCACGATACCTGCTGATTGAGAAGCACAATGTCCACGCCACCATTATAGGTCAGCATGCTAGCCGACACCATTGAGACGGGGACACATACTTAGTGTGTGAATAGTGTAACCTCAGGGCTATGCTTATTTCCTGTGGCAACGTTGTCAATTCGAGTCATGTGCCAAACTGTTTAGTTAACCATCAATGACAAAGTTCAAGTCATATTTCATTTTCATTTGATACAAACGCATTGTCATTGCCTGGTTCAAGTGTAACTTCCTGTTTTATTTCCTACGTCAGCATTGAAGTGGTACCGGGCCAAGTGTAACATCCAGTCAGAGATCGAGGAGATGCAGGAGGAGCAGCGCTCTCTGTCGTCGGTGGAGACGGTGTCGGTATGGCGACTGATACTGGACCCTTTGGTGCGCTGGCAGCTGCTCAGTGTGGTGGTCATCAATATCGGCATGCAGCTCTCCGGTATAGACGCTGTAAGATTACTCATCTGTTCGCTATGGTGCTCCTCTCCTTCTTATATCTCTCTATCCCTCTGTTACTCCTTTTTTAGCACTCCTCGCCCTCTCTCTACCTCACTCTTTTCACCCGTTTTCACCCCTATCACACCCTGCTCATTCTCTGCCATTCGCATGTCCTTTCCTTACTCTCTCACCCTCTCTCTCTCTCCTACACTCCACCTCTTATCGCTCTCTCACCTTCTTCCCCCTCTCACCCATTACAGTCGGGCCCACTACACCGAGAGGCTCAGTTGAAAGGCAGAATAAATGATTCCTCATATTTTACAAGCCTCATGTGGTGAAGAACCCAAAACTACGAGTCATCATTTAACAGCAATACGATTAGCTAAGTCCCTTCCTGAATTATGCTACTGAGATGCATTAATTATTCAAATGATTACCAGGACACTGGGGCCAACAAGTGCACATTTTACCCATCAGAGCTGAACTCATTAGCAGCCTCATCTCTGCAATGTATTTTTAGCAGCTAATTAGCTTTGGCAATCTATTTGAGGCAGCTTTGAAACACAGGTAGTGAGGATGAAGACGGTGGTGATGGTGATGAGGATGATGGTATCAGGCAGATACCAGAGGAGAGCTGTAGGCTAAGTGGAGGTGACCGGTGGCAAGGCTTGACACTGTTTTGTGACTGCAGCAGGAGAGAGGAGTGTGTTTAATGGGTGTGTAGACTTGTGTGTGTTGGTTTCTTACTACCTCCAACTCCTGATTTACCCCCCTGTCTAAAGTTAACCTCCCCAAAGCCCCAAATTGAAATCAATTGAATGTGAGTGGTTGTCCACTGTTACTCTGTGCCCATACTGTGCCACCTGTTCCAGGCTGTCCCACTTGTGCCCATGCCCCTCAAGCTCAAAAGTGTCTTTCTCTATTGTAGCTCTGGTTCTATACCAATGACATCTTTAGGAACGCGGGCATCCCAGAGCCAGAGATCCAGTACACTACGGTGGGTACAGGAGCCATCGAGATCATTGCCGGCCTCATCGGGGTGAGTCTATGGAGGAGACATGGGATTGGTTGTAAGTTTGCCCTGTCATAGTTTTCTCTTTTAACGGTTGTGTTATTCATGTTTTGTTGCTTTCTGTCTTTTTGTATCTTGTGTTTCTCTCTGCCCCTTCTCTCTCTCTCTGCCCCTTCTCTCTCTCTCTCTCTCTCTGCCCCTTCTCTCTCTCTCTGCCCCTTCTCTCTCTCTCTCTCTCTCTGCCCCTTCTCTCTCTCTCTGCCCCTTCTCTCTCTCTCTCTCTCTCTCTGCCCCTTCTCTCTCTCTCTCTCTCTCTGCCCCTTCTCTCTCTCTCTCTCTCTCTGCCCCTTCTCTCTCTCTCTCTGCCCCTTCTCTCTCTCTCTGCCCCTTCTCTCTCTCTCTCTCTCTCTGCCCCTTCTCTCTCTCTCTGCCCCTTCTCTCTCGCTGCCCCTTCTCTCTCTCTCTGCCCCTTCTCTCTCTCCCTGCCCCTTCTCTCTCTCTCTCTCTGTCTCTCTCTCTCTCTCTCTGCCCCTTCTCTCTCTCTCTCTCTGCCATTTCTCTCTCTCTCTGCCCCTTCTCTCTCTCTCTCTCTCTCTCTCTGCCCCTTCTCTCTCTCTCTCTGCCCCTTCTCTCTCCCTGCCCCTTCTCTCTCTCTCTGCCCCTTCTCTCTCTCCCTGCCCCTTCTCTCTCTCTCTCTCTCTCTCTCTCTCTGCCCCTTCTCTCTCTCTCTCTGCCCCTTCTCTCCCTCTCTCTGCCCCTTCTCTCTCTCTCTGCCCCTTCTCTCTCTCCCTGCCCCTTCTCTCTCTCTCTCGCTCTCTCTCTCTCTCTCTCTCTGTGCCCCTTCTCTCTCTCTCTGCCCCTTCTCTCTCTCTCTGCCCCTTCTCTCTCTCTGCCCTTTATCTCTCCCTCTCTCTCTCTCTCTGCCCCTTCTCTCTCTCTCTGCCCCTTCTCTCTCTCTCTCTCTCTGTAGTGTTTTACCATAGAGAAGCTGGGCAGGAGGCCTCTCATCATCGGGGGGTTTCTAGTCATGGGATTCTGCTGCGCTGGGATCACTCTCTCCCTCGTTCTACAGGTCTGTATTTGTGGTATGTGTGTGTGTGCGGGTGGGTGGGAGGTAGTGTGCACTGCATTTGTGTTTTTACTATATTAATTATATCCTTCTGATACAGCAGAGAGTACTTTAGTATAGTTTATCAATCAATCAAATGCATTTTATAAAGCCATTTTCAGCAGTTGTCAGAAAGAGCTTTACAGATCCCCAGCCTGAAACCCCAAAGAGCAAGCAATGCAGAGTCAGGATCACAGTGGCCAGGAAAAACTCCCGAGAAGGCAGGAACATGTAGGGAGAAACCTAGAGAGGAACCAGGCTCCGAGGGGTGGTCAGTCCTCTTCTGGCTGTGCCGGGTGGAGATTTAAGAGTGCATGCGGCCAACTATAATAGAAATCTCCTTATGGAATATACTGACTCAGTTGGGTCATGGCGTCTTGTGTCTTCCACTACACTATGCTTACAGGTTCACTTACCATTCATGCGTTATGTCAGTGTTGGATGCGTGGTCGGTATCATCGCTGGTTTCTGCATTGGGCCAGGTGAGCTGCATTCTTCTACTTACTCTATCTTACTCTTCTCCTCTAAGTTATGAATTTACTTTCCATTCATTTGAGCAGAGAGCACACATGCAGGCACGCGCACACAAACACACACACACAAACACACACACACACACACACACACATCCAGGCTTCATAAAGGGATACACCGGGGTGTGTTGCCAGATTTGCTGGTTTCCGACCTCCTGGTGTGTATTGAAAGGGCGCCCTCTGGAGGTCAAAGTTGAGCGCTTGTTAATGCAGCTAATGGCCTTGATCTCACCTCCTGATTATCTGCCTGAGTGTGATGATGATAAAGTCTATATCCCATCTAAGATAGACAAATGAGAGTGTGTTCTGTAGAGGGACGTATGTATGTACATACCCGACTACATCCCCCTCTGGTCCTTAGTGGATTGGCTCATTCTGTCTAGGATCCTGTCTTTAATTAGGCCTCATCACGCCTCATTGGTCAGAAAGGTGATGAATGCTGCCGCTCAACAGCAAATCAAGATGAATAATGAATCGGGGGCCTAACTCCTCATCAGTTGAAAAGTGTTATTCCTCCGCCACCCACAATGATGAGGCACGAATAATTATGCACAAATAAGGCAGCCTGGGCTCATGTTCATTCAAAGGGTCATTAGCAGTGTAGTAACACAAGGCGTTGCATATTCATCACTTGTGACCAAACGGGATTAGATCGCTTACTACCACATTACAATGGTAAACAATTGCTCAGGTGCCATCCAGAGCTGGGTTTAAATAGTTTGCCTGAACGTTTTCTTAAGCCTGCCTGGAGTACCAGATTGGCAGGTCGGGTTTACACTTTTGGGACTGTTCCATTGATGCCATTGCGCCAGGCAAGCTCAATCAAACGCAGCTAGCTTATGTATTTGAAAGATACTGTACCTAGGGCTGGTGCCATCCCCTACTGCGATTGTTGCCTTAAGCAGTTCATTTAACCCCTAAACTGCTACAGCGGTAATACTGTAATGCTGACCGTGTGCTGCTCCCAGCCTGGTGTGTGAATAGTGTGTCAGGGGCTTGGGTACTGTGACAGTAAAAATATAAATTGGAAGATTAACATTTTATTCAAGGGGACTTTTATTTTGAAAACTATGTATGAATGCTGTTGAAGGTTGTTAGGAATTATACTGCAACACTCATGAAGGTGTTATGACTGATTTCGTGAAGTTGTTATGTATACCCCCTTCCTTACTTCCTGGATATGTAGCTACAGTAGATAAAGAACTCTTCTTAAAGCCCCTTTATCCCTCTACCTGTCAGTGTGTTTACATAGTCTGTGTTTGTATATGGGCTGAAATTATTGGTTTAATGTGTGTGTGTGTGTGTGTGTGTGTGTGTGTGTGTGTGTGTGTGTGTGTGTGTGTGTGTGTGTGTGTGTGTGTGTGTGTGTGTGTGTGTGTGTGTGTGTGTGTGTGTGTGTGTGTGTGTGTGTGTGTGTGTGTGTGTGTGTGTGTGCAGTGTATTAACGGTCAGTGTATATATTGTAGCGGGTGTTCCTTTCCTGATAACGGCAGAGCTGTTTAAACAGTCTCACCGCCCAGCAGCCTACACTGTGGGAGGATCCCTCAACTGGATTTCCAACTTCACAGTCGGCTTCGTCTTCCCCTTCCTGCAGGTAACCAACTGCCTCTGCTCTCACTTAATCTGTCCTCACTTCATATGGCCTCTGTCCTCACTTAATAATATGCCCTCTGCCCTCAATTAACTTGACCTGGCTGTGCCCCTACTTAACATGGCAGCATCAGGGTTGCTGGCATCAGAACTTCAGATGCCACCTACTGCCGTTGTGCCCTTGAGCATGGCACTTAACCCCTAGCCTGCTCCAGGGGCTCTGCAGTGCAGCTGACACTGTGTTGCTTCCAGCCTTTCGTGTATATGTGTGTTGCCCGGGGGTGGTATTCTACTTTGCCTGGCCTCAGCATGGCTCTGCTTCTTCCTGACATGGCTTTAGTTGACATGGTGTCCACCCTTACTCAGCATGGCCAACGTCTTTGCTCCTCAGGACCAATGCCTGTGCAAAAAAACACAAATCAGGGCCAAGCACTATAGATATTGGAATCGAAACCCTTTGTCTGTCTGTCCATCTTCCCTCCCTCCCTGGTGTCAGATGTCCGCTGGGTCCTACTGCTACCTGGTGTTCTGCTGCGTGTGTCTGGCGGTGGCGGCCTTTGTGTTCTTCGTCATCCCCGAGACCAAGAACAAGACGTTCGTGGAGATCAGCCAGATGTTCGCCTCCAAGGAGGCGGTGCCAGAGACCCAGGGCCTGGGCCATCCCGACCAGCTCAAACTGAGGAAGATGAACGGATACGGAACCCTGGAGAATGGATCGCTGGAGTTTGACAGCTCCTCCTCCGTCCCCTGAGAGTGGCTCTGAGAGAGAGGCTGGCTGCATTCCAAAACTCAGAAGTAGCTTTTTTTTCCCTTCAGTATGACCATTGATAGGTAAATGGCTGGATTTTCCTGCCACAAAAAAATCATGGAAGGTGCAGGATACAGTATCACGTCGTACTGATTTACTTTCAGATTAACCTGAGATTTTGAGATCATGCAGTAACAGAGACATGCACACATACTGTAGGCACACGTAAATATACTGCACATATGCTTTCTTTTTGCCTTTTACCTTCCTATTCCAAATCAGGCCTTTGTTATTTTGCAGTCATTTAAAGGGTGTCTGGGTTATGTCAAGACTGACAGATCTGTACATTTTTCAGAAGGGTGTATGTATGTAGCTCGATGTGTTTTATACATACCGTATGGTTTTATCAAAAGCCAGAGTTTATTTTCTAATATATAACTGTATTTGAACTGTGTACATTCAAATATTTTATCAAAGTAATAACATGCAAAGCTTTATGATGTTTATGATCAATTATATACTTGTTTTCAGAGCAATCCTTTTTGTTGTCTAATACATCTCAGGAGAGACATTCACTTTGTTTTAGTCATTAGAATCTAACACAAAACATGATGTATGGGTTTTGAAAATTCACTTTTGGGGTTTGGGGTTGTTTGGGATATGTTACAACCAGTATTGTTTCAAGTGTTCTTGTGCAGCATATATAACTTCCCTGGCAAGCTCTGCAGATGTATTGCACATACCAGCTAACAACAAACGTTCCCACAACTTCAGAGAACGTTCCATTAAGAGTCTCATTAGGTCACAAACTAATGTTTTCATAGGAATGTGCCCATGATGTGCAAGGAATGTTTCCAAGAGACCATCCCCTTTATGTCAAATTGAACTTACCCAGGAAGTGGTTACCATGTTCTCAGAATTTACAATATTAATGTTTTCGACATGTTTCATGGAAACGTTGAAAGAACATTCACGTGTCGACCATTTCTGAGGGTTAGGAGAATATTCCATCAACGTCCCACCAAACAAAGACAGAATATGGTTGCCATATTCTCAGAACAGAAGATATGAATGTTCTAGACACGTTTCATTTGAACGTTGCAGGAACGTTTCTGCATATTAGTTGCCTGATGGTCCCAAAGAAACGTTCTCCCCCTAAAAAAAAACATGTTTCATTTCACATCACGCCTTGTTACGCCCTCATTGTTGTACCAGTGATCCATTTATAGCTCGTTGTCTGTTGGCAAGGTCAGGGATACTCTCACACAGTGCTTTTCACCTGGGATTTAAACTGACAAACTCTTAATTCACCACATTCAGATCTTCCTGCTAGCCACCATGTCTGTGTCAGGTATTGGTTAATCTGATTATTCTCATCATTGATTTGATTGGTTTATTTCAGATATTTAAGGGTTTTCTGTATAATTGTCTAATCTTGGTGGGGCATGTTAACCTGTTTTAATGATACTCCTGAATCACTATGATCAATAAAATAGTTTGTTTCGTTGACTTTGAAAAGAGCTGAGATTTGCTTCAAAGTACATGCAGCCTATTGCTTACCTATCAAGTTGTTTCATCTACATAAGTGCCTAGGGAGGAGGGGTTAGGGTTTCTTATGGGCAGGGACTAACTATACTGGCCCAGTAACCACATGCCCAATCTTTTATTGGGACAGTGGTTAGGGTGTTTGTTATTATTTGGCAACAGTTGCTACACACCTATCTGATTTAATTCAAATGAGTTATCAATGTGTTCTACATTGTATATTTGTTGTGGATTTCAAAAAGACGACAGAGTTCTCATTGAGATGCTCAGATATATAGAATTAATAAATGCTGATCATTTATGAGGTCGTGGAAATGTGGTCATGATTCGTGCTCAAGGGGAAATCCTACAGATGTATAGTTCGTATAGAAAATAGATGCGACAATTGCCTTTCATTAAAACTGTCTTGTGTCGATAAAAACAGCTGGACGTTATGACGTCACACCTGTAATAAAAAGAAAAGGTGATTGAAGTGTTGCCATTGTACATTTAGGCAAATTGTGCATTAATAAATTGGCGACAGGTTGTATGTCCTCCTACCTATCGGGTTCACGTCTCAGCTAGCCCGCAAAAGTTCAGCATGGACGGAATGCAAGAATTTACACATTTTTGCCATATTCTTATAATTATCATGTGCCAACGTTTCGCCACGGTCCGTAGTCTACTACAGTGAAACTTGCATCCAGCCAACTATAAAAGCAAGGCGAAGCAATTCGGCCATTCTTGAAAGTCAGGACAATCCTTATCCTGCAAATAAACATTATTTTCGTAGTTTAAACAATAGGCATTTATAATTAAATGTGGAGTGGAGCTTAATAGTTAAGAGTTGACATCACCTGCCCCGCGATTCGGCAATCAACATTTATTCGAAAACACCATCGTAATTTCCATCATAATTTATCACAATAACGAAAGTTTGACGAAATATAATTACACAACTGTCGAACATGTAAAAATGTTGTTTAGCTGCCGTTTTCATTACACAGGTCGCATTGCTTTTTTCGAATAAATCTGCCTACTAAGAAACTCACTTTAAATAGATCAGATAGGTGTGTTGTAACTGTTGCCAAATAATGACATTAACACATTTAGCTAAGAATGTGAGAGTAGGATGACTCCCCTAAGCAGGTCACAAACCCAAAATCAAGAGGTTGTGAGTTCAAATTTTCAAATTTACTGTATAAATTAACATGCATAATGTATTTCAAACTGTAAAAAAGTTGAAAATGCTAGAAGCACTGTGGGTATGTGTGAGTATCCCTTACCTATGAAAGGATCAGTGATTCATCAATTGGCGTATTGATTAGATCAATAACAAGGTGTAATGAAACATACATTTTGTTGGGAGAATATTTATTTGGAAGCATCAGGCGATGTTCCCATGAAACGTGTCAAGAACATTAATACTATATCTTATGTCCTGAGAACATGGCAACCAAAACTGGACACATTAATGTTCTTGCAACGTCCCATGAAACATTTTGATTTTACCTTTATTTAACTAGGCAAGTCAGTTAAGAACTAACTATTATTTACAATGACAGCCTAGGAACAGTGGGTTAACTGCCTTGTTCAGGGGCAGAATGACATACTTTTACCTTGTCAGCTCGGGGATTCAATCTAGCAGACTTTCAGTTACTGGCCCAACGGTCTAACCGCTAGGCTACCTGCCACCCCATCGTATATTCTGAGAGCATGGCAACCATTTTCTATGTATGTTTGGTGGAATGTTGATGGAATATTCTCCTAACCCTCCGAAAACTGGACACATTAATGTTCTTCCAACGTCCCATAAAACGTGTCTATAACATTAATGTTGTGTATTCTGAGAACATTGTAACGTTCTCCTAACTTCAATACTAAAACATGCTAAAAAGGTTCTCAGAAGGTTTTTGCTAACATAGATAGAATGTTCCCCTAACTAACAGAAAACACTCAAACATTAGGGTAACATTACAAAAACGTTCTCTCCCCTAGAATTGTTAGCTGGGATCTCTGCCTCTCAGGCAGCTCCCTAGCCAGGCAAAAAGTGACAGAGGGTATCCCCAACTGACTGACTCATGCTTGGCTCTGTAACATGTGGACTTGTGCCCAGACAGGGGGAGATATTTCACTGTGACACCACACTCATGATAGAGTTCCTTTCTCCCAACAGGATGTTCAGAGGCAACAACCTCTGTCCAATTAGTAGAGGAACCTACTGACTCTCAACTGACAGGGCAGACTCAACTCTGACGCCCAGTGGCCAGAGAGATAATTGCTGTTAGAATTATGTTGGACTGTGGTCTACAGTATAATGTGGCTGTGGTAGGTCTGAAATCTACTTTAGAAACGAATACAAAACAGTACTATATTCTTACAGACATCACTACATGTTCATATGTACTTTCTCACTCTCGCTGCAGTAGCGCACTCAAACACAAGCATGTATGCATTGCATACAAACACACTACATTACACAGCTCTCTCTCCCTCTCTCTCTCTCTGTCTCTGTCTCTCTCTCTCCACCTCTCCTCCTTCCACCTCTCTATCTCACTCTCTGTCTCTGTCTCTCTCTACACCTCTCCTCCTTCCACCTCTCTCTCACTCTCTGTCTGTCTCTCTCTCCACCTCTCCTCCTTCCACCTCTCTCTCAGTCTCTCTCTGTCTCTCGCTCTCTCCACCTCTCCTCCTTCCACCTCTCTCTCTGTCTCTCTCTCTCCACCTCTCCTCCTTCCACCTTTCTCTCTCTCTCTCTCTCTCTCTCTCTCTCTCTCTCTCTGCAGCAGTGTAATTAATGGCAGCAACCCTGACTTCATAAGCTCTGTGAGGAGCCTTATTGCGGTGTGTCCCTGTGGCTGTGGAAGCCTGCCGCTGACGGATGAGTGTGTCGCCGTGACTCCCTTGCTGCGCCGCTGTCACCAACGCTGATGGCATTAACGTGCAGGCGACGCCGTGACAAATGCCCGTTATCAGCGAACGAGGCTGGTGACAAATGGAAGGGGCGCTCCACGGCCAGCCCTGTCATGCCGTAATAAAAAAAGATGGATGAGCCCCCCACACAGCTCGGTTAATGCGATTTAGGCAGCTCTCGCTGGCTCCAATTAAGACTATAGGAGAGAGGAAGTAGGACGGAGAGAAGGGAAGGAAGCTGGGTGGAGGGAGAGCGAGAGAGATGGGTGGAAGAGGAGCGTTAGCTAGGTGGAGGGGGAGAGAGAGAGCGAGGTGGAAGGAAGAGAGGTAACTAGGTAGAGGGAGAGATAGGTGGAAGGATGAGAGGTAGCTAGGTGGATGGAGAGAAAGAGCGAGAGAGACAGGTGAAAGGAAGAGAGGTAGCGAGCGAGAGAGAGAGAGGTGGAAGGATGAGAAGTGGAGATAGAGCAGGGACGCAAGGCCCTTCTCATGACATAGTTTTACCATCTAAGGTCATTTTGGACAATTTTCATCAAACTTTGCTAAACAAGCTCCATGCTTTACCTGCAGGCCTAGCGACAACATACTGTAATTATAAGTAATACTATTCACACTCTCTCATCACTATCTAGCTAGCCCATTTACACCCCATCTCCAATGTAACAGTATGTCCCATTAAAGGAGTAGTTCACGATTTTACAACATCATGTTAGATGGTTCGTCAACCTGAAAGTAGTCTATGGGCCATGAGAAATTGCAATTCATGATTCGGTTTTCTTTAAACAGCCACTATAAACTTCAGCTAACGTTAGCCACAGCTAGCTTAATCCCAATGGTAATGATGGGAGCATGTGAACATGTTTTTGTTGTTTATGTCCAAATCACCTTGAAGTAACATTAAACCAAATATGGAGTTGATTTGAGTTGATTTCAGGTGATTTTGGTAACGGGATCACATTCCCCCATCATTTCCATTGATTTTTAGCTGGCGGTGGCTAAAGTTAGCTGAAGACTGTAGTTACTGTTAAAAGATAACTGAACTGTGGATTACAATTTCTCCTGGCCCATAGCCTACTTTCAGGATGAGCAACCATCTAACAGCATGTTGTAAAATAGTGAACTACTCCTTAACTACAACATCTTACCCCTAATGCTATCTGTCCACAATACCCACTTTGTACAGCCTCATTCTTTGCAGGGAAGACATAAGAACCCAGGGATCCATAAAATATTTACTTTACATTTCTATCTCTCCCTCCCTCTCTCTCTCCTTTCTCTCTTTCTCTTCTTTCTCTCTCTCTCCCCCTCTTTCTCACTCTCTCTCTCCCCTTTCTCTATCTCTCCGCTTTCTCTCTCTCGCTCTCTCTTGCTCCCTCTCCCCTTTCTCTCTCTAAGTCTCTCTCCCCCTCTCTCTCTCTCCCCTTTCTCTTTCTTTCTCTCTCTTCCTCTCTCTCTCTTGCTCTATGTCTGTCCCTCTTTCTCTCTTCTCATTGTGTCAGAGCTGTTACGGTTCTATATGTCAGCTATAAAGCAAAGAGAGGTCATACTTTACACTCCAGATGTATAACCTCCCAGTAATGTATTGGGTAAAATTCACCAACGTTTCGGCATCACAGGTTAAACATATGGAGTGTGTGACTCTCTTTGTTTATAGCTTACAGTTTATTCCCCACACCTCTACACTAAATCATTTGCTCTGGGTGTGCGCCAGCTCATGCTTTTTATTAGACTGTTCCATTTGTCAACATGGTAGCGGATAGCTGCTAAATGTGGCACTTCTGTGCTACTGGGTCTCCAAGTGTGTTACAGCCTGGGTCTATTCTCTCCCGTTTACCACGGCCTTGTGACCCACACATACATGCATACACTCTCTCATACCTCACACACACACACACACACACACACACTAGGGCAGGGTCCAGAGGTGTATTCCCCGGGGCCACAGTGAGGTTGTTTTAAGTGCTAACTATCCAGCCCTGTCCGAGGGCCACAAACAGCACTGCTGATGCCAATGTGGAAACCAATAAGCATCCTGGGCGGGTTTCAGGCTTTTATGGGGCAGAGCTGGTTTCTCTGGTGTTCTGGCATGTTCACATGTTTATTCCTAGAGATGATTAAAGCCCTAAGATGTTGATTGGCCCCTTTCATTGTCTGATGTGTGTTTGTCAGGGCGTTTCTACCTGTTGGCTTTGATGTCAGAGAACGAGCTGTGTTGTTTAGTTTATGTGGTGTCTGTCTCATCTCATGCCTGCTGGTTGTAAAGTGAGTCTGTTCAGTGTAGGTTAGAGGTCATGCTTTATGTCATACAGCCTACAGCCGGAAATAATGCTATTATATGGGTTAATGTAGTGAATGAAATATTAGTACTTACTAGTAAATATCGCTTATGCTATGAGCTTGGACTTTACATAACGTAAACATATGTCTAAGCTACAAGAGGGTCGAAATAGAGGTGTTTGTTGCTGACTCTGCCTCTCGTTCTGTTGTCACATCAGTTGTGTTTATTTTCCGGGAGTTATGCTGTAGCTTTCAAGTCCTTACAAGATTAGTGGGTAAATGGAACAATCTTAATACCTGCTTCATTTTGTTCCATTTCGATTCATCAACCAATGCCTGTGTGGGTTTGTTTGATGGTATATTGACCTCGCTGTTCAAATTCAGTGCTGTCAGCTGTCATTCAAATGGACCTTTGCTCCTATAGTAAGTCAAGTCTGCCTCCCTGCCACAGAGGCACCAAGCACAGCCGAGCACTAGAGGGCGCCACATACACTCTCATGCCGGTTTAGTGGAGGAACCTCGGAGTGACAGGGCGACAAGTATGACAGCTCCTGGACCATTTACAGAGAAACAACCAAGATCAAACTTCATACTTCGGTCAGTCCACACTCCCTATCACTCTAGCCCCTTGAATGAACCAATTACTACAGTTTCTTGCCTTTGAAAGAACACCCTTGATGTACAGTATACAACACTTGTTTTCAGTATGCACAGAATGTAGGCCTACCGTTACACTGGCCCTGTGTTCCTGCTTCACGTCGTTATTACTCTGTGGGGTCATGACAAAACCAGCCCAGCTCTCCGCCATTCACTCACAAATTCAGGGAGACACCTGGGCAATCCCATGGTGACAGAATGATGCTGAGACTCCGATTCTTCACTTTAAAATGTACGCCAAACAAAAAACATTGATTGCAAAGTTAAACAACTTTATGCACAAGGACAACTTTTGATAATTCTCCCCAGAAAATTTGACTAAAACACATGTTGAAGACCAGTGCAGATGCGAAGTTTGGGAACTGAATGATGGTTTGTGCTGCTCGTGCCATCAATCTGTTACCAAAGTTGTATGGTTTGTTTAACTTTGCAATCATTGACTTTTGTTTGGCAGACATTTCAAAGTGAAAAATCTCAGCATCAGTCTCAGCATCATTCTGTTATCGTGGTATCGGCCATCTTTCTTTCTTCATTTACCAGGGTAAAAAAACAATGCACCAATATACAGCAATACACGAGGTGCCCATGTCTGTGACTTATCTCGCCTTTTCTTCCACTCTAAAGGGAGTTTACCTTGAAACCTATTTGAAGTCATTGTGTCTCTATTTCTTGTTGTGTACTGGGCCTAATCTCAACGAGTGGTGACAGTTCACAACTACCTGTAATGACGGAGTCCCCCAGTCAAAGGGGCCGGAGTGTCTCCCCCTACGAATAACAATACACACCGTTTCCCAGTTTGCATTGTGACTGTGTGATTCCGCAGTGAGCGCTGTCCTCTGGAAGGCTATTTTGCAGCCCTAAAGAGAGAGGCTGTAGTCGAGCTGAGTTAACCTGTGACTGGAGCGGGGCGTTAAACGGGGTCAGGGGTTTGACCATTCCTGGGTTAACAGTGTAGGGCGAACCTAGAACCTATCAGGATACAAATGTGGTCCGATGTTTGACTGTGCAGGGTTAACCATGTGCGGTAGGGTTTACCTATCATGATAAAACATGGTCAGAGTTTTGACCGTTCATGGTTAACCATGTGCGGTAGGGTTTACCTATCATGATAAAACATGGTCAGAGTTTTGACCGTTCATGGTTAACCATGTACGGTAGGGTTTACCTATCATGATAAAACATGGTCAGAGTTTTGACCGTTCATGGTTAACCATGTGCGGTAGGGTTTACCTATCATGATAAAACATGGTCAGAGTTTTGACCGTTCATGGTTAACCATGTGCGGTAGGGTTTACCTATCATGATAAAACATGGTCAGAGTTTTGACCGTTCATGGTTAACCATGTGCGGTAGGGTTTACCTATCATGATAAAACATGGTCAGAGTTTTGACCGTTCATGGTTAACCAGTGTAAGGTAGTGAGCGTTAAGTGTGGTTAACCTGGTCAACCTATGAGGGTATCCTGTGTTATTAGGGGTTTTGACAGTGGTAGGTTGAGGTGTGGGCGTATGATGTGGGGGTCAGAGTTTAGACCCTGTGGTTGAGGAGGTGTGTTCAACTCTTTTGCTTGTGTAGTCAAGTCATGAGCCACAGCTAACCGGTAGAGTCAGCATGCACTTGCAAGTCTGCATGGTGTTCTCTGTTTCTGTGGCTGATAGGCCCGAATAAATCACCTTTCTTTCCCCATCATGGAATACCATACAGAATACACTGTAGGCAGGTTCAAACTTCACACTGGTGAAAATGGTTAGTACAGCCTTGTTTGAAATGTTTTCCAACGTGTTTTTCTTCTTTTACTGTCTGTCTGTAGCTTTCAGAAGAAGGGGTTATTTTCTGTCAATATACAAACTTGTTGCGTTCGACGATGTTAGATATCCGTCCGTTGCGCACCACTTCTAGTTTCTTGAATTGTGCGACAGAAGATAGATGAGATAGAAGAGCAGCGAGACACACCATAGAGGAAATAAATCTGAGTTTCTCTTCCCTCCACCTCAATTAGTATTGTCATCCAACGCTCTTGTGTCCTAACCAATGTTTTTTCACTCCCGGAGAGGCGAAGACGTCTCATCACAATTTGTCCAAATCACCCTGTAGGACAACCTGTTGTTTTCTGTCTGTTGAAAACAACCAAAACTATGATGATTACAGCAGTGACAGTGGCTATCACATAGCCATAATGGTTACTGAGCCTTACCAGAAGGGAAAGAGGGCTGGACGGAGGGAAGGAGAGAGAGAGCAGAGCTAACCCCAGGATAAAGACACCCATATGGGCTGGCATTGCTTCTCGACCCTGAGACAAACAGAGTTTTACCTCAACACACACACACGCACATACGCGCATGAAAGCAACACACACAAACATCACAGTCATTCTTACACACACACACACACACACACACACACACACACACACACACACACACACACACACACACACACACACACACACATACACACACACACACACACACACACACCCACAAACAAACACACACACACACACACACATATGCAATACCCAACACCTGATGACCATATGCCAACCAATAGGCCTACCACCAATAGGCCTACCACCAACCCCTAACACCCTACTATAAAAAGAGCTCAATCACTCAGTTATATTGGGGAAATCATGACACTCTCTCACACTGTGCTGTGTTTCTTTCATATGATTTCCCTTAGGGCCCCTCAATCTCTCCCTGATTGAGTGATGCCTGTGTTTGTGTGAGAGGATAGTGACAGAGTCACAGGCTGTCTTTGTGTGTGCGGACAGGACAGTGTGTGAGTGTGGTCCCTGCCGTGGCCTGGTTAGATGCAGCCTCAGAGCAGGGCTTTGCTCTCGACATGGGGGCTTTTCAGCCCTCTATTTATGAGCTCTGCTTTACATATTCATTCTGCTACTGTTAAACAAAGGCAACAGGTCGCCTTCTCCCTCTGAAGCACTCAAAGAGCCACAGTGAGTGTACTGGGGAGTATGTGGATGTGTATGCCCTAAACCTAACCATAACATGTAGCTCATGTATTGCTCATCTATTCTCCCCATAACTCCTGTCTTGTCCCTTCTAAAAATGGCTGTCTAGGGCAAACCATTATAGTTCTGGCTCTATGACTCGTTCCCCTCCTAACAAGCCCATCTCAGGCTGGCAGAGAGAGGGAAAGACAGCTGGGCAGATAGCAGGGCTGTGGTTGTCACGGTGAAGCTGTTTGATTGGCGGATGGGGGGGTTGATTGATAAGGACCCCCCTGCTATTCCAGCGACAGCTCCTGTCAGAGAGCCAGCACGTCTTACATCAAATGTATCAACTGGTCCCCTCAACACCCCCCCCCCCCAACCTACTCCCAAACCACTAAACCTACTTCATCACAGAGGTTCCTAGAGTCACAACTCACAGACATGACTTAGAGAATGATAAAGAATTGTTTACTTTCCTGATTACATTGACTGTTTTCGAGTAGACATTTAAGTAACTTTTGTACAAATTATACTAACGGATTTACATAGAAAGTAAGTCATTGTACTTCATGGATTCATAGGAACATTTCTAGCCCCTGATGAGAGTCAAATTTGTGACAGTAGACAAAATGTCCATAAAAAGACATCAGTGTAACAGTTTAGAATATGTCTTATTGTCCATTATGGCCTTAATGACATGAAGTGGTGGACTTTGTGTGAGGTTGCAGCAGGGCAAGTGTCAGACAAAGCTTCTCATTGACTCTGGTGGCTATTTCAGTTCTCTGATAACAGGAAGGACGTACAGGTTTTTTAGGGGAATGAGGTCGGTGGGAGAGGGAGGGGGACTGGTGGCAGAGTGAGTAGGGTGGGTCATTGGTTCCCAAACCTTTTTGATTTGACCCACCGAAAGCCTGTTTTACTTCACAACCTATAGGGAACTAACTGTTCAGGAAACACTGACTGATACTGTTGGGTTACTATAGATATAGTAATAATAATATGTGGATGAATTAGGACAGTGTGTACTTAGTTAGAGGCTGTATTGAAGTGTGTGTGTGTGTGGGGGGGGGTATAGGCAGGGCCCTGATGGCTTGTGTGTTGGGGGAGATGAGGGGAGATCGGTCAGTGCGTCTCACTGGACATTGAGGATATTTCTCTGTGGGTCCGGGTGTTATCAGGGCCTCAGATATGAGGGTCCCTCTGTCAGCGCAGAGGGGTGACGGCCACACCGACAGGGCTGCGGGGAACACAAAGATAACACACCTGATTGATGCCCGAGGGGAGAAAACAGAGAACGTTGCTGGTGGAATGTGCGCTCTGTCGGCTGTCTTCCACCCTTTACCCCCACCCCAGCCATAGAACATTCCTCAAGGTTCCACCACAGCTCTAAATACAGACTGTTTACCTAATTAGGTATAAACAACAACGATGGGAGGAAATTCAATACAAATCATTCACAATAGCTCATAAATATTACACACTTGAAAAGCTGCAGGAATAAGTTTTGGGGGGGTGAGAATTCTTTGTCACGCTACAGACAGCTATATCGGTCCGTTAATAGAGGTCTACTAAAGGCCCCGTGCGCTTCTTGTGTGAAAAAAATATACAAAAATATCAATATGTATTTTTTTTAAATAACTATTTATTTATTTATTTGTTGATCTTTCAGGCACCCCTACTTCCCACAGCTATGACAGAATCGGGGTCATTTGAAAGGTCAAAATAGCATGGTTAAGGATGACACTGATGACATGACAGTTAGCCCATAAATAAATGATCTTGCAAGAGTGCCGTAGCTTTGTGTGTTAGCAACAGCAAGGATGTTAGCAGGGTTGGGCTCAGTTCTGGATTGCAACTGACCTGAAATTCTATTCATGATATACAAATGAGAAAGGTAATTCTATGAGAGTTTTTCAGTTTCTGAATGATTACTTTCAATTCAACCCCAGATCCAATAGAATATCACAGTGGCGTGTGTATTGTCTCTAGTAGCCTACTGGCTAATGCAGTGGTTACAGTTCTATACCCGAACCACAACCCAATCACTTTTAGGACCCTGAACCCCACCCCTCGCTCCCTGCCCACAGGGTCACACCAGCCCTCATAAGTCAAAGGTTAGACCCTGGGGCGCACAGGCGTGCGGCCTGCCGGGTGGCAGCCGTGATTAGTTCCCCAGGTTGTCTGTGGAGGTAACATTAAGTTGCCATGACGACACACTAAACAACTGTGTTTTACAGTTGGAGGGACAGTGGAGGGGATAGTTGGAAGGGGTGGACCTATAGGAGGACGGGCTCATTGTAATGGCTGGAATGGAATTTATGGAACGGAGTCAAACATGTGGTTTCCATATGCTTGATGCGTTTGATACCGGTCCATTGATTCCATGCCAGCCATTACAATGAGCTCATCCTATTTACTCCCACCTGCCTCCTCTGGACCTCACAAAGGCCTGGCCTAGCACAGCTCAGTTCAGCATAGCACCGCAGCAATCTGCACAAAAACCCCTCACACAGCCATTATGTCATCCTTATTGAGCCCCAATGCATGTATGCCTTATGCCTGCTCTGTGCAGGTTCATGTAGAGTGTGTAGGCTACAGATTGTGTGATGTTTCAGACTGCCTGAGCCCCAGCCCCACTGGCCCTACCCTGCAGTCCTGAAGCGCATGGTAAAGACATCAGGCCTTTCCCTTTGAAGGGGACCACTGAAACACAGCAGCTCTCAACATGCTGCGTCTCTCTTTTCAACTCCCCTCTCTCTCTAAATTCCTGCAAGACCCTGCTCCCCTCTGCTTTTTCAATTTACTCCCTCACTCGCAGATCCCTCTTTCGCTCCCTTTCTCCCTTCCTTCCCTGCTGTCAGTCACTCACTCACTCTACTTAACCCCCCTCCCTTTCTCACTTTACTTATTGCTCTCCCTCCCCCACCCCTCCCTCACACTCCTTCTTTCACTCCTTCTCTGAATGTTTCTGTGAGTGAGGTCATAAGATACAGTCTTCTCTGAGTTCTCCGAGCAAATTGATATGGTGCTATGCTGTGGCCATTGAAAATCCCAATCCCTTTGTAGGGATATGTGTCCTGCGCTAGTCTGGAGATAGTGTTACTGTTAAACATAGGGCGAGAACATTGGTAAAGCAAAGGAAGCATTAGTCGTTGACCAATTAAAGCCTAATTCATGACTAGACACAAGCAATTACAGTCTTTGCTTCCATGATTGCCGCCCACATTAACTTTTGCATTGTGATATTGCGTTCTGTCCCTGGGTGACATAAATGGGGGTCTCTCTCTGTTGCAGAGGGAGCTAAAATGACAAGATTTACATTCTATTAGTTGTACATCCATGACTGTCCACATGGTCTTTAGTAGGTGACATTTGGGGTAGCTCTGTGACATTTGGGGACCGTGTCCCCTGCCGTAGAGGAATGCAACGTGTCCAGCGTCTGTTAGAGACATCACACATGCTCCTCCACTCAGCTTTCCTCTGCCCATATGGTGCCGCCCTGGCCTCCCAGGAATGTGAACACTGTCACTGCACTGACCTCCGACCAGTTAGGGAAGCCCTCTAATGTCATTGTCATGGTGGGACTTTCCCTCCGCACTGTTAATTCATCTGTGACGTATTATCTCTAATTTTCTGGAGGAAAAAAATGTAGGGTGTTGACTGTGGCGCTGTTCCAGAGTTGGGGATTGGGGCCAATTCAGATTCAGAGATTCAGATTCAGTGTTTAACCGTCACATATACAGCACACCCACACAATTCAGGAGACACATTTGAGAAATGCCATTTCTTTTCAAAGCGGATTTTCTTGAATTTGAATTTCTGTTCAGTTCTAGAATTGCTCAGGAACTGCTCTGTCTTCAAAACATTTTGCTTTTCAAATCAAACAGTGAGCGGGAAAGTGGCATCTTCAACAACGTTGAACTGCCACTGAATCCGTCATTACCAAAGAACAGATAAGAGAGGACGAAAGAAGCAATGAGAGGACGAAGAGGGATGTGGAGGAGAGGATATGATAATGGGTGGAGTAGGGGGATTGGCTAGGAGTTGGCTGAGGCAACAGACAAGCGTCAGAGTCCCTAAAGGACGTGGCATCCCCTCTCCTCCCTTCCTCCTCTCTTTCATCCCCTCTAACTTTCAGGCTTCTCCCTTTCCTCCACCGTTGGTTTGGCCTCGCTCTGTTTGTGTAAACCACATTGCACCATGGACAGACGAGAGAGAGAGAGAGAGAGAGAGAGAGAGAGAGCTTTGTTCACCTTTATTGGCTTTGTTAAACAGTTAACAATGTTACTTTGGGGATTTTTATGAGACAGCAGGATATCCCACCCATTTCAGGAGACAGGTACATACGTAGAGAGAGGACTACATAACACAAATGAAATGACCTCATCTGATGACCTCATCTGACACTTTCAGCTAGGTATCTGAGAGGTTGTCTGGGAGATAACACATTAAGTAATGATTGATTCTCTTTATCCAAATAATCTCTATCAGAGGATAACTGACGATACCCATTAACACAGGACATCACTCTGTCTCTCTTTTTCTCCCTCACGCACGCACACACACACAAACACACACAGACGATGGTTCCAGTATAAAAGGATTGAATAAGGACAAGTGAGCTGAATTGGTGTGCTCTCTCTACTGGACGTTTTGTTAATCTGGCTTAATTAAATTTGACACACATCGTCCACCATTAGGACAGACAGGGCTACCATCAAGTCTTATGTTACATTAGAAAAGATAAATTTTTAATTGAATTAACATCAGAGCATACCGGCCTACTGCATTCATTGTAGCTTGATGAATTGATTCGATTCACGATGGTTTGAGTTGGTAGCATTGTGTCAGATTCTCGCGTGCAGGGTGCGGACTTCTGAAGAATCATCACTTTGACACACTATACGTTGTGTGTGTGTGTGTATTTGCTTGTGCATGATTGAAACACACACAGACTAGCAGGGCATAGAGAGACTATATAAACTCTATGTTAACCCCCCCTCTCGCACACACACACACCTCACAGAGAAACCTCTGGTTAGGCATCCATAGAGACCTATCCATAGAGAATTATTCCCACTCTCTCACATACACATCCAGGCCACTAGCATGGAGGGTCAGTCTCTCACATACACATCCAGGCCACTAGCATGGAGGGTCAGTCTCTCAAATGCACATCCAGGCCACTAGCATGGAGGGTCAGTCTCTCAAATGCATATCCAGGCCACTAGCATGGAGGGTCAGTCTCTCAAATGCACATCCAGGCCACTAGCATGGAGGGTCAGTCTCTCACATACACATCCAGGCCACTAGCATGGAGGGTCAGTCTCTCACATACACATCCAGGCCACTAGCATGGAGGGTCAGTCTCTCACATACACATCCAGGCCACTAGCATGGAGGGTCAGTCTCTCAAATGCACATCCAGGCCACTAGCATGGAGGGTCAGTCTCTCAAATGCACTTCCAGGCCACTAGCATGGAGGGTCAGTCTCTCACATACACATCCAGGCCACTAGCATGGAGGGTCAGTCTCTCAAATGCACATCCAGGCCACTAGCATGGAGGGTCAGTCTCTCACATACACATCCAGGGCACTAGCATGGACGGTCAGTCTCTCAAATGCACATCCAGGCCACTAGCATGGAGGGTCAGTCTCTCACATACACATCCAGGCCACTAGCATGGAGGGTCAGTCTCTCAAATGCACATCCAGGCCACTAGCATGGAGGGTCAGTCTCTCAAATGCACTTCCAGGCCACTAGCATGGAGGGTCAGTCTCTCACATACACATCCAGGCCACTAGCATGGACGGTCAGTCTCTCAAATGCACATCCAGGCCACTAGCATGGAGGGTCAGTCTCTCACATACACATCCAGGCCACTAGCATGGAGGGTCAGTCTCTCAAATGCACATCCAGGCCACTAGCATGGAGGGTCAGTCTCTCACATACACATCCAGGCCACTAGCATGGAGGGTCAGTCTCTCACATACACATCCAGGCCACTAGCATGGAGGGTCAGTCTCTCAAATGCACATCCAGGCCACTAGCATGGCGGGTCAGTCTCTCAAATGCACATCCAGGCCACTAGCATGGAGGGTCAGTCTCTCAAATGCACATCCAGGCCACTAGCATGGAGGGTCAGTCTCTCACATACACATCCAGGCCACTAGCATGGAGGGTCAGTCTCTCAAATGCACATCCAGGCCACTAGCATGGAGGGTCAGTCTCTCACATACACATCCAGGCCACTAGCATGGTTTGTCAGTCTCTCACATACACATCCAGGCCACTAGCATGGAGGGTCAGTCTCTCAAATGCACATCCAGGCCACTAGCATGGAGGGTCAGTCTCTCAAATGCACATCCAGGCCACTAGCATGGAGGGTCAGTCTGAATGAGGAACTTCAGGCACAGTTGGGATTTTAATCACAGGAATACTTCTCCCCCCACCTCACACTATGAGCACCACTTGAGACCATCAGGCTTCCGCCGCTCCTGGCCTTAAACCCACGCAAGTCTGCGCAATGCAATTTGCCAACTGGTAGGAACATTTTCCCACGCTTTTTTCCATTCCACATAAAGGCCGGACTCTCCATCCTTGCCCCGGCTACCTCACTCCTTCCAATTCTCTCCTTCCTGTGGCATTAGATGTGTTTTTATGTCCCGTCTCGGCCCAGGGGATAAGGACTGTGTGTGTCTGTGTCTGTGCCTGTGTCAGTGCCCGTGTCTGTGCCCGTGCCGGTGTCTGTGCATGTGCCTGTGTCTGTGCATAAGCCGAGTCTGGTCTTGCAGCGGGTCTCAGACATTCACTCACTCAGCCCCTCTAATTCTCAGCAGCGGCAGATTGCCAGGTATTTTACTACCTCCCAGCCATGTGTCTGTGTCGCGCTCGTAGCAGTGTGGATGGTGTTAGCAGACGAGAGATGTGAAAAGCAGCCCAGAGACACATAGAGACCTGTGTGGACGCACTGAGAACATGGCGCTGAGAACATGGAAATGCTTGGAGGGCATCCAAACCCATCACTCCCACCACCAAATGCAGACCTGACCGTGTGAAACATGCTAGAACCCCAACGCTAAGCTTGTGTGTCCGAGACACGGAGTGGACCTAAATGCTCATGTTGGGAAACATGTTAGGCTTCATAGCCACACGTGTGAAAACTGAACTGAAGGTGTGTACAATATGCTAGACTCCAATGCTAAGCGTGTGGGGAAGCACATGGTGGACTGAATATTTATAGTATGAAACATGCTAGAACTCAAGACCACCCGTGTGATAGGTGTGATACATTCATGAACTGAATAGTACATCTATGACAGAGGGACAGAACTGTTGCCTCTGAGTGTGACCTAGCATGTCTGGGTCAGTAGAAGTGGGGTTAGATTGAGGGTTGGAGCCAATAGGCAGGGGCGCCTGGAGAGTGTGTGTCAGAGGGCAGTGTGTAATTGAGAGTGTGTGTGGGTCTGTGTGTGTAATTAGAAGTGCGTGTGAGAGAGTGGTGTGTAATCAGGAGTCAGAGGTCACCTTCTGTCTCTCCTAGTGTACAGTTATAGCACACCTTGAAGCGATACTTAGGGATTTTGGCAATGGCGTCCATTATCTACTTCCCCATAGTCAGGTGAACTTGTGGATACCATTTTTATGTCTCTGTGTTCAGTACGAAGGAAGTTAGAGGTAGTTTTGTGAGCCAATGCTAACAAGCATGCTAGCAGATGCCCATAGACTTCCAGTCCTTGCGCTAACGCTAGTTAGCAATTGCGATGGCGCAAGTCAACAACTTCCTTCAAATTGCACACAGAGACATAAATATGGTATCCATGAGTTCATCTGACTCTGGGGGAGTAGCTAAAGGGCCGCATTGCCAAAATCCTGAAGTATCCCTTTAACACTATAATACTTTATCCTCTCATGAGACCACAGATCCCACAAAGACTGAGTAAACAATGAAACAGCATAGAAATGTTGTGGAATAGAGCACACAACATAAAAATAGACTAGGAATAGACTAGTCTAGGGCACAGTTTAGTGAGCTGGGACTGAGCACCTCTAGTATTATTATAGCCTGTTTAACTGGTTCATACCACATTTCTATTGGCATGAGGAGGGAGACTGCTAAAACAAAGGGCAGGACCCACTCCCATGCTATAGATGCTAAAACAATGGTGTTGCTGGTCGCTCATATGGAATAGGTATTACTAGCATGTGTTCAGTGAAAACACATATATCTGGGTGAACCCAACGGGGCTATGAAAGCACCCCTGGCTTTGAGACTGGGAATGGAGCTGCTGTCTGGGGCTCTCAATAAGTAGATGCCAGGGAGAGACCTCTCTCTCTCTCTTTCTCTCTCTCCAGATGGATAAACAGTTGAAAAGCACACCTAATGAGCAGGATGGCTGAGAAAGTCACTGGGGTTGGGTGACTGCAGGTCTATAGGCGATTCCAGAGTGAACTTAGCTTTATTACTCTAGCTTATAAGGTATTGTATTAGGTTTTAACTATGGTATTGCATACCTAAGGTTTGAGAACAGCATGATGGCAGCTATGACTGACAAGAGGCTGCCATGCATATTCAAATCGAATGTTATTTGTCACGTACGCCGAATACAACAACCTTACCGTGAAGTGCTTACTTACAAGCACTTAACCAACAATGCAGTTCAATATATTTACTAAATAAACTTGAATTAAATAAAAAGTAACACAATAAAATAACAATAACGAGGCTATATACAGGAGATACCGGTACCGAGTCAATGTGTGGGGGTACAGGTTAGTCGAGGTAATTTGCACATGTAGGTAGGGGTAAAGTGACTGTACATAGATAATAAACAGCGAGTAGCAACAGTGTAAAAACAAGGGAGGGGGGGGGGTCAATGTAAATAGTCCGGGTGGACATTTGAATAATTGTTCAGCAGTCTTATGGCTTGGGGGTAGAAGCTGTTAAGGAGCCTTTTGGTCCTAGACTTGGCACTCTGGTACCGCTTGCCGTGCGATAGCAGAGAGAACAGTCTATGACTTGGGTGACTGGAGTCTTTGGCAATTTTATGGGCTTTCCTCTGACACGGCCTATTATATAGGTCCTGGATGACAGGAAGCTTGGCCCCAGTGATGTACTGGGCAGTACGCACTACCCTCTGTAGCACCTTATGGTCAGATGCTGAGCGGTTGCCATACCAGGCGGTGGTGACACCGGTCAGGATGCTCTCGATGTTGCAGCTGTATAATGTTTTGAGGATCTGGGGACTCATGCCAAATCTTTTCAGTCTCCTGATGGGGAACAGGTGTTGTCATGCCCTCTTCACGACTGTCTTGGTGTCTTCGGACCATAAAAGTTTGTTGGTGATGTGAATACCAAGGAACTTGAAACTCTCAACACGCTCCACTACAGCCAAATTGATGTTAATGGTGGCCTGTTCGGCCCTCCTTTTCCTGTAGTCCACAATCAGCTCCTATGTCTTGCTCACATTGAGGGAGAGGTTGTTGTCCTGGCACCACATTGCCAGGTTTCTGACCTCATCCTTATAGGCTGTCTCATCGTTGTCGGTGATCAGGCCTACCACTGTTGTGTCGTCAGCAAACTTATTGATGGTGTTGGAGTCGTGCCTGGCCATGCAGTCATGAGTGAACAGGGAGTACAGCAGGGGACTGAGAACACACCCCTGAGGGGCCCCTGTGTTGAGGCTCAGCGTTGTGTATGTGTTGTTACCTACCCTTACCACCTGGGGGGCGGCCCGTCAGGAAGTCCAGGATCCAGTTGCAGAGGGAGGTGTTTAGTCCCAGGGTCCTTAGCTTAGTGATGAGCTTTGTGGACACTATGGTGTTGAACGCTGAGCTGTATATTATGACTTCTGATGACTTCTGTGGATGAGGAACATTTAGCACTTCTGATTGGCCATGATGATAAAACAAGGATTAATGATCTGTTACTTCAGTCTACCAGCCTTGAATATCTATATCCTCTGTTATTTCATAAATAGTCTAATGAATGTTTAAGTTCCCATGGAGTTTCTGTTTTGTGTCAATTTCTCATGAGAAGAGAGCTGACATGATGATTAGCAAGTTTCTAGTTCCTCCTGGGTGAACATGGTGTTTGTCTTTGTAAGAAAAACTGAGAGAAGGTGTGTGTTTAGCAATGAAATAGTTCCGTTCTTATGGGTCCCTGTATCACGTCCACTTTAAATGATGGCATAGATGGAAAGGAAAGTAGAGATAGCGGGAGAGAGAAGGAGGAGAGCGCAAAGGAGGGAAAAATAGGTTATGGGGAGAGTGAAGGATAAGGGTAAAGGTGGGGGAGAGAGGTAGTGGGGGGGGGGGGGGGGGGGTGAAGAGGGATAGCAAAGGAGGAATTAATAGGTAGTGGGAGAAAGATTGAAGGGGGGGAGAGAGCGAGAGAGATGTTGTGAGGGAGAGTGAAGAGGGAGCGAGAGAGAGGTGGTGGGGGAGGGATGGTGGTGGGGACCCCCACAGGGCTGCTGATGGATGTGGGACTCCTGGGGTTAAGGGGAGGGCAGGCAGACCTTGTGCCGGGCTGCAGAGTGGCAGCTACCTGCCGCTCATCTCACACACTTGTACGCGCACAAACACAGAGATAGAGAGAACAAGAAGACTATGCTAATGGGAGGATGGGAAGGGAACATAAATACAAAGCAACTAGCAATGAGAAGTCTGACAGTTCAAGACAGGCTAGGCCTAATACTCACAGATGAATAAAGTTCAGCATAATGAAATTGCCGTCAATGAGAGCTCATCAAATACATAAACCCTTTCATTTTAACAGTCATTACACCTCTGTATAATATTGCTGACCATTATCTAGGGTGATTTTAGAGTCTAAATACTGCAGCAGTTCAATAAATATCTGTTGTTGTTTGCTAGGCCTACTATAATATGTCTTTCTTGTACCAATGTAGTAGAGTAGACAGACATGGTGCCCCCTGGTGGTTCAGATGAGTAACTGCTGGCAGGGTGACAAGGACAAATGATAGTGTGATTTGATGACAGTGTAAAGTCCATCCATTATAACGTGCTTCAATAGTCCTTCATTAAAATCTATAATATTTTAGTACGCACTCACATGCATGATATGCGGCACCTGATTGAAAGAGGGATTGAAAACATTTGTAGTCTCTGTCTAGTCCAAATCATTTCTTGCCTATTCAGTCTGTTTATTGGATTGGTTTACTCAACAGACAACACATAACGTATCAATATTAGACACCAGTGCAATTCAATATCGAACGCATATATTATTTTCATAATAACAATTACCAAGACATGACTGTAGCCAGGGGTAACGTTAGGCTACTGGTTGGCCCTACACATTCATTTAAGAGCTAACAAACTTCAAATTATGTCAATCAAACGTTAAAAGAGTGGCGGGGCTCTGGGCATCTGTCTGACCATCATGTGGCTGAAACAAAACTCTGGATCTGACCACCTGAAACGCCTGTGCTTGCTGGACCACAACCTAATGAATGGCAGGCAGTCAATAAACCAGAGGTTCTTCCTGGTTATGGATATATTCTAAGGGTCACATGTAATAAAGGGTGGGGTGGGGTCTGCATTTAAGGATATAGTTTGGGATTTTGTCAATGAAGCCCTTTATCTACTTCCCCAAGGTCAGATGAACTTTGGGATACCATTTTTAGAACTGCATCCAGTATGAAGGACGCAGTTCAGTGAAAAGACTGGAAGTCTTCAGGGTGTAGGCTACTCCAATGCTTTCAGTCTTTGTGCTAAACTAGGACTAACCATAGTTAGAATTATCTCAGGAAACTGCCCCTAACTTCCTTCATATTGGATGCAAAGACATAAAAATGGTATCAACAAGTTCACTTGGTCTCATGAGGGGTGCAGTGGTCTAAGACACTGCATCTCAGTGCAAGAGGTGTCACTGCAGTACCTTGTTCAAATCCAGGCTGCATCACATGCTGCTGTGATTGGCGGAACAGTTGGCCATGTGTCGTCGGGGTTTGGCCAGGGTAGGCCATCATTGTAAATAAGAATTTGTTCTTAAGTGACTTGCCTAGTTAAATGAAGGTTACATTATTTTTTTATTTTAAAAATCTGACTTGAGAAGTAGGCTGGATAAAGGGTTTCATTGCCAAATCCTGAACTATCCCTTTAAGGGGTCTTCACGCTTCACTTCACCCAAATAAATTAATTGAGTGATTAATTTGAACACTTGGTCTCTAATGGCCCATTCACCCATCCTAGGTGAGAACGTCCTCTTGCACAAAATGTCCACAACGATGAAAATTGTTCTGTCTGATTTCTCTCATAATTAAGTGAGTTTTCGTTGAAGAAGTCTGTTGCATTCGGGACAGTGTGACTAAATGATCAATTGGATAGGCTATTCAATGGGCTATCGTTTCAGCTATACTGTAAGTTTACATTTTGCAAAGATATTCATGTAGCCTAATGTTTGTTAATCTACCCTAGTTTTCTTCGTTAAAATCCCCAATGTCTAAGAGCCCATGAGGAGCATCGGGTGAGAAGCGGCTGTTTACGCAAGTGGAGATGAATGGTCTCCCTTTATCAAATGAAGGGAGGGGGTGTTTAAAAAAACGTTAATCGCCTGTAATCCTGTTAATATACCAGTCTCTCACCTTTCTTCGGCAATACACAAGAGACACAGCTAAAAAGTATCCATAGCTAATCCCAGTGACATATCCCAGTTTCATCCAAAAAACGAAAAATATTCAATCTAGGCATAATGTAGCTGTAAACTAGGCTATTGCATAACATTCGCATTGATGGAAAGAGGCTATTGTCCTGAAATGGACTGCAATTTTATGTTTGGATTTTTCTCTTTCAATTTGGAATATACTTTTTAGGATAATCTAGGAACGTTCCTTTAACTCGTTTTTTATTTCATTAATTCAGAAGGTCGTTTCGGTGAAGAAGCGTCATTGCGCGCTGGGTACGCAAGACTCCTGCTTCTCCGCAAGTGTTGACTTTCCTCAGGTGAAGATATGTTTTAAACGCAGGGGGAGGAGGGACGCTTTTGTTCTGCAGAAAAAGGGGGCTTGTTCCTCGCAGATCGCCCTTCCATTTTAACCAGGGGTGTGAGTGCGAACAAGGGGTTGACATTGGAGCCTGCGATGGGAGTAGAGGAGGGGAGACGGGAGTCGCCAGTCCTGCACTACCGAACACTGAAGCAACATCACCCGCTCTGAACGCACGGGACGCGCACGTTATCCACCACGCAAAAGCCAGATATTAACTCTCTACAACAGGATACACTGGATGATAGCGATTGAGGATTCTCTGAAGGAATTACAAAGAGATAGCAATCTGCAGCAAATTAACTGTCATCTTCATTGGCTTCGGATGACCTTGCATTTGTATCCTTATTATTAGGGCACTCATCCAGCGCTTTCTTTGCCAAAACTTGAATGCACCTCTCTTCTAAGTAAGTGCACTTAAACGTTGCTAATCGAGAGGGCCGCCTGACACATAGACAGTTATTATCAATAATCAATTATCATTATTATCAATTATCATTGTCACAGTTTCACATTTTACTGGCAAGGTTGTCGATCAGTTGTAAGCGCCAGCCTTGCCAAAACAGGCTATGGACATTTATTTGACATGAAATGTACCCACATTTTTACAAAAAAATAATAGGCTTAACCACTTCTTCCACCATCTTTGGTCGTTTTGGATTTTAATGAAGTTTTTGAAGAGCGACGACTTAATCAATTGCAACCGACACCAGTGTTTCACACAGTTCACCTTTACCAAATAACCTCGATTTTGGAACACTGCAAGCCCTGTGGTCTGTATTTATCGAAGGAACAATCAACACAATCAACATGCGACGCCTCCCTTCCCGGTTGAGTTATCTGTGAGTATTTCCTGCGAGTCTCAATTATGTTGATTAATGTGCCCCTATGTATTATAACTCATTAATTAAGCTCTTTTTCAGGTTCCTACACTTCTTCGCATTCTGTTACTATGCTCAGGTATGTTCATATGCATGCTTTGAAATAGCCCAAATATTTTGTATATCAGCAGGCTTTGTGAAAATAACATAGCATTCTTGATTATGATTAAATATCTCACGCGTTTTCGGTAAATTTGCAAATAATTTACAAACTGTTCAGTCTATCAGTGGATTATTGGATACAACTGTAAATCTCCTTGAACAACAAGTAATTAGTTTACGCATCTTGAAAATTCGTATAACTAACCTACATCAAATGTCACTGTTCAAACATATGGTTAGGTTTCTGGGGGTGAAAGCACGGTGTAATAATGGCGAGCAGTGAGGGAGAGAGAGACGAGAGCTCATATCATTTGTGATATAACGACACATCAGATGGGTCCCACCGCGCAAGGGGCAGCGGGCGCGCTGCATGCCGCCCGCGTCACATTTTGGCACGATGTATGTTGCGAACATACTGCCCTCGCGCAGGATGCGTGGGCACAGAATGGGCATCGCGCGGGGAAAGGCGAGTCTGTGAAAAATGTCGTGGGGTTCAAATATAAAGGCCAAAGTTAATTCCTTCGTTGTCCTCCTTGGAACAGAATGAGTGCGTATGGCTAAGTGTCAAATAGGGAAGCTTTTAACATAGGCATTAATATGTACATTTGCTCCGTTTAATGTGAGGGAAATAATGAGCATTTATTATGTAGGCTATAGTCTGTTTGATATTTTGGACATGTATTTTAACGTATACCACCACTCACTTTTACGCACAAGCTGTTGCAGATTGCGCGCCCTTTTTAATTTCTAGGTTTTCATGCTTTTAATTATGCATGCTTAATTTAAGGAATGTAGGCCTTTGTATCGGCGGTATATTCACGTGGTCTATTGCATGTTATAAAGTTATGTGTTATTATAGCCAATCATGCCAAGTAGGTCTAAAGAAAATGGGAAACATCCCTCCAAATTTGCTTCTGTTGGGTTTAGAGCTAAATAATGATGATATTATTGCTTAATACGTACGCTACTGTAAATACATTGAAGCAATTTTTGCAAATACTGATTGTGATGACATTTAATTTCTGACAGGTAACCAATCAGTCCTCGCCTAATTTCACGCAGCATGTAAGCGAGCAGAGCAAGGTGACAGACCGTGTGAGCCGCAGGTTAATTCGGACCTATCAACTTTACAGCCGAACCAGCGGGAAGCATGTGCAGGTTCTGCCCAACAAGAAGATCAACGCCATGGCAGAAGATGGAGACATACACGGTAAGCCCAATATCCAAACCTTATGGATTTGTTTCAAGTTCCTAATTTTTGTCGGTTTTAACTTGCCGAAATCCATTGCTAATATTTCTGAATCTCTAAACTAACCTACTAAAATAAACGTATGTCTACAACAGGCTTAGGCTATGCCTATATAGTCACAGGGCCTTAAGGCCCATTTTGGCATAACAAACTATCATGTGCAAGTGGTTAGTAGCCAAATGCTTACTGTGAATTCTACAGAAATGGTTTTTCTCTCGTCGTTTTTGACAGTAAATAACACGGCTACTGTATCAGCTGGTATCGCTAAGAAGAGGCCGCTGACCGTCAAAGAAATTGTCAAATGGATTGAAGATTGTGCTGTGGGTGATTCTCAAGAGATACTCATGTCTGGAAGAGCCATTAGAAATAATCATCCTTCAACCTCCTGAACATTTCCTGCATAGCTCTCCTGCTCCCTCTTTCCTCTGACCAGCTTCAGAACTAAAATAGGGCCCGCCGAATTTTCAACCAGCCGCCTGCATTTTACGAAGTTTCCCCTTACCAGCCAGTCAACATTTTGCCTTATCTATTATCTTTGCATATTCACAAATTAACTATTTTTTTCAAACGTGGATTTTATATTTTAAAATGAAGTCCATTTTTTGGGTGATTTTCATTGGGCTATTCCCATTGCCATTAAATAGTGTTAGATTTAAACATAATTTGGCAGCAAACTGGACCTTTGACTCTCTGTGTGTATGCTGCTGTAGGTCCTGTCTAATGTGGTGTGTATTCACACTTGTGTGTGTGTTTGTGGTTTGCACCAAAGGGTGTGGAGGTGCTCGGGTCACCTATGCCAGTGCCACCTGTACCATGGTAGCAGGTTGTACTCGTGGGTCTAAAGCTGTGGCTTGCATGAGGCGTTTATTGCTTAGCCCCACACCAACCATCAATCCACAACCATAAACATAACTCAATGACCACGTGGGTGTGCATGGATCAGGGAGTGGTTCGAATCTCTAGTAAGGGACATACACGTGGCTAACATTTTGAAACGACATTGTGCCTATCTGTTGAATTTTGCCGTGTTTAACAAGAACAGAGGTTGAGCAGTAAAATGATCAGATGCACCAAGGGTTATTCATTTCTCCAAATGTTGGTCCGGGAATGTGTGCAATCATCATGTAGGTAGGGGGATGGGAAACCCGGATGAGTAGGGGCTGCCTTGGCCGAAGCTAATGGGGACCCTGATAAAATACTAAATCATAACTCTTAGTAAGCCTTTGAAAAGTTTATTCATAATGGCTAGGTAGACATTGTGTGCCTCCGTGGAAGGCAACAACAAAATAGATAAACATATTTTAGTTTGGAAAATAAGGATATCGGTGTTTTCAATCATAGAAGCAGTTGTGAGACTTACAGTATCTATGAACACACATTAAGATAAGCCATTTAACACGCTTCTATTTATGTCCATCTGTCTCCAAGCGTGATCTATGATCTATGACATAGATGAATGTGGTGCTTATGTGTGACGTGAGTACAGATTTAGAGAGAAAAAAGTTGATAGTCCTTCCAGGATGGCCTCTTTAGTTTTCAAAGAATTGAGGTACACATGTTTTTATGATTGTGCAAGATTTTAAGCTTGCATAAATCCTCAGGAATGGTCCCCACAGGTTTTGTGTGTGTGTGTGATATATAGAATATTCTCTTGTAAAAATATAAACTGAATCAGCTTAACCGTGTCTTTAAGCAACATCCTATTACTAACAGTGCATTAGCCCTGGTTGATAATAAAACCCCTTTGTTTCCTCAGCCAAACTCGTCGTAGAGACGGACACGTTTGGAAGTCGCGTGCGGATTAAAGGAGCAGAGACAGGATTCTACATCTGCATGAACAAGAAGGGAAAGCTGATCGGGAAGGTAAAGAGAAAAAAATCCTTTGAGCACTGCACTGTGGGTAATGATCTATGGTAATGCCAGTATGCTGCCCTTTTCAATTGGCTCTGTTTTCAAGCTTCTTAAGCTGTGGTTCCAAGGTTTGATTATATTGTAGTTCTGTTTGGGTTTTCTAAGACTTGTGGTTTTGTATGGCGACTCGGCAGCAGTTCTCACCATAGTTCAGTGTGGCTGTGGTTCTGTTTGGTGGTTCCCTACAGCTGTAGCTCCAGGACTGTCCACCTCTGGTATGTTCTGCATGGGAGAAGGTTAGAGTCATTGTATGCTGTTGGAAGTCACCTCCTCTGTGTAGCGTGTTGTGGGTTCGAGGGTGTCTCTGCTCCTCTCTTGCTGTGCTGGCTAATAAACAGGGCTGCCATCTCCGCCCCCCTACAGAACCCTGCCAGGTGCACCATCTGCCCTGAGCTGCCTCTCTCTGCCATACCGGCCCAGCAACAGCCTGTGTGTGTGTTTGAACGACTGTATGTGTATATTTGTGTATGTTTCACTTGCTTTCTGGCTGCATGGGATGCTAGATTTATTTTTAACAGCCCATTTTGTCCAGCTAGGTTGTTGAGCAGGTTTAGCTACATTAGTGTTGCCGGTGTGTGACGTGTCACAGACCAGTGGAGGTTGGGCTGGAGGGGTTGTGGGAGGACGCAGGGCCTAGCTACTGCTCATAGTACAAGAGGACAAACCCCCCTTCACCCTCAATGTAGAATACTAGATCAACAGAAACAATATCTACCCCGTCGTACCATTTCTCAAAATGTAGAGATAGAATAAATGCAAGACAACCATGTATTTGATTGTACCAAAGGGAGACTAGAGTCGTTTATTTCAGGATCTATTGATTGATATTCAAGTCGATGAGCCCTTTGTGGTTCGATTCAGCCACAAACAAGACAGTGCAGCGCTAAATAGAAGGAAATCCACACATGAAGCTGATAAAGAACTTGAACTCCTCAGGTATTTCTGCTATGATGGCATGTCTTAGGCTGCTAACTCTTGAGTGGTCCTCATGAATGCGTCTCTGTGTTTACTGAGGAGGGAGACTCCTTGCTTACTGTCATCCCCTCTCTGATCTGAGCCTGTAATGACTGTAGCATATGCTTCATGCGTGTGGAGAGCGCTGCGTGCACACGTGTTTGTGTGTGTGTGCGCAGGGACATACTGTTCGGGGTAGCCTTCTTACATCTGATATTTCCTATCTGTAAGTCTTCATAGAAATCTCCTTCAGACGCTCCGACTGACCTGGTGTGTGTGTGTGTTTGTCTTTCAAAGAAAAATGGGCAAGGCCGCGACTGCATCTTCTCAGAGATTGTCCTGGAGAATAACTACACGGCGCTGAGGAACGCACGCTTCGAGGGTTGGTACATGGCTTTCACCAGACGTGGACGCCCCCGGAAAGGCTCGCAAACACGGCAGCATCAACGCGAGGTCCATTTTATGAAACGACTGCCTCGGGGATCCAATCCCACTCACCCGGCCCAGCACAAGGCCTTTGACTTCGTCCACTACCCCTTCAGCCCCAGGACTAAACGCACACGCTACTCAGCCGAAGGCTGAGGGGGGCAGAGAGGGTGAGACAGAGGATAAAAAACAATGACTGAAGCAAGAATTAACTCCTTTCCAAAACCTCTAGAGACATTTTTTTTGTACTGAGCGTTACTATACCTAACATGTAGTTTTTCTATTTTTTTCAAAAAGTACATTTTTTAAAAGAAAAAACCCATAACAAATATATTTTTGTACCTGATACTTTTAGTACTGATGTGTTGTTTTTAGATGCACATAACTCATCATCGAACATTTGGGTTGCTGACATTTTAGTAAAGCGTGGACTTTGTATTGTCTCTCTGTATTTTGGGTTCTGTTTTTGCTTTTGTTTGACTGTTCAGAGTCGTTTGGACTCACACCTGCTGCTCCAAGAGACTTGAAGGGCCCTGATCGACCGCACTGACAGAAAATGCTGCGTTCAGAGACACATACAGTACACACACACACACACACACACAGCATCGATGCTGCATTCAGGAGCGCCATGTTGAGTAACGTTGTGTTCAGTATCACACACAGCCACAACACCTCTGTTGAACGCTGTGGTGTGACCTTGCTACTTTGGGAATTCTATAGAGACAAACGCTGTTAAAGCAAACAGTGCTTTAGGTACGTACACACAATGGAAAATGTGGCAGCTATATTGATAATCACAGGTTTCCTGCAATGGTTATAACTGTAAATTAGAGGTGTAAAAATGCATTGGTATGTCGGAAACCTCCTTTGTTTTTGTTACCCTGACTGTTTTTATATATATATAAATCTATTTTTATTTTACGGATGTGTACAAATAATTTTAATGATGGATTATTTATTTAAAATGTGTAATAAATGTACATTAGAATACTGATATTAAACTCTTGTTTGTGATGTGGTTGTTTTACACACTTTGAACAGTAGGGTTGTGTGGGTAAAATCACTGGAAAAGCCAGAAAAAAAAGCCATATTGCAACCTATGTCTTGTGATAATTGCGTTGATCGCTCTATAACCTGTTAGTTCATATGTCTTGCCACCGTGATTGAATACTGAATGCCTAAGGCCGAGACAATAAGTAGACACAGTGGCAGAATTTATTCAACCATGCATTTGATTCATCACAAAACTGGAGAGCAAACCTCTGTCTGGTGAAGTCCACAAAGCATATTGCAGGTAACAAACAGTTACATGACCTACAGCACGGTGAAGTAAGTTAATATTTCCGACATTTTTGAACTACTAAATTACTGCGAGTCGCACAGAATACCGGAGCTGCCTCCACTATTTCAGCACCATTTACATTTCAACATCATCAAATCACCTAAGCTTAGTCTACTACAGTGACAACTAAAAGATGCCAAAAACAATTTAGTCCAATCGACATAAGCTAAATATGATGTGGCTGTCCATGATTTAGATATTTTTTTGTGGAATGTGTGTGCGTTCGCGCAAGTAGAAAAGACATGTTGACTCATCCTACATGTAGACAAATGCCAATGCTATCCTCCTCTCTTTCATGTTGACGAAATGGTCACTCTGTCATACAGCACACTTTTATTTGCTTACCTCCTTTCATGGGCAACGTTAGCTAGTTAACATTAGCCTTCTACATCTAGCTACATATTGAACTTCCATCCTCTCAGTCCAGGTGCACAATGTATGAATTTATGGTTGGATCAGAATCGCCATTATAATCATTAGCCAGTACAGAGAATTAAGTCCAAATCCCTATCTCTATCCATGGCTAATTTAGGAAAGGGTAAATTTTAACTAGCTAGCTAGCCACCGGAGGACAACAACACATTGAGATGCAACAATTCAAGTAGTTTCTGTCAGTTACGTATTTCTGTCAATGCGATGTGATAGGAGTGAAGCCAAATCCAAACTGGCTTCCCTTGACACTTTTTTTAGGACCAATCAGAGATGAGATCTCAGTTTAGCACAACGCTGATTGGCTATTATTTTATACTTTTTTTTTATCAAGGGAGGCCCAATGCTTGCTGGCTTCCCTTGCATTCAATGCTACTGGCGGCAACAATGTCATACTCTTTTTGACCAGACAGCATCAGATAGATGGCCTACACATACAGAGACAGAGGGGCACTGTTTCGCTCGCTCAGATACATTCAGCTGAAGGAAAATGATGAAACAGAGAGACGAAAGATAAATCATTTGATATGTTTTTTGGGGGTTTCCCTTGGCATCATGAATACACGCCTCTGCTTGGGAAGTGGGAGTATCGTTCAGGCACACACTGGAGATGGCTTAAGTCGCTTCATGCATGCGCGCAAGCGCACAGGCACACACACACACACACACACACACACAGGGCACTTGGATCACATCAGCATTCTAATGATATGACACAGAAGGTCATCCCTTCCCAGCCTTCAAATACTTTATGCATACATCATGTCGTTTCCATGAGTTGATCTTAGAAATGTGAACTGTAAAGTGGGAAATGTTTTCGACCTCTAACCTTGGACTCAAAAAAAATATATCTGTAAAGTTTGATAGAGAGTTAGGTATAGATTTCCTCCTGCTCTGCCCTGTTTGGAATGCAACTCTTAGCCCCCTAGAAGGCCAAGCAGCAGTCTATAGCAAGCAGTGTGAGACTACAGCAGGTCATTGATGTTGGAGCCCTTTAGCAGATAGCAGTGTGTTGGTCTTCTACTGGTTGGTCCTCCAGAGACGATAGCAGTGTGTTTGTTTGATTAAGGCTTTTGGTTTCTCCAGGTTCAAATCAAATCAAATCAAATTTTATTTGTCACATACACATGGTTAGCAGATGTTAATGCGAGTGTAGCGAAATGCTTGTGCTTCTAGTTCCGACAATGCAGTAATAACCAACAAGTAATCTAACTAACAATTCCAAAACTACTGTCTTGTACACAGTGTGAGGGGATAAAGAATATGTACATAAGGATATATGAATGAGTGATGGTACAGAGCAGCATAGTCAAGATACAGTAGATGGTATCGAGTACAGTATATACATATGAGATGAGTATGTAAACAAAGTGGCATAGTTAAAGTGGCTAGTGATACATGTATTACATAAGGATACAGTCGATGATATAGAGTACAGTACATACGTATGCATATGAGATGAATAATGTAGGGTAAGTAACATTATATAAGGTAGCATTGTTTAAAGTGGCTAGTGATATATTTACATCATTTCCCATCAATTCCCATTATTAAAGTGGCTGGAGTTGAGTCAGTGTCAGTGTGTTGGCAGCAGCCACTCAATGTTAGTGGTGGCTGTTTAACAGTCTGATGGCCTTGAGATAGAAGCTGTTTTTCAGTCTCTCGGTCCCAGCTTTGATGCACCTGTACTGACCTCGCCTTCTGGATGATAGCGGGGTGAACAGGCAGTGGCTCGGGTGGTTGATGTCCTTGATGATCTTTATGGCCTTCCTGTGACATCGGGTGGTGTAGGTGTCCTGGAGGGCAGGTAGTTTGCCCCCGGTGATGCGTTGTGCAGACCTCACTACCCTCTGGAGAGCCTTACGATTGAGGGCGGAGCAGTTGCCGTACCAGGCGGTGATGCAGCCCGCCAGGATGCTCTCGATTGTGCATCTGTAGAAGTTTGTGAGTGCTTTTGGTGACAAGCCGAATTTCTTCAGCCTCCTGAGGTTGAAGAGGCGCTGCTGTGCCTTCTTCACAATGCTGTCTGTGTGAGTGGACCAATTCAGTTTGTCTGAGATGTGTATGCCGAGGAACTTAAAACTTGCTACCCTCTCCACTACTGTTCCATCGATGTGGATAGGGGGGTGTTCCCTCTGCTGTTTCCTGAAGTCCACAATCATCTCCTTAGTTTTGTTGACGTTGAGTGTGAGGTTATTTTCCTGACACCACACTCCGAGGGCCCTCACCTCCTCCCTGTAGGCCGTCTCGTCGTTGTTGGTAATCAAGCCTACCACTGTTGTGTCGTCCGCAAACTTGATGATTGAGTTGGAGGCGTGCGTGGCCACGCAGTCGTGGGTGAACAGGGAGTACAGGAGAGGGCTCAGAACGCACCCTTGTTGGGCCCCAGTGTTGAGGATCAGCGGGGAGGAGATGTTGTTGCCTACCCTCACCACCTGGGGGCGGCCCGTCAGGAAGTCCAGTACCCAGTTGCACAGGGCGGGGTCGAGACCCAGGGTCTCGAGCTTGATGACGAGCTTGGAGGGTACTATGGTGTTGAATGCTGAGCTGTAGTAAATGAACAGCATTCTCACATAGGTATTCCTCTTGTCCAGATGGGTTAGGGCAGTGTGCAGTGTGGTTGAGATTGCATCGTCTGTGGACCTATTTGGGCGGTAAGCAAATTGGAGTGGTTCTAGGGTGTCAGGTAGGGTGGAGGTGATATGGTCCTTGACTAGTCTCTCAAAGCACTTCATGATGACGGAAGTAACTGTCTCAGTGTCTCCTCGTATGCAGACGACTGTTTTTCTTTCATCTCACTCCTTTAACACTGCGGTTCTTAATCTGATTGGACAGCCCTGGTGTGTGTGTGTGTTTATAATCTGATTGGACAGCTCCGATGTGTGTTTGTTTGTTTGCTGACAGTGTCCTCATGGGTGGAGAGCTGTGCTGAGTGAGGGAGGTTGGGTTCTGACAACTCATTCGCCACAGGGATTCAGTTCCTTCCAACAAGTTGTCTTCAGACCCCTTCTGCTGCCCTTGCTCCCACTTATCAGACTAAGCTGAAGTCTCTTGCTACAGAAGGCTCTCTTGATGCAGCTCTGCATGGCAGAGCAAGACCTGGTGATGCATCTCTGGAAAAGATAAAAACAGAACGAAGGACGGCCAAGTGCAGTAGGCAGCTGTTCCATCTGCCGAGCGGTGTAGAATCAGAGGGAAATGAACACAAGACGACGTCCGATATTATGGTCTGAGGCACTCGCTTACACTTGGCCACCCATCGTTCTGGTGTGTGTTCAGAGTAAGGCCTTCTGGTTGAGCTCTGTATGGCAGAGCGAGGCCTGGTCTAATGTTGAAACGCTTTATAGGGCAAGGCACAGGTTAGCATGGAAGGCTTCAAATCAAATTCAAATCACATACACATATTTAGCAGATGTTATTGCAGGTGTAGAGAAATGCTTGTATTCCTAGCTCCAACAGTGCAGTAGTATCTAACAATTCACAACAATACACACAAATCTAAAAGTAAAAGAACTGAATTAAGAAATATATAAATATTAGATTGAGAATTGACTAAAATACAGTAGAATAGAATACAGTATATACATATGAGATGAGTAAAGCAGTATGTAAACATTATTTTAACATTATTAAAGTGACTAGTGTTCAATTATCAAATTGGCCAGTGATTCCAAGTCTATGTATGTAGGGCAGCAGCCTCTAAGGTGCAGTGTTGCGTAACCGGGTGAAAGCTGGCTAGTGATGGCTATTTAACAGTCTGATGGCCTTGAGATAGAAGCTGTATTTCAGTCTCTTGGTCCTTGCTTTGTTGCACCTGTACTGACCTCGAATTCTGGATGATAGTGGGGTGAACAGGCCGTGGCTCGGCGGTTGATGTCCTTAATTATCTTTTTGGACTTCCTGTGACATCAGTTGCTGTAGGTGTCCTAGAGGGCAGGTAGTTTGCCCCCGGTGATGCGTTGGGAAGACCACACCACCCTCTGGAGAGCCCTGTGCATCTGTAAAAGTTTGTGAAGGTTTTAGGGGCCACCTCCTGAGGTGGAAGATGCACTGTTGCGCCTTCTTCACCACACTGCCTTTGTGGGTGGACCATTTCACATCGTCAGTGATGTATGCCGAGGAACTTGAAGCTTTCCACCTTCTCCACTGCGGTCCCGTCAATGTGGATAGGGGTGTGCTCCCTCTGCTGTTGTTTTGTTGATGTTGAGTGAGATGTTATTTTCCTGGCACCACTCTGCCAGGGCCTTCAACTCCTCCCTGTAGGCTGTCTCGTTATTGTTGGTAATCAGGTCTACTACTGGACGATTGAGTTGTAGGCGTGCGTGGCCACGCAATCATGGGTGAACAGGGAGTACAGGAGGGGGCAGAGCACGCACCCTTGTGGGGCCCCTGTGTTGAGACGGTGTTGTTTCCTACATTCACCACCAGGAGGCGGCCTGTCAGGAAGTCAAGAACCCAGTTGCACAGGGCGGTGTTCAGACCCAGGGCCCCGAGCTTAATGATGAGTGTACTATGGTGTTGAATGCTGAGCTATTGTCAATGAACAGCATTCTTAATTAGGTATTCCTCTTGTCCAGATGGGATAGGGAAGTGTGATGTGAGATGGCGATTGTATCATCTGTGGATCTTTTGGGGTGGTAAGGAAATTGAAGTGGGTCTAGGGTGTCAGGTAAAGTAGAGGTGACATGATCCTTAACTAGCCTCTCAAAGCACTTCATGATGACAGAAGTGAGTGCTACAGGGCAATGGTCATTTGGATAGGTTACGTTTGATTTTTTGGGGTACAGGAACAATGGTGGACATCTTAAAGCAAGTGGGGACAGCAGACTGGGATAGGGAGCGATTGAATATGTCCATAAACACTCCAGCCAGCTGGAGGCTACCCGGAACAGATCCCAGTCCGTGTGATCAAAACAATCTTGAAGCATGGATTCCGATTGGTCAGACCAGCATTGAATAGACCTTAGCACGGGTACTTCCTGTTTGAGTTTCTGCCTATAGGGAGGGAGAAGCAAAATGGAGTTGTGATCAGATTTGCTGAAGGGAGGGCCTTGTAGGCATTTCAAAAAGTGAGTGGTCCAATGTGGTCCAATGTTTTCCCAAAGCGAATACTACAGTCAATGTGTTGGTAAAACTTCGATAGCGTTTTCCTCAAATTTGCTTTGTTTAAATCCCCAGCTACAATAAATGTGGCCTCAGGATATGTAGTTTCCAGTTTGTATAAAGTCCAGGGTAGATATTTTTCAGGGCATCCTGGTATCTGCTTGAGGGGGAATATACAGTGCCTTGCGAAATTATTCGGCCCCCTTGAACTTTGCAACCTTTTGCCACATTTCAGGCTTCAAACATAAAGATATAAAACTGTATTTTTTTGTGAAGAATCAACAACAAGTGGGACACAATCATGAAGTGGAACGACATTTATTGAATATTTCAAACTTTTTTAACAAATCAAAAACTGAAAAATTGGGCGTGCAAAATTATTCAGCCCCCTTAAGTTAATACTTTGTAGCGCCACCTTTTGCTGCGATTAAAGCTGTAAGTCGCTTGGGGTATGTCTCTATCAGTTTTGCACATCGAGAGACTGACATTTTTTCCCATTCCTCCTTGCAAAACAGCTCGAGCTCAGTGAGGTTGGATGGAGAGCATTTGTGAACAGCAGTTTTCAGTTCTTTCCACAGATTCTCATTTGGATTCAGGTCTGGACTTTGACTTGGCCATTCTAACACCTGGATATGTTTATTTTTGAACCATTCCATTGTAGATTTTGCTTTATGTTTTGGATCATTGTCTTGTTGGAAGACAAATCTCCGTCCCAGTCTCAGGTCTTTTGCAGACTCCATCAGGTTTTCTTCCAGAATGGTCCTGTATTTGGCTCCATCCATCTTCCCATCAATTTTAACCATCTTCCCTGTCCCTGCTGAAGAAAAGCAGGCCCAAACCATGATGCTGCCACCACCATGTTTGACAGTGGGGATGGTGTGTTCAGCTGTGTTGCGTTTACGCCAAACATAACGTTTTGCATTGTTGCCAAAAAGTTCAATTTTGGTTTCATCTGACCAGAGCACCCTCTTCCACATGTTTGGTGTGTCTCCCAGGTGGCTTGTGGCAAACTTTAAACGACACTTTTTATGGATATCTTTAATAAATGGCTTTCTTCTTGCCACTCTTCCATAAAGGCCAGATTTGTACAATATACGACTGATTGTTGTCCTATGGACAGAGTCTCCCATCTCAGCTGTAGATCTCTGCAGTTCATCCAGAGTGATCATGGGCCTCTTGGCTGCATCTCTGATCAGTCTTCTCCTTGTATGAGCTGAAAGTTTAGAGGGACGGCCAGGTCTTGGTAGATTTGCACTGGTCTGATACTCCTTCCATTTCAATATTATCGCTTGCACAGTGCTCCTTGGGATGTTTAAAGCTTGGGAAATCTTTTTGTATCCAAATCCGGCTTTAAACTTCTTCACAACAGTATCTCGGACCTGCCTGGTGTGTTCCTTGTTCTTCATGATGCTCTCTGCGCTTTTAACGGACCTCTGAGACTATCACAGTGCAGGTGCATTTATACAGAGACTTGATTACACACAGGTGGATTGTATTTATCATCATTAGTCATTTAGGTCAACATTGGATCATTCAGAGATCCTCACTGAACTTCTGGAGAGAGTTTGCTGCACTGAAAGTAAAGGGGCTGAATAATTTTGCACGCCCAATTTTTCAGTTTTTGATTTGTTAAAAAAGTTTGAAATATCCAATAAATGTCGTTCCACTTCATGATTGTGTCCCACTTGTTGTTGATTCTTCACAAAGAAATACAGTTTTATATATTTATGTTTGAAGCCTGAAATGTGGCAAAAGGTCGCAAAGTTCAAGGGGGCCGAATACTTTCGCAAGGCACTGTACATGGCTGTGACTATAACCCAAGACGATTCTCTTGGGAGGTAATACGGTCAACATTTGATTGTGAGGTATTCTAGGTCGGGTGAACAAAAGGACTTGAGTTTCTGTATGTTATCACAATCACACCATGAGTAGTTACAGTTGAAGTTGGAAGTTTACATACACTTAGGTTGGAGTCATTAAAACTTTTTTTTCAACCACTCCAAAAATTTCTTGTTAACAAACTATAGTTTTGGCAAGTCGGTTAGGACATCTGCTTTGTGCATGACACAAGTCATTTTTCCAACAATTGTTTACGGACAGATTATTTCACTTATAATTCACTATCACAATTCCAGTGGGTCAGAAGTTTACATGCACTAAGTTGACTGTGCCTTTAAACAGCTTGGAAAATTTCTGAAAATGATGTCATGGCTTTAGAAGCTTCTGATAGGCTAATTGACAACATTTGAGTAAATTGGAGGTGTACCTGAGGATGTATTTAAAGGCCTACCTTCAAACTCAGCGCCTCTTTGCTTGACACCATGGGAAACTCAAAAGAAATCAGCCAAGACCTCCCCCAATAAATTGTAGACCTCCACAAGTCTGGTTCATCCTTGGGAGCAATTTCCAAACGCCTGAAGGTACCATTTTCATCTGTACAAACAATAGTACGCAAATATAAACAACATGGGACCACGCAGCCGTCATACCGCTCAGGAAGGAGACGCGTTCTATTTCTTAGAGATTAACGTACCTTGGTGTGAAAAGTGCAAATCAATCCTAGAACTACAGCAAAGGACCTTGTGAAGATTCTGGAGGAAACAGGTACAAAAGTATCTATATCCACAGTAAAATGAGTCCTACATCACCTGAAAGGCTTCTCAGCAAGGAAGAAGCCACTGCTCAAAAACCGCCATAAAAAAGCTAGACTATGGTTTGCAACTGCACATGGGGACAAAGATCGTACTTTTTGGAGAAATGTCCTCTGGTCTGACAAAAAATAGAACTGTTTGGCCATAATGACCATCGTTATGTTTGGAGGAAAAAGGGAGAGGCTTGCAAGCCGAAGAACACCATCCCAACCGTGAAGCACGGGGGTGGCAGCATCATGTTGTGGGGGTGCTTTGCTGCAGGAAGAACTGGTGCACGTCATAAAATAGATGGCATCATGAGGGTGGAAAATTATGTGGATATATTGAAGCAAAACTTCAAGACATCAGTCAGGAAGTTAAAGCTTGGCCGCAAATGGGTCTTCCAAATGGACAATTATCAAAGTTGTGGCAAAATGGCTAAAGGACAAGAAAGTCAAGGTATTGGAGTGGCCATCACAAAGCCCTGACCTCAATCCCGTAGAAAATTTGTGGGCAGAACTGAAAAAGGGTGTGTGAGCAAGGAGGCCTACAAACCTGACTCAGTTACACCAGCTCTGTCAAGAGGAATGGGCCAAAATTCACCCAGTCTATTGTGGGAAGCTTGTTTAAGGCTACCCAAAACATTTTACCCAAGGGAAACAATTTAAAGGCAAAGCTACCAAATGCTAATTGAGTGTATGTAAACTTCTGACCCACTGGGAATGTGATGAAAGAAATAAAAGCTGAAATAAATAATTCTCTCTACTATTATTCTGACATTTCACATTCTTAAAATAAAGTGGTGATCCTAACTGACCGAAGACAGGGAATTTTTACTTGGATTAAATGTCAGAAAATGTGAAAAATTGAGTTTAAATGTATTTGGTTAAGGTGTATGTAAACTTCAGACTTCAACTGTATTTATGAAACATACACCCCCGCCTTTTTTCTTCCTGGAGAGTTCTTTATTCATGTCTGTGCGATGTACTGAGAACCCAGATGACTGTATGGACGGGGAACGGTATATCCCGAAAGAGCCATGTTACCGTGAAACAAAGTATGTTATGATCCCTGATGTTTCTCTGGAAGGAGATCCTCGCCCTGAGCTCGTCTACTTTATTATCCAGAGACTGAACATTAGTGAGTAATATACTCGAAGCAGTGGATGGTGTGCACGCCTCCTGAGTCAGACTAGAAGTCCACTCCGAATTCCTCTTCTCCACCGGCGGTGGAGCAGCCTCTGGAATAACAAACAAAGGATCCAATTCAGGAAAGTCGTATTCCTGGTCGTAATGCTGGTGAGTTACCACCGCTCTGATATCCAAAAGTTATTTCCGGGCTGTACGTAATAACACAAAAAACATTCTGGGCTGATAATGTAAGAAATAACACACACAAAAAACGAAATACTACAAAGTTACTTAGGAGCTAGAAGCAGAACTGCCATATCTGTTGGCGCTATAATCAGGCTTCCCAGCTCATACTTCATTGTAGATTCAAAACAGTTCCCTGTAGATGAATTGAAACACATTATCGTATCTAATACTGTATCTAACCTCACATCTTAACTGTTTTAAGTCAGTGCTAAGGTGTTGAAATGCTCTTCCACCCTTGAGGACTGAGTTAAAATGTCTATTCACAATACTTGACAGTAATCTGATTGAGTCCTTCCATGACGGATTAACAGGGTTTCTGTCCCCCTGGGCTCTCTGCAGTGACTCTCTTGTCTGCCCACGGACTCTCTAGTCTGCCCACACCTTCTATGACAGTAAAGCCCCAATGGACCCAGGGAAGGAGTAGGTTGTGGGAAAAGTCACACCTTCTGTGTAGCCTGCGATGCCATGCAAATGCAGAGCAATTCTGCTCCAGAAGAAGGGGGTAAAATTGCTTTCATCCGTTTTATTGAGCAGATAAACAAACAAAGCTACCCTCTTAATTTGCTTCGGGAGCAATTTAGCCCCTGTCCTGAACCCCCCCTAGCAGGGGTGAGCAGGGAGCGCGACCCTGCTGTCTTAACCAGCACTGCCGCAGACTGACACACACTGCCTTGGTTAAACAGACTTTAATGAATGATCAGATACCACAAGCTTTCCTTCATTATCTTACCTTGATCTGGAGATACATACTGTGAGGCCTATGGGGTTTAAGTGTCCTGGGTCTCAGGTGTGTCCTTACATTAGGATGCAGTTTGGGGGTTGTTCATATAGCTTTATTTCCATGGCATGTTTACCATCTATTTTTTTCAATATAGAAAATATAAACCCACAATAAGCAGCAATCAATCAGTGAGTCTGAGTTGTCTGTGTTTGACACTGTCCAGAAACAGAGTACAGTTAGTTAACTCCCCTTCTCTTCATTGCATTTCATTCTTAGAGCCTAGAAGACTAGTTGCATTGATTTCATTCCAAGTGACAGAGATTCCCTTAAATTAATGTCCTTATTCTTCCTGCAATGTTACGGAAGAACCAGCAGCCAAACCAAGCTGGATAATTGAAATGCAAACACCGATCAAAGTGGAGTGCCAACTCGGCAGTTTCATTGTTTATATACAGGCCGTACAGGAGACCTGTTTACTTTTCCAATTGGAGCTGTAAACTTTTGTTTGTCCAAGACTGATTGTCAGAATGATCTGAACAATTACCAGCTAAATGTGTTTGCCAGCTCAGGGAGAGTCCCCCCTCTCTGCCCTAAAAAGATCAAAAGGGAAGACCCCCCTGGCCCCCCCCCGGCGCACCCCTCCGCTCCCCAGCTCCCTCCTCCCAACCTCTTCATTTCCTTTTAGCCATGTCAGTTCAGCTGGAAACCCAACCATAAATGATTTTTTAGACGTCCCAGTGTTTGGGACATGGCCTTTCAGAGTGTGCAGCTTTCAACAGAGGACACGTCTCTAAAAAGATCTGCATATTTCAATGATGTGCTGTTATGCACAGCTGATCAAAGACTTTTGGGGCTGCCAGTTGTAACTAAAGGCTAGAGCACCCTCGTGATGTGAATGTGCACAAATTGATGCTACTGACACTAAACGGTTACGGTAAGCTTTACGTATAGTTGAATGGTCGATATTAGTAGTAATTTCACCATTGTACGACTTTTTGTGAATAGCATGTTAAATTATGGACATAGATTGCTTAGGAAGACAGATGTATCATTATAAGAGTATATGCACACCTGATAGTAAGGTACTGCAGGTGGAAAGGAGGAATATTTAGCATGCAGACAGAAGTTGTTCTCTTTGGTTTATTGTTCACATGATTTACAGTGTCATATAAACTTGTTCAGAGATAAGACAACCCTTTGAACATTTTTTAAACCATTGCTCCTTGCATTATAAAGCCTTTCCCACAGCACTCTTTTTCATGTTATTCTAGTATTTCACAGTTAGCATCATCCGAAGAACCGCAGGTGCTTTTGCTTAGAAACTGTTTTAGTCAGATACACACAGAGAGTCAATGATATTGTTGTCTTCTAAATCATAATGTTGTAGGATGTGGTCCCATGGTCCTATGGTCGCAGTGAGCAGTGTAGTGTGGCCTGGTTGCCTGTGTTTGACCTGGTCACCGTCCAGTTACTGTGAGGAACTTGGTCGCAGTTCGGTCACCTCTCTGTGAGCAACACAGTCACGACGCTGAATGAGATGAGGTCACTTTGGTCTAAATAGAAACCACCACCTAGGAGCTGCATTTCAGCCCATCAACACACCATGACCTCTGATCAAATGACCTATCACATACCATAACCCCTGACCATTGTGGCTGTAATAGAAAAACATGTCAGACAATGACAGCTTTGAATACTGACATGAGATGGGGGTCTGCCAATAATGACAAGAAGCTCCCCAAACAAATAAAACATAACAACAAAACATCAGAGAGACTGGGTCAGTCAATACGCCACGGAACAGAAGAGGCATGGAGAGATGAGAATGACTGAGGGGCCGAGGGGCATTCCACAAGCCACGGAGCATGTCTGCTGCCGGGGAACTCATGCCCGGCCAGAACGGCCAATAGACGAGGAAAGACAAGGGGGAAGCCAAAGAGGCCAATGAGCAATGAGCAATGAGAAGCCTGAATTCTGATTTAGTGGATAAAGCAGCTGAATCAATTAAACACTTCTCATAAAGTCCCTTGTCAGAGAACAATTGGGGACATGACCACCTTCGCCGACCACGCACACACACACACACACACACACACACACACACACACACACACACACGCAAGAAAAAAGCAGAATAAAACCAAAATGAACTTAAAAGAAGTTGTTGAAATGCTATAGGGCACTGTGGAAAAGACGCATAGGCACGAGTGTGGAGCCAGGCCCAACCAATCAGATTGAGCAAAAATGTATATATACAGTATTCAGTGCCTTCAGAAAGCAGTTACTCCCCTTGCTTTTGCACATTTTGATGTGTTACAGCCTGAATGTAAAATTGATTAAATAGGGATGCCTTGTCTCAGGCCTACACACAATACCCCATAATGTCAAAGTGGAACGACAGTGCATTCGGAAAGTATTTAGACCCCTTGACTTTTTCCACATTTTGTTGCGTAACAGCCTTATTCTAAAATGGATTGAAATAAATAAATCCTCATCAATCTACACACAGTACCCCATAATGACAAAGCGAAAACAGGTTTTGTATTAAATTATATTAAAAATAAAAAACAGAAGTACCTTATTTACATAAGTATTCAGACATTTTGCTATGAGAGTCGAAATTGAGCTCAGGTGCATCCTGTTTCTATTGATCATCCTTGAGATGTTTCTACTTGATTGGAGTCCACCTGTGGTAAATTCAATTGATTGGACATTATTTGAAAAGGCACATGCCTGTCTATATAAGGTCTTACAGTTGACAGTGCATGTCAGAGTAAAAACCAAGCCATGTGATTGAAAGGAATTGTCCGTAGAGCTCCGAGACAGGATGGTGTCGAGGCACAGATCTGGGGACGGGTACCAAAACCATTCTGCAGCATTGAAGGTCCCCAAGAACACAGTGGCCTCCATCATTCTTAAATGGAAGAAGTTTGGACCCATCAGGACTCGGGGGAGAAGGGCCTTGGTCAGGGAGGTGACCAAGAACCCGATGGTCACTCTGACAGTTCCTCTGTGATGATGGCAGAACCTTCCAGAAAGACAAGGATCTCTGCAGCAATCAGGCCTTTATGGTAAAGTGGCCAAACGGAAGCCACTCCTCAGCAAAATGCACTTGACAGTCCACTTGGAGTTTGCCAAAAGGCACCTAAAGGACTCGCAGACCATGAGAAACAAGATTATCTGGTCTGATGAAACCAAGATGTAACTCTTTGGCCTGATTGCCAAGCATCACGTCTGGAGAAAACCTGGCACCATCCCTATGGTGGGGATGTTTTTCAGTGGCAGGGACTGGGTGACTCGTCAGGATCGAGGGAAAGATGAAAAGGGCAAAGTACAGAGAGATCCTTGATGAAAACCTGCTCCAGAGTGCTCAGGACCTCAGACTAGGGCGAAGGTTTACCTTCTAACAGGACAGCAACCCTAAGCACACAGTCAAGATAACACAGGAATGGCTTCGGGACAAGTCTCTGACTGTCCTTGAGTGGCCCAGCCAGAGCCCAGACTTAAACCCGATAGAACATCTCTGGAGAGATCTGGAAAAAAATATATACTGTATATATGGTCAACCAATGACGCCGCAGGAGATGGCTGCCATTTTACGGTTTCCTAACCAATTGTGCTATTGTGTGTTTTTTTTCCGTTAATTGTAACTTATTTTGTACGTAATGTTTCTGCCACTGTCTCTTATGACTGTTAAGAGCTTCTAGATATCAGGACAGCGATTACTCACCTCGTACTGAAAGAAGGTTTTTTCTTTAAAGAGTCGGACATGAAGGATTTACTTCAGACACCCGACAAGGCCAAAATCCCAGTGATTCGCAACGGAGATATCGGGGATATATAATTATTCAAAGCGGTCTATTTGCCACCACAAACTGATGCTGGCACTAAGACCGCACTCAATGAGCTGTATACGGCCAAAAGCAAACAGGAAAACGCTCATCCAGAGGCGACGCTCCAAGTGGCCGGGGACTTTAATGCAGGGAAACTTGAATCCGTTGTACCTAATTTCTACCAGCATGTTAAATGTGCAACCAGAGGAAAAAAACTCTATACCAACTTTACTCCACACACAGAGAAAGCTATCCCTGGCCCTCCATTTGGCAAATCTCCTTGCCCCAACCAGGAACCAGGAACACATCGACAACAGCCACCCTCGAAGCATCGTTACCCATCGCTCCACAAAAGCCGCGGCCCTTGCAGAGCAAGGGGAATAACTACTCCAAGTCTCAGAGCGAGTGACGTTGGAAATGCTATTAGCGCGCACCCCGCTAACTAGCTAGCCATTCCACATCGGTTACACCAGTCTAATCTCGGGAGTTGATAGGCTTGAAGTCATAAACATAAATGCTTGAAGCATTGCGAAGAGCTGCTGGCAAACGGACGAAAGTGCTGTTTGAATGAATGCTTATGAGCCTGCTGCTTCCTACCACCGCTCAGTCAGACTGCTCTATCAAATATCTATCAAATATCAAATCATAGACTTAATTATAACATAATAACACACAGAAATACGACCCTTAGTTCATTAATATGGTCAAATGCGGAAACTATCATTTCGAAAATAAAACGTCTATTCTTTCAGTGAAATACGGAACCGTTCCGTATTTTATCTAACTGGTGCCATCCATAAGGCTAAATACTCCTGTTACTTTGCACAACCTTCAATGTTATGTCATAATTACATACAATTCTGGCAAATTAGTTTGTAACAAGCCAGGCGGCCCAAACTGTTGTATATACATTGACTCTGCGTGCAATGAACGCAAGAGAAGTGACACAATTTCCCTAGTTTAATATTGCCTGCTAACATGAATTTATTTTAACTAAATATGCAGGTTTAAAAATATATACTTCTGTGTATTGATTTTAAGAAAGGCATTGATGTTTATGGTTAGGTACACATTGGTGCAACGACACTGCTTTTTTCGTGAATGCGCTTGTTCAATTACCCGTACGGCAAAGTAGGCTATAATTCAATGATAAATGAACAGGCACTGCATCGATTATATGCAACGCAGGACAAGCTAGATAAACTAGTAATATCATCAACCATGTGTAGTTAACTAGTGATTATGTTAAGATTGATTGTTTTTTATAAGATACGTTTAATGCTAGCTAGCACCTTACCTTGGCTCCTTGCTGCACTTGCATAACAGGTAGTCAGCCACGCAGGCTCCTCGTGGAGTGCAATGTAAACGGCCATGATCGGTGTCCAAAAATGCCGATTACCGATTGTTATGAAAACAGGAAATCGGCCTTAATTAATTGTCCATTCCGATTAATCGGTCGACCTCTAGTACATACCCCAACCAGAAGCCATGAATTACAGCAACATTCACACTGAGCTAAGTGTAGAGTGTAGAGCTGCCGCTTTCAAGGAGTGGGACTCTAACCCGGAAGCTTATAAGAAATCATGCTATGCCCTCTGACGAACCATCAAACAGGCAAAGCGTCAATACAGGACTAAGATTGAATAGTATTACACCGGCTCCGACACGCCTCGGATGTGGTAGTGCTTGCAAACTATTACAAACTATAAAGGGAAGCACAGCCGCGAGCTGCACAGGGACACAAGCCTACCAGATGAGCTAAATTACTTCTATGCTCGCTTCGAGGCAAGCAACACTGAAGCATGCATGAGAGCATCAGCTGTTCCGGACGACTGTGTGATCACACTCTCTGTAGCTGATGTGAGTAAGACCTTTAAACAGGTCGATATTCACAAAGCCGCGGGCCAAACGGGGAACCAGGACGTGTACTCCGAGCATGTGCTCACCATTACTGAGTCTGTAATACCAACATGTTTCAAGCAGACCACCATAGTCCCTGTGCCCAAGAGCACTTAGGTAACCTGTCTAAATGACTACCGCCCCGTAGCACTCACGTCTGTAGCCATGAAGTGCTTTGAAAGGCTAGTCATGGCTCACATCAACACCATTATCCCAGAGACCTAAGACCCACTCCAATTTGCATACTGCCCCAACAGATTCACAGATGATGCAATCTCTATTGCACTCCACATTGCCCTTTCCCACCTGGACAAAAGGAACACCTATGTGAGAATGCTATTAATTGACTACAGCTCAGCGTTCAACACCATAGTGCCCTCAAAGCTCATCACTAAGCTAAGGACCCTGGGACTAAACACCTTCCTCTGCAACTGGATCCTGGACTTCCTGACGGGCCGCCCACCCAGGTGGTAAGGGTAGGTAACAACGCATACGCCACGCTGAGCCTCAACACAGGGGCCCCTCAGGGGTGTGTGCTCAGTCCCTTGCTGTACTCCCTGTTCACTCATGACTGCATGGCCAGGCACGACTTCAACACCATCATTAAGTTTCCCGACAACACAAGAGTAGTAGGCCTGATCACCGACAACGATGAGACAGCCTATAGGGATAAGGTCAGAGACCTGGCCGTGTGGTGCCAGGATAACAACCTCTCCCTCAACGTGATCAAGACAAAGAAGATGATTGTGGACTACAGGAAAAGGGGCTGTAGTGGAGCAGGTTGAGAGCTTCAAGTTCCCTGTTGTCCACATCACCGACAAACTATCATGGTCCAAACACACCAAGAAAGTTGTGAAGAGGGCACGACAAAGCCTATTCCCCCTCAGGAGACTGAAAAGACTTGGCATGGGACCTCAGATCCTTAAAAAGTTCTACAGCTGCACCATAGAGAGCATGTTGACTGGTTGCATCACTGCCTGGTATGGCAACTGCTCAGCCTCCGACAGCAAGGCACTACAGAGGGTAGTTGCGTACGGCCCAGTACATCACTGGTGCCAAGCTTCCTGCCATCCAGAACCTCTATACAATGCGGTGTCAGAGGAAGGCCCAAAAAATTGTCAAAGTCTCCAGCCACCTTAGTCATAGACTGCTCTCTCAAATCAAATAAAATAAAATGTTATTTGTCACATACACATGGTTAGCAGATGTTAATGCAAGTGTAGTGAAACGCTTGTGCTTCTAGTTCCGACAGTGCAGTAATATCTAACAAGTAATCTAACAATTCCCCAACAACTACCTAATACACATAAATCTAAAGGGGTGTATGAGAATATGTAGAATGTAAGTATATGGATGAGCGATGGCCGAGCGGCATAGGAAAAGTGCAATAGATGGTATAAATTACAAAATAGTATTTAGTCAGCCAACAATTGTGCAAGTTCTCCCACTTAAAAAGATGAGAGAGGCCTGTAATTTTCATCATAGCTACACTTCAACTATGACAGACAAAATTAGATTTTTTTTCTCCAGAAAATCACATTGTAGGATTTTTTATGAATTTATTTGTAAATTATGGTGGAAAATAAGTATTTGGTCACCTACTAACAAGCAAGATTTCTGGCTCTCACAGACCTGTAACTTCTTCTTTAAGAGGCTCCTCTGTCCTCCACTCGTTACCTGTATTAATGGCACCTGTTTGAACTTGTTATCAGTATAAAATACACCTGTCCACAACCTCAAACAGTCACACTCCAAACTCCACTATGGCCAAGACCAAAAAGCTGTCAAAGGACACCAGAAACACAATTGTAGACCTGCACCAGGCTGGGAAGACTGAATCTGCAATAGGTAAGCAGCTTGGTTTGAAGAAATCAACTGTGGGAGCAATTATTAGGAAATGGAAGACATACAAGACCACTGATAATCTCCCTCGATCTGGGGCTCCACGCAAGATCTCCCCCCGTGGGGTCAAAATGATCACAAGAACGGTGAGCAAAAATCCCAGAACCACACGGGGGGACCTAGTGAATGACCTGCAGAGAGCTGGGACCAAAGTAACAAAGCCTACCATCAGCAAGGGCATTGAAGATGAAACGTGGCTGGGTCTTTCAGCATGACAATGATCCCAAACACACCGCCCGGGCAACAAAGGGGTGGCTTCGTAAGAAGCATTTCAAGGTCCTGGAGTGGCCTAGCCAGTCTCCAGATCTCAACCCCATAGAAAATCTTTGGAGGGAGTTGAAAGTCTGTGTTGCCCAGCAACAGCCCCAAAACATCACTGCTCTAGAGGAGATCTGCATGGAGGAATGGGCCAAAATACCAGCAACAGTGTGTGAAAACCTTGTGAAGACTTACAGAAAACGTTTGACCTCTGTCATTGTCAACAAAGGGTATATAACAAAGTATTGAGATAAACTTTTGTTATTGACCAAATCCTTATTTTCCACCATAATTTGCAAATAAATTCATTAAAAATCCTACAATGTGAAAATTACAGGCCTCTCTCATCTTTTTAAGTGGGAGAACTTGCACAATTGGTGGCTGACTAAATACTTTTTTGCCCCACTGTATATATATATATATATGTATATATATATATATATATATATATATATATATATATATATATATATATATATATATATATGAGTAATGTAAGATATGTAAACATTATTAAAGTGGCATTATTTACAGTGGCATTGTAAAAGTGACTAGTGATCCATTTATTGAAGTGGCCAGTCATTGGGTCTCAGTGAAGGCAGCAGCCTCTCTGAGTTAGTGATTGCTGTTTAGCAGTCTGATGGCCTTGAGATAGAAGCTGTTTGTCAATCTCTTTCTACAGCAAGCAGTACTGGAGCGCCCGTACCCCATGTATCTAGCCTCGCTACTGTTTACTGCTGTTCTTTAATTATTTGTTATTTTTATTTATGTTTTACTTAACACTTATTTTTCTTTAAACCGCTTTGTTGGTTATGGGCTTGTAAGTAAGCATTTCATTGTAAGGTCTACTACACCTGTTGTATTCAGCGCATGTGACAAATACAATTGTATTTTATTTTATATATAGTTATATAATACGTCATTACGTCGCACAACGTCACCACGTGATCTTTCGTCACTGTTTTGGAATGGCTTCCTGTATCTTCTCTTTTCACGCGCTCTAAGAACATGGATTACTGTTTAACGCTATTAAACCCTTTTTTTAAGAACTACCATAGACGAGGCAATACACCAAGAGAAAGATACAGGGCAATACAGAAACGGAAAAGAGAAACCTTCAATACGAACTTAAAATGTTCTTATTCCAGTTACCAGAGGTTGTGCTCTACCACATTATGTCATATTTGGAATACAAGTCTTTGAGTCGCCTTTCTCAAGTTTGCAAAACAATTTACCATTTTGCAAATCGTGACGCCGTATGGAGGAAGATAGCAAAAGAGTTAATAAACACTGGAATTACACGACAAGGAGCAGATGTGTAAGAAATATTGTTTTATTCGTACAATAAGTAGGGTACAGTGGTCGTTTCATGATAAGCATCATGACTTCCCAAGAGTTGTTTACATCTACTTCCACGCGGCTTGCTACAGTTGTTGCCATTCACACCGCTATCCTTCTCGATGCAAAGTTATGCAACACTGTAGCATGCACTACATGGGCTATACTGTTTCAGCATGGTGCCCATGGAAAACGTTTATGTGTTGTAAAAACGCATACAGATAGCCTCGTGGTTACTTGCTGTAGATATCTGAACGGCGTTTACAAATAAGTTGTAGCTGCATAATAACACATTCCTTGTTGCACACAGTCATGGTGCTACATAATCCTGAGAAGAATATCCTCGGCCAATGACTGCAGTTATGTTGACATGACGACCCCTGTTTTTCAGGATACATTCATTGTATGAAATATATATAGCCTATTTCCCACTTGCTGCCGTGGAAGCCCTGAGTCTGACTGACTGGTCTAGAAACACTGTTCTAGAGAACCTAACATTGTGAATTGGACCTGAGCCATTCTGGCATTACTGCCTTCTCCCCCAGCACAGCTACTTATGCCACAGTGACAGCCACTCTTATCAAACCATGGGTCTCCTTTGAGATGCAGCCTAACAGCAGTGTAAATAAACTTGGTAATCCTGCTGAGCGCTACAGGACACCACATCCCACAGCTCTGTGAGAGAAGCAGGCTGTTTCCTCCAGCCCACATCCACCCCCTCTGGCACAGGCCTCCTGAACACATGTGAACACATATGCTAGTGTTCTGGACGACAGTGTTGGGTTCAAGTATGACAATATGGGTCTATTTGAGTCCTCCTGCTATTCCTTGTGATATTCACACCATATCTGCTAATATACAGCACACAATGCTGTAATTCTACGCCTGTTGGGCATTGTTTGTGTGCATTGTCCGTTCAGAGGTTTTATTTATGTGGTGTTCTTTATGTGGTGTTCTTCAAGGGTTATAATTGTGTTATCACATCACTATCCATGTTACAGGTATCCCCACATCCCTCTGAAGGACAGAGTGAAGGTATCTCAGAACTGGTGCCATGGGATCTGCAGAAAGGAAGTCATGCTCAAATGGAGGATTAAGTGAGTGTGTTTGTGAGTTTTGGCATCATGGCACCACAGTGTAGTTTCAGGAGTTTCCCTAATCCATCTCATCTCTTGCGCCACTGAACACACGACAGGGATTGGCTGGTGACAGTTTAGGGAGAAAAAAATGCAAAAGAGGTCCTGAAGAGTTATTGTTAGTTTTTTAATGAAGCTGCATACAAGTAAAAGGTATTAAACATTGGAAAATGGTTGCTGAATAGTTTATAGTTCTAGATGTTGGGGCTGAAAAGCTCATTAGGAGTACCAGTAAGCACTATCCAGAGAGTCAATGGTGGGTTTACAATCTATCCCTAGATTACCATTCACAAGGTTTCAACTAGAGAGATAATCATGCTCTCCTTTTAGTCATTCTGCCACCTCAATCTGGGTGATTGTGGAGGCCAGGTCATCTGATGCAGCACTCCATCACTCTCCTACTTGGTCAAATAGCCCATACACAGCCTGGAGGTGTGTTGGGTCATTGTCCTGTTGAAAAATAAATGATAGTCCCACTAAGCGCAAACTGAATGGATGACGTATCGCTGCAGAATGCTGTGGTAGCCATGCTGGTTGTGTGTGCCTTGAATTCTAAATACATCACGGATAGTGTCACAAGCAAAGCACCATCACACCTCTTCCTCCATGCCTCACGGTGGGAACCACAAATGCAGAGATCATCCATTCAGCTACTGCATCTTACAAAGACACAGCGGTTCGAACCAAAAATCTCAAATTTGGACTCATCAGACCTAAGGACAGATTTCCACCGGTCTAACGTCCATTGCTGGTGTTTCTTGGCCCAAGCGACTTTTTCTTCTTATTGGTGTCCTTTAGAAGTAGTTTCTTCACAGCAATTCGACCATGAAGGCCTGATTCACGCAGTCTCCTCTGAACAGGATGTTGAGATGTGTCTGTTACTTGAACTCTGTGAAGCATTTATTTGGGCTGCAATCTGAGGTGCAGTTAACTCTAATGAACTTGTCCTCTGCAGCAGAGGTAACTCTTTCTTTCCTGTGGTGGTCCTCATGAAATCCAGTTTCATCATAGCGCTTGATGGTTTTTGCAACTGCACTTGAAGAAACTTTCAAAGTTCTTGAAATTTTCCACATTGGCTGACCTTCATGTCTTAAAATAATGATGGACTGTCGATTCTCTTTGCTTATTTGAGCTGTTCTTGCCATATGGACTTGGTCTTTTACCAAATAGGGCTATCTTCTGTATACCATCCCTACCTTGTCACAACACAACTGATTGGCTCAAACGCATTAAGAAGAAATTCCACAAATTAACTTTTAACAAGGCACACCTCTTAATTGAAATGCATTCCAGATGACTACCTCATGAAGCTGGTTGAGAGAATACCAAGAGTGTGCAAAGCTGTCATCAAGGCAAAGGCTGGCTACTTTGAAGAATCTCAAATATAAAATGTATTTTGATTTGTTTAACACTTATTTGGTTACTACATGATTTCATATGTGTTATTTCATAGTTTTGATTTATTCACTATTATTCTATAATGTAGAAAACAGTAAAAATAAAGAAAACATCCTGGAATGAGTAGGTGTGTCCAAACTTTTGACTGGTACTGTATGTCAGAGTATTTTCCATTATTTGATTGTGTGTTCCCCCTACAGCTTGTTGCCGTGGATACAGCTAGACGGGGATGTGCTGTATCTGTCTCAGGCTGCAGACATCGGAGCGTACCATCTGAGGCCGGACACGGGGAAGCTCCAGCGCAGCCCCATGGCTCTGTTCTCAGGACACCTGGAAGACGTGTGTCGATTTGCTGTGACTGACACACACCTCGTTAGTGGAGGAAGGTAATCAGCAGTAATCAACTTAACTCAAACTCCTGAAAGGAATAATATCAGTGGTTGAAGTTCAGTCTATCATGTTGCTTCAATACTCACTTGCCATTCTTACTGTGTACATGCCTCAACTAAAGGTCATTGAAGCATCATCACTACTGCAGACCCACGGCCATAGAAGCACACTCTCAGTCAAATATATCACATTCCACTTAATGTACTCATGTCTGTTATAGTGAACTATTATCTGCCTCTTTCAGTGATGGTAAGATCCTGGTGCACCACAGGAGGAATGGGTTCTCAATGGAGTACTCAGGTCACAACCAGGAAGTGAATTGCCTGGACTGCAGAGGAGGACTGATTGTCAGCGGCTCCAGAGACAGAACAGCCCGGGTGAGACACACTAATATTCTAGCACCCAATGTGTCCGTTTGTTTAGATGATACTGGCTGAAATAGGGCTCCACTGTAGTTTCACATTGGGTGGCAACCAAAGTATGTGTCATATGCAAGCTTGGCGAACAAATTGATATCATTAACTCTGTGTGTACCACCCTGGCTGCATTTACACAGGCAGCCCAATTCTGATATTTTTTTTTACTAATTGGTCTTTAGACCAATCAGCTCTGAACAAGATCTGATGTGATTGGTCTTAGTGGGAAAATATCAGAATTGGGTTGCCTGTGGGAACGCAGCTTCTGTGGCACATTAGGGTGTACTGTCAACCACAGACAACTATGGTTTTAATGTTCGTATTTTCTTAATGTTTCCTTTCAGATTTGGACTTTGTCTTCCAACTGCCCCAGAGACACGATCCCTATGAACGACAGGGTGTGGTCTGTGGCTATTAGTCCCACACAGAGGTATGTAATGTACATGCCTAGAATGTCCCAAAACAGTCAAACAGCTACACTAACATCATACATGAGTGCACAAAAGGTAGAGTCCTGCCCCCCCGGACAACCCCCACCAGTCAGTACGACACCCTGACTTCAGTTATGCCATTGGCATAAAAACAGTTGTCAGCCACCGGTTTGGGTGATAGTTGAGTTTGGGGCTAGATTAACCTGAGCGGTGGGTTCATTGTCCTCTGTTACTGAATAGGACAATATTTATTTCCCTCGGGTGGTCTGGGGAACGTTGAAAGAGGGATCGAGAGAGGTGAAAAAACAGGATATCAAGGCAAAGCGGGGTTGCCTTCATAGGCCCTTTGATTGCTCAGCCATGTAGCTACACACCCACACACTTAATGATGCTCACACACACGAAAGCAAGCACACGAGCACATACATACACACACTCGAGCGAACACACACACACCACACACACACACACACACACACACACACACACACACACACACATACAGGGACACCCTTAATGACACACAGACGCACAAGGCTGTAACAGTATCCCTGCTTCACCACCTGCCCTAGACCGGCAGGCAGCTGATCCTTCAAACTGGCCTTAGCGCCGCCGCAGAGTGGAAACACCATGAGTCACAGCAACAAAGGGCAGCTCTCCTCGGCTGACAGGTCCCTGGTTAACTCTGTTAAATTCAGGCAATCAGAGACACCATCATCTTCTGGGTGGATTGTTCATGCATTACATTTCCATGAATTGACTTGAATTTATTCAGGTAGACCTGGAAGACTGAAACTGTAGTGAGACTGGCTGTTTCTGCTCGTTGACCTCCGCCATACATTCATTCGGTATAAACTCAACTTCACACGCACACTTTTATTGTAGAAACACACACAGCCACAGACAGTATGAACTCACTCGATCGCTCTGTCACACACACACTCCTTCAGTATATATTACTCTCACACAGACACACACATTCACGTTGAGCCCCGGTGGCCCTGTCTGCTCAGCCAGAACTTTAGATCTGAGAGTATGGGGCGATTATCCACATCATTAATTCTCCAATTTGCTGGCTGAAATAGCAACCGTGCCTCAGCCTGCTGCCCCCTCATAATAAACCTGCTCCTTCCACACACTGACCAATGACCTGGTTAATTAATAGACCCCTGGAACCGAGGTGTCAACTCGCTGACAAACCTATAAGCCCACCTATCCCCTTGCAACCTCATCACTCCTGGAGCTAAGAGGATACAAGGAGAGAGATGTCATCGCTTAGTCAGTGCTTTGTCAAATATTACATGTGATGGCACCGCCAATTAATTTAAAATGATTGCATGACACAGGTCTTGTTAATAAGGAAATGGCTCAAAATCAATCTAATAACCTAGCTCTTTGTGGTAGACCTTTCTACTCTACCAACTGTGTCGCATGACCCAGGTGCTATCGCTTACCCGTTAAGGGTCAGTTAGGGGCATTGAAAGTTTGAGTTTTATCTTGTTTTAAATGACAGTTGAAAGCGACAGGGAGCAAAATGGTGGAAGCAGCATGTTTTTTTGATTTGGTGGGAGGGGCTCCTTGTGTTTTAAATGTAATTGTCCCTGCTTTACGCTCACGGAATCTAAAGAGTAGGGGGGGGGGGAGCAAGAGACGGAGCTGGTGTGATGTGTGAGATCAGCCTGCCATGCGATGGCTAACTGTAGTGTTGGTACCATACTGTAGCTACAACTTTAGGGCTGCTTTTCTAAATGTTACATTTGAGTCATGTAGCAGACGCTCTTATCCAGAACCACTTACACTGGTGAGTGCATACATTTTCGTACTGGTCTCACATGGGAATCAAACCCACAACCCTGGCGTGGCACGCGCCATGCTGTACCAACTAAGCCACACATAACAATATCTGTTATGCTGTCATGATATTGAGTGCGACACTTGCAATTTGAATGCGCCTCAAGAAGAATATAATTTTTTCGCATAGAATGTGACAGGCTGAACAATTGAATAGGTAAACTGTTTTACTATGGGGTTGTCTGATTTTGCTGTTGCTTTCTTTTGTTGTTAGCTGTGGCATATTAAATGGGGTCAACAATTTTTCATCAGATAATTCAAATAACCAAAAGGTACCGGGTCTCAGCTTTGTCTGGCTCTCATTTTGATTGTACTGTAGGTGCCGGGTCTCAGGCTCGGCGGGACCCTGCCCAATTGAATCCCTGCTAACCATATCCACTTTTGTGGTCGGTACTACCACAACTATACTGATATTACCCAATGGCAGTGTTTGCCCTATATTAATTTAGCGGCGGCAGTATGACCATGGGCATTACGATCAGGTCGTGTGCAGCTGCACTCCGAATTGATGATTACTTGCAAGCTGTGGGCAGGATTGAAATAAACCCAAACCAAGGGAAACGGTTACGGTACCCTTCATTCCTTGACACACCATTTTTTCCTAGCGAGACTGACTTTATGATCAAAATGATCTTATTTACACATTGTAGTACATTCGGACTCATATCGATGCCACATAGGCTGTTTTCAAAAAGAGAAGTTGCTTTTAAAGGCAGTCGCTCTTTAGAACTTTAAAATGTTGTCTCCCGCCCCAAGGCAAAATGTTGTCTCCCGCCCCAAGGCAAAATGTTGTCTCCCGCCCCAAGGCAAAATGTTGTCTCCCGCCCCAAGGCAAAATGTTGTCTCCCGCCCCAAGGCAAAATGTTGTCTCCCGCCCCAAGGCAAAATGTTCTCTCCCGCCCCAAGGCAAAATGTGTAGAATTGCAGGAAATGAGCTTTAAAACAGCAAAATGTTGTCGCTGCAGACAAGATAAGACCCTCTAAAACGTTCAGTCGGAGACGAATGCGGATGGGCAACACCATGCTCCAGCCTATTTATTTAAAGCCGCTATGCTGCATCAGTTGGGCTACAAACTATAATGCTTTTAAAGGGAAGCGTATATTTCAGATGGTGTCATTCATTTTGGAGTAGAATGTCCTTCTACCAGAAATGTCCTTCTCACAGTCATTCTACAGAATGAAGCAGCAAAAGGAATCCCCCCGCTCTGCTACACTGCCGCTGTCGCTGCTTTTCTCATATTCACCCTCGTGTTCAAGCTGTGGGCGGCGAAATGTTCCCCCCTCTTTATCCTTCCCATTCCCCCCTTTCTCTGTAATCTTCCTCTCTTGTGGTGTCCCTCTTTTTCCATCTCTCTCTCTTGGGTTTTCCAGTAAATATCATCTCAAAGTCTATTAAAGGATTACAAAGAGGTGTATTGTGGCTGCATTGAAATGCCAATGCTGATGCGACTCCGTGTTGGTCCCTGCCTACTTTGGGCGAGATTGATCCCAGCAGTAGATCTGGCCCTTTCTTCCATGCTTTTCTCAATTGAATGTCTTTCCACGCCACGCTGTGTGATACTGTCTCTGTCCCGAGGCCCACTTCATATAGGCTACCTGGGGTTGCAGGTAGCCTAGTGGTTAGAGCGTTGGACCAGTAACCGAAAGGTTGCTGGATTGAATCCCCGAGCTGACAAGGTAAAAATCTGTCATTCTGCCCCTGAACAAGGCAGTTAACCCACTATATATATATTTTTATTTTTATTTTTTATTTTTATAAATATGGCACATGGTTATTGGAATAGGACTGGGCTCTGTTGGGTCCATGTCCTAGAGGTTTTCTGTCATTGACTAGCAATTGAGTAAGAGGGGTCGAATCCGGGCTTAGACTTGACTCTGACACTGTACCCAGACTACACATTAGATATGAGGACTTGTAGTATTAGTGAGAGAGGATGAGGGTGGACATGGGTCTAAATGCTGGCTTTTCCACTCTCCCACCATGTCTCTATCTCTGTCTTTCTCTCTTCCTCTCTCCCTTTCTCACCCTCTCTTTCCACTCTTGGTACAGTTTCTTTGAATGATAAAGAAGCGGGCAGGTAGTTAGTAGTTGACTGAGGTGTTCCCTGCAAATAGGCTTGGGCCAACAAGACCGGACAGGTTGAGCGCTGGAGCTGTCGTGGCAGATCACACTGTTCGATGGGAGAGAGCATGGAGTCACGACTGAGTGGATTTCGTACCATATGTTGTTTTATTGAGTGATGATACTATTTATTGCTGTTGTATTGCTGCTCTGTAGGAAGAGTAAGGAAATGCTCTAGGAACAATGTCATGAAAGCAAGGTTTCTCCCTCCTAGGGAATTCTTGCCATTGTTACCTCTGCGTTTTTATTGAGGGTTTAAGTCTGACTTTTTGTTACAAATATAGGCTCTTTGAAAAACTGCAGCCATACAAATGCAATTTGATAAAATGGATTGGCTGGAACTCTGGTGTTAATCGGATAACTGGGTGATTCTCATGAAACCATTCTCATGAAAAATAATCTGTGTTGCTATAGTTTATCCATAAATCCTAAAAATGTTTACATTGAACTATTGTATTTATTACGTACAAACACGGTGGACGTGTCTCATTAACGTAATACTTTCTCAAGTTCCTGTAAAAACTCCAATCAGTTTTTATATAAAGTTTTATCCACCCGTGATGCATCATCTAGAGGAGTAGTAGAAGTTAAGTTAATTAATTTGCTTATATGCCTCCAGAATGAGGTTCTTATTCTCAAAACCCCCCTTTACCCCGCTTGGCCTTCTCATTAATGTAATGGCTAAAAAGCTCAAATTGGGAAAAAGTCTTACGTTTTATAATCATTTTATGATATGTGCATTTTCAGTGTTATGTTTAACTCAGGCCTTTTCATTAGAGGAGGAATGTTAAAAAAATGAATTGATTTCTTTATTTCTTTTTTGGACTGTTGCCGTAATGAGAATGTTGTGGAAATGGTGGTAGAATGCATAATATCTGATCAAAAAAACATAGTAATAATTATGAAATTGATGAAGTACAAATCTTAATCTCAGTGATCCAAGATATATACATTTTGTAAATATTTTAAAATGACACCACCTGACAATTTTGGGATAAAATTTTTGGTTTTGTGAGAATGACCCAACTGTATTCCATAAGAGATTCGCCACAAAATCTGTCACTCACACACCCAGAGTATCACCTGTGTGCATGTGTTACAGGGTTAGCAGAACGGAATAGCCAATAACAGACCACTCCAAAGAACCAATTAAGGTTTGATGCTCAGTGTCAAAGAGCCTATAAGATCAATCCATTTCTCAGTGCCAAAATGCAGTTACACAATGTATGTCGGCAAAATTGGGGGGGGGGGGGGGGGGGGTTATACTGACCACTCGTAAAGGGGAGGGGGCTGGAAGCCACTGGAGGGAGAAGCTACCCTGAGGAGAGGTGAGAAAGGGGCGCTTTTTCGGGGTTTGTTTTGTTTAGAATTCCTCAAGCACAACTACAAAGATGTTGCAGGGGCAATGCCTTTGAACGTTTCCAAAGAAAATTATTGTTGGATAAACCGCCCCGATTCGCCACTTTCTCACCACGGAGGGAGACTGACCTCTGACCTCTAGTATCAAAGTACAGGGAGACGCCCCCTCCAGCCCTGATTTTACCCCCACTGCTCTGCCCCACTCAACCGCAAGAAAAAGCCTGAAATTCATGTCTTTCTCTTTCGTCTCTCACAGGCTCGGCCTGTGGCTCAGGAGTCAAGAATTCAATTAGTTAAAAAAAAGAGAAGAAAAGAGAGAGGCTGCAACAATGCAGCGATAAGGGGCAGAATGTGCGTTCCCACACGCTAAATACAGGGCGCTTTCTCTGGGGCCCACAGAGCCGGAGGACCCACACTGCAGGAGGCAAGAATAATCACAGCTCCTCTGAACCACTCATTACACACACACACACACACACACACACACACACACACACACACACACACACACACACACACACACACACACACACACACACACACACACACACCTGACACCCACATTCCACAGACATACGGTACCTCAAATTTACACACAGGCACTCCTAAGCTACTTCAAACACATACCCATGTTCCCACCTCATACACACACACGCGTGCACACACTGCTCAAAGTCATTTTACAGACATACACATACTAGCACCTCAGACATACCTGACAAACACACACATACACAACTCACACAGGCCTCTCATTACACACCACCTCATACAGGTGTTCCTCGGGTTCACTTGCTCTACCTGAGAGACTAGGCCTGCTGTTCAATGTACAGAATGGAAACAACACTACTCGTGATCGACATCATGGCATAAATTGGGTTAATGATACAACTGCCCAGTCAACATGGGTTGGTATATCAGATTCTGTTATTGAATTAATTAATTGTGTTCTTTCAACATTGAAATATCCCTCTTCTCGTGGATGGTCTAGGTTTAATTGATTGTTTGTTGAAAGCATTGATGTTTGTTTTGTTTCTTTACACACAGACCTCAATATGCCAACATGGTCCAATGGTCAATTGAATGGATGTTAGTTCTTATAATCCAGTATCCTAATGACTGTCGCTCCTTTCATGTTTCTGAGTGAGAAGAAGATGAGTGACAAGGTCTCTGATCATTCAAGGGAACTGGAGCTGAGCTGACACATACCACAATGAATTAATCCTCATTTGTGTCTGTCTATTGGTCCTCAGCTGGTAGAGCATAGCATAGTTGGTTCGATTTCCGGGACCACCCGTATGTAAAATGTACGCATGCACGATGACTGTAAGTCGCTTTGGACAAAAGAGTCTGCTAAATAGAGTCTATTGTTGTAATCCATTATAGGAATCCACTAGACTCATAATCGACATCATCTGAACTTTAATGTTTAGCTGTTGTTTGTTCGGAGGTTAGCCGTTAGTATAGCAAGACCGGATGGTGTTTTGTGTTTTCAATACATAGTGGCGGGCCGTTCTGTTCCGTTCCAGCCGGCTGAGCAGAGCAGCGCAGAGGGGCTGTGTGTGGAATGTCCTGGTGCTGTCCTGGTGACCTCAGACAGAGGGGACACAAACAGAAGCCAAAAGGGCCAAGGGGGTGGGGTATTGGGGAGGAGGGGGGGGGATCTTGGCGAGCCCCTGCCATTGTCCCCCTCCCGGCTGATATAAAAGCATCATAACCCTTTGAGCTCAGACATATTTAGAGAGCAGATAAAAGCACTTTTTACAAACTAGATACACGGCGGGCACAAAGCCGGGGGTCAAGCGCAACAAATTAACAACCTCTTTTGCCTAGAGGGGGGAGAAGGGAGGAAAAGGGGGGCAGGGGCATAGCTAAATCGCCCCTGGAGTCCATCGCCATGCCTCTACATTCCCAGCGCCTGCATGGTCTGTGTTCATCTCTGCTATTTAGCCTATTCTTCTGTAATTGGCTGGGGTTTAGTTTAGATAAATGGTGACTTACTTGTTTTGTTTGGAGTATTGTTGTTCATGCGATAGGTTTGTGTGGGATTCTTTGAATTTCACGAAAGTGGTGCCAATCTTTGGCAATGGCGAAAGAATTGGAGTCAGGTCAAATGTAACATTTAATTTTGATGTCAGATAGCCACATATCCCATTTTAAACAGTAAGCTTCACTTTTTTGTATTTTGCAATACGCTTCACTTTTCTATTTTGCCATAAGCTACAATAGTGCCAGGAGAAATTCAACTGACAGTGCGTATCTGTTTCTCTTGTCTCTCAGAAGAATAAACGTTGCAAGACTGGAGTGTAGTTGTTCCATTTGGTGTAGTACAGCTGTTTAGGTAGTAAGCTGAAAGTCCTACACATGGAAATGGTATCCTTTTGTAGTGACTAGTGATGCAAGCCAAATGCTAAAGCCAAACTGGTGGCTTAGAATGTGCAGCCCGACACCAAAGTACATCCCTAACCCACAGGCTGTAGAACGGACATATCATTAGAACACTAGAGTCAAATTCTGCTTCCTAAGTCCATACATTTACTTTCTGGTGTTTGACACTAAATGTACTTTCTATGTGTTTGACTTTCGGACTTGATATACTGCAGTTTGACTCCAAGAAGGTTCAAATAGGTAACCTTTTTCATTTCTAAGGAAAGCAATTGGAGAATCCCCTATTAAAACTGAGAAATAATTCTCATTTGTTAGACTAGATTCCTAGACCAGGCTGTTGTTCACCTCTTTGTTAGGAAACTAGAAGTGATTTTGGGGCTGAGAATGAGGATGGGTTAACAGAAGTGGAGCGTTTGCGGTGGTCTTGGGAAAGCGTGGAGCGCCCTGTGCGGTCAGCTTGTTGATTTGGAGCTAACAATGTTGGTACTGTTGGGCTCTTCTCCCAGCAGGGGCTCAGTGTGCGTGTTTCTGTCTGTGTGTAATTATGTGTGTGCGCTTGTCTGTGATTGTGTGTGTGTGTGTTCATTTGGCTGGGTTCCCAATGGGGGCTGAGTTAGTTTGTGTGACCCTGCCACACAGCCCCTTAGATAATGCAGCCAGCTGATGAGGTTACCCAAACGGCAGCAGAGGCCCAGCATGTCCTTATAATGAGGAGTGGACTGGGAAGTAGAGGGAGAGGGAGAAGGTTGGGAGGCTACAGAGATGGGGGTGATTTCAGGATGGGGTGGTAGTAGCATCTCAGGGAGGTGATTGGGGGGTGAGGGGTTTTAGGGAGGGGGCACCTGTCCCACATCAGGCGAGAGAGGCTTTGACCTTAGCAGCTATAATATCAGTGAGTGATCTGACCCTAGATCAGGCCAGTGCTCGGGAGGACAGAACCGGTTCATTGTATGTCTGTGCTGTGTACCCCCCTTCCTCCCCCAGCAGAGCAGAGCCCAGTGAGGGGTGAGTAATGTGAGTAATGGAGAGTAATAAGGGCCAGGCAGCGAGTGTGACCTTAACCCTATTGTATCTTGTGTCACCAGGGTTCAGAGGTCATACTCGCTGAGGGCCCGCCGCCCTGATTGGACCAAATGAGTTTACCCAACACTAATTAACGGGGGCTTTGCTAACGGGCCTCTCCGCTTAACGGGCCTGACAGCTGCCCCTGTGCCTCAGTACACCCTCCCGTGCCCCGCTCACGCCCCTCGTTACCCCTGTCTCAACGCAAAGCGCCTCCACGCCACCCTTACCCCATTGCCAACCCATCCAGCCGTCAGAGGTAGAAACGCCAACCAAACCACCCACCACTGCTTCAACACAGTTATCTGTCTACTTCTCTGTCCTTCTCTCTGGCTATTCTATCCCGCTGTTTTTCATTTGAGATCTGCTGTGCTTTCTTGAGATTGTATGCGAAAGCAGTTGATGCTGAAACTGTGAAGTAAAACGGAAAAATAGTAAATGAATAAGTGGTACAAAAGAAAGTAAAAAGATAATCAAATGGTGGTTGTGCCCCAGGGTGTTGGACCTTCCCCTGTCAGTCAAACCTGCAGGAGGCCCTAAGCCTCAGACCTGGGCAGAGCTAACAGAAGCCCCCCTACTGCCCCTCTCCCCTTTGGCCCACCCCAGCCTCTACACACAGACCCTACTACACCCCTCCACCCCCTCCTCCTCTCCTTTCACCCCTGTGCCGCCCATGCATACCTAGGCCACTACTTCCGACCTGTCAGTCCAATCAAAGGAGTGTTTTAGTTTCTCCTCTTTTCTCTCTCACCACTGAAACAATAAACGTGTGTCTCTGACCGGAGACTGTTGAGGGTGTCACGCTTTAGCTTTGCCCTTTGAGGTGTCTCAGTGTTCCCAGTTTTCCTAAACGTTCCTCTGTTGTCTCCTCCACAGCTCCTTCGTGACTGGCACAGCCTGCTGTGCGAACTTCTCTCCTCTGCGGATCTGGGATGTTGAAAGGTAACTAACTACACAACACACACACACACACAGATACATACTCCACTGATTCACACAGACTTTACACACCACTTACTACACACACACAACCCACAAACAACAGTGCACCATGACCAAGCATTTTAAGTACATTCCTATACAGTATAGAAATTTAGAGTTGAGCCCTTCATCGTCCACCAGTAGTATTCCTACCAACCCACTTCTTACCAACCCAACTATTCCAAGACCTCCCATCCTAGCCCATCTGTCAGTATAACTGATCACGGCAGTGAAAGTGGAACCTGGCTGTAATGATAGTTGTTGTTTCATCATCCCGTCTAAAAGCCTTTGCTTTGAGAAGTTCAAAGGAGGGCTGGGAGAATTCCTGGCACTGAAAGCCCAAGCTTAAACCTGATACAGCCCTGACAGGCCACTGTAATTCCCAGCTTTACCTGCCGAATTAAACCTTCTGACACGTCCCGGGCCGGACAGAGAAAGGCGCTTCCTGCTCCAAATGACATGGACATTTGAGCTGGGGAAACGGGGGAAGGGAGGAAGGGGAGGAGAAGGGAGGGGAAGTTATTTGTGCGTTGCAGGTGTTCCCGAAAATATATTGACACAGTGTACCAGAGCTCGTTCTTGCTAGAAAACATGAACAACATGTCCTTGTGTAGTATGTACACGCAGAATAGTATTCAGGTATTGTGGTTTGTGTTTTTTTCTCAGTTTAGGAGTAAATATTTTAAGTCCCAAGCCTGAAAAATCTTATGTCTTTGCTGTAGTATGATGATTGGGACAAGTGGCCTGGCTGATCTGTGTCCCCCACTGTGACTTCCTGTCTGGTAATCAGCTGAGGTACAAAAAGCGGTCTGGGAGAGGGCAGGGCACATACTGTACACCGATGACAGCAGGATGAGGGTTATGGGGGTACTCTGTGTGTCTGTAACGGTCTCTTATTTCCCATATCTCAGATGCACGTGCGCACACACAAACACAGACACACACACAGCAACCCCACCACACACATAGAGCACATATTCAACCTCTCCAGACACACCACCATCACGATCCACCCCCCTCCACCCCAACCTAAGACTACCAGCAGCATCCCAACCCAACGCTGTGCATTAGTGCGGCCACACTCCCTTTGACAGCAGACACATCAGAGAGAAAAGATCACAACCAAGACACCGTTACACCTGCAGCACCAAACATAGCCAGTAAAGCAGCTGAGTGCATCAGGATCTGAACAAGACAGGAACCACAACATGTTGCTGATTCCAGAAATGACTTGTCATCCGAGGATGGAAAATAGTGGCACAGGATGTAACTGAGATCAAAGATGCTGATGCTCAGGTCATGGACTGCCACTTTCTTTAAGAGAGGGAAAGAGGTGGAGAAATATAGATGGAGAAAAAGGGGGGGAGAGGGAGACTAGGGGAGGAAGAAAGGGATATGTGTTCTGTCTGTGTTCTTTATGTGATTAATCTAGTTTCACAAAACAACTATTTTACTCTTAATTATTTTTCAAGAAATCGTGACCTGAATGAAGCATGTCCTTGTTTTATGACAGACGTGGCATTATTCTATAACAGGCTCATTAAAAATCAGTTTCTCTTTGTTGACCCTTCTAAGTGTTGCCATGCAAAACCAGAACCTTCCCACTTATGTGGGGCAAAGGAACCTTGACCATTCACCCATTGTGGCTTTGATTTTAATTTAATTTAACACATTTCTTTTTTCTCCCGTTGCAATTAATTCTGTGTCTTTTTCATCTCGATAGTACAAAGCCTATGATCACCCATACAGAGGGATCCCACACAAGTGGCGTTTTTGAGCGCACCCCAACTTTTCATGGTGCCTTCGCTCGTGGATAAACAGGGAAAAAGCATCAAAGAACCCCAACCATCGCTCCGAGATTCCCGTCAAAGGAGCCCCACAATCGCCTGGCAGATTCCTGGCATTCCTCTCTGAAAAGCGGGGGTTAAATGTCTGCGTTGGGAGGTCGCTCTGTTATACAAATTGCACGGGCATTGTTTTTGGAGAGAACGCGTGTGACATTTAAAGGTGGCCATTGTTCTGCCCGTACATTCCTGCCCGGTTCTGTGTCCCGCGGTTCTCCCAGCTCCCTGAGTCCCCACTGTTTGTTTTAGGGTCTGAAAACCCCAGCAGGACTCTTTCTCTACCTGTCTGACATCCTTTCAGAGGAGTGGCTGTTTCCCAGCGCGGATGTCCCCAGGCCCAGTTTAGACACCAGACTTAACCTTACAAGAGCTCTCCCACCCATACTGCTTTTCTATAGCCCCCCCCCCCCCCCCCCCCCCCCCCCCCCCAACACCAAGAGAGAATCCCCTTAGCTTCTCCTGTTTAAAGTCTGTAAATTCATTAATGGTTCCTTTCACAAACTGGTTGTGTATATATGTGCGAGTGTGTGTGGCCCGAAAGCCAACCTGACTCCTGCAGTGAGACCAGATAGGCTTAAATCATTAAATCAGGACTAACTAATTCTCCCTGTGTATCACAGACAGTCACTTCTCTCATAACAGTCAGTCAGTCAGTCAATGGCGGACAGTCAACTAACCTTCCAAAATCAATTCAGTGTTGGACTTCATTTTATCTCAAATTCTCACAATTTATTAACCGGAAACCGATTTTCCCCTTAGACAAACATGAGCATTCAATATTTTATTTCAGTCGAATTTCAGTTCATTTCCTCAATTACTGGGAATGTGATTTGCCTCATGTCAACCCCATATCACAGCTAGTTAAGTCCCACATTCTGGCTCATCCAGCTCATGAGTGGGGTCACAGAACATTGGTGTGAGAGCAGCAGTTCCCTCTCTCCACTCTGGAGTATACTGCCCATATGATCTATCTCCCAAGTGCACCTTACTGATCTCTGAACTCCCACATGTCCATATTGTAGACATCATCCTTGGTGACATGCAATCATTTGCTCCTTTTTCTATTTAGCACTTTGCACTTTCACCTTTTGTATTTTCTCGAACATGGATTAAATGAAGTATATTTTTGCATCTCGGCCTAACTTTTCGCTACAGATTTTTTTCTCTCTCACGCACCAGCCACTATTCATCCTAGCCGGCGCGCACACCCTCATATTGCCTTTCGTCATGCAATCAAATCAGCTACAGAATAGTATTAACTAACTTGTAGTAAATATGACCTGTTTTTATGGATCTAATAGCATCTTAAAAAATATATATACAGTTGAAGTCGGAAGTTTACGTACACCATAGCCAAAAACATTTAAACTCAGTTTTTCACAATTCCTGACATTTAATCCTAGTAAAAAATCCCTGTCTTAGGTCAGTTAGGATCACCACTTTATTTTAAGAATGTGAAACGTTAGAATAATAGTAGAGAGAATTATTTATTTCAGCTTTTATTTCTTTCATCACATTCCCAGTGGGTCAGAAGTTTACATGCACTCAATTAGCATTTGGTAGCATTGCCTTTAAATTGTTTAACTTGGGTCAAACTTTACGGGTAGCCTTCCATAAGCTTCCCACAATAGGTTGGGTCAATTTTGGCCCATTCCTCCTGACAGAGCTGGTGTAACTGAGTCAGGTTTGTAGGCCTTGCTCGCACATGATTTTTCAGTTCTGCCCACACATTTTCTATAGGATTGAGGTGAGGGCTTTGTGATGGCCACTCTAATACTTGACTTTGTTGTCATTAAGCCATTTTGCCACAACTTTGGAAGTATGACGGGGTCATTGTCCATTTGGAAGACCTGTTTGCAATCAAGCTTTAACTTCCTGACTGATGTCTTGAGATGTTGCTTCAATATATCCACATAATTTTGCACCCTCATGTTGCCATCTATTTTGTGAAGTGCACCAGTCCCTCCTGCAGCAAAGCACCCCCACAACATGATGCTGCCACCCCCGTGCTTCACGGTTGGGATGGTGTTCTTCGGCTTGCAAGCCTCCCCCTTGTTCCTCCAAACATAACGATGGTCAGTATGGCCAAGCAGTTCTCTTTTTGTTTCATCAGATCAGAGGACATTTCTCCATGTGTCCCCATGTGCAGTTGCAAACCGTAGTCCGGCTTTTTTATGGCGGTTTTTGACCAGTGACTTGTTCCTTGCTGAGTGGCCTTTCAGGTTATGTTGATATAGGACTCGTTTTACTGTGGATATATAGTGAGGGAAAAAAGTATTTTATCCCCTGCTGATTTTGTACGTTTGCCCACTGACAAAGAAATGATCCGTCTATAATTTTAATGGTAGGTTTATTTGAACAGTTGGAGACATAATAACAACAAAACAAATCCAGGAAAACGTATGTCAAAAATGTTATAAATTAATTTGCATTTTAATGAGGAGAAATAAGTATTTGACCCCTCTGCAAAACATGACTTAGTACTTGGTGGCAAAACCCTTGTTGGCAATCACAGAGGTCAGACGTTTCTTGTAGTTGGCCACCAGGTTTGCACACATCTCAGGAGGGATTTTGTCCCCCACCTTTTGCATATCTTCTCCATGTCATTAACGTTTTGAGGCTGACATTTGGCAACTCGAACCTTCAGGTCCCTCCACAGATAGTCTATGGCAGGGGTGTCAAACTCAAATACCCAGTGGGCCAAAATGTAAAACCTGAACAAAGTCACGGGCCAACATTGAACAAATTAACCTTTTAATATGGACCCAAACAAGTTTTGCTTTAACATTGAATATGGAACAAGCATCACTTATTACCATACAATATATAATTTAATAGTGGAGACATGCAAAATCGAATTTCAAATGAAAAAACACATCAATGGCATTCATTTATTAAATAAATAAAATTTAAATAAAAATGGTATGCCTCTTTTCTATTTGCAGCCTTCTGATTTAAATACCAAAATAAACTTTTTCCACTGGCTAATAATTTTACAAATAAAATGATAATAAATCAATCAACCATTCAAGCCCATGCCTTGTAGCAAGAAAAAGTGCATAAAGAAAACGTTAATTATTGCACACTGGTCTAATCTGATGTGCCCAAGCCAGATACCTGGCATCTCTTCTTGGTTGCTAGTTCATCAATGTCTGGGCTCAAGCTCTGAGCTGAAGAAATCCTCAGTATAGAGCGAAGATGTTCATCAGTCAGACGTCTCCTGTGAGTTGTTTTGGTCATCTTCATCGAGGAGAAAAGTTGCTCGCATAGATAAGTGCTGCCGAACATGGAGAGCATCTGAGCAGCTTGGGTGCGGAGCTGAGGCATTGTGTCAGGGATGAACCGTGGAAACTGTGCGGCGCCCACAGCATCATACTTTGACTTCAGCGTGTCGTTGCACTGGAGTTCAATCAGCTCCATTTGGATGTTGGTTGGTGCATTTTCCACATCAACTGCGAAGGGATTACTAAGCAGTTCAAACTTGCATTTCTGGGCATCGAAGTCGGCAAATCGCCGGCTAAACTCAGCGGCGAGAACACTGAGTTTTTCAGCAAACTGTACGCATGGGAACACGGCGGTAGAGATCTGCACTTTTATGGATTGGCAGCAGGGAAAATGGCAAGGGTTTCCTTGCAGCATCTGATTCTCCCACAGGCACAGTTTAGTTTTGAAGGCCCTCACTGCAGCGTACATGTCTGTGATGATGCGCCCCCGCCCCCGAAGCTGCAGGTTCAGCGCATCGAGATGGCTCGAGATGTCACAGAGAAAGGCCAGCTCACACAGGAACTTTTGCTCCCGGAGCTCTGCTGTATCCTTCCCTTTGGTTTCCATGAATTGACATATTTCCTCACGCAGCTCGAAACATCTGTTCAGTACTTTTCCTCTGCTTAGCCATCTCACCTCTGTGTGATACGGCACGTCTGCGTATTCCGAACCACACTCCTCCAGAAAAGATTTAAACTGGCGGTGATTTAGACCTTTGGCTCTTATAAAGTTAACTACCTGTGTTACTGTGGTCATAACATGTTCCATCTTTAGGGCTTTGGCACACAGTGCTTCCTGATGTATGATGCAGTGGTAAACAGTTAGCTCACCTGCACAGTTCTCTTCCCGCATCTTCTCCCGAACCATGCCCACCAGTCCACTCTTTTTACCGCACATCGCTGGCGCACCATCTGTCGTTAATCCAACAAGTTTATCCCACGGCAGCTTTATTTCAGTTACACATTGCGATCAGCTACTGTGTTCCTGCTCAAACCTCCTCAAAGATTTCCTTTCCTGTGGTTGTGCCATGCATTGATTTGAATCCTAATAGCTCCTCCTGTTTCGTTTCATAGTGTCGTCTAATGTTGTACTCCTTACTTACAGCCACGTTGACTCCACAAACAAGACAAACAGGTTTGTCTTTTACATATGTAAACAGATATTCTGTTTCCCACTTGTCCAGAAAGCTCCTGTTTTCTGCCTTTTCGCCATTTTTGGGAAGGGTTAGCTCGCTGACAGTTGTAGCGTCTATGTTGCTATGACTACTGTCACAGAGGAGAGAGCGTTTCTGGGTCCTGTCCTGATTGGCGCGTGAAAACAGCAGAGCATTATGGGATTCGTAGTATTAGTGGTGAATGCGCTGTATAATACCGGCGGGCCAGCTCTAGTAGTAATTTGGTATTGTCTCGCGGGCCAAATATAATTACCCCGCGGGCCAAATTTGGCCCACGGGCCAGAGTTTGACACCCATGGTCTATGGGATTAAGGTCTGGAGACTGGCTAGGCCACATGGCCCCGTCCATCGTCCCTTTGATGCGGTGAAGTTGTCATGTCCCTCCGCAGAAAAACAACCCCAAAGCATAACCTCCATGTTTAATATTTTTTTTATCCCCTTTTTCTCCCCAATTTCGTGGTATCCAATTGTTTTTAGTAGCTACTATCTTGTCTCATCGCTACAACTCCCGTACGGGCTCGGGAGAGATGAAGGTTGAAAGTCATGCATCCTCCGGCACACAACCCAACCAAGCCGCACTGCTTCTTAACACAGCGCGCATCCAACCCGGAAGCCAGCCACACCAATGTGTCGGAGGAAACACCGTGCACCTTGGTTAGAGCGCACTGCCCCCGGCCCGCTTATGCGCGATGAGACAAGGACATCCCTACTGGCCAAGCCCTACCTAACCCGGACGACGCTAGGCCAATTGTGTGTCGCCCCACGGACCCCCCGGTCGCGGCCGGTTACGACAGAGCCTGGGCGCGAACCCAGAGTCTCTGATGGCACAGCTGGCGCTGCAGTACAGCCCTTAACCACTGCGCCACCCAGGAGGCCCCACCTCCATGTTTGACATTGGGGATGGTGTTCTTGGGGTCATAGGCAGCATTCCACCTCCTCCAAACACGGCGAGTTGAGTTGATGTCAAAGAGCTCAATTTTGGTCTCATCTGACCACAACACTTTCACCCAGTTGTCCTCTGAATCATTCAGATGTTCATTGGCAAACTTTAGACGGGCATGTATATGTGCTTTCTTGAGCAGGGGGACCTAGTGGGCACTGCAGGATTTCAGTCCTTCACGGCGTAGTGTGTTACCAATTGTTTTCTTGGTGACTATGGTCCCAGCTGCCTTGAGATCATTGACAAGATCCTCCCTTGTAGTTCTGGGCTGATTCCTCACCGTTCTCATGATCATTGCAACTCCACGAGGTGAGATCTTGCATGGAGCCCCAGGCCGAGGGAGACAGTTCATTTGCGAATAATTGCACCAACTGTTGTCACCTTCTCACCAAGCTCCTTGGCGATGGTCTTGTAGCCCATTCCAGCCTTGTGTAGGTCTACAATATTGTCCCTGACATCCTTGGAGATCTCTTTGGTCTTTGCCATGGTGGAGAGTTTGGAATCTGATTGATTGATTGCTTCTGTGGACAGGTGTCTTTTATACAGGTAACAAACTGAGATTAGGAGCACTCCCTTTAAGAGTGTGCTCCTAATCTCAGCTCGTTACCTTTATAAAAGACACCTGGGAGCCAGAAATCTTTCTGACTGAGAGGGGGTCAAATACTTATTTCCCTCATTAAAATGCAAATCAATTTATAACATTTTTGACATGTTTGTCTGGATTTTTTTTTTGTTATTCTGTTCAAATAAACCTACCATTAAAATTATAGACTGATCATTTCTTTGTCAGTGGGTAAACGTACAAAATCAGCAGGGGATCAAATACTTTTTTCCCTCACTGTAGATACTTTTGTACGTGTTTCCTCCAGCACAAGGTTCACAAGGTCCTTTGCTGTTTGTTGTTCTGGGATTGATTTGCACTTTTCGCACCAAAGTACGTTCATCTCTAGGAGACAGAACGCGTCTCCTTCCTGAGCGGTATGACGACTGCGTGGTCCCATGGTGTTTATACTTGCGTACTATTGTTTGTACATATGAACGTGGTACCTTCAGGCGTTTGGAAATTGCTCCCAAGGATGAGCCAGACTTGTGGAGGTCTACAATTTTTTTTCTGATGTCTTGGCTGATTTCTTTTAATTTTCCCATGATGTCAAGCAAAAAGGCACTGAGTTTGAAGGTAGGCCTTGAAATACATCCACGGTTACACCTCCAACTGACTTAAATTATGTAAATTTGCCTATAAGAAGCTTGTAAAGCCATGACATCATATTCTGGAATTTTCCAGGCTGTTTAAAGGCCCAGTCAACTTAGTGTATGTAAACTTCTGACCCACTGGAATTGTGATACAGTGAATTATAAGTGAAATAATCTGTAATCTGTCTGTAAACAATTGTTGGAAAATTACTTGCGTCATGCAGAAAGTAGATGTCCCAACCTATTTGCCAAAACTATAGTTTGTTAAGTGGTTGAAAAAAAGTTTTCATGACTCCAACCTAAGTGTATGTGAACTTCCGACTTCAACTGTATATATATATATATATATATATATATATATACACACCACTTTCTGGTGTATGATGGAGTCCTAGCTATTCTACAGTGACTCTAACATGTGACGGTATTGACTCATCCCTGTGATTTCACAGACTCAAGAATGTGACAGGCTACATTCGGACAGACTCAGGTAGGTATGTGACGGTAACGACTCGTCAGGTTTATTTCATAGACTCAACCATGTAACATCCCACTCAGGCATGCTTTGGACCAGACTCAAGTATGTGATGGTGTGGACCCAGACATGAGATTGTCAGATCACACAATCAAGCCGCAGCTCAAAGGCAAGCGGCAGCCGCACTAGCAGATACAGTCCTTCTGACAGATTATATGGTTATGCTCCGTCCTGTAATCTTCCTGAGGCTCATAAAAGTGGTGACCTAACAATTTGACAATCCCGGCTGTTCTGCTGCTCGCCATTCACCGCACAGTGCTATTATGGCTTTAAGTTCTTGACACAGATGTGAAGACCGCTTTCAGGGATCTGGATTTTTAGCGTCTCACCTTGGTGTTTGACATTTTTAGAGGGCCACGAAGACCTTGAGTGCGATCAGCACAATTGGGTTTGTCTGTGAGACATTGTATTTAGATAACGACTTGATTGGCCTATTGCCTTGTCGGTTGAGTGGTGTAGGGGCTGTCTATAAGACACATTTGAGTTATGAGTCAATTATTCACGTGTGGCTTGAGTGGTATAGGTGTTCTTTGTCCAACATGCGTTAAGCTCTGGGTTTTAGCAGTAAAAAAGAAAATGAGGGATCGGTACCCCACACAGACACATATCCCAGAGAGAGAGCCCCATCACGGACTCCCCATTGGCCAGGCTTAGACCCCAGCTCTGAGAAATCTCTCGTCCAATAAGACACCACGTGGGGAAAGCCCTCGTCCAATAAGATGGCCTCCTGGGGTGAGGCTAGCGGATTACTAGTCTGCCCCTGGTGTTTGGAGCAGTGGGGGCACGAGCGAGAAGGGGGAGGGAGTGCGGTCACCAGGGCCAGTGGCCTCCTTTAAATGGTTGCTAGGGCGCAGGTATCAAAGGTCTGCGAGTAACACACAGTCACGGTCATGGAGGGAATTAAACCGCAACAAAGAGACAGTTATTCTGCAATAATCCGCCCAGCGGAGGGCAAGTTATTCTCCAAGAATCAGAGCCGCCGAGTGGGCAGCCAACGGAGGACTGTGATCACAAGAGCATGGTACTGCCCATACACACTCCTTACACATCCTTTGTGCATTCATACACCACGATGTCTTCTCTCTCTCTCTCATTCTCTTTCTTTCTCTCTCTCGCTCATTCTCTCTCTCTCTCACACACACACCTCACCATCCTGGTGTTGTAGTGTGGGGGGATCCCTGTAATCAGTCTCAGAGCCCTCTCCCAGATAGAGAGGTGTTGACTTTGATCTCCTCTGGGTGGTCTGGAGCCAGTGGGATTGGGAATATAGAGATGGAGAGAGAATGGTAGTATATGGGAATATAAAGATACACACAGAGAGCTTAGGGGTGTATCAAGGATCAACCGCTATAAAGACCGAGACAGGTGGAAATAGTGTTTTATCCATCTCACTGTGGGTTAAGGTGAGTTATACCTTACATCAATGAGTAGGGGCTCCATTTATTATTCATGGTTGCTTAGGGGCGTAAGTGAAAACTGCACATCCTCATTTGAAGCACTAAGGACATCCTGTATTGGACATATAAGTAGTCAGTAGCCAGCAGGCATTTATAGTATTGATACAGTGTAACATGCCTGTGATCTTAGGTGCAGAACTTCCCCTGAACTGTCTCTGTCTTCATCTTTCTTCTTACTTTCTCCCTATTTCTCCATCCTCCCTCTCTCTCAGGTGTGAGCTGCTGTGTTGTCTGGGTTCAGAGTTCCGTCGGGGTGCAGGTGTGTTGGATATAGTCTATGAGTCGCCTGTCCAGCTGCTCACCTGTGGCTATGACACCTACATCCGCTCCTGGGACCTTCGCCTCAGCCCCAGGTACACTGTCAATCAGTCAGCCGTCAGTCTGTCATTCAGTTAGTCCATATATTAAGCTGTCAATCAATCATTTTGTTCGTATTTATGTATATATTGTCAAAATGTAGATTCCGGTCAAGCATTATGATTGGCAGAGAAGCGTTCTGAGCCATACCAAAACAAGAATAACATCACGGCTACATCATACACATCTACACACACGTGCTATGAGTCAACACAGCACACATAACAGCACTATCAACACAGTCCAATCATTCCCCTCCACTCCCATCTTCCAAAAAGAAAGAGCACAGTATATTCCAACCCAGTCCAATCTGGGCGGTACCTGAATGATGCGGACCCTTGCACATTTCCACTACAAACCAAGCAGGGTCCTGCTATCAGAGGGGAGGGTGCCTTTTTATTTGGGTGCGGTGTGTGTGTGTGTGTGTGTGTGTGTGTGTGTGTGTGTGTGTGTGTGTGTGTGTGTGTGTGTGTGTGTGTGTGTGTGTGTGTGTGTGTGTGTGTGTGTGTGTGTGTGGCGTGGCGTGGCGTGGGTCAGTCAAGTAACACAAATAAGAGCTGATTGTCAGTTAGCTCTGGGGAGTTGAGCGGGGGGTTGGGCTGGGAGGGGGTCCCTCTTTAGACATCAATAATTCACACACACAGCACCACCAGGAGGCTCCCTGGGACAGTGAGGTGGTGCAGGGTGTCTGGACCTTGGGTTCCCGCTGAAAGCAGGACTTTGAGTCTCGCAGACGCCTTGAGTGTAACTGACCAGCGGACAAAAACACGTGCCCAACACACACACTTTGTTCTCTGTCTGAAATACAGTGTTGTCTTGGTGTTGTCTCTTGTTATGGCTTTATGTTGTGTAGTGTTGTTGGGATGTACGTAGTGTCTTTTATCAGGTTGATCAATCATCTCATGGTCTTGTTGAATATGTGAGTTTTGTGTTTTTGTGTGTTGGGTCATTTCATCATCTTTTTGGGGTTGTTTCTTTGTATTTATAGTGTGGCTTTTTGTAATTGGGTCATGGCAAATAGTTTTCTCATGCAATGTGGTATTGTCTTATTTAGTTATGTTTTTGTGTCGTGGCTGTGACATTCTCTGGGTGAAATGGTCAGTGTGTATGCGTTTTGTTCACAAACTGTTGCAGTCTCACCTCGTCCGACTAACCACACACCACGTCGGCTATAGGTTTGGCAGAGAGAGGGAAAAAGAGAGAAAGAGGAGTCAGCCCAATTGGCCTAGTCTACCTCATGCACTCTTGTCTCAAATTGTCCCAGAAAAACACACTCTGAGAAACCGACACAGCTCAAACTCTCAGACACACACAATGTTATTTTATGTCTTTAACCTCACATGCCACGACAGGCAAAGTAGACTTGTGATGGCGACCCTCCTTTGAGTCTGGTTGAATCGGTGCTATATTTGTCTATATCTGGTGGTGTCTCTCAACCCTTTAGTACCCACTAGCTAGGTTTCCATCCAATTTGCGATCAGCTTTTCATGTGTATATTCTAAAATACGCAATAAAAGAAGTGCATTTTCCCACCAGATGTGTTTCCATCAAATGGACTTGTTGCGGATAAAAAGCTGTGCGTGGTGATGTAGTGCACATTAAAAGCACTTTTGTGCTTAGTTTCTAAGTAGCGAATAAAAATCTGAAGTTCATTGTGTTTCCATCGCAATTCTTTTTACCGATGTGGCTTTGTCACAAAAACTGTTGAGATAAATAGCAAACTTTCCCAATCTAGTTTTTGCGTATGCTTTCTAGTGTAGGCAACGGTTTGCCGATAAAGTCAACAGGGTAGGTTATACGACAAGAGAAAGATGATTTTTTGGGTCGATAATGTTAGCCCAGCATGGCACCGATCATCATGTCACCAGCATTCGAATAATACCCTAGATAGTTATTGGAAATTTGCATGAAGCTCGTCACACACTTACAACCACGATGTGAAGTCCATCATAACTGATTTCATCTGCCTATAAACTCTTCATGCATTTCCACGTGGTGGCTATTGGCTACAATGTATATATCACGTTTTCTTTGACATCATGGTTATTATATCAATAGTTGCTCATAACAGTGTTTCCACCGCAATTGTGGCAGAATGTATTTATTGCCTCGCGTGTTGTTTCGAGTTGGCATTAGGAGATTTTGCCAACAAATTAGCTGTTTCCATCAGGCCTGCCGTGAGTTTTTTTTAATGTGTCAGGTAATTCATTGGTTGGATGGAAACCTGGCTAATTACAGGGAATTGAGCTCGCACTCATTGGATTGCTAAAATGAGGACGAACAGACTGTGTGTGTGTGTGTGTGTGTGTGTGTGTGTGTGTGTGTGTGTGTGTGTGTGTGTGTGTGTGTGTGTGTGTGTGTGTGTGTGTGTGTGTGTGTGTGTGTGTGTGTGTGTGTGTGTGTGTGTGTGTAAAAGCCTATCTGTATGTGCGCCCTTGTGTATTTGCGTATGTGCATACTTGTGAGAGTGACTCCAGACATCTCCGCTGCCCTTCTGTCTGCTCTCGGTCCCTGTGCATCACTTATTGATGAGGCTCTAATGGATGATCGATCTCTATTGGCAGAACCCCCAAAATACTTCCCCTACCACCACCTCCTTCCCCACTGCAAACCCAGCCAGCGCTCCAACACCCCAGCGCCTTTCCGTTAACAACAGAGGAAGTTTCAGCGTCCTCACAAAACGCACACCAACATACAAAATGTAACTTCCTCATAACATGCACACAGACATTTGCCTTCTTTAAAATTCTTCAGAGTGCACACTCCTAAATCCAGTCACACTCTGCACTGTGTTGCAGTGGTCCTTTTACCATAGCTCATCAACGTTAGTTGAACAAAATGAATGCCGTATTGCTGTCATGCTGTATTTCAAATTAAACGGATGTCTACTTTTTCTGAACATTCTCTGATGTCATTTCCTCCTGTCCCAACAGGAAGTGTGTCATGGAGTGGGAGGAGCCTCACGACAGTGCCCTCTACTGCATCCAGACGGATGGGAATCACATGATTGCCAGTGGCTCCTCTTACTATGGCGTCATACGGACGTGGGATAAGCGGCAAACCCGCTGCTTAGAGGTGTGTGCGTGTGTGTGCGTGTGCGTGCGTGCGTGCGTGTGTGTGTGTATGGAATCAAATGTGTGTGGGTGAGTGCCATTTATGACTGTGGTTGTCCTTGCCACAGATGTTCCAGCTGTCCTCTGCTGTGAGTAGCCCAGTGTACTGCCTGCGTTTCAACACCTCTCACCTGTACGCTGCCCTCGCCACAGCACTGCACTCTCTTGACTTCAAACAGGGCCCCCGGCCTCGCAGATAACGCCCACTCCCACAGACAGCTGTTAGGATTTAAAACAATAAATTCTATGTTTTTGACAGTAAATGGCTTCATTCTCTGTAATAACTGGAACTCTGAAGCTAGAAAGACCGTTGGGAATGTCCATGCATGAAATATCAAATATGGGGATACGCCACACTGATACCAACATATTAACCTCTGCCGGGGCAACACAGATCCTGGACTAGAGGGCATGCAATAACCTGTTGTTACAGAACTAATCCAGTGGCCTGGAGGCCCACAGACACACACAAACAGGCTAAAGCCCTAACCTAGATAAGTCTTCCATTGAAGAACACACAGGGAGGTGTTTCCACCTTACACTTTGAGTGGCTGTGGGTTCTGTCATTTGCTTTGAGGGGATAAAACCATATTAGCCACTGACAGTAACATAGAAACGCCGTGTTTAGGCTTCCATTCATTTGACCTCAACACCTGTGATCAATCAGTTTTATGGATTGAAGTGTTTGAGCTTAGAAAATCCACATCTTATAATGTAAGGATTCATTTGATGGACAGATGTCAAATATACACACATCTGGCATATCAAAGTTCTAGAAGCATATCCAAACCCCACGTACACCTGGCGGTGTGTCAGTCATAGATAGTTCAAATTAGACTCTTTTCTGTCTTCGGATTTGTTTGGTCAGTGGGGAGAGATAGTTTGGGGGTTTATTCTGTGTTGTGCTTGGGTGGGAGGGTGATTTGGAGATTGGGGTCTGTGCATTTGGCGGGGTTCCACAGTGAATTCCCGGAGACCCTCCCTGCTGGCCATTAATGGCATATATTAGATCATATGCAAGGTGGGGCAGTCCATTAGCTAATATCACAGTAGCAGAAAAGAGGAATGGCCATGCTGCGGACAGACATTGCACAACCATGCAGGAGATGTGGCCCCCAGAGACGGCAGAGTTGAATTAATCATAACTACCCAGGGAAGGGGCCCCACAGAAGTTGTTCAGTAGTGTGGCCAGTGTTTTGTTATCTGTAACTCAGTGGACTGAAACACTGCGTGAAAGGGCTAGATACACTGGTTTTGCACTGATGATAATGAGGATTTGATAGTTTACAATGTCGTCCTTCCCCTATTGTGTGGCTTGGTATGAAATGCCTGACCGTGTGAGGAAGCACCCACATACACACACACAGAGGATGCCCCAGACGGAAGAGCCTTTAGGCCACACTACTTGGTACCCATGATGCAGTGCTGTTGTCTGAGGTTCCGTCACAAACGCAACACAGTGACTCACCCAACCCCACCACCCACCTACCCCGCTCTCAGGAAGAGGCTGAAATGAAGACCCCCTGGTGGGACAGAAGTGGTGGAGAAGGGGCTGGGCTGAGGGTCACACGAAGGGTATTTGTGGTATCCCTCATCACACCTAAATAGCCCACACACACCGATACGCACACCACACTCACCTAGCTACACTTGCACAAACCATGGGCTCACATACAGACTCAATAGTGAGTGATGTATGCCTTGCCTATGCCTGCCCCTCTCCCTCAGTAGTGTCAGTTTGGTGGGAATGGATGAGGAGGAGTGGGTGCAGAGGGCACCTGTGCAAACCTCTCTCAGTCACAGGTGATGGGAGCTTAGCAGGGAGACAAAGGATTTCACCTCACTCAACTCTGCCACACTGCCTTAATTTCTGTGACATCATATTCAGTTACATCATGATTTAGAAAGCTACTGTTGTACAAGTTGTACCACTGTAATTTACATCTAAACAATGTGATTCCTGTTTCAGAAATGGATATAAAAACTTGTCCATTGACAGAAATGATTAAATCCATGGTTATTTGTTCTTGTGTTGTCAGATCTAACAACAACAACAACACAAAAGATAATGATTTTAATTCAAGTTAAATGTACCAGTACAAATTGTTAGTAAATGGCTTGTGAAATAATAAAAGTATGGCTAGCAGAATTCTACATTTAGATACACTCATTAGATTTTGCTAAATGTTCTGGCCTTGGTGGCTGTTTGTTTAGCAGGATCTCCAAATGAAGAGTCTGAGGCTCAATCTGACATCTAGCAAGTATGAAGAGGGCAAGCCATCGTGACCTCACTGAAACACAGCCAGCCGAGACACACAGTATATTTAGCTGAGGGAACCATATGCAGAGCATCAGGGTGCGTCTGTGGGTTAGTGGCGACCTGCTTTAAGACCTAAATCACACACACACTTGGATCAAGCAGATGACGGATGTGGAAATAAAGTATAGTCTAGTACTGCAACTACCTCGCAGTGGAGCATGACTTGCACTAAATTGCATTAGCTTAATGCCAAAACGTGTTAGCAGATGAGAGCTGATGGAACAAACCAGGCTGTGTGTGTGTGAAGGAACAATGTTTAACTGTTTTCAACACAATATGGTTTGACCAATTAGAATTGTAATTTCCGTACCACTACTGTTACTTCTCCCACTAGATAAACACAGAGTAACTCACTGGCACCTGTCTCACAGAGCAATCCACCATCCTTTGACTTTGTTCTCTCTCACAATGGATAACCTGTAATTTATCCTCAGCACTTAGCAAGACTAGCAGAGTAACATGAGAACATGTGAAGAATCACATAGTGTTTTCTTTGGCCAAGTTCATTGGACTTGAATGGAAGGAATGGCTTCCCTTTCAGTGGAGGTGAGCCCTGTTTCCTTGGGCTCAGGGGGTACAACCACAGAGAGGATCAGATGTCAGAGCAATTCTGGGCTGAGCATAGGAGCATCATACCAGGGTTGAGATTGGTTTTGGGGAGGTGGTTGAGCTGTTATAAATGGGCTGTCTGTTAAAAGATTTTTACACTGACTTACCATTGTGCATTTATGTACCAAAAGGTGCTGGAGCTCTAGCATCCAGTTGAATCACATTTTAGAAAGAAAACCTGTTTGAATTCTATAACTTTTATACCAATGCTGCCATCTACAGGCGATGAGAGTAAATGCATGCATGACACCACTAATAGAGTTTTCACATGTGAGATTCACCTGAATCTCAGAATTCCGAAGAACCAATCACATGTCTTTCAGAGACAGACAGGTCGAGTGGCGAATGACATGACCCCTCCCCTCATTATAAGAAGCCACACGCCCACCCTCTGGTCATTCTCACCTCTCTTCCTCACGAAGAGCACTTCTCTAAGCTCTCCTCAGCAGGACTTGAGCCATGTTTCTTGCTTAATTGTTTGCAGGTTTCTTGCTAAACTGTTCACAGGTGTGCCGCTAGATCATAACTCAGAGTGCAGGTTGTTCAGCTCTCGTCTTCGGTGCCGGGTGACTTTACCGAAAGGAAAGTTTTCGCTTCGGGTAAGAATGAGCTTTTCCGCTTTTTCTTCCCTTAGTCTCCTGTCGTAACTAGCGTCACACGGCTAGCTAGTGAGACTTCAAGGCTTAGCTAACCTGGCTTGTTCGCCTCAAATCTGGCTATCCTACCGACTAGCTACTAGTTTGCTATCTCGTTTAGCTCAACCCACTACCGTGCCGCATTGACTAGACATACCGTCCTAGCTATACTGCTTATCTGTCGAGAGACACGCTTTTGTTAGTTGGAAGTGGAAGACTAACAAAGCACTATCTTCCTTTGGCTAACAGTGTGCTGCTAGCTAGGCTACTAGCCCACGAGGTGAATGCTAGCTATGTTCATATTGTTAAAGGATTATCTTACTCCTGCTAGCACCGTGCTAACTAGCTAGGCTATTAGCCCACGTGGAGGCCGCTAGTTAAGTTTCACTTTGTTCTCGGAAGAGCTGTTTTTTGGAGCCATGGAGCCTGCTAGCCTTGCCCTAGGCGTACCGAGCAAGGCGATGGTCCATACCCTAGCAGCGGAAAATACGTGTCCATGCGGGGAAACCAGATCAGGCAAAGACACGCACCCCCTGTGTGCAGTCTGCCTTGCGCTCCAAAACACACACAAGCGGCATTCTACGACTCCGAGTCATGCGTCCATGACTCGGAGGAAAGACTTTCCTGCTAACACCCTCCGTTGAAGATTGTGCAGAGCAGCCCAGCTTGATCAGTCTCCTACACCTCCTTCAAGCAGGGAGGCTACCTCACAGACCCAGCCCACATGGGCCGAAGTCTTGGACGACTACCCCAATGACCTTCACCCACTCTTTCAGGGCTTGGCCCTGGAGGAGGTTGAAGGGAACCTTGTCGTCGACGAGTACAATGGCGAGGGCATGACTGACCTCCTCAAGGCACAGAAGAGGAAGAGGACATGGAGGCGCAAACCCTTACCTTTAGGCCCTCTTCCACCCTTAGCAGGGCATTGATGGCAGATAACAGATATTTGCCCATCGGCATCTTCAAAACGGGCAGTGGCCAGACTCAGCATTGAGTGGCCCGAACCCATTGGGGGTGGCAGCGCAGAGAGAGACTGGTATGAATGGAGGAAACTCCCCTCTCGCACCGTCCCAGGCAAGCCAAACGTAACTGGGACAAACCCTTGACAGGCAAAGTCCAAACCAGACTTTTTGCCAACATGAATGTCAAGAACATAGAGGATCTGGGCCTTGGCAAGCCACCGGTGATCAAGCCGTCACTGGCCAACCACCTCAACCCCAGTGCCTCGTCACTGACAGGCACTTCCCTCCCTGATAAGACGGACCACATTTCCACATCCATCTACCAAAAAGTCTACATGTCTACCGCATGTTAATTATGGACGTTGAATGTTATGTCCAAACCGTTGGCCTACCAAGCCGATTTGATGCTGGAGATGCATAGTCTCCTAGCCATTGGCAAGTGTAACCCAGACCTTTGGGATGAGATCTGTGGTGTCACAGACCTTAACCTCCAGAGGCGACATTCAAGACTGGCCGTGCCATGAGCCTTGCATTGGTGGGGGAGAGAGCCCTGTGGCTCAACTTGTCCAGCCTGTCGGACAGAGAGAAAGCAGGTTTCCTTGACGCTCCTGTCGAGCTGAAGAAACTGTTTGGACCGGCTGTCAACGCAATGCATCAGAAATGTGAACTTTTAAAAAAGGAGGGCCTTCAACTCCTGCCTTGGGAAATTCGCTGCACCATCGGGAAGAGGCACATCTGTGCTCCTCGAACCCTTCCCTTTGTGCAGCGACCCATTCCCATTTGTTTGCTCTTAAGGAAGACGGAGGGAACCCACTTTAACATTTACTGAAGGAAAATGGTTTCACTCAAATTAATTGTTTGTGTGTGCCTTTGTTTGTACCAGAATGTGAATGACACCAACCTCTCCATCCCAAACACCGTCAACTCTAACTCTGCCCTCACCTGTCAGTCATCCACGGGTCCCTGGGCTGAGGAACACAGTCCTGTCAGAGGGACTTCTACTAGCCCTCAAAGAAAGACCCCCCCCCCCCCCCTTCCCCTGACAAAATAAGTAAAATTTAAGAAAGTCGGCCCTACTTTGCAGATCACTCAGTAGATACCTGATTGTCACTCTGAGAGTCGCAGCCTAATCCTATTGTGTCCTCTACAGGATTACTCTCTGTGGTCCCTCTCTCCCTGTGGCTGCGCGCGGGAGAAAGGCCAGATTAAGGGGATTAGTTTGTATCCTCCTTACTTGTCAAGTCGGGATGTAAAGAATGAACCATTGACTTCTGGGATCTGAATGAGAGAAGTGCCTAAAAAAGAGGTAATGAAAGGCAGTGAACAAGAAAAATTCTTGAAAGAACAATGTGATTTGTTTCCTTTTGTTCCCTTTAACTGGGCTGAAAGGTTCAAAGAGCTTCCCCTGAGGAGATGGATAGCGAAAGAGAGAGAGAGAGAGGAAAGGAAAGATGGAAGGAAAGAGAGACAGAGGGAACCAAGGCGGAAGAAGGAAAAGGGAGTGTAAGAGAGCTGAAGGAAGGGAGGTGGGGAGGGGGAGATTTCTATAACAAACATGTAGGCCTATCTTGTTTTTTTGTACTCGAATACATTACGCCTTATGTATTGCCTGTTTTTAAAGTGATAGAATTGCACCATGACCTATTTTTTTCTCTCCAGCCATTGATTGTCATCCCACATACACTTCCTATAGACTCCAGGAGAATGAGACATGGCATCAATCTCAATCAAGTCATCCAGAAATTAACCCAAAACTCCATCCATAAAATATAATGTGTAGGCTACACTTAGTCAGGGAACAATTGACAGCACCCCCCCAAAATGGAAAAATGAACATGGGCAAACCTGTAAGTGCTAAATGGTCTAAACCCCTAGGAGTCAATATACTGTATGTGTACCCAATAATACCCATAGACTGCCAGTATGGGGAATTACATTGAAACTCCATGCTGCCACCTACAGGTGAATGTATGGCACATTAAATATTAGTGGTGGGCCAGTATATTGAACTGTGGGTGTGGTGGGTCAGTATAATAGACATGTGACAGGTATGTATTTGGGCAGTGGCAGGATTGTGATGAACACAGAGCAACATTCGCAGGACTTTGAAATACATGCAGCATGTGAGAAAATGTTAGAAGCAATGTACTGTATTTCAAATGATGTTGCACACAGTGTCAGATAAATTCATTGGTAGGCCTAATATGCCCAATTTATTCAATCATAAAGGGCCTCTTAGGTAAACATCCATCTGCCCCTTTGATCCGTAAGGTGAGACTGCATCCTGAGCAGAAGTCTGGACCATGAGGGAAGTTGTGGTGCAGTTTGTGGGCGGGGTGACCTTTTACCCTTCACTGCAGTAGTTTGTATTCTCCTGTGCTTCCTTGGACTCTCATTAGTGGGGCAGGGGTCAGCTAGCTGTTTGTTCACCCACCCGCCCGCAATGGCGATACGTAACCAACCGACTATAGGCCAGTGTGATAAACTGAAAATTGGAGGCCCGCACCCGACCCTAAACTCCAAATATAGAAAATTTGCCATACAGTCAGATGGCGGAGCGATTTTTTTTGACAGCGCTTTTAGATAGGCCTATGTCTCCGTTTATCATTTCTGACATTTTGGTAGACTATTTGTTAGTCAACTCATCTAGGCAACATAGAATACTAAATAAACCCTTGCTCACCAGAATAATGCAATACATTGATAAAATGAATGCTTCAGTAAAGTTGAATCAGTAAAGTTTTCTCTTTCATCTCGGCTTCTCTGCACACAATATAGCAAAGACATTTGGGGAACGGGGTGAAAATGCACAAAAATTTTAAATAATTTAAATCAGTTTAACCGGTTTTAATTAAGTAAATTAACAGCTATGAAAACTACCTAACGTTTCTAATAAGATTTCAGTTTGTCTTGGATACATATTTTATGTGGTTGAAATAGGCTACTATCAACTTTTATGATGGTGATAAAGATAGCACCTTTACAGACGGTCCCTCCACTCCTGTTCCGGTGTTAAAATGTACATTTGGTATAGCATTTTACTGCAAGAAATGCTTCATTCTGCAGGAGTTAACATTATATTATTTCAGGCTACTATTCTATTTAACCCAGTAGCCTATACAGTTCCCTTGATGTGTCAATTCCCTGTCTTGTGACTGTCTAATTTGTATAGCACCTCACAATCCTCACAAATAACATGGCTGGCACTGCATCGTGATTCGTGTACCGTTCTTTCAATCAATATCCAAACTTAAACAACAAAGACGGACAAGCATTTCGACTGCATTAATTCATTTTTTTAATGTCGTTCACAAGATTGAATGAATGAACAGAGGCAGTGTAGGTGTGGAGAGGAGGGGATGCAACAGAATACCTGTGCTGCCATGTGACTATCTAACATTACCTGGCCATCGCTCCAGCTAGCTAGCTTTCGCCAGGTTAGTTATAGTAAGGGCCACCAACAAGTAACGTTAGTTAGTTAGCTAACCAGCTAGCTGCCTTCCTTCAATGCTTGGTGGCTTTACTGACCGACAAGAGAGGGAGCTTATATTAAAAGCCCCCAAGCATCGAGCTAAAGGATAAAGCTAGCTAGCTATCATATCAAACAGGTGTTCTACTGCCGGTACGGGGCACGGAACCCCGCCGATCCTTCACGACTGGAATACCGACATAATCTGCCCAAGGATCCCAACAGGCCCCTCAGGCACGATTTCCCCTGAAGGCCCATTCTGCTAACCGCGGCCTGCTAGCTATCTATAACATATTGGACTGTTAGCTGATCAATCGGCCAGTTTCTTGGATAACTAAACCCATTTTGCAAATTGGACTTGGACCCCTCTGCTACTTGGAACCATACTAATTCCACGACTGGTCTATTGACGTCACCACACGAGGAGACAAAAACAGACTTTCCCCCATCGCGATGTCCCTCTAAGGCCCTTATGCTAGCTTGCTAGCCCCGGCCTGCTAACTGCTAGCTTGCTAGTCCCGGCCTGCTAACTGTCTGAATCGCCATGTCCCCAGCCAGCCCAACCACTCACTGGACCCATACGATCACTTGGCTACGCATGCCTCTCCCTAATATCAATATGCCTTGTCTATTACTGTCCTGGTTAGTGATTACTGTCTTATTTCACTGTAGAACCTCTAGCCCTGCTCAATATGCCTTAACCCGACCATGTCGTTTCACCTCCCACATATGCGATGACATCACCTGGTTTAAACGTCTCTAGAGACTATATCTCTCTCATCATTACTCAATGCCTAGGTTTACCTCCAATGTACTCTCTTCCTACCATACCTTTGTCTGTACACTATACCTTGAATCTATGCTATTGTGCCCAGAAACCTGCTCCCTTTACTCTCTGTTCTGAACATGCTAGATGGCCACTCCTTATAGCCTTTAGCCTTACCCTTATCCTACTTCTCCTCTGTTCCTCTGGTGATGTAGAGGTTAATCCAGGACCTGCAGTGCCTAGCTCCACTCCTACTCCCCAGGTGCTCTCATTTGTTGACTTCTGTAACCGTAAAGGCCTTGGTTTCATGCATGTTAACATTAGAAGCCTACTCCTTAAGTTCGCTTTATTCACTGTTTTAGCACATTCTGCCAACCCGGATGTCTTAGCCGTGTCTGAATCCTAGCTTAGGAAAACCACCAAAAACCCTGAAATTTCCATCCTAACTATAACATTTTCCGCCAAGATAGAACTGCCAAAGGGGGCGGTGTTGCAATCCACTGCAGCGATAGCCTGCAGAGTTCTGTCTTACTATCCAGGTCTGTACCAAAACAATTTGAGCTTCTACTTCTACAAATTCACCTTTCCAGAAACAATTCTCTCACTGTTGCCGCTTGCTATAGACAACCCTCTGCCCCCAGCTGTGCCCTGGACAACATATGTGAATTGATTGCCACCCATCTATCGTCTGAGCTCGTGCTGCTAGGTGACCTAAACTGGGACATGCTTAACACCCCGGTCATCCTACAATCTAAGCTTGATGCCCTCAATCTCACACAAATTATCAATGAACCTACCAGTTACAACCCCAAATCCGTAAACACGGGCACCCTCATAGATATCATCCTAACTAACTCGCCCTCCAATTACACCTCTGCTGTTTTCAACCAAGATCTCAGCGATCACTGCCTCATTGACAGCATCTGTAATGGGTCTGCCACCCCTCATCACTGAAAGCGAACAGGCCTTTCTAATCGACCTGGCCGGGGTATCCTGGAATGACATTGACCTCATCCCGTCAGTAGAGGATGCCTGGTTATTCTTTAAAAGTGCCTTCCTCAACATCTTAAATAAGCATGCTCCATTCAAAAAATGTAGAACTAGGAATAGATATAGCCCTTGGTTCACTCCAGACCTGTCTGCCCTTGACCAGCACAAAAACATCCTGTGGCGTTCTGCATTAGCATCGAATAGCCCCCGTGATATGCAACTTTTCAGGGAAGTTAGGACCAATATACACAGGCAGTTAGGAAAGCTAAGGCTAGCTTTTTCAAACAGAAATTTGCATCCTGCAGTACAAACTCAAAAAGGTTCTGGGACACTGTAAAGTCCATGGAGAATAAGAGCACCTCCTCCCAGCTGCCCACTGCACTCAGGCTAGGAAACACTGTCACTACCGATAAATCTACAATAATTGAGAATTTCAATAAGCATTTTTCTACGGCTGGCCATGCTTTCCACCTGGCTACCCCTACCCCGGTCAACAGCCCTGCGCTCCCCACAGCAACTCGCCCAAACCTCACCCACTTCTCCTTCACCCAAATCCAGATAGCTGATGTTCTGAAAGAGCTGCAGAATCTGGACCCCTACAAATCAGCCGGCCTAGACAATCTGGACCCTCTCTTTCTAAAATGATCTGCCGAAATTATTGCAACCCATATTACTAGCCTGTTCAACCTCTCTTTCGTATCATCTGAGATTCCCATAGATTGGAAAGCTGCCGCGGTCATCCTCCTCTTCAAAGGGGGAGACACTCTAGACCCAAACTGCCACAGACCTATATCTATTCTACCCTGCCTTTCTAATGTCATTGAAAGCCAAGTTAACAAACAGATTACCGACCATTTCGAATCTCACCGTACCTTCTCCGCTACGCAATCTGGTTTCAGAGCTGGTCATGGGTGCACCTCAGCCACGCTCAAGATCCTAAATGATATCATAACCACCATCACCACCATAACATAACCATAAGAGACATTACTGTGCAGCCATATTCATCGGCATGGCTAAGGCTTCCGACTCTGTCAATCACAACATTCTTATTGGCAGACTCAACAGCCTTGGTTTCTCAAATGATTGCCTCGCTTGGTTCACCAACTACTTCTCCGATAGAGTTGTGTGTCAAATCGGAGGGCCTGTTGTCCGGACCTCTGGCAGTTTCTATGGGAGTGCCACAGGGTTGAATTCTCGGGACGATTCTATTCTCTGTATACATCAATGATGTCGCTCTCGCTGCTGGTGATTCTTTGATCCACCTCCACGCGGATGACACCATTCTGTATACCTCTGGCCCTTCGTTGGACACTGTGTTAACTAACCTCCAGATGAGCTTCAATGCCAAACAACTATCCTTCCATGACCTCCAACTGCTCTTAAATGCAAGTATAACTAAATGCATGCTCTTCAACCGATCCCTGCCCGCACCTGCCCGCCCGTCCAGCATCACTACTCTGGACGGTTCTGACTTAGAATATGTGGACAACTACAAATACCTAGGTGTCTGGTTAGACTGTAAACTCTCCTTCCAGCCTCACATTAAACATCTCCAATCCAAAATGAAATCTAGAATCGGCTTCCTATTTCGCAACAAAGCATCCTTCACTCATGCTGCCAAACATACCTCTGTAAAACTGACCATCCTACCGATCCTCGACTTCGGCGATGTCATTTACAAAATAGCCTCCAACGTCCTACTCAACAAAATGGATGCAGTCTATCACAGTGCCATCCGTTTTGTCACTAAAACCACATATACTACCCACCACTGCGACCTGTATGCTCTCGTTGGCTGGCCCTCGCTTCATACTCGTCGCCAAACCCACTGGCTCCAGGTCATCTACAAGTCTCTGCTAGGTAAAGCCCCGCCTTATCTCAGCTCACTGGTCACCATAGCAGCACCCACCTGTAGCAAGCGCTCCAGCAGGTATATCTCACTGGTCACCCCCAAAGCCAATTATTCCTTTGGCCGCCTCTCCTTCCAGTTCTCTGCTGCCAATGACTGGAACGAACTGCAAAAACTCTGAAGCTGGACACTCTTACCTCTCTCACTAGCTTTAAGCACCAGCTGTTAGAGCAGCTCACAGATCACTGCACCTGTACATAGCTCATCTGTAAATAGCCCATCCAATCTACCTCATTCCCATACGGTATTTATTTATTTATTTATCTTGCTCCTTTGCACCCTAGTATCTCATCTTGCACATTCATCTTCTGCACATCCTACCATCCCAGTGTTTAATTGCTATATTGTAATTAATTTGCCACCATTGCCTATTTATTGCTTTACCTCTCTGATGCTACCTCATTTGCACATGCTGTATATAGTTTTCTATTGTATTATTGATTGTATGTTTGTTTATTCCATGTGTAACTCTGTGTTGTTGTATGTGTCGAACTGCTTTGCTTTATCTTGGCCAGGTCGCAGTTGTAAATGAGAACTTGTTCTCAACTAGCCTACCTGGTTAAATAAAGGTGAAATAAAAATACAAATGTTTGGGGAGTCTCCCACACGCCTTTTGGCGAACACCAAACGTGTTGCTTATTTTTTTCTTTAAGCAATGGATTTTTTCTTGCCACTCTTCCGCGAAGCGGATTAAATTGGTCCTATGGACAGATACTCCAATCTCCGCTGTGGAGCTTTGCAGCTCCTTCAGGGTTGTCTTTGTTCTCTTTGTTGCCTCTCTGATTAATGCCCTCCTTGCCTGGTCTGTGAGTTTTGGTGGGCGGCCCTCTCTTGGCAGGTTTGTTGTGGTGCCATATTGTTTATATTTTTTTAATAATGGATTTAATGGTGCTTCGTGGGATGTTCAAAGTTTCAAGATATTTTTTTATAACCCAACCCTGATCTGTACTTCACAACTTTGTCCCTGACCTGTTTGGCGAGCTCCTTGCTCTTCATAGTGCCGCTTGCTTGGTGATGCCCCTTGCTTAGTGGTGTTGCAGACTCTTGGGCCTTTCAGAACAGGTGTATATATATATATATATATATATACTGAGATCATGTGACAGATCATGTGACACTTAGATTCCACACAGGTGAACTTTATTTAACTAATTATGTGACTTCTGAAGGTAATTGGGGGTGGATACATATGCGCGTACCACTTTTCCGTTTTTTATTTTTGAGAATATTTTTAAACAAGTTATTTTTTTCACTTCACCAATTTGTATTATTTTGTTTATGTCCGTTACATGAAATCCAAATAAAAAGATATCTAAATTCCAGGTTGTAATGCAACAAAATGGGAAAAACGCCAAGGGGGTGAATACTTTCGCACGGCACTGTAACTATGCTAAATCTGAATGATTCATATTGGGTGAGCTTAACCTGGATTGGTGATGCCAGTATCAGATAGACTGAAAGATATTTGTGCTGAGCTACATATAACTCAACTTAATACACCCTGAAAAATGTTTTGGAAATCATCCTTACAAGTATACAGCCAGTGGAATCTTTGCTAACGAGCTTAGTGACCATTGTCCTGTTGCCTGCATTGGAGATACTAAGCTACCAAAATCATATCCATACATTATTACAAAGAGGAAATTCAGAATTTTCAATGAGCAACATTTCCTGTCTGACCTGTGGTTGTATGATTGTTGTATGTGTCCTCTATCAGACCCTTAAATAATTAACCTCTCTGTTTAACTCTATTGCAGATAAGCATGCCCCATATAAGAGATTAAGGGTAAAAGACAGTTCTAACCCATGGTTCACACATGAATTTTCTGAAAGATTTCATGAAAGAAACTTAGTTTGGGCTAAGGCTTAATTGACTGATTCTACCTCTGACGTGCAGTCCTTCAGACATTTGAGAAATAGCTGTCTTACACTGGTTAGAAAAGCAACACTCAAAATACTTCTTTAATTGTGTATCTGAGTGGAGAAATCCAGCAAAATTCTGGAAAAGGGTCAAATCTTTGGAGATAAAAAAAAAAACACCAGTCTGGTTTTAGAACTGGACATAGCACCGTTTCAGCGGCTACACTTATCTTAAATTCTATATTAAATAGCTTAGATCACCCTTTTTTAAAGTATGGGTCGAGACCCAAAGTGGGTTGTGGACCTGTCGCAACATGTCAGAGTAAATGTATAATTATATAATTGATTACTGGAATTGATTTGGCCAAGTGCAACTGTGCTCACTGTTCAGTGCGCTCTCTGCTTAGCAGCGGTCTCTGCTCAGTTTGGCAGCTGCACAAGTGGGAGATGCCGTGTGCTTCGGGGTTTACAGGATCTTTTTTTTCTGCAGTTTTATTGAAAATCACTCCTTGATCCACACGCTGCAGCGCTGTCGTTCAGCAACAGATGATGCACTGTCAGCCACTGACTTATCATTCCCACTCGCCATCTCTCACCACTGTCATCAAATGGACTCAAACTAGACACTAGTCTGGCCTGAGCTCAGTCGTCATGAAACGTAAATACAGAGATGAGTTTCTCTCTCTTGGTTTCATACAAACTTTGAGAAATAATGAGGCGCACCCACAATGTGTTTTGTGCTGGGAAGTGCTTAGTAATGAGTCTCTCAATATGGAAAAATGTATAAAACGACACGTCCTGTCCAAACATCCACAGCATGAGGGTAAACCCAGGGAGTTCTTTCAGAACAGTGAAGAATGCTTCAGGAAACAGTGCAGTAAGTAAGCAGAAATAAGGGAGTACTATCTTTCATACTATAGTTAGCTAACACACTTTTGTACATCACGCTGTAACATACAATTTACCTTATTTTAGCGCCCCAAAAAACGTAATACTTCCAGGTCAACTGTAATATGAATACCCTTGTAAAGCACAATTTCTCCCCTTTCCTGCAAAATCAATGACGAGACCTTGATGCTGCCCGTCTCTCTCTGCATGATTGAAGAAGGCAATGAGCTCCGTCGGGTCTTTTTAAAAATGATGGGTGGGGAACGAAACCTACTGAGTGATAAGGAAAGGGGGAGATAAGCCGTGTGGGGAAACTGCTTTTTTTCACCCGATCTGTCCAAATTACCTCTAACATGTAAATAAAACACTATAAAGAGTTTATATAATGTGTCATTACATACCTATTTGAAGGTTTGTGTCGAATTTGAATCAGGTTTTTAGGGCGACGCTAAAGTGATCTTCAGAAGTAAACAGCGGCTTTTGAGAGTCAAGTTGGCTTGCAGTGATGACGCAAAAAATGAATGCATTAAGTTGTACAATTGACTTGGTATCCCCCCTTACCCTGTCCCTGTTCCTGTCCCTGTCCCTTTCTTGTTTTTAATGTGCGAGAGGAGCACTACACCTGGTGGAGAGAGGCTGTACAGCACAGAATGAGTTGCATTATGCATGCTGTACGTCATGACACGTCACAATTTAACGTACAGCATCAGAGGGGTCCGTTTTTTAAAACTTTTCTCTAGTACTAGAGGGCTATTACCATGTCAATCAACTCTTGAATAGAAACGTAGTTCACACCCCAGATTTTGAAGCCAACACATTCGCTACAGTCCCATTAGTTTTCATTGCAGCCTCGTTTGAATGCCGCAGTTGCGTGAAATTTTGTATGGAATGGGGTTAGTCAACAGTAGTAGATGTGAGTTTCTCTTTCAAACAATCACCTGGCCTTGTACACAGTTAACAGCTAATGTTAGCCAAATAAAGCTAACAAGCTACTAATAATAAGTAACAGTACAGATGAAGATGAAAAATGATCTAGGTTGGAACTGTTGCTGTTAAAATACAATAATAATAACTGGAATATACTGATTGAAGCAAGATGCTTTTTGAGGCAAACGCACTCACACAGTTCTGGGTTGTTCATCTAACACAGGAAGCGGTCTCATGTCTGACTGAGAAAGCAGTAGATGTTCTCGTCCAGTTTGGCACCACATACCTATGTGAGTCATGGTTCTCAACTCTGACATACTTAAAAACATGTACAGAAATAGACTCAATGCTGAGCATGACCTCTGTGTTGCACTGAGTCCAGAATAGACATGTTGTTGAATACTTCAACCTGTGTGATTCCAGTTCTGAATAAACAAATAGTTATTGTATTTTAACAGCAACAGTTCAAAATTAGACTTTTTTTCAATAATACTTCCAACAGTAAGATGTACAGTAGGCCTGATCATTTTCTTTCATCTGTACTGTTACTTAGGGTTGCATTATCAAAAAGCCTGTGTGTGTTCTGTTATTCATCTGTGTGATGTGATAAATCAGTTTATTCCAGGTCAGAATGAAATTATTTATTGTATTTTAACAGCAACAGTTCCAACCTAGACAGATATGTAAAAGTGCTTTTAATGGGGAAAAATAAACATGAATAATTATTTATATGAACATTTAATTTCATCTTTATTTTGGTCTATATTGCATTTGTTTTAGGCATAAGGGTAATGAAATGTACCAATATTTATGTATAGTTGCATATTTTCATAAGCTTGGGTCCCAGGAAAACTCAGAATTTCTCATTTGGGTCCCAGGCTGAAAGTTTAAGAACCCCTGGCTTAGATCATAGGAATCACAGTGCTGACATATTTATAGACCCATCCAAGGCTTTTGATACCATCCCCTACTCATTCAAAGGTTGTCTGAAATAGGAAACTATCTGTCAGTAAGGCCAATGTGTGCTTTCTGATGTTGTCTCGATATTACTAAAGGTGTCCCGCAGGGGTCGATTTTGGGACCTGTCTTCTTTACTATTTATATAAATAATATCACAAAGAACTATATGCAAAAACATGTAACATTCATCTGTATGCAGAAGACACTTATGTACCCTATTCTACAGCTGACCAGGCTATGTTGAAGCTGCAATCTGATTTTGCTGCCATGCAGAAAGTCCTTGTTGATTTAAAATTAGTACTTAATGCGGGAAAAACTAAACGTATGCTGTTTTCTAATTCTCGTAGAAATATTTCAGATGGCTTACACATTTATGCATGGGATGTTTCTTTCATTGAGCAGGTTCCCGCCTATAAATATCCCATCTATAAATAATACCTCTCTCTGAACAGCAGGATGCAGATTGTACAGTCAACATTCCTGCCAGTTATTGACTATGGTGACACTATTTATCGGAATGCACAACCACTACTCTTAATTCTTTGGATGTTGTCTACCATAGCTCCCTTTGCCTTATCACAGGTGTTTGTTTTAATGCGCATCACTGCATCCTGTATCAAAAGGTTGGCTGGTCCTCATTAAAGTTCCGCAGATCACTTCATGACTCCTTTTTGTTTACAACGCTCTACTATACAAGCTTCCGGCTTACCTAACTTTGCAGTTAAAGTATAAAAACATGAGATCCCAACACTGTTCCCAGGGTTGGTTAACTCTTGAAAGTCCTTGGGTCTTCACCGAACTAGGTAAATCCAATTTTAGTTTTCGCTCCACATTTGTGACTCTTGTCAGGAAACTTGGTATATTTGCCATGAACTTGTAAATAATGATATTGTTGTGAGTTTATTTTTCTGTAATAACAAATACAAATTAGCTAAAGTTAAGACATTGTCAGCTATATGATATGGTCATTATTTGAACTGGCTAGCCAGCTAACTTAAAGTTATCTAGCTAACAAGCTAGCTGGCTAACAAGCTCGAAACAAACCAAAACATTGTTTAGAAAGTTGCTTTTATGGGGCCTCCCGGGTGGCGCAGTGGTTAAGGGTGCTGTACTGCAGCGCCAGCTGTGCCATCAGAGTCCTGGGTTCGCGCCCAGGCTCTGTCGTAACCGGCCGCGACCGGGAGGTCCGTGGGGCGACGCACAATTGGCCTAGCGTCGCCCGGGTTAGGGAGGGCTTGGTCGGTAGGGGTGTCCTTGTCTCATCGTGCACCAGCGACTCCTGTGGCGGGCTGGGCGCAGTGTACGCTAGCCAGGTGCATGGTGTTTCCTCCTGCTGGCTTCCGGGTTGGATGTGCGCTGTGTTAAAGAAGCAGCGGCTTGGTTGGTTGTGTATCGGAGGACGCATGACTTTCAACCTTCGTCTCTCCCGAGCCCGTACGGGAGTTGTAGCGATGAGACAAGATAGTAGCTACTACAACAATTGGATACTACGAAATTGGGGAGAAAAAGGGGTAAAATTTTTTTTTAAAAAGTTGCTTAGATTGACATATATTCAATATATTTTTGAGTGGATGGGTTTATTGGTGTTAAAATACACCAGTTATGTTATTTTGGACCAGAAGGCTGCTGATGTCATGCAGTCGATTTGTGTGTATACTTTTTCATAACGACAATGAGTTCGATGTCGGATGACAATAGAATGTTCATGATGTCACTGCGACAACTGTCTACAGACATAGTTTCAACCAGCCTTAAGTCTTGAAATCTTTGGTTATTTAGTACACTACTGTATTCACTCTGTAAATCACATGTGAATCCTTAAAGAGATGAGTGGGGCTAAGGCTTAAGAGGGTGTGAACGATGCTGAATGGGTGTAGACAAAGAAGAGCTCTCTAGTGAGTGTACCCAAACATTCAAGGTCCATTTTCTCAAAAGTGGGATTAGAAGTTTAGAAGCATAACTACTTTCCCATTGTTCCTCAAATGTAGTGTATGATATATAATTTAAGCTCTGAGTCTCTACTTTTATCCAATGTAAAAAATACCATTTCAAATTTTGCTACATAAGACCGAATTTGAGCCAGTCACTCACATTTTTTGAATAAAATACATTCATTTGGATTCCCTGGTGCCATTTTGGCAGCTTTAAAACCCTTAATGAGTTCACCGAGGTGTGCAATTGTTTTGATTTTCATTTGTTTATGATGCCTGTGATGTTTGTGATGTTCTAATGTAATGTACTTGTTATTGTATATTGTTATTCTGCCTTGTATCTAGTAGTTTCGTTTTTATTTTATGTCCTCAGGGCACCATTGAAAATGAGACCCAGTTCACAATTGGGCTCCCCTGAATAAATACAAGTTTTTAAAAATGTCTAAAGACCTTGGGACTGAACACCTCCCTCTGCAACTGGATCCTGGATGGGCCACCCATAGGTGGTGAGGGTAGACAACAACACATCTGCCACGCTGACCCTCAACTCAGGGGCCCCTCAGGGGTGCGTGCTTAGTCCCTTCCTGTACTCCCTGTTCACCCACCCACAATTGCACCGCACACGACTCCAACACCATCATTAAATTTGCAGGCGACATGATGATGTTAGGAGGAGGAAAACAATCTCTCCCTCAACATGAGCAAGACAAAGGAGCTGATCGTGGACTACAGGAAACGGAGGGCCAAGCATGCCCCCATTCACATCGACGGGTCTGTAGTCACTAAGCTAAGGACCCTGGGACTAAACACCTCCCTCTGCAACTAGATCCTGGACTTCCTGATAGGCCGTCCCCAGGTGGTAAGGGTAGGTAACAACACATCCGCCACGCTGATCCTCAGCACGGCGGCCCCTCAGGGGTGTGTGCTCAGTCCTCTCCTGTACTCCCTGTTCACTCATGACTGCACGACCAGGCATGACTCCAACACCATCATTAAGTTTGCTGATGACACAACAGTGACAACGATGAGACAGCCTATAGGGAGGAGGTCAGAGACCTGACCGTGTGGTGCAAGGACAACAACCTCTCCCTCAACGTGACCAAGACAAAGGAGATGATTGTGGACTACAGGAAAAGGAGGACAGAGCACGCCCCCATTCTCATCGACGGGGCTGTTGTGGAGAGCTTCAAGTTCCTTGGCGTCCACATCACCGCCTGGTATTGGCAACTGCTCGGCCTCCGACCGCAAGGCACTGCAGAGGGTAGTGCGTACGGCCCAGTACATCACTGGAGCCAAGCTTCCTGCCATCCAGGACCTCCATACCTGGCGGTGTCAGAGGAAGGCCATAACAATTGTCAAAGACTCAAGCCACCCTAGTCATAGACTGTTCTCTCTGCTATCGCATGGCAAGCGGTACCGGAGTGCCAAGTCTAGGTCCAAGAGGCTTCTAAACAACTTCTACCCGCAAGCCATAAGACTCCTGAACATCTAATCAAATGGCTACCCAGACTATTTGCAGTGCCCCCCTCCCCCTTCTACACTACTCTGTTATTATCTATGCATAGTGACTTTAATAACTCTACCTACATGTACATATTACCTCAATTACCTCGACACCGGTGCCCCTTCACATTGACTCTGTATCGGTACCCCCTGTAGATAGTCCCGCTATTGTTATTTACTGCTGCTCTTTAATTATTTGTTATTTTTATCTCTTACTTTCTTTGGTAGGGAATATGTTTTTATATTTGGTGTGTCATCATAGTGATCTCTGACTTGTGGTCAGACTCGCTCAGGTGGAACAAACTTAAATTTGCACCTTTTTCATTGCTGATTTGAATGTCATTGATAAAACACAGAGGTGTCAAAGATTTTTTTCCACAAACATCCTTTCTGAATTTAAAAGTATCCTCGAAGTAATCATTTAGTTTTTTTCAAAAGCATCTGTATTCTGATTACAATATTTTTTACTGGTAACGTAAAGGATTACAGTTACCATCTTTTGTAATCCGATACTCCCCAACCCCACTTAATACAGTTATTTTATCATAGGAGTGGCAAAAAAGCTGCTTGTGCATTGATAAGCAAGCAATATCCACAGTCGACGTACAGATAGAGCTGGAATGTGAAGCTAACTGCAGCTAGCTAGCTTTAGAAAACATTGAGCAGATCTAGCTTTCTTCGTAGTATACCCCTCGGGTCTGGCCAGCGTGTTTCAGTAATAGCCTATACAGGAGTGAGGCTAATCTAAATTCAGGGCTGCTTGGCAGTCGTTGTTGTGATTGCGTGACATCTACTTGTCAAATCTGCAGTTGCGATTTTCGAGGCTGCAATTAAAATTGAGACTACATAGGTCAGACATGGGAGTGTCGGTTAGGGTGTACGTGTGTCTATGTGAGACTGTGAAAGAAGGGGCTTGGGTCTTAAACTGGCCTCGGTTGCCCTGTTTACTTGCATTCCCTGGCACCATATTGGGGGTCTATATCCAGAGGGGTTCTGTTGCATTTAAATCAAGACCTCTTTTGGGTTGCTGCTCACTCTGTTGCTGCTCACTCTCTTTTGGGTTGCTGCTCACTCTGTGCTGCTGGCTACTCAACTACAAGTCATTTTGAGTGCACCATACAACAATGCTGCATTCAACCACTCCAGTGATCCATGCAGTGCAAAAAAAGGAAAAGCTCAACACAAAATTCTTCCTGACTGGCCCTCCTTTGGTCGCCTCCCTCCTCTTCCTCTCTCCTGCATATTTTGTTGGGTTTGTTATCCCAGCCGAGGGCATTGATGAGACCATGGCATTGTTGCTGGAAATTACACAGGTATGCTAGCACAGGGCATTTCCATCTGAAAGGACCCATGAGCACCAACATGTGAAGTTCATAGCAGTATGTCAAATTCGGTGTCAAATGAAAGCTAAGAGTTCATATTTTTGAGAAATTAAAGGAAATATACATTTTTCAAAAATGTTCTGTCCTAAAAATTGGGAATAAACAAAGGCTTTGATTTCTGGTCAAATAGATGGAAAAGTGGTTTTAGAAATCATCTACCAGAAAAAGTCTTACAAGGTATTTGAAATACATCAAAACACAATAATGTTGAAGTAAAGACCCCTGCCAACTAAAATCAACACATATTTAGTTTTGAAGAAATTATTTGTCTTCTGTAAGTTTAAGAAACCTTGGCTTCCTTGTGCCAAAACTAAATATATTTTCTAATTTCTCTCCCTCATGAGGAGGGAGGATAATGGAAGTTCACAGAAGTAGCAAGTAATGGTAGACCTACCAATAAGTTAGTGTTTTTGCTGATATCAAGTGTGTTTAGACGTTTTTAAGTGATTAAAAAAGGAATTGAAAAATCAGTAATGGAATTACTGCAATTGAATTGGCTACAATGGCATGTTCAGCTCATAACTGTTTTTTTTCTCTTTCTGTCATCTGGTGGTCAAAGCAAGACTGAACTGTCTGGACAACCCCTACCTGCCTCTCTATCTCTCCCCTGCTCTCTTTTTCACAATTTCTCTTTCTCTCCAGTTAATGTCACCTCTCCTGGCTCTTACTGACACCTATCACAACACCTACTAGTCACCCTCTTCACATTTAATATAACAAGCACTCTCACCCACTGAACACCGACCAACACCAGACGTCCATAGACGTTGAAAAGTAGTTGAAATGTTGTCATTCGCCCTGGCCGGATCAAATCTGAACCAATCATAGACGTTTATGTTTCACAAGTTTGGTCAGCACAGTAGAGTACAGTAGAGAAAAAAACACACACACACTTTAACACACATACTCTAAAACACACACACATTATTCTTTGTAATGTAATATTCTAATGGAGCAATGTCAATTTGTATAATGCTCAATGTTGGACGCCAGGAAGAGTAGCTGCTGCCTTGGTAACAGCTAATGGGGATCCTAAAACTAAGTGCAGTAACGTCACAATAAAGAAAAGCAGAGAACAGTCAAGTGCAGTACAGCACAGTGGAGTAGAGCACACTAGAGTATAGTATAAGGTACCGTACTCTACTGTGATGTCCAAACTTGTGACATAGATGTCCATGATTGTTTCAGACTTGGTCTGGTCTGGACCAAACAGATTAGGTCTTGTTTGGAGGCGGAGCTCTTTACAATAATAGCCAGGATGTAGACTAACTGCCCAGGACCCGGTTTCCGATAGCAATGGAATTGAGGCTTACAATTTTTTGATGATGCATCTTTCCTACAACCTGAAGATAACATGCGTTTCCCTAAACACCACACAGAGAGAACGGTCGCTAGTGCGTTGTTGGAGCGTGTGTTGATAGGATATGAAGAAAGGATCTAACAATTCCTTAACATTATAATTATTTCACAATACAGACGATGGATTAGCTCCTGAAGTAATATGACCACGATGGCTGCAAATATTGAGGTGGCTTATTCTAATGCTTACCCGATAAAAATGCACTAAATCACAGCACATTATTGAGCACGTTAGGCTACACATCATGAAATATGTTGAGATAAATTACAGACAGTACTCTACAAGAAGCAAAATAGAACTCAATTGATTGAACATTAAATGTATTTCAATATGATTGATGTTTATATTTTAATGCTGTGATCTCGGTTTTCATTTGAAGCATATTTTTAGGTAGCTTGTTTGTATCAATTGCAAAGACATTGGCAACTTTGTATTTGTAGTCGACTTTGTTCTGCAGTTCTACTTCATACCTTTCAGACCATCAGTACGGTTGAAAGTATGGATTATATCCCTCCCACTCTGCGTAGGTCACAGTGGGAGCACGACCATGCACGGTTTCTTATTTCTTCTCGCAAAATTGCGAAAATTTACTGCATCTTCCCAAGTTCCGTTAGAGTAAGCTTAACTCTATGCGAGTTGTGTGTACTGTCAGTCTGTCTGTCACCAACAGCCTGTGGGTTAGAGTGCAAGATTCACCCTCCAAGGCTGTGTGACAGCTCTCCCCTACCTATCCCTTTTTACTGGAGGATGCCGGGCTTCCTTGTCTTGTGCTGACTTAGCCCACCAGCTAGCGTATGTATTGGCCACCGTACTCCGGTGCTAACCTTGTCTAGATATCCTCCACTGCTGCGCTCGTTATAGAGGCCACCGGGCACTAGTTCTCCTTCAACTACTTAAAACTCTAACTGTTCACTTCCCTATATAACCACATCCAGGAAGGTTGTTAGCCTAGCCAGCTATAAAACATGAGATTCGCATAGCCGTATTCTGAGGTCATGACAACGATGATGAAACTGATCCACATTTTGAGAGCATCATCATCCCTACAACACCACCTGCTACGAGGCATTCTGACAGAGTCCAATGCCAGTTTTGATGTCTTACTACTTACTGCACAACAATGTCAGATGGCTCAGCAAAGACACGGTTCTGGAATGCATTCAGGAGGAAATCAAAGCTTATTAGAGCAAAAGAGTGACATTGGCAACTCCGTTTTCTGAGTTTGGAAACATTTTTGACAGACATTACATCACACCTTAATCAACTGAATGTTAAGCTGCGGGGACGGGACAACACAGCGTGTGATATGATAACAGCAGTCCGGACTTTCCAAAATACATTTTTGAGTTTTTCAAAAATGATCTCCAGAGAGAACTTGTCCACTTCCCCAATTTTCTGATGCAAACATAGGAAGACAAAGATGTTCCCAACAATGTTGATTTCAGTGTTGGAAGAGAAGTGCTTCTGCTCATCCAGAACCCCTTCTTGGTCACAAATGTTACAAAGTTGTCAGAAGAAGCTAAATAGATCTTCAGATGGATAGATGTTGCATCACAGCAAATGGAGTTGATTGAGCTGCAAGAAAATGTGGCTTTAAAGGAGCAGGCTGGTGATTGTGACCCTGTCACTTTCTGGGGAAATATGGTACCTGCAGCTGATGTCCCTGTTCTCAAGAAACTGGCACTATACATCCTGACCATGTTTGGCTCCACATACAGCGGTGAATCCGCCTACTCCACAATTAACTTTATTAAAAACAAATACCCCACCAGGTTCACCAATGAACACCTGCACCAGTGTCTCAGAGTTGCTCTCACACCATTTGTTCCAAAGTTCACAGCATTGGCAGGAGACAGTGTTGGGAGAAAACAAGGATGTCATCGAGGTAGACGAAAACGAACCGGTTCAACATGTCGTGGAGAACGTCATTAACCAGGGCCTGGAACACAGCAGGGGCGTTGGTAAGTGCAAATGGCATGACCAGGTATTTGTAGTGGCCCTAGGCCACATTGAAGGCAGTCTTCCACTAGTCCACTGCCCGTATCCGCTCCAGATGGTAGGCGTTCCGCAGGTCCAACTTGGAGAAAACGGTGGCGACCAGGGCGGCTCGAAGGCCAAGGCGATGAGTGGTAGCGGGTAGCAGTTCTTCACCGTGATGTCATTGAAGCCCCGGTAGTCGATGCACTGGCGCAGGGTTTTGTCCTTCTTCTAAACAAAGAAGAACCCTGTACCGGAAGGGGAGGCAGAAGGACGGATACACCCTGCAGCTAGGGAGTCCTCGATGTAGGTCTCAATTGCCTTGGTCTCCGGACGCGACAGAGAGTACAGTCGTCCCCAGGGCAGTGTGGTGCCTGGGAGAAGGTCGATCCCGGCATCATAGGGTTGGTGAAGAGGAAGTGAAGTGGCTAGGGCCTTACTGAAAACCTCCCGGAGGTCCTGGCACTCCGCAGGAATGGCGGAGAGGTCCAGGGCAACTTCTGATCCCACAGGAAGACATCCCAGGGCAGGCTGCGCTGACTTCAGACAATGGGCATGGCAGAACGGTCTCCAGCCCATAATGGCACCAGCAGTCCAGTCTGAGGGGATTGTGCCGCTGGAGCCAAGAGAATCTCAATACCACGGGAAGCTGAGGAGACTTAATCAGCATAAATTGGATTGCCTCGCTGTGGTTCCCTGACACTCGTAGGTTGATAGGAGTGGTATTGTGAGTGACCCGGCCTACAGAGCGCCCGTCCAGCGCTCTAATGTCCATGGGAATGTAGAGGGGCTGAGTGGGGATGCCCAGCTCGGACGCCAGGGTAGCGTCCAAAAAACTCTAATCATCCCCAGAGTCAATGAGTACCCGGAGAGATTTCGACTGGTTCCCCCACAGCAGGATAGCATGGAAAGGGATGCGAGTAAGGGGAGAGGAAAAGTTCTGTATGGCCCACCAGAGTACTCGCCCCTTCTTGATGAACCTGGGTTTTTAATTGGCAGATAGCTAAGAAATGTCCCGTAGCTCCACAATATAGACAGCTCTGGGTATGGAGTCAGCGTAAGTGCTCAGCCGGAGTCAATCTAGTACTACCCAGGTGCATGGACACCGAAGGAGGCGAGTCAGCAGCCCTCTGTAATTCCCGAGAGAACTCGGGTGACATTGGGTTCACTTGGACATGTAGACTTCAGGGGTCTCCGGGATTCCTCGGAGGCGAGGTGGGAATCAAGGGCGAACGAGGGCAACAGGGCACAGATTCCCTCTCCCTCCTACGTTCTCGAAGCCGCCCATCAATCCGGATGGTCAAGGCTATGATGGAGTCAAGGTCCATGGGCAGCTCCCGGGCTGCAAGCTAATCTTTGATCACCTCCGATAATCCGTGAAGGAACATGCGAACATTGCTTCCGTGCTCCAGGCACTCTCAGTCGCCAACGTGCGAAAATCCACCGCGTAGTCTGCCACACTACGGGAGTCTTGACGTAGCTGGTAGGGATGCAATGGTGCGCACCCTATGGTTCAATACTCACACGTGACCGCAGAATTACGATATGCCTGTCATTTTCCTATCATTTCCAAAAGTTGCTTATTGCACTGCAGACGACACGACACGCACGTTGTATATTCAGATCCACAGAACTAGACACGCATCTTGTGAACAGGCAAGGCAGACAACTGCTTGGGACCCCAGGCCGTTAGTGGGCTCTTGAGGGCTGACAAACTTTACTCCACAGCAATGTCTCAAAATGTGGCAACCGCAGTGACCGCAACCCCCTCCACCTTAAACAACCAATGGATGATTTGCAATGACATCTCAGAAGGAAACCTCCCTAAAGGGGGCCCCATGAAGAGAGGGGAAACTCTCACCTCCAATGTGACAATGGCGAGCGCTAGCGAGACAGAGAGAAGCAAATTTGAAGAGGCACCGGCGCCTTTCAAATCTGCTGTGTGGGAACATTTTGGATTCAACGTTCAATACGATGACGAGGTTAAGAAGACCGTAAACAAAGAAAGTACAGTCTGCAAGCATTGCTTTGTTACTGTCGGCTACTCGAGTGGAAACACTTCTAACATGTTGTGTCATTTACTCGCCATCACCCAGCCGTATCCCTTGCAGGTGGACCTGGTGCAAGGAGAGTCCACTTGTTAGCGAAAACACAACAATCTCTCACTGCTGCCTTCCAACAATAATTTAACCAAGTTACAATGTCCCCTCCCACCCACATTTCAGCAGATAAGTAATTCCCAAACTCTATGAAACACCACAGAGAGAAATTGAAAACAAATTGACTCAGACACCCTATCTAGCTCTCTCCACTGATAGTTGGACCTCCAGAGGGACTCAAAGCTACCTCACTGTGACGGTTCTCTATGTACTGGATTGGGAGATGAAGAGCTACGTGTTGCAAAAAGGGTGATGTGTTTATTTTTTTTACTTAAATATACAGATAGCGAAACCATACCGTTACTGTGGCCCACAAAACGTGATACATACCGAACCATGGGCCACTGTACTGTTGGCCCTAGTAGGCGGAGCAGCTTACGAGCAGCCTCTCTCCCGGACAACGGAGAATCAAACACCTTCCGCACTTCCAACTCCTCCAGACTGAGGCAGGCGGTGGACTGTTGCTCCCACACCACCGTAGCCCAGGTGAGAGCCCCCCTGGACATCAGCGTTGAGATACGCTATCCTCGAACGGTCCGAGGGGAACGAAGAAGCGCGAAAATGAGGGAGCACTGGGAGAGAAAAGCCAGTGCTCCGGAGGAGATAAGCGGGGTTCTCGGGACACTGGGGTAGGCTGGGAGATTACGGATGTGACCCACTGCCCAGTAGGGAATCCGCGGAATTGCTCCAGCAATGTATCGAACTCCTGGTCATGGCGTTCCGCCAGGTTATGGAGTCCCGCCATAAGACATTGAAGTAACTCCTCGTGTCTTCCAATGGTGTCTCCTTGCAGGGAGACAGCATAGTGGAGCTGGTCTTAGTTTGCTGGGTCAGTCATGGCCAGTTCGTACTATCAGAACTCAGGATAAGACCCAGATGTAGACAGCTAGAGTCACAGATGTTTAGGGGGCAGGCAAAAGACAAGTTAAAGGCATGCAGAGGTCCGTAATCCTGGGCAGTCAGTAAGGTACAGAACAGCAGGCTCAGAGTCAGGACAGGCAGAGGTTTGTAACCGGGTCAGAGTCAGGCAGGTGTAGAATGGCAGGCAGAATGGTCAGAACCCGGGAAAACTAGGAAACAGAACTTGAGAAAGCAGGGAGATGGGAAAACACGCTGGTAAGAAAAGACAAGACAAACTGGCAACAGAGAATACAGGTATAAATACACTGGGGATAATGAGGAAGATGGGTGACACCTGGATGGGGGTGGAGATAAGCACAAAGAGGTGAAACAGACCAGGTGTAATTTCTCTCATTAATGCAGGGCAAGGCCTAGCGTGACTTAAACACAAATATTGCATGGCCCACAGTGACGTTCTGTGCACTCAGATTATTATTTTCGTTCAACTCTCCTTTGTACTCCATAAAACATGCACTTAGTTTTATTTTAAAATATATAACATATTCAAGGCCCATGTTCAATGGGTTTGTTCCTCAGCCATGTTGATGCAATGTTGCACATGTTTATATTTGAAAGAAGTTGTAGTTCATTCAAATTCTTAGTCTCATTTAATGTATTTAATGTACATTTTATATAACAACATGTTTCCTAAGTCGTAGATGATTATGTTTATTACCACAGTGCCGATAAAGGGCGATATCCATCCGGACCTTTGCCACCTAGGAAATTTGTGTCGCTGGACCTTCTCAAATAGTAGCTGAGTACCCCTGGTTTAGGGGGAAATACTCTGAGTTTTAATGATGCTCCTACGAATGTTCTAACATTGAACTTAGCCTTGAAATGCTGTTGGGAAATCTAATTTTATTTGTCACACGCACAGAATACAACAAGTGTGACTTTTACTGTGAAATACTTACTTACAAACCCTTTCCCAGCAATGCAGTTAAAAAGGTAGACAATTAACAAATAGATACAAATAAAATAGTAACACAATAAAATAACAATAACCAGGCTATATACAAGGAGTACCGGTACCAAGTCAGTGTACTGGGCAACGAGGTAGTTGGACTGATTGATTGAGGTAATATGTACATGATGGTTTGGTGGGTGACTGATTGAGGTAATACGTATATGTATGTAGGGGGTGAAAAGCAGAAAGTCCAGGTAGCCATTTAATTAACTGTCTTATGGCTTTGGGGTAGAAGCTGTTCAGGAGCCTTTCGGTCCCAGACTTAGCACTCCGGTACCGCTTGCCGTGTGGTAAACCTGGTTCTCAATGTTAGAATGGAAAATCATGAATCAATTATGTGTGTTTCTGTGCTTTTCTTTTAGAGCAGGTTGGTGTGCCATGGAGACAACAACCAGAGTTATGTATGTGAATCAGACCACTGCTGTGGAGAGTCTCAGTGCTGCAGCTACTACTATGAGCTCTGGTGTGAGTTACCAGCTTCCTTCTCTCTGCTCCCCTTTCCCCCTTGTCTTTTCTCTCCCTGTACTATTCCATGTCTCCTCTCCTCCATACAGTGTATGCCTAACCAGAGTTATTTGTGTGAGCCTGTTGCTATCTCCTCTGTTCTGCTCTCCCCCTCTATCCTCTCCTCATATCGTATTCCCTGCCTATCCTCTGTCTCCATAGGTTGTGTAACTCTTAAATTAATACTGTGAGAGGGTAGCTCTAGTTGTTTACAGGCAGGGTTGTAGTCTCATGTTACTGGTGCAGTCCCTTTTTATAATAACTCAAGACTGACTGCATGGGCTTTAAAGGTACTGAGTCTGGAGCAGTTTTTCATTTGTTGTTTAGGCCTATGTTGCGCTCAACAAATGATCCTGAGCACTGAGGTGTGTGTGTCAGAGGTTTGAGACCTACAGATCTGTTGGAAATGGATGCTATTGCATTAACACGTAGCTCTGTTTTCAGGGTTCTGGTTGGTGTGGACTCTCATCATCATATTAATGTGCTGCTGTGTGTCTCAGCACCGGCGCTACAAGCAGAGCTTCCAGCAGCAGAGGAGACAGAATGAGATCAACCTCATTGTATACAGAGAGGCCCACAACAACACACAGCATCTCCCCCTCTATCTCAGTGAGTGCCTGTGTCTGTCTGTAGCATTTGTATGTGTGACACAGCACAATGACTATGGTACAATACATAGTACTATAGGCCTACATGTCAATATAATGTGTAAATACAGTACCAGTCAAAAGTTTGGACACTCACTCAAGGGTTTTTCATTATATTTTAAAACTATTTTCTACATTGTAGAATAATAGCAAAGACATCAAAACTATGAAATAACACATATGGGATCATGTAGTAACCAAAAAAGTGTTCAACAAATCAAAATATATTTTAGATTCTTCAAAGTAGCCACCCATTTGCCTTGATGACAGCTTTGCATTCTCAACCAGCTCCATGAGGAATGCTTTTCCAACAGTCTTGAAGGAGTTCCCACAAGCTGAGCAACTTTTGGCAGCTTTTCCTTCACTCTGCGGTCCAACTCATCCCAAAACATCTCAATTGGGTTGAGGTCGGGTGATTGTGGAGGCCAGGTCATCTGATGCAGCACTCCCACTAAGCGCAAACCAGATGGGATGGCGTTTCGCTGCAGAATGCTGTGGTAGCCATGCTGGTTAAGTGTGCCATGAATTCTAAATAAATCACTGACAGTGCCACCAGCAAAGCACCAGCACACCATCACACCTCCTACTCCATGCTTCACGGTGGGAACCACACATGCAGAGATTATCCGTTCACCTACTCTGCGTCTCACAAAGACACAGCGGTTGGACTCAGACCAAAGGACAGATTTGCACTGGTCTAATGTCCATTGCTCGTGTTTCTTGGCCCAAGCAATTCTCTTCTTCTTATTGATATCCTTTAGTAGTGGTTTCTTTGCAGCAATTCGACCATGAAGGCCTGATTCACGTAGTCTCTGAACAGTTGATGTTGAGATGTGTCTGTTACTTGAACTCTGTGAGGCGCAATCTGAGGTGCAGTTAATTTCCAATTTCTGGAGCAGGTAACTCTAATGAACTTATCCTCTGCAGCAGAGGTAACTCTGGGTCTTCCTTTCCTGTGGCGGTCCTCATGAGAGCCAGTTTTTGCAACTGCAGTTCTTTACATTTTCCCTATTGACTGACCTTCATGTCTTAAAGTTATGATGGACTGTCGTTTCTCTTTGCTTATTATTTGAGCTGTTCTTGCCATAATATGGACTTAGTCTTTTACCAAATAGGGCTATCTTCCGCATACCAATCCTACCTTGTCACAACACAACTTATTGGCTCAAACGCATTAAGGAAATAAATACCATAAATTAACTTTTAACAAGGCACTCCTGTTAATTGACATGCATTCCAGGTGACTACCTCATGAAGCTGGTTAAGAGAATGCCAAGAGTGTGCAAAGCTCTCTTTAAGGCAAATGGTGGCTACTTTGAAGAATCTCAAATATAAAATATATTTTGATTTGTTTAATTTAAATGCGGAAGACTTATTTCAGTTGAAGGTATTCAGTTGTACAACTGACTAGGTATCCCCCTTTCCCTTTCCCTTGATACTTTTTTGGTTACTACATGATTCCATATGTGTTATTTCATAGTTTTGATGTCTTCACTATTATTCTACAATGTAGAAAATTGTACAAATAAAGAAAAAACATTGAATGAGTAGGTGTGTCCAAAGGATTGACTGGTACTGTATATCAAGACATTTAAATTAATATCCGCTCCTTCCCTTTCTCGTTGTATAGGATTCCTGCCTGACTACATGCTGCCAACCTATGAAGAGGTAGTTGACAGCACTGCCACTCCTCCCCCTCCCTACAGTCCCCCTCCAGTTAGCCTCTCTGTCCACCCAGCACCCTGACTGCCCTCATCCTTCCCCCAGACCACCACCACATACCCAGACACAACCCCCACTGCGGCCCCCCGTGTCTACACAGGGGGAGCATGGCAATGGTTTCCCTGACAACAATAACTCGGCGTTGGGCAGGTAACTGCGCTTTACAGGCGACTCGGCAATCGAGATGTGTGATAACCAGGAACTCTGGGAGGGAGGAGGAAGACACATGCTGGGAAGGGAGGAGGAAGAAAACATCTGTGATAGATGCAGACCCCAGATTCAGATCCACACAGACACCAATATACACACAGACATAGAGACTCAGAGTTGATCCCCCAAACCTGTGAGTGAGAGGTGTGTGTGTGTGCCTGTGAATGTGTCCCTCCTTAGAAGAAAGTAGCACAATGCTTGCATCACAATGTGCATTCCTCTGTAATGCAGCCGTGCCATATGTAGCCATATCTTAAGGTGGTGATGCACTGACCCTAAAAGCCTGGAGTCTCACTGCTGAGCCACACAAAGGCCAGTAGATTATAGAGTTCCTGTACAGTTCAAATTATGAATTTATGCCATGTCGAACTGAATAGAAACTAAAAGCAGGCTGGCACGGTTGAGAGCTTTGCTGGAGGTACAAATTGGTTTCATAGAACCGCTTTCAACACTGTAGACTTCCTCATTGGTTTTGGGGCGAATTCAGGCATAACAGCGGCCTCTTGTGTTTATATATATATTTATTCAGACAAGACATAAATGACTAAATGAGATACACAGTCTAACATCAACATATGATGTAGGAATATACACAACCGGAATGAACAAAGCAAGAGAGATGCGCCAAGAAGGATTACAAGGTATATTCTTATTTTTCAGTTTTAGATTAGCATGGAGCATCATCGTCTGACCTCATGTTAAAGAGACACGACGTTTATTGCACAAAAACTCACACACCTATGCAGTGCGGAGGTTAATGTTTGAAACGGTGAATGTGACCGGTTTAATGTGTCTCGGTTATTGTAATGTGTCTTCAGAACTCCCTTTTACTAAGGAATCACGAAGTCTTGTTACGTAGCCTTTCTGTAATATATTATATGATTGAATAGCCTACGCTTTGATTAATACTGTGTAGCCTTATTGGGAACTGGGTTTCACATATCTCTATAGAGTAGTAGAGCAGCTCCCAGAGGCCATGATTGTACTTCCGATGTGGTTTTATTTATTATTATTATTATTATTATATATATATTTATATATAACAATAATTCTCTAAAGAAAAGTAAAAGAACATTGAAGTAATATATATATATATAAACATTCACTACACATTAATTGAGTTTCAAAAGTTAAAATAAATAGAATAAGGTCAGGGGTTACAGTTGTATAAACCTATGGTAGTGTTGTAAGAATACAATGTTAAAAAAAAGGTTTTTGACTAATTCTAGAGATTTTATAAAATATTGTATTTCAAGTAAAAATATATTGCATTTGGGAACAGATTTCCAATATGTGTTTTTGTGTATACAACATTTACCAGAGAGAATGAAGAAATTAATTACTAATTCAGCAGTTTTGTTTTCATTTGAGTAATAACAATAACATTAACAACCTTACATCTTTCATTGTAGATACATGGGTCTTATTAATGAAATTAAACATGTAATTACTTAACTCGCTCCAAAATAACTTCACAGAGTTTCCGATGTGGGTGTGGTAGCGAATCAACCTTTATTTGTATGAGAGGCGAAGCCCAACTTGGCCAAAAATCTGTCTTCTCCAGCAGGTTGCAATATTTTGTTTCTTTCACAAAAGCGATGAGTTTTTGTATGGAGGTCAATGAGAGGCTATGTGAGTTTTATTTGATCAAAGTTTCGTAATGCTTAGGTTGTTACTAGTGTACTGATAAAAGTCGGTAGGACACGTGACATCTCGGCGACTTTGAGATAAAACACTTTATATCGAAGTTGTCTCAAGATTACTTTGCATATTCATGACATGAATTTCTTTCTCCATTGAAAACAGGCGGTTGACGTCAACAACAATATTGAAAACTAAATTAAAATAATGAGATGTATCCACCAATCCAAATAGAGGAATAGGTTGCATACACACATTTAACATATGTTATTGAGTGTGTAGCGAAAAGCTTGTGTTCCTAGCTCCAACAGTGCAGTCATATCTAACAATTCACAACAATACACAAATCTAAAAGTAAAAGAATGGAATTAGGAAATATATAAATATTAGGACGAGCAAAGGCCAGAGTATAAATACAGTGTGTGTGTGTGTGTGTGTGTGTGTGTGTGTGTGTGTGTGTATATATTACACAGTATATGTGTGATGGGATGTATAGACATTATGGACACTGTGGATAGAATAGTATACATACAGCAATCGTGGAATAGGATTGTATTGACTAGAATACAGTATATACATATGAAATGAGTAAAGCAGTTTAAAGTGACCAGTGTTCCATTATTAAAGTGACAGTGTTCCATGTCTATGTACATTGGGCAACAGTCTCTAAGGTGCAGGGTTGAGTAACCAGGTGGTAGTCAACTAGTGACAGTGACTAAGTTCAGGGCAGGGTACTGGTTGGAGGCCGGCTAGTGATGGCTATTTAACAGTCTGATGGCCCTGAGATAGAAGCAGTTTTTCAGTCTCTCATCCCAGCTTTGATGCACCTGTAATGACCTGGCCTTCTGGATGATAGCGGAATGAACAGGCCGTGGCTTGGGTGGTTGGTGTCCTTGATTATCTTTTTGGCCTGCCTGTGACATCGAGTGCTGTAGATGTCCTGGAGGGTAGGCAGTGTGCCCCCGGTGATGCGTTGGGCAGACTGCACCACCCTCTGAAGAGCCCTGTGGTTGTGGACGGTGCAGTTGCCGTGCCAGGCGGTGATACAGCCCGACAGGATGCTCTCATTGTTGCATCTGTGAAAGTTTGTGAGGGTCTTAGGGGATTTCTTCAGCCTCCTGAGGTTGAAGAGGCGCTGTTGCACCTTCATCACCACACTGTCTGTGTGGGTGGACCATTTCAGATTGTCTGTGATGACATCCTGTCAATGTGGATGTGGGCGTGCGCCCTCTGCTGTCTCCACGATCAGCTCACTTGAGAAATACTGCACCAAACATCTTAGTTAGATGTAAAATGGCACAATTAAGTTTTCCTCTGCAAAAACGTCAAAATGAATGACAGATTTCTTGAGTTATCTTAGATTAATTCTGACTATTATGAGGAAGTGTATACTGGCTACGGTGTCTATACCATATGACAAATGAGCAACGGCTAGTCTCACTTTTACATATGCAAAGCTCTGAATGCAAAGCTCTGAATGTGGCATCCATAGACAGACCACTCTCCGCTGAGTCGGCAGAAAGCGGATGTTTCTGGTTTTCAGGGATACAGTATTTTCAACCTTACTGCTGTGACCCCTGAAAAACAAAAGTGAGGTGTCTCAAGTGTGCATGGCCAGAGCTCTATATAGACCATAATTATTGGCACCCTTGATAAAGACCAAAAAATAAATATGCTAATAATGAGCTATATTGTATGCTAAAATATAGGGTTCAAAATTATTGGCACCTCTGTTTTCAATACTCTAGCACCCTCCCCTTGCAAGGATAACAACACTGAGCCTTTTTATAATATGTTTTATGAGATTGGAGAATACATTGGGAGGGATCTTAGACCATCCAGAGTCTTTCCAGGTCCTTGATATCTGTCTGCTCTAATGGACGGCCTTCTTCAATTCAAACCACAGGTTTTCAATGGGGTTCAAGTCCGGAGACTGAGATGGCCATTGTGAAATGTTGATTCTGTGGTCAATTAACCATTTCTTTGTGGATTTTGATGTGTGCTTGGGGTTATTGTCTTGCTGAAAGATCCACGTGTGGCCAAGTGCCCGCCTCCTGGCAGAAGCAAACAGGTTTTTATCTAAAATGTCCTGGTAAGTTACTGGGTAAAGTTAATTACAGTTGAAGTCTGAAGTTTACATACACCTTAGCCAAATACATTTCAACTCAGTTTTTCACAATTCCTGACATTTAATCCTAGTATAAATTCCCTGTATTAGGTTAGTTAGGATCACCACTTTATGTCAGAATAATAGTAGAGAGAATGATTTATTTCAGCTTTTGTTTCTTTTGTCACATTCCCAGTGGGTCAGAAGTTTACATACACTCAATTAGTATTTGGTAGCATTGCCTTTAAATTGTTGAACTTGGGTCAAACTTTTTGGGTAGCCTTCCACAAGCTTCCCACAAAAAGTTGTGTGAATTTTGGCCCATTCCTCCTGACAGAGCTGGTGCGACTGAGTCAGGTTTGTAGGCCTCCTTGCTCGCACACGACTTTTCAGTTCTGCCCACAAATTTTCTATAGGATTGAGGTCAGGGCTTTGTGATGGCCACTCCAATACCTTGACTTTGTTGTTCTTAAGCCATTTTGCCACAACTTTGCAAGTATGTTTGGGGTCATTGTCCATTTGAAAGACCCATTTGCGACCAAGTTTTAACCTCCTGACTGATGTCTTGAGATGTTGCTTCAATATATCCACGTAATTTTCCGTCCTGATAATGCCATCTATTTTGTGAAGTGCACCAGTCCCTCCTGCAGCAAAGCACCCTCCCAGCATGATGCTGCCACCCCTGTGCTTCACAGTTGGGATGGTGTTCTTCGGCTTGCAAGTGTCATGACGTTGCCCTCTTTGGGTACAGCAAGCCCCATCCCCCTCTCCCTGCCTCCCCCTGCCTCCTTCAACTAGGCTGCTGTGGTCAGAGAGAGGTTGTAAATTCCTGAGGAGAAGACCCTGCCACACAGTATAAGAGGCAGAGTGAATTTTCATAGAGAACAAAGGAATTTCTTCCACCTCACAGAACTTGAGGTACGAACAAATTTAATGTTCCGGGGAAAGTATAAAAGATCGGTGAAGAATCCAGCTACGAACTGGTCTGTTTGTTACAACTTGGGGAAGCTCATGGGAGAGGGTGTGGCCACATTACCATAACAATGTTTATATAATAGCCTCAGATATGAGGTTTACATCTAATTGTTGTATAAGATGAATGAGTGAGTATGATACTGTTTGTAAAATTGTGTAATATGATTTTGGACTGTTTAATGAAGGAAAATCCAATTCCCTTTTGATTTGAGCTAAATCAGAGGACCGCCCCTGAGCCCAGTTAGGGTCAGGCATCCTGGGACAGTCCCTTTTCTGCAATTCCGAATAAAACCCAACTTTGAGAAATTATCACCAGACCATGTTTTTCTCCATTAGGAGGGGACAAAGGTTGCAGACCATTGCTGAATCTTTTAACCATACCACATGGTTAAACTCTTAGACTATCGATACCGACAGAACAAGAACAAGTCTTTGATATTAATTACTAGTCTGCAGCTAGGAATTCGGTTTCATTGAACGTGAAGAACGACAACCGCCAAAACATCCATTCTATAACGAATGAAGGAATGTCACTCTGAACAATCCACTCTAACCTCAACAGAGAGAGAGAGAGCGGGAGATAGAAGGACAATTCTACAAAAGAAACAACTTTTCACCAGCTATCAAGAGGACACACTGAGCGTAAATATATATATTGATTGTGTAGCCGATGTGAAATGGTTAGCTAGTTAGAGGTGGTGCGCGCTAGTGGCGTTTCAATCAGTGACGTCAATTGCTCTGAGTGGTTCCCCTTGCTCTGCAAGGGCCGCGGCTTTTGTGGGGCGATGGGTAACGATGCTTCGAGGGTGACTGTTGACAAGTGCAAGTTCGCGCCCAGGTCGGGGTGAGGGGACGGACGTAAAGTCTATACTGTTACAATTGCAATTGTTCCCGAATAAGTGAGCGTTCAAGTGCAAAGGATTGGCATTTCAATTGTTATAATTATCAACTCTGTAGTGGCTTCTCAGCTGACCCCCACTCCCCATTTTGTCCAACAAGCCGCGATGCCGGTTTAGCCCACTAGGGCACATTTCCTATCATTTCTGGTAACCATATTTACTTTGTTGTTTTGTTTATGCATTTCTGTGAATTACTTAGTAATAAATACATGATTTAAGACAATTGATGTATGGATGACTCATAGTGAAGACTGGGTTCGTGCAGATAACCAACAATTAACGACGTTTGGAATGAGACTAACGTCAGGTAAAGTAAATCATTAATTAATCAGAAGACTATGGATCAGATATGAAAATATCTGAAAAGTTATATTGGGAAATTATAACCTTGTAATCTGAATATTTTCCTTGGTGCCCCGACTTCCTAGTTGATTACAGTTACATGATTAATCAGTCTAATCGCGTAATACTAATTACAGAGAATCTTTGATAAAACTAAGTCTTCAATTTAATGAAAAGCCATTTTTCCCTCCAAACATAACGATGGTCAGTATGGCCAAGCAGTTCTATTTTTGTTTCATCAGACCAGAGGACATTTCTCCAAAAAGTACGATCTTTGTCCCCATGTGCAGTTGCAAACCGTAGTCTTGCTTTTTTATTGAGGTTTTGGAGCAGCAGCTTCTTCCTTGCTGAGCGGCCTTTCATGTCAATATACGACTTGTTTTTACTGTGGATACAGATAATTTTAGATGAGATCTGAATCTCATCTAATACCTATGGCAAAATCTGACAACAGCATTAAAGAATTGAACCATTTGCAACTGAAGAATGGGTCAAATTGGCAGTAGAAAGTTGCAGCTACAAGAAGCATTATTCTGTAGTTATCTTGGCCAAAGGCTGTGGACAACCAAGTACTTGCTCCAGGGTGCCAATAATTATGTTAATGCGATTTGTTTTTATTTTCAAAATAAAAATGGTAAACTTAAGGTTCCCTTAAAAAAAGTGGGTTCTGCAATGTTGAAAATCCAATTACAAGGTGTAGAGACAGTTTTTTTATTGTTTTTATTTCAATGTATTTTAGAAGAAATACGGAATTATTTTAGAAAAAGACCAATATATTTCTTCCAATTGAAGAAGCCATTCGTGCTAAATTGCATTTTGATCTTTTCCTCTTTGTTATCATCTGCTGAAGGAAATTGCAATTTATATTACATTGATAATCTTTTGTACAAAAACTCAGCCAAATGAATAGATATTAAAGAATGCTGAATATGACATGTGCTTTATGCTGTTGACATGTATTTGTCAGTGAGGCCATTTTGTGAGTGTGTCTTACTTGGAAGGACAGTATATTGTTAGGATGCCAGCGCCACTAAGCGGACTTCTCTGCAAGAATATGCTCTCACTTGGATTTTCTCTGTAGCTGGAAATACTGTGGTTAGTTTTATTGACCAAACATCAACAGAGTGCCATATGATTTTTTATTCATCACTAAAAGACAGTATTATGTAAAACAGTAGTAACGGAATACATTAGTACAGCTCATTAAGGCAAAAAAATATACAGCATTGTTCAACATCAATACAGTGAAAAATAGCAGTCATTACAAGGGCTGCGTAATATATCACAACCTTAGTTCACGCCTGTTTCCATGTTCTATGGTGCATTCGAGAGCTCTCTGAAATGTGGAAATACGAGTTCCCGACTCCAAAATAGCCAGTACAATGCCCTCCAAGTCAATGCCCTCCAAGTTCCAAGTGAAAAACTCAGGCCAGAATGATGATACCTGAGTATCATCGAGTTCTGACATTTCATCAATGACCTGTCACCTTTGCGACCAAAAGATGGTAAAACAATGCCTTTAGCTATGTGGATAAAGAAGCTACTTTGACCAATACAGTCTATGGTTTGACACATTGTCAGCTAGTTAACCAACTTATTATTAGCAACACTATCTTGTTTAGCGCTCTAGCTAAAAATCTAATTCATTGTAGAGTTGTACCAACCTCAAAAGCACTAGAACGCATTTATATCATCTTCACAACTTGACCAACTGGAGCTATGAGATTCCAAGGTCAATTCGAATGCACCACTATTAGTGTTTAAACATTAACACCCATGCATGTCATTCGGTAAGGGTGGGGGTCGAGGGGGGGGTCTAAGAGGTCTGGAGATGGCTCTTCTCCCAGCCTGCTCTTGGTGTGGCATTGACCTTGTATTTGACCGGCTGGAGGACTACCCCAAACTTTCCTTCCAGGCTGGGCAGTGGCTGGCCCGGGGACACGGTCATAGTTAAACGCTGAAGGATCCAGGAGAGGAAGAGGAAGATCTCCATCTTAGCCAGCGCCTCCCCCAGACACACTCTCACCCCTGCCCCAAACGGCAAGTAGCTGGGCGAGGGGATGCACAGACCTGTTCCCTCCTCGTTCAGGAAGCGACCTGTGGAGACACAAGAGAGAAAGACTGAGACACAGAAAACTGAGGACACAGGGAGGACTGAGGACACTAATACACAGAGAATGAGGTATAAATAGTCTATTAACTTGAGACATTCTCACCAGGGTCAAACATCTCTGGGTTCTTCCACTCCTTCTCATCGTGATGCAGGGACCACAAGTTGATGATGATGCGAGCACCTTTCCTAACAGTGAACTTGCCAATACTGCAAATTAAATACATACAGAAACAGAACAGAGTGAACTTGCTATCAGTACAAAGAAACGTCTTTAGATCAAAACAGTAATGTGTGTGTACCTGGTGTCTGTTTGGGCTACATGGGGGATGAGTAGAGGGGCAACAGGCCGGATGCGTAGCACCTCTCTAATGGTGGCCTCCAGGTAGGGCAGGCTCCCCCTGTCACTGAGCTGGGGGGTTCTGTCTCCCCCCACCACACTGTCCAGTTCCTCCTGAATTCGCTTTTGTACCTGTGGATGGTGGATGAGGTAGGCAATTGCCCATTTTAGGACTGTTGACGTGGTTTCCACTCCGGCTCCAAATATGTCACCCACGGTCATGAGCAGGTGGTCTTCACTAAGGCCCACGGTCTCCATGGTGATCTCGGCAGTGTTGTTGTTCTCAGCACTGCGTTTGGCCCTTAGCAGGGCGTCCAGCAGGTCTCTCTGTTCATGATCGCTGTAGTCCGACTGTTGAGGAGCATAACGTAAAGCACGGCCATACACCATGGCCTGCTGCAACTGGTATTTCCCTGATATTCATAAAAAATGATGAGCTACAATAGATACTTTCATCTATATTCTATTTATATAGAGGAAAGTGCCTACTGTACCTACCTGCTGTAGCCTACCTTGTGTTCCTCGTATTTTTTCTGAAGCAGCTTGTCTCTGATTGACACACACTGCTTTAGGAGACGCAGGTCTGCGTTGGGGAAGACCTAAGAGGGAGAAAAGAAGACGTGTATAGAGGCACTGAGGAAACCTGAGAGATGTACTGGTCCATTCCATCCAGGGGGCTATAAACAACAAGTTGCACTGTACCTGTAGCCATGGGAAGATGTCCACCAGACTGTCCTTAGCGACCGTATCCACGATGCCCTGGCTGAACTGCAGCATGGCCTCAAACTCGGGGTCGCCGCGGCAATAGGAGGAGCTGAAGCAGAGAGAGCAGACCACGTTGGTGACAGCTCTTGTCAGCTCTGGGGACAAGTCCAACGATGCACTTCCTGACTCTCGCAGAGTGTCACACAGGGAGAGAGCTTCCCTACAGACTGGAGAGAGAGAGAGAGAGAGACAGGGAGAGAGAGACAGATACAGAGACAGAGAGGGTTTCTCAGTACACCTGAATCAAAGTGGTCAGATTCAACAACAAATTGTTATAATGGATATAAACTTTGTTTGGTACTCACTAATCTTCTCGATGGAGGCAGAGCCCTCACCAAACATACACAAGGCTCCATGCACTGTTTTACGATGAAATCTCCAAGTGGCACCGTAGTCTGCAAAGGCAATATCTTTACCGTCCCTCGTCAACAGGTCTGTGGTTACCTTGTTAAGAACAAATATTTTATTATGTAGGCTAGGAGAGCATAAGGAGTGAGAAATGCCAATCAATGATTATGTAACAAATGTTAACTGTAAAAATTCACTGCATTACACATTACATTTATTTTAATGTACATTTCAGGCACAATTATATCAATGTTATTATGCATCAAAGACAAGCAAATATGTGATCAGGCTGATTTTAAATTATCTCTGTCATATAGAATAGAATAAAACAAGTTCAAGAAAAAATAACCACTCACTGTTCTGGGTCTTCCTGCAAAGATTTTCCCCTTTTTAAGGAGGACCTCTTTGGCGTGCTGGTGGTGGTTGACAAGGATGACTGTGTGTGGGCCCATCATTAGAGAATAGGTATGTCCATACTTCTGCTGCAGCTTCTGGAAGAGGACATGCGGTGCCTGATTGCTTCGCAGGCTCAACAGGCTCCCGATGAGTGGGAACACGGGCAGGCTCGGAGGGCCCCCTCTGGTCTCCAGGGACCTTCGAAGTTTCACCTGCAAGAGCAGTAGACCCAGCCCGACCACAGAGAATACACACATGCACAAAAACCACGCCATGCTGTATGTTGGGCCGAGAGGGGCTGGCGTCGTTATCAGAGTGTCACTGAACTTCGATAGCAACAGCACTGAGGAGCAGAGGGGTTTTATACGGCTCCTTCAATGCCATACCTTGACCCTGCATATTTTAAGCTTAGATATCTCTAACAGCTCATGCCAATTTAAACAAGATACGCTTGTTTAACTTGGATTAATCCCACTAAAGATGTTTGATAAAATAATATATATTGTTGCAAATAGACTATAATAGGCTAACGAAATACAACAATGAATAAATGAATTAACTAACTGTTTAACAGTTTTTTAACTGTTTTATGCATAAAGGAATGCCTATTATAGGCAAGAGACACCAATAGCCTAACCTTATAATGGCAATGGACTTTTGACAATTATTTTCTGGGGTTTCAAAGATGTTTTGGCTGTTTAAGAGTGGGCGTTTTCATGACTGTTTAAGAGTCGGCGTTTTCATGACAAGCTGCAATTCCGTAGTCATAACACTGCAATCACCAATAGAACAATGAGTCAGATGTTCACCGGATGTATAAATCTGAAGCATCCGGTTTGCGTTTCCAAGAGGAAGCCCAGTGCCCAGCAGTGGGAGAAGATGGCTTTCTCAAAACTAGAATTTGTTACGAACAGAGTGTACTAAGTTTTGTAGACTTTACTCTTTGCAAAAGTTTCAAAGTAGGCGTTTCCTGTTGGAAAATGTAAACACATCCATAGAATGTGCCAATAGGATCTTGCTTGGCTCTGCCCAACCCCAAGCTTGTCCTGCCCACTATGATTAATTTGCTGCGATTGGAAACGACACTGTGTGGTATATCTTGTTTGTTTATAAAAAATCTTTGCTGCAATGGCTTCCGTGGAGTCGCAACCACGGTTTGGTCAATCTGTCAAAGGATTGTTGTCTGATAAAGTGGGCTCCTGCAGCGGGGATGTGATCGCCCTGACTCGCCAGGTGCTAAAGGGATCACGGAGTCAAGAGGTAAAGCTGGATATCGATTAGCACCTTTTTGTGAGACCTTGCTGCATTTGGTTAGCTAGCTGGTTGCCCCACAACGACAGCTAACGTTAACTAGCTAGCAAGAAAAGCCATAGAATCGCTGACCAACTGATGTTAGCTAGCTAAGGTTATTGTGTCTAGCTAACGTTAACTAGTAAGTAAGGCTGGACAACGCTAGTGAGCTCATTTGTATAGCAGCTACATCACATGATGGGTGCATCTCAATATGCCCGACCCACTATCTAAATTCCTTTTGTCATTTTCTTAACTATTTCACTTGCCTCTTTCATTTATGTCTTGAACTATGGCTACCATTCTCACTGGTCCAGTTTCTTACTATATCTTTATGGAGGGAAGGGAGGTGAGGAAAGGAAGCCACTTTAAACTATTTACTCAATGTCTCTTTCAGCTTCTGGGACAGGCTGCCAGAAACATGGTCATTCAGGAGGACGCCATTCTGCACTCAGAGGATGTAAGTAGTACTGGGATCCAGGTCCACACTACAGTAGCTCAAGTAACAGGAACTGTGTTCACCCTGATCTAGCACTGATATTGTCGGACTTCAAAAACATAATTTGTTTGTTTTACAGAGTTTGAGAAAAATGTCCATCATCACCACCCATTTGCAATATCAGTAAGTTATCCCCAGTTTATTTTGGACAAGATAGACCAATGTGCATCCGGTAATCATGATAGTCAGAATTGATTCTCATGTGCCATTTGTTTATTGCTATGCTTGGATAATAAACATTCACTAGGGAGATGACTATCATACTTTACATGACTCTTTGTTTTATCTTCCAGACAAGAGGCCATCCAGAAGAAGTAAGTCAAAATATGAACTTTTTTTGTTAGTCGACCTGCATCACTGTCCAAATACAGTCACAACACTACTTGATGACGCAATCGACCATATCTCCCCTTGCTTTCTCCACAGTGTGGAACACTCCAAAAACCTTCAGGATCAACTGAGGCATTTACTGAAATGAAGTGTCTGCACTGAGACACTTAAATTAAAGACTATGAGCTGCTCCTGTCTGTGTTACCATGTTGCTTCTTCTGAGAAAATATGTGCAGACCCCCCCCCCCCCCCCCCCCGCGCTGCAACCTTAGGACAACATTTCCCGCCCGGGAAGCCCAATTCCTCATTGAAACTAGTGGAGAACACCACCCCCCTTACAATGATCTCAAACTGTGTTTTTAATACACAATAAAATTAAACACAGACTACCCCTTGCTAATCAGAACTCTCAGGTATGTTGTGGTGGGCTGTCATTACAATTGCTTCACAGGAACCTAACCAGCTGAGCTAACAATGTAACAAATGTATCATTTTGTATAAAATAATCCAACAGGCTCCACATTACAATAATCGCAGTACCCCCTGGTGCACTGTTAATTTATTTAGCCATTTAATCCGTTTTTGAAGAAAAATCACATTTTTCCACTGCTTTCATGTGTTTGAAACGAGAGCTTGAATAAAGTGTCCCACTCCACAGCAGTTGCTTTCCATTGGAGCACTGCGATTGGTTGGCCAAAACTCTGGGGCGATGCTTGGCGAAGGGTACATTCTATCAGAATGTTCTCTAACATTGCACCTTCCTGATGTAGCCCCTGGCCTTTTGGACTGGAGGCTGCCTGGAAGTCTCCCCAGGTACATGCTGTTCTTAAGAATATGCATACCAGCATATGGTGCTGTTATCCTGCATATTAGTGACTCTTATTTATTAAAGCCCTACTCCAGTCTCCATTTTAGCTCATTTATCACATGATTTACTTAACAAAAGGCACATCTCAATTGGTGGCCTTTCCTCTTATGGTCTTTATTCTTGCAAGCAAGGGGGAGGCCAATGACATCAGAAGGCACCATCAGACCAATGACCTACTCCATTGGAGATTCTTGTTTGGGCAAAGTACCATCCTCCCCTCTGTGACCCGGAAACCAATAAGTGGTTGAGGAGTGTGTCATTTCATTAGTAGGCAAACAGAATAGTGTCCTCCCCCGCCTACCTTTCATTGAGGATACTCGTGTATCCTACAACAGAAGAGTTTAGAAAATCTGCCACACCTTTGAATCAGCTTTTGTTTTGTCAGAGGAGAAAGATGCACACAAAAAAATATATATGTTACTCATTGTTTTATCTATACAATGTCTTGCACAACTGAACTTTTTAAAATCACTTAACATACTTATTTTGGGATCAACCCCGTAAACATCATTGCCTAAGGATGCGAGAAGGGTGAAGGGTCATCTCCCGAGTGGCACAGCAGTCTAAAGCACTGAATCTCAGTGCAAGAGGCGACACTACAGTCACTGGTTCGAATCCAGGCTGAATCACATCCGGCCGTGATTGGGAGTCCCATAGCGTGGTTCACAATTGGCCCAGTGTCGTCCAGGTTTGGCTGGGTTAGGCTGTCATTGTAAATAAGAATTTGTTCTTAACTGACTTGCCTAGTTAAATAAAGGTTAAATAAAATTTAAAGCAAGCGGTTTTCCATCCACATTAATTTTCCACGCCAACTCTCCTCGATTACCTTTGACCTTTAGCAAAAGGAGGTGAGAGGACGCAGGAGGTGAGGACATCTAATTGGGAAAAGGCCCATGAAGTTTGCACTTGTCTAAAAAACGTTTTTTTCACCCCTGTGTGTGTACATTATAATATTTATATGTGGGATATTGTTTTTCAACAGGAAAAGTTCTAAAAGTGTATACATCAGAATATTTTCCTTCACAGTAGGGCGGGGGGTCGGAATAATGTCATTTCAATATGAATCGTTTTTTTTACACTGGATCTATAACATACTTAATATGGATTGACGTTAGCCTATTTATTGTGAAAATATTAAAGTCGATATTTTACCTATACATTTTGAAATCTGTATGTCCACATTGTAGCCATTGTATCGACATCTGGTAGTAAAAGGTCTTACCTGTCCACTGTCTGCATTGTGACCAGATATCCTGGTCCCTCAAATGCAAATGATTTCATTCTTTCAAAATAATATTTATTTTAAGACACATTGAAGCCATAAATCAATTGCATCACCTGTTGATGATTTTAAAGAGCTGGATAATGATGATTTAAATGGTTTTACTGTTCAGGCCTCTTCGATATCCAGACAAGCTCCATCTCCTAATCTACACCTGTAAAAATGTTGGTACAATCACAATGTGGACAAGATCAGGACAAAGGATGCATGTTAGAACCAGGTATAAATAGGGCTTTAGAGAGTAGGGTAGTTAAGAGTTTGGATAAGGGATGAGAAGTCAATTCAATTTCAATAAGGAAGCATATCGTATTTAACCTTGATTAGCTTTCTAATAGTGGTATTAGAGCTAGCAGTCAGGGTACATTAGGTACATTGAAATGTGAGTGGTCTTTAAACTTCCTCAAACTTGGCATAAAAGAGTCTGCCATGGCAACAGTATCAGCAACCTTCGAAGGCTAAGCAGCTGGCTGTCCTAGACCGTGACCCTGAGCGTCGTCAAGGGGAGGTTTGCATCTCAATGACCTACTCTCACTAGGGCCAAGTAAAGTGTTGCAAGTCTCGTGTATTGTGCATGTGCTATATCATGCACACTAGGAAAGAAGTGGTGCGACTCGAGGGCTCTAGAGAGGTTGGCGTGTTGGGGACGAGCACTCCATTTGAGCTCCATGCAACTACTCCAGCCAAGATCTGGAACCTTGAGAATGTTCTTGCTGAGGGAAGAACAATGCCACTTTATCAGCCCCAAGGCCTGTCAAGCTGCAATGATTAATATGCACAGCGACCTCCTGTCACCTACCTCTATTATATAAAGGTTTGCTGAAGCAAATGTGCAGACACTATTTTTGATTAAACTAGACATAAGAAATGTAAAGCAAAGTACAAATAAATGTATAATGACCTGCTTATTTCTATGTCATATACCTCAATTGCAATCAATAACCCTAGAAATTGCTGTCACCTCAGCACCTGAATAGTCCACAGACTATCCCTGCTCTTTCTCAGATGTTTGTCTCCCCCTGTTGGTATGATATTGTAAGCCACTCAATGGAGTAAAAGGTTTGACATTACACAGTAATTCCAATCTATTGCGACGGTGCATTACATTTTATTTAACATCAAAATGGATATTCCTCCAAGTAAAATTCTCAGAAACAAATTCCACACTTAAACAGCAACTGCAGAACATGCACAAAATGTTTTCAAGAAAATACATTTTCATAAATTGCTTTAAATCCATTGGCACGGTTTACTTTTGTAAGTCGTCTCACATTCCATAGTGAATTCAAAAAGCAGCTCCAAACTCAACAGATTCAGATCATGCACAAAAACTATAAATCTTACAAATTTGGAAAACATATTTAAAAAAAATAACATGACATTCATTGGCACAGTTAGCGTTGATTTTATACCGTAGGTAAATCCGCCACAAGGTAAAGGGACTTCTGAATTGAAACATTTGAGTTAATGGTAGTTTTCAAACTTCCAGTAGAGGGAGTCAGTCCAGTTCCATACAGTAGGACAAGACTGTACAGTAACAGCAATTAAAGCAAACAAACAGCCAATCATATGAGCACATAGCTTACGGGCACAGTAAGATCTTTGACCCACATTAGGGGGAGGGGTTAGAAATAAACGTGAGGGCAACTTGGACCAGTTTATGGGTCATGCTACGCACCATAATAAACCATAAACACTCATACATAACCGTACACCCAGAGACACTCGGTTAGCCTATACTATTGCAGAAATAAGAAAATGATTCTTGCAGTGCAGAATTTCACCTCTTATATAAAAAAATATTCATGCAGCTGAATACTTACAGTTGTTAAGCCTATTTTCTGCGGAAGCGCAGATGCATTTCAATACCATGTTTTTCAGGCTTTCAACAAAATGCCTGCAATTTGATGAGTTTTAAGCATGTCTCTGGTTATATACTCCGGGAGCATGCTGTGAACTTAGGCAATGTCATTGAACTACAGCCATTTGAAATGCGCATAGAAGAGGCCTACAACATCAAAGCCCTTCAGAACACTTTTACAGTAAATAACACAAGCAGCTTTTACCAGGACTGTCTTCCCTTTCAAACATTATTCAAAAGACACACAAAAATATACTTATCTTGTATATACATTGTCTCACAAATCCAGACCAGACTAAGGCAATAACAGTTTCATAGGGCTGATATACACAGTATTTCTTGATACAGAAATGGTCTGAATTAAAATGATAATACAGGGTATATTATTGCCATAATCTGTATAATGTGTAGGGCACTAAGTAGAGACAGGGACTCTGATTGGCTGAGCTATGGAATACAACTGAATTCTGGGAAATGTAGTCTATTAGTCAGTGGGGGATGGTAAAATGAGTAGGAGGAATCTGGTAACTAGAGCAGGTAACCAGATGCCAAAAGGAGAATTGCGGCTTCTGCCGCCTGCTCTGGATCTGCAGCTGCTGTGTAACGTCACGTAACGTGATACTTTTATTTGTCACATTCCTCAGACAGATGTGTACTGTACCACAGCAAAGAACAGGAAGGCCCACACACAGTTTATGCACCCAATTCAGCGCTTTTTTGGGAGCGTAAACAGGCCTTCCTGTTCTTCACAAGTATTCTTTATTAGCCCAGCACCTACGTTTTTTAAGAATGTGCGTATGATCACAAACTTTTATACTGTTCCACAGCAGCCATCACATGCTCTCTGTTTCCATAAAAATACTATTCTATAACAGTTCAGAGAAAAGCATTTCTATAACCACAAAGTCTGGTGCAAATAGGACTCCATACAAATTATACTATTGTTCCTTAGGTGGTTCAAACATTAAAGCGGCAATATGTAACTTTTTGGGCGACCCCAACCAAATTCACATAGAAATGTGAGTTATAGATCTGTCATTTCTTATTGAAAGCAAGTCTAAGAAGCGGTAGATCTGTTCTATGTGCCCTATTTCTATGTTTACCGTGCTGAAGTTTCGCTTGCGTCTTTTACTTGTGTTTTGTATACCAGCTTCAAACAGCTGAATATACTATTTTTGGTTATGGAAAATATATCTCACTGCGGTTTACATGGTACAATGATTCTATACACTAAACTTGATCGTTTCGTCACACATTAGGCAAACTATTCGAATTTGAGCAACCAGGAAATGGCAGAGCGATTTCTGCATAGTGCATCTTTAACCAAGGGAACAGTTTCATTCAGGAAAACAAATTAAAAGGCACACCACTCACAGCTGGGGGACAGTAGCAGGGCAGCGTAAGTGCATTAGTCTGGAAAACCCGACCCTAGGCTTGGGCCTCGTTTCAATTATGGACTCTTTTGGCATAGAGGAACGACATCATTGCCTACGTCACAGCTTTATCAACTTGAATAAAATACAAAATAGTAGCTAGCAAGATGAAGATCATAGAGGTTATTTTTAAATGAGTGAATTTCACGTGGCCCGTTTGCAACCTTAACTAAAAGCACTGCAGAGTTTTTGCCTGCAAACCTTGGTTTTGAATCGTGACATTCCGGCATGTCTGCTGCGTGATTTGTTGGGAAAGCCCCAGATTTTTCCCTCCCTTATCGACATAGGCCGTGATGTAGCTCCTCTATGCCAGGGATTGGCAATTGGCGGGCCGCTCCCTTTTGAAGTCCTTTGGATCAATTTACCTCCCCGGCAAAATGTATAGAATTGCAGCAAACTTGCTTTAAAACTGCAACATTTTCTCTAAGCCCCATGACAAAATGTGTAGAATTGCACAAAATGAACTCTTTGGTGTCAAGAGGGGGGCTGCAAAAATGTTTTGCTTGCAATGTGGTGGGAAAAGGGCTATGCACATGTGGGTATGCAGACCTGCTAGCAACCTCGCCTCATGTGGCCCCCACACCAATCAAAGTGGCCCCCACACCAATCAATGTGGCCCATCCCTGCTCTATGCCAAAAGAGTCCACCATTGAAACCAGACCCTGGTCACTGTGTTTCCTAGGGTGGGGTTTTCAAGACTATGCGTGCACAGCTCAAGTATGTGATACTGACTGCATAATGATGCCAGGTCAGTGCAGGCATGCTAGGGGGGCCAAGTCACCATCAGTCTCTTAGGTGTGGTCCGAAGAGCTCCATCTGGAAACTTCTCTGGAAACTTCACCAAGCAAAAAGAACAAAACAAACAACATTTACATAGCCTGTGCTGAGAAATATATACAAACGATACAACTAAAATCTGTGTAACCCTTACCCTAATCCTGACACTTACTGAGCCTCTCCAATCCCTTTGCTGGGGATATTTAGTTACCTAGCTAGCTACAGAACAATACGCGCTCTACACCCTCCTAGAGTAGTAGGAATTTGCCACTAGACACTAAACTGATGGTAGATCTGTCCCTAAAGTAAAAGTCTACCCTTTGGTGAGCCTCCTCTCCTTGCTTACTCTTCCTCCTCTTCCTCTTCCTCGTCATCATCCTCATCGTGGCAGTGGGTGATCTCCTGGGGGGTCTGTGGGAACAGGTTTGGGGGCTGGATCTCACTTATGGAGCGGGTCAGCTGGTGCCTCTTACAGTCTAACTCCAACAGGTCCACGGAGTGGCGGTTACGCGTTGCCAGGGGCGACTCGGTATCGTTGATGTCCACGTGGGCGTGCTCAACCGTCGACTCATGGGGCATCTGGGAGAGAAGGGCACGAGGGAGGAAGTGTCATACAGATCCACACAGAGAACAAAAAGCAACCCATAGTAGTGCTGCTCTCAATGTATTGTCTTCATACAGACAAACAACGTTCCTCCATTTTGTCCTAACTTTTGTATCCAACGAGGGAATTTACATCCGGATGTCCTATGAGACAACATTAGCTGAGCTCACCAGTACGTGTGCTGCTCTGAACAGGTAGCTGAATGGGTAGTAGAGGAGGTTGATGAAGGAGGCAGCGTACAGGTCAGCATAGCGCATCACCTGTGACGCAAACAGAGTCTGTCTGGAGCCACTGCGGAACAGACTGCCCATCATCCCATAGCACATGTCCATGTCATGGGTCACTTTCTGTGGCAGACAGGGTAAGAGAAGAAAGAAAGTTAGAAGATTTAGAGGTTGTGTGGACTGTATGCTATGTGTATGTTTGGGTATGCATATGTGCGTGATGCCAGTTTGCAGGGTGTACAGTAGGTGTGTGTGTACCTTGATCCTGCGCTGGAGGGAACTGATATCAGGTCTCTCGTTGCTGCTGCTGTCAAGATTTCTGTGGACAGAGAGACAGTTCTATTGGATTGGGCTTTGGTGGAGTCAAGCTACATTAATTTGTACTTGTCTCACCATTCTATGGTAGAATAGGAATGGCGTCGGAATGTATAGCGGCTGATTTACGAGTTCCTGACCAATTCTTCTATTTTGTGTGTTTTGTTGCAATTATTTTTTTGTACATAATGTTTCCGCCATTTTTCAGGTCATAGGAAACAAGCTTCTGGCCACCACTAACCTTGATTCAACTGCAGACCTGCTCACCCCCAGACCAGGCCCCGACACTCGGGAAAAGAAAGAGACTGCGATATAGAGGCCGACGTGTGGGTACCCTGATGAAGCTACCGCGGCGAGTAAGTAAAATCACTGGAGAAAAACCTGGATGAGCTCCGTTCAAAACTATCCTATCGGCTTCCCGAGTGGCGCAGTGGTCTAAGGCACTGCATCGCAGTTGCAAGCTGTGCCACTAGAGATCCTGGTTCGAGTCCAGGCTCTGTCGCAGCCGGGAGACTCATGAGGCGGTGCACAATTGTCCCAGCGTCGTCCGGGTTAGGGGAGGGTTTGGCCGGCAGTGATGTTCTTGTCCCATCACGCTCTAGCGACTCACTAACACGGTCGCCAGGTGCACAGTGTTTCCTCCGACATTTTGGTGGGGCTGGCTTCCGAGTTAAGTGGGCATTGTGTCAAGAAGCAGTGCGGCTTGGTTGGTTTGTGTTTCGGGGATGCATGGCTCTCGACCTTCGTCTCTCCCGAATTCGTACGGGAATTGCAGCGATGAGACAAGATCGGATACCACGAAATTGGGGAGAAAAAAGGGGTAGAAGCAAAAAAAACACAACATTCTTTTAAAACTGAAGAACTGTTTATCTTTGTTATAAACAGCTGGTGTGCAATCTCTAATATTGAAGGCTTGTGGTTGTGCTCGCCTGAGTTAGAATACTTCATGATAAGCTGTAGACCATACTACTTACCAAAATAGTTGATCTATATTTTTCGTAGCTGTCTATTTACCACCACAAACTGATGCTGGCACTAAGACCACACTCAACGAGCTGTATAGGGCCATAAGCAAACAAGAACATGCTCATCCAGAGGCAGCGCTCCTATTGGAAGGTGATTTTTATGCAGGAAAAATGAAATCAGTCATACCTAATTTCTACCAGCATGTCATCTGTGCAACTAGAGGCGAAAGAACTTTGCTCCACACACAGAGATACATACAAAGCTCTCCCTCGCCCTCCATTTGGCAAATCAGACCATAACTCTATCCTCCTGATACCTGCTTACAAGCAAAAACTCAAAACAGGAGATACAGTGCCAGCGATCAATACAGAAGTGGTCAAATGAAGCGGATGCTAAGCTACAGAACTGTTTCACGAACACAAACTGGAATATGTTCTGGGACTCATCCGACGGCATTGAGGAGTTAGCACATCAGTCACCGGCTTCATTAATAAGTGCATCGACGACGACATCCCCACAGTGACCGTACGTACATATCCCAACCAGAAGCCATAGGTCACAGGCAACATCAGCACTGAGCTAAAGACTAGAGCTGCCTCTTTCAAGGCCCCGGACGCTGATAAGAAATCCCGCTACGCCCTCAGACGAACCATCAAACATGCAAAGCATCAATACAGGACTAAGATCAAATTCCTTACACTGGCGCTGACACTCATCGGATGTGGCAGGGCTTGTAAACTATCACGGATTACAAAGGGAAACCCAGCCGAAAGCTGCCTAATGAAGCAAGCCTACCAGGCGAGCAAAATTCCTTCTATACTCGCTTCGAGGCAAGCAACACTGAACCAATCATGAAAGCACAAGCTGTTCCGGACGACTGTGTAATCAGCTCTCCTTATCCAAAGTGAGTAAGACCTTTAACCCCTAAGGATTATTTGGCAATTTGATTTTAAACTTTAAGACCCCTTGAAGTATCAAAAATAAAAATAAAAATATTATTTGGCCTTACTGTTATTAGCCCATACAAACGCATTGAATAACAGAGTCCCCCCCAAACAATCTAAAGGAAGTTTGTCCTTTTCCTCATTTTGCTACGTTAAACAGTCTCCATCCAGAGTCTCATCTTTCCATAGAGGGGTTATATTAGCTTTCCGGATGCTACAGACGGTCTGACATACACCGCTCTATTTCTGTCACCTTTTACCGCAAATGTGTAAGTGTTACATAGGCGGTTGCGGTGGATTGAGACGCATCCAATGCAAAAAACAAACAAACAAACAGAAAGCTCTAGTTTTAACTGACATATTTTTATAGGGATTTTTGTATTATGCTAAGTAGTTTTTTGCGGAGGCGCGCACATCGACCTTAGGGGTTAAACAGGTTAACATTCACAAGGCTGCAGGGCCAGACGGATTACCAGGACGCGTACTCAGAGCATGCGCTGACCTCTAATAGAGGTCGACCGATTATGATTTTTCAACGCCGATACTGATACCGATTATTGGAGGACCAAAAAAAGCTGATACCGATTAATCGGCCGTTTTCTTTTTTTAAATTTGTAATAATGACAATTACAACAATACTGAATGTACACTTATTTTAACTTAATATAATACATCAATAAAATCAATTTAGCCTCAAATAAATAATGCAACATGTTCAATTTGGTTTAAATAATGCAAAAACAAAGTAAAAGTGCAATATGTGCCATGTAAGAAAGCTAACGTTTAAGTTCCTTGCTCAGAACATGAGAACATATGAAAGCTGGTGGTTCCTTTTAACATGAGTCTTCAATATTCCCAGGTAATAAGTTTTAGGTTGTAGTTATTATAGGAATTATAGGACTATTTCCCTCTATACCATTTGTATTTCATTAACCTTTGACTATTGGATGTTCTTATAGGCATTTTAGTATTGACCGTGTAACAGTATAGCTTCCGTCCCTCTCCTCGCTCCTCTCTGATTATGATTGATTGATTGTTTTTTATAAGATAAGTTTAATGCTAGCTAGCAACTTACCTTGGCTTACTTCATTTGCGTAACAGGCAGTCTCCTTGTGGAGAGCAACGAGAGGCAGGTGGTTATAGCGTTGTACTAGTTAACTTGCAAGATTGGATCCCCGAGCTGACAAGGTGAAAATCTGTCGTTCTGCCCCCGAACGAGGCAGTTAACCCACTGTTCCTAGGCCGTCATTGAAAATAAGAAAGTGTTCTTAACTGACTTGCCTAGTTAAATAAAGATTAAATAAAGGTGTAAAAAAATATTTTTTAAATAATATGTGTTCTTAATCCCCTCCTGTACTCCCTGTTCTCCCACGACTGCGTGGCCGCGCACAACTCCAACACCATCATTAAGTTTGCAGATGACACAACAGTGATCACCGACAACAATGAGACGGCCTATAGGGAGGATGTAAGAGACCTGGCAGTGTGATGCCATGACAACCTCTCCCTCAACGTCAGCAAGACAAAAGGAGGTGATCGTGAACTACAGGAAAAGGAGAGCTGAGCACACCCCCATTCAAATTGAGGGGGCTGTAGTGGAGCGGTTGAGAGGTTCAAGTTTCTCAGTGTCTACATCCATAAGGATCTATCATGGTCCAAACACACCAACCCAGTCGTGAAGAGGGCACGACAACACCTCTTCACCCTCAGTTGGCTGAAAAGATTTGGCATGGGCCCTCAGATCCTCAGAAAGTTCTACAACTGCACTATTGAGAGTATCTTGACTGGCTGCATCACCGCTTGGTATGGCAACTGTGGCCATCCAAACGCAAGGCACTACAGAGGGTTGTGTGTACGGCCCAGTACATCACTGAAGCCGAGCTCCCTGCTGTCCAGGACGTCTATACCAGGCGATGTCAGAGGGAGGCCCTAAAAATTACCAGACTCCAGCCACCCAAGTCATAGTACCAATGCATCAAGTCTGGAACCAAAAGGACCCTGAACTACTTATACCTTATATACAAGCCAACCAAACAGCTACCCAGACTATCTGCATTGAGCCTAATTGCACTAACTTTTTTTGACTCATCTCATACGCGGCTGTTACAGTTTACTATCCATCACTTTTATTCAGTTATATGTACATATCTACCTCAATTATCTCATACCACTCACTGCACATCGACTCAGTAGCCTTGTATAGCCCAAGTTATCATTACTCATTGTGTATCTATTATTACGTGTTTTACTTTCCTTTATTTCTCTATTTTCTTTCACTGCATTTCACTGTTAGTCCACACCTGTTGTTTACAAAGCATGTGACAAATAAAATGTAATTTGATTTTGATAGAGCACATTCGGTCAATAAAACCATGCCTAATTTAGTTTGTCAACCTTGAGCCTAAGTTTTGGCCGGATGTGGTTCAGTTTGCTGTGTAGACGAGGCAGAGACACTCACTTATAGAGCTCTGCCAGGAAGATGTCCAGAGACTGGAGCTCCTCAAACAGAGCTGGAACACAGAAACACACACGTTTGTAAGAGATGCACAACAGTGCACAAAGACGCACAAATATACCCAAATACTGTTGTCAAGCATCTGTATCTATGACATGGGTGTGTTAAGCTCACAGCTCTTGTCAGTCCACACGTGCAGCTCCTGAGCGAGTTCAGGGATCACCAAGAAGGTCCTCCATCCCTGGCGTTTTTTGGACTTGAGGATGTCCCCAAAGATGTGGTCCCCAATGTATACTATGTCCTTCCCTTTGGCCCCCAGCAGGTCACACACTATGTCAGAGGAACCTGTGAGGAGAGAGAAAACTGAAAACTAAGGCCTTGTTGGAATACTTTTGCATTGGACCGTTTCCTTCCTCTGAGTAATCACTAGAGGTTCAACTACCACACGATAGTGATAGGTGAAAAGGGTTAGTCATGTCATATCAGTGATTAGAATGCTTTTCCAAAGTATTCGGACAGGGCTGTTGATGTTTGGCTCCTTGTAAATTTCCTGGCCCCTAAAGAGTGTATCCTTACAGGCTACAAACAGACACGTACACTGTGGGAAATGAGACCGTATAGAAGCTCTACTTACATGTTTGTGTCAACAATACTTTTCTAATTTATGAACAATATTTGTATATACGGTGCATTCGGAAAGTATTCAGACCCCTTGACTTTTGACACAATTTAAAAAATGATCCTCATCAAACTACACACAAACCCAGAATGACAAAGTGAAAACAGTTTTAAAAAAACAGAAATATCTTATTTACATGAGTATTCAGACCCTTTGCTATGAGACTCGAAATTGAGCTCAGGAGCCATTGATCATCCTTATGATGTTACTACAACTTGATTGGAGTCCATCTCTGGTAAATTAAATTATACATGATTTGGAAAGGCACACACACCTGTCTATATAAGGTCCCACAGTTGACAGTGCATGTCAGAGCAAAAACCAAGCCATTAGGTCAAAGGAATTGTCCTAGAGCTCCAAGACAGGATGGTGTCGAGAAACAGATCTGGGGAAGAGTACCAAAAATGTCTGCAGCATTGGATCTCCTCAAGAACATAGTGGCCTCCATCATTCTTAAATGGAAGAAGTTTGGAACCACCAAGACTCTTCCTAGAGCTGCCTGCCTGGCCAAACTGAGCAATCGGGGGAGAAGGGCCTTGGTCAGGGAGGTGACCAAGAACCCAATGGTCACTGACAGAACTCAGGAGTGCCTCTGTGGAGATGGGAGAACCTTCCAGAAGGACAACCATCTCTGCAGCAAAAGGGCCTTTATGGTAGAGTGGCCAGACGGAAGCTACTCCTCAGGAAAAGGCACATGCAGCCGGCTTGGAGTTTGCCAAAAGGCACCGAAAGGACTCTCAGACCATTAGAAACAAGATTCTCTGGTCTGATGAAACCAAGATTGAACTCTTTGTCCTGAATGCCAAGCGTCATGCCTGGAGGAAACCTGGCACCATCCTTACGGTGAAGCATGGTGGTGGCAACATCATGCTGTGGGGATGTTTTTCAGCGGCGGGTAATGCGAGACTAGTCAGGATCGAGGGAAAGATGATCGGAGCAAAGTACAGAGAGATCCTAGATGAAAACCTTCTCCGGAGTGCTTAGGACCTGGGGAGACGGTTCACCTTCCTACTGGACAACGACCCTAAGCACACAGCCAAGACAATGCAGTAGTGGCTTCAGGACGTCTCTGAAAGTCCTTGAGTGGTCCAGCCCGACAGAGCTTGAGAGGATCTGCAGAGAAGAATGGGAGAAACTCCCCAAATACAGGTGTGCCAAGCTTGTAGCCTCATACCTAAGAAGAATCGAGGCTTGTAGTAATCGCTGCCAAAGGTGCTTCAACAAAGTACTGAGTAAACGGTCTCAATATTTATGTAAATGTGATAGTTTTTTTTACTTCTAATAAATTTGCAAAAATGTCTGCCATTATGGGGTATTGTGTGTAGATTGATGAGGGGGAAAAAAACAATTTAATCAATTTCAGAATAAGGCTGTAACGTAACAAAATGTGGAAAAAGCCAAGGGGTCTGAATACTTTCAGTATGCACTGTATGAATGATATGTGTCAGGAGTGCGTTACCTCCAGAGTACACGATGCCGTGCTGCAGCGGTCCTGTGTATGTGCCAATCTTCAGCCGGCCTGTGGTCTGCAACAGCAAGCACTCTGGTAAGGTCATCGTGGCCATGCCAACATGAACACACACAGGCACCACACTGCTAGACAGTTTAACACATACTCGAGCCCAAACACACACTCACTGTGTCGACCTGCCGTAGCACTGTCCCCTCTCCGAAGAACACGGGTTTGCGGGCATCTACTAAGATCAGGTCAAAGTAGGACTGCCAGGGCCGATGGGGCATTCCCACCTGCAGAACAAACATACACACTGAACCTCTGTTCCATTTCAGCATCTTGCCGCCTCCCCTAAACCCCTCTTCTCTTAGAGTTCTTAGGTCTGAAAGGAAGCAACAAGAATCTAAACAAGACAATTCAGTCTCTTACCTTTGGACCATGGGGGAAGTCAAACAGGTATGTCATTATTTTCTGAAATGATAAACAGAGAGACGTTATACAATGAACATGTTCATTGATTGTGTATGGGGTTATGTACAGTGCAGTCGGTAGGCCTCACCTCTGTGTATTTGTAGTCACTGTTGGTGGCCAGGAACACCTTGGCCACTTCATTCATCCGACTCAGGAGTAGAGGGAGCTTCCCCTTTAATGAAGAAAACATTTATTCAGCAAATTACATTTTAAGTGATACGTTTACAGGTGTTAAAAAAGACAAGGTCACTGAAAATGTGTCAGATGCAATTAAATGAATGTGAAGTTTACTTACATCCTTGACCACATACTTTTCCAGGTTTTCAACCGTTTTTTCTTTTAAAGATCCCTGATGAAAACAGGTGACAAAACATTTAGACAGGTAATAGAAGGAATAACAGATACAATAAGTATGTTTACATGCACCCAAATAACCCAATATTAAAAACAGATTATGGCAGTAGGCCGAGTATGGCAATAGTCATGTACACACCTTACTCTGTTTATCTTAATCGGAGTAAGCATACGCCCATTAAAACACCTGGTTTTCTGAGCAATCTTTCCAATTATTAGCACATGTAAACCCCTTAAATCGGAGGTCCAGCAGTGTATTTGATCTGTGCATGTGGCAGCAGCAGCAGTGCAAGCCTCCCTCTTATGCGCGAGAGAAGTATACATCTTAGAAATAGTTTTCACATATACTTTATATGTCCGAACTCAGAATCAAATAAGCTTCCCAAAAATAACATGGTCGCTGTTAGTTTGAGTGCCAATTTTCTGCATTTCTCAAAGCCCCATTCGTGTCCATGGAAACAGGATTATTAGGGAAATCGTTCTTGCAAAGCATGTAAACGTTTTAATCAAACGATTATATTAATCTGACTATTCACAATAATGGTATTACTGTGTGCATATAACCATAGTCAGTGAAAAATACTTTAATGGATTTAGAAGAGGAAGTGAGGGAGGGAGGTTGTTTTACCTTCAAGTGGACCCAGTCCACAGCATCACGGACATCCTGGAACATGCTCTTGTAGGACATGAAGAGGTCTCCATTCTTAAAGCCAGTCTCGCAGCTGGGACCACAATAGCTTGAATTAGAAATCCCAAACTATCTGATAATCATTCAAAATGATTCAGTTTTCAGAGGGAGAGCAGCACACTCACCTTGTGTATTTGGGGCAGTTGGTGAAGAAATCAACCAGACAAGCAAAGAGGTAGGTTTCTGAAGAGAGAGCAAGGTAAGGCCATTTGAAACAACAATGTGACATCAGCAAAAAGGACATTCCTCAGAAAATAAAAAAACAACACTAACTTTTGGAACAACAACCAGGGGAGTATTTGAGCAGTACTCTGGAGCAGTAATGTGGACAGTATCAGCAAGACTGTGAACACAGTTCAGTGAATGTCACTCAGGCAGGGGTATTCAAAGTTGGGGTCAGTGGGGTCACCCAAATAGTTTTTGTTTTTTTAAACGTAAGAACAAAAAAATAAGAGCACAAACATTTTTGAGAAAGATTATTTGATTTTTTGATGTTGAGTAATTGTATTTATTGGTTTATTTTCATTTAGAAAATGTTATGAATTTAAGGTTATTTGAAATTGACAGATTTTAAAGGTTGTGTCATTAGATTTTGAGTGGGGTCGCGAGAGATCCTTGCCCCCAAAAAATGGGGTGAAGACTGCTCTCTCACCTGGGAGGTTGAACAGTGTGTTCAGAATGTAGAAGCGGTCAGTGTCTCCACGCTGGATAAACTTGTTGGGGTACATCTCCCTGATCTCAGGCCTAAAGGAACAGAGTGTTTAAATGAGTATGATATGACTATACGGTGTGTGTATGTGCAATATGAGGGTACTTGGCATGAGCACATGGTAAATGTTTGGTGTGAGGGTGATATCATTACGAGCAGCAGAACTCACCCCCTCATGAAGTTGAAGCCGTGGGCACAGACCAGGATGTTGCCGTATGCGTCAACCTTGAGCAGATTCCCGTGCATTGTGTCAAACAACAGGCCTCTGGAACCAGAGGGTGGTAGGACAACTTATCAGAACCGTTTATATGTGTGTGAGATGGGAGCCATCATCTCTAAAAAGGCTTACTAACTGAGATGTGTAACTTTTAACGGGGGCCAGACTGAAAGGGAGTATTTTCCTCAAGACCCTAAGTTATTTTTAAATCATATATTTGTGAAATGAAATCAGTTCAAACCAAGTACTGTTAGAAAACAAAGAAATAATTATAATTTACCAAATCAAAGACAACTCTATAATGGTATTCATAAGAATTCCGTCTGGCCTTACAAATAACCGATATGAACGTGTGATGTCAGACGGACCTGGTGGGGAAAGCGGGGTCGTAGACAAAGTTGAGCAGCTCCTGTGGGTAACCGATGTGGACGAGACGTTCCACGGTCAGGTCAAATCCCAGCGACTCGTACTCAGGTGATTTATACACTGCAGTAAGCAAGGAGAGGGAAACAGCTACTGTAGTACAGGGTGATATACTCACTGGGAGAGAGCTACAATGCGATCTCTCCGTGTTCATAGAGAGGGAGACAGATTTATGTGGCGAGACTGACAAAGCAAGATAGGGCCTACACACTGGAACATAGGGAGGGATTTACACGTGGCCTCTGTGGACAGTTGAAATGAATCTGGTATGGGTATGTTAAGTGAATAACGTGCACATCCAGAACACATGTAAGCACATGCACGACACACACGACCCACTAACTCACTAAGAGTGCTTCGACTGCACTGCAGATAGTGGCTATAGAAGCAAATGACCTGTAGCGGTTGGCATGTCAAAAACCCTTTAGTTCCTGGCGCTACTCCCACAGCCCTACCCCCCCTCCCCCAGGGGTTGTTTCTCCCCACTCACTGTGTGGAAACACAACCCCTTAGCAGCACTTGTTTATGGGACGGTGACTGGGCTCTATAAACAGGCGGATGTGAGCCCGCTTGGGTTACAGTTATCCTTCAGAGACCCAAAGGAGGGCAGTGGAGTGGAGTGGGGGGGTTACTGGTTGAGAGGGTGACATATGCATAAGGTACAAACAATGTCATCCAGGCTACACGTGTCACAAAAAGCAGAGCTGGCCCAATTGAGGTTCTAGGCTATATCGAGACCTCCTACATGCAAGGGAGTAAGCTGCTGTATCAACACAATAATTTCACCGCACCTGCGACAACATCTGCAAATCTGTGTACGCAACCAATAAACTTTGATTTGAGCAGGCGACTGTACACATGGCATTCTAAACACACACACATTGTCAGTACACATAAAACACACACACACACACACACACACACACACACTGAGTACACAAAACATTAGGAACACCTGCAATTTCCATGAGGTAGACTGACCAGGTGAAAGCTATGATCCCTTATTGATGCCACATCAGTCAGTGTAGATGAAGGGGAGGAGAAAGGTTAGATAAGGGTTTTTAAGCCTTGAGACATAGATTGTGTGTGTACCATTTAGAGGGTGACAAAATATTTAATTGCCTGTGGTAGTAGGTGGTAGTAGGTCCCAGTTGCATGCGTTTAAAGTGTGTCAAGAACTGCAACGCTGCTGGGTTTTTCATGCTCAACAGATTCCTGCGTGTATTGAGAATGGTCCACCACACCCAAAGGACATCCAGCCAACTTGACAACTGTGGAAAGCATTTGGGTCAACATGGGCCAGCATCCCCGTGGAACGCTTTCAACACCTTGTATAGAGTCCATGCCCCAATGAATTGAGGCTGTTTTGATGGTAAAAGGGGGTGCAACTCAATATTAGGAAGATGTTCCTAATGTTTTGTACACTCAGTGTACACCTACCTGCCAGAGTGTAGTCCATATCAAAACCAAAGCACTTAATCTTCTCCATTGCCAAGCTTCTGTTCACAAAAACTCTGAAAAGGAAGTAGAGTATCTAGTCAGTCAGAGGTTCTGATGATGAACATATCCTAAAGAGGATACTTTGCATGAAAACAGATAATAGTAAAGGTCAGGGTCCTGAGTTCAACAGTACAGAAGTGGAGCAGTGCAGTAGCAACTCTAAATGTGTCCATACAAAATATGTATTCAGTGAGGGTTACACAGATCTTTACAAAGTTGGAGGGAAAAAAATGGAGTCCAAATCAAAGGCCATATTTCATATACAGTATCGTGAAAAAGTATTTGCCCCTTTTCTGATTTTCTCAATTGTTGCATATTTTTTTACACTCAATGTTATTCACACAGGGCATTGGGTGTTGCATAATGTTTATTAAATAAATTAAATATCATATTTTTGTGTTATTTGTACACTCAGGTTCCCTTTATCTACTATTAGGTTTTGGTCGAAGAGCTGATAACATTCGGTATCAGAAATATGCAAAAATAGAAAAAAATCAGCAAAGGGACAAACTTTTTCACGGCACTGTAGTAAGATTTTTTTTACTTTTTACCATTTTTAGCATTGTTTACATGTAGGTTTATACATGAACAATAACTGGTGTTTGCTTGAAAATAATTTGAAGGAAATTAGCAGAAATCCACACAGAATGGAAGAACCACTGTACAAAAAGGTCCCGTAGTCTTGCATCACTGTTGTGTCAGTGTCAGCATTAACCCACTTCCTGAAAAGACTTGAGCTGTGTTCGAATACCCATACTAAAATACTGTATACTACTAATTAATTTAGGTATACTGTAAAAAAAATTGTATATTTTCAGTTTAGCGTGCTAGCGCTTCGCCGGACTAACGGAAGTTGATGCTGTTGCTATGCAACCTCTTGCTAGCTTGTTAGCATAACAAATGACTAGCTAGACATTTTTACGATTTTGGGTGTGTTCGGAAATTCAGTCTGTAGTTCCAGAGTGTGCTCCAGAGCGTTGTCAGATTGTCACTTCGTAAATTCAGAGCGTTTTGCCCTAGGAGCGCATCACTGGACGCTCTGGCCGAGGAGTAGGGTTGAGCCGAGCGTTCTGACCTCACAACGGCAGTCAATCACCCAAGCTAACTGGCTAACATTAGCTATCTTGCTAGCTAAACTCAGCTAAAAAGAAACGTCCCTTTTCCAGAAACCTGTCTTTCAAAGATAATTCGTAAAAACCTAAATAACTTCACAGATCTTCACTGTAAGTGGTTTGAAACATGCTTGTTCAATGAACCATAAACAATTAATGAACATGCACCTGTGGAAAGGTCATTAAGACACTAACAGCTTACAGATGGTAGGCAATTAAGGTCACAGTTATGAAAACTTAGGTCTCTTTAGTGTCCTATCTACTGACTCTGAAAAACACCAAAATAAATATGACCAGGGTCCCTGCTCATCTGCGTGAATGTGCCTAAGGCATGCTGCAAGGAGGCATGAGGACTGCAGATGTGGCCTGGGCAATAAATTGCAATGTCCATACTATGAGACGCCTAAGACAGCGCTACAGGGAGACAGGACGGACAACTGATCATCCTAGCAGTGGCAGATCACGTCTAACAACACCTACACATGATTGGTACATCCTAACATCACACCTGCGGAACAGGTACAGGATGGCAACAACAACTTCCTGAGTTACTCCAGGAATGCACAATCCCTCCATAAGTGCTCAGACTGTCTGTAATAGGCTGAGAGAGGCTGGACTGAGGGCTTGTAGGCCTGTTGTAAGGCAGGTCCTCACCAGACAACACCGGCAACAACGTTGCCTATGGGCACAAACCCATCATTGCTGGACCAAACAGGACTGGCAAAAAGTGCTCTTCACTGACGAGTCGCGGTTTTGTCTCACCAGGGGTGATGGTCGGATTCGCGTTTATCGTTGAAGGAATGAGCGTTACACCGAGGCCTGTACTCTGGAGCGGGAGTGATTTGAAGGTGGAGGGTCCGTCATGGTCTGGAGCGGTGTATCACAGCATCATCGGACTGAGCTTGTTGTCATTGCAGGCAATCTCAACGCTGTACGTTACAGGGAAGAAATCCTCCTCCCTCATGTGGTACCCTTCCTGCAGGCTCATCCTTACTTTTACTTTTGTATCCGCTCTCGTCGGACATCGGCAGCATATTTTCCGCCATTTTCTTGAAATATGAAAACATTGTGAATCCTCGCCCATTTTCTGAAGAATTGCATTATGGGCCCTAAAAGCACAGAAATAGTGCCCACTGCTTGTATACTTCGTATTTTGGCGAATTCAGTATGACATCCGGGAACTTTTGGCATACTAACTATATCCGTGCTATGACCAATAAGCATACTACATACTCAATTCACGTCACAAATAGTAGAGTTAGTATGAGTTTTCGAACACAGCTTTGGTTTGTTGGGAGACTAGCCTAATGTCTAGATTGAAAGAAACAACCAAGTATCACTCAAACTCAAAAAGAAATCACTACATCAATGGCATGCAAATCCGTTTCTACATTTGTTACGTTGTCTGCTACACACATCTGAACTTCAAACTTCATTAAGCCTTCCTCAGATTTCCCCTGAAACCTGACATCATTGCATTGAATTATAGGTCCACAAATGTGCTTACACACTGCTATGTTGAGTAAATTCCGTTATAACATAAGCAATCCACGATACAATGAAGGGCTCAGGTAATCCTCTTTTCCAGTGAAAGTGAATTAGGCAAGTGCTTTGTCTGCTGCTGGTGCCCATGGGCATACTGAAAGGCCTTGGCAACCACTCCAGAGTCTGTGCAGTCAACTCTTGCCTGACATCTATTCCAAAAAAAGCAACAGAGGAAGAAGGAATCATTTCACAGCACTATGGCTAATTTTGATTCAAAAGAGAACAGAAGGTAGCACACCAACCAAAGGACACAGTGGCTCCAATATCTAGGCCTCCACTAGCACATCACTTATAATGGAGCAATGTGTTAGACATGCATTTTAAGTGCTGGGCTAGTGTGAATATTGCAACAAAGCAACACATTGAAGTTCACTGGCCTTTTTGATGCCATTTAAGAGGCACTTTCGGCTCGTCTTGTATTTATTCGGACACTAGGTATATTCACTATGAGAAGCCTACATCGTACGGACCAACAGGAAACACCTGTAGTGAAGTTCACATTTCAGACACAATGAAAATGTGAAAACGATTTTAAAACAAAAGAAGCTTGAAAATGCACCAAGGAAAATTATGCAGATGATCAGTTGAATATATCTAATAGGAAGCAAAGTAGGCAATAACATTCTAGATACTCCCTCGCTCCAACAAAGCCATACTGTTCCTGGCAAATTCCATTGTAACAGAATTTCACTCACTCAGATTTTTCACTTTAAAATGTATACCAAACAAAAACCATTGCTTTCAAAGTTTAACAAACCATAGAACTCTATGCACAAGGACTACTTTAAACAAGTTCTAGAGAAAATTTTACAAAAACACATTTAGAGGAAGACCTATGCAGTAACAGAATAAAACTGAGGGAGATTTTACTGTAATTCTGTTACCAAACTTTTCATCTTTAAAATGTTTTTTTTTTACTGTGTAAATTGTTCAAAGTAGTCATTGTGCATAGAGTTTAATGGTTTTTAAACTTTGAAAATCAATGGTTTTTGTTTGGTATACATTTTAAAGTGAAAAATCGTAGTCTCAGCGTAATTCCTTTTTATTGTGGAATTGCCCTCCTCCAACACTATTCTGGCCTGAAGTTTCTATTCAGATGTTATGGGATAAGACTTCAGACTGATGGCGATGGGGAGGTGGCATTAGGAGCGGGTGAGGGGTGATGCAGTAAGAGAGGGGGAATGAAGGGCAGACTGAGGGGGAAGAGAGATCACACAGAGAACTCATGACCACCTACTACCACCCACCCTCAGAGACCTACCCAGCACACAGAGGGCTAGTGTCAGTATGAACATGGGATACATGGAGTTTGAATGGAAAATAAATACACATGTACAAAAGGGTCATTCAGTCAGTATTGAGGTTCAACAAAAGTTTGGCGTACCTCATTGCAGGATGGTATTGGGCCAGTTCCCTTGGAAAGCTTTGTAATAGAGAATACATGTGCGATAGCATTACCACTGAATGTGAATGTGCCATAGCCTGCGCTCCAGTGATGCACACCACATAAATCAGGTGGTTCTTACACTGCTTTTAGACTTGTTGCATTGACAGTGCCCCTGTTTTCTTATTTGGAAAGGGTATGTAGATTTTCAACCACAGAATGAGGAAGGAAGACACTACACCATGACAACACCACCAGACTTTTTACCCGGAAATGGTTGCCGGCCACACGATATCGACACCCAAAAGACCTTTCTTACATGTTTATTACACTACATAGTTATACATCAATTTATTAAACATTAAATATATGGAATCGGGAGTATGTGTGTTTCACACACCTTCGATAACATGAAAACTATGAAGATAAATTAGCCTACATTGCACATAAGCAATAATAAAAGGAGCAATGATATATCCATGTAGTCTGGTCCCAGATCTGTTTGTGCTATCACGCCTACCCCTTGTCACTCATTGTCATGTTTGGCGTGACAATGAGTGAGAAGGAGTTGGCAAGAGAGCAGAAACAGACTAGCACTCAGGCTAATCGCCATGACCTTAACCTGACGGAATCTTGCTCTCAAAGCATACATTTCTGTGACACGTTATGCATCTTTATTCTGTACCTGTGGTAGGCCTCACGCCGATACTTCTTCATGGCCAAGCCGTCCATGTTGGCTGGGAGGTCTGCAAAGTTCTGTAAGCGGTCGCTCCATGACGTCATCTTGAACCGTTTGAATTATTTCTGTGAATCAATGTGAAAAAGCTTTAAGGACCGGTATGTTGTCACTGGAACTATGGCAGCAGTAAAATGGTGTAGCCCTCTTGTCTAGGTTGAAGGGACCTCAATTAAGCTCCTCCCATGCTGAGAAGTATTTCAAGAGTTTGAAGCTGAACTCAATCATTTAAAAAATGATACTTATTATTGACTGTGACTGGGGATTTTTTTTTTTATAACATGGCCTTCAGGGAAATCATAGCCTTCTGAAAATCACGAGGCAGGCTTTTTTGTTCTCTGAGCCTTGGAGTAGACTAGTTTCTAACAATAATAAGGCTCACTACAGTGGAATCGCAGTTAATCCCTCTGTGCAAGTCTAAACACAGACATCCTCATATAAGGGCAGCTGAACATAATGCAAGAACATGCAGCAAGCTCCTTCAACAAGGTTCATCAACAAAGTGTACAAACTTACGAGAACAGCTATGGAACGAACTACTGGTGTACGACCACAGTAGCCTAGTTGGAAAGATAATGGAATCTGGGTCATCCAATGTTATAATCGAATGATCAGCTGACAAAACGAGAAGCATGCAGCTGCACCTGGTGCGCACTGAAAGTGAACCTATCAGTGAATCTCAAAGTGCATGCGTCTCAGATGGTATGTGCACAGCTGCACTAATGCCTTGGACCAGAGCTTTAATCTGTCACTAACTCTGGACCAGGGCCTTGTTTTCCGATAACAATGGAATTTAGGCTTATGAGTTTTAACCATGCATCTTTCCTACCACGGCCGAAGTGTCTCCTGACCCCTCCTGTCTCAGCCTCCAGTATTTATGCTGCAGTAGTTTATGTGTCGGGGGGCTAGGGTCAGTTTGTTATATCTGGAGTACTTCTCCTGTCCTATTCGGTGTCCTGTGCGAATCTAAGTGTGCGTTCTCTAATTCTCTCCTTCTCTCTTTCTCTCTCTCGGAGGACCTGAGCCCTAGGACCATGCCCCAGGACTACCTGACATGATGACTCCTTGCTGTCCCCAGTCCACCTGGCTGTGCTGCTGCTCCAGTTTCAACTGTTCTGCCTTATTATTATTCGACCATGCTGGTCATTTATGAACATTTGAACATCTTGGCCATGTTCTGTTATAATCTCCACCCGGCACAGCCAGAAGAGGACTGGCCATCCCACATATGCTCTCTCTAATTCTCTCTTTCTTTCTCTCTCTCGGAGGACCTGAGCCATAGGACCATGCCCCAGGAATACCTGACATGATGACTCCTTGCTGTCCCCAGTCCACCTGACTGTGCTGCTGCTCCAGTTTCAACTATTCTGCCTTATTATTATTCGACCATGCTGGTCATTTATGAACATTTGAACATCTTGACCATGTTTTGTTATAATCTCCACCCGGCACAGCCAGAAGAGGACTGGCCACCCCACATAGCCTGGTTCCTCTCTAGGTTTCTTCCTAGGTTTTGGCCTTTCTAGGGAGTTTTTCCTAGCCACCGTGCTTCTACACCTGCATTGCTTGCTGTTTGGGGTTTTAGGCTGGGTTTATGTACAGCACTTTGAGATATCAGCTGATGTACGAAGGGCTATATAAATAAATTTGATTTTGATTTGATAACATGTTTCCCAAAACACCACGCAGAGAGAACGTTTGCTAATGCTTCGAACACACCGACTGTGTCATTGTACACAATAGTAGGTAGCATCATCTGGATATGTATCCGGGTGGCAGGTAGCATGGTGGTTGAGCCAGTTACTGAAAGGTTGCTAGATCGAATCCCCGAGCTGACAAGGTAAAAATATGTTCTTCTGCTCCCCTAAACAAGACAGTTAACCCACTGTTCCCCGGTAGGCCATCATTGTAAATAGGAAATTGCTCTTAACTGACTTGCCTAGTTAAATGAAGTTAAATACAAAAAAAGTGTGATGCATGCAACAAAAGTTCAACATTCACCTTCTGCTACCATTTCTGTCAAGCCATCAACACATAATTTCGATAAATCCAACATAGGCACCACACTGTAATTGCCTCTGCAACGCAAACACAGTGTTTCATTGGAAATTCATGTAATTCTGGTGTACCAAAATGCAATGACACTATCGGTATGATCGATCTGTAAGTGTGCCTTTAAGGCATGTATGTGTAACAATGGTTTTGGGAAACAGCTCGGAGATGTTTTATTTTATTTCACCTTTATTTAACCAAGTAGGCAAGTTGAGAACAAGTTCTTATTTACAATTGCGACCTGGCCAAGATAAAGCAAAGCAGTTCGACACATACAACGACACAGAATTACACATGGAGTAAAACAAACATACAGTCAATAATACAGTATAAACAAGTCTATATACGATGTGAGCAAATGAGGTGAGATAAGGGAGGTAAAGGCAAAAAAAAGGCCATGGTTGCAAAGCAAATACAATATAGCAAGTAAAACACTGGAATGGTAGATTTGCAGTGGAAGAAAGTGCAAAGGAGCAAAATAAATAATAAAATACAGTAGGGAAAGAGGTAGTTGTTTAGGCTAAATTATAGGTGGGCTATGTACAGGTGCAGTAATCTGTGAGTTGCTCTGACAGTTGGTGCTTAAAGCTAGTGAGGGAGATAAGTGTTTCCAGTTTCAGAGATTTTTGTAGTTCGTTCCAGTCATTGGCAGCAGAGAACTGGAAGGAGAGGCGGCCAAATAAATAATTGGTTTTAACGATGCTCATACAAAGGTTCTAATGATGAATGAACGTAAACGCGGGGCACAGGGCCAAACACACCGAAGCGTCATTGCATTGTGGTACACCAGAATTACATTCATTTCCAATGAAACGCTGTGTTTGCCTTGCAGCATTGCGTTGCAGAGGCAGTTCGTTCGTATGCGTCAAACTGTATGCATAGACGGTTTGACAGAAATGGTAGCAGAAGGTGAATGTTGAATTTTTGTTGCATACATATCCAAATGATGCTGCGTACTATTTACTATTTTTCACAAAAGACGCTTAATAGTACGCAGCATCGCAATGCTGCAAGGCAAACGCAGCGTTTCATTGGAAATTAATATAATTCTGGTGTAGCAAAACGCAATTACTGTCGGTGTGTTTGAAGCGTTAGAGCGCAACATAGGCTACCATTTTAGCCACAATCGTAGTGGTCGAAGTTGGCAGAGTTCGCTAAATTATTATGGATAATGTTAATGACATACTTGTAAATGTTCTGTAATAAATTACTAAAACAACTTTAGCTGTCACCTTGCTTAATTTGCTACACTAGCTAGCTATGTACCTACTTCCCTCTCGGTAACGTTAACAGAACTGCGGGAAAGTAGTAACGTAACTCCACAGGCGAGGGTGAAGCGGGAAAGTAGTAACGTTACTCGGCAGGCGAGGGTGGAGGACACTGTCCCGGTGTTGTGAAACACCGACTTGCCACTCTCCCACTGAGTAGACTGTGTCCCGGTGACATCCAGATGGTTACCAATATTATTTACCAAAGTTATTTCTCATGAAGGCTGATATCCTACTTGGGAGGAGAACATGTGGCCATGTTAACTACTGCCGGCAACAACGTGATACAGCTGCCGAGTGGGCAGCATCTCAATACCACACACTTGGTCCTCCGCACCAGCTAGTCGTCAAGCTTCCTGAAGACTAACGTTAACCAATTGGCGACCAATATTACAGGTTATTGCTCGCTCGCCCTTTAAAATAAACAAAACTAACTCGAGCCCAGTATTTAATATATGTTTGTGTGTGAAGCCTTAGACAACTTTCCACATTGGGCGGACAATTTGTTTTTCTAATTCGGAAAATCGAATTTCACCACCTGTGTTGTTGGTGGCGTGGAGCTCACGCAGCATCCGGCCCTCAGCTTGCATGTCTCACAGCGTCTGAGGTATGATCTTCAATCAGACTCTACTCGATAAAACAAGCAGATCTGCAACAGCTAGCTAGCTAAGTTGCTAGCTAATGGATAGAGGGACATAGGGAGGAGCTTTCTAGGGCTAGCTAGCTAGCCGTGTAGCTAGCCTGTTCTGAGTCCGACTCAGTCCCAGATCTTTTTGTTCAATCATGACAACTTCTTGTCACATGAGAACAGTCACTCTTTCTAGCGCTAGCTAACAGGCAACAATAGCAAGTCAGCTAAAGTTTGCTAGGTAGAGATATTTTGACAGCTAGCGGAACATGACTTTAGTTGCTTCGTCCAGCAACGAACCATTGTTCATTAATATCTCGTTGCGGGACAAAGCAAGACTTTCTGTCCCCCCCATCAACTACGACAGCTGCTAGCTAAGCTAAAGGCAAGCAAGTCAGCTTAGTGCAGCCGGCTCTTTTAGTCCACACTCGAGAAAATAATCAATACATATTTGCATGTCGTGTATGCTTCGTTTATATACCACTTTGTTAGGCTACTATTTATGCTAGAATCACAGGATGAGACAAGCTACTCACCAGTCTTGTTGCAATATTGAGTGGGTAGATAATGATTCACAGAGCATGCGCAAAGCCTGGTTCAGAATATGTAGATAGAAATGTAATACATAGAATGAACAGTCCATATACAGATGTTATAATAATAGGCCTACTGGAACATTCTTATTTGTAGGCGTCATTGAAGGTCTATCTGACCTCTCCCCATTCAGATCAGAGTTTACAGATCAACTTGCCAATGGCAGGATCTCACGGTTTCATAAGATATGAGCAGTCTGTGCAAAAGAGGGAAAGTGGGCAGACTGTGCGTAAAAACACTGCTATTAGGCTGCAGCACAACTGTTTCCCTTCCAATGTAAACATATCACATTTAGAATCCCATTGAAAAGGTAAAATATAAGGCTACGTCTCCATCTGCCGGTGTCATGAGGTGCGTGCATGGTGATATACCGGGGAATTCATATTTGTGGGGCAATTCAATTGTGCTACAGCGTCATTACGCACGACCAGAATCGGTGATGTAAAACATAGCTAAGCCGAACGAGTTGTCCATATCGTTTATAGAGCCCAGAGACAGATGTCTAGTTCCGCAGGCTGCGGCAGCTCACACCTGCGCGATTAGTTACAAATCCTCTGACATCAGCACTGCACCAAGTGGACAGTTCCATCGATGCTCGGGAAAGGAACAGCCTCCACCTAAAAATAGTAGAAAATATCAATGTATTTAAAATATATATATATTTTAGTCTAGGCCTATTAACGTTTTATTTAAATAGATTCGTTTTCGAAAATCGTCCTTCATGCGCTTATGTTATGGGGATAATGTAAAACTCCGTGTGTATTGGGTCGGTCTGCCTAAACCTATATAAGCACTGCAGCCAAAGTTTTCCAAAGCCTCTCTTGCCAACCGCAAAGATGAACTACGGATCTGACCACTATACCTCGTCATCCTACCGAAAGATCTACAGGGACGCTCCTCGTTTCTCACCCTCAACCTCTCGTATGAGTAGTCCTTCCGCCTCCTCCCGCAGTTCTGTGTCCTCCACCAGTTACAGGTCTGCGGTGTCTCTCCCCCGCAGCAGTGCGTCATCGCTGGGCTACTACAGAAGGACCGGTCAGTCTTCTTCCTTTTCGACGGTGCCAGGTGACAGCCTCGAATTGACTCAATCCTCCGTCCTCAGCAATGAGTTGAAAGTCACCCGAACCAATGAGAAGGAACAACTGCAGGGTCTCAATGACCGCTTCGCCATGTTCATCGAGAAAGTGCGTACCCTGGAGCAGCAGAACAAAGTCTTGGAGACGGAGCTGGTGACCCTGCGCCAGAGGCAGCACGAGCCATCCCGCATCGCGGACCTATACCAGCAGGAGATGCGCGAGCTTCGCGCGCAAGTGGAGGAGATCGGCAGCGAGAAAGCCCACATTCTCATCGATAGGGACAACTTAGAAGAAGACATGCACAAGCTTAGGGCCAAATATGAGGAGGAGATAAGGGCGCGCGAGGAGGCTGAGCAGACCCTGCGGTCGTTCAAAAAGGACGTGGATGACGCCACCATGGCGCGGCTGGATCTAGAGCGCAAAGTGGAGGGCCTCCTGGATGAGATATCCTTCCTGAGGAAGGTCCACGACGAGGAGGTGGCCGAACTGAGCGGTATGGTCCAGGCAGCTCATGTGTCAGTCGAGGTAGAGCTGGCCAAACCCGACCTCACTTCGGCTCTGAAAGAGATCCGCAATCAGTACGAGACTCTGGCTTCTAAGAACCTGCACTCCGCGGAAGAGTGGTATAAATCCAAGTTTGCCAATCTCAACGAGCAGGCCACCAGGAGCAATGAGGCAATGCGGGCCAGCAGGGAGGAGATCAACGAATTCAGGAGACAACTGCAGTCCAAGACAATTGAGTTGGAGACCCTACATGGCATCAACGAGTCTTTGGAACGGCAGATTCGAGAGACAGAAGATGGACACAATCTTGAAATCGCAGGTTTGCAGGTAAAATACGTTTGTTTGCACTTGACAGCTCTCTTTCTCACACATACACGCACCCCTCCTTGCACAGGTGCGCCTGTGTTGGGGAAGTGAGAACATGTGTACGCATGACGGAAAAGTAAGATTACGCAAATGATTTGTAAATAAACACATTTCAATGCATGATTTATATTGCAATGGGTAGCCGTCTTTGCATCTTAAAACATTGTTATTATTTTGAGACTGTTGTATGTTCTGGGATAACACATCTGGAAGTCAACCTTCCCTGTCCATGGTTCTGAAATGCTCTAAATTTGCAACCGCATGAAGTGGCAGGGTCGCCCACGAGCTCTCTAAATAAAGAGGATTTCTAACAGATATCAGCAACAGTAAACGTCTGCTTGAATCATCACAGCTGGTTGTCGTGTCCTGTCCAGCTGAGAAAGTGTTATAAGACTGACCATGAGAGCCCGCGGGGGCTCGTGTGACGTGATGTCATGTGTTCATCATATCACTATCACGCTGCTTGACATGACAGGAAACATAACGGCCCGTCGACGTCAGAGTAGTCTACGAACCTAGCTTCAACCCCGTAGAGTAATCACCAAATGCAGTGCATTATACTGAACGAACCCCGTGTATTTATACTACCCTAAATCGGATTAGTGGTCATCCGTTTATGACCTCTTGCGCAAGCGTTCAAATACTCTTCCTTGCCACCCACGAGCGAACACTTTACTAGGCTACTGTGTCCTTATAGATAATTCAATGCATATGGTTACCTAGAAATTCAGATTAAACAAAGAGTAGGGCTCAAGGAAAGGATATAGATTAAGTATTCCCACCTGGACTAAGTTTTTTTCCTTGGTCCATGTAATGACATTCAGTACTGAGAGGCCTTCTGCAATGGAGATGTTAAGGTCGAATTTGTTTCTTCCTTTCACCTAAACAGGATACCATTGGGCACCTGGACAATGATTTGCGGAACATCAAGAATGACATGGCTCAGCATCTTCGAGAGTACCAGGATCTGCTCAATGTCAAAATGGCTCTGGACATTGAAATAGCTGCCTACAGGTAATTTACATCTACCAGGACCTGTGACCAGGGTCTGTTAGCAAAGTCTTAGTGATTCCCATTATGGGAATATACCCTTGCCCTCCATACTCTTTCAAAAATAATGTTACAATATGTTAGTCACTAATCACTCTCAGCTATAAATGTATTGACAAAATACTTGTTGACCTGTGTTTGGCCTTCAGAAAACTGCTGGAGGGAGAGGAAACTCACTTTAGCGCCTCAAACCATGGCACCAGTCACTTTGGATACCAGCCACGTGCCTCAAGCTATGCACGGAGTACCAATAAGGACAAAGAGGCTGCTCAGAAAGATGGCTTCAAGGAGATCACTGAGGAAAAAGTGGAGAAGAGCGATGAAGCAGATATCAACTCAAACAACTAGACAACATAAATTCAGAGCTTGCAAGCCAGTTATCTAAAGGCACAGAGAAAATGTACTGTATATCTTACATTATTACTGGGATGCATTATGTGCAGCTGAGCACTGCTACACTCTCCAGTTTCAATTAAAATAGTGGAAATCGAGATCGTCTTTGTTAGTAATATGAAAGGAATATGGAAGGTAGGTAGGTAGTTGAAAGGAGTGATAATTTTGTAATTTAAACAAATATATTTTAATGAAATGTATATATTTTTGTGGCCTGGTTGCCTGATCTGTATGTGTTTTAGCCAACTCTTCTGTCTTTCGTTGTTATGCCATGCAAATACAGTACATGGCTAATATTTTTGGGAGTTGGTGCTGTTGATGAAGCCATTAAAAATGTACTGTAACCATTTTGTCCCTATTTATTGAACATTGTCAATAAATGACTGAAGTCTTTTCACTGCCTCCTCAGATCCCCCACCGAGTCGAGCAGAGCGGGAAGGATACAAATAGGTTTGATAAAGATCCAGGCCACACACTGAGCTGAGAGAGGATATTAACTCTCCACGGCTAATTGGCTTGGCATTTGGATCAACTTGAAAATCATCCTTTCAATGCCGACAACCTACTAAAGACAAACACATCGTTATTCTCATTTTAGTTACTGAAGAGTGAAGACTTCCCATAACCTCCCTGTCCCTCTCTGAAAAGCTCTGGCTACTGCATGAGCTCAGGGTTAGTCCAAGCTCAGTGACTAAGAGTATGACACTGCACTGAACAGATCAAGCCTCACCCCTAGAGTCACATTCCTTCTTCAGAGCCATATTACAGGTCAAAACAAACATCCTTAGCATATCCACGTGACCAGAAATCAGAATCACATAATTACCATATCCACACCGGCTAATGCAAAATGTAGCCATATAAAACACAATGGGTATATAATATTGCATAGTATTTTATTAGTGTTAATATTGAGAAACTGCAAGTATTAAAACCCAACTTGTTGTATTGGTTGTATCAAAAAGGCCTGTTTGAATTATCTTCAAGTAACAGCTGTGTGTGTCTCTAAACTCTGGTCAGGAAAAACTTGAATGGTTAATCAATATTCAAAACAATGACATGAAGTGACACTAAGAGTGTACAGACAGTCTGTACAAACGTTCAAAGCTCTAAAATGATGTAAAATAAGGAAACAGTACAGATTACAGATACAGTGTACATTTAACTCATAACTAGTGTTTCAAAAACATGAGATTTTGGTAGTAGTAGCATGACGGGTCCTTTTTCTCTTTGAGCCCTCTGAAATCACTTCAGTCTCTCAGACTGAAAACTATAACCTAACCATAACAATTTACAGAAGAAGGCATCTGGAAAATAGTCAGGCAAGTAGGCAGAGAGGAGAAGACTTGATTCTGTAAGGCATTAGTAACAAGAATGAAGACCGTGGTTCCCTGAAGGTCAGCATTAATATCAGGATCACATCCATCTCACTTTCCCCTCACATGTGAGCAGGCAGCACCAGTCCAAAGTGGAGAACCAAAATACCATCCTGGGAATAAAAACACATACAAGAAAAATAAGCACACAAACTCATAAATGGAGGCTAACGATATCAGGACTATTTCCAGAGAGAGTGACTAGGAGTACATAGGGTCTTGAGTGGACCCACCTGTAGAGCATCGTCTCCCAGGGAGCCCTGAACCTCTCGCAGCGACTGGTAACGGTCCAGGAGGTGGTCTCCACACACGACATCCACCTGCACCACAACATCATATCATTTCCACAGACTGCATGACATCATGTGAGAGTGATACACTGAGCGATAACATACAGTTGAAGTCGGAAGTTTACATACACCAAATAGTTTAAACTGCCTTTAAATTGTTGAACTTGGGTCAAACGTTTCAGGTAGCCTTTCACAAGCTTCCCACAATAAGTTGGGTGAATATTGGCCCATTCCTCCTGACAGAGCTGGTGAAACCGAGTCAGTAGGCCTCCTTGCAGGCACACGCTTTTTCAGTTCTGTCCACAAATGTTCTATAGGATTGAGGTCAGGGCTTTGTGATGGACACTCCAATACCTTGACTTTGTTGTCTTTAAGCCATTTTGCCACAACTTTGGAAGTATGCTTGGGGTCATTGGCCATTTGGAAGACCCATTTGCGACCAAGCTTTAACTTCCTGACTGATGTCTTGAGATATTGCTTCAATATATCCACATAATTTTCCATCCTCATGATTCCATCTGTTTTGTGAAGTGCGCCAGTCCCTCCTGCAGCAAAGCACCCCACAACATGATGCTGCCACTCCCGTGCTTCATGGTTGGGATGGTGTTCTTCGGCTTGCAAACCTCCCCCTTTTCCTCCAAACATAACAATGGTCATTATGGCCAAACAGTTCTATTTTTGTTTCATCAGACCAGAGGACATTTCTCCAAAAAGTACGATCTTTGTCCCCATGTGCAATTGCAAACCGTAGTCTGGCTTTCTTATGGCGGTTTTGGAGCAGTGTCTTTTTCCTTGCTGAGCGGCCTTTCAGGTTATATCGATATAGGACTCGTTTTACTGTGGATATAGATATTTTTGTACCTGTTTCCTCCAGCATCTTCACAAGGTCCTTTGCTGTTGTTCTGGGATTGATTTGCACTTTTCCAGGCTGTTTAAAGGCACAGTAAACTTAGTGTATGTAAACTTCTGAACCACTGGAATTGTGATACAGTGAATTATATGTGAAATAATCTGTCTGTAAACAATTGTTGGAAAAATGACTGGTGTCATGCACAAAGTAGATGTCTTAATCGACTTGCCAAAACTATAGTTTGTTAACAAGAAATTTGTGGATTAGTTGAAAAACAAGTTTTAATGACTACAACCTAAGTGTATGTAAACTTCTAACTTCAACTGTACATGGGAGTCGTCAGCAGGTAGCCTAGCAGTTAAGAGAGTTGGGCCAGTAACCAAAATGTTATTGGTTCGAATCCCCGAGCAGACTATGTGAACAATCCTCCGATGTGCCCTCGAGCAAGGCAAGTAACCATAATTGCTCCTGTAAGTCACTCTAGAAAACTGCGTCTGCTCAATGACTCCAATGTAATGGGGGGGCATATCTGAGGGGAAACTGGTAGCTGCAGTTTGGGATGAGCAAATGAAAACAGAAAAAAGGCTACTGATCAATTTCAATAAGACATAGAAATAGTTTTCCTGAATAATCACAGTTCCACCCCTGGTTTAGAACTGACCTCAATAAAAATGAACAGAACTCTGGACAACGTCAATGCTTTTGTGATAGTGCTTACAATCTGTTCTCCTGCTACTCAGACCACAGCTGAGCTCTGGGTTAGTTCCCCTTCCTCTGTCCTCTGCAACTCTTACTCCCCATGTTTCCCCAGACGAGGCCGGTGAGTGCCAAGAAATCAGCCTAAGCCTATAATCCCTGTCCAAGTGTGTTACTGCTAAACACGCTATGTACAGGTAGCTCTGCTCCCTGGTTGTGTTGTTACACTCTGCACTTTCATGTTAGACAAAATAACACTCTTCTCTCTCTGTCCTTGGGTGAGCTTAAGGTGCATCGACCTCTCACTTAGCTGCTTAGCCCGGATGCCCTAGATTGCAACAATGCAGTACACTAAGGTATATTTCAGGGGATGTGATTGAGATGGACTCCTCACACACAGGTATACACACAATGACATTTAAACATGCCTCTTTCTTGAAGCAGAGAGCCCTCTCACATAACGAGCAGATATTACGCATGTACATAATTACGCCTTTCTCTTTCTGGCATCTTGCCAGGTTTCCCTTTCAGAAATAGTTCATAACCTAATCAGACATCCTGGTAAAGTCAATGTGAAACTCCTCCCACTGACCTGGCAGGTAGGACTCAGCTCCATCTTCCTCCTGATGAAAAGTTCCACATGGCGGACAGTGGCTTCTCCCGACACTCGCACGTACCGCCTCTCCAAAGGCTGGCCAGGTACACCAGTGTTACAGATTTCAATCCCTTATTCATTTGAGCATTATATCAATATAACTAAAACAACTCAATTTCACAACATTAGTTTATGTATGACCATTCCTATATAGTGGATAGCAGCATTATCGCTGGTACTGTTATTTATTTTAAAATATCGTACAACTGTCATTAAAACTCGAGAAAAGAGCTTGTCAGCAGTAATTACCTTATAGTTGTTAATGCCTTCTTCCGCTCTGGATCAAAACAAAAACACAACATTACATAGAATTTTCTTAATCCCTGCAACCAATTATGTAAAGTTAACCATCAATCTCGTAACTTGAAATGTTCGCCCTAGTGCCTATTCACTCAATGGAAGAACTGTAGCACAGCAGCACATCTACTGGGGAGACAAGAATGACCAGAGACAAACATAAACAATAACATTTCAACATTTCTTACTGAATATCCCCCATCCCTCAAATAGAAGATACTAATGCTAGGGAGAGACTCACCCCACAAACTCCAGCTGCAGAGACACATCCAGTTCAGGAGGGATGGTGAAGACAGACTGGGGCAGCAACTCCCTCCTCTGCTTCTGGTTCTTCAGCACAGGGACCGCGGGGGACGCCACTACTGAGGTCACAGAGAAAGACGAGCGTTACAGTGGCATTAGGGGTACGCTCCACACACAGCAATGAGACAGACAGAGACTGACACATGGCTAACACTTCAGTCTTCAAATACGCAAACCCTTCATATAAACAAAGATCCATCACATATCAGCCAAAAAACAAGTAACATCAACAACAAATAAATAATATTTTATACCTGGTTTAGGCACCTCCAGTCCTCTCTGTTTGTAAAAATCTATCATCCTTGCTCTCTCCACTGCAAAGAAAATGAAGAGTAAGAACAATATTAATTTAAACTGCCAAACAAAAGATTGAAATGAGAAAATGTGAGAAATGGAAGGCTTGTGGATACTTACATTCTTCTAGATGTGGCAGCATCTTGTAAACAATATCTTGCAACTGTCTGTCAGGCCTGTGGAGGTAAAAATACCCACCATACAGTAAGTATTTACATACCTGTATATAACCTATAGATCACTATATTCATTGATAATGGGCCAATGGGAGAGTTATAGTTATCTGCTGCAAAGCAGACTTCTGCACACGTTGTTTCAGTGAAAATGTCAGTTTATCGTGGCAACGTTTTCATTTAAAATGAGTTTGCACTAGGGCTGCACCCATTTAGTCGACTGGTCGATTGTTTGGTCGATTGTTTGGTCGATAGGCTGTTAGTCGACCAAGATTCTTTTAGTTGAGCAGTGGCAAATATATATAAACAAATTATGGCACACGAAACACCTGCCTGATTCACACCTGTCAGAGGGGATTAATCCATTGTGGAGGCCGCTAGTGATGGCACACCAGTATCACCAATAGCAACATTTACCATTAATTCCCATAATTTCTAATCTACCATGTTTGTTTGGTTACGGTAATTTCTGTTAATGCATTCAATATATTATTACAGTCCTACCGTTGTCATTGTAGGAGTGGACATGCACCTGATTCCGCATATAAAAGTAGACTAGTCTACTTGTTCTGCGCGCAATGTAGACCTATAAGAGTGCCCATTTGGGGATCTGATACTATTTCTGATTTCCTTAACTCACCATGACTGCAGAGCTCCTCAAAGCAACTTTTTTTCTCTCACCTCAAACACCAGGTAAACAAAGTCTGTCTTTACATCCATTGAGAATGACAATAGTTCCTCAACGTAGCCTATTTTTTTTTAAATCTTTCCAGCTCTCTTCAGGTGCTTCAGGCCTGACCATGTTAATGCAATGTTTCAAGTTCCTTGCTGACAGACCATGTGCAGCCAATGTGATTTATAGGATACTTATTTTTAAATCAGGATATTTTCTACCTGCGGGCTGCAAAGTTTTGTTGGCTTATGTAGGCTATTTTTACATATCGGCAATGGCAATAGAAGTTACTTTTAGATTTGTATAATTTGTATTAAGATGTAATGTGGTTAATCAAATTTTATTTTGAGACATGAAGACTATTATAAACTAAACTCTTCCACAAAAATGTGCATGTGAAAATCATAACCGGCATGCAGATCAGTAGAAATGGCACTTCAAATGGTAAAGATTGCCGACCGCTGGTGTAGCCTATTACCGGTAACTTTAGGAGCATAATGCAGAATCTGAGAAGGCCAGTAGCAGGGGACAACAGGATGGATCTCTGGCTCTCTCTTTAGTAATTTGTCTTCATTTTTAAATCACAGTGCTTAAAGCATCAGACAAGCTCAATGGCCTAGATATAGTTGATTTTATTCAAACATAGGGTGTGTCTATACATGTCAAAATACATGTTTTAAAATGTCCACCAATCGATTGGTCGAAAGAACAGACGATTCTTGGCTAGTTTGCATATTAGTCATCTGTACATTTGTGTCTCTTTGGACTGTGCAGAAGGCAGAGTTGTGCACAGCGGTTCGGTAGACAAGCGTGTGTGCTTGGAATGGATAAAAGTGGCATCTACTGATAGACATATCAGAACCTGTGTGTCACACCAGGACATTGTGTACCAGGTAACTCCCCAGCAGGGAGGGTAACCATAGAAATGTCACCTTAAAAAGAACACTAATGAGGACAAGCAGAAAAACAACCTTTGATCGCTCTTTTTGAACAACTCTCATAAACAACATGAACCGATGTCTTCAAATTCAAAACCTCTGATACAATTGAACAAGACAAGAGCATGGGTGCTCTTAGACATCAGAGGCAGGCATGTTTACCTTATATTGTACAGTGGTTGTGTCTGGTGGACCACAATGCTGCAATTGGGACACCTGTTGCTGTAGAAGAAGTGCTTCACGATGCAGCTTTTACAAACTGGGAAAGGGAAAACGCATAACAAAGCAGTTATGACTAATGTGATGAGACTGAAGTGATTGCATTCCTATTTCAGGAATTTTCATCTCAATCATTGTATCTCACAAGTGTGCAGACACTCTGTTATGGTGGTGGCATCGATGAGGAATCCGCAGCAGAGAGCACAGCGGATATATGGGTAGAATTGATTAAGAGGAAGTTCAGGCTGTGAAAAGATGCAAAAACATGCATAATGTCATTCCACACTACAGGGCATCACATTTACAGAGTACAAACCATTGTAACTACCATGTAACTAACGTTACCATATTCATAACAGTATATTATGACTCGCCACTCTAGCAATATAAGAAACGCTAACGTTAGATATTGCCCAAGTCTCCAGTACTGTACCTCATCCTCGGAGTCAACATTATTGGATGTCCCATCGTGGTCTTCAGAGCCATCGTTGTCAACGCTGTTCTGGCGGCTACCATCGGTTGGTGTCGCCTCTTCTGAATTCTGACCGACACTCAAGCAACCTGGTCTTTCGAGTTCCTTGGTCCTGTCCTCCATGTTACTGCAATTTGTGTTGATTTCTACGCCAATAAATTTTTCAATTAATCAATAATTTGATATTCACCTGACCCTGGTCTGTCCGTTGAGGGGCAGTGTTGCTAACGTTAGCAAGCGTGCTGGCTACGGTTGCAAGCTCAATGAATACACAACGATAACAGTCCTACCTTTACCTGAACGGACTACCTATTAACCACATACGTATTTTAACCATTAAACATTAGCACAAATTAAACTAACAAAACCAAATGTAACAGTTGCTAGCTAGCTACTTTTGTTGTCCTTCGACTTTCAGCAACTTCCGGGTTGGCGCCATGGTGGTGAAACTAGCCAATGAAATCCAAGCTGAGCAGAGTCCCATAGAAATAGAACGTATAGAATGGAGCACAGTTGCTTTCTCTTATCGTGCATCAAATGAATGAATATTCATTAATATGACATAAATTAATACTTAGAACAGGGGTCTCCAACCCTGTTCCTGTAGATTTTCGCTCCAACCCCAGTTTTAACTAACCTGGTTCAGTTTATCAACTAGCTATTAGTATTGGGTGTGCTAGATTATGGTTGGAGTGAAAACCTGCAGGAGGGTAGCTCTCCAGGAATAGAGTTGCAGAGCCCTGGATTAGAACATACTAATTAATGTGTTTATTTTTTACTTGATGGTTTATTTAAGTTTTATCAAACGTATCTCCTATAGGCTTACTATTGGTAGCTAGCTATACATGGATCTAAGTTTATGGATCAGGTGCCGTCAGGCAATGTCCTTTAAAATATCTAACTATTAATTTGGCCATGCAAGACACAGGGAAACATGAGAAATGGTTCCATGGCAGTAATATACCCTGGCCAGCAGGGAGCACAGAACCCAGCCCCGCAAGCAGCAAAGTCCTCATGGTGTCATATCATATGCCATCAGATAGAAGTGCTTCAGTATTTCACTTGGTTGTTGCATCTCTCATATTTTAAAACAGGGATTCAGTGACTCAATGTATACAGTAATTATTCCTTATGGTGTGTGGTACCATTTGGATTGTGGTTCATCAATTAAAGCCTTCAAATCATATGCAAACTGGTTTATGTACACTTAACATACTGTGTGTCAACTCCTACCTCTACCTTGTCTGCTTTGAGATCACAGTCACTGTGTGAGTGTTCAGGGAGTGTTGTGCTGGAGCATGTTGAGTGCGACATCTCTGAATCTGACAGCAGCAAGTCTGAGCAGCACAGGCATTCATCTCCCTTCTCATTCCTGCCTTCTCATTCCTGCATTCCTGTCCACTATTCAAGTACCATATTTAATTATCATCCATCACCCCTTGGTGCTCCTGATTTGTCAATCAACGTATTCTTATCGGCAGACTCAACAGCCTTCGTTTCTCTAATGACTGCCCTTGCCTGGTTCACTAACTACTTCTCAGATAGAGTTCAGTGTGTCAAATCGGAGGGCCTGCTGTCCGGACCTCTGGCAGTCTCTATGGGGCTGTCACAGGGTTCAATTCTTGGGCCGACTCTTTTCTCTGTATATATCAATGATGTCGCTCTTGCTGCGGGTGATTCTTTGATCCACCTCTACACAGACGACACCACTCTGTATACTTCTGGCCCTTCTTAGGACACTGTGTTAATAAACCTACAAACGAGCTTCAATGCCATACAACACTCCTTCCGTGGACTCCAACTGCTCTTAAATGCAAGCAAAACGAAATGCCTGCTCTTCAACCGATCTGCCTGCACCCGCCCGCCCGACTACCATCACTACTCTGGATCGTTCTAACTTAGAATATGTGGACAACTATAAATACCTAGGTGTCTGGCTAGACTGTAAACTCTCCTTCCAGACTCACATTAAGCATCTCCAATCCAAAGTTAAATCTAGAATCGGCTTCCTATTTCGCAACAAAGCCTCCTTCACTCATGCTGCTAAACATACCCTTTTAAAACTGAATATCCTACCGATCCTTGACTTCGGCGATGTCATTTACAAAATAGCCTCCAACACTCTACTCAGCAAATTGGATACTGTCTATCACAGTGTCATCTGTTTTGTCACCAAAGCCCCATATACTACCCACCACTGCGACCTGTATGCTCTCGTTGGCTGGTCCTCGCTACATATTCGTTGCCAAACCCACTGGCTCCAGGTAATCTTTAAATCTTTGCTAGATAAAGATCCGCCTTATCTCAGCTCACTGGTCACCATAGCAGCACCCACCCGTAGCACAAGCTCCAGCAGGTATATTTCACTGGTACTCCCCAACTCCTCCTTTGGCCACCTTTCCTTCCAGTTGTCTGCTGCCAATGACTGGAACGAATTGCAAAATCACTGAAGTTGGAGGCTTATATCTCCCTTACTAACTTTAAGCGTCAGCTGTCAGAGCAGCTTACCGATCGCTGCAGCTGTACACAGCCCGTCTGTAAATAGCCCATCCAACCAACTACCTACCTCATCCCCATATTTGTTTTTGTTTTTCTGCTCTTTTGCACACCAGTATTTCTACCTGCACATCCTTATCTGCACATATATCACTCCAGTGTAAATTGCTAAATTGTAATTACTTCGCCACTATTGGCCTATTTATTGCCTTACCTCCTTACTTCATTTGCACACACTGTACACCTATTTTTCAATTGTGTTATTGACTGTACAAATGTTTATCCCATGTGTAACTCTGTGTTGTTTTTGTTGCACTGCTTTGCTTTATCTTGGCCAAGTCGCAGTTGTAAATTAGAACTTGTTCTCAACTGGCATACCTGGTTAAATAAAGGTGAAATTAAAAATTAAAAAATAATAATAATTGGTTGGAGTAGGTTTGGAACCAGCTGCACTGATTATGTATGATTGGATACTGGAAAGTGTCTCAAGACGCTTAGAACAGTCAAGTCAGGAAGGAAAAAAATATTCCAAAATTGAATTCACTACAAAATCATGGTTCAATCTTGGGTCAGTGTCACGACTTCTGCCGAAGTCGGCCCCTCTCCTTGTTTGGGCGCGTTCGGTGGTCTTCTAGCTATCGTTTTCTAGCTTTTCATTTTCCATTTGTTTTGTCTTTGTCTTACACACCTGGTTTTTATCCCCCAATTACTTGTTCATTATTTAACCCTCTGTTCCCCCAAGTTTGTTTGTGAATAATTGTTTGTTGTATTTACGGTCCGTATTGTGGGCTCAGTAATATCGACTTGATTTGTAAGTCTTGAGTAAATTTACGTGTATTACTGCGCCTGACTACTCTGCACCAGCTACACCCAGACCTATTACAGTCAGAGTTTGTATCCACTGACCATTACACTGAATATTTGAAGATGAAGGTGAAGACAAACTTGAAGGCAAGGACGTAATATTATAAATCCAGCCCATCTTGGTTGTGGATATTTAGCATTAATCTATTTTCTGTTCACAGAAGTTCACGATAGTCAAGCAGTACTTATACTGAACATAAATATAAACGCGACATGCAACAAATTCAAAGATTACAGTTCATATAATCAAAATCAGTCAATTGAAATAAACTCATTAGGCCTTAATCTATGGATTTCACATGACTGGGCAGGGGCGCATCCATGGGTGGGCCTGGGACGGCATAGGCCTACACACTTGGGAGCCAGGTCCACCCACTGGGGAACCAGGCCCAGCCAATCAGAATAAACTTTTCTCTACAAAAGGGCTTTATTGGACACACTGCCCAATTCTCTAAAACGATGTTGAAGCCGGCTTATGGTAGAGAAATGAACATAACATTTTCTGGCAACAGCTCTGGTGGACATTCCTTCAGTCAAAATGCCAATTTCATGCTCCCTCAAAACTTGAGACATCTGTGGCATTGTGTTGTGTGACAAATCTGCCCATTTTAGAGTGGACTTGATTGTCCCCCGCACAAGCTGGGTATGTGTAATGATCATGCTGTTTAATCAGCTTCTTGATATGCCACACCTGTCAGATGGATGGATTATCTTGACAAAGGATAACATGCTCACTAACAGGGAGGTAAAAAAAAACATTTGTGCACAGATTGTTTTTAGAAATAATACTTTTTGTGAGTATAGGACATTTCTGGCATCTTTTATTTCAGCTCATGAAACATGGGACCAAACACTTTATGTTGCATTTATATTTTTGTTCAGTATAGTTAGGTGGATTCAGTGGAGCACAGCTAAGGCCATGCAGGGTCAGCTGAATATACAGCATTTGCATGCTTAATGCTAAAGAATGAATGACATCAGAGTTCTCAATATCACTGATACACTACACTTTATTGAAAGTCAGTTATAATACAAAACAATTCCTTAGAAATAACTTAAAGACTATATATTTAATTGAATTGCGATGGCATTTGCGTCCCTCAGCTTTTCAACCATGAAAAACACTTTATGACAAATAGTTACACATCATACACATTTTTTGTTTATATTGAACTGTTTATGAATGATAAAACATAAAGCAAGTCATTTCTACTGCAAAACTGTATCTTTAATGAATTGTTTAAAGAGACTTCACTAGTCGTGTTAGTATCCTTCCTAATACATCTCCTCCAGAATCTAATCGAGCATCTGACGCAATTACGTAAGATTTTAGTTCTGGGTTTCTGAGATGACTCATTACACAAAAGATATACAAGGACCTTGAGCATTCTCTCCAAGAAAAACTCTTATCGCAGGAGTAGTCTATATTAAAGAAAGTTGTTAACTATTCATACCCTTTTAGAGTGTTATAATATGGTGTGGATAAATAAAGTGTTATTAGTGTTAGGCTAATCAATTTAAATGAAGAGAAATTACATTGTGAGCGATTAATCATATAACTTGAGTAAATTAAGGGTTAATGACATTAGATCTGAGCAGCTGTGGTCTCCATTTAAGAAAATCCTCAATTACAAAAAATGTGTCATTGGTATTACCAACATTACATTGTCTTCTGACAGGTGGGTCACTCCCACGCGATGCCCGTCCCTCAACCCGACAGTGCAGGCAGAATGGTTGCACTTTCTGACATACGATAATGGCATCATTGGTGTTACTACTCCTAGCGGTGGCAGAAGGTTATCGTCAAAATTACTTAAAGTCATTAATCGGCCATATTAATTTATTTAGAATGGGAAGATATACCCAAATACATTTAAATAAAAACAACAATGAAGTAAATGTCTTCCAAAATGCCATGCCCAAAAGGCACTGCAAATCAAGAATGACCCTGATGTGTTATTTAGAGACAGGGTCACTGTACCCTATGTCATAGCTGGATACCTCACAGGCCCATATTGGCAGCTATGAGCGTGGTATGTGGGTGTCACCTCCATCCAGGTCCTATGTTACTCATCGACCAATCAGACACCCTATCTTCAATTGGCAACATGGGATGGAGGGTACTGACAGTTTGTCAGTTTGTCCCCCAATATTGTTCTATGAGTTCCACTTGAAAGTCTTATCTCACACACACCTGCAGGGCTCTAACACCTTCAAAGAGTGGAGTGGATTTAAATAGTCTGTCAGAACTAGGATAGGGATATATGGGAGAGGTCAGGATGGAATGCCTGATTCCCTTCACCTGGACCAGGGTGTGATTTTTAGGGGTCAGGCGGTCTGGGAGAGGCAGGTTGGGACTGTAGTTAGTGGTGTTGAGGTGCTGTGGTGGGGTCCTTCTCTCCTCTCACACCTCCATTGGGCTCTGGGGCCTCTCTGCGCCCTGTGGGGGGTCTGGCTGCAAACGGCAGATAGGTTTGTTGCACATAGGGCAGACACTGCGGATCTCCAGCCATTTTAACAGACACCTGCATGGGGGCAGAGCGAGGAAGGTATTATATTATAGACATACAGAGAGAGAGAGAGAGCGAGAGAGAGAGAGAGAGAGAGAGAGAGAGAGAGAGAGAGAGAGAGAGAGAAAGAGAAAGAGAGAGAGACTGACAGAAAACAGAGGAAAATATTTACAATGTGCAGAGTGTGAGCATAGCCTTGCTATTGGGAGAGGCCGCCATCGGCAGACCTGGCTCTCAAGAGACGAAATGTGTGCCCAATGCCCACAAAATGTGGTGGAAACTGAGCTGCACCTTCGGACAAATATATGACGATATGAGACACACATATTTCCCTCAGATTTCTAGGATCCAAAAGACATTGATAAGCTCCATTATCTGTTAGGTAAAATACCGCAGTGTGTGATCATCGCAGCAATAAGTGTGACCTGTGACCTGTTGCGATAATTTTAGGGCAACCGATGGAGCACATATTTATCTGGTTATATTTATGTGGCTATTTATTTTCCCCTTGCCATTTGTACTTCTACTATTTGCACATTGTAACAACACTGTAGACAGTTAATAATATAACAATTCAGGGAAGGTTAAACTGTACACACCACCCTACATATTACCATATAGGCCATTGGCTACTAACATGTCAAACATATCCTGTGAGAGAAGTCATTAGACCAGGGCAGGGGAGTCAAACTCATTTTGCCCCGGGGGCCACATTCAGTCTTCAATGAGGCGGCACTGAAAATGTGTTATATTTAATTGGCGTCGAAATTTGAAAGAAATTGTTTTGGGATTTTTTTATGCTCATTTCGGCAATTTTTGAAACTCAAAACACACGCGGGCCAAATTGAATGGGCTTGCATATGTTTGACACCTCTGGACTAGGGAGAGGCAGATGGCGTGTGTTAGGGGTAAACAGGCTTATATGGTCAAATGACAAAGTCACACAGACAGTAAATGCCTGTCACCTTGACACTGCACCTGGAGGGCTTTATTATGGTTTTCGTCTCTGTTTTTCTTTACATTACAATTTTAGTGTTTCATTGCATTTGATGTTCTTCCTTCTGAGTATATCTTCAGTTGTTCACTTCACGCCATCAAAGCCAAGACTGTGGGGAGGGACTTACTTCTTGTGGAAGGCATGTGAGCAGGGACACACTCCAAGTTCGTCTCTGCTTTTGAACTGTTCTAAGCACACTGCACAGGTCTGCTGTAGGATGGGAAAGAGATCAACACTCCTTCAGAAAACAAACTCTCTCACTCCCCACCATAACCCTCTAAGGCCAGGGCCAATATTCTATCCCCCTGCTGAAACAAAATGTTGTTATTTGTAAAGTGCATAGCTGGACCAATGAAGTCAACTTACTCCAAGAAGACTCAGTTTCTTTCCTGCTCCTTTCAAAACAACCTAGAAACAAAGATGCATATAATGTGACAGAGGGAACTATTTTATACAATAAAATAAAAACAAAAGAACAGCTTTATAAATGAACATAAATACGTCAACAACAACATCTGCCGATCCAAAGCTGCCAAGATGCAAAAGATCAAAGCCATCATGAATTGAGAAATTTACAACTTTTTTGAAGAGTTTTATTTAGTGTCTGTATGTCTGACACTACAAAAAAATCCAGACTGTATCACATCCGGCCGTGATTGGGAGTCACATAGGGCGGCGCACAATTGGCCAAGCGTTGTCCGGGTTTGGCCGGGTTAGACCATCATTGTAAATAAGAATTTGTTCTTAACTGATTTGCCTAGTTAAATAAAGGTTCAATATAAAACGTTTTTACAACAACAACAAAAAATATTCAAAGATGAAACTACCTCATTATATCCGTATTGCTCCCTTGTGCCTTGTCGCCTTAACCTGAAACAGAATTATTAAAAGGGATTTTCAAATATTATTTTGGACATAATTCCATATTAGATTGATCAGATGCATATCTGTATTCATAGTTGTGACATCCAAAGATTAGATTTCAATTGACTGATTTCCTTCTATAAACTGTAACTCAGTCAAATATTTGAAATTGTTGCTTGTTGCTTTTATATTTTTCTTCAGTACATCTCATCTCTCTGTCATATCATGTCTCATCTTGCCCAATGTGTCGGCATGGAGACCAGTTTTCCCTATTGTATTCACATGAATGTCAAATGCAAGTCACAATGTGTCTACACTTAGCTGTGCTACAGCTGCAAAGCACTTGATCAGGAGCAAATTTTCGTATGTCTTTTTTGGTTCTTTATCTGGACAACAAGAAAGTGTAGAAAACATTGCCTCAGATTTGGCCAAAAAAACACATTTAGCTCCAGGTTGAAACACAGTCTTAACAAAAAAGCCTGGCAGCTGATGATGTCATGAGGTTGTTCAACACCTAGCATTGATCACATTGCCGTTTAAAACCTATTGTACTACCTGATTGGAGCAGCAGGTAGCCTAGTGGTTAGAGCGTTGGACTAGTAACCGAAAGGTTGCAAAATTGAATCCCCGACCTGACAAGGTAAAAATCTGTCGTTCTGCCCCTGAACAAGGCAGTTAACCCACTGTTCCTAGGCTGTCACTGAAAATAAGAATTTGTTATTAACTGACTTGCCTAGTTAAATGAAGGTAAAAAAATAAAAAATAATAATTGTGCCAGCCTCAGGGTTGTACTTCCCGAATAAGTTTTTTAACGTTGTTGTCTACAAAGAAAGCTACAGCTGACTATGGGTTACTGAGAGTACCAAGCCCATAAGTCATTGACCTTGCTTAATGATATTGCCCCTACAGTCTTAGAAAAAAGGTGTTATCTAGAACCTACACGGGTTCTCCGGCTGTCCACATAGGACAACCCTTCGAAGAACCCTTGTTGGCTCCAGCTAGAACTATTTTGGTTCCAGGTAGAACTGTTTGGGTTCCCTGTAGAGCCCTTTCAACAGAGGGTCTACATGGAACCCAAATGGTTCTTCCTGGAACCAAAAATTGTTTTTTACCTGGAAACAAAAAGGGTTCTCATCTGGGGACAACCGTAGAACCTTTATTGAACCCTTTTTTTCCAAGAATGTAGGTGAGCCTCACCTGAACATGTAGCAGCAGAAGATCAGGCTGAGCATGAAGATGAAGAGGCCGATGCCCAGGATGATGACGTACACGTTGAGGGGCAGGTTGTAGATGTCTTCCGATGTCATCTTGCCGTAAGGGTCTGAGATCTGCGATCTTAAACCGCACAGACATCCTGAGAGGAGGAAGACAGAGAGAGGAAGAAGACAGAGAGCCTTGAGTCTACTTGACCAAACTCTACAGGCCCTTCTGTCCTCACACACAAAAGACAAGAGTTCAGTGCGTGCGTCATTCTCAATAATGGATTCTGAAGCACATTTCAGTGACTTGTGTGTTTCATTTAAAATGTAGAGAGGAGGTTATGCATTCGAGGAATTAGTATGTTTTACATGTGGCATTTCAAAACATGAAGTGGTGTGTGTGTGTTGGTGTGTTCATCTACTAAGTGCACAGAGGATATTTTACATCTGAAACAGACTGAATCAAATGAAATGTGGAATTTGGAATGTCTTATTAGCATAAATGTTTAGTATTATTTTATACTGTGCAGTAGGCTGCACATTGTCTGTCTGGCCAGCACTGGACTCGTGGTTAATCTCATTGCATGTGTGCTCCCAAGGCTGGCATGCATATTGCATACTGTTAGCCACTCAGCAGCTTCTTGTTTCAAATATCAATATAACACTACTTCCATTGTTGAACTCCATTGAGTTGCACAAACTTTACACAAAGTACTAAGTTACTTCAACTGAAAAGTGAGCTGTCAGTGGGAGTGGGGTGTGTGTTGGACCAGCTCCCCCATTAAGGCCTGTGTGTGTGTGATGTGTGTGTGTGTGTGTGTCCCATGTCTGAAGGCCACCCCAGAAGCCAGGCACTACATAATGACAACAAGAAAAACACTTTAGTAACATTCCTTGGAGGCTAATCTGTTACGAAACATTTCCATAACCAATGTCTCCAGCACAGAAATATTCCACAACCACATATTCTCTCCATTCATGGTCCTTTAAACACAAACTCTATCCCTATAATTAAACATCTAAAAGCAATTACATAGGAATAACAAACTTATTTTTGTTGGACTGGAATGTGTTACACATCCCACATACAAAAATACTACAGTTTATTATAAAATACAATAGAATTTACTATAGAATTCTGTAGTAAACTGTAGTATACTGTAGAATACTATACTCCACACTGTAATATCCCTCAATCATCTGTAGTACTTACTATATAATCTTGTAGTATACTGTAGAATACTATACACTATAGTACACTATAGTATCCATAGATCATGTGTAGTACTTACTATATAATTTTATAGTATACTGTAGAATACTATAGTAAATACTACAGTCATGTCTGCAAAAGCACTAGTGACAACAAAAACACAAAACATGTTCAATTATAGTAATACTACAGTATTTGATTTGCATATACCCCTCCCAATCCCGGCCCCCATATCCCAATTTGTGCCACCCATTAGTAAGAAACCTACATGCCAGGTATAGACCATATATTGTGTTCCCAACAGGTTTTGGTACATTTGCTCTTTTAGTATTTGTCCAGTAGGTTTCATCAAGGAGAAAGCCCCCGCTTCTATGTCAAATATAGTAAAACAGAAAACACGAAAACACTATAGTAAATACTACAGTCATGTCTGTAAAAACACTACAGTGAATACTATTGTATATAAAGACAGCAACACTAAAGTATTTATACCATATTATACTATAGTCTTTTTTTCACGTGGATTGTTCGTCGGCCTGGGGATGTGAGTGTGTGTATAGTGCATTCAGAAAGTATTCATACCTCTTGCCTTAATCCACATTTTGTTGTTACAGTCTGAAGTCAAAATGGATTAAATAGATTTTTTTTTCTCTCCCCCTTCAACACACAATACCCCATAATGAAAAAATAAAAACATGTTTTTAGACATTTTTTCTTGGGAACTTTGAAGAGACCCCTGGAGGCATGTATTGTGGGGTATGTATCTTGAATATTTCATTGCTGACAGGCAAAACAGTTTGGGAATATATCAACAAATACCAAAAGATCGTTTTTGGGTGGAGTTTTCCTGTAATAGCAAGGCGTGCTGCTCTGTTTTGAGCCAGCTGCAGCTTTGCAGGTCTTTCTGTACTGCACTTGACCATATTACTGGACAGTAATCAAGATGGGACAAGACCAGAGCCTGAACAACTAGAACAGTTGATGTTAGTGTCAAAAACACATAACATATTTTTATAACATACATACCCCTCCCCCATCTTCACAACAACTACAGTTGAAGTCGGAAGTTTACATACACCTCAGCCAAATACATTTAAACTCAGTTTTTCACAATCCCTGACATTTAATCCTAGTAAAAATTCCCTGTTTTAGGTCAGTTAGGATCACCACTTTATTTTAAGAATAATAGTAGAGAGAATGATTTATTTCAGCTTTTATTTCTTTCATCACATTCCCAGTGGGTCTGAGGTTTACATACACTCAATTAGTAATTGGTAGCATTGCCTTTAAATTGTTGAACTTGGGTCAAACGTTTCAGGTAGCCTTCCACAAGCTTCCCACAATAAGTTGGGTGAATTTTGGCCCATTCCTCATGACAGAGCTGGTGTAACTGAGTCAGGTTTGTAGGCCTCCTTGCTCGCACACGCTTTTTCAGTTCTGCCCACAAATGTCTATAGGATTGAGGTCAGGGCTTTGTGATGGCCACTTCAATACCTTGACTTTGTTGTCCTTAAGTCATTTTGCCACAACTTTGGAAATATGCTTGGGGTCATTGTCCATTTGGAAGACCCATTTCTGACCAAGTTTTAACTTCCTGACTGATGTCTTGAGATGTTGCTTCAATATATACACATAATTGTCCTCCCTCATGATGCCATCTATTTTGTGAAGTGCACCAGTCCCTACTGCAACAAAGCACCCTCACAACAAGATGCTGCCAACCCCATGCTTCATGGTTGGGATGGTGTTCTTCGGCTTGCAAGCCTCCCCCTTTTTCCTCAAAACATAACAATGGGCATTATGGCCAAAGTTCTATTTTTGTTTAATCAGACCAAAGGACATTTCTCCAAAAAGTACGATCTTTGTCCCCATTTGCAGTTGCAAACCGTAGTCTGGCTTTCTTATGGCAGTTTTGGAGCAGTGGCTTCTTCCTTGCTGGGCGGGCTTTCAGGTTATGTCGATATAGGACTCATTTTTACTGTGGATATAGATACTTTTGTACCTGCTTCCTCCAGCATCTTCACAAGGTCCTTTGCTGTTGTTCTGGGATTGATTTGCACTTTTTGCACCAAAGTACGTTCATCTCTGGGAGAAAGAAAGCGTCTCCTTCCTGAGCGGTATGACGGCTGCGTGGTCCCATGGTGTTTATACTTGCGTACTATTGTTTGTATAGATGAATGTGGTACATTCAGGCGTTTGGAAATTGCTCCCAAGGATGAACCAGACTTGAGGAGGTCTACAATCTTTTTTCGGAGGTCTTGGCGGATTTCTTTTGATTTTCCCATGATGTCAAGCAAAGAGGCACTGAGTTTAAAGGTAGGCCTTGAAATACATCCACAAGTACACCTCCAATTGACTCAAATTATGTCAATTAGCCTATCAGAAGTTTCGAAAGCCATGACATCATATTCTGGAATTTTCCAGGCTGTTTAAAGGCATAGTCAACTTAGTGTATGTAAACTTCTGACCCACTGAAATTGTGATACAGTGAATTATATGTGAAATAATCTGTCTGTAAACAATTGTTGGAAAAATACTTGTGTTATTCACAAAGTAGATGTCCTAAACGACTTGCCAAAACTATAGTTTGTTAACAAGAAATGTGTGGAGTGGTTGAAAAACTAGTTGTAATGACTCCAACCTAAGTGTATGTAAACTTCCGACTTCAACTGTATGTCAATATGTCTTGCCCATGATAATTTACCATCCAATGTTATACCTAAGAGTTTAGCTTCCTCAACTTGCTCAATAGTCACACCCTTTAATATACAACTCCAGTTGAGGTTCTGCTGACATGTAGAGTGTGGCATCATTTGTAAAAATAGAGAAGAGTAATGGCCCAAGGGAACTTCCCTGAAGGACACCTCACTGTACATATCTGATGTTAGAGAAGCTTCCATTGAAGAACACTCTCTGGGTTCGATTGGATAAATAACTCTCCAACCATGTGATGGCAGGTGATGTAGATCCGCTTTTCGTTTTGATGCACCTCAGTGCTGGGACAATCTGCAGATCTTGTTGAAATTAAAGGTTTTGTAGCCGCTCAGGCAGTTTAGGGTAGAAATAGAAGACCTGATAGCTGTGAGATGTAGATGTTATCGAGGATTGTATCTGAGATTTTTATGTATTTTTGTGTATTTTATCTGTTGCTTGTATTCTATAAAATGTGTCAATTGTAAAATGCAGGTCACTCTTGTGAAGGAGACCTTGGTCTCAATGGGACTTCCTGTTAGCAAGTGAGTTTTTTCAATGACAGTTTATGATCAATAACATCAAAGGTTGCACTGAAATCTAACAATACTGCTCCAACTATCATCTTATTATCAATTTCTTTTAACCAATCATCAATAATCTAAGTTAGTGCAGTACAAGTTGAGAATAGGCAGCACACTGATTGCGTGGCTGTTAGCACCAGCAAAGGGTGCTTTACTATTTTTAGACAAAGGAATTAATTTAGCTTCCTTCCATGCCTGTGGACAGACACACTCCTTTTAGGCTTTGGATAAAGACATAGCAAATATGCGTGGCAATATAGCCTGCTAGCATTCTCAATAGTTTCCCATCTAGGTTGTCTATACCTGGTGGCGTATCATTATTGATGGATAACAATGGTTTTTCCACCTCTCCCACAATAACTTGACCCAATTCAAATCAGCATTCCTTCTATTTCATTATTAGATCGTAATATGATAGTTCACGATTCAATGTTGTCATTTCACTTCTAAGTTTTTCCACTTTACTAGTGAAATAGGCATCGAAATGATTGGCAAAAACGAAAGGTTTTGTTATAAATGACCCATCAACTTCAATGAACGATGGAGATGAATTGGGTTTTCTGCCCATGATATCATTTAAGGTACTCCAAAGTTTTTTTACATTGTGTTTTATGTCATTTATCTTTGTTTGGTAATATAATTTCTTCTTTTTTGTGTTAAGTTCAGTCACAACTTTTCTCAATTTACGGTATGTCAACCAATCAACTGAGCAGTCTGACTTGTTTGCCACCTCCTTTGCATAATTTATTTGAACCATAAAATGCTTCAATTCATCATCAGTCCAGGGGGTTCTAACAGTTCTCACAGTTCATTTCTTTACAGGTGGATGCTGGTCAACACTTGGTATGAATCATTTTACTGTGTGTGTGTGTGTGTGAGAGAGAGAGAGAGAGCTGGATTTCACAAGAATGGCCTACAGGCCTAGAGTGTGTGTCACCTGGGAGGACCACAATGGAAAAACCCTCTACTCAGACGTTTAGGCGTGCGTGGGTGTGTGTGTGTGTGTGTGTGTGTGTGTGTGTGTGTGTGTGTGTGTGTGTGTGTGTGTGTGTGTGTGTGTGTGTGTGTGTGTGTGTGTGTGTGTGTGTGTGTGTGTGTGTGTGTGTGTGTGTGTGTGTGTGTGTGTGTGTGTGCATGCTCTGAGGGGAGATGGGGAATTGGGTTCTTTCAGTCCATGCAGCCATTTTAGACTTCATCAGCAGAACTATCTAGGGAGAGAATGTTGAGTAACCCTAAGGTCTAATACCACCCATAGTCCCACAATGAGTAGAGTACTTTCTGGGTCAAAGGTCCCTCTTTGCCTGTGTGAAGGTCAGGCCAGAAGGGCCATTCCACCGGCTCTGTCTCTGAGGGGGTGGAGTGCTGGGTTTGGGTGAGAGGGGTGGGGGGCATCTGTAATCTTAGGAGGATGTTAGTAAATCATTGATAGTCAAGCTCTAAGAGGTAGGCCACTCTGTGAACACATGATGTCTGGGAGAGTGTTTAGGGCTCAGCGTTAAAAAGAAAGGCACACAAAACAGGCAGGACCATAAGAGTCGTATCCACTCAGATGCAAACCAATTGTAACGTGACAATACATTGTTACACCACAAACACAAAGGTCATTGTTACGCGACGAAACATTGGACGGACATACTCACCGTTACACCACCGGACCGGGTGCATGAAATCAGCTTCCAAATGGCCAGAGACCCAGGGAATCAGTGGATTGGGGTGAAAACGTCTGAAGTCAATCACGACCACTAGGGTCACTGTGTCTGCGGTCACAACCAGTCCTAGGTCTTTGTTTGTTGGGGTGCAGACAGATTGAGAAGATTGTCCCCAGATAAGTCACTGTCTTCCAAACTCTCCTGTCCCCAATGAAAAGGACTGATTACTCAAACCTTGTTGTGTTTGTAGGCTGAGTCAATCCCTTTGGGATAAAACTCTCAGTTCCTCAAGAAACTCTCTTGTGGATGATGGTCTGTTTTCCAGTAAAACATTACAAAAACAAGTCACTCATTGTTGAAATCAACTCTCCTTTGTGATGCTTTAGGTAAGCATGATGTGAATAATCAAGCAACAATGTCATCAGGAATTGATAGGTACTTTTTTCAATCCAAAATCAAGCTCAAAACAAATGTGAAAAGGTATTGTGGAATCAAATACGTCCGTGTTGCAATGGCTCCACTCTTCAAATAAACCAAAAGATATCCGGATCATAGCGTTGTTTATACTAGGATATAAACATCCAAACCTGGCAGGTTAAAGACACATCAATGTCATTGTTAATAGTCCAAAAGGAGAGAAACATTGTCACAAGGCTTACCCCTACCTCCCCTGCTCCTCTGAGGTCCTCTGTTTTACTCTCCTTCTCTCTCTTTCTCTCTGCCTCCTCCTTCGTCTCGACATAGATTTCCTCTCTTGCTGTTAAAACCTGCCTCTGCCAATTATGGGAGACAAAGGAAAGACGTGAATGGCTCCCTGCAGTGCCCAGTGTTCCTGTGAAAGCAGCTCCTCATGCCCGCACTGGCGTTGTGCTCTCTGCTCTGTCAGCCCCAGCCATCTGCCCCCCCCCCCCTTCAAACCAGACAAAGAGGAGGTGAAAAAAAGAGAGAGAAAAAATTAGCCTAACACTGCTAAGTTTAACCCAGGCAGCACCTCTCCTCTGGTCCCAGTCTCTCTTTTTCTCTCTTGGCTCTCAGTCCTGCTTCCTCATAATGGAGCAAGTGAGCACGCCTCCTCAGCTCAGTTTGTAAACATATCCCTGCTCATGTGATTCGCTGTCTGCATCACAGCTCTACTTTCACCCGCCCCCTCCTTTCTCTCTGCCTTGCTCACTTTCCCTCTCATTTTACTTCCCTCCCTCCCCTGCCCTCTTTCCAGCTATAAGCTATTACTAGGCGACAACAGAGCAGGAGCCATATAGGCAGATAGGCAGAAAGGCAAGCAGGCAGACAGCAGGCAGACAGATGGGTTGAGTTCCTGGTCGACTACATTGCAGACGCCATGCCAGAGCTTACAACGCATGGATACATATTCAACATATCAGCTAACAACATCATTTGATATAGCAATCTGATGCTTGACTGCACAGTCAATGACGTGGCAACTATTGGTTGATGCAATGCAGTTGGGCAGGAACTCGACCATGGTAACATAGACAGACATGAGGACAAACAGGCAAACAGATAGGTACACATGAACGGCTTCTAGACCAGGGATGGGCCGGGGGTGGGGAGGTCATATGGGTACTCAGCCCCGCGAGCAACTGAGGCCTCTCATGATGAGTTCAGATAACTGTCCTATACAGATAAGCAGACAATCAGATGGGTTTGACAGTCGGACAATCAGGCAGCCAGTGAATCTGATAGTCAGAGAGACAAGCAGATAAACACACACACACACACACACACACACACACACACACACACACACACACACACACACAGAGAGAGAGAGAGACAGAGACAGAGACAGAGACAGAGACAGAGACAGACACAGACACAGACACAGACAGATTTAGCAACTATCTTAGAGATACCCAGGACGACAGGCATAATAGGTCGTTTTTATGGAAAATAACGAAGAAAAAAGCAACAGAACTGAATCCTGACAGAGAAAACGGTGCTCTGTCTACGAGCTGATGTTTGGAAGTGCAGGATGTTACAGTAACAGGCCATCTAGTCTGAGAGCTTGTCTCTTATTGAGAGGGAGGGTAAAACACCTCCATAAAATGTTCTGTTAAACATGGACCCTGAACTAGACACAATAAGCATATAAACACAAACTCCGAAAAAATACTTTGGACTATCGTCCTTTATCAACCATTACAACCATTTGAAAACTGGAAGAGAGCAGAAGTAAATGGGGAACAATGACAGTGTAACGTTGGGAACATTAGTTCAATCCATATTTGAGTCCATTCCAATTTACTTCCAATAGTTATCAGGTGCCATCACTAGCCGAAGGGTGTAATAAATACAAATGTGGGACAATACAAGTAAAAGACTAATCTACCCAGGTCAGTGTTCTTCAACCCTGGTCAGGTGGACATGCTTTTGCTCCAGCCCTGTGCTTACACACCGGATTCTTTCAACTAATCAAGGACTTGACTATTAAGTTAATTAGTTGAATGTCTCAGTGCTGGGCTGGAACAAAAGCCTGCACTCCCAGTGGGTTCCCAGGATCATGGCTGAAGAACACTGGGGTGTCCAGTGCCAGTCAGCTCAGAGTGTCCATCTCTTTCTCCATGGCGTCTATGTTGTTCTCCACACTGTACTGGGCCCACTTGTTGAGGCGGCTATAGAGGGGCAATCCCCTTTTCTCTCTGTACAAGCAGACCCCAGTGATCCGGTTCCACTCTGTACTAGAGATGGGGCTGGCATTCTGGTGCTCCTCCAGCTGCTGTTTCTCCTCTTTCTCCAGGGCCACGAAGCCAAAGTAGCTCTTAACACTCTCAACAGCCAGGATACGGGAGTGCACGTCGGCCGTGCGCTGGAAGAGGTCGTGCTCGTTGGAGCGGAACTGGGACCAGTACGCCTCCTGTTGGTAGCCCAGGGGAGAGCAGCAGCGCTTCATGCACAGCAGGAGGAACAGAACCACTGCCATCCCCGCCACCATCAGCCACCCTAGCAGCTGAAAGGAACAACACCATGACAAATCCCCACAGGAAGAGAAGCCGAACAGCCAAGAAACAAATTCAGGAAACACAAGGGCAGTGATAAGCCATTTAATGTAATGACACTGTGATAAATCATTTGCATTTGTACTTCCTCTTTCCACCAGCTATAATGCCACAAACATAGTGTTATCAAACACACAGGAAAATAAAATGGAATAGTGGATTTAGATCAAATTAAATACCTGAGACTCGTACTTCAGCCGGCGTTCAATCTCCGCCCAAAAACCCTGCATCTCCTGTGGGACCGTGGACTTACAGGGAAACCTGGCCATGACCTCTAACCCCTGTCCAGAGGGAAAACCTTCCAAGGTTGAAGGGTCCACAAACTCACTGAGGGCACAGACATAGGCCTCCCCACGTAACAGTGAGATGACAGCCCACGTCACTGGAGCCACGGCCGCTCTGCCAATGATAGTGCCCAGAACGGCGAAGGCAGCCGCCCCCGATAGTTTCCGGCACCTCCTGAGGCGGCACTCAGACACCAGATCCCAGGTACTCTTATTCAGCATGATGCCAACGAGGTAGAATGCCAGGGCGGGCACCCCGATGGCTGCCAGGCCATAGAGATAGTTCCGCCCGGAGGAGCACGGGCAGTCGAAGGCAAATATGTTGTACATGGTCTGACTGGCCACCGTGCCCAGGGCTATCAGGCCATTGAAGATCATTACGTCCTTGCTCTTGAAGAAGAGCGAGACAAACTTGAAGTTCTCTGTGATGAGAGCAGCCATTTTGAAATGTTTGGTGTGTTGTCTGACACTGGAGAGCAATGGAGGGTTTTCCTATTTTGGAGCTTGCACACAGGGGAGTCACGCTATAGAAAGTGAGGGAGATACATGAGATCTTTGTAATCTGAGCTGCCCGGTAAGATAATATGGCGATAAGAGCATTCTATGCACTGGTAATTGAGGCTGCAACAACTGGGAATGCCTACTTCATTGACTAATGGATTTCATTTCATCGAAGAACATAAAATTATGTTTATACATGTATTTCCTGGTAAACTGACGCAGATCAACTGCATAACTTTAGCATTGGTTCATACTAGCACATTCTGTGTGGAGCTAAAGCCTTAACAGAAGCCATGTGATTCCACAGGAAAAGAACAGAGAAGAAAATCTGGAATCAATGAAGTCATGCAAACTTACATTCTATAGCCGGGAGATAGGATATTTGAGGTACATTCTTTGTGTAGAACGGTTGAAAAACAAAATCTGTGAGTAAAAGCAAAAATGGGTATATGATTTCCTAAAGTACCAAAGAGTCCATGCTGGTAGGTTCGGGGGGAGAAACATTCCTCTTTGTGTGTGTTGTCTGGGCATAATTCAGTGACTCATCGTTGGGAACTGCCCTCCGGTTTCCTCTTTCTTTTTGAACTGAAAACACATGTTGAATGATCACAGAGCAACATGGTGGCTGCAAGCTGACTACTATCTCAGAGCAACTGACTACATCTAAGAAACTACACATAAAATATAAACAATATTCAATTGCACTTTATTTTACAGTACAGAAATGACCAGTTGTTTACCAAAACACATGTATGGTAAAATGGTAATTACACAGTAGTAACCAATGAATTACTTTGGGATTCATTAAATCTATCACCATTAGTACCAGGTACCTTTTTAAGAATAACTAGCATAATGTAAAGTGTTGAATAACTCAGTCCATCTCTAATTTGCATCTGTCTGATATCTATGGAGTTGAGCAGTATGTAAAATGAACTATGCAGAACAAGTCAGTCTAAATCCCAGCACATTCCAATACCCCCAGGCACATAGTTTCTAGGTACACTCTATATTATGCAGCCCATGGAAAACAGTAATAAGCAAATAAGTACTATTTACACAATCACACACACATCTAAACGTCTGAGTAGAGGGTTTTTCCATTGTCGTCCTCCCAGGTGACACACACTCTAGGCCTGTAGGCCATTCTAGTGACATCCAGCTCAGGTTTACACTGGAACCATGTTTGAAGCAGCTGATCCATCTGTTCCTGCTGGGTAATCCCATGGAGTCTCTCCTCCTCCTCTTCCACCATATCTTCTTTCCTCCTGTACCTGACTTCGGGTGAGAGAGGCAGTCTTCGCACTGCGTTTTCCCGCATGCCCTCGAAGAACTGCACCACGCACTTGCGGGCAAAACCGCAGCACGCACATCTAGTCGAAGGGCTTCTGCTCGATGTCCAGGTAGTTGCTCCAGTAGCGTGCCCGAAGGTTGGTGGCATGGTCATTGAAGCAGGGCTTGATGAGACGGCCCAGTGCACCCAAAAGAATGAAGAAGAGGAGGATAGGCCATCCAATAGCCTGTCAGGGAAGTATAGTATAAAGCGTTGGCATTCGGAATAGAGAATGGAGGACATTAGTCATCAGGACGATTGTTTTGGACACCCCTGCATTAGGAGTAGGATTTAAGTGACTAACAAAACCCTACCTACCTGAACAGTGCAACCACATTTTTGCCGATTTGAATATTAAATCCATCAACTCAAATACGCAAAGTAATGACATGAGTTTCAGGGTTACTTAAAAATGGGAGTACACTCACTTGGGAGTAGCGGCGCACGTAGCGTGAAACAGCTTTACGGAATGTGATATTCCTGAAGACCAAGTCCTCCTCGCAAGACACCTTGGCCATGAGCTAGACCAGGTCCAGTCCAGTGTTGTCGGGCATGCCTGTGGAAAAATAGAGTACAACTAAGTTAAAGTTAGTGTTTGAGTCCAAGTTAGAATGTTACAAGACTAGACTAGACAAGACTAGTTTTACTCTGGGTGAGGGCTTGGGTCAAAGTCAGAGTTGGAGATACAGTCTGCTATTAGTTAAGGTGATACTGTCATTAAATGGTGTTGTGGTTATAGCTACCAGAGAACGGCTTGGGGTCTACACTCAGGCCAAAAGCACAGATGAAGATCTTCCCATCCAGCAGAGTGACCAGAATCCACACCATTGGCGCCTGTAGAGCCCTATACATCATGGCAGAGAACATGTACCTGGAGAGGGTTATAACATCCCAATAATTACAGGAAGTAGTTGTAGTTGTTGGACTAAAAGCTGTGATGATAGGGGTAATGGTGGTAGTAAACACATGAACATGAGATGGTTTGACAGCAGCACTTGAAAACTCACTTGACAATGGCATGATCTTTGCTTCTCTTCCCAATGGGTCTCAACCATTCTTCCATCATGATTCCCGTGTGTCGATTGAACAAGATTCCCAGGAAGAAGAATATTAAAGGTGGGACAAACATCACCCCCAGTGCGTAGAGTTTGTTATATTGTGGAATACAGGGGCAGTTGAAGTCAAAGCTGGTTTAGAGGTTCACACTGATAAGGGCCAGTACGATGCAGGGTTGGACTGAAAATACTGCTGAACTAACTTCAGACATTCCATGGTTTAGTTAGACCGAAGTCTTATGGAACACGTATGACAATGATCCAGTAAAGTTACTGTACAAAAGTAACTGTAACTGTAAACACCTTATTTTAAAAACAAGTAGGAAAGATTTGCACTACCACAAAATAGTCCTTACTAAAGAATCCGCTGAATTCAAGTGTTGAATCAAAATGTTACTGCCGTACTAGTATTTTTTGGTGCTTTTTTAGAGGTAGTCTTACAAGTCCGAGCAGAGAAGTTGAAAATGCACCAGCCAGGTTAGTGTCCTCTGTGACCACACCCCAGTAATGTGTGTGCAAGGCTGAGCACCCTGACACCAGAGGCTTTAGGAGAGAATGGAGGGTGTGCTCACTAGCTCCTACTGAGCAGGTGCAAGCGAATTCAACACTGTTTAACAATTACTGACCTTTGAATGACAGAATGTGCTTTTAATGACTGCTGTACTCATCAGATCCAGTATTTTAAAGTACTTAAGTCGTATCTGTACTTTATTTATATTTGACAACGTTCACTACAATCCTAATGAAAATAATGTACTTTTTATTCATGCACTTATCCCTGGTCTGATCTTGCGGCCTCATTAAAAACAAATGCTTTGTTTGTGAAGATGTCTGAGTGTTGGAGAGTACCCCTGGCTATCCGTACATTAAAATAAGAAAACGGTGCCATCTGGTTAGGCTAATATAAGGAATTTGAAATGTATACCTTGACTTTTGATACTTAAGTATATTTAAAACCAAATAATTATATTAGTAAAGTAGTATTTTACTGGATGACTCACTTTTACTTGAGTAATTATCAATGGTATGTTTACTTTTACTGAAGTATGACAAATGAGTACTTTTTCCATCACTGGTCTTTTCTATAGCTGTTTTACTCTGATTAAGTATGTGAACGGTTTGGTGGGTCACTTATTGATCCCCAACCATGACATATGTATCAAACATTGTTTTTATACATGTGAAAACATGCATAACCTTTTCAAAAGGCACAGTCATCTTTTTTGGCACATGCCTACTGCCAGACCGTCTGTACGTAAGCAGCACTACGTTCCACTATTATAAGGAATAGAACTCACATGATCATAACACATTCAGGAGATACGGTTTATTTTTTAAAGGGGTTGCATACAAAACAATTAAAAGGGAATGGTCTCAGCTTGTAAAGAAATACCTTTCCTTACATAAAAGTGCTAGGAGTTCTGGTCCAACATACAGTATCAATTAACCCATTTAGTGAACTGAACAAGATATGAGTACAGCATTTACTTTAGCATGTATTGTGAAAAGTAATTGGTTCCAATGCAAAAATGTTTTTTTTAAATTTTTTAAAATGACTTCCAAGTAAATGAATCACTGCACCTAAAGTGGTTAAAAAAAAAAGTCCAGAGTATCCAACTCTACAACAATAATAACAATGGCAGGTAAGAAAGATGTCAAAGCTGTTAGAATACTTTAGTTTCAGTCTCCCTGGTTAAAGACTCCACTATAACCAACAGTATTTGATAAACGCTACAACAAAAATAAACTTCAACAAAAAGGAAGTTAATAACAGACGCATAAACTTTACAATGAAATACACTTTCTTCAAGTATAAAGCCAGTTGTTCTAGGAGGACGGCTTGAGTAAGTCTTCTGGTTTCAGTCTCAGTAGTATAACCAACAGCAGCGTTGTGGACCCTTAGGATCTAGCTCAAGATCTTTTTGGTTATGACTTTAGGAGTAGCTCGTCTTCTTTCAAACTCTGGTCAAGTTGATCTCAGATGATTCCTTGGCTTCGATAACTTTGAAGACTCCAACCTTCTGTTTTGAGCTCCTCTTGGCCTTGTCTGGAAGGAGCCAAATGATTACATTCATACAATTGAGCCCAAACAAAAGCTAGGTTTATAATGACAACAGATGTTGAGGGTTCGTCAGGGGGCCATTCTACAGGGGATGGCACCGGAGCTCTACAGTGGTAAAGCACGCCGACAAAGGATCTGTGTATTCTAGAAAGCACCACGACATCCCATTCCATGACAGGTGTTTTTAATCGAACTCACCTAGTAGGTCACTGCGGTCCAGCAGAAACTCCAGGTCCTCGTCACTAATGACCTTCCCCGTGGTGCTTTTCACCTCCCTGAGAAAGACGGTCATTAGATAACAATAGACTTTGACCAACTTACTATGCATTTGACATTTCATAATGAACATTGATCGACAATCTCGTACTTCTCGTAATCTCTTGCGCTGAGAAGATCCATCAGCTCAGACACATCAACACAGCTCTTGGTCTGTTTGAGCTCAGCTTTTCCTCCTTTGAATTTGTCTGAAGTTAAGAAAAAAAAGGTACCAAAATATGAACACATGCACCTAAAAAAAAAAAAAAAATCTACTATACTCAGTTCTGAAATATTTAGCATCTCTAATGCAGGGAGGGGCGGGCAACTGATGGTGTTGGGGGCCGCCAATAAAGATCTGAACTCCTCATGAGCGGCAGCAGTGGCTCGTGGGTCTGCATACTCACATGTGCAGTCAGAGCCGGCCCTAGCATTTGGGGTGCCCATAGCAAAATTGTTGCCCGCCCACCACTTGTTAGCAAAACATTTTAGCAGCCCCTCTTAACAGCAGATAAACATTAAGTTTGAGTTAATTTCCTGCAATTCTACAAATTTTGTCATAGGGTGGAAAAATTACATCTGAGTGAGTGTGACTAACCAAATCAATGTGGGCCCCCTGGTCAGTATTCGACCATGACTACTAGAAGTTCAGAGAGATGGCTAGACTAATTTACCAACCTAAAAAATGTTTGCTGACAAGGGTGACTGACCGTTAGTGACTGACAAGAGAAACTGCTGATTCAAAACAAAATGTCTAAATTGCACCATGTGTATTCTACCATTTTAACTTTGTCCATGGGCCTACAAAAAAGGGGCCAGGCCACCAGTTGCCCATCCCTGCTTTAATACATATTTAATTCATGTGGGTTTTAGATTTCCCTCAATGTAATAGTTGTGTCCTGGATGTGGTACTCTACGCACTCTTGTGAATGACCATCTTCTCCAGTTTCCTCTTGGCTGAAGCTCTCTCCAGGATCTTCTGGTCGATGGTGTTGGCAGTGACCAGGCGATACACCACCACGGGTTTGGTCTGCCCGATGCGGTGGCACCTATCCTGGGCCTGCAGGTCTGCCTGGGGGTTCTGACAGAAGAAGAGTCCGGTCATTATCGTATGGAAACAAGACCAGTAGGTACCAAACAAATAGTAGTAGGCAACGTTTGTTGCGCTCATCCAGAGAGCATGAGTTCTACACCTACCCAGTCACTGTCAAAGATGATGACCGTGTCAGCAGCAGTCAGGTTGATGCCCAGGCCACCTGCTCTGGTGCTCAGTAGGAAGAGGAACACCTCTGGGTCAGACGAGAACTTTGTCATCTGCAAAGAAAATATGGAGGGATTGTTGCACAGCACAAGAAAGGAGAGAGATGATTATAAGAGCTGTATGACTGCTTCATGGCAGAGTGCTTTAAGGGTAATTCCTTTGTGGGGAGTAGACTCACGTTCTCCTCTCTGTCGGCATAAGCCATTGTCCCGTCCAGTCGGCTGTACTGGTAACCACGCAGGTAGCAGTAGTCCATTAGGATATCCAAGATGGACGTCATCTGGCTGAAAATCAGCACCTGTTTGTCCGCAATGTCGAGTCAGAAGTGGTCACAAACATCTCTCAATAAATATATATTCAAGCAAAAAGGTTGGGGTATTAAAATCCCAACACTTGACACAGAATTTGTCAGTTTACCTTGTGTCCCCTCCTCTTCAGCTCTGGCAGCATTCTGTCCAGAATGAGGAACTTCCCAGAGGTCTGCACCAGTTGCTCGTCAATCTGCAGGGGAAAGAGATTGAGGGTGAAACAAGACAATGCACAAGACAAATGAGCTACACCAGATGACAGTCCAACTCCCAACGCGCTGACAAAAGCCTCTACTTAGCTGCGATGAGAAGTCATGAATGCACCCACAACATTCATTGGCCGTGTCATTTCGAAACATCATTTTGTGCCAGTAGCCATTGAAATCCAGCAGGGCCTTTACCTTGAACTCCTGAGTGGCTGGGTCCAGTGGGTACTCTATGAGGTAGGGGTGGTTACAGCACCTCTTCAGCAGCATGAGGATGTTCTGCAGCTTCAGGTTGATCTGGGAGTCCAGGGGCATCTGCACGTCCACCACCGGGGCGGGGCTGGAGAGGAGAGATACGTTACACCACAGCGGGGGCAAATTGCAAACTCTAGTCTTTATGGTTAATTTATATTAAGAGGTGACATTAAAATGCAGTTGACATTCACAAAAAATGTAGAAATTACACAGACTTGATAAACTACAATTGATATGACCATAACAATATAATCATCCCATTTATGGGCACAGCATTGTTTGCGTCACACAGAACACTACCATAGTAGAGGAGATTCTGACCTCAGCTCTGCCTCCTTCTGAACCCTCTCCAGGTATTTTTCCAGGTCATAGGGCGTGTCACCATCAGTCTCTTTGTAGTCCACAGGCCTCCTGGTCCTGCGCTTAGGCCTGCCGTCGGTCGTCAGCACCACTGGGGCCTCCCCCTGAAAGGGGACACGTCTCTTAGAAACATCTTTCAAAACAAAGCACGGCCTCAGAAGTCTGCAATATTTATTTTCCATTCTATACCCTTGTTTTTCTATAGTATAACCATATGACAGTGTAGCAGTGAACTGAAGGTCTTACCTTCTCCTGGCCCAGCATTTTGGCAATGGTCTTGTTGACCACAGCAGTGTAAAAAGACTCCTGTTTGGCAGTGAGTGGGGCGTACACAACAATCTCTTTCTTGGGCGGCACCTCCAACGTCACGTCAGACTTCAGGCGTCGTAGCAGGAACGGCGTCAGAATCTGCAGATGAAAGAGCTTATGGACAATCTCCCTACAGGTTTAACCATTTTATCTTCCCCAGTGAATTGCATAGCTAGTCAGTCAGAGGGCTTACCTGGTGGAGCATGTGCAGGATGTTCTGCTCTCGTTCGTTAGCCACAACTTGTTTTGCATTCGATCCAATGGTGTCGATGTCAAACCACGACTCAAAGCTGTAGAGATAAGTAAAGTGCAATTAAGTTTACAAGGCGAAATTTAAACATTCTGTATAGTCCCATTCCAACAGTAGAGGCCAACATAGACAGACATGTCCCTTACCTCTTGAGGTCGTCAAAGACCTCAGGCAGGAGGAAGTTGAGCAGTGACCAGAGCTCAGCCAGGTTGTTCTGCAGCGGCGTGCCTGTCAGGAGCAGTTTGTTGTCCGTGGGCAGCATCTTGAGTTCCCGCACCAGTCGGCAGTTCAGGTTTTTGATCCTGTGGCCCTCGTCCACGATCAGGTACTTCCACTGGAAGCGCTAGGGAGGAACAGCAAAAGGCGGTTATCAGTGAGATGCTGAATGGGTTAAATAGGTTGCACAACTTAAGGCAAATTTAATACATGCAACTTTTACAACTTACATGATGAGTAGGGGAGTTGGGCCTACCTGCAGAAACTTCCTGTCTATCATGGCAATCTCAAAGGAGGTGACCACCACAGGGCACATGTTGTGAGGCCCCTGGGGCTTACGAATCTGCTTTAACAACGACATCCTCTCCTTAGCAGGCCCATGGTACAGCTGTACGGACACCTTACCATTCAAGATGAACAAGGAATTGAACAGTGAAATATATATATTTTTAAACAGTAATTGATTGGTGATGCACATGACATTCAATTGCACAACTTCTGTAATACTTTGAATAGTTTTTTTTTTTTTAGGGAGGAGTGTTTTTGTGTGTTTTTTTTTTTTTTTTACCTCTGGAGTGAAGCGCTTGAACTCATTGATCCAGTTGGGCAGAGTGGACAGGGGGGCCACTACCAAGAAGGGTCCCAGCACCTTTCTCTCCAGCATCATGGCCACGTGGGCGATGCACTGGATGGTCTTCCCTAGACCCATCTCATCTGCCAGGATCCCATTAATACCATTCTCCCACAACATCTGGAGAAAACAAAATACACACCAAGGTTATAATGAAATATCTCTATGATCAAACAAAATGGGCATAATCAACAGCCCACTTACCCTGAGCCACTCCACGCCCTCTATCTGGTACGACCTCATGACTCCCCCAGTGAAGAGCAGGGGCTGCTGGGCGGGCACGGCCTGCCCGTTCACTTTCCTGTCTGGGTCCAGCAGTTGTTTGGCATTGTCTCTCACAGCCTCCGACAGACGGCCCTTGATGTCAGCATTTGAGTCACTCATCTTTTCAATGTCTGCCGCTTCTAGCTTCTTCTTCCCAAGGACCTCCTGTTATTCACGGACAGATATATTGGCATTAGAGCATCTGGGACATCTAGGACTCATCAACACTCTCCCAAGTTCTTGAGTCTAAGAGTAACAATCAGTTTTTAAAAATGCTCCTTGCGGTGTATAAACAAAAGGCCTTTACCTCATCCTCCACTTTAGGTTTCTTGGCCTTGGACATAATTTCCTGAAACAAAAAGCAAAAAAAGGATGACATATGCAACAAAAAAAGGTTGAATAGCATGAAATCGGCATTCGTCTACATTTCAAAAAGAGACGGTCACCTCTTACCTCTTTAGACATGACATCAGCGATTTTGTAATCTTCCTCCCTCTCCCTTTTCTTTCTTTCAACTGAAAAAACAGAAAGACAAATTCAGGACTCGGATATCATCACTATAAAATTGTGTTTCAACATCAACTAGAGGATTTCAATGGTCATGATGCAAAGTAACAGGACACAAGTGCTGCCTACCTCTTCCAGTCTTTTTGTCAGTGCCCTGTGACAAGAAAATGTTAAATGTTTAGTGATTAAGGAGCTGCTGGCAGCAATAAAATCACAGAAACTTAACAAAAACACACAGGAATGGAAAACTCACTCACCTTGTGTGTCTTTTTCGGTCTCTCTTTCTTCAGCATTTCCTGGGTATATAGGGAAAATGTACTGTTAGACACTGCTTTTTCAAATACTATTCAGACTACTTGGGTAGATATACAGTACCAGTCAAAAGTCTGGACACCTACTCAATGCAGTGTTTATTTTTTACATTGTAGAATAATAGCGACGACATCAAAACTATGAAATAACACACGACAAGAACAGCTCAAATAAGCAAAGAGAAAGGACAGTCCATCATTACTGTAAGACATGAAGGTCAGTCAATCTGGAACATTTCAAGAACTTTGAAAGTTTCTTCAGGTGCAGTCGCAAAAACCATCCAGCGCTATGATGACTCTCACGAGGACTGCTACAGGAAAGGAAGACCCAGAGTTACCTCTGCTGCAGAGGACAAGTTCATTAGAGTTAACTGCACCTCAGATTGCAGCCCAAATAAATGCTTCAGAGTTCAAGTAACAGACACATCTCAACATCAACTGTTCAGAGGAGAACGTGTGAATCAGGCCTTCATGGTCAAATTGCTGCAAACCACTATAGGACACCAATAAGAAGAAGATACTTGCTTGGGCCAAGAAACACGGGCAGAGTACATTAGACTGGTGGAAATCTGTTCTTTGGTCTAATGAGCCCAAATTTGAGATTTTTGGTGAGACGCAGAGTAGGTGAACGGATGATCTCCACATGTGATTCCCACCGTGAAGCATGTAGGAGGAGGCGTGATGGTGCTTTGCTGGTGACACTGTCAGTAATTTATTTAGAATTCAAGGCACACTTAACCAGCATGGCTACCACAGCGATACACCATCCCATCTGGTTTGCGCTTTAGTGGGACTATCGTTTGTTTTTCAACAGGACACTGACCCAACACACCTCCAGGGTGTGTAAGGGCTATTTGACCAAGGAGAGTGAGTGCTGCATCAGATGACCTGGCCTCCACAATCACACAACCTCAACCCAATTGAGATGGTTTGGGATGAGTTGGAATGAAGGAAAAGCAGCCTTCAAGACTGTTGGAAAAGCATTCCAGGTGAAGCTGGTTGAGAGAATGAGCAAAGCTGTCATCAAGGCTAATTTGAAGAATCTCAAATGTTGGTTTAACACTTTTTTTGGTTACTACATGATTCCATGTGTTATTTCATAGATTTGATGTCTTCACTACTATTCTACAACGTAGAATATAGTAAAAATAAAGAACCTTTGAATGAGTAGGTGTGTCCAAACTTTTGACTGGTACTGTATGCGTTTCCATGCATTTTTCAGACAATCGCACGAGTTGGAAAGCAATTATCCCCAAAGGAGGCCTGGAAACAGCAAAGCTAAGGAGCTTAGGTAGTGACTGCCTAGATTCCTGTTCTCATTTGTATTTGTTCACCTGTAACTTATTAGCTGTAACATGATCAAATCACATCTATGGATAGGTAGTAGTTGTACAATGAGCTGTGCAAGAGGTACTTCTAATATTCCACTCCACTGGTATTAGGACTTACCTCCTGCTGCTGTTGCTCCATCTTGGTAAGAAGGAATTTGGAATAGATGTTACTTTTCTCCAGCAAGTGTTGCAGCCTCTTGAAGCGAATGTCATGAGATTCCTTCTCCCGAGCTTCTCGAGCCTTGGGAAAAAAAAGAGAGTAATGTTGGCCATTGAAAACATTACATTATCACTACAGTTATTCAGACACTGTTTTTCAACAACAAAAACTAACCTTTTTCATTATCTCCTCTTCTTGTTTCTCTCCTTTCTCCATCAATTGTTTATCCTCTTCCTCCATCTCTTTTGTGATGACAACTGCAGACACTACAGCTTCAGCTTCCACACTTGCAGCTGCTGAGATGTTATATGGTTAACGTACACTACATGACCAAAAGTATGTGGACACCTGCTCGCATAACATCTAATTCCAAAATCATGGCATTAATATGGAGTTGGTCCCCCTTTGCTGCTATAACAGCCTCCACTCTTCTGGGAAGGCTTTCCAATAGATGTTGTAAAATTGCGGGGACTTGCTTCCATTCAGCCACAAGAGCATTAGAGAGGTCGGCAATGACGTTGGCCCATTAAGCCAGGCATGCAGTCAGCGTTCCAATTCATCCAAAAGGTGTTCGATGGGGTTGTGGTCAGGGCTCTGTAAAGGCCAGTCAAGTTCTTCCACATGATAGACAAACCATTTCTGTATGGACCTCGCTTTGTGCACGGGGCATTGTCATGCTGAAACAGGAAAGGGCCTTCCCCAAACTGTTGGCACAAAACACAGAATCGTCTAGAATGTCCCACCGCACCGGTAACCCCTGTATATAGCCTTATTTTTTTCATTTATTTTTCTCTTTGCTTATTTATTCAATATTTTCTTAACTCTCTCTTGAACTGCATTGTTGGTTAAGGGCTTGTATGTAAGCATTTCACGGTAAGGTCTACACCTACTGTACTCGGCACGTGACAAATAAAATTTGATTTGGAATGTCATTGTATGCTATAGCATTCAGATTTCCCTTCACTGCAACTAAGGAGCCTAGGCCGAACCATGAAAAGCAGCCCCAGACCATTATTCCTCCACCACCAAACTTCAGTTGGCACTATCCATTGGGGCAGGTAGCGTTTTCCTGGCAGATGAAGTGTGATTCATCACTCCACTGCTCCAGAGTCCAATGGCGGTGTGCTTTACACCACTCCAGCCGAAGCTTGGAATTGCGCATGGTGATCTTAGGCTTGTGCATGCCTCCTTTGCCATGGAAACACCTCCTTTGACAAGCTCCCGACAAACAGTTATTAAGCTGACGTTGCTTCCAGAGGCGGTTTGGAACTCGGTAGTGAGTGTTGCAACCGAGGACAGGTGATTTTTTTTTTTTTTACACACTTCTGCACTCTGTGGTTCTGTACCTGTGAGCTTGTGTGGCCTACCACTTCACATCTGAGACGTTGTTGCTCCTACCCTTTTCCACTTCACAATAACAGCACTTACAGTTGACCAGGGCAAAACATTTGATGAACTGAATTGGTGGCATCCTATGATGGTGCCACATTGAAAGTCACAGCTATTCACTAAGGCCATTCTACTACCAATGTTGGGTCTATAGAGATTGCTCGATTTTATACCCCTGTCAGCAACGGCTAATTTGAAGGGGTGTCCAGATACTTTTATATATATATATATCGTATATGGTTATAATTTATATGAAGGGAAGAATTGTGAACCTCTAAGGGTAGTAGCTACTACAAGTTAGTAAGCCACCGATGGCCAATGATGAGTGTCTTCACTTACCATTTTCAGGCAAAGTCTCCTCCATAGCTGTACCCAGCGGTTCTTCAGATTCGTTAGGCTTTGGACAATGAGGAGACATGCTTCGGGTTTCTTCCTTTACGCTGTTGAGTAAATATTAAATGAATGGGAGTGAGACAAATAACCGTGCATGTGTAAACTGTGTGGCAAGTAAACAGTTCAGCTAGCTAGCTAGCCTTGAAGCTACGAAACACTACACTAACGTTACCGACGTCATAGCGATTTAACGTTAGCTAGCTAGGGCTACTAACGTTAACGTTAGCCTAGCCCTAGGTTAAATCTAACGGTAGCTGCATGCACAAAGACCGTTTTGAAACAATACAGGACTTACCAACTCATATTGGGAAAACCTTCCAAACTAGATATGTAGCAAAATAAACTATTTCCCTGGGATATTTATTTTAGGAAGAACTAGCTAGATATAGCAAGTTATACAAAGAAGTTACACAAGCAAGCAGCAGTCTGTCTGTGTGATGACTGACTGTAGAATTAAGGAGGTGGGGCTTCATGATTTCGCGCCAAAGAGGATGAAACTAATGTTAAAGACAGGGGGATATGATATATTGAAAATCCAACAGTGTTGCTATTTTTGGTTTGCAGAACATCAAAAGAGGGAAGACTTGATTATATGATCATGAGTAAGATCATATTACATTTTCACTCGCAATAAAATTGTTCAGAATTGAGATATGAAATCGCTTCATGAAACCTTTACCCCTTAGGATCATATATTTAAAATCCAATGCATTAATATTTCCCGCGAACTCTGACACGACTGACCAACGATACCGGTTCCGCAGAGTATGGTCAAAGTTTTTTTTAAATAACTAACCCATTTTTCTATCTGCAGTGGCGCCCCCAGAAATGTTTCATAGTGGTGGCCAGATGGGGCCACTGAAAATCTTGGGGTGGCAAAACAAAACCAAAAGCCATAAATTAATTTCACAGCAATTCTATTATGCTGTTGTAGTATATAGACTAGTTGAACATTATGTCAATATGAGAGTTAAGGAATTAATACTGATATACTTTGGTTTCTTATTTTACAGTTAATGTTTAAAAAGTTTAAAAACATCACACAGAGGCCAATACAGGTTTATTATTTTCAATACAGCTTTATTCAGGTGTTTTGTAAACAAAAATATTATATATGTCCAAAAATGAAGAAAAAAAATGGGGGAAAAAAGGATTATCATGGACAATGTACATTTTACTATAGCCTACTCACAACCTACTCATATCAACATTGTTTTCAATACAGCTTTATTTGCCTGTTGCTGTGTCTTTTGGCAAACACATCCACAAAATCTTAAAGATTTATGTCCCTAGCCCGTCTTCACTCTACACATAGCATTAGTATGTGATTCTGATTTGTCATGGCCTACAAATCCCTCATCTTTGTAAGTTGCTTTTGTCCATTTTTGAACCCCTCTCAGATGTAAACACTGAATCACCTGAGGAGGGGAGACTGAAGTGCCAGCAGGCATAGCAGTAGGCATAGTCTTTACTCTGAGAGTATTCTAGTCATTTATGCTTACACGGGAAAAACTTCAGATGTGGCTGTTTGGGCCCCTCTGCTCTTGACTGGGATATATCTAGGATGAAAGAAGAGGCAAAATCAGTTATTCTAATTTTAAAATAATAATAACAATAATAATAATAATAATAATAACATGAGTAGCTAGCCCCTCTCCATTGTAATTACCGATTACATTTGTAATACCGGCCTATAGACTATTCTATTCAGACTATTCAAACTCAACTACTAATAAACATGAATCAGAAGGCTTTATGTGATTATGTCATGACTCATAACTCAATGTAGACACGTTATAACCATACATTTATCCAGATAACGTTACTCTCTAGCCATCCATTTCATTATCAGGGGCACTGTCACAACTTCACCTGTTGGTCCAGGAACGGGTTGAATAGCTCAAGCTGAGTCCTCCCTCGCATGGTTGTCAACCTCTGTGACTGTTGTTGCTGCCTGTTCCGCACTTTCGTGCCATGCTGCGGTCTGTTGTTCTTTACTGTGCTCTGTCACTGATGCTGCCTGTGCGTCACTGTCATGTTCTGCCTCTGTTCTGTCATGCTCTCTCGCTGCCTCTGCCTGTTCATTGGCTTGCTCAATGATGTTATCATCATCTTCAACTGCATCCTCACTAACGTTAACCCTCTGCTGCTGCTCCCCTGTCGGCTGCGTCTCCCCTGTACCATTTTTCTTAAAATAAATAAGAGATATCCGTGGACTTTCTCTTCATTGTCTGGAAATTGACATAGCTACAGTGACTAACCGTAGCTAGTAAGCTAACGCTATACCAGCCCATAATGTCAGCTAGGTAGATGATCTGCCAGTCCTAAATTCATCAAGCGGTTTGAAAATTGTTCTAGAAAGCTATGATAACTCTAACTATAGTTAGCTAACACTCACTATGCTGCAGAGTAACCTTAAACCGGCATAAACTAACTAGCTAAGCCCCCCCCCCCCCCCCCCCCCAATACCTAATTTAATTAGCTAACTAACTAACCTAGCCAGCTAGGTAATTCGACATTGTCAAAAAACGAACAGTTTACAGAATATTTTTTTATTTTTTTTTACTATAAGTAGTATTGCATGACTTACTTACCCGTTAGCAGTCTTAACTCAACTCAGGAAGCTGCCAGCTAGGCTAGCTTCCGATGATGCCACCAGAGACACAAAGCTGAGCTCAGCTGCTGCTGTCCGGGAGGCAGACTGCCATCTGGACTATTATGAAAAATATACATTATTAATTTATATTAATAGTACCTCTTGTAAAATATATTATGCATATGCGACTGGCGAGGGGGGGCCAGCAATTGTATCCCCTTGGCGGTGCCAATGAACGCTGTATCCTCCTTGCATCTGCAAAAACCCCAGCCTTACTTATGATTCAGTACTACACAAATTGGTAAAAATGATTTATTTACTAGCTAACTAAATAATAGCATAGGATAAATACAGAGACACTGTTTAGGTTATTGACTAGAAACTTAATATGATAGAAACACAATATGACGGCTTGTCACAAAATATATGGAGAGGGGGGGGGCAGAGAGGGACAGAGACACAATACTTTGGGACATTTAGAAACTACTCCCACAGTAACTCCAGTGGGACAAAAAAGTATTTAGTCAGCCACCAATTGTGCAAGTTCTCCCACTTAAAAAGATGAGAGAGGTCTGTAATTTTCATCATAGGTACATTTCAACTATGAGAGACAAAATGAAAAAAAAAATCCAGAAAATCACATTGTAGGATTTTTTATGAATTTATTAGCAAATTATGGTGGAAAATAAGTCGTAATTAAGTAAGTAAGTAATCTAACTAATAATTCCAAAACTACTGTCTTATACACAATGTAAGGGGATAAAGAATATGTACATAAAGATATATGGATGAGTGATGGTACAGAGCAGCATAGGCAATATACAGTAGATGGTAGTATGTACATGAATGTATAGTTAGTGACTATGCATATATGATAAACAGAGAGTAGCAGCAGCATAAACATATGGGTTGGGGGGGGAACACAATGCAAATAGTCCGGGTAGCCATTTGATTACCTGTTCAGGAGTTGTATGGCTTGGGGGTAAAAACTGTTGAGAAGCCTTTTGTCCTAGACTTGGCACTCCGGTACCGCTTGCCATGCGGTAGTAGAGAGAACAGTCTATGACTGGGGTGGCTGGGGTCTTTGACAATTTTTAGGGCCTTCCTCTGACACCGCCTGGTGTAGAGGTCCTAGATGGCAGGCAGCTTAGCCCCAGTGATGTACTGGGCCATATGCACTACCCTCTGTAGAGCCTTGCGGTCAGAGGCCGAGCAATTGCCGTACCAGGCAGGGATGCAACCAGTCAGCTCTCGATGTTGCAGCTGTAGAACCTTTTGAGGATCTCAGGACCCATGCCAAATATTTTTAGTTTCCTGAGGTGGAATAGGCTTTGTCGTGCCCTCTTCACGACTGTCTTGGTGTGTTTGGACCATTCTAGTTTGTTGTTGATGTGGACAACAAGGAACTTGAAGCTCTCAACCTGCTCCACTACAGCCCCATCAATGAGAATGGGGGCGTGCTCGGTGCTCCTTTTCCTGTAGTCCACAATCATCTCCTTAGTCTTGGTTACGTTGAGCGATAGGTTGTTATTCTGGCACCACCCGGCCAGGTCTCTGACCTCCTCCCTATAGGCTGCCTCGTCGTTGTCGGTGATCAGGCCTACCACTGTTGTGTCTTCTGAAAACTTAATGATGGTGTTGGAGTCGTGCCTGGCCATGCAGTCGTGGGTGAACAGGGAGTACAGGAGGGGACTGAGCCCGCACCCCTGGAGAGCTCCAGTGTTGAGGATCAGCGTGGCAGATGTGTTGCTACCTACCCTTACCACCTGTGGGCGGCCCGTCAGGATGTCCAGGATCCAGTTGCAGAGGGAGGTGTTAAGTCCCAGGATCCTTACATGCTGACCAGACCGAACACGTCGTGTGCGCAAGCATCGCAAAATACATTTTGAAATCCATGTTATTCAATTATTGCACCCACACTGCTCGCGCACACCAACGATGCGATGCCAAGGGCTAAAATAGAACTCATTTCTATTTCTGATGCAGATCGAACTGAAAGTCCTGCCTCTCCCATCTCTTCATTGGTTTATAGAAGCAGGTACCCACGTGCCATCTCCTCATTGGTTATACCCACGTGGGTGATTGAAAGACGAACTGTTTTGCCGATAGTCGTGGTAATACTATGAAAGTTTAGATGCCGATCACCATATAAGTTCAATGATGAAAAAGCCTGGAAGGAGGAGAGATGACTAGAAAAGATTCGGTTGGCCGTTTTATGTGTGCATTTTATTGCATGACATAAGTATTTGATACATCAGAAAAGCAGAACCTAATATTTGGTACAGAAACCTTTGTTTGCAACTACAGAGATCATACGTTTCCTGTAGTTCTTGACCAAGTTTGCACACACTGCAGCAGGGATTTTGGCCCACTCCGCCATACAGACCTTCTCCAGATCCTTCAGGTTTCGGGGCTGTCGCTGGGCAATACAGACTTTCAGCTCCCTCCAAAGATGTTCTATTGGGTTCAGGTCTGGCTCAGGTTCAGGTCAGGCTTCTTACGGAGCCACTCCTTAGTTGCCCTGGCTGTGCGTTTCGGGTCATTGTCATGCTGGAAGACCCATCTTCAATGCTCTTACTGAGGGAAGGAGGTTGTTGGCCAAGATCTCGCGATACATGGCCCCATCCATCCTCCCCTCAATATGGTGCAGTCGTCCCCTTTGCAGAAAAGCAACCCCAAATAATTATGTTTCCACCTCCATGCTTCACGGTTGGGATGGTGTTTTTGGGGTTGTACTCATCCTTCTTCTTCCAAACACGAGTGGAGTTTAGACCAAAAAGCTATATTTTTGTCTCATCAGACCACATGACCTTCTCCCATTCCTCCTCTGGATCATCCAGATGGTCATTGGCAAACTTCCGACTGGCCTGGACATGCGCTGGCTTGAGCAGGGGGATCTTGCGTGCGCTGCAGGATTTTAATCCATAACCGGCGTAGAGTGTTACTAATGGTTTTCTGTGGGACTGTGGTCCCAGCTCTCTTCAGGTCATTGACCAGGTCCTGCCGTGTAGTTCTGGGCTGATCCCTCACCTTTCTCATGATCATTGATGCCCCACGAGGTGAGATCTTGCATGGAGCCCCAGACCGAGGGTGATTGACCGTCATCTTGAACTTCTTCCATTTTCTAATAATTGCGCCAACAGTGGTGGCCTTCTCACCAAGCTGCTTGCCTATTGTCCTGTAGCCCATCCCAGCCTTGTGCAGGTCTACAATTTATCCCTGATGTCCTTACACAGCTCTCTGGTCTTGGCCATTGTGGAGAGGTTGGAGTCTGTTGGATTGAGTGTGTGAACAGGTGTCTTTTATACAGGTAACGAGTTCAAACAGGTGCAGTTAATACAGGTAATGAGTGGAGAACAGGAGGGCTTCTTAAAGAAAAACTAACAGGTCTGTGAGAGCCGGAATTCTTACTGGTTGGTAGGTGATCAAATACTTATGTCATGCAATAAAATGCAAATTAATTACTTAAAAATCATACAATGTGATTTTCTGGATTTTTGTTTTAGATTCCGTCTTTCACAGTTGAAGTGTACCTATGATAAAAATTACAGACCTCTACATGCTTTGTAAGTAGGAAAACCTGGAAAATCGGCAGTGTATCAAATACTTGTTCTCCCCACTGGATATACTGTATTCTATAATATTCTACTGTATCTTAGTCTATGCCGCTCTGACATTGCTCATCCATATATTTATATATTCTTAATTCCATTCCTTACTTAGATTTGTGTGTATTGGGTATATGTTGTGAAATTGTTAGATATTACATGTTAGATATTGCTTCACTGTCAGTACTAGAAGCACAAGCATTTCGCTACACCCGCAATAACATCTGCTAAACACATGTATGTGACCAATAAAACTGTATTTGATTTGACAGAGCCACCTAGCCCTCTTCCTGGAGATCTTTCATCCTGTGGGTATTCAGTCCAAACCTAACCTAACATGGCGCACAACCATTGGTTGATGCAATGCAACGTCTTCAACATAATCAGGCAGGAACACCACCAATATGTGGTTAGCTGATATGTTCAACACTAGCCTTGTGTGGCCATCCTTCCAAATCTTGTCTCATTGTGTCACGCCCTGACCTTAGATATCTCTGTTTTCTATATATTTTGGTTAGGTCAGGGTGTGACTAGGGTGGGTACTCTAATGTTGTATGTCTAGGGTTTTGTATGTCTAGGGTTGTTGTAGGTCTAGGGGTTTTTGTATTTCTATGTTGACCTGATATGCTTCCCAATCAGAGACAGCTGTTTATCGTTGTCTCTGATTGGGGATCATATTTAGGCAGCCCTGTTTCCCACTTTCTGGTGTGGGATCTTGTCTATTGGTAGTTGCCTGTCACTATTTTGTATAGCTTCACGTTTAGTTTTTTTGTTGGTTTATTCTGTGTTCATTCAGTTAATAAAAAGAATGTACCCATACCACGCTGCGCCTTGGTCCGATCCTTATAATGAACAGAAGATCAGACCACAAAAAGACCAAGCAGCGTGGTCAGGAGGAATGGACCTGGGAGGAGATTCTGGATGGAGCAGGACCCTGGACGCAGGCTGGGGAGTATCGCCGTCCTAAGGAAGAGATAGAGGCATCGAAAGCGGAACGGCGATATTACGAGGAGTTGTACCAACGAGAGGCAGCCCCCAAAAAGTTTTGGGGGGGGCACACGGAGTGGTCGGCGGAGCCGGGGGCTGAACCAGAGCCAGTCAGGGAGTCAAGTGAGGAGCTCGACGCAAGATTCAGTGATGCGCACGGTGTCTCCAGTTCGCATTCATAGCCCGGTGCGCTCTATTCCAGCTCCCTGCATTGGCCGGGCTAGAATGGGCATCCAGCCAGGAAGGATGGTGCCGGCTCAGCGCTCCTGGTCTACAGTACACCTTCTTGGACCAGCATATCCTGTGCCGGTTCTGTGCACTGTGTCTCCGGTGCGTCTGCACAGTCCAGGGCGTCCTGTGTCATCGCCCCGCATTTGCAGGGCGAAAATAAACATCCAGCCAGGACGGGTTGTGCCAGCTCTACGCTCCAGACCTCCAGTGCACCTCCACAGTCCAGTACGTCCTGTGCCTCCTCCCCGCAATAGCCCTGAGGTGCGTGTCATCAGCCCGGTGCCACCTGTACCAGTCCCACGCATTAGACCTCCAGTGTGTCTCCACAGTCCAGTAAGTCCTGTGCCTTCTCCTCACACTCGCTCTGAGGTGCGAGTAATCAGCCCGTACCACCAGTCCCGGCACCACTCATCAGACCTCCAGTGCTCCTCCACAGTCCAGTACGTCCTGTGCCTCCTCCCCGCACTTGCCCTGAGGTGCGTGTCATCAGCTCGGTTCCACCTGTACCGGTCCCACGCATCAGATCTCCAGTGCGTCTCCACAGTCCAGTACGTCCTGTGCCTCTTCCCTGCAATCGTCCTGAGGTGTGTGTCATCAGTCCAGTGCCACCTGTACCGGTCCCACGCACCAGGCCTCCAGTGCTCCTCCCTTAGTCCAGTACGTCCTGTGCCTGCTCCCCGCACTCGCCCTGAGGTGCATGTCACCAGCCCGGTACCACCAGTGCCGGCACCACACATCAGGCCTCCAGTCCGCCTCCTCAGTCCAGAGCTTCCGGCGACAGTTTTCTATATACTTTGGTTAGGTCATGGTGTGACTAGGGTGGGTACTCTAGTGTTGTATGTCTAGGGTTTTTTATGTCTACGGTTGTTGTAGGTCTAGGGGTTTTTGTATTTCTATGTTGGCCTGATATATTTCCCAATCAGAGACAGTTGTTTATCGTTGTCTCTGATTGGGGATCATATTTAGACAGCCCTGTTTCCCACTTTCTGGTGTGGGATCTTGTCTATGTGTAGTTGCCTGTCAGCACTATTTTGTATAGCTTCACGTTTCGTTATTTTGTTGGTTTATTCGGTGTTCATTCAGTTAATAAAAATAATGTACGCATACCACGCTGCGCCTTGGTCCGATCCTTATAATGAACGTGACACATTGAATCGTGTTGGAAATCTGGAGAAATCCAGAATAGGATTCTGGGTTTGAATGGGAGTGTAGGTTTTTCTTCAAACCCTTATCTAGCACACCTAACTAACTGGTTGATCAGATGAATCACGTTAGCCTCCTGAGTGGTGCAGTGGTCTAAGGCACTGCATCGCAGTGCTAGCTGTGCCACTAGAGATTCTGGGTTTGAGTCCAGGCTCTGTCGCGGCCGACCAGGAGACCCATGGGGCGGTGCACAATTGGCCCAGCGCTGTCCGGGTTAGGGGAGAGTTTGGCTGGCAGGGATGACCTTGTCCCATCCTGCACTAGTGACTCCTGTGGTGGGCAGGGCACAATGCACGCTGACACGGTGCCAGGTGTATGGAGTTTCCTCTGATGCATTGGTGGGCTGGCTTCCGGGTTAAGTGGGCCACGACCGGGAAACCCATGGAGCGGCACACAAGTTGTCCAGGTTAGGAGGGTTTGAGAGGATTTGGCCGGCAGGGATGTTCTTGCACCTGGCTTCCGGGTTAAGCGGGCATTGTATCAAGAAGCAGTGCGGCTCGGCTGAGTATTTACGGGAGTTGTAGCGATGAGACAAGACTGTAACTACCAATTGGATACCACAAAATTGGGGAGAGAAACAGGGTACGCATTTTTTTAAATAAAGATGAATCACGTTAGTTACTACTGGCTTTGGAGTGGAAAAACCTACAGGATGGTAGCACTCCAGGAACAGAGGTGGTCAGCCCTCCAATAATGATTTGGGATTTGTAAAAATAAAAATAAATAAAAGTAGAGGCCAATAAATAATCAAATAATCTGAACCAATTATGCTAATCGGATATGTTAACTATCCAAACATTGTAAGAAACCCATAAATTAAGAAGCAAAAAAGTTCACCTGGAACTAGGGCTAGCAATGTAAATCAAGCTAGCCATCAGCCAGCTGGGCCACGGGTTGCTGGAGGTCGCAGTCAAGCTAGCAAGCAGCCAGCTGGGCCAGGAGTTGCTGGAGCTCGTTCAGAGTTGACTTTTAAAACTATGTTTGAAATGTTTTTATTAATTACGGAGCTTTAAATGCAATGCTCACTTATTATTTATTAATGCATGTTACCATTTTGCTTCCTGTGGCGGGCACGAGAGGTCTGGTTGTCGCCCATGCTGTAAATGTGATCTCGTTATGTCATTGTCAATACAGTACATCAACACTGTTAGAATTGCGTAAATTCGAATCTGGTATCAGGATAAATATAACAATGAGTTACCGATTGTATACTATGTATTTTTTATTAGCTAAGTAATAAATGGCAAATGCAACTTTCGTATATACGGGCTCACTGTAATACCACGCAGGGCAGAACAGAGAACTGACAAGATGTATGTAAACAGTGTTCTTATACTGTGATAGACATTGTCCCAACCCGTCTGTTGGCCTATCACAGTAGAGGCTGGGCGTGGTTTAAACTTGCCCAGCCTATCGCAGGCGCTCAGGCGGGTCCCCGCCTCTTGGCGCTTCTTGGAGTCCTCCCTCCGTTGATGTATAGATTCCTACTGTTCTGGTATCACCCCCTAGTTATAACAGTTGCTCAGTTCCTGCTATTGTGTGGTTCAGTATTTTTCCATCTCAGTTAAACCTCGTGATGACCACCCCTCCCTATCACAACTTTGTAAGATACAGCAAGTCACACCATGTGCTCAATATTGTTACATACAAACACAAGGACAAAGCATCTCCTGGGCTGTTATCTACAGTTTTGCAACATGCAGGTCACACCATGTTACTCAGTTCTTGTCACACACAAACAGGCAAGTAGCAAGCACTTGTTTAATCTCATAATGATGCTCCAGTGCACAAATGCAGACACCTTACACAACCAACATCAGATAATATTTAATCATATATATATGGTAAGGACTATAATGTAAAATACAGAATCCCACAACACCACGATATGAAACACTGATTTGAACCTTCTGACCAACTAGTGGAACAGGCGGCGCCCCACTGTCTGATTCATATCGCTTGATTTCTGATTATATCGACTGATTGCTGTTATGTACAGGGTGCACCATTCTACTCATGAGCACGAAAAAAAAACAAGCAGGCTATTTCCGGTTAGGCTATGTTTCAAATATAATGAAAGTGAAAGAGTATTGTCTAACATAGGCTAGATAGGTTAACCTACACGACATATTGTTTTGCAGTCCCTATACGTTTTCTTCAAGGTAAGACCCCCTAACATTTCTCCAATAGGCCAACATCTAATCCAATATAGCATAATACATTTCTCGGCAGTGTTGTAGTACTCCTTGAGTCCGGTCTCAAGGTGTCGGATTACATTTTTACTTGGCTTTAGTGAGGATTTGTAATTTCTACCAGAGACCAGCAGAGTAAAAAAGGCTATAGGCTATACTCCGTTCTTGAAACATTTAGAGATTATCCTCTATTGAGACATGGGATTCCAACTTTAGTCATAACATTATTGTCCTTTATTTTCATTGAAAAATATCCTTAAACTTTCTCCCAGTTTCATTGACTTGCTGGCAGGGAAGTGTGGGGGAAATTGTTGGAAAGTTGCATGCTCACTATTAGTAAAGGGGAGACAGGGAAATTGTATCTGTTGTAGAAATGTTTGCGCAGTGGCAAACCTATTGTACCTAGGCCTTCAGTATGTGACAGGCTCGTGATGCTGAAAGACAGCGACAGTGCACTCATTCATGGAGGAGAGTTTTGTGAAACACAAAGGGCTGGTGGTGTAGTGGAAGCTATATGCCCTATGCCCACTTTTTTGTCAGTGGGCATTCCCTATACTCACTTCTTAATAATCCCTTCTGTTGTGTATCAAGTGCAGTATACGACAGGTATACGACATGTTAATTGTGTAGTACAACAGAGAAATCATGCACAAAGTACCCTACACAATTGCAAAGCATGTGAAATGTATTCACAATGCAAGCCTAGTTTCAGTGGAATATCATCTGCAGGCAGCAAGAGGGCGCAGCTGGTTGTTTTTTACCCCTATCCAACCTATCCAACCAGGAAGTTTCAGATGAAACACCGTGCACCTGGCAACCTTGGTTAGTGCGCACTGCACCCGGCCTGCCACAGGAGTCGCTGGTGCGCAATGAGACAAGGATTTCCCTACCGGCCAAACCCTCCCTAACCCGGACAACGCTAGGCCAATTGTGCGTCGCCCCACGGACCTCCCGGTCGGTTATGACAGAGCCTGGGTGCGAACCCAGAGTCTCTGGTGGCACAGCTGGCGCTGCAGTACAGCGCCCTTAACCACTGCGCCACCCGGGAGGCCCTATGATTTTGTTGTTATGGATGACTGATTGGGCTCATTGATTCGAGTTTTAAATAAATGCTGAGCTCATGGAATGGCATGCTTTGATCAATAATAAGTGATATCCGTATTGCCGTAGATATCACTGCTGTCATCCTTACCTCCAAGCGTTTATTCATGTTGGATAATCTTTGGATAACGACAGCAGTCACACGATTGGAAGCCATAGCTTGAAAGGTAGCCTACAAAAGCCTATTCCTGTTATTTTCCCACAATCCATCAAACACATTTGGTGTGTCATCATAGTGACAGTCATAGTGGTCAGATTCGCTCAGGTGGAACAAACTTAAACTTGTGCCTTTTTTCAATGCTGATGTGAATGTCATTGAGAAAACATAGAAGTGTCAAATATTTTTTTCGCTAACATCCTTTCTGAATTTAAAAGTTATCCACAAAGTAATCAAATTAAACTTTATTTGCCACATGCACCAAATACAACAGTGTAGACCTTACTGTGAAATGCTTACTTTTCAACATTATTTTGCCTCTTTTTCATGGTATCCAATTGGTAGTTACAGTCTTGTCCCATCGCTGCAACTCCCGTACAGACTCGGGAGAGGTAAAGGTCGAGAGCCATGCACCCCCCGAAACACAACTCAGCCAAGCCACACTGCTAGGTGCAAGAACATCTTTGCTGGCCAAATCCCTCCCAAACCCTCCTAACCTGGACGACGCTGGGCCATTTGTGTGCCGCTCCATGGGTTTCCCGGTCTGCGACAGAGCCGAGACTCAAACCAGGATCTCTAGTGGCATAGTTAGCACTGTAATGCAGTGCCTTAGACCACCACACCACTCTGTAGGCCTGTGAAATGCTTACTTACAAGCCCTTAACCAACAGTGCAGTTCAAGAAAGAGTTAAGAAAATATTTACCAAATAAACAAAAGTAAAAAATTATAAAAAGTAACACAATAAAATAACAATAATGAGGCTATATACAAGGGGTACCAGTACCGAGTCAATGTGTGGTACAGGTTAGTCGAGGTAAATTGTACATTAGGTAGGGGTGAAGTGACTATGCATAGATAATAAACAGCGAGTAGCAGCAGTGTACAAAACAAATGGATGGGGGGTGTCTCCTTTGGCTTTTTCCTATTTTGTTGCATTACAATCTTTAATTTAAATAGATTTATATTTGGATTTCATGTAATGGACAGACTCCAAATTGGTGAAGTGAAATGAAAAAAATAACTTTTTTCAAAAAAAGAAATAAACTGAAAGTGGTGCGTGCATATGTATTCACCCCCTTTGCTATGAAGCCCCTTAATCTGGCGCAAACAATTACCTTCAGAAGTCACATAATTAGTTAAATAAAGTCCACCTGTGTGCAATCTAAGTGTCACATGATCTGTACCTTCAGAAGTCACATAATTAGTTAAATAAAGTCCACCTGTGTGCAATCTAAGTGTCACATGATCTATCTGTCACATGATCTCAGTATACATACACCTGTTCTGAAAAGCCCCAGAGTCTGCAACACCACTAAGCAAGGGGCACCATGAAGACCAAGGAGCTCTCCAAACAGGTCAGGGACAAAGTTGTGGAGAAGTACAGATCAGGTTTGGATTATAAAACAATATGAGAAACTTTGAACATCCCACTGAGCACCATTAAATCCATTATTAAAAAATTTAAAGAATATGGCACCACAACAAACCTGCCAAGAGAGTCCACCAAAACTCACGGACCAGGCAAGGAGGGCATTAATCAGAGATACAACAAAAATACCAAAGATAACCCTGAAGGAGCTGCAAAGCTCCACAGCAGAGATTGGAGTATCTGTCCATAGGACACTCCACAGAGCTGGGCTTTACGGGAAGAGTGGCCAGAAAAAAATCCATTGCTTTCAGAGAAAAATAAGAAAACACGTTTGGTGTTCGCCAAAGGGCATGTGGGAGACTCCCCAAACATATGGAAGAAGGTACTCTGGTTAGATGAGACAAAAATGTAGCTTTTTGGCCATCAAGGGAAACGCTATGTCTGGCGCAAACCCAACACCTTTCATCACCCCGAGAACACTACACCGACAGTGAAGCATGGTGGTGACAGCATCATGCTGTGGGGATGTCTTTCATCGGCAGGGACTGGGAAACTGGTCAGAATTGAAGGAATAATGGATGGCGCTAAATACAGGGAAATTCTATTGGGAAACCTGTTAGTCTTCCAGAGATTTGAGACTGGGACAGAGGTTCACCTTCCAGCAAGACAATGACCCTAATCATACTGCTAAAGCAACACTCGAGTGGTTTAAGGGGAAACATCTAAATGTCTTGGAAAGGCCTAGTCAAAGTCCAGACTTCAATCCAATTGAGAATCTGTGGTATGACTTAGAGATTGCTGTACACCAGCGGAACACCATCCAACTTGAAGTAGCTGGAGCAGTTTTGCCTTGAAGAATGGGCAAAAATCCCAGTGGCTAGATGTGCTAAGCTTATAGAGACATGCCCCAAGAGACTTGCAGCTGTTATTGCTGCAAAAGGTGCCTCCAGAAAATATTGAATAGTGGGGGTTGAATAGTTATGTATGCTCATGTTTTCTGTTTTTTTGTCTTATTTCTTGTTTGTTTCAAATTAAAAATTATTTAACATCTCTAAAGTGGTTTTGGGCTTTCCTCTGACACCGCCTAGTATATACAGTGGGGCAAAAAAGTATTTAGTCAGCCACCAATTGTGCATGTTCTCCCACTTAAGCAGCTTGGTTTGAAGAAATCAACTGTGGGAGCAATTATTAGGAAATGGAAGACATACAAGACCACTGATAATCTCCCTCAAGCAAAAATCCCAGAACCACACGGGGGGACCTAGTGAATAACCTGCAGAGAGCTGGGACCAAAGTAACAAAGCCTACCATCAGTAACACACTACGCCGCCAGGGACTCAAATCCTGCAATGCCAGATGTGTCATTGACATGAGCATTTGGATGATCCAGAAGAAGATTGGGAGAATGTCATATGGTCAGATGAAACCAAAATATAACTTTTTGGTAAAAACTCAACTCGTCGTGTTTGGAGGACAAAGAATGCTGAGTTGCATCCAAAGAACACCATACCTACTGTGAAGCATGGGGGTGGAAACATCATGCTTTGGGGCTGTTTTTCTGATCCGTGTAAAGGAAAGAATGAATGGGGCCATGTATCGGGAGATTTTGAGTGAAAACCTCCTTCCATCAGCAAGGGCATTGAAGATGAAACGTGGCTGGGTCTTTCAGCATGACAATGATCCCAAACACACTGCCCAGGCAACGAAGGAGTGGCTTCGTAAGAAGCATTTCAAGGTCCTGGAGTGGCCTAGCCAGTCTCCAGATCTCAACCCCATAGAAAATCTTTGGAGGGAGTTGAAAGTCCGTGTTGCCCAGGAACAGCCCCAAAACATCACTGCTCTAGAGGAGATCTGCATGGAGGAATGGGCCAAAATACCAGCAACAGTGTGTGAAAACCTTGTGAAGACTTACAGAAAACGTTTGACCTCTGTCATTGCCAACAAAGGGTATATAACAAAGTATTGAGATAAACTTTTGTTATTGACCAAATACTTATTTTCCACCATAATTTGCAAATACATTCATAAAAAATCCTACAATGTGACAGTTGAAGTTAACTGCCCTGTCCAGGGGCAGAATGACCGATTTTTACCTTGTCAGCTCGGGATTCAATCTAGCAACCTTTCGGTTATTGGCCTAACGCTCTAACAACTAGGCTACCTGCCGGCCATGCTTGGGGTACAGGAGGGGACTGACCACGCACACTTGAGGGGCCCCCTTGTTGAGGATTAGCGTGGCGGATGTGTTGTTCCCTACCCTTACCACCTGGTGGCAGCCCGTCAGGAAGTCCAGGATGCAGTTGCAGAGGGAGGTGTTTAGTCCCAGGGTCCTTAGCTAAGTGATGAGCTTTGAGAGCACTATGGTGTTGAACACTGAGCTGTAGTCAAAGAATAGCATTCTCACATAGGTGTTCCTTTTGTCCAGGTGAGAAAGGGCAGTGTGGAGTGCAATAGAGATTGCATCATCTGTGGATCTGTTTGGGCGGTATGCAAATTGGGTTTCTTGGATAATGGTGTTGTGAACCATGACCATCATTTCAAAACACTTCATGGCTACAGACGTGAGTGCTACGGGTCAGTAGTCATTTAGGCAGGTTACCTTAGGGTTCTTGGGCACAGGGACTATGGTGGTCTGCTTGAAACATGTTGGTATTGCAGACTCAGTCAGGGACAGATTCCAATCATATAGCAAATGTTGGTTTTATTAAGTTACATTTTTCAATTTAGTTTCTTCCCATTTCATTGACTAAACAGGAGATTCTAAAACAAACTCTCTCTCTCTCTCTCTCGTCCAGCATGGATAAATTGAGAAAGATAAGGATAGTTCTGACAGAAATATTGTCAGCGGACGCCAGTTACATCCTTCAGTATGTACACCAGGAGGACCTGGTGACTCCACGCGAATACAGGAACCTGCACAATGTCAGTAAATTACATCCAGAAGAGTCCATCGTAGGTCTGCTGGATTCACTCCTAATGAAAGGAGGAGATGAGAAATGCACTAGATTCTTGACCCTGTTGCAGCAGCCAGTCATCAGATCAACCTACTACAAACTGGGAGAAATCAAACACATGTATTATGCACAATATCATGCACAAATTAAGCACATTTTTATATAATGTAGCCCTGTTTTTTGTATGTAAGATGATTGGGATCTCCTAGTTAAAGCATAATAATGTTTGCTAATCTAATCTAATGACAACAGCGACATAGCTCCGGCACCCAGTAGCCCAGCACCCCCAGACGCTGTCCCAACCTCTGCCTCCTCCACAGTCCACACCCATCGCCCAACCACATCAGGTAGAACCATTTTAAAGCATGCATTTCCATTATTTTAGCACAGATCGATTGAATCATGGTGTATGTATTCTATGAATGAATCCTATCTAATGATCTATATATTCACTCGTGTTCCTGGTCCAACCCCACCACCATTAGTGGAATTGTAGTTCAAATGACTGACACCAATATTCTGCGCTTGGAAGCCCCAAGATGGATACACACACCTCTAGCTTCTCATTTGAATTTGTAAAGGGTTACAGATCACCTCATTTCAGACAACCAAAACTATAAATATCACGTAATTGCATCAGATGCTTGATTAAGTTCTATTCAGTACCAGAACAAAGTTGCTTGTTAGTCGTCGTATCCCAGTCTGTCAACCTTTTATGTTATGGTCATCTGTCCACCAGAAGAGAATACACAACAAGTAAAGAATAGCCTAATGTAAACTAGAGGACTCAATGTCCCATTTAAAGTGAACCTAATATGCAGAAAAGCAACAAAAACTTTGAGGCAAAACCTGCAATTTAAAACTGCTATGAGTGGAATGGAGCTAAATCATAAACCAATATGGCATCTGGGAAAAATGACATGTGTTGTTGTTTTTATTAGGTTCAAAAATTCCAACTACTCCTGTGAAAAAGAATAACCGGAGAAGTACCACTGCGTGTGGAACCATCACAGACGTTTCTGAAGTGAAGATGGGGAAGGCGGGGGGGAAATACTACCAAGCTGTTCTAAACCAAGAGGATGGGCCCATGGTCATTCTCATTTTGGATCTAGAGAAACGAAATATCTTTCTAGGAGCAGAGAAGAGAAGGTAGGTCAAACAAAGTATGCTAAGCTTGATAAGATCTGGTTTATAGTGCAGGTGTAATATTGAGTATCTCTTTGTGCGTTTTTTTTCCAGGTCTTCTGTAAAGTTGAAGAGAATCTCATTCGAGAAACTTGGAATGAACAAGTACCAAGAGGGGATAAAGTTCACAAACAAATCCGAATTGACTTACACAAGAGCCAAAAACACTATAAAGATGGAACCCACTGCTGATGAAAAAGAATAAACACATTTTTTTTTTAACTAGAATGACATTTTAAGGGTGACCTACTGACCAGACCAGAGGCAATTCATTAACTACCTAGCCCACATTATGTAAATACAGTGCCTTCAGAAAGTATTCACATCGCTTAACTTTTTCCACATTTCGTTGTATTACAAGGTGGGATTAAAATTGATTTGTCATTTTTTGTCAGTGACCTACACACAATCCTCTGTAGTGTCAAAGTGGAAGAAAAATTCGAACTTTTGTAAAAAAAAAACATGAAAAATACAACATTAATATATCTTGATTGCATAAGTATTCAACCCCCTGAATCAATACATGTTAATAACTTCTGGCAACAATTACAGCTGTGAGTTTCTGGGTAAATCTCTTAAGAGCTTTGCACACCTGGATTATACAATATTTGCACGTTATTCTTATTTTAATTCTTTAAGCTCTGTCAAGTTGGTTGTTGATCGTTGCTAGACAGCCATTTTCATGTCTGCCATAGGTTTTAAGCCAATTTAAGTCAAAACTATAACTAGGCCACTCAGGAACATTCAAGGTCGTCTTGGTAAGCAACTAAAGTGTATATTTTGCATTGTGTTTTAGGTTAGTGTCCTGCTGAAAGGTGAATTTGTCTCTGAGTCTTATGGAAAGCAGATTGAACGAGCTTTTCCTCTAGGATTTTGCCTGTGCTTAGCTCTATTCCGTTTCTTTTTATCCAAAAAAAACCTCCTTAGTCCTTGCCTAATGACAAGCATACCCACAACATGATGCAGCCACCACCATGATTGAAAATATTAAGACTGGTACTCAATGATGTGCTGTGTTAGATTTGCTGTGAACATAACACTTTATATTTAGGACATAAAGTTAATTTATTTTCCACATTTTTTGCAGTTTTACTTTAGTGCTTTATTGCAAACAGGATGCATGTTTTAGCTTGTACAAAATAAAATATTCTTTCTTCTTTTCACTCTGTCATTTAGGTTATTATTGTGGAGTAACTACAATGTTGTTGATCCATCCTCAGTTTTCGCCTATCACGGTCATTAAACTCTGTAACTGTTTCAAAGTCACCATTGGCCTCATGGTGAAATCCCTGAGTGGTTTCCTTCCTCTCCGGCAACTGAGTTAGGAAAGATGCCTGTATCTTTGTAGTGACTGGGTGTATTGATTCACTATCCAAACTGTAATGAATAACTTTACCATACTCAAAGGTATATTCAATATCTGTCTTTCACATTTTTACCAATCTACCAATAGGTGCCTTTCTTTGGAAAACCTCCAACTTATTATGTGACTTGTTTACTTCTGAACTTATTTAGGCTTGCCATAACAAATACTTATTGACTCAAGACATTTCAGCTTTTCCTTTTTTATTAATTTGCAAAAATGTTGAACATTTTGAGAGAAAAAAGTATTCCACTTTGACATTATGGGGTATTATGTGTCGACCAATGATACAACAATCAATTTTAAAGGCTCAATCAATAATCAATTTTAAAGGCTGTAGCACAACAAAATATAGAAAAAGTCAAGGGGTGTGAATACTTTTTGAAGGCACTGTATATATTTGTGTATTTCAAGTAGCCATTAGAGTTCCACACTTCCCTTAGGGCTTAGAACTCTACAATGATGATACCAATCACCATATCAAACCGCTTGCCTAATAATGTGTAGCCCACTGCAGCTCAAAGAAAATTGAGTAGTTACAGGTCAACTGTGTATTAGCATATTGTTTGTGAAATAATTGTCACAACACAGAATAACTATTCCAACACAGTAGTAGCTTACTGTTTTTACAAAATCACTATTGGACTAGTGCTGAATGCTCATAGGCAGTTTTTGAAAATGTAATTTCTTCTCTTTACCACAAGATGGTACCACAAGATGGGTGTTGAAAGTTACATTTAATGGCTGAACCACTTCACCTGCTGTGGACACTGTTCAATATTTGTTTTACTGTAACACCAGTTGGTTCAGCATTCATCTAATTTACCATTCTGAGGTACTATGAGGAGTTCTAAGTCTCTCTTTTTGTTATGGATCCTTTTTTTTACGCATTGTATTTTCTCTACGTAATGCACATTTCTGTGAACAACAGACCATAAAGTAATATATCATCTAAAGAGCTTTGTGGAGTGCATTCTGTATAAAAATTCCTGATCTCCTGAGGTGCAGTATATACAAGCAAAATATATTAGGTTGTTGGTTATTATTGTAAATATTCCATAGTAAATGTTCATCATAGGCTATGTTCATGATACTATAACCTATTAGAAACTGAAGACATCTGAATGTAATTAATGTGTACTTTGCTTGGACAAGACATATGACCCCTTATCATAACACTATCCAAATGATAATATTGTGGTTGTGGCGATCCTGTTGCCTCGCAGGATGCTGTCATCGTTGGTTGACACAGTGAGCTCACTACTGACTTGTTTGTATTGTGTCAGGTTTTTTCTGGACAGGACAGAGCAGGGCCTAATTAGACTGGCCCAACAAGCACATCCTAGAGATGTCCCTTACTGGGACAGTGGTTAGGACATTTGTCATTGGTGCTGGTGGCCTGGTTTTGAGACCCACTAGCGCAGTCACCATACTACCACAGTCTGAGCAAAATATGTTAATTTAATTATTTGGCAACAGTTACAACACACCTATCAGATATAATTCAAATCAGTTTCTCATTGAAAGATGGGAATATGAAGGATTTTCCCCTGAGCACGAATTATGACCACATATCCAATACCTACTTAATTATTAATATTATTATTAGTTATTAGTTCTATATAGCTGAGCATCTCAAAGAGAAGTCTATTGTCTTTTTTAAATCTATACCACAGTAGGCCGTCATTGTAAGTGTCACGGCCGTCATGGGAAGAAGGGGACCAAAGCGTACATTTTTATTTTATACAAAATGTCGCCAAAAAAAACCAAGAAACAACAAAAACAACCGTGAAGCTTACAAGGGCTATAGTGCCTCTAACAAAGACATCTACCCACACTGAAAGGAGGGAAAAAGGACTACCTACAGTGGGGCAAAAAAGTATTTAGTCAGCCACCAATTGTGCAAGTTCTCCCACTTAAAAAGATGAGAGAGGCCTGTAATTTTCATCATAGGTACACTTCAACTATGACAGACAATGAGAAAAAAAATCCAGAAAATCACATTGTAGGATTTTTTATGAATTTATTTGCAAATTATGGTGGAAAATAAGTATTTGGTCACCTACAAACAAGCAAGATTTCTGGCTCTCACAGACCTGTAACTTCTTCTTTAAGAGACTCCTCTGTCCTCCACTCGTTACCTGTATTAGTGGCACCTGTTTGAACTTGTTATCAGAATAAAAGACACCTGTCCACAACCTCAAACAATCACACTCCAAACTCCACTATGGCCAAGACCAAAGAGTTGTCAAAGGACACCAGAAACAGAATTGTAGACCTGCACCAGGCTGGGAAGACTGAATCTGCAATAGTCAGCAGCTTGGTTTGAAGAAATCAACTGTGGGAGCAATTATTAGGAAATGGAAGACATACAAGACCATTGATAATCTCCCTCGATCTGGGGTTCCACGCAAGATCTCACCCCGTGAGGTCAAAATGATCACAAGAACGGTGAGCAAAAATCCCAGAACCACACAGGGGGACCTAGTGAATGACCTGCAGAGAGCTGGGACCAAAGTAACAAAGCCTACCATCAGTAACACACTACGCCGCCAGGGACTCAAATCCTGCAGTGCCAGACCTGCTTAAACCAGTACATGTCCAGGCCCGTCTGAAGTTTGCTAGAGAGCATTTGGATGATCCAGAAGAAGATTGGGAGAATGTCATATGGTCAGATGAAACCAAAATATAACTTTTTGGTAAAAACTCAACTCGTCGTGTTTGGAGGACAAAGAATGCTGAGTTGCATCCAAAGAACACCATACCTACTGTGAAGCATAGGGGTGGAAACATCATGCTTCGGGGCTGTTTTTCTGCAAAGGGACCAGGACAACTGATCCGTGTAAAGGAAAGAATGAATGGGGCCATGTATCGTGACATTTTGAGTGAAAACCTCCTTCCATCAGCAAGGGCATTGAAGATGAAACGTGGCTGGGTCTTTCAGCATGACAATGATCCCAAACACACCGCCCGGGCAACAAATGTGTGGCTTCGTAAGAAGCATTTCAAGGTCCTGGAGTGGCCTAGCCAGTCTCCAGATCTCAACCCCATAGAAAATCTTTGGAGGGAGTTGAATGTCAGTGTTGCCCAGCAACAGCCCCAAAACATCACTGCTCTAGAGGAGATCTGCATGGAGGAATGGGCCAAAATACCAGCAACAGTGTGTGAAAACCTTGTGAAGACTTACAGAAAACGTTTGACCTCTGTCATTGCCAACAAAGGGTATATAACAAAGTATTGAGATAAACTTTTGTTATTGACCAAATACTTATTTTCCACCATAATTTGCAAATAAATGAATTAAAAATCCTACAATGTGATTTTCTGGATTTTTTAATCTCATTTTGTCTGTCATAGTTGAAGTGTACCTATGATGAAAATTACAGGCCTCTCTCATCTTTTTAAGTGGGAGAACTTGCACAATTGGTGGCTGACTAAGTACTTTTTTGCCCCACTGTAAGTATGATTCCCAATCAGAGACAACGATAGACAGCTGTCCCGGATTGAGAACCATACCCGGCCAAAACATAGAAATAAAGAAACATAGAAAACAATACATAGAATGCCCACCCCACATCACACCCTGACCTAACCAAATAGAAATAAAACGTCTCTCTAAGGTCAAGGCGTGACAGTAAATAAGAATTTGTACCTTAAATTAAGGTTAAATAAATATTAAAAATAAGAACAATACAGCACACACACCATTTACAACAAATGTGTCATTGAGAAATTCATTTAAGTTAGATCAAATCAAATTTCATTTGTCACATACACGTGTTTAGCAGATGTTATTGCGGGTGTAGTGAAATGCTTGTGTTTCTAGCTCCAACAGTGCAGTGTCTAACAAGTAATATCTAACAATACACACAATCTAAAGTAAAGGAATGGAATTAAAAATATCTGAATATTTGGATGAGCAATGTCAGAGCGGCATAGACTAAGATACAGTAGAATCGGATAGAATGTAAGATGGCGGCGGAGAAGATGGCAGATATTTTACGTGCACCCAGCCGATAGTTTGTTTGTTTATTTGCGTTCTTTGTAACTTATTTTTTAAACTTATTTTGTACATAATGTTGCCGCTATCATCTCTTATGACCGAAAATAACTTCTAGATATCAGGACTGCGATTACCACGGACTAGCAGAATTTTCTTTTTCCTTTCACGACTCTGACGAGCCCGACACAAAGGATACGACGTTTCCTCGAGGACAGGCCCCGACCTCCGTGATTTGCGTGAAGAGTTCGCGGAGAAAGAGGGGCTGAAGGTCGAGCTGCCTTCTGAGAATTTGTAGGCGATCAAATAAACCTCCACTTCCCTCCATTCTGCTAGCAAACGTGCAATCTTTGGACAATAAAATTGACGAGTTACGCAGAAGATTAAACTACCAACGGGAAATTAAAAACTGTTACATATTATGCTTCACGGAGTCGTGGCTGAACTACGACCACATCAACATACAGATGGCTGGTTATACGATGTACCGCCAGGATAGAACAGCGGCGTCTGATAAGACAAGGGGCGACAGGTCTATGTATTTTTGTAAACAACAGCTGGTGCATGATATCTATGGAAGTCTCGAGCTATTGCTCGCCTGAGGTAGAGTATCTCATGATAAGCTGTAGACCACACTACCTATCGAGAGAGTTTTCATCTGTATTCTTTGTAGCTGTTACATACCCCCACAGTCAGAGGCTGGCACTAAGACAGCATTGAATGAGCTTTATTCCACCATAAGCAAATAAGAAAACGCTCACCCAGAGGCGGCACTCCTAGTAGCCGGGGACTTGAATGTAGGGAAACTTAAATCCGTTTTACCAATGTTAAATGTGCAACCAGAGGAAAAAGAACTCTGAACAACCTATACTCCACACAAAGAGATGCACACAAAGCTCTCCCTCGCCCTCCATTTGGAAAATCTGACCATAATTGTATCCTCCTGATTCCTGCTTACAAGCAAACATTAAAGCAGGAAGCACCAGTGCCTAGATCAGTAAAAAAAGTGGTCAGATGAGGCAGATGCTAAGCTACAGGACTATTTTGCTAGCACATACTGGAATATGTTCCGGGATTCCCCCAATGTCATTGAGGAGTTCACCAAATCAGTCATTGGCTTTATCAATAAGTGCATCGACGACGTCGTCTCCACAGTGACCGTACATACAAACCCCAACCAGAAGCCATGGATTACAGGCAGCATCTGGACTGAGCTAAAGGCTAGAGCTGCCGCTTTAAAGGAGTGGGACTCTAACCCAGAAGTTTATAAGAAATCCCGCTATGCCCTCTGATGAACCATCAAACAGGCAAAGCGTCAACACAGGACTAAGATTGAATCGTACTACATCGGCTCTGACGCTATTTGGATGTGGCTGGGCTTGCAAACCATTACAGACTACAAGGGGAAACACAGTCAAGAGCTGCCCGGTGACACGAGCCTACCAGACGAGCTAAGCTACTTCTATGCTCGCTTTGAGGCAAATAACACTGAAACATGCATGAAAGCACCAGCTGTTCCGGAAGACTGTGTGATCACGCTCTCCGCAGCCGATGTGAGTAGGAACTTTAAACAGGTCAACATTCACAAGGCCGCAGGGCCAGACAGATTACCAGGACGTGTACTGCAAGCATGCACTGACCAACTGGCAAGTGTCTTCACTGACATTTTCAAACTGTCCCTGTCCGAGTCTGTAATACTAACATGTATTAAGCAGTCCCTGTGCCCAAGAACACTAAGGTAACTTGTCTAAACGACTACCGACCCATAGCACTCCCGTCTGTAGCCATGAAGTGCTTTGAAAGGCTAGTCATGGCTCACATCAACACCATCATCCCAGAAATCCTAGACCCACTTCAATTTGCATACCGCCGCAACAGATCCACAGATGACCCAATCTCCATTGCACTCCACACGGCCCTTTCCCACCTGGACAAAATAAACACCTATGTGAGAATGCTATTCATTGACTACAGCTCAGCGTTCAACACCATAGAGCCCTCAAATCACTAAGCTAAGGACCCTGGGACTAAACACCTCCCTCTGCAACTGGATCCTGGACTTCCTGATGGGCCGCCCCTAGGTGGTAAGGATAGGTAAAAACACATCCGCCACGTTGATCCTCAACACAGGGGCCCCTCGGGGGTGCACGCTCAGTCCCCTCCTGTACTCTCTGTTCACTCATGACTGCACAGCCAGGCATGACTCCAACATCATTATTAAACTTGCTGATGACATAACAGTGGTAGGCCTGATCACCGACAACGACAAGACAGCCTATAGGGAGGAGGTCAGAGACCTGGCCGTGTGGTGCCAGGACAACAACCTCTCCCTCAATGTGATCAAGACAAAGGAGATGATTGTGGACTGCAGGAAAAAGGAGGACCGAGCACGCCCCCATTCTCATCGACCGGGCTGCAGCAGAGCAGGTTCAAGTTCCTTGATGTCCACATCACCAACAAACTAACATAGTCCAATCACACCAAGACAGTCGTGAAGAGGGCATGACAAAAAAAATTCCCTCAGGAGACTGAAAAGATTTGGCATGGGTCCTGAGATCCTCAAAAAGTTCTACAGCTGCACCATTGAGAGCAACACTGGTTGCATCACTGCCTGGTATGGCAACTGATCGTCCTCCGATGTCAAGGCACTACAGAGGGTAGTGCAAACGGCCCAGTACATCACTGGGGCCAAGTTCCTGCCATCCAGGAACTCAAAACCAGGCAGTGTCAGAGGATGGCCCTAAAAATGGTCAATCTCCAGACACCCTAGTCATAGACTGTTCTCTCTGCTATCGCACGGTAATCGGTACCGGAGCACCAAGTCGAGGTCCAAGAGGTTTCTATAAACAGCTTCTACCCCCAAGCCAAAAGACACCTGAACATCTAGTCAAATGGCTACCCAGACTATTTGCAGTCCCCCCCTTCACCCCCTCTTTACACCACTGCTACCCTCTGTTGTCATCTATGCATAGTCACTTTAATAACTCTACCTACATGTACATACTACCTCAAATAACCGGTGCCCCCGCACATTGACTCTGTATGTTGTGCCTTCTTCACCACACTATGGTGTGGGTGGACCATTTCAGTTTGTCAGTGATGTGTATGCCGAGGAACTTGAAGCTTTCCACCTTCTCCACTGCGGTTCCGTCGACGTGGATGGGGTGCTCCCTCTGCTTTTTCCTGAAGTCCACAATCAGCTCCTTTGTTTTGTTGACGTTGGGTGAGAGGTTATTTTCCTGGCACAACACTCACAGGGCCCTCACCTCCTCCCTGTAGGCTGTCTTGTCTTTGTTGGTAATCTGGCCTACTACTGTTGTGCCATCTGCGAACTTGATGATCGAATTGGAGGCATGCGTGGCCACGCAGTCAAGGGGGAACAGGGAGTACAGGCGGGGACTGCACACACACTTGTGGGTCCCCAATGTTGAGGATTAGCGAAGTGGAGGTGTTGTTTCCTACCTTCATCACCTGGGGGCGACCCGTCAGGAAGTCCAGGACCCAGTTGCACAGGGTGGGGTTCAGACCCAGGGCCTCAATCTTAATGATGAGCTTGGAGGGTACTATGGTGTTGAATGCTGAGCTATAGTGAATGAACAGCATTTTTCCATACATATTTCTCTTGTCCAGATGGGATAGGGCAGTGTGCGGTGCGATGGCGATTGCGTTGTCTGTGGATCTATTTGGGCGGTAACCATATTGAAGTGGATCTAGGTGATGATCCTTGACTAGTCTCTCAAAGCACTTCATGATGACAGAAGCGAGTGCTACGGGGCAATAGTTATTTAGTTCAGTTACCTTTGCTTTCTTGGGTACAGGAACAATGGTGGACATCCTGAAGCATGTGGGGACAACAGACTGGGATAGGAAGAGAATGCTCTGTGGACGCAGCTAGGGATGCCGTCTGGGCCGGCAGCCTTGTGAGGGTTAACATGCTTAAATGTCTTACTCACGTGGCCACGGAGAAGGAGAGCCCACAGTTTTTGGTAGAGGGTCGCATTCGTGGCACTGTGTTATCCTCAAATTGGGCGAAGAAGGTGTTTAGCTGGTCCGGAAGCAAGACGTTGGTGTACGCGATGTGGCTAGTTTTTCCTTTGTAGTCCGTGATTGTCTGTAGACCCTGCCACAAATGTCTCATGTCTGAGCTGTTGATGTGCAACTCCAGTTTGTTTCTATACTGATGTTTGCCTGTTTAATTGCCTTACGGAGGGAATAACTACACTGTTTGTATTCAGTAATATTCCCAGTCACATTGCCATGGTTTAATGGTTTGTGCTTTCAGTTTTGCGCGAATGCTGCCATCTATCCAATGTTTCTGGTTAGGGTAGGTTTTAATAGTTACAGTGGGTACAACATCTATATACACTTCCTTATAAACTCAATCACCGTATCAGTTTATTCGTCTTTGTTGTTCTCGGAGGCTACTTGGAACATATCCCAGGCCGCGTGACCAAAACTATCTTGAAGCATGGATTCCGATTGGTCAGACCTGCGTTGAATAGTCCTTAGCATGGGTACTTCCTGTTTGAGTTTCTGCCTATAGGAAGGGAGGCTAAAAATGGAGTCGTGATCAGATTTACCAAAGGGAGGACCTTGTAGGCATCCCGGAATTTGGAGTAGGAGTGGTCGAGTGTTTTAGCAGTGCGAGTACTACAGTCAATGTGTTGATAGAACTTCGGTAACATTTTCCTCAAATTTGCTTTTGTTAGAATCCCCAGCTACAATAAATGCAGCCTCAGGATATGTGGTTTCCAGTTTGCATAAAGTCCAGTGAAGTTCTTTGAGGGCCGTCATGGTATCGGTTTGAGGGGGAATATACACGGAAGGGAATTCTCTTGGGAGGTAATACGGTCAGCATTTGTGAGGTATTCTAGTTTGGGTGATCAAAAGGACTTGATATATTATCACAATCACACCCTAATCATGAAACATACAACACCGCCCTGCTTCTTCCCAGAGAGAGATTTGTATTTTTGCATTTGTATTTTTTTTTACCCCCTTTTCACCCCAATTTCATGGTATCCAAATGTTAGTAGTTACTATCTTGTCCATCGCTACAACTTCCGTACGGGCTTGGGAGAGATGAAGGTCGAAAGCCATGCGTCCTCCGAAACACAACCCAACCAAGCCACACTGCTTCTTAACACAGTGCGCATCCAACCCGGAAGCCAGCCGCACCAATGTGTCGGAGGAAACACTGTGCACCTGTCTACCTGGTTAGCGTGCACTGCGCCCGGCCCGCCACAGGAGTCGCTAGTGCGCGATGAGACAAGGATATCCCAACCTGCCAAACCCTCCCTAACGACACTAGGCCAATTATGCGACAGCACCCTTAACCACTGCGCCACCCGGGAGGCAACACAAGGACATTTCTAAGTGACCCCAAACTTTTGAACGGTAGTGTACATTTGCTCTTTTGCAGGTTTTACTCATTTATTCTATCCTAGCCAAATTTCCCCATCTGCCTGCATGCGCCTCCCATATATCAAGGTGTTTTGGTACATCCCTTGTGAACTATGCTTTTCCACGTGCTAACTTTTACTATACCAGAGGTCAGTTATAGTCTACCAGTCTAATGGACTATTCTGCCCTGCATCCACCATTCATAGTGACAATAGTGGTAGGTTGATTATTTTTCCAGTTCTGCAATAGGCTAACTAGCAATCATACCAAACATAAAAACATTCAAAGCTGCATAATTTTTAAAATATGAATCAACAAGAACAAATTGGAATAGCTGATAGGCAGCAGAGAGGCCAGGTGCATCATTGTGCATAATAGAACAGTGAAGACATGAGACTTACAACTCAAAAATCTCCCCTATTGATTGTGTAAGTTGCTTATAGTGAAAATAGGAGCAGACTATTATATTGTGGCAAACGCAACATTACATTTGGAACTTAACATGGCCAAAGAAAAACTGTAGCATATGCTGCAGCAAATGTAGGGACCAAAAAGTCCCCCGACTGTCACACCCTAATCACCTGCCTTTGTGATTGTCTCTACCCCCCTCCAGGTGTCGCCCATCTTCCCCATTATCACCTGTGTATTCATACCTGTGTTCTCTGTTTGTCTGTTTCCAGTTTGTCTTGTTTGTCAAGTCAACCAGCGTTTTTGTCTCAGCTTCTGCTTTTCCCAGTCTCTCTTTTTCTCGCCCTCCTGGTTTTGACCCTTGCCTGTCCTGACTGAGCCCGCCTGCCTGACCACTCTGCCTGACCCTGAGCCTGCCTGCCATCCGGTACCGTTGCCCCACCTCTGGTTTACTGACCCCTGCCTGCCTTGTCCTGTCTTTTGCCTGCCCCTTTTGGATTATTAAACCATTGTTAATTCAACGTTGTCTGCATCTGGGTCTTACCTTCATACCTGATACCGACTTTATTGTGTAATCCCGTTCACTTTAAAAATTATGTGTATAGTATTTTCTTAACTGACAAATAAAATCAATCAAGCAAAACAGTGCAGATGCACATTTGATGAATGGAAAGAGACATCTGTTACAAAACACCAGTTTCATGACATTCAGAGAATGTCAAGCCAAGCCTTCAATACTGGGTAAGTCTACAAGGTAGGGAGGTATGTATTTTCTGTTTGTCGAGATTGACAGTCTATTTATTGTGGTGTTAAAAACGCAAACTATGTCAGTATGTTTTGTTTATTAGTTGTGTGGTGCATTGGCACAGATACCTGTTGGTGGAAAACTCATTGCATATATTTTATATCATTGTCACGTTCGTAGCGTATGTTGAGTTCCACATAATTTTAATGAATAAAGTGAAACTTAGCAATGACCAAAAACAAATAAACAATAAACTAACAACGAACCGTGACTAACAGAGTTGCTATGTGCACTAACTCAAAAGACATACATTGAAACAATATCCCATAACCCACAGGTGGAAAAATGCAAGTTAAGTATGATCCCCAATTAGAGACAACGATTACCAGCTGCCTCTAATTGGGAATCATACACAAACACCAACATAGAAAATTAAACCTAGAACCCCACATAGAAATAATAAACTAGAATAAAACCCCTAGTCACGCCCTGACCTACTCTACCATAGAAACTACAGGCTTTCTATGGTCAGGATGTGACAAACATTATAAATATGGCATTAAAATGTTGAAAATCTGATTTCCCCCTAACTGATCATTGTCTGCAACCGGCTTTGATCAGTGAACTAACGAAACAGGCAAGTGGTGGTCAATGAACTCTCAGCCTTCTGGCCTATAGCCCTGTGTGGCACCGGCTCTGCCACAAAAGCAAAGTAAATATTCACGTTTATAAACACTGGGTCGCTACAGTTATTATTTCTGGTCGTAAACCTTATCAGTTGATTGTTCAATCACTGACCATTAGACTTCAGGTGATAGGCTACTTGACAGGGAGAACGTTTGTGGAAACTTGTAAATGGTGTAAACTAGCTGCTGCTGTGTTCCTGGGTGTTGTGCCTAGGGCTTAGCTAACAATGTTGTGAAAATCTGTGGTGAAGAGGTCCTCAAGAGCAAAACTGTTTTTGTTTGAGTTTGGTATGCTGATGTTTGTACATCAGTTTCAAATGTTTCAAATGTGAAAAAGCATAGATTATCTGATATCCAAGGGAAAGAAAAGAGCATAAGGAATGGTATATTTAGTAATGTTATACAGGCTCTGCATTATTAACTGTGGTCACATTGGCCACCCCATTCAACCACAAATAGACCTTTGGTAAGATATCAGAAATGGGGTGAGTTATGCCAGTGTGGGATACGGATAAGAAATCAACTGTGAAACAATACTATAACCCCAGGATGACTTGGCAGCTTTAGACTACAATCCCCGAGCTAAAGAGCAGACCTTGGGTCAGCACGTGTAGGCTTCAAGCCCACACAAATATGCCTGGGTTATCTGTGAGGTTATCAATGAGACTCTGCTAGCTGTAAACATATGGAAACTACCCATTAACCCATTTCCTCCATTTCATCTCCCCATCTGCTAGTTTAGCAAAAGGCTCCTCAACTATGTTTTCTTTTTGATCCTTAGTGTGGGAAGTTATGTGCTTTATAAAGAAAAGGCCTGTACATGTTCCTATACCCTTTGAGACTTTATAGAGCTACTGTTTCTCCGCTTTACTGTTAAAAATATAACCAAATGTCGTGAACACCAAGTTTCCTACAATCCCCCATGTTGCAATGACTTTAATCAAAGGCTCATTGTGCATTCATTTTGACATTGTTTTTCTCGCTGTACACTCAACCAAGAGAGCAACATGCAAGAAACGACTTGTCTGGGTCTTTGTTGTGGACACATCAAGGCCATCCCTCCTCATCATAAATCTAGAGGCTAAGAAGCAAGCCTCCTCCATCACGTCAACCACAGTAAGTATAGACTTACACACTGTCTGAGAGTCGAGCAGGCTCAAATTACAGGGGAGAGTGTTCATGTGACGATGTGGTATTCAAGGTGTGAGGAGTAAATACGCTGTAATCTATACATTACATAGGACTCCTTGCCAGTGGCTCACTGTGTGAATCATGGGGGTTGACCTTGGTGTACCCTGGCGAATTATTACAATTGCTTCCTCAGTCACTGTTTGTTTCTCGGATGGGATATCTGCTGAAATATGTCATGTTGAAGGATTTCTCAGGTCATATCGTTCATGTCTCACAAAATCTGAATAAAACAATAGATGTAATGAAGACAGTGCTAGCTGTTAAAGCATTAAAAGCATCAAATTATTTATGCTTATAAAGACTATAAAACCTCTTAGATGTTATGTTCCCTGTTTGGGAGACATTGAGCGGTTCTGGACCGGTACCGACTGACGTTCTGGTACAAAGCGCTCTGTGAACATCGTAGGGTCCCCTGTCTTATAGCACAAGAAAGCCCCATCTCGCTGCTCTCCACTCCCACTCTCCCAGCTGGGCTGACTTGAAGTGTCAAGTTTCAGAGCCCACATTTGCATAGGGAATGACAGGTCACATTTTCTGGCTTATCTAGACAAAGAAACAATTTCCTGTGTCTGTGAAACTCATGAAATGGCAGTATGTAACGGATGCAGCGATACTAGTTTCATCTCGCTGTCATATTCTAGAGCTCTCAACATGACAAAATACTAACACTACATTTCATAGAATTGAACTAAGACCACGTTCTCTTGGTCACAGACGGCCAGAGATCAAAATGTTGCCCCATCATTCATTGATAAAGCTGAGGACTTTCGTTTTTTTGATGTGTCAGACCACCAATTATTTCCCAGTGATAATGATAATGGTAGTGACAATGATGAATTCCAACTGTCCACGTACTACATGTGGAAAACACTGCACTCTAAGTACTTTGAAAGACACAGCACAAGTCACACACGCCTTAACAAGTACAGCCATTTTCTTTGTTGACATTTGTAATCTTTATCATGTGTGCATAACCTAATCTCATAAAGGCCACGTGCAGTTCAAAATGCTGTGTAAAGTTCAAGACAAAACAGGGCTGGATCAGAACTTGAACTGGTATTTGGGCGGAAGCGTCTATAATTCCAAATCAACACACACTTTTATCAGCGGGTATAAAACACAAAACTGTGTCCAATTCCAAGTGTGCTGTCAAAAAGAGAGACCTATTTCATTTCCACTAAAGAATATGTGGGCGCTATTAGGACCATTTCTCATTTTGTTCACATAAAATCATGAGTCAAACAACACACAGTGTATTATCTGATTAAGGTTGTTGCCTTGATTGACATATGAGTCATACCACTTTAGTGATGATTTACCAATACCATTGCCCTCACAATGAATTGTCACATATTAGACTATCCTATTGCTTCAGGTTAAAGGTGCGTCACTGTCCAACAATGCACCCCAGTGCTTTTAGCCTCTGACTTTACTAGAGTTCAGGCACACCTAATACGTTTGTTTAGCTGCAAAGCCATTGCAGGCACGCAGTCAGAGTTATTAAAAGTAGTTGGAATGCCTTATGATAACAGAGACAATAATCAGATTACTGAGGTCATCCCTCCTACTCAAGAGAGCGTGATCTGGAATAAAACCAACCCTCCCTCTCCCCCAAACCCCCCCTCTTTGACCCAGTTCCGGTAAGTTTCTGCCAAACATAGTAAGTTAAGTCAACACCCCAAAAAAAGGACATCCAAGAAGGTAATCAGGGATTGACAGTAAATTCAAATAAACAGAGTTTATGTGGAAATGTTGATGGGGTGGGGGCTCGTTAAAACAACTCAATGGCCCTTCTCTTTGATCCTCTGACCACCAGAAGCAAATTACCCTAAAATGGGTCATTCTTAGGTTAGTCAGCATTCAGATCCTTTTATGTCCATCCAGTAATTGTCCAAAAGCTCTCCCAAGAAAATCAGTCTGACTCTAACAAGCAGATATGATCACAGATGATGTCTCTCCCTCGTCCTCCAAACACGAGGGTGGGAAAAACAAAATGTTAGTGACAAAGCGAAAGGCTTAGATGTGTGTGGTGAAGGCCATGTCATTGGCATACTGCAGGAGTGGAGGTGGATGAGTGTGCCCTTATGCTTTCACTTGGTGTCTGTCCCATTGATGTCTTTGTCAAAGTCTCTCAATCAAAGGAAATATAGACAAAAGCTGTGGATCAGGTGGGAGGACGGCTCTCTGCTCGTGATGAAAAGGGCAGCCGGGGAGTCTGGAACAGTGAACGTGCTGTCCACCATACGTTTCCGCAGTAGCTGTCGCTCTGACCTCATGTAGGAAAGATCTGAGGAAGAAGGGAAATTATACAATAAGAGCAACACAGTGAAACAATGGCAGGGTCTTGTGGGACTAAATGTGTACACGTTTCAACCATGCCACCTGTGAATACTCCGTATCCTCTTCATGGTGTGTGCTTCAGAGTCCTACACCAAACTCAGGGATAACACAGAAACAGAAAGATTGGAAAAAAAGGTGGAGACAGGTCTAATTGAATAAATCATCCTTTTTGATCCGACCCAGATGGGCCTGTATTATTTCATCAGCTAAAGAAGTATTAATTCTAAAGAACAGGGCACATTTAGAGACCCATGTGGTTTTATTTATCCAAGAATCTTCTCCGACTGTAATCATTTTATAGAAACGCCAAGATATACAGCTTCCAAGTCATTTCTAAACCTTAGTGTCTCTAGAGTTTTCTCAGAAGTAGGATTCTCAGAAGTACGGATTAACTTATATTACAGAACTTGTACTACAGATATTACAGAACCTTTGCCCTGTCGTCCTCTCACGCCAACCTTAATGAAAACTATTTATTCGTGGGCTAGTGTTACCAGAGGACAGACTGTTAAAGCTGACTAGTTGGAGGAAAACAGCAAAATAAGGATAGAGATCGACAGTTTAGAGATGTCACCATTTTTGGTGGCTCATTATGAAGATCAGCACAATGGCAACATTTCTGAGAATGTGATTCGTCAAAACCCAACATTTTGGGGCTGCACTCTTCTCCTCTTTCATTTAGATCCTCTTTCCTGGAATCACATCTCTGTTGGAACCCCTCAGATATCTGGCATCCTCTCAGACATTTCACATCCCCTCAGACATCTTCAGTTCCCGGGGATCAACACCTAATTATAGAATACCTGGCCAGACAAGCTCATGCAATTCGAAAGTAGAATGTTGTCTTCACCTTTGTACCTTGTTGCCCATCAATTCCCTGTGCCAATATAGTGAAGGAACAGATTTTCCCCTGTAAAGTCAACTCCCTTATAGCAAGTCTTTCTTCAATAGACTCTCAGTATCTACAATGTTACCCCAACTTCCATTGACCGTCAGTGTAGTTTATCAGTGGCCCACATTGTAGCTCTGACAAGCCCTTCAGATAAGTCATGTCTGGAGAGTGGCGTGCTCAATGGCTCCAACTGAGTCTGCCCAATTTGGGAAACATGTGTTTGTATTCTAATTGTATATTATTCTTCCTTACTTTCTCATGTTATTGTTTTAAAAACAGCACCAGGAATCATTTGGAAGTGTGAATCTGACAATTCTTCCCCCTTACATTTTTTAAGCAGGCCATTTCATACCGTAAAGCAAGTGTCTTGAACTTTACATAACAGTAACGGTGATAACCAAACCCACATGGTACAACATTTTGCCAAAAGTAACAGAGAGACCTGTCTGAGCTCTTCAGGATAGAACAGTCTGAGGGAATGGAGTGAGTTATATGTTTTAATGCTTGAGTCAACCTGATCCGTGTGATGTCATGGTTGGAATGAAACTGGCAGGAAGAAACAACAGTTGAATGTGTCACTGCTGAAACCTGAATATTATTAACCTCTGCTTTGGAGAATTAGTCTTCATTTCCTTTACCATGTGCCCTCAGAATTCGACACGTGACTAATATAGTAACTGTAGGCTATCAAAACAATAACATGCCATGTGATTGCCTACAGATGGAAAATCTTAATTTGAGACGGTTTGCTACAGCAGAAAAATGATCCCGCAGCATCAGGAAGTTATTATGTGTATTATAATTGATTAACATTTTTGTAGGGGTTGATACATTTTTCATAAGGGGAAATGAAGTCTGAAATGTCAAAGTGGAAATGACAAACTTCAGAAACCTTTTGAAATCTCAAATACACTACAAGTACTCCTGCAACAGGGTGATCAAATTAAGATCCTACATCTGTAGTAGCACACGTATCAACAGTGGTGAAATAAAAAAACAAGGTATAATATACTGTAGGTGGACTGAACATGGCCCTTGGTCTGTACTTGGCTCTGAGGTGTTAATGAGGCCCCAGATTGATGTTGTTTGTATTTTTTTTCATCTGCTGACTGAAAAGGAACCCCTGTTATGATATTTCAAAATAATGCATAAGATTGTGCAAAACAGCATGCGGTGAGCCTGTGCACATTCTTAAAAGTCTATATTATATAACACATGGAAAGGATCAGTATCGAGCCTGCAGAGAAAGTTCCCATTCAGATCCAAGACCAACAAGACCGTTCGCAAAAGCCCAGTCGAAAAAAATCCCAAGCAAACATTTTTTTTGCTAACTCCGCATCAGTATGCATAAATAGTTTTATCTTGTGGACACCATGAACAAAATCTTATTTGTATTGGCTCCAACACTCGCTTGTACATCTCATTATCTCACTTGTGACAATGTCCCCAACAGTGAGTGGAGCGCTTTTGTTTTTCCACGTGTTAAAAAATATCACAGAGGATAGATGAGGACATGGGAAAGATGGGTATTTCCCATCACAATAATGTATGTGGGAAAGTATTCCTGTTTAGGCGCTACCAATTACACTATTACCCTGTTGCAAACAAAAAACACACAAATACAACTAAATTCCACAAATCCTATATCACACAAATACACAAATAGAATAACACACGTATAAAGAAGAGAACCTAATTATTACACTATTGCACTTCAAACAAGAAACACACAAACTAAATTGCACAACTGCCATCTAAACCCTGACCTTTCTGCCTTCCTTGATGCAAAGTCATCAATTACATCATCATAAGAAATCTGCCCAGCAACTACATGGTTTATACTGATGACAGTGTGACTTCAGAAGTTATGTAGGTGACCCCGGTGTGTAAATGCTATAAGGTCAATGAGTACTTAGCCTACTATAGGATATAGATTGCATTGCATCCCCTTCCTTAAAATCGGATGCAAATCACAGCTTCTGAGAAGGTATGCTAAAAGGTGGAAAAGGATGGGCTATCCTTATCCAGTAATACAAGCTTTATCAGTACTCACCCACTCATTTCCATCCACACCCTGGAGGGATTTCACCCCTGTGTTGTCTCTCCTCTAACCTCTCCACCTGTCCCTTACCAAAACACTGTTAATGGCCAGCACTGGAGCAAAAATGTCAAAACACAAAGGCCTAATCTGTCTCAAAAAGGAATTTGGTATATTTAGAATCTACTCAACATTTCCCTCCCAACAATCACTCAAACGCTTGGCTTATTTATCCCAACAACTACAAGGCTTTAGTTTGTTCAACCCAGAACAAAGAAAAGCTCCATGGTAAGTATCATTAGTGTCTCAACAGACAAAAAGCTAATCCACCCCCTCATCCCTCTGCAGAGAGTGAAAGAGAGAGAAAAGTTTAAAGGATAAGTCTTGTATTGTGGCCTAGCTGACTGCAGCAAGTGTATGGGTGTGTCTGAATTCCATCACCTTGTTTTGTTTTCCCGATAGAAGAAAAACAGGATAAGACTTGTTTTAATAAGGGGAGACTGGATGGTATCCAATTATGTGTCAATAATATTTCTAAGTAATATGATCATCTAATAATATCAGGAAAGGAGCAACAAACAACAAGACTGGAAATCCATCCATATATTTCTGGAATGTTTTGAAATGTCTCACTTCGGCTATCATTGATTAACAATAGTACAGTAGCAGGCTTGAAGTGTAGTAAAATATTTACAGATCCATTGTTTTGTTGAGATGTTATATGTTAGCGGATGTTAATACAGTCTGGCTTTAACATTAACCAGCTTTCCATTCAACCTTCTTATGTGAGTAAAGTACATGTTGGATAAAAAAATGTCATGACAGGCCTGATGGAAACAGAAAACTTGTCGGTAAACCTTCCAAATGTTGATTGAACAAAATAGGATTGACAAGAGGGGGTCTTTTTGTGTCTGTAAAATTAATTATGCAATAAATGTCAGTGGAAATGCTTTTATGCCTAAATATTGATATAATAACCATCATATCAAAGTAAACTTGGAGTCACATGATGAGATGCTGTGTGGTCCTCCCACTATGACTCGTCGGGAAAGCATGCAGTTTCCCATTAGGCACACACTGCTTGAATCAACGTTGTTTCCACGTAGTTTCAACGAAAGTACATCGAACCAACGTGGGATAGACATTGGGTTATTAGGCTACAGATGAAATAAATTATGATGAACTTCACAGGGAGGTGAACGTGCAAGGTGATGCTCCTTTCAAGAATGGCTGCCATTGTGCTATTTTGGGTGTTTTTTCAAATTGTTTCTAACTTCTTTTGTACATAATGTTGATGCTACCGTCTCTTATGACCAAAAAGAGCTTCTGGATAACAGAACAGTGATTACTCATCTTGAACTGGACAAAGATTTTTTCTTTAATGAGTCTGACGCGAAGGATATAATGTTGCTCCCGGACAAGGACCAAATCCCCGTCATTCGCATGAAGAAAAGAAGGAACTACAGGGGCCAAAGATCAGATTGCCTTGTGAGAATTTTTCAGCGAGTGGGTAACCCACCTCTACCATCCGTTCTATTGGTCAACGAGCAATCACTGGAAAATAATCTGGATGAGCTACGTTCGAGACTATCCTATCATTAAAAACTGGAATATCTTGTTTCACCGAGTTGTGGCTGAACGACATCACAGATAATATACAGTTGGCTGGGTTTTTTCGTGCATTGACAAGACAGAATAGCTACGTCTGATTAGATGAGGGGTGGGGGTGTGTTCCTATTTGTCAATAACAGCTAGTGCGCAATGTCTAATATTAAGGTAGTCTTGAGGACGGCGAGCAATACGTTATGATAAGCTGTAGACCACACTATCTACCAAGATCATTTTTCATAGCCCTCTATTTACCACCACAAACCAACGCTTTTAAAGGCCACCTTTACTCCACACACAGAGACACGTACAAAGCTCTCACTCACCCTCCATTTGAAATATCTGACCATAATTATATCCTCCTGATTCCTGCTTACAAGCAAAAACTAAAGCAGGAAGTACCCGTGACTCGCTCAATACAGAAGTGGTCGGATGACGCGGATGCTACGCTACAGGACTGTTTTGCTGTCACAGACTGGAATATGTTCTGGAATTCATCCAATGGCACCTCAGTCACCTGCTTCATCAATAAGTGCATCAGTGACATCATCCACGTAGTTACCATACGTACATATCCCAAACAGAAGCCATAGGTTACAGGCAACATCCGCACCGAGCTAAAGCTTACAGCTGCCGCTTTCAAGGAGCAGGACACTAATCCCTATGCTTATACGAAATCCTGCTTTGCTCTCAGATGAACCATCAAACAGGCAAAGCATCAATACAGGACTAAGATCGAATCCTACTTCCCCGGCTTTGAAGCTCGTCGGATATGGCAGGGCTTGCAAACTATTATGGACTACAAAGGGAAACAAAGCCGTGAGCAGCCCAGTGACGCAAGCCTACCAGACGGGCTAAATGCCTTTTATGCTCGCATCAATACAAGCAACACTGAAGCATGCATGAGAGCACCAGTTGTTCCAGACGACTGTGTGATCACGCTCTCCTCTGATGTGAGCAAGACCTTTAAACAGGTCAACATTCACAAGACCTTTCCCTGAGCGAGTCTGTAATACCTAGATGTTTCAAGCAGACCACCATAGTCCATGTGCCCAAGAAAGTGAAGGTAACCTGCCTAAATGACTACCGCCCCGTAGCGCTCACGTCGGCAGCCATGAAGTGCTTTGAAAGGCTGGTCATGGCCAATTGCACTCAACACTGCCTGGACAAAAGGAACATGAGACAAAAGGAACATGAGAATGCTGTTCATTGACTACAGCTCAGTGTTCAACACCATAGTGCCCACAAAGCTTATCACTAAACCTAGGACCCTGGGACTAAACACTTCCCTCTGCAACTGGATCCTGGACTTCCTGCCCCAGGTGGTAATGATAGGTAACAACACATCTGCCACGCTGATCCTCAACACGGGGGGTCCTCAGGGGGGCGTGCTTACTCGCCTCCTGTACTCCCTGTTCACCCACGATTGTGTGGCCAAGCACAACTCCAACACCATCATTAAGTTTGCTGGCGACACAACGGTGGTAGGCCTGATCACCAACAACGATGAGACAGGGAGTCTACAGTCTACAGGGAGGAGGTCAGGGACCTCTCAGTATGGTGCCATGACAAGAACCTCTCCCTCAACGTGAGCAAGACAAAGGAGATGATCGTGGACTACAGGAAAAGGAGGGCCGAACAGGCCCCCATTCACATCAATGGGGCTGTAGTGGAGCGTGTCAATAGTTTCAAGTTCCTTGGTGTCCACATCTCCAACAAATGATCATGTTCCAAACACACCAATAAAGTCGTGAAAAGGGCACAACAACGCCTTCTCCCCCTCAGGAGACTGACAAGATTTGGCATGGGTCCCCAGATCCTCAAAAACTTCTACAGCTGCACAATTGAGAGCATCCTGACCGGTTGCATCCACGCAGGTATGGCAACTTCTCTCCATCTGACCGTAAGGCGCTACAGAGGGTAGTGCGTACAGCCCAGTACATAACTATGATCAAGGTTCCTGCCATCCAGGACTTATATACTAGGCAGTGTCAGAGAAAGGCCCCAAAAATTGTCAAAGACTCCATACACCCAAGTCATAGACTGTTCTCTCTGCTACTGCACAGCAAGCGGTACCGGACTGTCAAGTCTAGGTCCAACAAGCCCCTTAACAGCTTCTACCCCCAAGCCATAAGACTGCTGAACAATGAATCAAATCCCCCCCCCCTTTGTTTTTACACTGCTGCTACTCGCTGTTTATTATTTATGCATAGTCACTTTACCCCTACCTACAGTTCATGCACAAATTACTTCGACTAACTTGTACCCCCGCACATTGACTCGGTACCGGTACCTCCTGTATATAGCCTCCTTATTGTTATTTTATTGTGTTAATTGTTATATTTTTTATATTTATTACTTCAGTTTACTTAGTAAATATTTTCTTAACTCTATTTTCTTAAAACTGCATTGTTGGTTAAGGGCTTGTAAGTAAGCATTTCTATCAGGAATCAAGGTAAGACCTAGATGCAGACATGTCGAATTGACAATAGTTTAATACTCCAACAGGGGCAGGCAATAGACAGATCAAGGCAGGCAGGGGTCAGTAAACCAGAGGTGGGGCAATGGTACCAGACGGTAAGCAGGCTCAAGGTCAGGGTAGGCAGAGGTCAACATTCCAGAGGAGGGGCAAAGGTGCAGGTCGGCAGGCAGGCAGGCTCAGGGTCAGGGTCAGGCAGAGTGGTCATGCAGGTGGGATCAGAGTCAGGACAGGCAAGGGTCAAAACCAGGAGGGCGAGAAAAAAAGAGACTGGTAAAAGCAGGAGCTGAGACACAAAAACGCTGGTTGACAAGACAAGCAAGACGGACAAACAGAGAACACAGGTATAAATACACAAGGGATAATGGGGAAGATGGGCGACACCTGGAGGGGGGTGGATACAATCACAAGGACAGGTGAAACAGATCAGGATGTGACAATTTCATGGGAAGGTCTGTTGTATTCGGCGCATGTGACAAATACACTTGGATTTTATTTTATTACCAATAATTATCGAGGGTCTTTTTCTGGTGACATGATCATCGATGCTTGGCTGCCATTTGACAAATAAAAATGAGCTTGTTCTTTTGCCCATACTTATCTTATCATGTAGGCTATATCTGCACTGTATCTGCGTGCTGTTGTCTAAAGCACACATGCCAATACCAGAGTGGGCACACTCTCTATATAATGCAAACATTTTTGTGAGAAAACCATCAGTAAAGTTGAAAATGTGATGGAAACCCATTTAACTTGTGTTGTTTATTCGGTACATGGGAATTTAACCGCAAAATGTACTTTTATCTGCACTATGTCATCACGCACAGCCTTTTATCCGCAACAAGTCTGTCGCCAATTGGATGGAAACGTAGCTTGTGGGATAAAATGAAGAATCTTTTAGCAGATATTATTTTGCTGTCAAAGAAGATTAGGAACTCTACTGTGAGGCAGACTGGATCATCCAATCCATATTAATTTGCTTTGGTATTTCCTGGACCATGTGAGAGTTAATAATGAAAGACAGAAAAGCACATTCTCCATTCTGTCTCTTTACCGAGAGTCAAAAGTGAAACAGACCTGTTTTATGATAAGCATAATTGACACATGATGCAGATCCCCCCCCCTCCTCACTTTTCCTATGACAAAGTGGTGACAATTTTAATTGAAAACAATCACCGTAAGTTACTTAATTGTTACTCAGAAATGATTTGATATTGAGATAAAAATGGCTGCATTGGACATTTAAGAAAATCTCCATCCTTCTATATATTTCAGTGAATAATACTACATCTGCCAATCGATCCCTCTATCCCCTCACCCTCAGGATGAATTGGAGTCCCTGGCTTCTCCATAGTCTTTTCCCATCTTCCCTCCCTTCCCCCATCCTCCTCTCTTTCTTCCCCCCTCCTCCCTCTCCTCTCTCTCCCCCCTCCTCCTACCACTCTTCCCTCCCTCCCTCCTCCCTCTGGCTGGCTGCCACTCCTCCCAGCGACTCTGTGCGTGTTGTCTGTTGAGGCCGGCCCCCTCTCTCTCCTCTGATGGAGGAGTGAAGCTCACTGACACACACTCACAGACGCAACACGCCACAGGCAGGCTACCAGACAGACTGGCAGACAGGTAGGCAGCAGTCAGGCAACATGACCCAAACAGGGAACAGCCTCAGCTCTGTGACCTGTGACAACAGATGCCAACCACAGAACTGAACACTGAAGTTTACTTTGAGAGCCTCAGAGGAGCTGGAGTAAGCAGAAAATAAGACAAATAACAAGACGGGATGAGGAGTGCTTGACTGCTGTTTTTTAGGCTGAGGAGGAGGGAGTATTTTACTAACTTTTTCTGCAATTTCTGAACCTGTGGAATTCCATTCATGAGCCAGAGGACTAAAGCCAGCATGGTATTCAGCTGGCAGAAGTCCTTTGCCATTCTGACCCCCTGGAGGAAAGGTATAGTACACTTCATGTAACCTGTCTCTATCTCTTATGCCATCATGATGTCTCATCCTACCAGCTGTCTATAGCAGTTGGATTTGCTAGCACAAATTGTAATTTGAGTGTCTGCTGGATGTGTTTTTGTGGTTGGAGACAGAGGTGTAATTTCAGTCTCAAGGTGGAGGGTGTCTTTAGTTAACAGCAGTGGGCTTTTATGGTGTCTGGATTTTAGGAGACTAATTGTCTCATCACATGAACAACTCCTCATATCCAAAAGCAAACATATATTGTCTCACATCCACACAGACTTTTCTCAGTAAACTGAGGAGAGTAAAGTGGCCGTGTTACCTCTTTGGCAGTTCGATTAAGGACTAAGGATGCATTTCGTGGTAGACTTAAAAGGTTGCAAGGGCAAGACAACACATTTGCTTTGCTGTGAATCTGCAGGTGCTAAATTCAGAACTTTACTGACGGAAGAGAACTGGACTTGATACAGTATAAATGGTCTCTTGATTAGAATAAGCCAGAGTATGCTCTTTTATTACACAGCCTAGCATGGTTCTATTTTGAAGCCCAGACAAAACAATTACTTTGCTTTCCAATGTCAATAAATGTAATTGCTACCATTGGGGAGTGACATAAAAAAATAAAAAAAATCCTAATTTGTGTACCATCTGTTTGTCATATACGCCCCAAGCTAAAACGAGGCATCTTGTACAGACGTGCCATGAACAAGTAGGTTGACTTTTCAAAACTCGAGCAGTGTCATGAAATAACAAAACCTAACGGAAAAGGGACATTAAAAGTCTGTGCTGTGGATCTGTTCTAAACAGGACTGTGACACACGTTCAATCCTCATCCTCATGTCTGGAGAATATTAGATTACATATGGTAATCAGCAGACTAAAAGCTTTATGTGGTGTGTTTCAGGAAAAAAAAGTTTCAAATACCCTGACACAAAAACAAAGTGATGTTGTTTTTAGGACCTGTTGATAGTCACAGAATCTATGGGGCCCTTGTGATACAGTGTAACTCCTCATTTTTCTTCCACTTCTCATTTCTCTGCATTCCAAGAATCCGCCTCTATCAGATAACGATCTCAGCTTATGTACAGTATGTCCTCCACACCTGTTGGGAAGGATTGTTCCCCCCCAGATCCTCAATTTGTTTTGTCCTGAGACAGAAAATTCCCAGCATTGTTGTAGATGTGAAAGAGCTTAGACCTTCCTTGGCAGGAATCACGTTGTTTGTCATGATCCTTGGATTGGAAGAAAAGGCCCATTGTAAAGATAACGCTCACATTGTGAACAGTACATAAAGACAAGGCATTTATTGGTCTATTCTTGTGATGTCCTATTGTTGTCATTTGATCACTGTTTAGTTCACAGCAAGAGGATTGTCTCAAAAACTGATTGTGAATTACAATGACATTGTAATTCTTCTCGGGAAAAAGGAGCTAACATTGAGAAAACGTCCTTGGCTCTATCTTTGTGCATAGTTTCCCTGAGCAAATACTTAGTAATGTTTGACTTTTTTTTTTTTTACATTGTAGCATTCCACAAATGAATTGTCCCTTCTTCCTCTCCCCATATTCATCACCCTGACTCAGAGCCAGGCAGAACGGCACGTAGTGGAATTCACTGCTATATGGAATCATCCTGTTTGGAAAGGGTGACAGGAATTTTTCAGATCCTGAGTTATTTGAGAACCTGAAGGGAGTGAGAGAGTACTCTACACATTTTCTTCAACTATGTATGAACTGTGTCTTGATGCCCTATTTTTTCCAGTGTGATCCTGCCACAATAATGAATGATGATCACAACAGTGACAACACACTTATGCCTGTTAGTGGTTGGATGAAATGCCATTTCATAGGGTTATCGGTCATAAAAATCTGCATTTCGTGGATTACTTTTGAGGATGTAATGGTCAGCAAAATCATCCTTTTCTTTTTCAAGAGGTTAAAAAACCAATGGCTGTGTCAATACAGGATTCATTCATCCAACATCCAACAAAATTGGGAATTACCTATTAAAACATATTCATGTTGATTTGCGTTCAATTAAGAGGTAAACTGAGTTGGTTGGTGAGGGGGATTGTGGGAGGATTCAAACTCCAGACCTCCTGTCGGAGGAAACTGGCCCCAAGGAGACTTTACTTGCGTTAGCTCTCCTGCACATTCTTGTCTTATCCTAAGGGCGTCCGATAGTGGGGAGTGGGGAGCGGGGCCCCTGCACCTCCTAGCTCACGTTGATAAAGGGAGTCTGGGATCCCTCCTCAGGGTCGACGCCACGTCCAAGGAAGAGGTGGAAAGGGAGAAAAGATACCAGGCCTGTGTGTTGAGAGACATGCAGCTGAAAAGAGATCTGGTTGGCTTCCTTGGGTTTAGGATGGGCAAGAGATGGGGGGAAGGAGTGAGATGGAAGTTGTGTGGCGGTATTTCACACCTCACCAGATAGGACATATGGTTTCTGTCACCTGAACTGCAGTGGAAATTATGTTGGAAAATTTTGTTTTCCATGGGTCAATTGAATTATAATTGTGTTGTCCTAGAATTATAAATGTGGCTCTTGAGGATTCACCTCCAGTTACCATTACTTCATAAACAACTTAAGGGTGAAACTTGCAAAAAAAGAAAATGATGATAGTGACTTAATGACTAGTAGTAGGAATGAAGGTCTATCAGCAGGCTTGTGACCACCCAAAGTGCTAACAGAGAATGGACATTCTGCTAAACCCCCCGGCTGTAAAAATTGCAGGCTTGTCACAGCCTGTTTATGACCTTTCCACTTAGAATCCAAGAAACTTACGGAATGAACAGTTTAGCCCAGGGCTTACACATGCCATCGCCCAGAGCCTGACCCACTGGGTTAATTCAATGTCTATTCCACGTTGGTTTAACGTAATTTCATTGAAATGTGGTGGATAAAACGTTGATTCAACCAGTGTGTTGCCAGTGGGGTGCTGCCCTTCCATTATGAAGAGCACACTTGCTTGGGTAGATAAAGTTATTGAGGAATACGCACTTTTTAGTGAGTGGAAAAAAAACTTCAGTTGTGGCTCTTCTTGGCCTAGTTGAAGCAATGGGAGACTTTCAGTTCAAATGTATATGCTCAGCCTAACAACAATCTGTCATGCTCTAGTAATAAATCATCTGTTTGTTGGGATTCCAGCTTCTACCCTTGAGGGAGAGAGCAGTAGTAGAATGTTGAGTCTGCACGTACACAGGTCAACACACCTCAGGGAGGAGCCGTGATATCTAATGGAGGAAACAATCACACACGCACACCCACATCACACACACACACACCCACACCGCAGAGGGACGGATGTCACCTCTCCTTACAGCACATATTTTAGCCACTCCCAATCCCACCAGCCTCTGGCAACACACTGGTGCTGGCTGGATGTGTTTTCCCTCTGTGAGGGAGTGACAGCCACCCAGGAGCTTAAACCTTTGTTCTCACAGCAGAGTGGAGGCTCCAGGCATTTGGGAGGGCAGCAGGGCAATCCATCTGCTTTATCGAAACTCTCCTTTAGTGAGATCATTGTAAAGTTGATTTTCAAATGACTTTTTTTGGTTGGCCAACCTGAACGACAATATTATACTACACGTCTGGAATGTTAAATTAATGTTGCGGCAAAACGTCTGACTCTGTCATTTCTGACAGAAAGGAGGCTAAATACGAGTCTAAAGGGGCGGACAGTGTGTAGCCTAATTACATGTGTGGGGTTACTCAGCCTTGCTGGAAACGGGCTGACTCCACTGAGCCTGTTCAATTACAGTGTAGGATTTCAGATCTGCTTTGTCTTTCCTATGATGACACCTGGGAGATGTTGACACCTGCTTGGGTGTAAGACCTGGTGATTTGTGGGATCAAACCAAGCAGATTGTGTCACAATGGCAGTGGTAGGATTAAGTGGTTGAATAAGCAAGGTGACTTCAGTGTGTAATTAAAGTCACTCTGGTCACATGTTTTTGTCTGCTGCTAATTCAGAGGAACTGGCAATTACTGCATTTATAAAAAATGTATGACAAGACAGCATAGACCGAGCAGAAAACAGAAAAAAGTTTATTCTCAAAGAAAGATTGTTATTCTCATTTCTTGAACAAAATTCTCTATCTAACTTTAATCCATTACAGAATGTTTTTTATTCATCTCCAGCTTTTATTAATTTCCACAGTCTTGGTTTTGAAAATAAATTCCTGGTGTGTTCAGTCACAGAAAAATGGATCCGTTTTCTCTTAATGTTGTTGATTGAGAAAAGATGGCTTGGATAAAGAGACTTCACAAATTATTTACTCTAAGCTTATTCTGTGTAGGCAACCTGAAACATAGCAACCTTTGCATGATTGATGTTACATTTGAGTCATTTAGCAGACACCCTTATCCAGAGCGACTTACAGGAGCAATTCAGACCAGCAACCTTTCCGTTACTGGCCCATCGCTCTTAACCACTACACTACCACTTCGGTTGGCTATTGAGTGAAAACCTATAGCCAAAACCAGTTGACCAAAACCTGGTAAACTTCTCCAACTCAGTCATTCCAATACTTCTTCTGAAAGATAAGTTCTTGAATAAAGAGTTTGTGGTCGAAGAAAACGGAATGGAAAATAGGGTCTCTACACAACAGTATCTTGTTTGTATTTGACAAAACACATAACTCCACTATGTTCATACTCCTGGTTACTTACAACATATTGCATTATTCACATTCCAAGCTGCCTGGAGCTGGGCGAGGTGCTGTTTGATCTCTCTGAACAGAGAGCCAGGTCTCTAGGTCGTTAATTGAAAATCCAGGGGGATTTGGATGCAGATTGTTTTCTCCTCATGGCCAACAGCAAACATGTCCCTTCTTCAGCAAACCCCTGTGTTCAATTACAAGCCCAGCACTGCTTTAAAAGACTAGTGGATATCAATACCTGGGTTGTTTCACCAATTAGGTGCCTTTTGAGGTTTTATTTCACCTACATTTAATATACTATCATAAAGAGCATATGTTCACTTAATAAGAAGAAGTTACGTTTAAAAATGACTATAATAAGTGCCAAACAAAGTAACACGTTAGCAAGTCTTAATTCATATTCAAAATCTGATTTATTGAATTTTCCATGTGGTCTATATTAAAGGGCACTCATTTAATATAACAGGCTTTTAAAATGTAATACTTGTGCACAACTTCTACATAAAATATCAGAAGGACGCAAAAGGCACATATTTCGTGGAACGACCCACCTAGGAGGTCAGGGAACTTTTAAGTATAGAGTAAATGACTGCTTGTGGGAGTAATATATTAGCTGCTAAACATTAAGGAAATGTGGTTTACAATTTTATTGCATGTTAAAGCAAGCTCGGATGAGTTATATATATTTTTTTTTTTGGGGGGGGGGGGGGGGGGGGGGGGGGGGGGGGGGGGGGGGGGCAGTTGGGGAGCTTTGTTTACAGTATAGTAAATACAAAAAATGTGTAACTTTCAACCCAAAATACAACAGCCTACATATTGTGCAGTATGTCTGTCTACAGTCTTAGAAAAAAAGGGTTCCGAAAGGGTTCTACAGCTGTCCCCATAGGAAACCCCTTTTCGGTTCCAGGTAGAACTCTTTTGGTTTCCATGTTACATGGAACTCAAGAGGGTTCTACCTGGAACCAAAAAGGGTTCTTCAAAGGATTCTCCTACTGGGACAGCCGGAGAACCCTTTAAGGTTCTACACAGCACCTTTTTTTCTGCGAGTATATAAGATGAAGTGCAGCACAGTAGTCGTTATGCAGGAGATCATTAGTGTTGCTCTTTAACTATCTACTCCTTCTTATCTCTGTTACCACTGTGTGAGATACACCAGTTCCCATTACACTCCTGTTGATAACACGACTGACTGTAGACTGACTTGATAAAGCCAATTAAGAGATAGTCAGGGCTGTGCTGCTGGAGTTACACATGGACTGCAGTCTCTCGTATCTCCCCCAAGGGACCACCGCCTTATCAAGGCTTAGGGAGCTGCTGTAAACGGGTATACATGTGATATTTCTTAGTTGTTTTACAGTACAGTCATACCTTGAGGACCATCCTAGACAACCATTTACATACTTCTGTTTGGACTGCTGAGGTTTCAGGAGTGTCCATGCTGTGTGTTCCTCTGGGAGCGACAGGGCTTGGTTAAATGTGTCTTTCAGTTTGTTTTTAAATTTGTTATTACTTTATTTTATTCAGGGAAGCACCATATGATCCTATATGAGCTTGGTTTGGGACTTAGTGTACGTGCTGGATCAAAGGCTGTATACTCCAGGGACATGTTCAAGAACGACTTACCTCAGAAATAACCCACACTGATACTAGTCTTTTATCTGATGTTGTTTGATCATCTTGGGCACAATAGGGCCTGAACAGTGTCTAAGTAGTTGTACTTTGTCTCTGACCACGGTGGAAAAAGTAATGTGCTACATTTTCCCGCCATTTGACGTAAACAGGAAATACGTTTCCTTGCCTCCTCTGCAAGAATTTGTTTTGGGAATACGATGTCTTGAGTTGAGCTAGTGCAATTCTTTCCACATGTAACAGTAGCACTATGGGAGTGGCATGAAGAAAATACACATCTCATTCTAATCAAGTGAGACATACCAAATGACGCATGTACAACACATGCAATTATGGGGATTAATAGGAATTCATGATATGTAGCTAAATAAACATTGGGATTTTGACTGAATGTACTTTAGTTGAACACATACAACTGGGGATTTCGAATGAGACAACACATGTAGGCTACGCTTTACTGTATATGCAAGTATTGTCTTCTGATACTAATGTTAAAGTTAATGTCCACCTTGACAGCACTGAGCAACAGTATCATTTATGAATCTTTTCAAGAGGCTAACTTTGTGATCTGGAAAACCCCACGTAACTTTTCCACAATACCTTGATCCACTAGCTTTGGCCAATTTCGGTACATGTAAAATAATTGGGAAAACACAGACATTTTGAATGGGAAGAGACCTGAGCCAGAACCAAGTCTGATAGCATTTCAATCTTATTTGGTCCTATCATTGTTTTGGCAGAGCCACTATCCATTCCCAAAACAATATTATCACAACAGATTTATTTTTCTCATGAACAACATGGGTGCACTTTGATTTTTGTGGATGTTATTCACAGTGAAATAAAAAAACTACAGGCTTTGTTTTGTGAGAAAAAGCTGCAAACAAACATGGTAGAGGTATCTCCACCTCATATACCCGTCTGAAATTCAAACTTAATTCCATACTAAAATCATTAAATAAAGCAATAACTCATTCATTTAACTTCAAAAGGAGGGAAACCGTATCACTGTCATGATTTATTACAATGTAATGGACTGGCTGCTTTTAAATCTGACACATCACCGTTTCCAAATAGTTTGGCAGTTGATGTTTTAATAAATCGTGGTGGTTACACCTACTTCCAATCAGTTTTGTGTACTCAGCTCAATGACTCATTCCCTGCCAAATAGGTTTCGGGTATATAGCGCAGCCTGAGCTCCTGTGAATTTCATTATTTATCATCCTACCCATGTCTCTTCCCCTCCAATCACAATGTCCGCCTGCCTCATTTCCTAACAACCAGAGATGCAATTACCCTATTAGTGTTTATACTTAAATGACGCACCACAACTCCTTAAGTAGGCATCATGTTAGAAGGTTTTGTTTTGTTTCTGTGAGCGGTACTGGGATTCAACTTATATTGATACTCAAAATACTTTAGTTTTACTAGTCTTTTAGTTTTCACAAACGTGTCCTCCAACCCCCACCCCCTTAATAAAGTTCCCTCTAAAGTGGATGAAATCACTGGATTTATAACTTTTTTAATCTCAAATTTCTATGGGCCAGATATTCAATTTAAACAGTGGCTATTCCCCAAACCTTCTTTATTGTTGAAGTTTGATCTAACAATCTACTATTATGTTATACCAGAATGGTTTATGGGTTAGATTTGCAGCACAGGACTAAACCTTTTTAATTGAGTAATACTAATATTTAATTAAAACCTCTTCGCTGCTCAAGGATATGGTGGTATGTACATTTGTTGTTCTGGAATTCAAGGTAAGTGAAAAAAAGAACGTTTGATTGACAGCGATGAGTATCAGATTGCACGTGGCGAGAAAGCGGAGATGTCACATACGAGTGCCCCATAATGGTATTAACTGGACCTTAAGATCAAAGCTGGACAGCCCAGTGTGGGGCACTGACAAATAATGTGCCCTAGGGTATTTGTGTACCTCCGAGTTGAAGAATGCTGGATGGTATAAAACCAGTCCTCAGGTTTCACAGGAAGATCCTCAAAAATCTCTTGGATCTATGTTTTGACAGTACATCTGTGTCATTCATGAGTCTTTTGGAATAAAAACACCATAATCCCGCATACACAAGAAGAGAGATTTTTTTTCAAATGCTTGAGTCTACCCTCTCAACTTCTGTGTCTTACATTTTACTCTTTGACATCCACTCTCCTTAGGAAAGAGATATTGTAATTAGGTGTTAGGGATGTTCACAGATATTCTATGTCTGTTTTTTTTAATCTGAAAGAGTTAACTTTGAAAGAGTTAGCATTCTGACAATGGTATTTCCGAAGCCCTTAGGGTACTGCTATGCAACACTTGAAAACTGGCATTCACTCAAGTATTTATTTTGCATTTTATTTCATTTCATTGGGGTTAACGGAGTGAAATTGAAGTGACAAAAAAAGGCTGTTTTACTAATAATGCTTCTCATTATTCACAGGAAAGGGGGACAATGTGCTGGAAAATGAGGTTATCCTGACCAAGATGAAGCTCTTCAACAACTTCCATGAGAAGCTCCTCAACAACGCTGTTGATTCTTCATCCACTATCGCCATGTCAGTTTCTGAGCAGGACATCTCAGAGCCTGTCAAAGGCTTGGAGAGAAATGCTGACTTGGATAACATGCCTGGACAGTCCCTGATGGAGTCAAGCTCAGACTACCTGTCAAACATTTTCTCAAACTCTCAGCTTTCCAGGCTGTACAAGTTTGAGTCAGAGGACTCTGGGGTGGAACTGCCCAGTGGAACCAACTCTCCCTCCACACCCACCGGTTCGGAGCAGAGCTTCGTGGTCCACAGCCGGGAACCCTCCTATGACTCCTGTAACCTCAACACTCCTGTCCCTACCCCAGAACCACTCCTCACATTTGACCAGTGCTCTGACACCAAACAAACAGAGGATATGAGAGACACACCATGTATGACTGCAGACAGTGCTGTGCAGGAGTGTGATATGGTGGAGTCGGGGGCTGAACTCAACACAGAAGTTGAGAGGGTAGACCTTCATATAACTGAGAAGGACATAGACATGGAGAGGGCCCAGCACACAGCCTTGAGGGACCCCACTGAGGACGGTAAAGGGGGTTCAGAGCAGCTGGGTGAAAACAAGGCTGTAACTGAGGGGGTCAACTCAGAGAACACAAAGCCCAGGAGACAGTGCTCTACAGGGGCCTGTGACGATATGACAGGGGTTGACTTTGAGCAGCGGCCTCTGAGGAAAGGCACGACGAGTGACAGCCTGGAGGAGTATATGGAGGAATGCTGCAGACTGAGTGAGGTAAAGATATTCCCTGCCCACTTGTTATTTACTCACAACCTCTTGGCTTCTCCCAGGGCTGCATGTAAGCCCACAGATATTTCTAATGTTTTATATTCTGTTTTATGTGGTAACCATAAAGTGTTATTTATGGGGAAACTATTCCTGACACAGAGCGATGCCTTAGTGCTGTTGTAGCTATGCCATCTGTGTACTTTCATCTGCAACATCAGGTCTGTTGAACAGAAGCAGGTACCTTGTGCTTCCTTTTATTTATATTTAACACATTTCCTGCTGTCTTTGTGCTTACAAAGTCAGTGAGCGACGGCAATTAGCAGGGCTTGTTTTGACTTCCTCCAAATCGGCAGGGACTTGAGGAAAGGCCCCTTTTGGGTGGTGGACAACAAACATCTTTACACTCCCTGTCATTATCCCTAATTACCAACCCTTCCCAGCCTCTATGTCACCAGCTAATCACAGAACCTCTAACGACAACAAGTCTCCAGGAAGCTCTCTCTATGGGCAGGAAATTGGGGGAAATTGTGTGTATTTTGAGAGAAATTATCAACATTGTCTTTGAGATTTCAAGAGCGTGCTAGATTAAAACTAAGGTGAATCAAACCTCTAACAGACACTAAATTAGGCAATAAAGGTGTAGACCACGTCACATTATTGCAATATGAAAATGTCATACTGTTATAAGATTAAAAGGGAACAGTAGCTCATCTTAAACCCCTCTTTATGGGTAAAAAAAATAAATACAGTATTCTCATACTGAACCTACATGGGGCTATGACCTCCTTAGTGAGATAGCTGAGCAACAACACGCTACTTGACCCAGTAGAGGCACGTTCCCATAACGAAAGCTTGCCAATGAGAGCAGTGTTTTCATTCATGTCTGGGGAAAAAAAATAAAAAATCTTATTTTTCATGTTCCAAATGAGAAAACAGTGTCCTCTTACGGTGCTGCACCCGACAGCTGTGGAGCTTTGCCAACCAATACTAACCTGTGTGATGTGCTGCTCAACTCATCACTATCAGCTCTCAGCACCGGCTTTCATACGGCGTCAACATGCACCTTCATCTGAATGTCTTGCTGATTTTGGTTTAGAGTGGAAATGAGAATCATGAGAGTGAAACGGTTCATCTGACTGAAACACTGATGCTGTTCCAAAAAAGTGTTATTCATTTTTGAATGTTTGCATAACATTTATATTACTGTAAGAAGGCCAGTCATGGATTTAATGAGGCAATAAGTGATACTATGTGCAACAAAAGTTAACATTTTTGTTGGCTTGAGTAAGCCTGGGACAGTTTGGTGTGCCGTCTCAAGCAAGCCAAGGTGAAAGTGATGCCCATGACATCTATGACGTTTTGACAATTTCCCAGGACATAGATGGCTCTCTCTTCAGATGATATCTTGGATGACACCAGAGCTAGTAGTTGATCTCAAATCCTTTACATGAAACATACCATTTTCAACAATCCAATATTAATTAATGAGCCAACTAATCAGTTACACAATTTGAGGTGGCCAAACTAGAAAAACTAGGCCCGACTTCAAACCCCACATCTCTTAACAGATACTTCCCCATCTCTCCCTCAAAGACCTTTCACAACAATGTCACGTTCAAAAGACCCAGTCAAGACAAGGTTGTATTATGGCATACAGTAGGGGAATCTAAACACAGGGCCCGGTTGCATACAGGCTGAAAGGAAAAGGTGGAGAGAGCATGTGTTACAGTGCGGGGGCTTTATTCATGCTGCCGCATGTCACACAGCACCTGTTCATCTGGCTGTGGGGATATTGTCCTGGATAAGCAGCCAGCTCCCCCCCATTTCTCTCTCATCTGGTTCCTGCTGCTCCCTGGAACCAGGGCCGGACGTCCTACCTAGACGCATCACACAGGTGGCAAATCGCTCCAATTACTCACATATTTACCCAGATAAAACCCTTTGATAGCCATCAGGGCCCCTTTAACGGACCAGTCGACTGGCCGGCGGGTGGCGATTATTTTGGGGGGCCCCTCCGTGCTCTACTTTAGGGGTGCATTGCTGACAGGCGGTTAAACTATTCATCATCATGGAATTTGTTAAACGCCATTGGCACTTGGATTGGAACCAGTGCTATGGTCAGATTATGTGAAAGTATAACTCTTTGAGCATGCACACCAGAGGTGGGTTTCGCTTCGAAGGAGGAAGGCATATGAGGAAATAACCCCATACCTACTGTAAAATATGGTGATGGATCTTTGATGTTATGGGGCTATTTTGCTCCACTGGTCCTGGGGCCCTTGTTAAGGTCAACAGCATCATGAACCTTAGCAAGTACCAGGGGATTTTAGCCAAAAGCCTGGTTGCCTCTGACAGGAGGCTGAAACTTGGCCGCAAGTGGATCTTCCAGCAAGACAATAACTCCAAGCACACATCAACATCCACAAAGACTTGAACCTTATTGAAAACCTGCCCTTCAAATTGAGAGGGCCGTCCATAAGTGCAGACAAAGGATATCAAGGATCTCTAAAGATTCTGTGGAATGGTCTAAGATTCCGCCCTATATGCTCTCCAATCTCATAAAACGTCTTATAGAAAGGCTCAGTGCCGTTATCCTTGCAAGGTGAGGTATTGAATTGTATTGAACAAAATCTTTCTCTGAACAACTGTATTAGTATAACACAATATAATACTTTTTTTTTGCATAGAATATAGGGCAGTATTTGTAATATTTACAACTTTATCAACGGTGCCAATCATTTTGGAACTGACTGTATTTCACCATAAAGAGAAAACGTTTATCATATGTTTGTGTTTAGCTATCCGTCTGATCTCATGCGTGCAGCAGGCCTCTATCCTTAGGGGGAACCACATGACATTCAAAGCATATTTCCCCTTGCTTGGCTACCCAAACTCCTTCCTTTGACCAAACTCTATGCCACGCCCATTCGTTTATTCTCAATTTCTTCTCCGCACTGAGTTGCTTGGCTACCCAGACTCCTCCCTCCGGCCAAACTCTATGCCACGCCCATGGACGTTAGTTTATTCTCCATTTCTTCTCCGCACTGAGTCTGGATCTGAGTACTTCTCTGACCCTTCACTGAATGCGAACACATTCAGGGCTGTCTGATTGGTCCAGAAACCGATGGGTTGGGCCAGAGCCAGAACACGGAGGTTTTGAAATTCATTATTGGCTTTGATACTCTGATTGGTTAGAGACGATCCACAGCTGATGACTTTATTTTGTACAACCCCCCTAGTGCCCCTCGTCACCACAAATTACTTCAATGATGGCAGTCTCAGACCAGGGCCGGCCTGCCCAGTAGGCAGGATTAGGCAGCCGTCTATGGCGGCAGATTGACGGGGGCGGCATTTTCCGAGCTAAACTGACCAAGACACACCTTCAACAACACATAAAACATCACATAATTCTGCCCCAAAACAATGACAATTTCTCTCAACATGTGCCATATGGGTTTTTTGAAGAGCGCTGATGCCGCCCTGTGATAAGCAGTGCCTACTTTGTCAAAGGCAGGGGCATAAATGTTTTGGCTTGTCCATTCCCAGCTTGTCTCTCCAGGATGCTGTTGGAGAGTTGCATCGCTGCAAATCAGGAATAATAAAGCCAATGCAACTGCCTGGTTTACAAAATGGTAGGCCAACTACATGGATGGACATTCATACAATTCCATTGCGGGCTGACACTGTAGGCTACACCCCAATAAGCACAGACAGATGCCAACGTCTTTTGGATGTCTTTTTCTTTCATCCTGTCCGGACATCTTTTTGTTATGTGCGTTCAGGACCAGCCTCGAACCAATTATAGACGTCCATGTTTGGTTCAGATTTGGTGTGGTCAGACCAGACTTGACTTAAACGTCCACGGACTGTGATTTTTGTACCGGTCTGGACCAAATCTTAACCAATCATAGACATCGATGTTTGGCTCAGATTTGGTCCGGTCTGGACAGGCCTTGATTTGGTCCAAAAATAGACGTCTATAAATTACGTCCTTCAACTTTCATTCAGAACTGAAAGGAAGGAAGTGTGGAACACTGTGAAATATGATGTCATAAAAGAATGAAGACGAGGGGAAAGATGGCAAGCCCTGCTAATTGAAATGGTGGTCCTGTCGAATTCCACAGCTGCAGCCCATAAGCATGCACATGATATACAGTACTAAACACACGTTCTAGGGGTTTCATATTCATTCCACTGATTCATCTATTTATGATGAACTGACCTGTGTTGATCTAATGTAGCTGCTGAATTTATGGTAGACACCCAAGTACTTCCATGGGTTATTGTTGGCAGGTAGTAAGACAAACTTAGGTAGACCAGAGTCTTAGTGAGGTGTTGTTGGTGGCTAACAGAGAGAGGTAGCTAGCATCATTGGGGTAGTTAATCTCACCACTGACCCATAATGGCACTATGCCATACATTCTGTCTCTGTAAATCCTCAAGACCCCCTTTTCCTGTCAGCACAGACACACAGTGTGTTCCCCATAGAGTGCCAATGGAGATATACAACTCTCTCCCTAGATTGTGTGTGCTGAAAACAAATGGGTCTTCTGGACAGAAAAGCAGTATACGTGTACAACACGTATCTTTCTCCCTATCTCTGTGTGCACCTCACATCTGGCACCACATTCCTTTCCAACACTGTCATGTTTAGGAAAGTATTTTTTGATGCGGCAGACACAGTGGAAATCTCCAGAACCAAGGCCTGAGGAGAGCCTCAGTTCTTCACCACAGTCTTTGATATCAGCATATCATGCTCACGTTTTCTATGTTTCGCTAGAATAATATTCAAATCCTCAAACTCAAATTGTTGTCATTGTCAAGGCAACGGTTGGTCTTGTGTATTGGCTTCGGAAAATACCTCCAATAGGTCTCATTTTAACAAATGCACCTCTCCTATATCTCTATTTCACACTTTCACAACTTTGAAGGAAAGAGCCAAGTGAGAACTCATTCTCTAACTAGGCCAAAGCCTGGCATTTTATCTGCTAGCCAGCGATTCCCACGTTTGAAACATTGTTACCCCCTCACAACCTATGGGGCCAGAAGAAGCTCTGAAAAAGGGTGGGGGCATTCCCGGGATAAAATCAGTCCCACCCTGCGTCCATCACCGCCGTAGCCGATCTGAGTAAGACCTTTAAAAAAGGCTACGGGGCCAGATGGAATACCAGGATGCTTACTCAGAGCATGCGTTGACCAGCTGGCAAGTGTCTTCACTGACATTTTCAAACTATCCCTGACCCGGTCTGTAATACCAACTTGTTTCAAGCAGATCATCATATTACCCGTGCCCAAGAATGCCAAGGTAACCTGCCTAAATGACTATCGCCCGTAGCACTCATATCAATAGCCATGAAATGCTTTGAAAGGCTCACATTTACACCATCATCCCAGACACCCTGGATCCACTCCAATTCACATACCACCCCAACAGATCCACAGATGACGCAATCCCTATTGCACTCCACACTGCCCTCATCCACCTGGACGGAATATGTTGGAATGCTGTTCATTGACTACAGCTCAGCATTCAACACCATAGTCCCCTCCAAGCTCATTACCAAGCTGGGGAACCTGGGACTTAATATCTCCTTTTGCAACTGGATCCTGGACTTCCTGACGGTCTGCCCCCAGGCGGAGCGTAGACAACAATCCATCTGCCATGCTGACCATCAACACCGGGGCCCCTCAGGGGTGTGTGCTCATGTCCACATCACTAAGGAATTAACATGGTCCACACACACCCACACAGTTGTAAAGAGGGCACGACAGTGCCTCCTCCACCTCAGGAGGCTGAAAAGATTTAGCATGGGCCCTCAGATCCTCCAAAAGTTCTACAGCTGCACCATTGAGAGCATCTTGACTGGCTGCATAGCTGCTTCGTATGGCAACTGCTTGGCATCAGACGGCAAGGCACAATAGAGGGTAGTGAGTACAGCTCCCTGCCATCCAGGACTTCTACCAGGCAGTGTCAGAGGAAGGCCCACAAAATTGGACCAAGCCATGGACCAAGTCTGGAACCAACACGACCCTGAACAGATTCTACCCCCAAGCCATAAGACTGCTGAACAAGACTCCTAAATAGCTAATCAAATCTCTACCCGCTGGTGCTACTGTCTATTATCTATCCTGTTGCCTAGCCACTTTAACCCTACCTATATATACACATAGCTACCTCAATTACCTCGTAACCCTGCACATCGACCTGGTACTGGTATTCCCTGTATATAGCCATGTTATTTTTACTCATCATTGTTTTTCATTATTCACTGTGTATTTATTCCTCACGCCACTATTTCAATTATTTTTATTTATTTTTTATCTTTAACTCTGCATTGTTAAAAAAGGACCTGTAAGTAAGCAATTCACTGTTATTCTACACCTATTGTTGACAAAGCATGTGACAAATAAAAATGGATTTGAAGACTGCTACCGGTCTCATATCCTTGGCCCATGACTTACTGTGTGTGAGGAGGAATCTCCTCCTTATCTTAATGAGCCCCCATAAAACAGAGCTGGGATGGCCAGGCTACAGGCTAGACTAAAGGAACAGGCACCTGATCACTGTCCACCCGACTGATCATCGCTGAGGCCCTGGTCAGACACCTGCATGTCTGGGGAGATAAGGGGAGAGCCAGGACAGTACTGGACTTCTCCATGAGTCATTGACAAATGTTTCAAAACCACTGTCTGGGAAATGAGTAGCCGGTCAAGACTGTGTGTAATGGGCAGAAGGTTCCTTTTTCTGTCAGTGGAAAGGAGTGATTTCAGTTCTCCTGACTGTTATGAATTTGTGTCCCATTATTTGGCCTGCGTTTCCATTAGTGGACAGGTTCCTTACTGGAGTTTCACAGAAGTTGCACGGAAAAGCCTTCTGGGGGGGAGAAAGGCTTCGAACTGAGCTTACTTCCTGCTTTTGTTGGGACACTGTGTGAAATGTGGACGATTGTATAAATATTTGCTCAAAATGTCCTTTTCATATTTCTGCAAATGTGAACATCTGCGCCTCTCGGGCTAACGGTCACACCATAAAACAAACATACAAACAATGGCACACAGCCATCTCTTTGTGTTCCCACACCAATGCGGTCATAAGTTTGAACAAAATCGGCAATCACTGAACTTCTGCTCCAACCCTCTTAAAAAGGCACTACGTCTGTTTTCCCAGGCCTTTTACTTACCTATTTCCATTTGGCCTCATAAGCAATATGTTGACATCACCATGTTTAAGATGAACATCCAGCCACCACTGCCATCAATCAAACGACTACAAACGTATGCAGTGCCACTATGGTATGACGAGAGATTATGCAATACAGTCAGGATGAGGCTAGACCCTAACATAAATTCATATGAGTCGCATAATCCCTTCCAGAGTCGACTCCTCCTGGTCAATGTTGACATGAAGCTAGGGAAAGACTTAGTGGCCCACGGCAGCAGGGGAATGCATTTAGTAGTAAAAAACTCAACCGATATGGTTAACATGTAACAGGTCGTAAAATATCCCATAGGAACATTCCTGTTTAGATAAAAATGTAATGAAATAAAATGTGTTGAATACCAGAGAGGATGGATACCCTCCCCAGCAGGTTACATCATCTAACATCACCCTCTTGTTAAATCCACGGATCCTTTTAGGCATGTGATGCGGCACCTTTAAGGTGATGTTATGACTGGACCCAAGAATTTCAGAGGACCTAATGGTTTTTTTAATCACACATGAACTTTTTGGTGGATTAGGGACCAGTCAATGGTTTAGCCTTTTATCAGGCATGACAAAGGAATGACAGAGCGATATAAACCACTGAAATCATTTGACCGTTTACCTCAACAATAGATTACAGCTCTCTCTCTCTCTTCCCCTCATAAAAACACTCAGTTGAATTACCTACAAGCAGTAGCCCAGTAAATCCCATTGCTTACTGGTTACCCATTGTAAAGATAAGGAACTATACAAACAACACATTCTTACAACCTTTCCTCAGAGAACATGTGGTAGTGTCTTGAAACAAATTCTGTACATTTCACATCTAGTTCTCAACCGCAAAAGTTAAATTAGCAGCCCTACAGAGACCTATGACCTCACTAAGCTCACCAAACCCTCCTCTCTTTGATTCCTCAGGTCCACCAGGCCAGCTCCAACCCCCTGGGCTCCGGACTGGGCTACCTGGAGCACATCTGTCAGCTCATCGAGAAGATTGGTCAGCTCCAGGAGCACAACCTCAGGCTGCAGAAGCAGATCTGTGGTCTGCAGAAGGATGGAAAGATGGCCAAGAACAAAGAGGTGAGTCACATACTGTACAGACAGTACTATAAACTATCATCATCAGCATACTCACACAGTCCTGTCTTTGGAGTCGAATCTCCATTAGGTTAAAGCATCTGGATTGGGTGTATTGTCTTATTAAAAAAAAAAATGGCTTCCGCCATATAGCTTTTACATAACATATCCAGTCTTGTCAGATCAGGGAGGGCGAAGAGAGGAAGCACTGAGATAAAGCTGGTTTATGGCCAAACCATCGCTCTCAATGAGTTAACAACGTGAATGTTCTTAACGTTAGGGTATTTACGAAGCTCCTAAAACTGTTAGAAAAACGTTGTAAAAGGCCGCTGTAGGTAGTGTAGGACAGACCCACGAACATCGATCTTTGATTTGCAGTTGACTGCTGTCCAGGTGGTGCAGAGATAGCTATACATGCTTTGAAGTGAGCGATTATGACCCACAGGGACGGACTGGCCAAATTTGGTCCGTCTTTCGCCCAGCGGGCCTGTTTAAATTGGGATTTTAGTGCAGAATGATAATTATTGGGCCTATAATGGGGGCATCAGGGAAAATTAATTGGCCGACGTGGGGGCCTCGAGACAAAAATAATGGTCCGGTATGGGGGACTCAAGGGGGCAAAAAAAATGCGGTGTGTTAGACATGCCACGGACGATTTCTGGTCTCAGTACGTCCTTGCTCACTCATGCTGTCCCAGTGTACACTTAGCGGTTTCCAGAATGGCAGTAGGATGAACGTGGATGAAAGTGTATTTAATGAATAGAACAGCTTGGCCCAGCAGTCTTTAAACGTATGAGGCACACATTTAGGAAAGTCCTTATAGCATGGCAAAGAGACACCTTTATGTTTATATCAAAGGAATTAATAACAAGCACCAGGGGCTTTTCCTGACACCTGTTTAGAGAGAGCAGAGGAGTTAGGGTCTGTGGCTGGGACAATGGTGCATCATTCCTGATGATAACTAGACTACCTGAAAAACCAACATCTGAACCCCAGCAACATCATACAAACAAGATGATTTACCGGAATTGAAAAATAAATAAGAATAATCAGTTTATATCTGAAATTATGTCCATGTTAGCTAATCATATTATGTAGCTGTAATATCACTGTCTCACAGCTATTCAAAATTAGATATAGGTAAAGGTTCAAACAAATGTGACTATGAAAATGCACAAAGGCAAGGTCAGCGTCAGCATTAAAATAGGGCAATTTACGTTTTTTGTTTCTCTGTAGTAAGCACCAGTTAGAGTGGCATTCCAGTAAACTCTCATAAAATAGCTAAAAATCTTCTCAGTTAACAATGTATAACCTATAAAATCCCAAGGCCAGCTCTCCTCACTCTTGCTTTCCGTTCCCACACAAGATGAATAAATTGGCTCTGAATGTAATCTTACCAACGCCAGAGAGAGAAAATACCATTGGTTATTTATGGATTTAAAAAAAAGTTGTGCCGTTGTTTAAAAAAATCTGTATGGTAATAACATGGGAACATGGGTGAAAATGAATAAAACATGAATTAATAGGAAATTAGGAATGTATAGTTTAGAGTCCTAACACTACCTCAAGTTTATGTTTCAGTATCGGTTGAACCCAACTCAACAAGTGTTCATAGTTAGTCTTTCGGAATCAGCTCAACACAAGAAAAAAAAAAACTCAACTTGGATTTGAAAAACAACAACCCAGGCACTAGATTTGGGTGACACCTTATTGCATTGTATTCAACTTTGCCCCTCTCTTGTGACATTTGCCTGTGCTTCTAAAGAAAAGTACTTTGGCATTGTGTGAATGTCTCGCTTTCCTTTTGAGACTTTGGCACAATACCGGAGCGGCTATGTTCAGGGGGTTTCAGAGAGCTTGTTCCAAACTAGCTCTGTCAGTTTGGGCCTGGGGGCCGGAAAAGCTTTCCACTGAAGCAAAGGGTGAGCCCAGCAGGAGCCTACACTTCAAAGTCTTCAAAGAGAGCTAGAGAGACAGTGAGAGAGGGACAGTGAGAGGGACAGTGAGAAAGGGGCATTGAGAGAGGGACAGTGAGAGAGATCCCAAAAAGTGCTCTTTCAAAAACAACCACATGCTCTCTAACTAAAAACCCTCTTCAACAATCTTAGCAGGACTTACAATTCTTTAAGGTCACCAAATTCAGATATGATTTTACCTCGATAATTCTAACTTTCCATTCAAATGTAAGATACACAGACATAATGTGGGTGTCATTCTCTCTGGGCCCAATCCGGTCTTGAAAGATGTGCACACGATTTTCAGATGGTTTTGAGGACCACACCAGCTGTCCTCCCAAGCGTTTAGTAATAATTTCCCCTGCTGTGAGTGTTTCTATGTTTAGGCCACAACCTGAAACATGTAGATGACACATCAAAAGGATGAGCAAGTCAGCTGGGGCACATCTAAGCCCCATGAATGGTGGTGCTGACACTTATGGTTCCCTGTGCCTAGGCCCATCTACCCCACCTTTCACATCAGCACCAGGGTCACTGCTGGGCTCATTATAAACACAGAGACCCAGAAAATTGCATTAGAGCCAACCTACCACGACCAGGGTGGTTTGGGGTTTCTTTACGATCAGTCAGATGAACTAAGACGCACAAAAATATCTAGAATCAATACTAGAATGGAAGAAAACTTTAATCAAGTTTCTAATGTGAGCAATGAATGTGAGCTCACTTGTCAGGCCTCAAGCTCCCCTTTTCCTTACTCTAAAATAAGTACTACCTCAGACAAAGGAGCCGTCCGAAGGCTGTCCCTGGGTTATAGAGAAACGGGATGTGATGAAGGGAACATTCCAGAGCCGGAGTTTTCTGGACCTTCCCTTTTCCCCTGAGTGCACAGAGACATAATGCCTCCAACAGTTTAATCCTCTTCTTTTGGTCAGAGGTCAAATGCCTGGTGTGGGCGGCCCTCTGAGTCCCCAAAGGTGGGAGCTGCCTCCTTCTAAGGGCTAAGTACACACAGATGGGGTGGTCCTTGGAGAGGGCAAAGACCACCCCTTCTCAGTAGAGAGGGTGTCTTCACAGAGGGGAGAGTGTGGTTGTGGGTCCAGCGGGGATATCAGACTGTGGTCAAAGTTCAGTAAAAACTAAAACAAAGCAGTGGAGCAGGACTTCAGTAGTCATTCATCATGCCATGCTTACCCATGTTTCGTTATAAACGTCTAGTGGTTGCATAACAGGCCATTCAGAGTTCAAATAAGGATTTCCGGGAGAGAGCACTGTCCAGAGATGGTTATTTTAGTGTAGAGTTTGCACCATGTGTCCAGGATAGAGTTAACTTCAGTGCGGAGAATGAAATTATTTTGCACAAGATTAGGAAATGACTTCACCTAAATGAGTCACTTGGGTTACAGCTCTGGGTTCTGAAGTTGTGCAGGTGGCGAGTGTGTAACATTCACGTGATGAAAAATCCCCCTACTGTAAAAGTGACACTGCAAGTTTGATTGTTAACAATGAAGCAGGAAAAAACAACTCTCTCTTATTCCATTTATTTTACTGCTGGGCATCTGCGTGGTTTGAACTTCAACAGGGTTTTACGTTAGCGTGGATGTGACGTCCAGAGTTTCCTCAGCTGGGATAAACAGATGGGAACTTTTTCCAACTCTAAACAATGACTCGGAAAGTCTCTCTGATTTTTCTATGAACTACCACACATGTGACTGCATAGCGCATATGTTGTAGGCTTATGAGAAGAAAATAGCTAGGCCTACTATGGATAAGTGGATGTAGAGTTTTGAAGTACATTTTGTTTAGGTTAGGTGGTCATAAATCCAACTCAATCTTGAAAAGAAATAGGAAAATACACACTCTATGCATGAAAACAACAAATCAGGTTATTACATTAAAGTAAGTTTAAAATAGTCAAACAAACTCAGATATCACCTAACATTTTGGCAGCAGAGAAGGCCTAAAAATGCAAGATTGTGATGGCCAAAGCACATTTTCACTCCTTGTAACAGGTGGTTGCTGTCTGAGTCAAGTAAGTACTGTTGGAGGACCCTTGACCCCACGGGCGAGAAAAACAGTAAAACTAGATTCTGATTGCAAATACATTTAATATGCAGTGTTTTCTCATTGTTTTGATGTGGTGGTTTGTCCCTCCTACTCACAGTCCTGTACCCTCTCTTCCTGTCTGTCCCCCAGGACTTCTTCCTGCAGCACTGTAGCTGTGGAACGGCCGGCCTGACCTTTCAGGAACAGAAAAGACACTCCAGGAGTGAGTTCCTGACCACATCCATGAGTGGCACCCTCTCTGACCTCTCCACCATCCCTGAGGTCACACGTCACACAGGACTCACAGCCATGAGAGGTCAGTTAACTGCTTAATAACATGATAACAACCCATAATCAACATCCAGTCAACTCTCCTCACTTAAAATCCAATGAATATGCCATACATTCTCATAAAGTGTTTTTGGCGCAGTTTGACAGTCATTTCATCAGATGTTTTCTATGCAACCTTTTCGTTTCCCTCAGAAAACCAGTGTATTATTTCATTGGCAGGTAGATTAGCAGTTAATAACCTGCTCCTGCGGGCCTCATTCAGTCACACACAACGACATAAGACCGAATTAAAATACATGTTTCCCCAACGTTTTCCTGAAACAGATCTAATGGGTTTATTAGAACATTATGAGTGAATCTTAGGTTTCAAAACGTGACCGGGTGACACCCAAGGTGTGTTTTCGCCTTATCATCTCACATAACATTCCAAGGAATGCTAGTCACCCAGCAACAGAGTCATTTCGCCAAATGTTTTTACCCTCCTGTTTTCGTGCAGGTCACATTCCCGCAGGTGGGCGGGTGACAGTAACGTGGTCCAGAGGAGATCGCTAAATTTTTACTTGAGCAGGAGAGGGAAATTCCTGGCATTCTGCATATAGAAGGAACATATAACGTACCATGGATTTAGGAATTTCTTGCTCCTCCAATAGGCAGGATTCTGGAAACTGGAACTGGGAAGTAGGGGGATGGCAAATGGTCCTCCCTGTACTGCGATAACAGATTGAGGGGGTGGGGAGGTTGAGTGGGAAGTGGTGGCAGGGTGAAAACAGGGGGTCCTCTGGGACAGCTGATTCACATCACCATGTGTCATAATAGTTTCCCCCCACTATGAGTAGTGAGTGGTTCCAGCCCTCATGACACTAATTCATATCATATCTCTCTCTCCTTCACTCTATAGAGAGTGACCAAGGTAATAACCAGCCCCTGGTGCCCCTTTGTAGGAGGGGCCTGAATCGGAGGAGCTACACAGAGGGAGAGACACGCTCCTATCTCTTTGACAGTACAGAGGGTCTCTCTGCCCCACACAGACGGGTGAGTCACAAACATTCCTCCTCTGACTCACTGGGCTGTGCACAACAGCCTCAACCCCTGTTTGCGGTCCAAATATGTACATCTGCACAACACAATGTTACAGTAGATTTAAAAACACACTGTCCTGATCAAACAGTGGGGAAAGAACCTATTTGTTCATGCTGAGATATGTGTGTTTGGTTGTGTAGCTGAGTGAGAACTACACATGGGGCAGAGTGAAGGATCTGGTGAAGAAGACCAAGCTGAGAAATCAGAGCAGACTGGGACAGACATCCACCTCCCTGAAGAGATCCTGTCCACAGCTCTACTGGTGAGGACCTCTCAAGAAACTCTATACTCCAAAGTCTTTTCTAAAAAATACTGTATTTCTTACTACAGTATTTACAGTACAGTATTTCTTAATAAACACACAAAGAAAAATTATGAATACCACATTGGAAATGTCCACAAAACATAACAATCAGGACTTGGCTGTTGTCTCAACTTGTCAGCCATTTGAGATTGTCTGTTCTAGCTGAAGAAACTAAAAAAAGGTCACTAAAGATAACAGTTGGAGCTTGTTGGTCCTGCAAAGTTGTGTGAACATCTTGAACGGATCATGATACAAGAACAGAGGTGTCAAGTTGTAATTAATCACAGCTCTCTTTAGTTTCATCATCTTTTGTGGGTGTGTGCACCTACTAACTTTTAAATCCTTTAGTCTTTGTAGAAAGAGGAGTTCAGACTGTCATTGGCAGTAGGTCATAGGTTGTGTTTATAGAATGACTCAACTCCTGCTTTCTAGAAAGAAAAACACTGAAAATACTGAAAATGTCCAACCAACTGATATCATCTTACCATTTAGAGATCATTACTTAAAGCTACAATATGGGCAAAATTTGCATCGAACGTGAGGTATACAGTACCAGTCAAAAGTTTAGACACACCTACTCATTCCAGGGTTTCTTTATTTTTACTATTTTCTACATTGTAGAATAATAGTGAAGACATCAAAACTATGAAATACATAACCAAAATAAGTGCTAAACAAATCTAAATATATTTTATATTTGAGATTCTTCTAAGTAGCCACCCTTTGCCTTGATGACAGCTTTGCACACTCTTGGCATTCTCTCAACCAACTTCATGAGGTAGTCACCTGAAATGCATTTGAACTAACAGGTGTGCCTTGTTAAAAGTAAACATTTGGAATTTCTTTCCTTTTTAATTCGTTTGAGCCAATCAGTTGTGTGGTGACAAGGTACGACGGTTGGTATACAGGAGATAGCCCTATTTGGTAAAAGACCAAGTCCATATTATGGCAAGAACAGCTCAAATAAGCAAAGAGAAATGACAGTCCATCATTAGAAAATTTAAAGGAGTTTGAAAGTTTCTTCAAGTGCCGTCGCAAAAAACATCAAGCACTGTGATGAAACTGGCTCTCATGAGGACCGCCACAGAAAAGGAAGACCAAGAGTTACCTGCAGAGGATAAGTTCATTAGAGTTGCCAGCCTCAGAAATTGCAGCCCAAATAAATGCTTCACAGAGTTCAAGTAACAGACACATCTCAACATCAACTGTTCAGAGGAGACTGTGTGAATCAGGCCTTTATGGTCGAATTGCTGCAAAGAAACCACTACTAAAGGACACCAATATGAATAAGAGAATCTATCTAACACACAGGAATCTACGTCAACATAATGGGAGTAGATATAAAAAAAAAGATGTGGATATTTTGGGTTAGAAAATGTTGGAAGCACCAAAACTATATGACAGGTTCTTGGCAAATCATTTCAGATATCTTTTTTATTTTATTAATGCGAGTCAGTGGAAGAATTGTGGTATTCTGTTGTTTGAAGGTTGTAGAACACAGGAATTTGGTGGGAGTTGCAGGGCTTGAGGAAAGAACAGCTATTTCCTTGGCCCTTCAACCTATTCCACATGCTGGATGGGGCACTCCTCAGACAGAGGGTGGGAGCTTGGCACGGACACAGACGATTAGCGGAGGGGTTGCCGTGTCAGGTTTGAGGTATGCTGGGAGGAGTTGGAGAATTCCCAATGTATTTCACAGTGGTCCAATGAGATATAGAGATGCTTTGCATAATTTATCTAAAGGGAGACCCTCTCTTGGAAATAAATGCATGTGGAAAAAAACATCCTGGTCTCAAGCATTGTGCATAGCTCATTGTAACAGCATTGGCGCACACCAATAACAATGCCCAATTTCCATACAGCCCTGACCTGGGACCAGTGGAACTGCCAGGAAGAAACAGGAACTCCATGGTCGCCTTGGGCCATTAGAACAAACTGGACTTCCAGTGGCCCCAATAACAAAGAAGGTACACAACGTTCTGAAACAATCAAAATATTGCTAACGTGTAGTGAAACATGTTGGAAGCATGCTGTGAATGTACAAGCACAACTCATTTAGCAGCTATCATATGATTAATTAATGGCCAGCGTATCTTAAAGCTATCCATAGAGGTGAAGAGGCAACACTTTCTAAACACTGAACGTCTTTGTTTTCTACCTAGATACGAAACAGATGGCCCAAAGTGGGAAGAGACAGCCCTGAAGAGGAGGACAAAGTGAAGTTGAACAGATTCTTGACTGGACTGGGATATGATGAGTGTGAAAGGAGGGATGAGAGAAAGAACACTTGTGATGGATGACAAAATTTGAGTGAGGAGTGAAAAGAAAACAAAAAGATGGATGGTCATAGACATCTCTCTCTCTTGCGATACAATTAAAAAAATAAGGGATTTTATTGTTTCAAATAAGGGAACATTGGTATGTATATGAGAATAGAGATGCATTTACTCCACAACGTACATGAAAACGATATCAATGATTTAATCTTGTACTATACTCGTTTTCTATACAATTCATATGGTAGCTTAATGTCTTCTCTAAATGTATTTTATTCATTCAGGCTGACATTTCAATACTGTGTGTTGATGGAGCAAACAATAACTCTTTGATATGGTAGTTTCATCAAAGAAATAGACAATATTCTGGGGTGAAAATAAAGACTTGGATTATCATTGACAGTGATTAGATGGAGTACATTAGAAAATGCTGCTTGTTGAATCTTGCTTCGTCTATGGTAAAGTCTGCTCCCAATTGAACATGGCTGCTGCATAATAACATTATTTACAAATGTCTTGTGATCCATTATGTGAGAGAGAAGTCTACAGTAAGACAAGTCATGCTCCCATGAACAAATGTGAAACATACACATATCGTACACATATCGTACATATTTCAGAATTGTACTTTCAGAATCTATACAAACATATTTAGTGTGATTTGTCTTCTTGTTTTGAGTGTAGGCCTATATAGGCTAGGTGTTTGCAATATGGACCATACATGGATGACAGATTGTGGTATATATGTTGTGTGATTGTGCTGTACATAACACATGTTCATGTAGTGTGTGTACAGTCAGTATGATTGTACAGGAAGGGAGTTATGTCTGTAAATTCCTATGTCTATATGATGGAAAGTTATCATTATTGGAGAGAGGGGTTCAAGATCCCTAAAGATAAAAAAAAAAAAAAAAAAACTGCTGTCAGATGTTACGATGACATTTGTGATGCATTTCCCTAAGGTATTTTAATGTTCCTGTCAAACATTTGTTAAAAAAACAGTCAATATATACATATTTTTTTATATCAATTGATCTGACTACAAGATGTGATTTACCAGAGTCTGTTTTGGTCGGGATATATATTGTTTTTTGTCTGGTTTGACTAGCTAACAGTGATTTAGCTTTTCTACACCACTGTTACATCACTATGAGGTTATTTGATAACAGACAGGCAAAACAAGTGCCACGGTGCTTTGGAAATCTCACTGGGCAACTAGAGAAGGTAAGTTTCACACAAAAACTTTGGAAAGGATTATTAAATTGGCTTTAAAGCCTTGACACCTACCTGAAAAACAGCAGCAGCTAATTTCAACTGCTCAAAACTGTCCATTGTGTAAATGACAGGAATGGAGTTAATCCAATTTTACAAGACACTAATCCCACAGAAAGAACGCAAACAATAGTTAGTTATCCAGTATGTACTTCAGCAACGTGAACTAGAGTGTAGTACAACACTAATGAGTTCTACATAATGCCATCGTGTAGTCCTATTAAAATAATAATGTACTCATTCTCTAACTGTATCATACTGAATTCATGTACCTCTAAATACTCTAATCAAGTTGAATATAAATGTGTTGCAACTGAGAGGCAGTAAAGGCTGTCAATATGTATGATACATTTGTCGGGCTGGTAACTAAAGACAAAAGATAGTGATATCTGTATATTGTATATTGTACAATTTACTGCAATGGATGAAAAATCTCAATATGCATATTGCATCATTATTCAAAGTTATTTTTCAAAATAAAGTTGACATTTCCTAAGACATGAAATGTATGCTGTGCTTCTGTGCTTTAAGTTCATTTTAAATCACTCACTGACCCCTCACAGGATATGAAGCAAATCATGTTTCTTATAGAGAGAAGGACGTAAAGAGCACCACCTCAGTAGAAACTAGCTGATCTTGCAAATAAGTGGAAAGATACACTCAACTGTGTGTGCTTAGACAGAGATTCCCCTCTCTTTATGATTCATACTAATAAGTAATGAATACTTATTCTCATCCAGGAAGAACTGCAGGAAGCGGACCAGCCTTTTCCAATTAGAGAGGACCTTCACAGCCAGTGACTCGGGAGATTCATACTTCTTTCTGTCCAGGCTGAACATTTGTTGGATAAAAGACAGAATCCGACCCTGGAAACACAGAAGGGTATCTGTCACTATGGCGAAGATGAAGGGAAACTCATTGATCGCCACATCATGGTAAAGTAGGTCTGTATCAAAGGATACTGTACACTATTAAATGACTACAACATACAGAGCAAAGCAAGCTAACTCACTCACAGCTGAGAGAAGGACAACAACAAACAGGCCTATACCAGGTATTCCCAAACTGGGGTACGCCAAATAAAAATGTGATTCACATTTTTGTTAATAAAAATTCCTTCACATTTTCACGGGGCTATACATTTGGGTGAGGTTTTTTCCCCCGCCCGAGTAGCCTCGTTTCACTGACAAAAATAAAATTAAACCATCTAGTGTTCAGCGAAATAACAACACAATGTGAAATACAGATAGTCTAATCAAATAATTAACATCCAATCACATTAAGCGTTACTGTCTCACGAGAATTCCACTGATGGTCCGTATGTAGTCAAACGTAGCTGCTGCTCATGTTGGTATCTGTACTGATGGCGCAAAAGCCATGACAGGGAGACATAGTGGAGTGGTAACGCACATGCAAGCAGTTGCTCATGATGCTACTTGGGTACACTGCAGTATCCACCGAAAGGCTTGCATGGGCCTGACCGCAAGAAAGACGTTTTGGAAACTACAGTGAAAATGGTTAACTTTGTTAAAGCAAGGCCCCTGAACGCTCGTGTATTTTCTGCACTATGCAATGATATGGACATCGACCATGTAACGCTTTTACAACATTTGCCCCTTGATAACCAGCACACATAACCAGTGCGCTGGTTATCAAGGGGCAAAGTATTTACACGTTTTTTAAATTGAGAGACGAGCTTAAAGATTTCTTTACTGACCATAATTTTGACTTGTCTGACCGCGTGCATGATGACGAGTTTCTCACACGACTGGCCTATCTGGATGATGTTTTTTCTCGCCTGAATGTCTGAATCTAGGATTACAGGGACTATATTCAGTGTGCGGGACAAAATTGAGGCTATGATTAAGAAGTTGGAGCTCTTCTCTGTCTGCATTAACAAGGACAACACACAGGTCTTCCCATCATTGTATGATTTTGTGTGTGCAAATGATCTCAAGTTTACGAACAATGAAAAGTGAGACATAGCGAAGCACCTGAGTGAGTTGGGTGCACAATTACACAGGTACTTTCCCGAAACAGATGACACAAACAACGGGATTTGTTATCCCTTTCATGCCCTGCCTCCAGTCCACTTACCGATATCTGAACAAGAGAGCCTCATCGAAATTGCAACAAGCAGTTTTGTGAAAATTTTACTTAATCAGAAGCCACTGCCAGATTTCTGGATTGGGCTGCGCTCAGAGTATCTGCCTTGGAAAATCGCGCTGTTAAGACACTGATGCTCTTTGCAACCACGTATCTATGTGAGAGTGGATTCTCGGCCATCACTAGCATGAAAACTAAATACAGGCACATACTATGTGGAAAATTATTTAAGACTGAGACTCTTTCCAATACAACCCAACATTGCAAAGTTATGTGCATCCTTTCAAGCACCCCCTTCTCATTAACCTGTGGTGAGTTAATCACAATTTTTGATGAACATATAAGGTTTTACATGTAAGATGGTTAAAAAAGAGCAAAATTATTGATTGTTATTATATTATTATTTGTGCCCTGGTCCTATAAGAGCTCTTTGTCACTTCAGATTAGCAGGGTTGTGACAAAAACTCACACTCATTCTTATGTTTAATAAATGTATTGTATAGTGTGTGTGTGGCAGGCTTACAATGATGGCAAAAAACAACATTTGAGAGTGCGCTGACCGTGGTGCTAGAGGGGGTATGCAGCTGGAGGTTGAATGTTTGAAGGGGTACGGGACTATAAAAAGTTTGGGAACCACTGTCCAATAGGGTCTCTCGGTCTTCTCAGTATTTTGTCAGTACAGGACCTTTTTTTATTTCTATATTCTTATTTTAAATGTATGTAGTTCTATCCTTGAGCTGTCCTAATCTGTTACTATTCTGTATTATGTCTTGTTTTGTGTGGATTCCATAGTAGCTGCTGCTTTAGCTAATGGGGATCCTAATAAAATACCAAATGACAAGTCACATACCCTAAGAAGGATGTAGAATTCTTTGGTCTTGCTCTGTGGTCCATAGGCTGCCCACAGGATCACTGGGTCTGTGTAGTCAAACACCTCATACAGATGGTGGTACAGCGCATCAGGCCTCTACGGACACACATGGATACATTACATCAGAACCAAGATGACATCTCCTGGTAATATGTGGTAATGCATGTACGATAAATGAAAAATATTAATACTACTTGAATTTATTTTTGCCCACACCTTTCCGGTGTTGATAATAAAAATACAGACAACAGCCATGCAACAGTTTTTTTGTCATCCTACCATTAAACACTCCCTCTTCTTCTTAATTTGTGACCAGGCATAGAACATCACAGTCTGTGAAGACATTTTAAAACAGACAGTGACAGTAGGGGTGGGTTCACCTTATTGCATGTTGAACGTGAACATAAAGGTTTCACCTTCACACATACGGTATATCATTGTGATAGGATGTTCAAATCGTCTTTAGTAATCTCATTATAAATCAATGCTGAGTGCACGTATAATTTACAACATTTATTTGCTATTGATTATGAGAATAAAAAAAGCGTACTGTTTTCTTAGTGCCCTCTGAGATCCACGGGGTGCGTAGAGTTGGCTTTAAGATGGCTGGAATGTACTCCTGGCATTCCAGCACCTTCAGCACAATGGACTCGTAAAATATGTCATAAAAGCCAACGGTGTGCATCTAGAGATAGCAAGCAGGGAGCAGAGCCATTGTTCAGTGAAATATGGAGGGACATTTTCTCTGGTATGGATGATGTACAGCAGGGAAAATTGTACTGTTCCCTTCATGTCTAAATCAGGTTTCCACAGACTCAACAGTACAAGTAGGTCTAATAACTTTAGTATTAGTTCACATGGTGCTGTGATGAACAATATTTAACAGACATATACAGCCAGATGTATTGCTATGTGGGGGATGGACAACAAAATAGAACTTAACAGTAATATTAAAAAGAGAAGAATTGAAAGTGGGTATTCATGTTATAACATGATTACAATAGCATATGGTCCTATAAAAGTGAGAGCTTGGATGGTACTGATATAATGCGTCTCCATGGCAGCAGCTCACCCCTGCCTCCTGGCACTCGTCAACGATGTCTGGCCAGTTTGTTGGATTTTCAGTGAATGCCATGAGCTTTTCCCATACCAGACCAAAGCCCTCCGAGCTCTACAGAGATCAACACACAACCAAACAACCAAACACTCAGAGGCTTCTAATGGCATGATTCCAACATGGGACAGATCTGATATTCACTGTGTGGGGTTTCTGAGGACAATAGGCTGTTTTCCAATGTCCACCTCCAGAGGAATTCAGGAACAAATGTGTGATGCATAGAGAATTATGAACAAACCCACTGAGAGACATACAGGCCTATTAAACCCACAAGGTCACATAGCTGGGAGAGTTACAACTACTGTTCAAACACTGCAGGGCTTGTCTCGATAAATGCCAAGCTCTTACAGTAGATGGCAGCTAATATAATGGATGCAAGTATTGAATACCTACTGAAGCATTTATTCTCGCGGAACATCTATACTGAACAAAAATATAAACTCCACATGTAAACACAACAAGTGTTTGTTTCATGAGCTGAAATAAAATATCCCATACATTTTAGATATTCACAAAAAGCTTCTCTCTAAACGATTGTGCACAAATTAGTTTATATCCCTATTGGTGAGCATTTCTCCTTTGCCAAGATAATCCATCCACCTGACAGGTGTGGCATATCAAGAAGCTGATTAAACAGCATGAACATTACATAGGTGCCCCTTGTGCTAGGGACAATAAAAGGCCACTCTAAAATGTGCTGTTTTGTCACACAACACAATGACACAGATGGGTTAAGTTTTGAGGTAGCGCACAATTGGCATGCTGACTGCAGGAATGTCCACCAGAGCTGTTGCCAGAGAATGTAATGTTAATTTCTCTACCATAAACCGCCTCCAACGTCATTTTAGAGAATTTGGCAGTACGTCCAACAGGCCTCACAACCACAGACCATGTGTAACCACACCAGCCCAGGACCTCCACATCCGGCTTCTTCACCAGCGGGATCGTCTGAGACCAGTCACCCAGACAACTGATGAAACTGAGGAGTACTTCTGTCTGTAATAAAGCCTGTTTGTGGGGAAAAACTTACTCTGACTGGTTAGGCCTGGCTCCAAAGTGGGTGGGCCTATGCCCTCCCAGGCTTACCCATAGCTGCGCCCCTGCCCAGTCATGTGAAATCCAGAGATTAGTGCCCATTGAATTTATTTCAATTAACTGATTTCCTTATATGAACTGTAACTCGTTGAAATTGTTGCATTTATATTTTTGTTCAGTAAATTTCCAGAGGGTGTGGTGGATATATTACAAGCTACATACCTTCCCTGCTAAAGATAGTAGCCCTCCTATCAGGCTCTTTCCTGTCTCCTTCAGGAAGTGTTTGGCCTCCGGGTCTCTGAGAATGAGCTTGGTACAGGAAACAGACATGGATGAGCGACGCTCTGTTCAGCTCTATGTGTCTCTGGCTGACAAATGACTAGTCAGGGGATTGCTTACTTCAAATGCTTGACGGATCGCACTGAGCTTGATGTTGATGAAGGCATCATCGTCACTTTCTGAAAGGTAGGGTCTGTGATAAAGAGTACAACGGGACGTTTCACCAAGTGTAAATGTTCCTGAGTCATGCTTGGCTTGTCAGCTTGGTTGTCAAAGAGACAAGGTAGTATATCATCTTTGGACATATTGAGCACTATTGATTCAATTATTGGCAGAACACTCACCTCCAGGAGTTTGGGTACATTCTCACATCTGTGTCGCCCAAAGAGAAGCTTCTCTCCAAGCACCCACTGCTCTGGAGGTACAGTCGTTTAACAAGGTCACAACAGTACATCCCCTGAATAAATGCAGTATAACGTGTCTTTGGGCCAACTCTGACTCCTCGTACCTCATAGCAAGGGAAATACATCTCCTCTGAGATTGAGTCTTGCTGGGGCATCCCCTCATCTGAACCTGTATGTATTGGGAAGGACCACACTACCTGAGAATTCACATCTTCCTTACATTCCTAAAGGTATTAGGACTTGTATACAATACCTTCTCTTTCTGAGCCAGTCAGAGTCTTGCAGAGAGCCTCAGCTCCCCTCCGGGCCATGTGCCATAGAGCTTGCACCACAGGCCTGTCTCTGGGACCCTCCAAAGCAACACAAAACAACATCAATCACGGGTCACCGTTTTCTATTTGTGGATCCCTGATTTCTCTTACATTGTAGATGTTACAATTTTACACAGATATCTTTTCTCCCAAAGAAAGGTTGAACTCTTTATTTTTGACTACCTGTTTAGAGGCATTGTTCTCTTGGCTCTGGACCTCTGATGGCTGCGATTCATGAAGCTGGTCAGATGAGGGTGTCATTGCTTCCCTTAAATCTTTGTAAAGTACAATTTCAGTGGTTTACAAAACAACAGATATTTCTTCAAAGCCACATTTTCAAATAATGGCAATTCAATGACGAAATTACAAGTAGTTTCCCACCCCAAATGACATGCAATGATATTGCTGTAAAAGGTCGTCAGTCTGTCATGCATCTGAAATATTTGTTGTTTTTTCAATTGATTATGATGTCATTGTCATGGCTATGTGACTACATCCAAGAGCAACAACAACCTGGTCAAATGTAAAGAGGTATCAGGTATTGAAAATATGTTTTATTATAAACAGAATAAATATTGGGTTCATTTTGGTAACATCTACAAAACCATATACTGCAATAGAGCTTTGCTCAATAAGTTAAGAGTGCACATTAGTTTAGGAGTTATGTAAAATACGGTCATGGCTGCATTAGTACCAACAACTGTTTAGCATGAATTGGAAGGGAAATATATCCTTCCTCACAAATTTCCAGTACATTCAATGCAATGTGACCCTAATTAGTCTCGGTTAAATATAGGGCCCATCTTTCTGTTTTGTATCTACAGTACAATGCATTTTCATTTACAGATAATTTACAACCATAATGACTTCCATTAGTTAGTGATACAATTGTACACATGCCATACTGTATTTGTGAAATTTTACTCAACTAATTCCCTAAACTGGCCCCTTTGGGAATAAAGTGGATTCATGACTGGATCCACCAAGCTGGATCAAACCTATTATATAACAACATAATAATGGCTGTCCTGAGGATTAGTGAGACAAATTATATTACATCTTTTGATAAGACCACACCAGGCAGATAAGGTATGATCGAAGGACAAAGCATGTGTAGAGGTCTGATTATACATTTGATCAACATTTAGAGCACAATTTCAAAAATTAAATATACACATACACTGCATGGACAAAAGTATGTGGACACCCCTTCAAATTAGAGGATTCAGCTAATTCGGTCACACCCGCTGCTGACATGTGTATAAAAATCGAGCACACAGCCATTAAATCTCCATAAACAAACATTGGCAGTAGAATGGCCTTACTGAAAAGCTCAGTGACTTTCAATGTGGCACCATCACTTTTCCAAGTCAGTTCGTCAAATTCTGCCCTGCTAGAGCTGCCCCGGGCAACTGTAAGTGCTGTTATTGTGAAGTGGAAACATCTAGGAGCAACAACGGTTCAGCCGTGAAGTGGTAGGCCACACAAGCTCACAGAACAGGACCGATGAGTGCTGAAGCGCGTAGTGCATAAAAAAACATCTGTCCTCGGTTGCATCACTCACTATCGAGTTCCAAATTGACTCTGGAAGCAACGTCAGCAGAAGAACTGTTTGTCGGGAGCTTCATGAAATGGGTTTCCATGGCTGAGCAGCCGCACACAAGCCTAAGATCAGCATGCGCAATGCCAAGCGTCGGCTGGAGTGGTGTAAAGCTCGCCGCCATTGGACTCTGGAGCAGTGGAAACCCTTCTCTGGAGTGATGAATCACGCTTCACCATCTGGCAGTCCGACGTATGAATCTGGGTTTGGCTGATGGCAGGAGAAGATTACCTGCCCCAATGCATAGTGGTCTGGGGCTGTTTTTCATTGTTTGAGTTTATTTTACTTTTACAGGGACAGGGACAGTGCACATTAACGTTTCAGTAAAAGTGACAGTTTTAGCCAGCCGGCTAATTTTCAACCGCAGTCCCTGGGCAGTTTCGGGCTAGGCCCCTTAGTTCCAGTGAAGGGAACATTGTAGACGATTCTGTGCTTCCAACTTTGTGGCAACAGTTTGGGGAAGGCCCTTTCCGGTTTCAGCAGGACAAAGCCCCTGTGCACAAAGCGAGGTCCATACAGATGGTATGTTGAGATCGGTGTGGAAGAACTTGCCTGGCCTGCACAGAGACCTGACCTCATCCTCTTTGAACACCTTTGGGATGAACTGGAACACCGCCTGTGCGCTAGGCTTAATCGGCCAAAATCAGTGTCCGACCTCACGAATGCTTGTGGCTGAATGGAAGCAAGTCCCTGCAGTAATGTTCCAACATCTAGTGGAAAGTCTTCCAAGAAGGGTGGAGGATGTTATAGCAGCAGCGGAGGGACCAACTCCATATTAATGCCAATGATTTTGGAATGAGATGTTTCGATGAACAGGTGTCCACATACACTACATGGCCAAATGTATCTACATTTTGGAAGGCTGAGAACATCCTCGAAGGTTGTCGTTATTGTTTAGGACACAAATTAGGCACATCACTCTGTCTGAGGGAAAGAAGGGAAGGGAACACTGCCGCTACTTCACTCACCAACTAAGGTGAATGAATTGAGGTGCAAACTGAAGTTGAAAGGAGATTCAGCAACTCTTGGTTGATGAAGTAAATAAAAAAGCTTTTTTATTGTCAAACCTTTTGGCCTGCTTCAGGGTTTTTTCAGAAGTATTGTGTGTGGTATGTATTGAGTGTAATATGGCAAGGACAATTGGTCTGATTTCTGCTACTTATTTAATCACATCATATTTTGTTTAGCTTTTCTCATTGCGATTAGTCTCCGAGTCCATAAGAGGCTTTTTTGAAATGTATAAAACCTCATTTTGGTTCACTTCTTTAAAAACCTTGAAGAAAGCCAAAAGCAAAAACGCATTGGTTTTAATTGTAACAATAAATACACTTTTCTATTTATTTCCATTGTCCTCCATCGGTTGCTGTCTGAGGGAAATAACCCAATGGACTGAGATGAGTTTTTGGCAGTCTTTCAATCACTTGATGAATGTCCTTGTTGTTTCATGAGAGTTTCATGTGGCACTTCACACACACTGCTCTTCCGGCCAAAAACCTAAAACGCAATTCTTAAGGAGGCAATCTTCTCCTTCTGCAGGCAAGAAAGGCAGTAACAGGCAGGCAGTCATGATGTCAAATGTATGGCAAGTACGGCAACCACGGGGAAGAGATGGGATTACAGTATTCAGTCATGGCTGCTTCTGTGGAGTTGATTGTTTTTAAGGCAGATAGCACAGTTCACTGCACTAGCGGAACACTAGCGTCAGGTAGTAGAGGTACACCACCTATATAGACAAAAGGCTTTAGGGTGTAGAGGCTCCAGGGGCACCTCAGAAGTCCTTGTCCCAGCCTGACAGCTCGTCTAGTGTCTCCTCCAGCTCTGGGGGAAAGATGTCAAAGTGGCTGTGGTCCATCGGCCCCTTCAGCTGGGAAGAGGAACAGCAAAGAACACCAGTCAGATACAGTCACATCCAAGCACTTCTTTAGCAGCCATGTAGTCTTTTTTGTGTGGTAAATGTAATATTACACATCACCTCTCTCTTCAGTGGCGATATGAGCTTCTGGCGTCTCAGCCCCTCCCAGTTAAAGCCCTGGAACCACCTGCAGGATGTCACAAAGAGGCAGCTGTTCATTTTCAGAACTACAGATCCCATCATCCCCCAGTGCCCACAAACTACACCAGAACCAATACAATACAGCACAGTCTGTATACTGTAGATATTGCATACATGCACAAGTTACTCCACAAAGACAGCTCTCACCCTACAGGACCCTGTTTCAAGCAGTGGGGAAAAAATACAATTCTTCTACAGGAAGCCACACACACACACACACGAGAATGCAATCATAGCAACACCAAAAACAGAATGGTGTCAGTCTGCTAATAGGGTCACTAATGTTTTCTTACCATTTCTAACAAACATAATTTGCCTACACAGAACATCTGTCCAAACACAAAACATAAGTCAAAATGGCACTCGCTATTTTAATCATTTGCTCAGTGAGTTGAAAACAAAACCATATTCCTCCTGCTTCAAACATTAGTGCCCTGATGACTTGAGAAGAAGCCAGCTCTGCCAGTCCTATGGTCTATTAAGGCTCTACTCTGCTGAGTAGGGGGACAACTGCACCCCCCATTCTCACAGCTAATTGCTCCCAGGTGAAAGTGCTGTTTGTTATGCAATACTGCGTGTTGTGACATGATACCGAAGAGGAGGGAGGGAAAGGTGCTCATCACACAATTATTTGCACAATGCAGAGAGAATTTGACACCAATGGAAGTTTTAATACGGTTCTGATATATTTAGCCCAATGTCTCTAAGTGACTGCTAGCACATACCATTCTGAGAACCATAGGTTTCTTAGAGAGTGTGGTTGTCCTATGGTTATTTGCATACAACATTCCCACAACGTTCTGGGTATGGTGCAGGACAGTTGCTTGGCTTTGGAACATTCTCATCAAATTCAAGGAACTTTACAACAACAAAAAAGTAATTTTCTTGGTATTTCATTAATTTATCAGAACGTTTCTAAAAGTTCAAACATGGTTACATTTAAATTAATATTTAGTAATGTTCTAGGAACGTTCTCCAACTAGTTTGACATTGGGAATGTTCTCAAATAGTTCAGAAAATGTTATTAAGAAACAACATTCTTCCTTGGGAATTTCAGTACCTAAGCATAACATTTCCTACAGGTTTCCTCACAGTTCTATATAAAGTCATGTTCTCAAATTGTTCAAAGAACGTTTCAGTGCATCATACATTTTTAGGGATATCTGGATATTCGAAATACACTTGTTTTTTGAAACTTTGTTTTTAACCTGAGTACTGCTGCGCGCAGGAGAGGCTGGAGCTCTAGTGCAGGTAAAATGGGAGCGAGCAGACAGCGGCAGAGAGAGAGAGAGAAACGCTACTCAGCAACATCCAAGACTAGATAAAAAAAACAGTGTGGCTGCTACAAGTTATCATCCCATAGAATAGTGCCTGTATTGACTGGAGTAGCCTAGCCAGACTGGTTGATTAAGGCTACATTTTGCACTTTCTCACCAACCCCATTCATATATAACAACAGCTAACCAGTTGGTTGCTCGTTGTAGCCTACTCCTAATTTCGCTAACTTTTAATTACGTAATTTTATTCCATCTTGCATTGCATTAGTGAACTCAGACTACATTTGCTATGCTTTGATTGGCCAACATAAACAACTAGCTACACACGTGAATGCTACCGGATGGCTACCCCCTTGGGTTGTGCCGTGGCGGAGATCTTTGTGGGCTATACTCAGCCTTGTCTCAGGATGGTAAGTTGGTGGTTGAAGTTATCCCTCTAGTGGTGTGGGGGCTGTGCTTTGGCAAAGTGGGTGGGGTTATATCCTTCCTGTTTGGCCCTGTCCGGGGGTGTCCTCGGATGGGGCCACAGTGTCTCCTGACCCCTCCTGTCTCAGCCTCCAGTATTTATGCTGCAGTAGTTTATGTGTCGGGGGGCTAGGGTCAGTTTGTTATATCTGTTGTTATATCTGGAGTACTTCTCCTGTCCTATTCGGTGTCCTGTGTGAATTTAAGTGTGCTCTCTCTAATTCTCTATTTTTCTCTTTCTTTCTCTCTCTCGGAGGACCTGAGCCCTAGGACCATGCCTCAGGACTACCTGACATGATGACTCCTTGCGGTCCCCAGTCCACCTGGCCGTGCTGCTGCTCCAGTTTCAACTGTTCTGCCTTATTATTATTGGACCATGCTGGTCATTTATGAACATTTGAACATCTTTACCATGTTCTGTTATAATCTCCACCCGGCACAGTCAGAAGAGGACTGGCCACCCCACATAGCCTGGTTCCTCTCTAGGTTTCTTCCTAGGTTTTGGCCTTTCTAGGGAGTTTTTCCTAGCCACCGTGCTTCTACACCTGCATTGCTTGCGGTTTGGGGTTTTAGGCTGGGTTTCTGTACAGCACTTTGAGATATCAGCTGATGTACGAAGGGCTATATAAATAAATTTGATTTGGCTACCGGTCTTTTTTATGGGGCGCATGTCATAAAAACTACATTGAAAAGTTTGTTGTTTTATTAAATTGATTATTTGAAATGTCATGATATATCCTTGTATGTAACAATGTCACATGCATATATTAATTTAATTTAGAAAAAACCTTTTCAGTGTTAAAATAGGCCTATACATGTTTGGGCCCAAAAATAAATGCTCACACGAGTATTTTATTATTCATATAACCGTGCACATCTCTAGTTCAGAGAACATTCTAAGAATGTTATTTAAAAACAGTAATTGCGTTCTCAGAACTTTATGTAAACTTTCAATAAAAAACCACAAGAAAACAGTAACATTCTAAAAAAAAATCTAAGAATGCTAAAAACATATACATTCCCCTCTCAGCAAAACTCTATCCTCACTCTTGTTAAGGGTGTTCAGGTGTGTTGGCTGCGCCCCTAATTGGCCACAGCTGATCTTAATGAGTGCTCGTTTCCTTTGAAATGGGGTCTGTTTGAATAGACTAAAATGAACAGCTTTGTATGAATAAAAAAAACATTGTATGTTAGCTCCATCCTGGTGGCACAGTGGACTCATTCCATGGATAGAAAACAGAAAATCACAAGTTTGAATCTCACTGACGCTGTGCCACAATACAAAAATAAGTGTTTGCATTACAAATTAATTTCTCTCTCTGCTTGGCGTTCAAAACAGCTAAACTAAGATAGCAGTGTAATTGAAACATTCAGTGAACATATTTAAACATTTTGTTCAAAACATTCACAAAATTTTTAGAATGTTCTTAAAACGTTATTTACTTACCTTCAAATAACCTACTTTTTCTGGTCTCAGAAGGTTAATAAAACATAATATCTTTCAGGGAACCATAGTAAAATGTTCTCAGAACCTCCCTGCAACCTAAAACTTTTGTTCCCAGGACAAGCAACATTTTCTTCCATTCTTAGAATTTTTTTTTTTTTTTTTTTTTTTTTTTTTTTACACATGACTTCGTTCCGAGAACCAACAAAAACATACGTTCCCACAACTTCCAAGGAACCAAATCTGCTAGCTGGGTAGCCAACTGGTTATGAAGGCACCACTGAGCAAGCTGTTAAATCTGAGCTGGATTCAAATTGCATTGGACCAGAAATCCATCAATGGATTCATCCGTTAAAGAACACCAATGACAAATGTTATATTTCAATAGTGCTTGTATCCTTGTATGGTGCATAATTAGTATCACAATAGCTGATGAGTGTCTAGGATATTGGATCTGTCTAGGTGTGGAGTGGTGTTGATGATGCTTCATTAATAAGAAGTGGACCAACTTGTGTTTCTTAATGTCGATGATGCCGTTCTTCTTATTACCAAGCCTGTCCACAGGGTTAAGCCTAGGAGAAGGAAATGATGCACGGGTCAGTTATTGTTGACAACCATCTGGACAAACAGAATGCTGATAATGTGATTGCAGCTAATACCCTATACACATGAAAGCAGATTGATATTGTACAGTAGATATGATGCAGACTGTTTGATTCAGAGCTGGTCTGGTTTGACATGTGATTTCCTGATGACATCAATGCAGGCCACTCATGACCCAATTACTCGCAATGGTTTTTGTCTGGTCAATTACTACAGGCCCAATTGCTGTGTGACTGAGCTGGACAAAGGGTTTGAAACATGGTGCTCACTAGCATTATCCAGTAGCCTATCGGTACAATATAAACATGTTATTTTGTCATCTGAAATGGTGATGCAAATAAGGGTTGCACTACATAGTATTGCTTTTTGTGTTGGCTTTACCTCAAACAAAGTAGACAGACAGATACACTGCTTAGTTCATTCAACCACAGCCTCTTATCATCAGAGGCACAATCCCCTACTGGTTTAATAGGCATAGCCTAAAATCTCAAATTCCCCATCTCCCCAAAAAGTGTGTGTTTGTATGTGTGTGATTAATAAAAATGACTAATAGTAAGCTGTCCCTGACAACACTTCTATTGGCAAGCAAAGCAGCAGTTTGTAATGCTACAACCACATACTTGCAGAGTCTCCTGATAAGGTCATCGGGGCGCTTGCTGATCCTCTTGGGGAAGTCAACCTTTTCAATCCCATGGAGGACCATGGTGTAGATCTTAATGGGGTCAGTTCCGGAAAAGGGTGGACTAAAATACGTACAAAACAGAAACTTAGGGTTCCTGTTAATGGTGACTATATAAAAAAAATCATGGTTTCATGGACATGCTGGAAACACTTAGTAGACAGCCCAATGCAGCACAAAAAGCTATCTCAAATAGTCTTTCATACACTCAACCTCGCCATGTCAAGCTGGTTACCATGGTTGCCGAATGGGGCCCTAATGCCTAATGGTTCCTCTCAAAGTGAAGTGTTCGTAGAGACAAATTCAAGAGCAGCACCATTTTTACTAGTACTGTGAGCCACATGTCAGACTGTCATAGTGACTCACCTGCCAGTCAGTAGCTCAAAGATGAGGATCCCCAGAGACCAACAGTCAGCTCCAAAGTCATGGCCCTTGTTCATGATGACCTCTGGAGCCACATACTCTGGGGTCCCACAGAACGTCCATGTCTTCTTCCCCAGGCCTATCCTCTTAGCAAAACCAAAGTCTGCCTAAGGAAACAGACAGATACTGTAACATGAACATACTGTATATGACTATGTACAAACAACTGAAAATGAGCAGTGATCAAATGAAGGTCTATTACCATTTTGACATAGCCTTCTGCATCCAGTAGTAGGTTCTCAGGTTTCAGGTCTCTGTAGATGATTCCTCTGGCGTGGAGGTAGTCAAAGGCTTCCAGGACACAGGAAATGCAGAAGCGGGCTGTCTGCTCCTCAAAGGAACCCCTGTATCATAGTCAAGACCAACATTCAGACACATACTAGGACTTAATACTGATGATTGATTGGCATCATTGATTCCAGGCTTTTGGGTGTTTTTCGCAGATGTAAAACAACCTACACTCACATGTCCCGTAGTACACTCCACAGCTCCCCACCCAGGCAGACCTCCAGTAGCATGTACACATATTTGTCATCTCGGAATGTCCGAAACAACCTAGAACACAAAGTGACATTTAAAGAGGACTTAGTGCACAAGGACCATCTGAACAATACTAACGTTACTGTTCTGGAGTTCTTAAAGACATGAGTTATTGACAGAGGTCTTCTGCTCTGCAGTATATTCCTTTGGATGATGTACTTTTAAGCAGTTAAGCTGCCATTTGTTTCGCATTGGATCTGTTTGTCAATTGAGGCCCAAAGAACAACTCTAGGAAAGCAGATGGAGAGAAAGGACCATTTTGAGAGAGGAAAAAGAGAGACGTGTGAGGATGGTGATGGCCATCAAACGGAACTTTCCTTTTTTGGGTGGCAGTTGGAAGCTGTGTTTGCCCAGGACTTTTGTCCTTGAATGTCAGAGGGCAAATAAATCAAACCTCAGTCTACACTCAACGTTGAGACCCCAAACAAACTGACATTGTTTAAAGGGACTCCTTAGCAACTCCTCCCGGACCATAGAACATGCAGAGGGGCATCTCTCTCTCTTAAGAGGAAAAAGTTCAAACTTTTCTTTCATGAACCACTTCTTGTCTCAAGGTCAACACCCTTCACTTCCACAGTCCCCTATCAATCTAAAAGCTGGCCTAAGATACAAAGGCTTGTCCGTATAAGCTATTCAGTGAAATGAGACCTTTCACTTTCAAGTCATGGGAGTCTAGGCAATGGAACCATATCACTTGGGAAAAAATAAACGTCCCTTTGTCGAAAACTCAAGATCATGTGCATAATATTTGTAAAAAATCGTACAAATCTTAAAAATCATCAAGTATGTAGGGAAGACTCCTGCCTCATTTATATTACACATTTGACTTTCTGTTTGAAACCGCACTCTAAACATGCATTATTCATATACTAGATGAATACAATACATGCTTTATTAATTTCCATTGTGACTAAAAACAATCACTCTCTTCTCTGTTTCATAGATCTGAACGACAATGAATTTGTCCTTCACTCAACTGTTCATTTATGCATTCAGCGGACACACGAGGTCCTCCTTTGCATAAATCGACCTACTGCGATTGCATGATATTGTATGTCCTTTTTCCTCAAACAGTACAAGAGCATCTTTCAAAAACCAATTGGTGATAGAAAATAGAGTGCAAAACCTATGAGATGTTTTACATGGGAGGCCTTGTAAACATCAATATGGCTCGTCTCCCTCTTGCTCTTGGGGTGAACGTGATTGTCATAAGGTCCATTTCACTGTTTCATTCCAGGTGATAGCAGTCTGGATGATTGGATATATTGGAAATCCTTCACACTGCTACAAACAGGTATCATGTTAAGTACACTGGGAAAACCATGTCAAAGCTTGAAGAAAAGCATGAGTAAAACGCTTTGAATGTTTACAATGCTTTGGGGACTCTGTAATGGGCATTGTTGTCTCAGGAGAAACCTTGAGGATCAGAGAGCAGCATGAGCACATGACGCTGACCTGACTATGAAGTGTGAGTTGGTCTGCTGAAGGATGTTCTTCTCAGAGTAGATGTGCTCCTGTTGTCTTGTGTCAACAATGTGCTTCTTTTTAATACACTTCAGAGCAAATGTGGTATCTTCATCTCTCAGTTTCACCTGCAATAAAACAATGACTCATTGTTTACATATACACTGAGTATACCAAACATTAGGAAAACCTTCCTAATATTGAGTTGCACTCCCTTTTTGCTCTCAGAACAGCCTCAATTCGTTGGGGCAAGGCCTCTAGAAGGTGTCGAAAGCGTTCCACAGGGATGCTGGCCCATGTTGGCTCCAATGCTTCCCACTGTTGTGTCAAGTTGACTGGATGTCCTTTGGGTGGTGGACCATTCTTTATACAGACGGGAAACTGTTGAGTGTGAAAAAGCCAGCAGCGTTGCAGTTCTTGACACAAACCGGTAAGCCTGGCACCTACTACCATACCCTGTTTTAAATATATATATATATATATATATATATATATCTTTCACCTTTATTTAACCAGGTAGGCAAGTTGAGAACAAGTTCTCATTTAGAACTGCGACCTGGTCAAGATAGAGAAAAGCAGTGCGACACAGACAGCAGAGTTACACATGGGATAAACAAACGTACAGTCAATAACACAAAAGAAAACTCTATATACAGTTTGTGCAAATGTAGTAAGATTAGGGAGGTAAGGCAATAAATAGGCTATAGTGCCGAAATAATTGTAATTTAGCAATTAAACACTGGAGTGAAAGATGTGCAGAAGATGAATGTGTAAGTAGGGATACTGGGGTGCAAAGGAGCAAAAAAAAAATAACAACATTGGGATGAGGTAGTTGGGTGGGCTATTTACAGATGGGCTATGTACAGGTGCAATGATCGGTAAGCTGCTTTGACAGCTGATGCTTAAAGTTAGTTAGGGAGATATGAGTCTCCAGCTTCAGTGATTTTTGCAATTCGTTCCAGTCATTGGCAGCAGAGAACTGGAAGGAAAGGCAGCCAAAGGAGGAGTTGGCTTTGCAGGTGACCAGTGAAATATACCTGCTGGAGCGTGTGCTACGGGTGGGGGCTGCTATGGTGACCAGTGAGCTGAGATAAGGCTGGGCTTTACCTAGCAAAGACTTCTAGATGACCTGGAGCCAGTGGGTTTGGCGACAAATATGTAGAGAGGGCCAGCCAACGAGAGCATACAGGTCGCAGTGGTGGGTAGTATATGGGGCTTTGGTGACAAAATGGATGGCACTGTGATAGACTACATCCAATTTGCTGAGTAGAGTGTTGGAGGCTATTTTGTAAATGACATCGTCGAAGTCAAGGATTGGTAGGATAGTCAGTTTTACGAGGGTATGTTTGGCAGCATGAGTGAAGGATGCTTTGTTGCGAAATAGGAAGCCAATTCTAGATTTAATTTTGGATTGGAGATGCTTAATGTGAGTCTGGAAGGAGAGTTTACAGTCTAGCCAGACACCTAGGTATGTATAGTTGTCCACTTATTCTAAGTCAGAACCGTCCAGAGTAGTGATGCTAGACGGGTGGGCGGGTACAGGCAGCGATCGGTTGAAGAGCATGCATTTAGTTTTGCTTGCAATTTAGAGCAGTTGGAGGCCACGGAAGTAGTGCTGACTGGCACTTAAACTCGTCTAGAGGTTTGTTAACATAGTGTCTAAAGATGGGCCAGAAGTATACAGAATGGTGTCGTCTGCGTAGAGGTGGATCAGAGAATCACCAGCAGCAAGAGCGACATCATTGATGTATACAGAGAAAAGAGTCGGCCTGAGAATTGAACCCTGCTCAAAGACACTTAAATCTTTGTCTTGTCAATTCACACTCAGAATGGCACCCATACACAATCCATGTCTCAACTGTCTCAAGGCTTTAAAATCCTTCTTTAACCTGTCTCCTCCACTTTATCTACACTGATTGAAGTGGATTTAACAAGTGACATCAATAAGGGATCATTGCTTTCATGGAAAAAACAGGTGTTCTAAATGTTTTGTGCACTCAGAATGTTAAATTGTTTTTATAGCAACTGAAGGCCTATGCCCTATGCTGTCGTTTTCGACATTGCTTCGGGTGGTGTGACCCAAACATCCGGCCACTCACCAGCTCCACTCGGCCGAAGCCGCCCATGCCCAGTGTTGCTATGACCTCCAAGTCCTGGAAGGGGTCATGCGTAGGGATGACGGCGATCCTCTCCCTGAGCCGACACACCTCCTGGGCCTCTGGGGACGAGTCGATAAGGGGGGAAAGGGGCCTGTGGAAGGAAGGGGAGAAGGCAGGGGGAATCATTTGGGTTTAATGGTGCACTCCTAAATATATGTTTCTGCACACAGTGAGGCCCCTGGGGTGGGTGGTTATTTGTAAATGTTGCTGCCATTTGTTATTTGAATTATGTATGGTAACAGTAATTTTGTGGCCTCCACTACTCACAGTGCATTTCTTCTCTCGTCGCATCGGGAGAGCTCTTCAACGTATTCCTTCAGGTACGCCTGCAGTTCCTCATAAGTGCCCACCATCTGGTTAAAGTTGCTGGAGGGGAAGCATAGTTTTTTTTCCCTCCAAATTGCTTTGGTGCAATTTTCACAAACAATGTGGTACTTTTTCACAACGCCTAGTACAAAACTCGAAATAGATCATCAAAAAAGCAGTTCTGTCAAAACTCTAAAAACATTATCAATTGACTGAGTACAACACACAAAAATCATAGTCACTTTTTCACCAAACTTAATCAGTGTTTCATCTAGAAATACATGTTTCGCATTGCAACACATGTTCATATAAAGTACTTGCCTCTCACAATTTAATTATCATATCACTTTTGCTATGACTGTCTTCTCATTTCTTAAAATAGCTTTTACTATTACTTAATCCAACTGCTCTTAATTGATAATCACTTAACCGTTGGGTAAACCTATAGATTTTAAACTGGTTTGTCTACTATATACATATTTTAAGAACTACATAATTAAAATGTATGTTTGCAAAGTATAAACATATAAATTATGATATATACTGTAATGTACAATTATGATCATGACTAATATGATTTGACTCTACACTAATTTTAAACAAAATCTGATATTGACAAGAACAGAGATGTACTGTATGTAACAAATACATCCCCTATACAGTATACATTAAGTTGCTGGGGTCTTCTGCGGAGGGTTTTTTACACTGATTTGGTCAAATTGCATTGGCCAACAGAGTACTGTAATACATGCCATTTACACAGCAGACGCTTTTGTCCAAAGTGACAGCAGTAAGTCCCTACATTTTTGTATTTAACCCCAGTATGAATTTAACCCACAACCCTGGTGTTGCTAGTGCCATGCTCTAACCAACTAAGCCACACAGGATCCCTACAATAGATAAGTACAATACAATTCTGTAAAATGCAATACATGATTATAATAGATAATGACTACTTGTACCGTTCAAGTGCCTGGACTACGTGGGGGAAACATCTCCATTTGTGCAGCCATATCTGGAGATGGTATGGTAGGGCATGGTATGGTAGGGCATGGTATGGTAGGCCTCTACTTGGGTCTTACAATGCTGCACACCTCATTGAGTTCCTCAATGAGATTGAGCAGGCCTGTCAAGGTGAAAGGGTCATGTATGTCATTGTGTGTGACAATGTCAGGTTCCACCATGCATAGGTGGTTCAGGCATGGTTTTGGGCCCATCCTCGACTCCTGACCCTTTACCTGCTCCCGTTTTCTCCTTTCCTCAACCCAATCGAGAAATTATGATCATAATGGAGGTGGAAACTGTATGATTGTCAGCCACATGAGCCTGCCACCCTCCTTCAGGCCATGGATGACATCAACCCTGATCAATGTCAGACTTGGATTCGCCATGCCAAAAGGTTTTTCCCCAGGTGCATGAACAATGAGGACATACACTGCAATGTGCATGAGAACCGTTGGACAAATGCTTAAGACAGGCTTGATGCAAACCAGTGCCTGCTAAACATTATGTTTATTTTATTTGATTACATTGTTAAAGGTGTCTTCAATTATCAAACCTTTGATCACACATGGGATAGAAATTATTCAGTCAATTTGAATGGGTAGTGCAAGTATATTGCCTAATGTGAAAACAGTGTAATGTACAGCAATTTACAGTACTATAGCATATTACTTTCAGCCCTTCAAAGGGCAATTTTGAAACATGTATCTTGTATTTTTGTCCTATTGGATATAATGGTTGTTAAAACAGCTAAATTGAGACGATATCATTATGTTGTTTTGGTGATTAAACCAATGTACTGATTATATTTCACAGTAAACAGATATTTTGGATCAGTGCTTATGTGGTGAAAGATGTCTCCAAACAAAATGAATGCACAGTGAAATGTTTTGAAAGACTGGCTGCCTTGCAAGTGTTACCAGTTTGGAGTTTTGTACTAAGAGTTTTGAAAATTCACCACGTTCTTGTGAAAATAGTACCAAAGCGATACAAATGTTTTCAACACATGACTGTTGTTTCATGTTAGTATTTGTGTATGAATGTTTGTGTGTGTGTGTGTGTGTGCATATGTGTGTGTGTGTGTGTGTGTGTGCAATGAAGCTACTCACTCTCTGTCCACCACCAAGCACTGTGTGTCATTCTCAGTGGAGATGATGTTTGCTGAACGCACATCCTCACTGGAAAGAGACAGACAGACACATTTAAATCAGCAGAACTACACAGAACTGAAACCAATTGAAATTCACTACAGAATCATACAATAGCTGTTTGATAATGCATGTCTTTGTCACCAGACTAACATTCCACGACCCACTACTCTACAATATTGTGAAAGAATTTGATTGAAACTGCGGTGGTAAAATGTGTGGGTTGTCAGTCAGGGGGCTAGCCTTAAGAATTGATTGATATACTGCAGAACAAATACATTTTAACATGGGAGAAAGAGGGAACCCAAAGTACTATGTTACAAGTGTTGTTTGAACTTGGTGCTCAAGACAAACCAGGCCAGAGCGATTTTTTTCCCATTGAACATTTTGAGATGGTTAAAGAGATCAGCAAACAGATCTTACCTTATGAGTGCTTTTTCTCCAAAGTAGTCGCCCACACCCAGAGTCTTTATCTCCTGGGGCTCAGTACAACCCTCTGTGGTCTGGGTGACACACACCTGGGCAGAAAACACAGCATGTTAAGTGCTATCTTTTTTTCCCTTGATCCAAAATGGCTGACCTGTCTGCAATAAGATTGCATGATCTATCATGGTTTGATAACAGCTTTAACTTCTCTGTAATGCCAGAGAAGAATGTGACTCTTTTCAGCAACAAAGATGAACAATGACATTTGGGTCCTTTCTCTTACCTCTCCTTTAGCTATTATGAAGAAAGTGTTCCCTTCCTCGCCCTCCCGAATGATATACTCTCCTTTATCAAAATAGTCCTAGGATATGAGACAGAATATTAACTTTATACGTCAACAAATCTTCCCAAATCACCAGTTATGAAAAAGTCTGGTTAGAAAAACAGTAAAGGCTCACAATTTCCAGACAGTCGACGATTTTGGCAAGCTTCTCTTCTGGCAGGTCTCTCAGCAGAGATACACTGTACAAGATAAGTACACAGAGATAGTTATTGGGAAAAACATGTGGCTAATAATGTGGATTTAGCATTGTGACATAGTGCCAACAACTTCAAAGATAACCTTGTTAATAGGATACAGTCAGGTGGAAAACGATTGGCACCCTTGATAAAGATGAGCAAAAAATACTGAAGAAAAGAAATATTACAAATACTGAGCTATATCGTATACTCCCCAAAATTGGGAAACTAGATTATTTTATCCTAATACAATTGCTCAGAGAAAGAGATTTTTTCTCTCAAAAAGATAGGGGTCAAATTAATTGGCACTCCTGTTTTCAATGCTTTACGACACAAAACCCACCACTGGTGTGCATGGCCAACGAGCTCTATTTTCATGTCATCCAACGAATGTAAATGCCTGGAGTTTTCTAAACGTCATTGGCACTTGGATTGGAACCAGTGCTATGGTCAGATTATATGAAAGTATAACTCTTTGGCCATGCACACCAATGGGGTTCGCTTCGAAAGAAGGATGCATACGAGGAAAGAACCCCATACCTACTGTAAAATATGGTGGTGGATCTTTGATGTTATGGGGCTATTTTGCTCCCACTGGTCCTGGGGCCCTTGTTAAGGTTAACGGTACAATGAACATGAACACAGTTCCCTCTGCCAGGAGGCTGACACTTGGCAGCAAGTGGATCTTCCAGAAAGACAATAACCCCAAGCACACATCAAAATGTGGGTGGCAGGTAGCCTAGTGGTTAGAGCGTTGGGCCAGTAACTGAAAGGTTGCTAGATCAAATCTCTAAGCTGACAAGGTAAAAAATCTGTAGTTCTGAACAAGGCAGTTAAACCCACTGTTCCTAGGCCGTCATTGTAAATATGAATTTGTTCTTAACTGACTTGCCGAGTTAAATAAAGGTCAAATAAAAAAATCAATGGCCAACTCAGTCTTTGGACTGTGGTTTGAATTGAATAGGGCAGACAAAGGATATCAAGGTTCTGGAAATATTCTGTATGGAGGGATGGTCGAAGATCCCTTTCAATGTTTTTCTCTAATCTCATAGAACATTTCAGAAAGAAGTGCAAATATGATGAGATATTGAAAGGTTTCGAAAACAGGGGGGCAATAACTTGTTTAACAAAATCTCTTTCTCTGAGAAATTGTATTAGAATAAAATAATATCATTTTCCAATTTCTGTGAGGACACAATATAGGTTACTATTTGCATTATTTATTTTATACAGTATGTTTTGCTCATCTTTATCAAGGGGTGCAAAAAAATGTGTTCGCAACTCAAACTGTCCCTCAAACTTCCATTTACATCAATGCCCATTTCAGGCTTGAAGACCAAGCTCCCACATGTACCTGCGTAGGAAGCTGAAGTACTCTTCTTGCGTAGCCTGTGTAGATTTCATCATAATACTCTGGAAGGTCTGGCGGTCCAGAGCCCAGATATGAGCCTGGGATACAGCTGGGCATTGGAAATTACAAGTCCAATCAACACACCATATAAGATCAAACATTCACAGGGCCGGATACTCTTATAATGTTATAGGAGTTGGCCAAACATTCCATGAACATTTACTCATTTTAATGTCTGAAAGAATTATGGTGACTAAACTGCTTGGAGCAACCCTGGATTGTAAACGTATACATCTCTCATGGCTCGAAGTGGAGGAGAGATTGACATCATCAATACTTGTTTTTGTAATAAGTGTTGACAAGCTGAATGCACCGAGGTGTCTGTTTAAACTACTAACACACAGCTCGGACACCCATTCATACCCCACAAGACATGCCACCAAAGGTCTCTTCACAATCCTCAAGTCCAGAACAGACTATGGGAGGTGCACAGTATTACACACGCGTACACATGGATATTGTGTTGTAAATATGTGATAGTGGAGTAGTGGCCTGAGAGAACCCACTCATGTACTGGGTAAAGTGTTATGAAACATAACGTCATGTAATATTTTAAATTGTATAACTGCCTCAACGTTGATGGACCCCAGGAAGAGTAGCTGCTGCCTTGGCAACAGGCTAATGGGGATCCTTAATAAACACACAAATACTATTCTATGCAAGATTAGAGGAAGCAGCTGTTGACTAAGAGACTGTGTGATATATGGTTTGCATATTCTAATGAGGATGCAATAGTCTCTTGGTGACTTCTCAGAAAATCATGCTGCTTTGTGTCATACATGGATACTTTTGTATGTCATATGCATGGTTTGTTGCATGATTGCACTGGAGTATGAACACTTGGTTTATGATATGTGTGGAGAAGTATTGTATCTCAAAGGGGACTCAAATCAAACCCACCTTTCACTGTTGCAGTTCTCTTACAGTTGTACAATATAGCCAACTCTCCAAAGGCGGTCCTGGGACGCATCTCTCCGAGCAATTTGCCGTTCTGCATGACCTCTAGCAGGCCATCTGAAGACAAAAAACCTAGCATGAGTGTTGACAAACAGCTAAATACGGTATGTACTGTGTTTGTGCTACAACCCACAGACAACCCCGTTGTGAAAGAAGTTACTAAAGCTGTAATCTCCTATGGGAAGATTCTGCATGTAGACCGAAGATTCTGCCGGGACTGAATGGGATGCATGAGATAATGAGCAGCATTAGTTCCGGTTTGCGGGTTTTCGTCATGTTATTTGGAAAAGATTGGGCGAAGGAGGTTCTTAAACTGCTTTGCCTCAAAAACTTTGCATAGATCAGAAGGTGTTTTTGGGGAGGCTGAGAGTTCCCCTTTACAAGGGTGGAGACTTTTTTGCAGGAACTTTCCATTTCAAACGCACATGGACACAGAAGTCAATCATGCAGCAGACCAAATTACGCAATATTTTACTTCTGGGTTAACAGAGATTAATAAAGTTGATATGACCTGCCAGCACATAGAGGAAGTTCCCTGGTTCTCCCTCCTGGATGACCAGTTGGCCCTCAGTGTAGATCCTCTCATACATGCAGTCCACCATCTCCCTCATGTGCTGCGGATCCAACTTCTTCAGGAAGTCATTGTTCATGATGGCATCATTGATCAGCTTCTTGGTGCTGGGAGCAAGAGGAGCACAGATAAGAGGTAGAGAGAAACACCTCCAAGTAGACACTGTACTTTTAGAGGTCAAAGGTTTACTTCACCTAAAAATCAATATTCATCCAACGTTTAAGTTGTACGCCAAATATCAGATATCAAATATCAGAATTTTATTTTGAATAATGTCGTTTTATTGTCTCTGGCTAACTTTTCTGAAATAAATGAGTCAATATATTACACATGTACAGTAACAATGCATGCAGTGTCCTGGATAACACCCTCAAATGCAGATTTCACATTATTTCACCTTAAACAGCCCCCTAAACCGAACATACAGTAGGGGATGCTAACTGCTGGTTGAGTTTGCACCACCATGAGTAAGAGCTTAAGTTAATCACAAGAGACTTTCAATCAGGCCATTACTACTGTATTTTTACTACCGCATTCATTTTTGATTTTCATAGATGGACAAAGCACTATATTTCCCCTAGTCTCTAAACCAGTCACATAGAAGGAGACAAACGGTTGATGTAGTACCATTAGGCGTGTCAGTTTCCCCCTGCATCCCTCTTAACTATAAGGCCTCTAATTATTACATCAGACAGCCGAGGGCCAGTCCATTAACCTAAAATGGACCTGGTGAATGGACTAAAGCAGGAGAGTAGGGGGCAGGCAACCGAGGTCTGCTTAATTAAAGCCATAATGACCCAGCCCATGCATATTGCATATAGATGCTCAGGCCTTTGTTTCCCCGTGTGCCTTCCTATTATCCCCAATGCTAATACAGGCTTTCAAATCTCCTTGGAGTGGCAGACACTACAAAGGCTTGGACAGAGCTCCATACCGTCTTATCCTTTCAAGAGGAGGATTGGGCCGGGATTCAATCCGATTCAATCCGATTTGGACAATGTGCCATTTAAAGGTCATTTACGATTAAGCCGGCAGTGTTTACCCTGAATGTGTTCTCCGCAAACGCGGGGACATTGCTTTTAAAACGTGCATTGGGGACAAAGCGTGATCGGATTGAAAACTGTGCATGCACAGTAGCCTACACCAGACTCCGCTGAGCACAAATAATGATTCAAGGTAGGCTTTATTATCACAGATCCAGCTGATTGCTTTTAAACTTTGGCGAACATTTCTGCTTGCATGTCATGACATGTGTCTAATTATCACATACGTTACAATGCAACTGGGTTTATATGTGTAAAGAACAGGCCTTTGTGGGAAAACAAGAGAATAGGAACAAGTAGTCGGGGCTGTCCACCACTACATGGAACTGTTTTGAAGTTATTAACCCTCCAATAACCTCAACAACATTGTGTGGTTCTGATGATCTCTGACACCCACCTGGAGTCCTTGCGAACACGTGCCCTCTCTATGGACACATGGTGGACTCTGAAACCCCCGCAGAAGTGCCCTGAGGTGGGCTCGGCCGACACGCCCTCCTTGGCCTTGAGCCTACGGTGGACCTCCACAGCCACCCTGTGGAAGCGGGTGGGACCCTGGTTGATGACACTGAGCAGGCGGTGGCAGTTGGGAGTCAGAGGAGAGCGGCCTAGGCTGTTGTAGCCGATGGCATCCTGAAGCTTTTCTATCTGGGAGACTTTAGCCTCCAGCTCTCTCTGCAGGCTCTGTAGCTGCAGCTCCTGGGATTTTAACTCCTGGTCCCTCTGGGCCAGCTCTCCTTCCAGGTGGGCTATCCTGAGCCTCAAGGGCTCCGTGTCACACACCTTGAGGCTGGAGGCCAGGAAGCTGTCCTCTGGCCGTGGGGCTTTGATTGAACCGTTGCCCATGGCCAGCTGTTGGCTGGCCACCATAGGAAAGCTCTTGGTCACCCTTGTCTAGTCACTGATATGTCTCCGTCTGGTGAAAAGTATTTTCTCACTGAGGAGGAATTTATTTATGTTATGCTTTCTGCTATAATGCCTTTAGGAATACAAAGAGATGTGATGTGCAACAGAGAATCTTGAATCCACAGGAGAAACATCCCTATGATCATATTTCAACAACTAAGAAGATAACAGCATAAATGGAATTCGGTTTAACCTCTAATGAATGAAACTTGGAAAAAAATTGGGTACATGACTGTGAAAATAAGGGAGCCTAGATTTCTGCATTCATTGCACAGAACTGATACATTATCCTATAACATACATGCTGCCATAACTGAGATACAATGTATCAATATCTCTTGAGCATGTTATTCTATTTCTATGATATTGAAACACTGACATGCATATGCTGCAGCAACACAACAATAATGCTGAATAAAAATGACACCTGTCAATTGTTTTTGTCATTTAGCAAATGCTATTATCCTCCAGAGCGATTTACAGTTAGTGCATTCATCTGAAGATAGCTAGGTGAGACAACCACATCACAGTCATCATATATGTAAGCCATTAGATAAGTTCACCTCAAACAGTCACATCATGTTTCCTATCATAGCCTAAATGTAATTTCACCACAATGTTCCAAAACAACACCATATCTATCGAATTTTAGAGAGCAAGCTGCTATTTTACTTACAATATCGTGGAATTACGTACCCGATTTCTCGAAATGTAATGCCGTAGGCTTTTTCATAAAAGCTATGAACGAGCCTCTTCAGGTATTCAAACACCTGCATAAACGAAGGTCCTCTCCTTTGAATGGACTGGAATCTGTGACATCCTCCTCAAAAGCTTTTTCTCGTCATGTTGAGTACTGACGTGGTAATAGTAGTACTTCTCTCACTCAGTCCAATGACGGCAAAAAAGCGAACATCTGTTTTGAATTTGGCTACTCCTGGTGACTACCCCTGGTGGTTGCATGGTGTTAATCAACGTAGAACCAGTTATTAACGACTGGCCATATTCGCACTTTGCATTGATACTGTAAATTTAAATATAGGCGAATGTCTTCTCTCAAACTCAGTTTATTAGCCTACCTTTGACCAGGTTTATCAGAATAAATGCTTTATACCAAAAAAAGTCTGGCTACTGGAGATTATTTCCACAAGGTTTAATTGAGAGATGCCTCTAGCGACAAGGGTTAAAATGATAATTCACTTTTTTTTTAAATGTATTTTTATTGACAATGTTCTCAAAATGTATTGAACAGGGAAATAATGATTGGCAATCAGTGACAAAAGCTGCCATTTATGGTTTATAAAAACAGTTTCTGGAAGAAAGAAACAGCACCTTAGACAGCATACTTAACTCTGTATTACATTTTTTTTTACTGACGACTCACATTGACTCTCAAGAAACAAAATGTTGACACCTCAATTCAATGTTCAAATGTTACATTTCATTCATTTTCAAGAGTCTGTAACAGCAGAGGAAATTACAAAAGGTCACTTAACTGACATAATTCCTAATTTTGTGCAGAAAATGGCATATCAAATAAATTCCCATAAGTATTTTGCTGAAACAGAACATAAGTTTGTAAAATGTCACTGTTGCTGTCAAATAGTAAATAACACTTACAAACAAAAATATCAGCATGCAGATGGTTTTTACATCAAATGCATTGAAATAAATGCCCTCATATCCGTTCTCAGTTAGCTACTGAAACTGATTATCACACAAACTGGTTTTATAATATTATACATCTTGATTTCTACCTAGCACACTACATAGTAGATAGTTAAGAAAACAACTCAATGAATGTCAACGGCAGGTTAACTATAACGCAGTACTATATAACGGTCTTCTAAAATGGTTTCTATGACCTTAACTATCTCTCTCCTAAACTGCTTTAAATACACATAATGGTGATGACATCAAGAAGTGATACATCCACTTAATACAAAACAGAATGCATTGATCATAGACTGGCATAAACATATCTGTAATGTCGACTAAAGTGATGAATCAAATAACTTTACAGTGGATAAAACACCATTCCTCAAACAAATCTGTGTACTCTTCACATGAGAAGGCATTAACTGTAAATTGGCTTTGACTAAAATCAAGAATGAATTGAAGACATAATTGAAGGGTTTTTGTGAAGTGTTTTTCAGTAGAAACACACATATTCACAAAGGACCACATTTCGTGCTCAGGTCCAGAAATAACTTCACATGACCTATCATCAGTTACGTGTTTTTCATGAGTGACATGTTCTAAGATATTATGTGTTAAATAGTTATATTTGAAGTATGCATAATTACATGAAGAGTACACTTCATATATAAATACAGTAAAAGATGAAGACAAAGTCAACTGGGAAATGTATACCAAGAAATATAATACAAACATGTAATAATTATGTCCAGAGAAGATATTGTAAAACTAAAGAGTACTGCCATTGTGCAAAATATCAGTGAGAAAAAGCAGAAATTAAATTCACACAAACTTTCAAAGATGACCGACCCTACAGTAAATGAACTAAGGTGAAATAGTGTTTTGAATACATTCTTACAAGAGAATGAATGATTCTTTGAATATAGCTACTATCTTCATAGGAGTACTCAGCTTAATAAAGGACTGTGGGCGGTAGTGTGACACATTTACTGGGGACGATGGTTTGAAAGATTTGAGGTGAACCAAATAATCTTGTAATCAAATGAAAACCTTCAAAATGGCCTAATTGCACGTCCATTATGTGTCATTGCACGAAAGCGCTCCACTAAATAAACATGTTTCCAGAATGATTTACATCCTTGGGAGGAAGGCTGCTTGTTTTAGCACCTTTGTTAAAGAATACAATAAGGCAACACTTTACATTCATTTGAATTTACAGTAATTACTTTAATACAGTAACAGCACTTGACTTGATCCACTTTTATATAAAGGTTGTGTTATAGGAGCTGTTCGTGTGTAATTACATGTTAATTCAAATTCATAATCAATAGGGGCAGCGTAAAGCCTAGTTCTCAGGCAAACATTCCAAACAAATTAACTATCAAAATGTTTTTTTTTTTTATCAGAATGTTATCTAAAATGGTTAGATCCTTTTGCCTTTAGACTACATTTCTGTTACCTATTCGTGTCAGTAATGCTAGAGTGGTCTCAATCGTCCACCCCCACTGCCTGCCTAGGTCAATGTGGCCTTTATCAAATCTAAAGAACAACCACAATAACTGACCCTGGTTTGCAACACACAATTTTGGATATGAATATGGACTTGTGTTGTATTCACCACTTTGAATATTCAAATTATTATCGTATGTGCATTTTGATTTGAGGTGTGAGGAGGGTTAGAAGACAGTTGTCAATATGACATAAGGAATGCTTCTGTTGTGTTAAAACATAGTAAAAGGCACAAGATATCGTAGTCATTGACAAGATGGACATATTGTCAGTTCAGTCTTCGGACTTCGTTTTCACACAAGAATGCTATGAAATTGTTGCTACATTTTTGGAAGAGAAAGTAATAAAATACCTTTACCCCAACTGCTCAAATCAAAATGAGTTTCACAAGGTCAAAATGTCATAGGCGACCTAAATAAGCAATTCATTGGATTTAAAATGGTTCTAAACGTCGGTTACCAGCTGTCCAATAGCTTCAAAACTGGTCTTGTGCCTCCAGCCATGACACGTCACACAATCTTAAACAAAAGACCTTCAAAAACAGGGGTTTTCTTTCGTCAGTATGAAAGCATCATTTTTCATGACACAACATGTTTAGAGGAGCTGTATAATGTCAAAATGTGACATAAATATTTGCCCACGATAAAAATCTGCCTTCTTTATGGTTCATATTTTACTTCAAAGGTGACAAACAGTTACACCGAAGCCCACCGATTCATACAGACAGGATAAAGGTGTTGAACTTATTCCTGCTGAAATTAGCTGCCCAATTTGATTCATGATGACTTGCATTTAGTGTGGCATTCCTCAGGAATCTTATTTTAGGGTAAATTAGATTATGGTACTCTGGCTCTTACAAACTGATATGAATCAGGTTATTCCAGATTATAAACTGGGTGGTTTGAAAGCTGATTGGCTGAAAGCTGTGGTATATCAGACCGTATACCATGGGTATGACAAAACATGTATTTTTACTTCTCTAATTACATTGGTAACCATTTTATAATAGCAATAAGGCACCTTGGGGGTTTGTGGTATTTGGCCAATATACCATAGCTAAGGGCTATGTCCAGGCGCTCCGCGTTGCGTGTGTGTGTGTGAGAACAGTCCTTAGCCATGGTATATTGGTCAAATACCACACCTCATCGGGCCTTATTGCTTAAATACTCATTAAAAGTTGTCAGTATGACTGCAGACATGTATTATCTAAGACAGTCTAAAACAATAGAGTATCTATGTTGAGTAAAAACATTTTGGGATAAAATGAGAGGCTCCCATGTCACATCAATATAATATATATACAAGAACATGGAGTGAGCGCTTTAAAAAAATTGTGTGAACCCTCTCCTACTGTACACTACTTACTCTTACAGCATTGATATATGGTGAGTTTTACATCTCGGTACAATAATGTGAATAAATGTAACATACGTCTATTAGACATGTATAAATGTATACCAACAAAATGCTGGTAATAAAGTTCTTCCTTGGGAACAGGTCAGGCCACATAGCTACATAAACAGTATGTTATATGCCTGCAACACCCAGGATATTAGAGAAGGCAGTGAGTTTGATATCAGGAATCATCAAAAGCATTTCCCTTTGTTTTTTGGTTTGTCTTGGAAACACATGAACACAGAGAGACTACATCTGTCTGTTCTGCGAGCTGCTCTGAATTCTTGAATCACAGTTGTTGGTGTCAAATAAAAAACAGGAAATTGTACACTATAAAAAGTGAATGTCTCACTTTCACACAGTGAATAAAGATCTATATCTCAAAGAAAAGCACATATCTCAAATAAATGCGTCTCTATCGCTTTGTGGCTTTGATGGCTTGTCCAACCCGAGGAGCCTTCAGCAAAGAACTGCAAAGGAAACTGAAATCCTTTTGTTTCGGAGTCTTATTGAAGTCAGTCTGCTCACTGCTGCGACTGGAGCCCCCCCAATATTACTGCCTCTGTGTTCAGCCGGCTGGAAAATCTGTGAGTAAAATGACAACCCCGGGTGGGGTCAAAACTCAACGATATCTCCAAATGCCTTCAAGTTTCCATCCTGCAGCTTTGAGCGAAACATTGTTGAGCAGATCTCTTGAACCTCTACTACTTGGCCAGTTGGAAAGGATTTTGACCCTTTCAAAGAAAAAGAGGTTTGTGTCAAGGGATAACTCTTTCCATACTAGCAATCTATAGTATATGTTTGTTTTTTTTACCATTCCTGTGTCGTTTATTGTATATGCCAGTTCAAAGAACTCACCTCAAACAGCACAATTCATGCTTTTTGGCACACACACACATTCAGGTTACTACAAACCATGGCAGAGCAATGGAAATAGCAGACTTCAATGCACACTTAACATAATTCATGTGAAATGAAACATTAGCATGATACAACACTCCTAAAATGCATCCCCAGATCCCAAACTCTGCATGGTCTTCAATGAAAGGGATGCCATAAAAAAAGGTATATGTTATTTTTAAAGCACACAACTGTACTGTATGTACTATAAAAAAAATAGGTTTATTTCTGATTGTCATTTTGAACATATAAAGGTCAACAAACATTTAAATGTCAATTTGAACAGATTCTCAATGATTTCTCGTGAACTTTGGGTGGAACCTATAACAAGGAGAGCAAGGCAGGGGAACATGGCACACGTTAGCATGAGGTATAAGAACCTGATGAAGACTTTATTAAAAGGTGGTAATCTCTTAATCTAGCTATACATTTCCAGGCAGATCAGAACACAAAGAGAGCTTATTTTTTTATTTTTTTTTACAATGAGCAGTGGCAATGGAGCAACTCTACTCCAGTCCCCTTCATCCATCTCTTCAATACTGATTCATAAACACAGTTAGCAAGGGGGACGTAGGTCACTCCCTCTTAAAGTACAGCTGCAAATAACTAGTCTGGTATTTCTTAACAAGATCTTCATTGTCCATTAATAGCTTTCTTCATATAAATAGATGGATGTGTTACACTGGGCGTAGAGGCAATGTGGCAGCAGGATGCCTTAAAGGTCAGCAGCAATATTTCAGTCATCCAAGAGAAAGCTTGTTACATGGGTTTGTATCAATTTGATAAAGTTCTAACAAAAAAGGCAAACAGCTACAGTTAAATAGAGCCTGATAGTCAAAAAGCAGGATGATGTGGCCCCTTAAGAGTTGGTTAAAAAAATATATTTACAGATGACTTGGAGAAATTGAGGCCAGGTTATACGTGAAGCTATACCGTAGCTTAGAATGGTTGGCCATTCTGGCTGTGAAACTACTCAGCCAGTGAAAGAGCAGCGAATGCTAAGTATTTGTTCTCTGTTTCAAAATTGCTGTTTTGCTTAGGGGGAAACAACTAAAGCTTCAATTGGTCAGGCAATCTCAGTTGAAACCCCTTCATGAGATAAAATGTTTCCCTTTTAGAGACAACGACAAAACGTGCTAGTGTGGCATGCTGGATATTCAGGATACGTTATGGGTTTATGATAGCAGAACCCTAAACGGTTAAAAGAGGATGCGCCGAGAACCATGGGCATCTGTGCACCAGTGATTAAAATGGCTATACTGCACAGTGCAGACTAAATACAGTGCCGTCTGTCACCATGACGTGAGTTGTGTACATATTTAGACAGGAACATTTGCGGGGCTGTAGGTTTTCATCATTTTGATCTCTACAAAGAGGGTTCAACTAAGATATTTTAAAAAGCCAACACTTCATCTTTCCAGCCCCACAACTCAGTGCAGCATGGTCACAACAAAACAAAACAACAGGATACAATAAGTTAATAGGCAATATCTGTTCACATTATGCACAAATATCATGCATATGTAGCCACATTATAATTTCTTCCTTATCCAAACATGTTGACATAATGCATAGCTATTAAATCCAATACATAAACATTATTACAAGTAATACAAATAAACACTCTGTACAAAGAACCTGCCATATTTTTATGATTTTCTTTTTTTTCTCGTCAGTATAAGAGAGCACATAAAAAGTACAAAAATAAATATTCTATGTACAATCACACATGCCACCCCGAAGTTATCGTTACTGCAAAGAGAAGGCAAAAAAAAACACACATTAGTTCATGCAACGTTCATTGAGGATACAATGAACATGAATACAACTAAGCACTTTTCTACAGTATTAACGAAGTAATGACAGATGATGTTGATTATACTGGCACGGGGATAATACAAAAGGCAGAACTACCAAGCACTTAATCAGCCCAAGATGCAGATAGTGTTCATTCACAGCAGGATATCAACTCTTTCACTTACTTTATTCCAACACCCTGATACTGGTAAGCCATCATCCCCCTAAGGAAAGAAAGAGAGGGAGTGAGTCATAAACACTCTGAGGTAATGCTTTACATGAAAGGGATAGTTCACCCAAATGACAAAATTACATTTTATAGACAAAGTATGACAGCAATCCATGCTTTGGTTTAGTTTCTCCTCACACTCTTTCCACATGCTAACATGTTAGCATTTGTGGCACAAATCTCCCTTAAATCATGGGACCGATATTACAATTTTTCACACATCATATTCAAAATCTATAAGTGACTTTGTTGAGTTTCACAATCCATTTTAGATACTTTCGGAGGATTTGGACAAGATGCGCGGAAAATGACAATATTGGTCCCATGACTTGAATGAGATTTGTGCCACAAATGCTAAAACGTTAGCATGTGGGAAGTGCCAACGCATGGATATACCAACGCATGGATTGCTGTCATACCTTCTCCATAGACCGCTGACAGGTTAAGGAAGCGAATGTGTAATTTGGTCATTTGTGTGAATTATTCGTTTAAGTTGTTCTGACACAGACTAACTTAATATAAAGTGTTACTCAAACTGCTAAAACTGTAGAATGTGACTTTCTGTACAGTATAACCATGCAAACACGCAAACATGTACACAAAACACAATGCAATTTACTGTTGAATAAATACTATTGTGTGTGTATAATATTTATGCAATGTACTATGCATATTGTGTTAAAAAGCATCAACAACCAGCCAAACAACTAGTGGTACAGTAGTAGATGTGTATTTGTAAAAATATGAATTAATTAATTCAAAACTTTAGCAATAGGGTTTAAACACAGCCACTGGGCTGTTATTTTCTTTCATCTGGCATCTTCTATGAATGAATCAAACCGTCAACCTCTTTTTTTCTCTCCTTTTCAATACATAAACAAAACAGCGTAGAACTAAAATCATTGAGGAGGCCCTGTTTTTTTCCCCAAGAGAATATTTCTCAATACAGTTCTGTTGCCCAAAATGGTAAAGGATAAGGTGGAGGGAAAAGGTGCCATGCGAGTGGTAGTGGAGAAGACAGGGATACAAATAAGAAAAGTATGGCTATTAACTTTCAAAAAGTATTTAAAGTCACTTAATGGGTCCTGGGTTATTATGATCAAGAAAATAGATTCTGTCGCACACCACTAATTACTGTTGGTGTTCTGCTGCCCTTGCAAGAAAAAATACAATTCTCAGCAAATAAATGATTAGTTAGTTTAGTTTATCTAAACAGTAGTACATTTGTAGTTAACAGCTTGATCAACAGCTCCAAGTGTGTGCATGTCTACTCTGTAAATAAAGGCATTGCTCTTCTCAAATCAAATCAAATATTTGTCACATGCTTTGTAAACAACAGGTGTGGACTAACAGCGAAATGCTTAATTACGGGCCCTTCCCAACAATGCAGAGAAAGACAATAGAGAAATAAAGGAAAGTAAAACACGTAATTATATACAGTATACCAGTACTGAGTCGATGAGCAGTGAGTGGTATGAGGTAATTAATGTAGGTACATATAACTACGAATAAACTACAAATAAAGTAAAGTAAATAAAGTAGCAGATAGTAAACAGTATTAGTAGCAGCAAATCAAAATCAAATTACATTTAATTTTATTGGTCGTGTGCACATATTTTGTAGATGTTATTGCAGGTGCAGTGAAATGTTTCTAGCTCCAACAGTGCAGTAATACCTAACAATACACACAAATCCCACACATTAAAAGAAAGGAATTAAGAAATATCAGAATGAGCAATGTCCGAGTCCGGAATATAAATATGTATATGATGCTGTGTATAGACAGTATATGAATATAAAAGGTGTGTACAGCAGTAGTTATATAGGATGAGCCTTGACTAGAATACAGTATATACATATGAAGTGGGTAAAACAGTATGGAAACATTATTAAAGTTACCCGTGTTCAATCACTATGTACCAGAGGTCGACCGATTAATTGGAATGGCCGATTAATTAGGGCCGATTTCAAGTTTTCATAACAATCGGAAATCGGTCATTTTGGACGCCAATTTTGCATTTTTTTAATTATTATGTTTTTACACCTTTATTTCATCTTTACTTAACTAGGCAAGTCAGTTAAGAACGACCTAGGAACGGTGGGTTAACTGCCTTGTTCAGGGGCAGAATGACAGATTTTTATCTTGTCAGCTCAGGGATTCAATCTTGCAACCTTACGGTTAACTAGTTCAACGCTCTAACCACCTGCCTCTCATTGCACTCCACAAGGAGCCTGCCTGTTACGCAAATGCAGTAAGAAGCCAAGGTAAGTTGCTAGCTAGCATTAAACTTAATCAATCATAATCACTAGTTATAACTACACATGGTTGATGATATTACTAGTTTATCTAGCGTGTCCTGCGTAGCATATAATCGATGCAGTGCACATTTGCGAAAAAGGACTGTCGTTGCTCCAACGTGTACCTAACCATAAACACCAATGCCTTTCTTAAAATCAATACACAGAAGTATATATTTTTAAACCTGCATATTTAGCTTAAAGAAATCCAAGTTAGCAGGCAATATTAACCAGGTGAAATTGTGTCACTTCTCTTGCGTTCATTGCACGCAGAGTCAGGGTATATGCAACAGTTTGGGCCGCCTGGCTCATTGCGAACTAATTTGCCAGAATTTTACGTAATTATGACATTGAAGGTTGTGCAATGTAACAGGAATATTGAGACTGATGGATGCCACCCGTTAGATAAAATACGTAACGGTTCCGTATTTCACTGAAAGAATAAACGTCTTGTTTTCGAGATAATAGTTTCCAGAATCGACTATATTAATGACCTAAGGCTCGTGTTTCTGTGTGTTTTTATGTTATAATTAAGTCTATGATTTGATAGAGCAGTCTGACTGAGCGATGGTAGGCACCAGCAGGCTCATAAGCATTCATTCAAACAGCACTTTCGTGAGTTTTGCCAGCAGCTCTGCTGTTTATGACTTCAAGCCTATCAACTCCCGAGATTAGGCTGGTGTAATCAATGTGAAATGGCTTGCTAGTTAGCGGGGTGCGCGCTAATAGCGTTTCAAACGTCACTCGCTCTGAGACTTGGAGTAGCTGTTCCCCTTGCTCTACATGGGTAATGCTGCTTCGAGGGTGGCTGTTGTCGATGTGTTCCTGGTTCGAGCCCAGGTAGGAGCGAGGAGAGGTACGGAAACTATACTGTTACACTGGCAATACTAAAGTGCCTATAAGAACATCCAATAGTCAAAGGTTAATGAAATACAAATGGTATAGAGAGAAATAGTCCTACAATTCCTATAATAACTACAACCTAAATCTTCTTACCTGGGAATATTGAAGACTCATGTTAAAAGGAACCACCAGCTTTCATATGTTCTCATGTTCTGAGCAAGGAACTTAAATGTTAGCTTTCTTACATGGCACATATTGCACTTACTTTCTTCTCCAACACTTTGTTTTTGCATTATTTAAACCAAATTGAACGTTTCATTATTTATTTGAGGCTAAATTGATTTATTGATGTATTATTTTAAGTTAAAATAAGTGTACATTCAGTATTGTTGTAATTGTCATTATTACAAATACATGTAAAAAATCGGCATCGGCTTTTTTTGTCCTCCAATAATCGGTATCGGTATCGGCGTTAAAAAATCATAATCTACATAGGGCAGCAGTCTCTAAGGTGTAGGGTTGAGTACCGGGTGGTAGCCGGCTAGTAACAGTGACTAAGTTTAGGGCAGGGCGGAGGCCGGGTAGTGGTGACTATTTAACAGTCTGATGGCTTGAAGATAGAAACTGTTTTTCAGTCTCTTGGATCCAATTTTGATGCACGTGCACTGTTTCCGCCTTCTAGATGGTAACGTGGTGAACAGGCCGTGGCTAGGTGTCTGAGGTTCTTGATGATCTTCTTGGCCTTCCTGTGACACAGGGTGCTGTAGATGTCGTGGAGGGCAGGCAGTGTGCCCCCGGTGATGCATTGGGCTGACTGCATCACCTTCTGGAGAGCCCTGCGGTTTTGGACAGTGCAATTGCTGTATCAGGCAGTGATACAGCCCGACAGGATGCTCTCAACGGTGCATCTGTAGAAGTTTGTGAGGGTCTTAGGGGCCAAGACGAATTTCTTCAGCCTCCTGTTGTTGAAGAGGCGCTTGTGCGCCTTCTTCCCCACACTGTCTGTGTGGATGGACCATTTCAGATTGTCAGTGATAGTGCCCGCCGAGGAACTTGAAGCTTTTCACCCTCTTCCCGTCAATGTGGATGGGGATGTACTCTCTCAGTTGTCTCCTGAAGTACACTATAGTGTCGTCTGCAAACTTGATGACTGAGTGGGTCTAGGGTGTTAGGTAAGGTTATATGATCCGTAACTATCCTCTCAAAGCATTTCATGATGACAGAAGTGAGTGCTACGGGGCGATAGCCATTTAGTTCAGTTACCTTCGTTTTCTTTGGTACAGGAACAATGGTGGACATCTTGAAGCAAGTGGGGACAACAGACTAGGATAGGGAGAGATTTAATATGTCCATAAACCCTCCAGCCAGCTGGTCTGAACATACTCTGAGGATATGACTTGGGATGCCGTCTGGGCAGGCAGCCCTGCGAGGGTTAACATGCTTAAATGTTTTGCTATAATGGCGGCCATGGCGAAGACAGCTCACAGTCGGTGGCGGTACTGGGTTTTCCTCGAAGCAACGAAGAAGGTGTTTAGGTTGACCGGGAGCATGGCAATAATCTCCGCTACATGGCTGGCTTTATTTGAGTATGTGAAAAATCTAAAAAGTTTGTGCAAAAAGGGTCATGCAGTTAGCCCGGGTAGCTATTTGGTTAACTATTTAACTGACTATTTAGCAGTCTTATGTCTTGGGGGTAGAAGCTGTTCAAGGTTCTACCAGGATTGGTTCCAGACTTGATGCATCGGTACCGCTTGCCGTGCAGTAGGAGAGAGAACAGTCTATGGCGTGCTGGGAGTCTTTGACAATTTTTAGGGCCTTCCTCTAACAAAGCCTGGTATAGAGGTTCTGGATGTCAGGGAGCTCAGCCCCAGTGATGTACTGGGCCGTACGCACTACCCTCTGTAGCACCTTGCGGTCGGATGCCAAGCAGTTGCCATACCAAGCGGTGATGCAGCCAGTCAAGAAGCTCTCAATGGTGCAGCTGTATAACTTTTTGACGATCTGAGGACCCATGCCAACTCTTTTCCTAATGGGGAAGAAGCATTGTCGTGCCCTCTTTACGACTATGTCAGTGTTTTTGGACCTAATAGATCCTTAGTGATGTGGACAACGAGGAACTTGAAGCTCTCAACCCACTCCATTACAGCCCTGTCGATGTGAATGCGGCGTGCGCAGCTCTCCGTTTTCCACCACACTCTCTGACGTCAACCCTATAGGCGAGGGGGTGGGCAACTCCAATCCTCGGGGGCCTGATTGGTGTCACACTTTTTCTCCATCCCTAGCAAACACAGCTGATTAATCAAATTGCATTCTAAACTGAAGATCATGGTTATGTTATTATTGGAGTCATGTGTGTTAGCTGGGGCAAAACTGTGACACCAATCAGGGCCCTGAGGACTGGAATTGCCCACCCCAGCTATAGGCTGTCTCATCGTCGTTTGTGATCAGGCCTACCACCGCGGTCGGCAAACTTAATGATGGTGTTGGAGTAGTGCGCGCCACGCAGTCGTGAGTGAACAGAGTACAGGAGGGGACTAAGCACGCACCCCTTAGGGGCCCCCGTGTTAAGGGTCAGCTTGGCGGATGTGTTGTTGCTTACCCTCACCACTTGGGGGCGTCCCGTCAGGAAATCCAGGATCTGGTTGCAGATGGAGGTGTTCAGTCCCAGGGTTTTTACCGTGGTGATGAGTTTTGAGGGCACTATGGTGTTGAACACTGAGCTGTAGTCAATGAACAGCAATCTCACGTAGGTGTTTTTCATTTGTGCAAGTGGGAAAGGGCAGTGTGGAGTGCAATAGAGATTGTCTCATCTGTTGATCTGTTGGGGCAGTACGTGAATTGGAGTGAGTCCAAGGTGTCTGGGTGTTGTTGATGTGAGCCATGACCAGCCTTTCAAATCCGTTCATGGCTATAGATAAGAGTGCTACGGGGCGATAGTCATTTAGACAGGTTACCTTGGCGTTCTCAGGCACAGGGACTATGGTGGTCTGCTTGAAACATGAAGGCATTACAGACTGAGTCAGAAAGAAGTGAACATGTCAGTGAAGACACTTGCCAGCTGGTCCGTCTAGCTCGTATTGTAGGTTGGCATCACTGGGCAGCTCATGGCTAGATTTCCCTTTGTAATCCGTGATAGTTTGCAAGCCTTGTCACATTCGACGAGCGCCAGAGCCTGTGTAGTAGGATTGATCTTAGTCCTGTATTGATGCTATGCCCGTTTGATATTTCGTCGGAGGGCGTAGTGGGATTTCTTATAATTGTCCAGGTTAGTGTCCCGCACCTTGAAAGCGGCAGCTCTAACCTTTTGCTCAGTGCAGATTTTGCCTGTAATCCATGGCTTCTGGTTGGGATATGTACATATGGTCACTGTGGGGACGATGTCGTCGATGCACTTATTAATGAAGCCTGTGACTGATGTTGTAAACTCCTGAATGCATATGAATGAATCCCGGAACATATTCCAGTCTATGCTAGAGAAACTGTCTTGTAGCTTAGCATCCCCTTCATCTGACCACTTCCGTATTTAGCGCATCACTGGTACTTCCTGTTTGAATTTTTGCTTGTAAGCATGAACGAGGATAGAGTTATGATCAGATTTTCCAAATGGGGGGCGAGGGAGAGCTGTGTGTGGAGTAAAGGTCATCAAGAGTTTTATCACCCTGTAGTTGTAAAGGTGACTTTCTGGTAGAAATGAGGTACGACAGATTTCAGTATTCCTGCATTAAAATCACAGCCACTAGGAGTGCCACATCTGGATGAGCATTAAGGCACCATACAGCTCGTTGAGTACGGTCTTAGTGCCAGCATCGGTTTCTGGTGGTAAATAGACAGCTATGGAAAATATAGATTAAAAATATCTTGGTAAATAATAAAGTCTACAGCTTATCATGAGGTATTCTAATTCATGCGAGCAGAATCTCGAGATTTCCTTAATATTAGAGATCGAGCTTCAGCTGTCGACAACAAAGCAACAGCTGTTCTGTCCTGCCGATGCATAGAAAAACCAGCTAGATGTATATTATCCATGTCCTTGTTCAGCCAAATTTCAGAGGAACATAGGATATTACAGTTCTTCAGGTCTTGTCGATAGGATAGTCTCGAATGGAGCTTGTCCAGTTTGTCCAGTGACTGTACATTCGCCAATAGAACAGAGGTTTATTTACTCGCCGTCGTAGGTTCATTAGGTTGCCCACACGTCGTCCTCTATATCGCCGTCTCTTTCTTTTCCAAGTGTCGGGGATTAGGGCCTGGTCCGGGGTCAGCAGTATGTCCTGCGCTGCCAACTCGTTGAAGTAGAAATCTTCATCTAAATTGAGGTTAACTGTTCTGATGTCCGAAAGCTTTTTCGGTCATAGGAGACGATGGTGGAAACATTGTGTACAAAAAAAGTTAAGATCAGCGCAAAAACCACCCACAAAATAGCAGAATTGGTCAGCAACCCGTAAAACAGCCTACAATTTGTAAAAATATGTTTACATAACTAACAGTACTATTGTGTTAGTTCAATGTAATGCTCAGGCAGCCCTATTATATTAGATCTTACTTATGCCTAAAGTAAAGTGAATAAGAAAATGTATGGAATTGTTAAGGGGTGGTTAGAAAAGCCAAGGCATGCTGGATAGGGAAGGGAGAGAGGAAGCATACCACAGGACAAGGGGCATCCAGCCCGTCCAGGCCAGGTAGGCCCGGTTCACCCTTTTCTCCTTTAAAGCCTCGGAAACCCTGTTTGTGAAATCAACCTTGTAAACATCTGGACATTGCCCCTCCTTTACCGCCATTATACCCTGCTGGCTGATGAGAGGACCTCCGTTCGCAGACCGAAGCCTGTAGCTACAGGCACACCTAAACATGCAGGCGGCCTGGGACTGACAGGAACAGACTCACTGGAGTAAGTGGGCAATGTTTCTGTTAGTCTTACCCTTGAAAAGAAAACCCCCTCAGATGGTTCATGGTCGCTGGTCCTGGGGTGATTATTCATTCTTAACCAATAATCATCCAGTCATTCAATGAATACCAAATCATTATCACGAATGCAGTTTGTATCTCTGGACTAATACTGTAGGAGACGCTTGGACCAAAACCACTTCAGGGTCTATTAGAGTCGGTTAAGAGGCAAAAGGAAGTCAAGATCAGAACACAGAGACTCCTGATTGTCAGTGCAGGTTATGTGGTATTCTGAGGGTCGCTCCTTCTTTTTGCCACCTGGCTTGCACATTGAACGCAGGACATACCAATGGACAGGGGGCATCTAATCCGGGTGCTCCTTGGTCCCCCTTATCCCCTTTAGTTCCCCTGTTGCCTTTCTTGCCCCTCTCTCCCTGCAAACAACAGTGCATTACAAGAGACAGTCTTTAGTTCCTCCTGGCTGGCTCGTCCACACAGTAAGCAAATATGTTTGCTTTTTGAAATCATGAAGCTTGTATTCTTACCTAAGGAATTTAGACATTTTACAGATAATTGAAGACCATAAAAGTAAGGATGATGTGCTTTTTTGGGGTTTACGAAGAAGAGTACTGAAGTTTAAGAATGTAGTGGTGGGGAAAGTAAGTGGAGGAAGTTAGGGAGTAGGGATACAGGCCAATGCTATTGGTGAGCGGGTTCCTTTAGTGCCTGAGATAACCCTTACAGACTTGTTGCAGGGATAGAAACACTTCATTGATTAATTAAAAAAAATATCTATATATATATTTTACCTTTATTTAACTAGGCAAGTCAGTTCAGAACAAATTATTATTTTGATTCATCAACTACTACAGGATATTACAAGGGTATCACTAGCCCTAACAACATAACATTCATGAGCCATACAGTGGAAAAGTATGCTGTTGTTTGTGTACACTAAAAGGTGGCTGGACTGGCTACTAGCTGGCTACAAGTAAACAAGCCACTTACAGTATCTTCAAAAGCTAATATTTTTCCTTTACTGCTGAATTTGCAGTTATATAATGGACGTGAAGGGCTACAGTACTTACACGCGGAATTGTTACATTATGCACCTACAGCCTATATCAGGTTGATCTATTGGATCGTGCCTCCATGAGAATGTGTAATTTACGATAAATTCAGAGGCTAGTACTTATTGTATTATATTTTCCAACCAAGGCAAACCTTGTCAAATATTATAGATATTATATGTGGGTATATGTATAAAACCTGACCACATTATTATTCAAACATCCGCTCACCAAGATCAAGGCCTTTGAAGGGGTTGGATTAGGGGCTAGACGAGTTTATCAAGAAGGAATTGGAATTGGAAGGATAATAAATCCTGGCCAACATATAATGCTCTCACAACGTTGCCCAAACGTTGCCCGAAAACCATCAACCTTGGCTAACGTTGTGGCAACGTTGTGAGAACATTACTTGTCAGCCAAGTGAAAGGAAATTACAGGCAGGCTTGCGGGGAAGGTAAGTGGTAAGAGGAGGAGGAAGAAGATTAACCCGGGACTACGACATTAGAATGCAGGAGGAGCAGGTTGCCAGGGTGTGTGAGAGGGAGAGAGAGGGCAACACGACCCGGCAAAAAGAGCCGCGGGAAACAGAGCAGGGTGGAGGGGAGGAAAAGGGGATAGGAAGACCTGCGGAAACAAAGGAAGACAGGACAAGAGTAAAAACAGCACCACGATCCCACAACTGGCCACAGCACCTCCAACTGGTGTAGCAAAATACCTCACAATATCAATCTCTTTCCCCTTCTTTACACCCCATTTGAGCAGCAAATACATTTGATCCACAGATAGGAAGTAGCCATAACTGTCAATGTCAAATATTTCCTGCTGACATGAACCCAGTTGGAAGTGCTGAGAGGGTCAATGACATGTTGTGACTTTTAAGGTGGGAGTCAGAATATTAAGTCAGATGTTAATAGGAAGGAAGGAAACATTCTCCAAGGGGAAGGGGGGACATGGGAATATGAACCAAATAATCTCTAATACATTGGTAGATTTCTTTTTTTGCAGTGGCTATTTTACAAAATGAGAGTGTAGCATTATGTGATTACTTTAAGAACAACATTTTCAGATACGACAGTACAAGGTAACCTTAGGTCGGACAATGTAAAAGAGAACACCCTTTTGACTTGTCTTCAAAGTAAACAGCATGTAATTTTCTAAGGTCTTTGATGTGTCCATTCACATGTTCCAGTCCTCTCATTATCAAGTACAAACATCTTCAATCTCTTTTGATCCCCTGTCTCAATTTATACTACCTCAGTCATATTTGCATATTTTAACTAGATGAATTGAACTCTGAGGTAAAAAGGCCACTGCAAAACAAATACATTCACCTCAGAAAGGCAAAGGACATATGAATATCATTTTTTCAAACATCACCAAAATCACAATTGAAGGACACTCATCATTGGCTATTTTGGACACATTTTTCAGAAGATGAGGTTATTGATATTTAAATAACATTTTGATTCAGATTCGCCTACTTAAAGAGAGCCTTTGAATCCACCATGGTCCTGCTCATGTTACCTAATACAGGCCCACCATGCTTTTAAGAATAACAAACTTGACATCCCAATGGGCTTGCAAATGATTGATTGATGATGAACTATTACCAAAAAGACCAATGAAAAATGACAATAGTCTTTTTGATTAGTACTTTTCAATGAAGAATACCTTCGCTCATTTTGGTTGGGAGTATATCTAGTGTTGAGTGAAGTAGGAGCATGGAGGATCAGAAGCCATTTGAAATCCCATAGTTTATCAGAAGTACTAATTAGCAGAGAACATGTTATTGTCCTCTGGTTAGAAGCACATTGTACTCCAAGAGAGCAGTACAAGCACATAATTATCAGCTGTTATCTTACCCGGTTCCCTTTGAATCCTTGTGGTCCTACTAAACCCTGAGAAGAGGAAGTTAAACACAATATGATTTCCTGTGCAAGCATTGAGAGACATTGCCTTGAGTAATAGCTTTGTAAGTGAAGTAAGTAGTCTTGCAGGGGCCGATCTCTCGTGAGAGGAAGCTTGATGTACAAGTACACCCCCAGGACAGAATGCTATCGCAGGGCCTTACCCCCAATCTATCTCCTTAGTGACACATCGGATCCCATTTTTACAGTATTTGGTATGACTCGCCCAGGGATCGGACTCCCAACCCTCCAATCTCAGGGCGGACACACTAACCACAAAGCCACTGATTTGATTAAGTCTCGATTCCCTCAGACTTAATTAAGAGATTATTTAAGGTACTAATGATGCTATGCTCCAAATTGCTCATTCAACGTTGATTGTAAATGCAATAATGTATTTATTTGATGTTCTTGATACTTAGGTAATTGGACAAACTACTTACAGGGATGCCTTGAGGCCCAATTGGTCCTGGGACTCCTGAATCTCCCTTGTAACCCTGAATTGATAGAAAAATAACAATAGAAATCATTAATCTCAAATAGATAAATAAGCTCTGTTTTGACTGATAGCTCTTATGTGGTGTGTGTGTGCTACTTTAGTGTGTATGTTGTAAGTACTCACTCTATCTCCCTTCAGTCCTGCTGGCCCTGCCACACCAACTGGTCCTATCAGGCCCTTTAAGTTTAAGGACAAGATGACAATCAGTGAATGCAGACATTACAATGGGAGGATATCCAAAGGAAAGAGATTATTGCATTTCCGTCAATAGATCAACAAGCTTTCTGGAGCCCTTACGTGCCAAAAGAGGAGTTAACCAATTCTGTTTATGTTAGTCATGATTAAATAATAGCCTATTGATTGATTAGGTAGTGGTGTTCTCTAGGTTACCCCACTGTGCATGTTACACCAAGCTTGTTGAGCTAAAGAATGAACAGTAACAAAAAAGGAGAAAAAATATGATTAGTAAAAGAGGTCAGCTGCAGCTCTCGCTCTCCCTGTGGAAGTCAGGATTCGACAGGAGGACCTTGCATCTCAGGCAGATACTACAGCATGTATAGATAGTTCAGCATGTACAGCATTTTGCATGACAGAGCCATACTGCCATACCGTCCTGTATACATATCAACATGCAGCATGAGCATCCCAGCATGCTCTCCTGGTAGGACATTACAACACCAGTTCAAAGCATTTCATTGCTGGCATATGATCATAGGAGATTTACAACGGTATGTTTTGAAGATTTGCAATGGCATGGACTCGGACCCTCAGTTTGTCATGACTTTATGCAAGTAGGCTGAATTTTGAGGTCTGATTTCGGAACTCAAATGTCCTTATAGATCTTCCGTTGACGTCAACACATGATTTACGCAAAAGTCTGGGTTACCCATGCACATCTCAAGTTAGGATTCAGGCTGTAATGAACAAGTGGGACTAATTCTTGCCATTTACTACTTCAAAACATATACGCACTGAGAGGAGAAACATCAAAGGGCCCCATTTTAGGACCATGACACGTTCCAATGCCAGACAGACATGGGACACAGTCATGTGAACATCGTCCCTATGCCAGAGCAATCCTCAAAAAATGCCTAAAAACAGAACTGTTCTCTCTGCAGACAACCAGACAGACTACAAGACAGGACAGACAGGACAAGCATGTAGGAAAGGCAAGCAGACAGACAGACAGACAGACAGACAAGACACCAGCGCAGACAGACATGCAAATAAGCCATGGGGGGAGCAGAATAGAGGAGGGGAGGTGGGGTAGGGGAGGAATGTGTGTTGGGTGGGTACAGGACTTGCGCCACTCACCACTGGACCAGGCCTGCCGTCTAAACCATGAGCCCCCTGGACAGTGTGTAAACATTTAGAGAGCAGAGATGGAGAGATGGAAGGTAGGTGGTGGGAGAAGGGGAGGAGGAGGTGTGGAGGGGGGAGAGGGTAAGGGGTGAGTGAGTGAAGCAGTGATTCGTGACTCAAAAACACATCCAGTTGTTGATGAAGGGTGATTGTGTTGTGATGATGTGAGAAACAGTTACTCCTTTTATAGGTGCAGTTGATTATCACTGTCAAATAATTAAGTCCTGACATTTGATAAAATTGTGTTTTTCAGAAACATAAGCATGGTTCAACTTCTTTGTATAGTTGATGTCCATATAGAAAGCAGTTTGAAGTGTGAAGATTTAAGTGTCTATGATGATTTGCAAATTTCATGTCTTGTACCAACATTGATTAGCATATGCATAATATCCCTAATCATTTCCATATAAAAGGAGTTACTGAGCCATTGACGATGTGACTAGAACATGTACTGAATATCAACAATGACCTTTGACTCCCAAGAAGTAAACCAGAAGTAAGGAAGAGACAGACCCCCAGTGATTCATATCAAACATATTCCTTAACATGCAATTAAATATAGAACTAAAAGACTACATTTACAGAATTCCAGAGAGATTATCAGAAAACTAAACAAAAGTTGGCATAATGAAGAAAATTATTAACTCTTTCCATCTAATAATAATAATTATTGAGTTATCTAAAAAAAAAATACGACAATGGTAATGTATATTGTAGATGACATGTTTTAGTTTTCATATTAGTGATTTTATTGCCCTTATGTACTGCAGCAACCATCCATCCATGCACTTTGAAAACATTAATGCAACCATTGAGCAATCAAACCATCATTGGTTAGGCCTAGTTATAAAGTGACATGACAACATCAGAACAGTCATGCTGCCTGGTTCTAAGACACAAAAGCCTGAACAAAGAGTACACCCACTCTACATTGGTTTCCAGGAGTCAAAATACAACTTATAATGGCAAAATGGTCAAAGAGATGGTCAAATTGGTGTACTTACAGGAAGCCCAAGATGACCCCTGTCCCCTTTATCGCCTTTCGAACCAGATGCTCCCTTCTCTCCCCGTATGCCTATGCCTGGCTCCCCCTAAAAGAGGCACAGAAAATACATTATTCACGTTTACTACATAGGCATTACACCAACGTACTAAAACCACTGATTTGAGAGAGTACTGACAACTACAGTATCAAAGGATTCTGGAGGTACAGTAAGACATTACAGAGGCTACCACAATCAACTCTTACCTTTGGCCCTCCCAGTCCTTCAGGTCCCTGAGGGGTAAAAGAAACAATTCCAGTCAGGATATGTCAATCACTTTATGTAAATATGGCATATTATCAGGAGGTTTAATAGATATTTCTGAGGGCTTATATTGCCTAATAGTGTACTCACCGCAGGGCCAACTGGTCCTTGGGGTCCTGGAGGACCTGGAGGCCCGTATACCTAAAGACAAACATCAGGTAACGTCATCAACTTCCTCATTAGTGGGTTCACTCAAACATCACGTCCTCTGAATCTGACCCCTCTCAAGTTCACTCAAACACGCACGGGTCATTAAAAACAATGAGATACACAGTGGAGGGGAGCCCTTACCATGTCTGACATTCCTCCCTTATCTCCGGACTCACCCTTCTGACCCTGAAGCATCAAGTCACATGAATAAAAGGTTAACATAGGCTACTCGCATGAATAAAACACAGCTGTACACCCAATCAGCACTGTACAGATGGCTAGTATTGCGAACAGTATTTCGCTGCTACCCAATGCCAGGTCAGACACTGCATACTGTATACTCAGATGCAGTCTGAGGGGCACCATTGCGTACCATTGCGCCTGGTAATCCAATGGAACCAGGAGGCCCAGAAACCCCCTTTTCACCAGTAGGGCCATCTAAACCCTACAGAACAAGGAAAGGGGTGATAGTGATTCAAATGTTGTCAGTGTGTTCAAATCAGGGATTGGTTTTGGTTGATTTCCATATCAGAGTGTCAATTAATACAAAATAGATTATTACATTTTTTAAATCAGATGTTAAAAGTTAACATTAATCTTGAATGTGCCAAAACCGTTGACCAAATATATCACATACAGTTTTTTAGTTTTGTCTGGTTACCTCCAGATTCTGGCTGTAAGGGCATGAAACTGCCGGTAATGAGGGACGCAATGCTGCCCATCCTTTCTCAGTGTCTACACACAGACGATGCTAGACAATCACACAATTTCTCGCAAGCAGTTATTTAGTGGTTAATAAACCCACACATAGAGTGTGTTGATATGACTAACACAAATAATCATACAAGAATGGTGAAGGAAAAGTCTCGTAGACGCTGCAGTATTTGGGATGTGTTTTGGCTATATGGTATGATGAGTGTAGCCCACTCCACTGTCAGTACTGGAGTATATTACTGAAGCCTAAAAAAGGTTTCTAATTAGATAATATGAGGGTGGTACAAAGAGCAAGCTCCAGTCCCTTTCCTCTGAGAATTATTATTTTTATTTAACCTTTATTTAACTAGGCAAGTCAGTTAAGGACAAATTCTTATTTGGCCTATCCTGGCCACACCCGGACGAGGCAAGGTCAATTGTGCGCCGCCCTATGGGACTCGGATGTGATACAGCCTGGATACGAACCAGGGACTGTAGTGACGCCTCTTTCACTGAGATGCGGTGCCTTAGACCGCTGCGCCACTCGGGAGGCCAGACGACAGTGCTACTGTAGTGTTCTGGCTTTGGTGTGGGAGTGTGTGTAGTGTCTGGGGTTCCCCAGTTACTCACAGGTGATCCAGATGGGCCCATGTCCCCCTTATCTCCTTTGGTTCCGGAGAAACCCATCAGGCCCCCCTCCCCTCTGGGGCCTTCAGGGCCGGCTGGGCCAACAGGACCTGCCTCTCCAGGCTTCCCCCGAGGACCCTGACACACAAATTAGACATCGTTGCCGTTGTTGTCCTTACTTTTATCATTATTGTCATCGCCATGTTGTCGTTGATGCTGTGTTTTATCATACATGACAGGTTAACAATGCACATTTATACTGAAGAATAGACAATAAGAGGGTGATCTGACCTTCTCTCCGTCAAGACCTGAAGGGCCTGGAAGGCCAACTTCACCCTTTGTTCCTGGTGTTCCGGGGCCCCCTTGAGGGCCAGGTAGTCCAGGTGGGCCCTGGATTGATAAAGAAACAGATCAGAATGACTTATTGAAAACATATGCTGTATGTCTAGTACTGTATTCATATTAGCAAACATTGTATTGGAATTACAGTGGCAAAATACAGTCAGCCTTTAAATGGTCTGTCGGACAACATGGCTGTCTTTCTGTTACAACGACCTGCATAAAGAAGGCCTATGCACTTCTAATGCATCATTAACAGACTTTAGAGATGTCCACTCACCATCAACGGTACATTCCGAATATCCTAAGGAGAAAAAAAAACAATGTTAGAAGTCCTGTAACAATTTATAATACTTCATGAATCAAACAATTTACATAAGGCAGTATATAATTGGTGAAATACATTTTCATTGTTGATGATTTCTGATTTTCCTGGCTCCCCTGCTGCACCGGGAGGACCCTAAAGTTAAGGGGGGAAAAAATCAAATGTTTTGGTGCAAATCTCCCAAATCTCCTTTTGACATTAATGCATGTGTTATGACAGAGCCGGCACTTACTCTTGGTCCAGCTGGGCCATCAGATCCTTCTTCCCCCTGGAGGGTGATGAAAGATATGACAGTTAGCCTCTTTCCTTTCAATTATTAACCTCAACACAGTGTTCAACACTAAAAGGATGGGATCGAACGTTACTGCAGCAAATGAGAGAATCATGTTTAGTGATCATACATTTCCTGTTGTGCAAAAAATGTCAACTGAGGTTATGGAACGTTCCCATCTCACCTTGACACCTTGGTCGCCTTTGTCACCCTGGTAAAGAGAACACATCATTTTAATGGGGCCCCGTGATATTATTAAACCAAGGTGTATTTTTATAACTATTCTACAGCCTCTATTTGGGTAGCTATAGTACCTTGAATCCTGATAGGCCTGGAAGTCCTGGTGTCCCTGGTTCTCCTTTGATGCCTGTCCCCGCTGCGCTGGGTTCACCCTTGTCACCCTGCCACAAACAGAACATGGACAGAGTTGTTATAAATGGATAAGTGTACCTGTTTGACATTTTACTGCATGGTTTGGAGCTAGCTAGTAACATAAGCGTTTCACTGCACCCGCTATAACATCTGCTAAACTGTGTACACAGCCAATAAACTTTGATTTGATTTTGACAGTGTCATAAGTGACTATGCAGGACAACACTTGCTCTAGTGTATAACACTGACACTGCCCCATTGACTGTGCCATTGACGGGAGTTCAATAGTGCAGCACTGGTTGGTCTCACAGAAGACACAACGGACCTACATGGATCTAAATCACAAAGGGAATGACATGAAAACATCCAACAGCACAGCCTCTTGTCCACAGCTTTAGATCTCAACCCCTCAACACAGGCACAAACTCAAATCTGCAAAAAAATCACAGCATTCTCCAACAAGATAATGTTTTCACACATTTGCAAACTCTCTGGAAACAGGAATGTGTGGGTCATGTTAGTTAATGACTTCTCTGAAATGTTCCACTGTCACATGGAACATGTTATGATGACGCCACACCACTGCAGTACAAGCAGCTATAGTAAGAAAGCCATTAAAGGCCGAGATGTTTCAGTCCATAAGTAATGCAAAGATCAAAGTGATTCTACAGAAACCGATTGGGCAGACTAACAGAGGAGAACGCTAAAGAAGCAACTCAAGACGAATCGAGCTCTAGTGGGTCACAAAGACAAACAATGAGAAGATAATAGACAATTAACTTGATGGAGCTCTGGTTGTTATGGGAACACTCATGATTGACAGACACAGAGCACAAACACAATGCCCATTCCAGGCCTACCCTGTAGCCCCTCTTTCCAGGAATACCAGGTGTTCCAGGGGTACCAGCTTGACCCTTTACAGTGGAAGGAAGACAGAGTTTTAGTACCCAGATAAATATAGGCCTTTACACTCTGTGTTAGCCACACCATTTCAAGGAAATTACCTTTCTTCCAGGAGTGCCTGGAAAACCTGGCTCTCCCTATGGTGGCCAAGATGGCAAAAAGGTCAAAGGTGGGGGAAATGAGAGAAGACAGAAATAGGGAAAGTTGTTATTCAGTAAGGCTCTTTTAATCAGTAGCCATGCCACATCTTCCAAACAAGCATTTTTCATTCATTTTGTAATAGTCTGATACAGCATCGGGCCTGTTTACATCCATGTGTTTGTCCGTTTTCTTGGAAGAACAGAATTCCCTCAGTACAGCATGCAATGGGATCAATATTTAGAAAGGCATGTTGGAGTTGGTGCATTCTATGCTCGCATATAGCTGGTCTAGGTTTGGACATGGAACTGTCGCTGATTGTCATTCGTCAAGAGCTTCTAGCTCACCGCAAGCCAATTAACCCTAGAAATTGGTTGTTATAAATAGTAAAGGAACACATGATAGTTATTTAATTCATCTCTGTGTTTGCTCCCCTCTTCAATTGGCCAGCTTAACGAGCGGACGCACGGCGGATGATGTACGGTCACAGCTGTGACCACAGGACCCACATGGGTTTATAGCGCTTATGGAAGGTTGTGGGTGCGCCCGAAATGGCACCCTATTTCCTATGAAGTGCACCACTTTTGACCAGAGCCCAGGTCAAAAGTAGTGCACTATATAGAGAATAGGGTGCCATTTGGGACACAATCCGTCTCTCTCGCTTGCTTTTACTATATCTACTTGGCTTGCTGAGACTCAAAAGTCATGTTTTAGACAGAGAGTTACGAGGGTGACTTGTAACTCTCGTAACATTTATGCCCCATTTCAAATTACTAATCATCAATGTCAAGATATGGTTCTTAAATCCAGATGAAGAACAACTATTGGACCTGGGAGTATTATTCAGAGCCAAAAGAAACATGCACTATTCATCATTGGTTTGACATGCATTTTAGGGAACATTTGGATTAGGAAATGCTCTGTCAGGCAACAATCCAATCCAACAGAAAACTGAGAAAGAAGGCTGGTAGTTCTTTAAGCATACATTTTAGTGGCAGGTAACATACAGTTGAAGTCGGAAGATTACATACACTTTAGCCAAATACATTTAACCTTTTTGGGATAGGGGGCAGCATTTTCACTTTTGGATGAATAGCGTGCCCAGAGTGAACTGCCTCCTACTCTGTCCCAGATGCTAATATATGCATATTATTATTAGTATTGGATAGAAAACACTTTGAAGTTTCTAAAACTGTTTGAATGATGTGGCAGGCGAAAAACCGAATTCAACCAGGAAGTGGGACATCTGAGGTTTGTTTTTCAAAGCTTGGCCTACCGAATACGCATTGAGATATCGCTAAGGTTGCACTTCCTACGGCTTCCACTAGATGTCAACTGTCTTTAGAAACTTGAATGAGGATTCTACTATAAAGGAGGGGCTCATGAGACCTCTTTGAGTCAGTGGTCTGGCAGAGTGCCTTGGTCTCATGACGCGCGCTCCCGACAGAGTTACCTCTCGTTCCAGTGCTTTTCTTCAGACAAAGGAATTCTCCGGTTGGAACATTATTGATGTTTTATGTTAAAAACATCGTAAAGATTGATTCCATACATCGTTTGACATGTTTCTAAAGGACTGTAACAGAACTTTTTGAGTTTTTGCCTAGACGAAGTGCCTGCGCCTCGTGAAGATGGATTACTGGGCTGAACACGCTAACAACAAGTGGCTATTTGGACATAAATGATGGACTTTATGGAACTTTATGGAACAAATCCGTTTTTATTGTCCAACTGGGATTCCTTGGAGTGCCTTCTGATGAAGACCATCAAAGGTAAGTTAATATTTATGGTGTTGTTCCTAACTTTGTTGACTCCAAAATGGCGGATATTCCTCTGGCTGTTTTGGGTTCTGAGCGCAGTTCTCAAAAGTAAAAAGTTAAAAAGTTTAAAAAAAAAATCTGACACAGCGGTTGCATTAAGGAGAAGTCTATCTTTAATTCTGTGAATAACAGTTGTATCTTTTATCAATGTTTATTATGAGTATTTCTGCAAAATCACTGGATGTTTTGGAATCAAAACATTACTGCACGTAAGGTGCCAATGTAAACTGAGATTTTTGGATATAAATATGCACATTATCGAACAAAACATACATGTATTATCTATATTTCTGCTTATTGTGACTCCTCTCTTGGGCTGGAAAAATGGCTGTGTGTTTTTTTGACTTGGCTATGACCTAACATAATCATATGTTTTGCTTTCGCTGTAAAGCATTTTTGAAATCGGACACGATGGGTAGATTAACAAGATGTTTATCTTTCATTTGCTGTATTGGACTTGTTAATGTGTGAAAGTTATATATTTCAAAAAAATATTTTTGAATTTCGCGCGCTGCCTCTTCAGCGGAATGTTGTCGAGGAGTTCCGCCTGCCCTAGAAAGGTTAAAATCAGTTTTTCACAATCCCTGACATTTAATCCTAGTAAAAAATCCCTGTTTTATGTCAGTTCACCACTTTATTTTTAGAATGTGAAATGTGAGAATAATGGTAGAGAGAATTATTTATTTCAGCTTTCATCACATTCCCAGTGGGTCATAAGTTTACATACACTCAATTAGTATTTGGTAGCATTGCCTTTACATTTTTTTATTGTTTAATTTCAAATGTTTTGGGTAGCCTTCCACAAGCTTCCCACAATAAATTGGGTGAATTTTGGCCCATTCCTCCTGACAGAGCTGGTGTAGCTGAGTCAGGTTTGTAGGCCTCCTTGCTTGCACATGCTTTTTCAGTGCTGCCCACACATTTTCTATAGGATTGAGGTCAGGGCTTTGTGATGGCCACTCCAATACCTTGACTTTGTTGTTCTTAAGCCATTTTGCCACAACTTTGGAAGTATGCTTGGGGTCATTGTCCATTTGGAAGACCCATTTGCAACCAATTCCTGATTGATGTCTTGAGATGTTGCTTCAATATATCCACATAATTTCCCTGCCTCATGATGCCATCTATTTTGTGAAATGCAACAGTCCCTCCTGCAGTCATTATCGCCAAACAGTTCTATTTTTGTTTCATCAGACCAGAGGACATTTCTCTAAAAAGTACGATCTTTGTCTCCATGTGTAGTTGCAAACCGTAGTGTCATGCACAAAGTAGATGTCCTAACCGACTTGCCAAAGCTATAGTTTGTTAACAAGAAATTTGTGGAGTGGTTAAAAAGCGAGTTTTAATGACTCCAACCTAAGTGTATGTAAACTTACGACTTCAACTGTATATAAGGCATTCTCAAAAGTATTCATAGATCAACCAGTCTGGGGAGGAACAATCTGGAGGGAGGAAGATACTGGAGTGGCCCTATTATTTAATCTCAGATACACTGTATGGTTTAAGGTCAGGGGCATACACTGTATGGTCAAAGGTCAGGGGCTACTTTCACATGGTGGACTACCTTCAACACTTGTTTCCCAGGCATTCTTGGTATACCAAAGTCCCTCTAAGAGATCACATTGATTATCAATAACTACAGTCACAGCGTTCTCAAACAAGATGCGGGACAACACACATACAGTATTGCATGTTTGGGTTGACGAAACACACTGAAGCTCAAATGAAACATACTAATTGGAAGCACATCAACCAACCAAAACATACTTCTTTGTTTGCCATATCATGTTTTAAAGTAATGAAAACAAATTATCAATGTCTATGACCAAGATCCTTAAGAATAAACCCTGATTACATGAACAAATAAGAACAGAGACACAAGGAGGAGTGATAGAACGTCCCTGGCGGAGAGAGCAAAGGCGGCAGGCTGACTCCTAAGGGTCGGACAAAGGGGCAGGTGGCATCGCCCAACTTGGCAACCCCTACCCTCCTCTCCCCCTCCTGACTGACAGACACACAGCAAGTGCATTTCTGCTGGAGCCTCTGACAGGTGCTGTGGTTGGGGCTCACCATGGAGGGAGGGTGAGGGTGGTGCGTCAGTAGACTGCAGACTGTACTGGAGCCAGAGCCCGGCCCCGCAGCCACAGCCTGCCCAGCTGCCCCATGAACGCTTTCACACCAACCTGTCAGGGGATCGAAACGTGGGGATAGAGTGTCCATCCGTTTCTGGGAAGATGAAAGCGCCGGGCGGGCCTCCTGTCCAGAACCCTGACCAGGGTGGGATCAGGGCAGGTGAGCGGTGACGGCTCTAATCACATGGAGGGGCCCTCAGGGGCCCCCAGCAAACACAGCACAGAAACAGGAAGCTTTGATCTCCTGCTTCTCCAATCAGCTCACACCATTCCTCCCATCTACTTAGCTATCCCTTCCCGTCACCGTCACTCTCCACCCCCTGGTTCTATTTTCACACCGGTGTATGTGTGTGTATGATACTCCATGGGCGTAATCTGTCGACTGACATGCCTGCTGCTTCAATTATCAATACGCTAATCTCTTCATTGAAACGACGCGGACATGGCCTTTCCAGTTCAGAGGAAATGCCCTGAGGGTAACAGGGGAATAGATTCATCATCTGTTCAAAACAAAATGTAATGATCCCTCTGATACACCAGCAAAGAGGGCGTAAACAGTGTGAGATACTGTAAGATGGCCTTAGAATGGCTACAAGCACTGTCAGAGCGGATCTGAGGCAAGTGAAAGGAATAATAGCACTAGGTAGGTGAATAGAGAGGCCTACTTTCTGTCTTCCTCTCAGTTCTAATGTGCTTTCCAGCTGTGTTGGTCTAGGGCTCTCTGATTTTGAGGGAGAGTGAGGGTAGAGGAAGGGAAGATCCCCATTCAGTCAATCAGACAGACAGTCTGTGTCTGAAACACTAGGCTTGGCAAAGCCTACCTCCCCACACACCTGAGGGGAGAGCTGTTCTGAGCACCACTGTCACCTTATCCTGTCTCTGGGTCTCCGTCGTCTGCTTACCTTGACAGGAGCGTCTCAGAGTGCCCACACAGCTCTGACCCAAGGGAGAGATGAAAAGCAGGCTTTTCTAACAGTCTAACAGGCTCATTAAATCAACCGGCCCTCTAGACCGGGGGAGAGACATCCGTCATTACAGGGCTAATGGCGAACCACTGTACAGTAATGGTGAGCTAGCCATTATGAAGGCGGAGCAGAGGAGAAGCTCTATGGCTGTCCTGTCTACTTCCTTTATGTCTAGCCTGGCATCTGTAGCCTGGCGTCTGTAGCCTGGCGTCTGTAGCCTGGCGTCTGTAGCCTGGCGACTGTAGCCTGGCGACTGTAGCCTGGCGACTGTAGCCTGGCGACTGTAGCCTGGCGACTGTAGCCTGGCGTCTGTAGCCTGGCGTCTGTAGCCTGGCGTCTGTAGCCTGGCGACTGTAGCCTGGCGTCTGTAGCCTGGCGACTGTAGCCTGGCGACTGTAACCTGCTGAGTGAGGGCCTTGAGAGATATATAGCTCGGTCAGACTTGTGGTCGGCACCATGTGGACATTAACGATGATGGCCCATGCCACAAATCTTTACCTGTTCTTTTTATTACAATCTGGTTGTACAATACAGTAATCCTGATCCAACATTGTGAGTACAAATATAGAACAAAGTTCCCCTGGGCAGAGGCAAACCCCATATCCTAAGGTGAATCTAGTGCAGCTTTGAAGTGTTTGCCTGCAAAAGCACTTTCTCTTTAGTATAACTTTTTTTTGAGCCATTCCTCTCACAACCCACTGTGAGAGGAATGGCTCGAACACTGTTGCTGTGGATACCGTGTCTCTGCTAAAAGCACCCTTCCTTGAAGTGTTTTTCCCTCTCTTTCCCAATCCCTCCATATGTGGAGTCTAATGGGGAAAACACACGCCGTCTGCTACTACTGTGTCGGGCATCTCGGGACGAGGGAGCGGGAATGTTCACCATGGAAACGGGTGGGACTTAAAGTACGGCAGGGAGCTGACAGATAAGAAAACAAGTGGCCGTACAGCATCAGTCGGTCACGTCACATGGAGGCCAGTGTCTATGAGAGACTGAGAAGGCCTGGGGGCCACATGTGTTCAAATCCCATAGGGGAATGGGTGGATGAGAGAAGCCCAGTTTTTGTTGTCGAAGCATTGAGGTCTGCAGCGATGGGCAAAACAGACGCATTTCTTCTGGATGGCTCCTCCCACCAACATGTGGCGCCTTCTCTGACAAGGCGTTTTTCATTCCAGGATTGTTTGGTCTGTTTCTTTGATTGCACGACATGATGTATAAGATCAATCATCCGATGCACATTTGCCCACATATTGTGATGACTGAAATAAACGTTTGCCTTCTGATTTAGGAAAGCATCAACGGTAAGATCATTTAAAGACGATTTGCAATTTCAACAGCACAAACTCTATTAGGGTAAGTATCTTAAACAAGCAATAACAAACTCAAGTCAGACATCCACAGTGATCAAATTCTCTTTAAAATTCTTGCATTCGATATCTTGCCATTCGATGTGATATTGACGAAAATAACTTCTTAAGATGCCACACTCTACATATGGCTTCCATTAGACCTTCCCTTCCATCTCCCCTATGAGACCTGTCTTCCCCTCATCTCCCTACAGTGTGGATGGAGACGACATCAGAAGGAAGACATGGGCAAAGCAATCATGCTATTTCAAATAGAGGAAATCAAAAGACAACCAATGGTACCAAGGGAAATAAGTATTCCACTCATCAGCATCTAAGCCTCTGGGCTCTGAGGCCTGTCATGGTGGTCCCTTGACTGAAGGGGGAGGTGAATATTCCACCCGACTAACCAGGAGGGAATTACACAGGACAAGGCCGTGCCACTTGGGCTTTTTGAACTGGGATGATATCTCGACCAGACTCAGGAACCAGCCCAGGATTTGTCTATGTCTACAGATAAAGACTCCCGGTTTACTTTAGATATTACCAACCTGGCTGCTGTACACCCACTACCACATGTTTTCACTGGGAGGTTCCTCTCCTATGAGGCTTTTAGTGAGATAATTCAGCCCATTCATGAAAATATATTAACGGACCAAAGCCGGTGGTGTGTGGTCTCTGGGGTGCATTTGTGCCTCAGCAGGTGTTCGGCTAAACAATAAGCTGCCAGAACTCCCACTTTGTGTTTTTGACAGTCCGAGAAATTGACATTGAGCCTGTGAGACACCATTGCTCATACTACCTATCTAACCAACAACACAGAGAGAGAGAGAGAGAGACATAATAAGGCTCTTACCCTCAGCCCTAGGTCTCCCTTCAGTCCCTACGGAAGGAGAGAGAGCGACACAGATAAACACAAAACAGTTACATATTATAAATGATTCCTTTGATTTATTTTTCAATACATGAACATACAGCTAGTCGAAGTTGAGAGGTAGACCCTCTCCTTCTGCCTCTGTAAATGTAGTTGCACTCCTGTAGAATGCCACCAGGTGGTGCAATAGACTCTGAAAGCAGTGGACTTGTGAACAAACGTTTGTCACAGCTACAGAAAGGTATTGGGACCTCCATAAGGAACAGGGTGCAGTGGGAACATGGGAGAGTTTGTATTTCAATGCCTTCACATTTCACTACCTCAAACACCTCGGAACACCTAAAGTGCAATACAAACTTTCAAAGGGGTGAAATGCTGGACATGGACATGGCCTTAGTCTTGGTCGTCCTCCCGGTAACCTGCTGTAGGGTTGACCAACCTCCTCATAAACCGGGCCGAGCTTTTTGAGGCTCTGTCATGGGAAAACAGTGCGATTGAGGAAAGCTGGAGTTTACAAGGCTATAACATAACCGGGAGCTTGGAGCTGTATTTTCTTCCAGAGTTCCCCAAAATCGGGGTCAAACATAAGTCATTAAATGGCAATTGTCATACAGAAATATCTATTTTTACAAACTCGCCCAGTTTGAATCAAACTTTCAATATATCACTTGAGGTAGTGTACTAATGACTTTGAGCATGGATCATAGAGGGGCTGTGGTTTGCTGACAGCCAAACAGTTTGACATTGCCCAGATGGCTAAGACGTTTAACCTGCTCTAGAGGCTCGTGTGGATGTGACCCCGTTCTGTTGGGGGATGTGAGAGCCATGCAGGCTGTTGCGGTCTCTCTCTCCCTCAATCCCTCTTTTTCTTTTTTTTTCATCCCCCCCCTCCTCTCTCTGTGCAGTCACACTGTGTGCTGGCTGAGCCCAGCTCAGTGAAGGGCAGAGGCTGTGAGAGTGAGCCCTCCAGAGGAAGTCCATTAAGCCACGGAAAGGTGGAGAAGGACAGGCACGTGGAGAGTTTAAGAGGCACGGCTCTCTCCGCCCCCCACAGTACTTCAAAGCCAAGGTTAGCTCCGACAGCAGCCCAGTGGAAGAGAGTGTGTATGGGTTTGTGTGAGAAGAATGCTCCCTTGACCAATGATGGTATGAGACTGTGTCCATCCCTGGATTTCCTACAGTATAGTATAATACTAAAGGAGAATGTGAGAGCAGATGGAGAAAGAGCCCATGTTTAGTGGGGAGAAAGGCTACAGTTGGGCCTGGGTATATAAATAGAATTAACTGTGAGTAGTTTAAGCTCTTAATACAAAACCTGGGCTATTTCAGTGAGGCAGGAAGTACACTGAGGTACAGGAATGGCTGCATGCTGATTTCTGATCCTGCTGATAGTGTGGTCAGTGGTACAGGTCAAATGAGACTGATCAACAGGTAATAATGTTCATAAAAAATACCTTGGGGCCTTCGGGACCAGCAGGGCCAACATCACCCTATGGAAGAAAGACACAGAGGTCAAACGGGGAGACACAGAATGAGAGAGAAGAGGGTGAAAATGAATGAATGAAAAGGTAACCGGATGCAGAACTGCAGACGACAGCAAGACAGATAGGTCACAATGATTTGTTTCAATCCAGCGTTCAGCAACTGGATTTCCTGTGACTTGTGCTAGAGAACACAGCCCATTGGCGATCGGCACATTCACTGTATGAATGTAGCCATTCTGACAAGCAGCAAACAGAGTGTTTATTAATCAAGTCGGATGATTAAAGGAAATATCTTCCCTCTGGTTGTGCCTTAATCCCAGCAGGTGCTTGATAATAAATACAAAATGATTCCACTACTAAAGGAAAAATAAACAGTCCTTACTTTTCCTCTATCGTGAAATACCTATAAATCATGCAAGGCACAATTTGTGAGTTTCTAGAGACCACAAATTCCAATTGAACTATGTGTTTAAGCTTAAATTGAGATCCAGAACCTACCTTTATTCCTGGCATGCCTGGCTCACCCTAAAATGACAAAAAGGTTCATATAAAGTCACTGTAACAAACAGCACATGTATAGTAGACACGCCTCCTCTTTCATTACATGGATGGGTCAACAAAAGAGTAAGCACTACTTTAATTCAATTTGCGGAGTTCAAAGACTGGTTTACAACCAGATGGCCATATCTTGCCACAGTCCAGTTGAGGGAAGGTATTCCTTGTTGTGAAAGCCAATCAAAAGATACAGTGCACACTTCTTTCAACTTCTGGCTGTGATATGAACTTGGTTTAGTTTTTAATAGAGAAATTGGTTGGGCGAGCTGCTTAAATTTTTTTTTAAAAAGCCCTTCCTGTCTGTTTCCATGCTTCACAATCTAAATTCCCCATTCTTAATAATCCATGGCAATAAACAGGAGAAATATAGTCCTCTAGTCCAATAGCAACACAGAGAACAGGAATAAACACCCTGAAGGCTTCCCAACATGAACATCAGATACAGAATGACGAAGCTACATGTGACAATCGAGAGATATGGGCCAATCACGGATCATTTGCGTTTCATACGTGGAGCTATAAGTAGTGGTAATACGTGTCCACTTGTATGTAGTTTATGTATAATGGTGTTGATTATGGAGAATAGAAATGACGTTTACCTTCATCCCGGGCAGGAGCTGGAGAAAATGGGAAGGGAAGATGAAGAAGTTACAAGCATGTCAATACCAAATTTCCATTAGGAAAATACATAAGTCCAGGAAATAGCAAGAGGCATAAACCAAACTCACCCTTGGATCTTTTCCTGGTTTTCCTGGTTCACCGGGTTTACCCTACATCAGATTAAGAAAAAATATACATCACCGATACAATAATTCTCTGGGCAAACACTCATAGAATTTCCACTTCCATGGCCATAGCCTTTGCCTCAATGCAGTCGCTGGTCCAGTCCTGATTGTGGTGGTCAGCTGGCTGAGGGGACTCACCGGTGGTCCACTTGCACCGTTCAGTCCGGGGGTCCCTGAGGGGCCGGGAGGTCCTGGTGGGCCCTGAGCTCCAGGCTCACCCTGCTGAGAGACCTACAGTTACCATCTGCTACGTGATGCTAGGCCGTGCCAACGCAACACATCAAAGCACTCCACATACTGGGAGTTTTATGGCGGGCAATATTAGCTAGAATCTAGACTTATCGGGTGTTTCTTTTCATTAAGCACCATGTTTGGAGAGAACACCACTTTGAGTTCAAATTAGGATATATTTGTGTTTTTGGTGTGCTTCAAATGGTGTATCCTGTCAAAACTAGTTTGTGTTTTCAATGATCTCGACGCGACGTGTTAACTTCAAGGCCCCAAAAGCGCCAGCTGATTTCTCTTTAGTGTCACTCTGAGGAAACTCAACTGTGAGTCTGGGGAATTAACCAGCACAAAATAGAAGACTAAACAAAATCAAGATGAACATATTTACGAGGAACAGATACGAAGAGGAAAGAGGCCTACACCTCAACTAACCATGTCTTCATATTCCAACGTCTAGCTTACGATCCCATTGACCTATGTCTCAAACATCTACTTTCTTTATTTGACCAAACTCAGAAAATACACTTTCTTAGAAATGTATTTATTGTCTTACACACTAAGACCATATCTCTCCATATCTCCAAGGTCATTTCCATTTTATACAAAGGACTGTCTAGATATGACATGAAAAGAATACTGCAAACATATTATTTATTACTGTACATGTGGTTTAACTTTAGAAACTTCATAATACACAACATTGGCCTTGAATTTAAACACTTCCTAATCACTGTGGAGTAGACTGCACCGTGTTTACAAGGAGCACATCTTTAGCTCAAGCTGAGCTTCTGTGATCAGGCCGGACATCAAGGCTCAGATAACCCAGAACACATCCACCGACAATAAATCCATATTTTATCAATTCCATGCAGGACGGATGTGTCTAGCTATGATTTATGATCCAGGTGTACTTCCATTAAATTAACACATTCCGTTATGCTGATTCCAGGGGCTCATTTTAAACAGCAGAGCCAATTCCGCCTGGGTCTGAGTGGTATTTCCCCTCTACGTCTTTAGTGTTGGATCTACCACAGTGTGTAGCATTGTCTCCAAACAAGGTATTCCATCCTGGCACAGAGAGACTGCACACCGGGGGAAACAAAATGGAGGAGGGATGCCAACAGAGGTCCACCTGTGCCAGGGGCCCTCTTTCTAACAGAGCAGGCTGGACTCTGGGCACAGGAAGGGACACTGAGGTCCTTTCAGAGGATTGGAGACTCACTTCCTGCCAGAAAAATGACTTTTCTTTCCTGTTCTTTTCATATCTTTGCTAAGGTTATGGAAATCATTGAAGCTAGGCTTTTTATGTTTGCCTAAAAAAAAAAACATTTTTCCCACAGAAAAGCAGGATTTGTTGGACCAAGTAACAAGCCAAGTTGGGATTTTTTTAACATTTCATTCACCTTAATGGAATTTAAATTGGCCTTGAAGCCTGGGGCATTTACATAATCCACTTCATATACCCTCTATGGTCACGAATATGCTCAAAGTAAATAGTACTGATTTGTTTATTTTTGGGATTCCAACTGTATCTACCAAGTGTATATCAGACTCTGAGACAATATCCTTGTCCTCTTATCACAGAATTCAGGTTTGAGACAACCAGGTGCCATAGAGGGTTAACAGAGGATTTACGGGGGGTTTGGCGGAGATCGACGGCGGTTGGCATCCAGAGAAAGGCAGAAAGGGGCCGGAAGGGACAGAGAGAAATGTACCTTGAGGCGCTTTAGGATTAGAGGGTTTATTTGAGGCATGTTGCGCACGGTGATGGGCAACATCTGCTGAGGTCACAAAGCACAGGTGGCCAGCGGTGTAAGAAAGTCACAGGGCAACAAGTTCACCGGGAGGCCAGGGAAAGGAAACAGGGCAGAATGAGAGGGGGGGGGGGTTGGGAAGGGAAGAAGAAGGAGAGAAATAGAAACAAAACATGAGCGTGAACAGCAAGAAAATGTCAAGGCAGGGAGAGAGGAGAGAGGAGCTGGGAGAGAAAGAGAGAGCGAGCGAAGTAACAACAGTGCAAATTAGGGGCCAGGAGTTGGTGTCAAAAGGGAGTGTTGATGTCCTTCGATGGTCAGATTGGATACTGCTACCACGATATACACTACCTCACTTCAGGTCAAATACTGTACAACGTGATAATTGATCAGATAAAATGCTGCCAGTTTAAGCAATAAGCAGCCCCATTGGGTGTTTGTATAAAAGCAGCAGTTGAGTTATTTAGACATCAATCTCCCAGATCAACTGTACTCCTGCCCCCTGTCCTGTTGTAGCTGAGTGGAGATCAGGCAGGATTCAGTCTTGCCACAAAGAGAGTACAGACTTACTGTGGCCAATCCTCCAACACAGGGCTGTACAATACGCCGCTTCTGTTGAGATTCACCAGCATTATCAAGTACAGCTTTAAAGAGGGCTACAATACGTATGGTCCCATTGCTTTCTCCATTCAAATATAGCAGAACCTGATCTGTACAACTTGACTACTTTTAACAGAGAGTATATATTTCCAACTTGATGGAAGGCATTTTTACCACATTCAGTGGCAATAGAGTAAAATACAGTATGTGCTGCATTTTCTGGCATTCAGAAATATAATGAATGAAAAGAGTTGAAAATTGAGGCCGATGTCTGTCATAATATGTCCACTCTGAATCTAGATAAACAGTGGACAGTGTGAGAACCAGGCCTGGTTTGGAGAACAGCACTACTCTACTGTGACCTGTTGACCCCACCGGTGGAGGACAGAGGCTTAGGGACGCCTGGGAGTGGAGCATTGGCTGTCTTTGCAGCACGACTGGGACACAGTTTTGGGGTCACCCACAAACCTTAAACGTCAGAAATGGAATGGAAATTACAGCAGCCAGGGTATTCACTGGAAGATCCTGTACAAAGAGGCCCTACACCCACATGGGCCACACACCCACATATAATAACTGTTGATATCTACGTCTCACTACTAAAAACACCAACCCCCCCCCAGCTCCTCCTGTAGGACAAGTGGAACCACCCGCTGGCAGGGACCTCCCATGCAGTGTGTGTGCCGGGGGCCCCCGAGACGTTTATGAAAACAATCCAATGCACGCACAGTATGGCGGGGGCACCAGTACAGGTTGAAGGTTTTAAACAACCCCAAATGCTCTGACCTTCTCCCTCTCAACTACACATTCTCTGCTATACTTGTTTATTTAGCCTAAACACATTGCAGAGTATATCAAATAAGCATTATTTCCCACATGCTTTGAGTTGTTGTCATGAGCTCTTTGATTCTTACAGTATGCTTTACTGGGGGAAACAAGAGACTTCACAGAAGTCATAATGGGAGGTTGAATTACATTGGAAATGGACTTAGCTATCTGAACAATCCCTGAGCACACAGGGGAGTATTTTTCTTGGCACCCCCACACATAGACCTTTATCACGTAGTGTGTGCTCCAGCAGGCTACCAGTAATTGCCTTGTTTTCACTCAAACAGCCAAGCCCCCGAGAGAAGGCCTGATTTGCATAATGGGGCTGCCTTTTCTCTAACAGTATGTGCTGCATGTGCTACTCATCAGACTCATTTGTCTCGCCCCTTTTTTTTACACACACACTGCCATTACAGTGCAGACCCCACAATTAACTTGGTTTATGTCTGTACCTGTGAAGAGAACAATGTTATTTGTTACAGAGAACACATCACAGAGACTCAGCATACAATTACATTTTAGCACCATCCACTGCGGTGCTACGGTAAGCGATCGCCGAGGGGCAATTTTCCCAGCAACAACACGATTACAGTTTAGCATGGTCATCTAGAGTCACTCTATAAACATTCCAAGGTATACATGAATTAATATGAGATGATTCATTTACCCTGTGACTGTAGTCTCCACATACGCCCTAGAGAGAGAGACGGATAGCGAGTTAGAGACTCCCGATTCAAACGAAAAACCTTGTCATTTTGTAATAAACACTTGTATGTTGGCTTACAGTCGATTATACCACTAACATTATGGGTGAGTACAGCTCTCACAGCTTCAAAAAATGTCACTGAGAAACTCACCTTTTCTCCTTTCTGACCAGATTCACCCTAGTAGGTAAACAGAGGTGAAGAAGGAGAGAGGAATGAGTGGAGAGAACAGATCATTGTGAAGAGAGACAGACACATTAATCAACTAATGTCACATAACAGAAAAGCTGTCAAAACCTGAAAGGGGAAAAAAAAAACTTACTGGAACTCCTTTGGGACCACGTTGACCCTAAAACGTAATAAACAGTACATCAATCAAAATATTAAAACCATGTTAAAACATAATGTTGTCAAACTGTCAACATTTTATAAGTGCCACCTTTCATTTCAATGTACAATGCATGTGACAAAAGAGGATAAATGGTTTTGTTTTAAGAGGATAAATGGACACGAGGAGAATTCAACTAGATCCAACAGGCACACCAACCAAAGGGCTGCACCAACCACTTGTCATAGCCTGCTCTGCTGCGTTTGACTACACATCAAGGTCTGGGGAGAGCTGTCTAACATCTGTCAGTGGCGCAGGACTAGTTGATAAATGAACCCAGGGAAAGTGCACAGTTGGACACATCAAGCACACTCCATGACCGTGACCCTGGCGCATAGGAGTTCCATAAAGGCATTGTGGAGACTGGAAAGACATAATTTATGCATTTAACAGACTGGCCTTCGGTACCCGTTAAAATATTGTTTGACAGTTTTTGGGAGTGTGGGAGGAGAAGAAAAGTGGCTAATTAAATTAACATTAATCAACATTGAACATTATCCACCCACTTGGACCAGGACAGGCATGCCATTTGTGTTGGCCCAGGCCGGCTCCCTGCATGTGAGCTTCTGTAGGAAGGCAGCACTCCAAACACGCTCCGAGCGAAAGACAGCCGACGTGAATAACCCCTAATAAAACAAAGCCCCCTCATGATAACTCTCCAAGTCCAACAAAGAGTAATGGCTTTCTAACAGAGACACAAAGGCCCCTAAAACCGGCAGCTGGCCTGATAAAAGCCAGACCGCTGGCCTGGAGGACCAGACGTAGAAACAGCCTTCAGGGGCACCACAACCATCGTCCAAGAAGAATATAGTCTTTAGGTGAACTGGGTTTTATCTCCATTTAAAAAGGAGATTGGAGAGAAAGGTGATCAATAAAAGTAGGATTCAACCTCCTAGAGGAGATTTGTCCAGCGGTCACAGGGCTGGAGGTGAAGGGGTATGGGACGTTCAACAGTCATTGTGTCTCATTCAGAAGCCTCACAGGATTCATGTGGGCCTATAACGATGTCAGAGTAATGGGATATACCATCTGTATCCCCTGACACCTCAGTGGAGAAATGTGTATATCTCTGAAGCCTAAATAAGTCATTTTTGAGTGATCCTTTTGGAGGGGAGATATTTATGGTTAGCTTTTTATGCAACAATTGATGCTTTCTGTGGTCTGCCTGTTTTATTTGTGGTTCTTTTATACTGTATATTTAGAGGTGCATTTAAGTCTCCAAAGAATTTGACTCTCGAAGAATTGGAATCACCATATGCATGAAATGCACAAGTCAACCGATTGTTTGCCTTTGCTCCTTTGTGCTTTATCTGGGTCAGTTTTACCTCTGATTGAGAACCCGAGAGTGGATTACAGCTGAAAAACCCATCTAGTTAAATACGGCCAGACATTCTCCCTGTCACTTAAAACAGGCAACCCACTGCTAGCCCATTACTCCCCCCACAAAAAACATCAGGCCACAACAGTGTTTTCCCAGTGGATTTAGTGGCTACACTTAGGGCACAAGGTAAACAACCTGCTATGAGGTTCACTTGGATAACAAATGGTGCTTAAGCAGAAATGACCGACGTGCACGTTTATGGTGATCACATTTGTAAGGCATTCAAAACGCATAAAGACAGTGTTTGAGTCCTTTGGAAGTGCAGGAGTGTATGTCTACACTACAGACTGCAAAATGCCTACAGTTTCACATGAACTGCAAAACTGTGTTGTAAAACGATGCTTACCAAGTCTCCTTTCAAGCCGTTCTGCCCCTGTGTGTGCATAAAAGAGTGAATGCATGTGGTAAAAGAATCAAAACGATTTCTACAGCTCTGTCTCTTTGAATTTCTTGGGCAAACTGTTTTGAAATATAAATTACATTATTACCTCCGTCCTATAATAACAATAATGATACTAATAGAGATTTTATTACAATCATGACCCTAATCATTATGAACTTAATTATCCTCATCATCATCATAAGGTGATAGATTCTAGGCTCTTAAAGTACTTCAATTACTCAATTATTCAACATTTGTCAGAAATGGGGCGAAACTCACGGGCTTGCCGTCCAACCCAATCGGACCCTAGGAGCAAAAAAGAGGGGAAGACATTTCAACGCAGGTTATAAGCAGTCATAACGCACATGGCTGCACAGACCATGGCACTGACATGAACCTACTTAAGGAAGGGAAGAGAGGTATTTCCAGGTCAAGAAAAAAAAATGGAGAATAGAGCATGTTTTGTTTTCAAACTTGACACAAAATTTATAACAAGCACGTTAAAACGTAGAGAGCTTGGAACTACAAGGTTCTGCATTTTTGTCAAAATAGAGTTATTGACATAGCCATGTTCTGTTCAATATTCTCTACCTATATAGTCCTCTAAACACCCCAATTCATGTTGATATGTTCAAAATAACACAACAGAACAATTGTTGACCCCATTCAAACCAATGAGGCTTTGGAACTTTAAAGCCAATTATATCAGAACCATCTTTTTGCAGATAGAACCTTATAGTCTTGAGCTCTCGACATAAAGAGCAAGCTTTGTTATTGGACATGGTGCTATTCCTGATTAGGAGGCATAAAGGAGACAGTAGAACGGCTGCAGATATGAATAAAACAAGACCAATAATCAAGGCACTTATGCACTTAACCAGCCAGGGAATCTCGGTTAAGCCAAAAGTAAAATCTCAAGTAATTTGGTCAACTTCGCATTTACGCAGAATCTGCTCACAGGAGATTACCAGCCAGGAAACATCTTATTTCTAACGTTTTGACATTTGGGAGCTTCGACTACATAATAAAGCTCCACTTGCAAAATAGTAATCAAAACATTAAAACACAGATTATAAAGATTTAAAGACTGGGGAAGCTGCAAAGTCTTACCGGGAAGCCTGGGAAGCCTCTAGTTCCTGGCTGTCCCTAAAGTGAATCAGAAATAGATGTTGAGTTAGAGGGATTCTTTTTCTGCTGGAAGATTGAGGTGAAAATCTGGTGTAAGAGGGTCAGCGTGAGAGGGTGCCATTTTTCTCTTCCATAGTAATACATTTGGGCAGAGCTGTAATTGACCTTGACAGGGCGAGTGCTACCGCAGACTACCGGGAGAGCCTGCTGTGGAAGTTGTGGAGGGGAAACCAACTGACTCTCAAAACAAAAGGAAATAAGAGGGAGAAACCCAACACTGAAAAGGCTTAGAATAATGAAAGAAACAAAGGATGGCGCTTTCTGATCGAATCAAGATCGACTGCGAATGAGGAAAAAGCCAAATAAACTGAATGAGTAAATGTCAATAATGATTCATGAAAATGCTTTGGTTGAAGACATTCTGCACTAGGTGTGGATATGCTACCAGGCCTGTGGGACTAGAGGAAGCCATTCAATATCCCAGGAAAAAGAGAGGGAGGCAGTAAAGACAAACTGGGAGAAATTTACAAAGAAGAGGTGAACTTTCCTAATGAAACAGGTTATATGTCTGAGACCAGACTAGTTGTTGGAGGCTATGCATGTTTTTCCTCCGAAAGGGATTGTCTGTTTTGAAAAGACAGTTAAGGACACAGCTTATGACATGCTTTGCACATGAACCTTACAGACAATGCAGAACACTGATAAAAAAAACTATTCACAATATGGGACCATTTTCTCTCAATCTTGTTGTTGTTTTGTGCTTGAACGTGCAAAAAGTGTTGAGCTATGGTCAACTGACTTCATCATTGGTTTCTATTATTTATTTATTTATTGTAACTTTATTTAACTAGGCAAGTCAGTTAAGAACAAATTCGTATTTTCAATGACGGCCTAGGAACAGTGGGTTAACTGCCTGTTCAGGGGCAGAACGACAGATTTGTACCTTGTCAGCTCGGGGCTTTGAACTTGCAACCTTCCGGTTACTAGTCCAACGCTCTAACCACTAGGCTATAGTTATATTTATTCATCCAGGTGCTTTTCATTGACTACAGCTCAGCCTTCAACATGTATTTGGTCCCATATTCCTTGCACACAATGACTACATCCAACTTGTGACTCTACACATTTGTTGGATGCTGTTTGTTTTGGTTGTGTTTCAGATTATTTTGTGCCCGATAGAAATGCATGGTAAATAATGTGTTGTGTCATTTTGGAGTCACTTTTATTGTAAATAATAATATAATATGTTTCTAAACACTTCTACCTTAATGTGGATGCCACCAAGACTAAGGATAGTCCTGAATGAATAATGATGAGTCAGAAAGTTAGACACACAAATATCATTCCCACCAAAAAAGTATGTTATTGTAATGCTGAGAGGTTAGCATGTCTTTGGGGTATGATATATGTGCGTCTGTAAGTTTCTGATTCGTCATTATTCACAATTAATTCAGGACTATCCGTAATCATGGTGGCATCCACAGTAAACTAAAATGGGGAGACAATGTACAAAAAGCACTGTAATTTCTAAACGGCTCACCCGATATGGATGGAAATACCCTCAAATTAAAGCTGACAGTTTGCATTTTAACGTCATTGCATCATTCCCAATCAAAAGTGCTGGAGTACAGAGCCAAAACTAATACAAATATGTCACTGCTCCAATACTTTGTAGCTCACTGTACATTTTGTATTCTCGACATAGCTCATCCTACATATCTACTGCTGTACCTACCTTTTTCTTATTTATTGTCTATACTGTCTATACACACACCACATATTTATATTCCAGACATTGCTCGTTCTGGTATTTCTTAATTTTGTGTTCCTTCTTCATTTTTTCTTCGTTTTTACTTTCTTGGGATTATTTGTGTTTCAGTATTGTACTGTTAGACATTTCCTGCACTATTGGAGCTAGGAATGCAAGCTTTTTGCTGCGCCTTCAACATCTGCTAATCTGTGTACGCGACAAATACACTTTGATTGTATTTGATTTAGTAAGGATACGGTTACTGAGATTACACATTTGATTCAACTTTGAGGGCTAATTCCACACGTGGACCACATATTTTAACATACAATTGTCATATTGAGTGGTCTACAATAGTGTATGTATTCCATAGAGAATGAATAGAGAATGAATCTGAAACAACTGAAAGGTTCCTTTCCCTTTGTTTCCCTGTGGTCAGGTTGCAGTAGAACAAGGTCTTGTCTAGTCATCTGTGAAATGACAGTGTGCAGGACACGGGCAGATAACAGGCAGCCTGGCTACCCATTCCTCATCGCTCTGGCCAACTAATGTTTCTCCTCCCCGATGAGTCTGTATTTGTGTCCCTCCCCGACGATTTCTAGAATGCGAACACATTCTGACCGTTCTGATTGGTCCCAGAAACCAATGGGTTGGGCCAGAACCGGCCTATGTGAAGATGTTATCAACTTTGATACTCCTATTGGTTACAGACGATCCAATTGCGAATGAGTTTATTTTGTACAACGCCGCTCATTTTGAAGTCACAAAAACAACTTCTAGGATGGCAGGGTGAGTCGTCATTCAAGATAAGAGGAACCACCTGGCCAACCTAAGCTGTAATTTCCACTCTTTTCTCTCCACCTCGCCACCAAATCCACTCCCTCTCCCTTTCCTAAGGTCAAGAGTGAGTCTCTCATATCGACCTCACCTGCTGTGGGAAATCACCTTTTAAGTACCCTTGCTTGACTGGTTCTCTGTGTACTCCTTCACTCTCCTGCTGTGCTTTACTTCCTTTGTAGCCTGGTGTTCATTAGAAATGCCTTATTACCGGCCAGGGTAGTGGGCACACAGGTATGTAGCTAATTGTCAATTGGGAAAACAGATGTCTGGTCCTCCTGAGTAGCCAGTTTATTGGCTCTACAACAAGGTACTGTAACCCCGCAGTCCAAAAACCAGGGCAGAACAAGAAAACCTCAAAATAAAACATGTCCAAGTCTTCACAGCATAATCAAAAAGGAAATTGCAAAACTGAGGTCCAACACAGAAACCCTTGTCTGTCTACTAATAAAAAAAGAAGAGAAATGGAGAAGAAAGGAGTTGAATCAGGATAAAGTCTTATTTTATCTCACGAACATCAATTATTTTATACAATAGGGACCATTGGGTTCTGGTGTCTGGAATACTTTATTAAGAGGTATAGGAATGTTTTCACTTCTCATGCTGAGGAAACACGGACTGATCCAGATTACAGCCAAATCGAAGCTCTGGTTTCCTCAGAAAATGCCAAAGTACTCTCAAACAACCTGTAATTATCAGTCTTCAATCTCCATTAGCTCGGTGGTGGACAAGCTCAAGAACTTGTTCTGGAAAGTCCTGACAGGCAAACGTAGAATCTCTGGTATTTGTGCTACAGTATGTGGTCATGAGTATGGGGTTCACAATATATACTCTTCATGTTGACAAATTCATGACATTACTATCATGCCAGGCTTATTCAGAGTGAAAGGTCATGAGTCATTGAACTGAAGACTTAAAGTGGAAGTGAACAGTACAGGTCATGCACAGTATTATTAGTTGTAGGAAGAAGTGATGACACTTACAGGAGATCCTCGTGGCCCAATGATGGACAGGCCTGGCTCCCCTGGCGCTCCCTATGGACAGACAGACAGTGAGAAGACGCACCAACAGTGGAACAAAATAATACCTCTCTCAAAGTGTTAGTCAGCTCACCAGATGTTCTCCTTAGTAATTCTGTATAATATGTACAACACTCAAATGAATACAATGGTAAATCTTTTTTTAAATACCATCTGTAACACATATAGCAAGTCTAGTTCCTACACACATTTAATCTTTCCCACATTTTAAGCAAACAAGCCTAAGAGCAAGTGTTCTTATTTCTATACATTTCCAGCAAAGTCAAAAGTTCTCATTTCAGAGCCATACTTTAAACCTTGACAGCGGTGCTCAGAAGGTCAGCAGCACTGCTGTAAAAACAGGGGAAAACCCTCTGGGCTCCTTTGGCACAAAGTGGGTGATTTGCACAGTGTCAGCCCCATCCATACAGACCTACGGACCCTTCCAGCAAAATCTCAGAACCCATTGGGGCCAGACAGGGCCTGCTCGGGTTTCCAGCACTTTCCCTAATTAGCATTCTCCCCAGAAACCTTATCACTGGGACATCTTTGATAGCCCAACCAGCCATCATAAAACGCAGGTGATTTTAACGTTCCTCAACAAATGCCTACTGGGGAGGGGAGGAATTTGTTTTCACACTCAGGTTAGGTGGGTTTGTCACCTCGCAGTGGTACTGGAGAAGATGGACTGATGGTGCCTGTGCCTCACAGTGGCCAAAAGGCAAACCATTAAGAAAAATGGTTTGCTACAGTGCAGAGGTCTACAGTTACTCCCATCGTACAGAGATTCACCAAACTGGACAAATGAAGATCTACATACAGTGCATTCGGAAAGTATTTAGACCCCTTGACATTTTCCACATTTTGTTACATTACAGCATTATTATGTATGAAATACACTGCTCAAAGAAATAAAGGGAACACTTAAACAACACAATGTAACTCCAAGTCAATCACACTTCTGTGAAATCAAACTGTCCACTTAGGAAGCAACACTGATTGACAATAAATTTCACATGCTGTTGTGCAAATGGAATAGACAACAGGTGGAAATTATAGGCAATTAGCAAGACACCCCCAATAAAGGAGTGGTTCTGCAGGTGGTGACCACAGACCACTTCTCAGTTCCTATGCTTCCTGGCTGATGTTTTGGTCACTTTTGAATGCTGGCGGTGCTTTCACTCTAGTGGTAGCATGAGACGGAGTCTACAACCCACACAAGTGGCTCAGGTAGTGCAGCTCATCCAGGATGGCACATCAATGCGAGCTGTGGCAAGAAGGTTTGCTGTGTCTATCAGCGTAGTGTCCAGAGCATGAAGGCGCTACCAGGACACAGGCCAGTACATCAGGAGACGTGGAGGAGGCCCTAGAAGGGCAACAACCCAGCAGCAGGACCGCTACCTCCACCTTTGTGCAAGGACGAGCACTGCCAGAGCCCTGCAAAATGACCTCCAGCAGGCCACAAATGTGCAAGTGTCTGCTCAAACGGTCAGAAACAGACTCCATGAGGGTGGTATGAGGGCCCGACATCCACAGGTGGAGGTTGTGCTTACAGCCCAACACCGTGCAGGACGTTTGGCATTTGCCAGAGAACACCAAGATTGGCAAATTCGCCACTGGCGCCCTGTGCTCTTCACAGATGAAAGCAGGTTCACACTGAGCACATGTGACAGACGTGACAGAGTCTGGAGACGCCAGTGGAGAACGTTCTGCTGTCTGCAACATCCTCCAGCATGACCTGTTTGGCAGTGGGTCAGTCATGGTGTGGAACCCATGGCATTTCTTTGGGGGGGCCGCACAGCCCTCCATGTGCTCGCCAGAGGTAGCCTGACTGCCATTAGGTACCGAGATGAGATTCTCAGACCCCTTGTGAGACCATATGCTGGTGCGGTTGGCCCTGGGTTCCTCCTAATGCAAGACAATGCTAGACCTCATGTGGCTCAGCAGTTCCTGCAAGAGGAAGGCATTGATGCTATGGACTGGCCCGCCCGTACCCCAGACCTGAATCCAATTGAGCACATCTGGGACATCATGTCTCGCTCCATCCACCAATGTCACGTTGCATCACAGACTGTCCAGGAGTTGGCGGATGCTTTAGTCCAGGTCTGGGAGGAGATCCCTCAGGAGACCATCCGCCACCTCATCAGGAGCATGCCCAGGCATTGTGGGGAGGTCATACAGGCACGTGGAGGCCACACACACTACTGAGCCTCATTTTGACTTGTTTTAAGGACATTACATCAAAGTTGGATCAGCCTGTAGTGTGGTTTTCCACTATAATTTTGAGTGTGACTCCAAATCCAGACCTCCATGGGTTGATAAATTTGATTTCCATTGATAATTTTTGTGTGATTTTGTTGTCAGCACATTCAACTACGTAAAGAAAAAAGTATTTAATAAGAATATTTCATTCATTCAGATCTAGGATGTGTTATTTTAGTGTTCCCTTTATTTTTACCCAAACATTTCTGCAGCATTGAAGGTCCCCATGAACACAGTGGCCTCCATCATTCTTAAATGGAAGAAGTTTGGAACCACCAAGACTCTTATTAGAACTGGTCTCCCGGACAAAATGAGCAATCGGGGGGAGAAGGGCCTTGGTCAAGGAGGTGAGCTTCAGTTTTCCTCTGTGGAGATGAGGGAACCTTCCAGAACGACAACCATCTCTGCAGCACTCCACCAATCAGGCCTTTATGGTAGAGTGGCCAGACGGATTCCACTCCTCAGTAAAAGACACATGACATCCCACTTGGAGTTTGCCAAAAGGCACTTAAAAGGACTCTCAGATCATGAGAAAAAAAGATTCTCTGGTCTGATGAAACCAGGATTGAACTATTTGGCCTGAATGCCAAGCATCACGTCTGGAGGAAACCTGGCACTATCCCTACGGTGAAGCATGGTGGTGGCAGCATCATGCTGTGGGGAGGTTTTTCAGCTGCAGGGACTGGGAGACTAGTCAAGATCGAGGGAAAGATGAACGAAGCAAAGTACAGAGAGATCATTGATGAAAATCAGCTCCAGAGAGCTCAGGACCTCAGACTGGGGGCAAAGGTTCACCTTCCAACAGGACAACGACCCTAAGCACACAGCCAAGACAACGCAGGAGTGGCTTCAGGACAAGTCTCAATGTCCTTGTGGCCCAGCCAGAGCCTGGACTTGAACCCGATCAAACATCTCTGGAGAGACCTGAAAATAGCTGTGCAGCGACGCTCCAAATCCAACCTGACAGAGCTTGAGAGGATTTACAGAGAATGGGAGAAACTCCCCAAATTCAGGTGTGCCAAGCTTATAGCGTCATAGCCAAGAACACTCGAGGGTGTAATCGCTGCCAAAGGTGCTTCAACAAAGTACTGAGTAAAGGGTCTGAATACTTATGTAAAAGGGATGTTTATTTTTCCAAATTTGCTAACATTTCTAAACACCTGCTTTTGCTTTGTCATTATGGGGTATTGTGTGTTGATTGATGAGGGGAAAACACATTTAATCCTTTTTAGAATAAGGCTGTAACGTAACAAAATGTATGCCCTTCTAGAGCGGTCAGATTACTGGTGTTGGAAAGGGTCAAACTCAAGAGCCCCAAAATCACGACTAAGACCAGAAACCACCCCAAAAAATACATACATTTACAGCCAAGGCCTATGAAACACCAAGGACAGAGACTGCCTTTGAGATTTAATTTCCTCCCATATGAAATTCTCCCATACCCATAAAGTCAGCCGCAAGTGGCCAAGTGGTTCTCTCTCTACTTACCCAATTCACCATTGTTTTCCTTTTCTCTGGTATATCTGCCAGTCACTTGCCTCATACATTACGACCCACCACCAAACCCACAGAACTTGTTTGTTTTAAAGTTTTAAGAGAAGAATATAAAAGCTGCCCAGCCGGAGCTGGACTTTGCCAGTTCCCCTTGTGTTGGCTCTGTCTGTTCTGGAGAGGATGTTTTCATATTTAATGAAGATCTTCATCCAAGCCTCCCTGTCTAACCCCTGTGTTTCCTCATCCTCTCTCCTGGCCCCCAGAGCTAACCACACACAGAGGGAAATGGGCCACAATATTACACTCCTAAAACAATCGGTGCAGCGAAATATGAGGAAAGCCATTGGATTGTTTTGGACCCAGATCTGTTGAGACCTCCCAAAGCCAGTGCCGTTGTCTGGTTCTCCGTTTAACGTCTTGGTGGTCACATTAGTCTACCCATAACTCCTGAGGCTCTCCGCCGGCAGGCAGACTGGCTGAGCCATATTGGAGTTGTTTGGCTAGCTTGCTACTCTCTACAGCACGACAGTTAAGAATGCGACGCATGTTTCTCCTCTAGCCACACATTCAGCTCTGCACATCACAAATCACCTCAGGTTTGATGAAAGTGAATCCACAAGTGGTTGCTTTGTGGATAAATCTGATCTCTTTTGCAAATGTGGCCATTTAGTGGACTGGAAACGTCTGCATGGTCAGATTACTACTGGCCATTCGAGGGAGTGAACACATATTGAGATCTTTGAGATGGAAATAAGATCACATGGTGATGCAATGCACCACCACCAACGCAGATTTGTCATCATTGTATATAATTCCAAGTCGTATGATTCTGAAACCTATAGTGGAATCTGCTGATACCATGATCTCCATAAAAGTCATAAAAGTTCTAGAGGGAGCCTTAAGTTAGAACTCTGAGACTCTTATGTGACAATTCTTTGCTATTCTGTTTCATTGAAAGAAAAAAGCACAGGTAATCCAACCAGGGTGGGAAATGCTTTTCAGAATGTGACCCTAACACCCTTTAAAAATACAGACCTAGGGCCCTTGAAATAAATCAACTATAACCTCCATACACTACTGTACAGTGAACAAGTGTGTGCTTTTAACCACCACCAGCACCACCACCCACTAAGTCTGCTGAAGCCTCTCTCCCTCCTGCCTTGTCTCCTGCAGGCTTTGGAGGGTGGCTGTTCCTACTGACGTCCCTATAGACTTACCTTCTCCCCTGCGTATCCTTTTAACCCCTGGTCAGTCACAGCCGACACAGTCGCATGCAAAGTGTGAAGGAGGAGAGAGACACAGAGAGAGAGAGGAACCGGGGTTAGACAGGCACAGAGAGACACAGGGCATGCATCAGCCTCAGAAGTGGTCACAGGGAGAGGAAGGGAAGGGAATGGGGGGTGGGGAGAGGAGGCTGGGCTTGGCCGAAGTCTAGGGCCACGGGGAGCTGTCTGGTGTCGAGACGTACATTCTCACAGAAGTAGTAGTGAGTGAAGGGAGGGGAGAGGCAGTGAGCCTGGGAGCGAGGGATAGGCCAGAAAAAAGGACTTCCTTTGAGGAGGCGCTTGAGGACCACAAAGTAGTTTAACTCCTCTACACTGTGTGAAATATTGCGTACTCTGCATGGGCCTCACAGTTGGAGCGACACTGTAGAACGCCCCAGGTTGGGGAAGGAGGGAGTGTTTTTAAAGCCAGAATTTCAAGTCCACAAACCGGAGTCGGATTTGTGAAAATTAACTTCCAGTACGATGACTGAGCAAAACAGAGAGAGCCGAGGTGCTGGTGTCTATCTAAATGTTGCGGTGGTAAAATTGCCTTGAAATATGGCCATATCCAAAATACACACATCTAAATAAATGAGAAAACGAAAAGTGTGCGTGCAACATGTCAGCGCAACCTGTTTTCCTCATCTTTAAAATAAAGAATGTGTGCATGTAATGTCTCCAGGCAATTCCAAATCGGGTAAACAAGTATCATTTGATTTGAACATTTCCCTAAAGGCATTCAGAAAACTACAAAATACACATGGAATCACAAAAACACGTGAATATATTCAGTATCAAGCCAAAAAAGAAACAGATTTGAAATATGGGGAAGTTGTGTTTCTAAAATATATATATTTTTTTAAATGTCTGATAAACAATTGGCCTAAACCAAATCATTGTGTTCTAATAAATTCATGAATAAATTGAAAGCTACAAGTCTGAAAGAGGGTGGGAGGGGAGGGGCGAGTAATGGAATAGTGGATGATGTTTTACAAAAAAACGGAGCATTTTCCGATCGGTGCCTTTTTGATATTTCTAAGACTTTTCAGTGATTTGGCATGCTTGTATGTAACTACTGTAACAAAATCAGCTCCATTAACACGATACAATGTTTGTTAAATGGCTTTATAAGCAGTCATAGGCGTTTATGACACAACGCTTTAAAAGCAGGTCACTTCCACACACACTACAAGTGCAAATATTAGGTTATATGAGCAACTTATAAATGCCATTACTGTATACAAGAGCCTTGTTTGTGAAGTTGAATTGTCAGCATCATGCAAACATGCCAAGTTACAGTACAACTACTGTACATACAGTGTATTTGGAAAGTATTCTGACCCCTTCCCCTTTTACATATTTTGTTACCTTTAAGCTTTATCCTAAAATGGATTAAACACAAAAAAAATCCTCCTCAATATACACACAATACACCATAATGACAAAGCAAAAACAGGTTTCAGACATTTTTGGCATATTTATATATATTTTTAAACAGAAATACCTTATTTACATATTTATTCAAACCATTTGCTATGAGACCCGAAATTGAGCTTGAGCTCAAACCCTTTGCTATGAGACCCAAATTGTGCTCCGAGACAGGATTGTGTCGAGGCACAGATCTGGGGAAGGGTACCAAAAAAGTTCTGCAGCATTTAAGGTCCCCAAGAACACAGTGGCCTCCATCATTCTTAAATGGAATAAGTTTGAAACCACCAACACTCTTCCTAGAGCTGGCCACCTGGTCAAACTGAGCAATCGTGAGAGAAGGCCCTTGGTCAGGGAGGTGAACAACAACTTAATGGTCACTCTGACAGAGCTCCAAAGTTCCTCTGAGGAGATGGGAGGACAACCATTTCTACAGCACTCCACCAATCAGGCCTTTATGGTAGAGTGGTCAGACGGATGCCACTCCTCAGTAAAAGACACATGACATCCCACTTGGAGTTTGCCAAAAGGCACTTAAAGGACTCTCAGATCATGAGAAAAAAAGATTCTCTGGTCTGATGAAACCAAGATTGAACTCTTTGGCCTGAATGCCAAGCGTCACGTCTGGAGGAAACCTGGCACTATCCCTACGGTGAAGCATGGTGGTGGCAGCATCATGCTGTGGGGATGTTTTTCAGCGGCAGGGACTGGGAGACTAGTCAGGATTAAGGCAAAGATGAATGGAGCAAAGTACAGAGAGATCCTTGAATCAAAACCTGTTCCAGAGTGCTCAGGACCTCAGACTGGGCCAAAAGCCAAGACAGTGCAGGAGTGGCTTCGGGACAAGTCTCTGAATGTCCCCGAGTGGCCCAGCCAGAGCCCGGACTTGAACCCGATCAAACATCTCTGCCAAGCTTGTAGCGTCATACCCAAGAACACTCAAGGCTGTAACTGCTGCCAAAAGGTGCTTCAACAAAGTACTGAGTAAAGGGTCTAAATACTTATGTAAATGTGATATTTCAGTTTTGCAAAAAATTCAAAAAAACTGTTTTTGCTTTGTCATTATGGGGTATTGTGTGTAGATTGATGAGGGTAAAAAAATATGTAATCAATTTTAGAATAAGGCTGTAACGTAACAACGTATGGAAAAGGGGTCTGAATACTTTCTGAATGCATTGCATCTTTAGCTATGTCAAGCTATACCAAACCCATTCCTCATATATCAGTTTTTATAATTTATGAAGGGACACCAAGGGTTGCATTCTGCAATGGGCCGTACTAAACTTCACAAAAATTCCATATGCATATATTAAACAATATATTAATTAACAAAGAATGTCAGAAAAAAAATATCTGAAAAATCTTTATCTGGTCATAACCTAAACATTGGTGCCATTTCTCTTCCGTCTTTTCTTTAAAACGTTGAAGACATGCTACTCAAGTGATTACTCAAGTGTCCTCTATTTGGTCAAAGTCCCTTTGTTTCTACACACTACTCGGTTGCACATTCTCATGTCACTCACCAATCTTCCAGGAATTCCCATTGTTCCTTTGTCACCCTAATAAGCAACGCAAAGTCAAGAAGAAAGGGGTAAACAATTATGAGATGCTCCAGCACTACTACAATTACAGCCAACAGCTTAACTTAGAGTGAGCTTTCATTCTGTCATGCCATCAAAATGTAATATTATGCTGTTTCAGCAAACACAGATTACAGTATGTATTTGTGTCTAAATTGATGGCAGACGGTCGGGCTCTGTACGTCAAGTATGATAAAGTCAAGCCACTGTATAGTTTTGGAACTATGGAACTATTCCTAAACATTAATGGTAGGATGAGCAATTTTGATGCAGCCATGCCCAGAACTGTAGGTTCCCTCAAGGCCCATGGCTAGCTACAGTATGCCAGGCCTTGAAAGAAGTCAGTGCAGCAGAGAACCAATGGTGGTCAGAGAACAAGCCTCATCAGGGATTATTTGAAACAAATCAAAAAGGTAAACATTATGTCATAACTACTTAATATACTGTATTAGTTTCACTTAATACTTACACATCAGATACTTGTCAGAGATTAGATTTGCCAGGTGGCCACAACTAACAGTGACATTCCCTATGTGACAGCTATATAACTCTCTAGTTCCTCATGTATAACTAAATAAATTGCTGTAACATATTGCCCCGTTTTCTTATTTCGCCCATAGAGGGTTACAAGACATCTGGGTGGAAGTCATAAATACTGTATCATGTCCAATTTGGGACACATAGGGTTTAACAGCAATTTGTTTTGTTTGCAACACTGTAAACATCACCAGTGGACGTGACAGTCCACAATGACCTTCCACTCCCCAGGTCATGCCCTTGTCCATCTGCCATTGCATAACCTTTGTTCACACTCTTCTAAATGACCGTAAACTCTGGACGCGCTGAAATGATTTATTATGCAAAAGGTGTTCATTCCTAAAGCCTCTTAGTAGGAGCAACTCGCCCTCTCACTCCCATGACAGGCATCCTGGAGTAGGCTGGCGATGACAGCTTTTTGACGACTCACTCCGATGACGTGTTACGGAAACAAGTTCCAGGTTGGGGCCAGCCCCATAAGTCATCACAACGCACAGCAACGCAACATGTGCTGGATACCTGAATCTGTGAGGGGTGTTGAGTGGAGAGGCCTGGGTTGAACTTCCACTCTCGCTACACCCCCCCCCCCCCCCCCCCCCCTCCCAATATAGTATGGACCTAATTAATAACCTAACATGGGTGTACATCAATATCAAGCTGACTATCTTTCAGTGTATCTGAATATCAAGCTGACTATCTTCCACTCCTTAAAAAGGTGATGGCTGTTTTGAGGAAATAAAGAGAGTTGCCTAATTACACAAAAATAAACAGCTATAGCTCGCTGTGATTAAAAACAATGATCTCCATATGGGAGCATTGCTATCAGGTCTCTGGAGATATGCTGGTTTAAGGCAGTGCTCTATATGCCCTGTCCAAGGTCCTGATTCAAGACAAGGCCGTGCAATATCATAACTGCTCAAAATTCCCCCAGATTCAGTATAATGCCTTTATAAGGAGCAGAACGAGCAAAAGCGAGACAAACCATTTCCTATGGTCACTTAACGGTGCTTTCCCTCAAACTGTTGATTTCCGAGCATCAGATGAACAGCCGGCTCTCTAACCTCTATCGCGCACAGGGCCAAGTCTGTTATTGTGCTAGGCAGCATTCCGAGAAATCTCAGACAGAAATCTGAACGCTCCCCACTCTATTACTCAATGCGTGTTCCTTCTATTGTTGAAGTCTTTTGCCCTAAAAAAAAAGATAAGAGTTGAAGCGACCACTTTCTCTCCACACACCACCCCCTGTTCCCTATCTCTCTCTCCCTCTGCAGCGCCTGTCACTCCCAGTTTGGGAGATAGAGTTGCTGGGGCTGCGGCAGTCTCAAATTCAGTGGTCTCTGACCACACTGCTGACCCCCCCTCCGAACACACTCATACACACACCTCCCCCTACACCCACCCACACAGTACAGTCAGGATTCAGGACAGGAGGATTTACACAGGGCCTCAGTGGTGCAGTGTGGAGGCCTCTCAGGTGTATTAAAGGAAAAGTCCACCCAAAACTATCTTTTGGTATTTGTTTCATTAGTCCATTGTTGACATAGTCCCAAAATGTTTTGCTTGTCTGCAATCAAGTTTTCAAGATACAGTTTGTAACTTTCAAAATACAGAAATCATCCCTGTATGGTGTATTCTGCATCATATGACGCAAAACGCAGCAGCAGATGATGCAAAATGCATCATACGGGGATGATTTTTGTATTTTGAAAGTCATATAACTTGAAAACTTGATTGCTGACAATCAACAATGGACTAATGAAACAAATACCAAAAGATAGTTTTTGGGTGGACTTTTCCTTTAGCAGGAGTAATGAGACTCAGCTGGACTATAGCCTAGGGACCAGCACACTCTCACTCTCCAGACTGACCGCAGTCATAACGACTCCCCTCGCCACCGCTAGCACGGCTTCTGCTTCAACACGCACACAACTCAGACCCCTGCATTACTTTAGATGAGGCGTGACTGAAGGAGGATGTATAGGGTTTCAAAGTGTTATGAGAGTAAACACGCATCTTAATGTGATAATTATGTGACGATATTGTGAAATGTGCTAATAGATCAGGCTCGAAGTAGAAAAAAAAAGTGTAGTGTCATTGTGACAGGACTGTACGGAGCTCACGTCCTTTGATTAATCACAAAAGGAAAAAGCGCTTAGAGTTCATACATCACACAAGGTGGTTTTGCGCTTTTGTTCAAAGCTCAAATCTGACATACAACACTCTATGGAAAAAGGGGAGAAATGACTGATTCGAATGCAGACAAGTTCCCTCTCCAAAACCACATCCTTCCCAAGAAGAGGAGAGAGCACTTCTGATATAATTACCAGTTCTTTGACAGCATCATCAATCAAAAAAACTGGAAGGGATCACATCTGAACTTTGACAAAACCTGTCAGCTAATCTCCCTTGAAAAGCTCGCCCTGTGAGCCGTCTATTCAACTTCAGACTGTTTTATGGGCCTGTTTCACCAGTGAGCCCGATAGGACTGAGGAGGGTTCACAGGTTGGAGCTGGTAGCTGGGTCAAAGGTCAGATCTAAGATGGCCTCCTGTTGCCATTCTATGATGGAGACCATGTGGATTTGGCTGGTTGGGAGTTAGTCATGTTAGAGCTGGGTAACCAGGAAACTGACAGCGACACAGTAAGCAAAGAGCTAGGCAAAAGAGGGTCTGAGGTGATACCAAAACTACAGTACGTATGTCTGGGATGCTCTGTGGAAGTCTCTCATTCTTATACAATTGGGTTTCTAATGGGCTGCTCATGAAAAGGGGCATAACCTTTTCAACGCAAATTATATGTCCAATCTAAATGTAGTAAAAGTAAAGACAACTGCAAATCTTATTGATTGCATTGTATGTCTACAAAGGTATTCAAACTCACACAAAGGAGTGTATACACTGTGCATATAATGCACTCAGTCCCTCTGTTGAGCAGATATCTCCGAGGTATCTTAGCTGAGAAGTTGTCAATCCCAGTAAATACAGATTAATTCATTTGAAGTCATCAAACTCCTGGGTTGATTGTCCTCCGTGTGTGTGTTTCCAATAAACATTCATTGAATTGGGATATTACCCTGGGACAAAAACAACTTCTCAGTAGAGCAATCAGAGAAATCTCAAAACACACAGACAGAACGAAAGACAGACAGTTAAAAGACAGTTACCGGAAAGCCTGATCGTCCGGGTGGACCCTGAAAAGGGGTGAGAGAAATGGATACAAAATAGAAAGTGAACTTGACATTATCACAGAAAAAGTTCACATCACACTGATCCAGGCCAGAATAAAATGGTCAAAAAAGACAATTGTTTTTGGATAGTTTTCTACAGTATTATGCCATTATTTAACTTTCTCATTGCAGAGTATTTGATCTAATTTAAAAAATGCATTTAAAAAATGCGTTTCTCAGTGCTCATTGTATTTTGGCAGGGTCAGTTATAACAAGCAGCCATAAAAGAAAACAAAACACACCATTCCACAACAAAAGAAGAAACAAATCAAACAATACATCATTTCATTTGATAGACCTAATTGATTTGAACCTGTTTAACTCTGAGCAGTTGTTTTGTTCAAAGCTACGTCCTTTTCGAACAGTAATTGGGGACATATTTTATGTCAAAGCTAGATTTTTAAATCTCTTATGCCCCAACATTTAACAATTGAGACTTGCTATATCTCATCATACCTCTGTATGAGTCACATTGTGTCGGACACCGTTTATCAGAATCCCACATTTCTTTCTAACAGTACTAAGCATGTGTTTGTAGGACTTTTTTTGAACCGAATTGTACTTTATGAGGGTAGTATACAATATTATGCATCATTAAAAAAATGCCACCAGAGGGCGTCAGAGTTGAACAGGTTAAAGAGCTGATAACATGCTTATTTAAGTTGCGGATGAATCATAAGCCATAGCAGTTGAAGTTTAAGGTATTCATTATCTATAATATACTGTAGATTCTCATCAACATTAAAGAACATACCATGAATTCAATGCATTTCAATCAGCATGTAAAAGCATGCAGACAGGTCTTGTAAGAAGGCATGCCATGGATTCATCTATGCAAGTTCTTTATTCATCTGGTGGCTAAGTTGAATGGAAAACAAATGTTCCCCTTAGGCTTAGCGTCTTGAACAACCAACAAAGACATAAGGATGTCCGATACGGTGTTCAATATTGCCAAAGGAACATTTCCTCCAATATTGTGTGTTTTGTTTTCAGTGAGCTACGGAAACATAAATCAAGAGCCCTTATGTCTGTGTTGTTTCAGCAAAGGACACAGCACTAATTACTGGTCGGACGGAACAGGAACCCTTGACATTTCCCAAAGCCACTGGCCATTGTTTGTCCACAGAGGAGTATGTTATCTCTATGGAGGAGTTCTTGGGCTTACAGACTGACATGTTGACTCTATTCTTCCCTGAAAAGCCAACAAGAGTCATGATTGTGTCTGCTTCCTATACTGAGTGTGTGGGCCACTATTGGCCAACAGTTCCAGACAGGAAGTCATTGCATCAACAATCCATTCGAAAATCCTAAAGGGAAGATATGCTACCACACTCCCCATCTCCTCTCAGAATGTTATTTAATCTTCTTTAGTTAAGCAACATTTTATTGATCTGGGGAGTGAATCAAGTGGCTGCTGTTTGAAAGCCTAATGATTGGTGCTTCTGTGGAGCACCTTGCATGGTCCTGGAGGTCTGGGGCAGAGCTGAGGTGAGGTGCAGGGCCAGGTACTGAGTGAGAACACACTGCACATGGGTGTCTGTCTGCTTGCCTGCTACAGGGCCTCTAGGGGCCGTCTGCAGGGGTCAGGGGTGCCCTACCTCCGGAAGAAACCCCTCATTGGAATTAAGCAGTAACCTGGCACATGTGGCTCCCATTTGGGCCGGGTGCTAGTGGACGAATGAGAGGGCCTCCGCTAGGGGCTTCCGTGGCCCCTGGGGCCTCTCTGTAACCTTAGTGGTGAGGGTTGAGGTGTGGGAGAGAGGTTTGGACTTCATTACTTCCCTCAGACACTGGCAGCAGCAGGATTTACTGTCGATCTGAAGCTGATTGTTATCTACCCATAAGGCTGCCAGAAAAGGCAAAAAAAACGGGTCTGAAAAAACAGGCCTGTTAGCAATTAAATTTTAACAATATGTTATTCTCAGAGAAATGTACACTTTATAGTGGTCAACTGTGTGTGTTGAGCAATGCTGAACCTGAATCTGAGCTTGAGAACGGTGGAGCTTGATGGAGAGCGTTTAAACTGTTTAGTTTCATTTAAGTCTAAAGGTGTTTCTCATCAACTCTGAGTGTTTTAAACACACACGGCCACAGGGAGGGCAGGAGGCCAAGCCCCTGTGATGTGACCTATGAAAAATTATAGACTATTTAAAAGGACCAAAGCCCTCGGTTTCGGGGAACAGGAAAGCACCAATTTCATGTCGTTGTACAGTTGCAATCACATGGGTAATTGTGTTAGCATAACATCCCAATTTAAATAGAGGCAGAGATTATTTATACAAATCGTCTGTCCTCAACTCCTCACTCAATAGTCAAAGGCCACAATATGGATGAGCATGTTAAGAAAAGCTGAGGCAATTAATCAAACACAGAGGACATTTCTTAAAATACCCTTTTCATATCTAAGTAGTGATATAAAACTTAACTTGATAAAAAATTCACAGTGCTATTCCTTATGTGAAAGTTCCTGGAGACCTGCGCAATTCTGGATCTTGTGTATAGCGACACTATCTATACAAAAGTATGTGGACACCCCTTCAAATTAGTGGATTCGGCTAATTCGTAGCACCCGTAGCTGATAAGTGTATAAAATCGAGCACACAGCCATGCAATATCCATAAACAAACATTGGCAGTAGAATGGCCTTACTGATGAGCTCAGTTACTTTCAATGTGGCGCCGTCATAGGATGCCACCTTTCCAACAAGTCAGTTCATCACATTTCTGCCCCACTATAGCTGCGGCGGTCAAATGTAAGTGCTGATATTGTGAAGTGGAAACATCTAGGAGCAACAATGGCTCAGTCGCGAAGTGGTAGGCCACACAAACTCACAGAACGGGACCACCGAGTGCTGAAGCACGTAGTGTGTAAAAATCCTCTGTTCTCAGTTGCAACACTCCCTACCAAGTTCCAAACTGCCTCTGGAAGCAACGTCAGCACAATAACTGTTTGTCGGGAGCTTCATGAAATGGGTTTCCATGGCTGAGCAGCCACACGGCTGGAGTGGTATAAAGCACGCCGCCATTGGACTCTGGAGCTATGAAAACGCGTTCTCTGGAGTGATGAATCACGCTTCACCATCTGGCAGTCCGACGGATTAATCTGGGGTTTTTCGGATGCCCGGGGAACGCTACCTGCCCGAATGCATAGTGCCAACTGTGCATTTTGGTAGAGGAGGAATAATGGTCTGGGGCTGTGTTTCATGGTTTGGACTAGGCCAGCAGCATACCACCCTGCATCCTGATGCTTGATTTCCTCTGAAGCTAAGCAGGGTTAGTCCTGGTTGGTCACTGGATGGGAGACCATATGCTGCTGGAAGTGGTGTTGGGGGGCCAGACAGGTGGCACTCTTGACCCTGGTCTAAAAAAATATCCAATTTCCCCAGGGCAATGACTGTGTACAGTGCCGTCTATCGGATGGGATGTTAAACGGGTGTCCAGACTCTCTGTGTTCTCTAAAAGATCCCATGGCACTTATCATAAGAGTAGGGGTGTTAACCCTGGTGTCCTGGCTAAATTCCCAGTATGGCCCTCATACCATCATGTCCACCTAATCATCCCCAGCTTCCAATTGGCTCATTCATTCCCCTTCCTCTCCCCTGTAACTATTCCCCAGGTCGTTGCTGTAAATGAGAATGTGTTCAGTCAACTTACCTGGTTAAAAAATAGACCCCCTTAGATCCAGTGAAGGGAAATCTTAACACTACAGCATTATAGACAATTCTGTGCTTCCAACTTTGTGGCAACAGTTTGGGGAAGGCCCGTTGCTGTTTCAGCAATAAAAATGCCCCTGTTCACAAAGTGAGGTCCATACAGAAATGGTTTGTTGAGATTGGTGTGGAAGAACTTGACTCGACTGCACAGAGCCCTAACCTCAACCCCATTGTACACCTTTGGGATGAATTGGAATTCCAACTGCGAGCCAGGCCTAATCGCCCAGCATCAGTGCCCGACCTCACAAATGCTTGTGGCTGAATGGAAGCAAGTCCATGCAGCAATGTTCCAACATCTAGTGGAAAGCCTTTCCAGATGAGTGAAGGCTGTTATAGCAGAAAAGGGGGGACCAACTCCATATTAATGCCCATGATTTTGGAATGAGATGTTCGACAAGCAGGTGTCCACATACTTTTGGTCATGTAGTGTAAGTGCTTCTTTATGTAATCGTATCAATAGCTAATGCATTTCAAGTGGAAAGGTTTAACACAAAAGCACATAATGACACTTAACTTCCAAAACGATTCCAACCAGAACTCAAACTTCCACTAAATCATTTGGAAAGGTTCCTTCCTTTGTTCACATAATAAAAGTATAAGTGACAGCAATGCCTACCCAGTGAAATGTGCATCTGTATATCCTCATGCTACCAACTTCGTCATTATGTAATAGCTAACCATTAACTTGTCATCAAGTGTGCAAGGCAGCCAACCTGATTGGAGTGTCTTCTTCCGGAACCCACAAACCCACTCCTCCCTGGCCTGCCTGGCTGTCTCTGGCTATACCTGGCCCTGGTCTGGATGTCCATCCCTGCCTGGCTGCTGCTGACGGATCAATCAGTGCCATGGCCCGAAGCTAGGCCACGACCTTCACCCTCTCTTAGCACCATGTCGCAGCCGTGCCCAATTTTAACGCCCTGCCCAAGGTGTTCCGTACTGTCCTCCCACAGAACCAGAAGGTAAGCTCTGAGATGCTAGGCTATGGCTGACATGGCTAAGGATCCAGGAGTATTGGCAGGATACAGGGGAGACATGTTCTCAGACATCAGAAAGCTTCTTTGAGTGTTTCAAATGGAGGCATGATGGAGGAGTTTGGGAGTGGAAAACGCCCCTGGGCTCCTGACTTCAGAAGCACCGTTAAAGACTCCTCAGTGGTCCTATGATTCACACTTTCCAAGGAGTGACTTTTAGTTAAA